>NC_053393.1:18291900-19535417 GCF_905171765.1 Bufo bufo | reverse complement strand
GGACGTACATTTTCTCACTAAGTCTCACTTTTTCTTCTCCAGTCGGAGGCAGTGCCCCCTTGTCTTTTGAGGGGATTTTACATGAAACTGTTTTTCACCATATTTTTCGTATGGCCCATTTATATATTTGTATATGTTAATCATGTCCGCCCTTAGACGTCTCTTCTCAAAACTTAATACATGTAATTCTTTTAATCTTTCTTCATAACTAAGACCCTCCATGTCCCTCATCAGTTTAGTCGCTCTCCTCTGTACTTTTTCCAGCTGCAGTGTGTCCTTTCTATGGACTGGTGCCCAGAACTGAACTTCATATTCCAGATGATGCTGCACCAACGCTTTGTAAAGTGGTAATATCACATCCCTGCCCCGCGAGTCCATGTCTCGTTTAATGCATGACAATATCCTGGTGGCCTTAGAAGCAGCTGATTGACATTGTATGCTGTAATTTAATATATGATCTACAAGTCAACTACAAAAATAGAAATGGTGCTATTAATCCCATCCTCTATATTATTAATAAAGAACTTATAAAATAGAGGGCCCAGCACTAAACTTTGGGATACACCACTGCGGCGGGGTCAGTTCTGAATATGAATCATTGACCACAACTCTCTGGACACGGTCCTTCAGCCAGTTTCCAATCCAATTGCAAACTATACTTTCCAAGCCTATAGACCTTACTTTACCTATCAAACGTCTATGAGGGACAGAATCAAAAGCCTCAGCAAAATCCAGAAACACTACATCCACAGCCGCCCCTCTGTCCAGGCTTCTACTCACCTCACTACATCCACAGCCGCCCCCCTGTCCAGGCTTCTACTTACCTCACTACATCCACAGCCGCCCCTCTGTCCAGGCTTCAACTTACCTCACTGCATCCACAGCCGCCACTCTGTCCAGGCTTCTACTTACCTCACTGCATCCACAGCCGCCCCTCTGTCCAGGCTTCTATTTACCTCACTACATCCACAGCCGCCCCTCTGTCCATGTTTCTACTTACCTCACTACATCCACAGCCGCCACTCTGTCCAGGCTTCTACTTACCTCACTGCATCCACAGCCGCCCCTCTGTCCAGGCTTCTATTTACCTCACTACATCCACAGCCGCTCCTCTGTCCAGGCTTCTACTTACCTCACTACATCCACAGCCGCCCCTCTGTCCAGGCTTCTATTTACCTCACTACATCCACAGCCGCCCCTCTGTCCAGGCTTCTACTTACCTCACTACATCCACAGCTGCCCCTCTGTCCAGGCTTCTATTTACCTCACTACATCCACAGCCGCCTCTCTGTCCAGGCTTCTACTTACCTCACTACATCCACAGCAGCCCCTCTGTCCAGGCTTCTACTTACCTCACTACATCCACAGCCGCCCCTCTGTCCAGGCTTCTACTGACCTCACTACATCCACAGCCGCCCCTCTGTCCAGGCTTCTATTTACCTCACTACATCCACAGCCGCCTCTCTGTCCAGGCTTCTACTTACCTCTCTACATCCACAGCCGCCCCTCTGTCCAGGCTACTACTCACCTCACTACATCCACAGCCGCCCCTCTGTCCAGGCTTCTATTTACCTCACTACATCCACAGCCGCCCCTCTGTCCAGGCTTCTACTTACCTCACTACATCCACAGCTGCCCCTCTCTCCAGGCTTCTACTTACCTCACTATATCCACAGCTGCCCCTCTGTCCAGGCTTCTACTTAACATGGATATGTCTAAGCCCGGGCTACTACGAGAAACCTTGGCGTGGTGCCCGGGCTTAGACATGTCCTACACCGTAGGACATGTTGACTAATCTCTCAATTTTAAAATCAGTTTGAGGGTTTAGTAAGACCGCAGAGTGCACCTGTCTTTGCTATTAATTTGTTATATTGTTATATTGATTATGACATCCACACAATTGCTACCTTGTGTAGGATGTCTATTGTGGTACTTGTGGTTCGCTGCGGGCATCCTCCACCGTATGCATTTTTGCTGGGGATCGCTATTAGCAACGGGCCACAAGTGCAGGATTTGCTCCCCTATATATATGCACAACTGCATGTGGGTTTTCGCACCTCCTGCTAATACCACGCTAGTTTTTTCAGTTTGTATATATTCAGGCTTCTACTTACCTCACTATATCCACAGCTGCCCCTCTGTCCAGGCTACTACTCACCTCACTAAATCCACAGCTGCCCCTCTGTCTAGACTTCTACTTACTTTACTATATTCTCAGCCGCCCTCTGTCCAGGCTTCTACTCACCTCACTACATCCACAGCCGCCCCTCTGTCCAGGCTTCTACTCACCTCACTGCATCCACAGCCGCCCCTCTGTCCAGGCTTCTACTTACCTCACTATATCCACAGCCGTCCCTCTGTCCAGGCTACTACTTACCTCACTATATCCACAGCCATCCCTCTGTCCAGGCTACTACTTACCTCACTACATCCACAGCCGCCCCTCTGTCCAGGTGCTACTTACCTCACTACATCCACAGCCGCCCCTCTGTCCAGGCTGCTACTTACCTCACTACATTCACACTCGCCCCTCTGTCCAGGCTACTACTCACCTCCTCATAAAAACAGATCAGGTTAGTCTGACAACTTCTGTCCTTGGTAAACCCATGTTGGTTATCAATTATAATATTATTTACAGTCACATACTCCTGTATATAGTCCCTTAAGAGTCCTTCAAACATTTTTCCCACAACAAAAGTTAAGCTTACTGATCTATAATTGCCTGGGGAAGACCAAGAGCTACTTCAGTAGCTGACTCTGACATACAGTAAGCATCCACACATAGGGGTGTATATTTGCTTAAATGTGTATCAGCACCGGAGGCAACTACTTAATGTGGATTTAAAGCTCTTCCATTTATCCTCAGTATTATTATGTGACAGTAGCTGCTCCCAGTCTATGCCCTGAAATGCTGCCCTCAACCCAGGGAAATTAGTCTTTTTAAAATTCAGTGTCTTTGCTCTTTCTGAGTCTGCTTCTTATAGTGTAGGGGGAATATACTGTAATTATACTGTGGTCACTATTACCCAGTGTTTCTCGAACAGTAACATTTATAGTGCTATGGAGCCATGTTGTTTGAACCGGACTGTTGTACACTAATCGGTCGCGCAGATTCTAGCTACGTTGGAAGTTATCTTAGGGTGGTCAGATATGAGATCTTGTATGTCAGGATCTGACCAGAGGATACCCCAATTGTCTTGTAGTATTTTTCGCACTAATTGGTTGGCCTTGTCGTACATCCCTATGAACCCCCAGTTGTTCCCTGACATCGTGGCCGGCCGGCCTCCGGGGGCGGAGTCTGCAGACCCGCCCATACTCTGGATTGGCCAGCAGCCATTAACTCACACCCAGGGTATGGGAAAAACGGCATTTATGCCTGCATTCGGAGCAGCCGCATATTGCCATCCTAGTGCCGGGCACTTTCTCCTTGCAGCCATTGATTAATACTGCTCCTGATGACACGGGGGAAAAGCTTACTCCGTAGAAACGCGTTGAGCAGCTTGTACATTCAGAGGCTGATCGGGCAGTGTGTGAATTACTACTAGGAAGGAATTGTTCCACTGGCAGGCAGATAGTGTTTGGGGCGCACCGGCACCCAGTGTGAACAGCACTGCTATTGTATTGTACATTTCAGAGCGCTGGCTCACTGCTACATAGAACCTCATCTGCAGATGCTGGGCTGCTCTGCCATTACGGCTCGCCCTCATTGCTGATTTTTGAAGTGGAAACAATTAGGCTGACATTTTGTTACTGAATTTAAATACTTGGCGGGGAGCGATATGATTGAGGGTGATATTCACAAACACACCGCTCATTTTCTGCATCCATAGCCTGTTCCTGGCACAATTTCTGGGGTAGGTTGTTGCCTAGCATGGCCTGGTTAATATAGGGTGGAGTGGTTGATTGTTGAGCCTTTATATGTTCAGGCCTTTTCTTCTGTTGTTGTGTTGCATCAGTGTATCCAAGGACCTCTGTTTCTCCATTGCTGTTAGTATTGGTCTGTTTGTTGAACTGGTTTTTGGTTTGTCTTGCTGGGTTGTATTGACAGAGTCATTTTAGTTTTTTTTTATTTCTGTTGTCTGCTATTCACCTGCTCTCAAACTGTATGCCATGTCATCTCCCATCTCCTCTATAACCGAACTCCTTAAACCCTATCGATGGCCTATCCGTTGCCATAATCATTTAGTTCCATCCTGATGAGCGGCATATGCAATATTCATTTTCGTGATATTTCGTGATTTTTTTGCTTAATATTCGCAATAATTTTGCGATGTCTACAATTTGTGATCTCCAGTCACTATTTTCGCGATGTGCAAATCGACACTAATGATGCGCATATTTCTTGCTCAATACATGCAACTTCACATTTTAGCAGGTCTGAGTAGATATTACTGATCGGTGCACTAAGTATTGTTGTGACATCACAGGACTATGTCTGTAGCATGTATGTATGGACAGCAGAGAAACAGTAATCCCTATCACACTACCTAACACCCTGCACTGGAACCTATCAGCTCCACTATATCAGGATATAACCTACACTGACTATCTCCCACCAACTATCTGTATTATATATATGAGATATCTAACTAATGTACTTGGGTAACAATAGGATCCAGATGAAAGCACAGAGCACAGCAATGTCACTGCTCTTTCTCAGAACTGCAAAAAAACTGCAGAAAATATCTGCTGGGTAGGTTCTTATATAGTAAGGGGTCGGCAACTTTCCTATTGGTTGCTAGGGATGTTGCTAAGCTCTGATAAAGATATTGCAGCCTTCTCATTGGCCCACAAGCAAGAAGGGAGGTTACTGATGAAAAAAATAAATCTAGAATATTTGCCCCCCTCTAGGATCTTCTCCTTTTTGAGGTGATATGACTATGCAGGAACCTGGCCCTTGGAATCTGGAAGGAGATGGAGGGGCTGTCAGAGGAACCAGAAGGAGCAAGGGTGCACAGAGAGGCTTGGACCTGCCCTTGAGGCACTAAGATTAAAAGTACTTTTTCTCCAGAATGAAGCAACGGATCGCCAAATGAACGGTATCATTCAGCTGAGCTAGCCCTACAGGGCATTGTACTTGCTTTTTCAATTAATTTCCTGCTGACAGTTTCCATTTAATAAATGCAGAGGCCTTGGACCTGTGTTTGGCCTTTACCATTTTTATTCTATTACTTCATGTAGCAGAGGTGCTGTGTACACCGTACGTTCACCGGTGCACTAAATTATGGGGGAATTAAACGCCTTCTGCTTACATTGCAAAAGATAATGCATGCAAAAAATATTCCAACCGCAAATAACCAGCTCCACACATGAAATTACAGCCTGTGATTCAGATGCAGTTTAGGATTTCAGAGACCTTCACCATAATCAAGGATGAACGGCACTTAATCTTTTTAAACGTATGGGATGCATAGGCATATTTGCCCATTTTTTCTTATTATTGACATAGCAGATCTCATTAAAGGGGTTCTCACATGATTAATGGGAAAATCTAAAATCAGACATCATATAGTTCATGACAATCTCTTTTTAACAAAGCTAGAACCAGCCATGTACCTCACGTGGATCCAGAGATCTCCCTATTTATTGCTCCAATTGTTCTACTAGATTTATTTCAAGCTGACAGCTCAGGGGGAGTCCTTTCTGTTGCAGCTCAGGGAGCATGCCCTTTCTGCTGCCGCTCAGTAGCCACACCCTTTCTGCTGCAGTTCTCTCCCTATCACAGCTCAGGAGGCAGGTGAAGGATAAAACTGAGCATGTGCGTCCACCTCAGCAAGGTGGACAGAGTTATCGAAAAATAGCAAACAGCAGATGGCGCTATATAGATACATTTTACTAAATAACTCTGTGGCTATAATACATTTTTAATTACATGCAATTACAAAAGTATTCATATCTAGGTGTTGGTTTGAAAACTGTAGAATATTTTTCGTGGGACAACCTCTTTAAAAAATGTCATAACACACTCCAATACAGGGTGGGAGTTGGCCACAGCTTCTCTTAAAGGAAGTGTCCAGAATTAGTAAAACATGTTTGTGTGTGATATTGCAGCACCTTTGAAGTGAATGGGACCGAGCTGCAATTCCACGCACAATCTTCAGACAGGTGTGGCGCCATTTCTAAGAGAAAACAGCCATGCCTTCCAAATCCTGTATTTAAGCTGGCATTAGAAAAGCCTTTTGCCCAGACTTTTGTTGGCTTACTGTGACACACAATTTTATACCAGAATTGTGGTATTTTTCCACTCACCCACAACAGCAACACGAGAGAGAGGCTCCCCCCCCCCACAGACAGGAAACCTGAAGTACAAAAAGGCGGACGCTCTCCTCCCACTTTAGTATGGTATCCTGTCTATGGAGGGAAGCCTGAAGTTCCTTGTGGCTTCTCCCTTGGGTGCCCCTATTACCTGCGGTCCTGTTCTGGAGATGGCAGCATGTTATGCGCCGATGGGCGCGCAGAGGCGCGATAGCTGGTGTGGAGGGCTTGAAAGCGCTATAGGGTGTACATGCTTGGTGGCGTTGTTGCGCACCTTAGTGTCACGGCCATGGCTATGACCGTGACTCCTGAACCGCATGCGGTTGTCAGCGGTTGTCATTGGTCTTCAATCACAGGTGAGGGCTGTGGTATTGGCCTCACCTGTGGTTGCCGCTGGCAACAGTATGTATGTGGCAGCGTAGCAGGCTGAGCTGTGCCATGCAGCTCGCTACGCTGCGCATGCGGTTTTGTGTGTGATGTGTGGATGTGTGCACTGTGTTTTATGTTATTGTGTGCACGTCTCCTTTAAGTGGTGTTTTCCCTTCCCTGGTGTTGGAAGGGTTAATCTCCTTCCTAGTGTGTGTGAGCACTGGGTGTGTCCGACTGTGGGGTGTGGCTTCTTGTCCTATAAAGCCTCATTGCTTTTGCAGGCCTTCAGGTTGCTTCAGCCATGCTTAGCTGAGAGCAGCCTCATGTATTTGTTACCTGCCAGTAAGAGCCACCCCTGTGGTCATAAACCTTAATGTCATAACCATATTGTGCTTAAGTTATTTCCAGTTATGTGTGATGTCCGTGTGATGTTTTATATGTGATTTTGTGCAGCTATGGATCTGGGTCCCTGTGTGGGGATGCGTTTGTGATCTGCACCCTGCTAACACAGGGATCCAGTCAGCAAGGCTGTGGCAGGTAGGTGGAACTCTTTGTTCACCTGCCATATCCATAGAGCTGTTTATGTCTCCCCTTTTCCTGCAGCTTGGCCGTTGAGACTCCTGCTCCTCCGTGTCTAGGAGGAGTGGGCTTGTCTTACTCAGCTCCTAGGTGAGGGTCATCTTGAGGGCTAGCAGGGACTTTTAGGTTCCGGAGCATGAGCCCTCCTACCATCAAGGTTGGCTCATGTAGCTAGGAGTCAGGGTCAGGTTAGGGATGCCTTTAGGAGGTGACCTGCTCCCTAATCCTGTCTTCATGGCCAAGCAGCCGTAACATCACCGGGCTCCACACGGCTGAGGATTTCCCCCATCCTCAGCCGTGACAGTATGACCACAGTCGCTTCTTACGTGGCGCTCCCTCGAAAGAGGGTAAAGCATGCACCGCTATCTGCGGATGGGGTGCATGCGCGTTCTCCGGAGGGAGAGCGTTATGGGGCTCACCATTTACGGCGCGGTGAGTGGCATTCCCCGCCATTCCCAGCTCACCGTTGTCCGTGTTGGTGTCCCCTTTTTGTTTGTCTTTCCCCTCCCCCCCTCCCATTGTTTCTTATGCCTCACCCACTTTCCCCTTTTGTTGTTGGGAGGGGCTTTGAGGGGTGGGAGTATGCATTCCCTCGAAAGAGGGTGAAGCATGTACCGCCGTCTGCGAAGGGGTACATGCGCGCTCTTCGGAGGGAGAGCGTTCTGGGGGTTTCGCCTCTGACGGCGCGGTGAGTGGCGTTTCCCCGCCATCTCTTCACCGTTGCCTTGTTTGGCGTCCCCCTGATTTTATTACACGTGGTGTGTGTCTGGTATGCGGTATGCATACCTTCGAAAGAGGGTGCAGCATGCAGTGCCATATCCATGTGGCCTGCATGCGCGTTCTCCGGAGGGAGAGCGTTCCTGGGGGTTCTCCGTTAACGGCACGGTTGGTGGCGTATTCCCCGCCACCTTTCCTTCCGTGTCCGTGTTGGGGATCCCTCGTCCCTCTCCATGTTCCCATCTCTGGTCGTTTGCTGGCAGCACTCCGTAGGTGGTCCGGCTGCTTGCTGGTTAGGAGTGTCTGCTGGCAGCGACTGGAGTGGGGACGTGAGTGGAGAGTCCCCTCGTCCATCTCTCAGTGGTTCTTTTCTCTTTGTTGCTGGTGCGGGCTGCAGTCCTCGTCGGACTGGCTAGTGTGAGCCGGGAGAGGATGCAGCTGACAGCGACCCCTTTTTAGAACCGGCACTGAGAGTGGACGTCCCCTTCTCCTATCCCCTTGTCTGAGTCCCTCACGTGTCTTTTTTTGGTGGGGGGGCTTTGAGGGGTGGGAGTGTCACGGCCATGGCTATGACCGTGACTCCTGAACCGCATGCGGTTGTCAGCGGTTGTCATTGGTCTTCAATCACAGGTGAGGGCTGTGGTATTGGCCTCACCTGTGGTTGCCGCTGGCAACAGTATGTATGTGGCAGCGTAGCAGGCTGAGCTGTGCCATGCAGCTCGCTACGCTGCGCATGCGGTTTTGTGTGTGATGTGTGGATGTGTGCACTGTGTTTTATGTTATTGTGTGCACGTCTCCTTTAAGTGGTGTTTTCCCTTCCCTGGTGTTGGAAGGGTTAATCTCCTTCCTAGTGTGTGTGAGCACTGGGTGTGTCCGACTGTGGGGTGTGGCTTCTTGTCCTATAAAGCCTCATTGCTTTTGCAGGCCTTCAGGTTGCTTCAGCCATGCTTAGCTGAGAGCAGCCTCATGTATTTGTTACCTGCCAGTAAGAGCCACCCCTGTGGTCATAAACCTTAATGTCATAACCATATTGTGCTTAAGTTATTTCCAGTTATGTGTGATGTCCGTGTGATGTTTTATATGTGATTTTGTGCAGCTATGGATCTGGGTCCCTGTGTGGGGATGCGTTTGTGATCTGCACCCTGCTAACACAGGGATCCAGTCAGCAAGGCTGTGGCAGGTAGGTGGAACTCTTTGTTCACCTGCCATATCCATAGAGCTGTTTATGTCTCCCCTTTTCCTGCAGCTTGGCCGTTGAGACTCCTGCTCCTCCGTGTCTAGGAGGAGTGGGCTTGTCTTACTCAGCTCCTAGGTGAGGGTCATCTTGAGGGCTAGCAGGGACTTTTAGGTTCCGGAGCATGAGCCCTCCTACCATCAAGGTTGGCTCATGTAGCTAGGAGTCAGGGTCAGGTTAGGGATGCCTTTAGGAGGTGACCTGCTCCCTAATCCTGTCTTCATGGCCAAGCAGCCGTAACATCACCGGGCTCCACACGGCTGAGGATTTCCCCCATCCTCAGCCGTGACACTTAGGCATGCATTTACAGAGCCCAGGGGAGGAGCAGTAGCTTCCGGAAGCCTGAGTGGCTTAACAGGAAGTGGAAGACATCCCTGAGTAAATCCTGGAATGCAAGCGCAGGATGTGGGCGGCGCACTCTGTGATGATGTCAAGGGAGGAGCCTAAAAGGCGCGCAACCTGAATGGGGCTGCCGACGGGTCATATGGGAATTAACATATAAGATATCTCCTGGCGGGTTTCCTGATCTACATCCCGGATAAAGAGTTTTGGAACCTGTGGCAGGCTACCATGGAGGAAGACATGAAGGACATACCTGATGATCCTGCCTCCACTCCAGCTCCGCTACCTGAAGGGGGGGGAGCGGCCTCTGGCCATATTTTTTCTCACTAAAGAGTCCTGGGTTGATGGTTTATATATGTATCTTACAGGGTAAACCTAAAAAAGTCTTATCTAAGAAGAAGAATGAGTGTGCCCTGTGTAGATGCCCTTTGTCTTCCGAATATATGAAGAAGTTTTGTCAGATTTGCATTAACAAGACCGGGACGGAAGAAGCACCATCCTTTTATAAGTGTCACTACCAGAGCTTTGAGACGTTCTCACAGCTCTGTTTCTCCACCCCTGTGATGATGTCACTTCTAGAGCTTGGAGGAGTTCTCACTGCTCTGTTTCTCCGCCCCTGTGATGAGGTTTTTACTTTCTGTTTCCTTCCTCCCAGCTGTTCCTCCTGCGTTTGATTTCCCTGCCTTTAAATCACCCCTCCTCCTTTGTAGGGTGTGGATTATATTTCTCATTTGAGTTGTAGCTCTTGCTTGAGTATCTTCACTTGTAAGCTATCATTTCACTGGACCTGTGTTCTGCTGCAGCAAGTACTCCGGATATTGCCAGCTGTCTTTTGATCCGTCTTCTCTGCTGCTGCAGCTCCTTCAGCTAAGTGTGCAGACATTGTAGTGTATCTGTTTATTTTCTGACTGGATCTGAGGCGACCACGGTTCCCTCCATATACTGAGCAGGGCACCGGTGGCCGTGCCCCTTCCACTATTGTAGGGGTTACAGTGGTCATCAGTCTTAGGTACGCGGGCATGCCTAGTTCCACCATTTGGATCCGGGCATGTGCTTTAGCAGCATAGGGAGAGCTTTGAGGGTCTGACAGGGGTCACCCTTTATCCTCCCTAGTTTGGGTCCGGTCAGTAGCTCTATTTACTGTGTATGCTCTTGTTTCTCATATACAGCCGTGACAATAAGAACCTTCAGATGTTAGTTAGGTCTGAGGTCAGCTCCTCTTTGAAAAAAATCAGAGGGTAAGAAGGAGCAGAGATCCAAGAAAAGTCAGCATATAGAGTTGGTGGATTCCTCTGACTCAGAACAAGAGCAGGTATTTTCAGTAGAAGATCCGGGTTCGGATGAATCACCTTATTCTTCTGGGGAAGAGGAAAAAGAGACTGGAAAGCCCTTTTTTTCAGTAGAAGATGTCGACCGATTATTAAAAGAAATTAAATCGACCATGGGAATTGAAAATTCAAAAGAGCCGAAGTCTGTGCAGGATATGATGTTTGGGGGTCTTGAAATTAGGTATCAGAGATGTTTTCTGGTACATAAGAATATATCATCTTTAATTAAGGGAGAGTGGAGTAATAAGAGTAGTAAGAGAGTGTATATTTCTAAAAAATATAAAAACAAAATACCCCTTTTCTGAAGCAGATTGTGCCCCTTGGAACAAAGCCCCTAAAATAGATGTGGCTATTTTTTAAGTAATTAAGAGGTCATGTTTCACTTTGAAGACCTAGGCTCCCTTAAGGACCCCTTAGACGAAAAAGCAGATGGTTTTTTAAAGGATTCCTGGGAGGCTTCTACATCCTCCTTTAGACCCTCTATAGCATCCACTTGTACAGCCCGCTCCTTAATTGTCTGGCTTTCTGATTTAGAAGATCAGTTAAAAAATAAATGTCCTAGGGAAGAAATTCTGGCAGGGCTGCCCACTATAAAAAAAAGCGGCTGACTTCTTGGCAGATGCTTCTGCAGATTCCATTAGCAACTTTGCCCGTAGGGAGTTGTGGCTGAAGGGTTGGAATGGAGACCTTCTTTCCAAAAAGAGGTTTTGCGCTGTCCCTTGTGATGGAGAATATCTCTATGGTCCCGCTTTAGATGAGCTTTTAGAAAAGGCTGCTGATAAGAAAAGGAAATTCCCTGTTCAGAGTTTTCCTTCCAGGGGTATATTTGACCGTTCCTTTCCTCCCTTTCATGGTAATAGAGAGGGAGACAAAAGAGACAAGGATTCGAAATTTAGGTCACAAAGGAGAGGCGGAAGAGGGTTTTTCTTCGGCCAGTCCTTTGGTGATAAGAAAAAATCTGTTTTTTTCCGGCTTGGCAGAAAATTTCAAACAGTTCATGGATTTTAGATACCATAGGCTTAGGTTTAAGACTGGAGTTTTGTTCTCCTCCTCCTGCAAGTATTGTAGTCACAAAGTCTGCGGGAGAGTGTTGGAATTGTTAAAAAAAAAAGCGTTCTTGATTCCAGTTCCAGGGGGACAGGAGGGAGAAGGCTTTTATTCTCCTCTCTTTCTGGTGAAAAAACCAGACGGTACCTTCAGAAATATTATAAATTTAAAAAAGCTAAATGGGTTCTTACTCTTTAAAAGAATCAGGATGGAGACCGTAAAATGAGCAATAAACCTGCTGCCCTTGATCTTAGGGGTGCTTAGGGTGCTTGTTGCGGCTGAGTCCCTTGATAGTTTTTGTCGTGACGCCAGTACCGTTAATAGTGGAACAACCAATAGTGGTAATAATGAGGTAGACAGTGGTAAGGTACAACTCACAACTTTTACTATTGATGACTTTGGTTGCAGCAGTACAAAAATGCAGTCTCTTGATGTTAACAGAGTTGATTCTGCAAATCCACTGTTTCTAGGCTTTTCAGGTTTGACTTGGAGCTGTGGGTTAGGGGTACCTTGTTCCTGTAGATGTGCTCAGTCCTATTCCTTGTCCTTCCCCTACAAGCTGAACATTTGGACAGGAAAACTCATCTGTCTCTCAGAAGTATGGTGTGGCTACCAGAAGCTATAAATCCTCCACCATGCGCAAAGGTGTCTGTGGCCCTCAATAATGGCTCTTATCACCGATGATTCCTTAGGAAGCTTGTTTTTATTCCAGGGAGGCAAACTCTCTCCTAGTGGTCAGGGATGCAAGTCTATAGTCCGGCCACAGAAGGAAAACGCTCTTCTACGCCCATGGAGTCTTCACTCTACATTTTCTCCCACTAATCGAATCTGACTTCCTCAGATCTGCTCTCATCTCTGACTACATTTTAAATCTGTCTAATCTCAACTTAATCCTGGTCTCAACTGACTAAACTAGGCCTGAACTAGGTAGATATAAGACCTAAGCTATATCCCCATCTAGTGGTGGGATGTATAAATTACACCTAATCAGTCTGGTAACAGGGATTTTGCAGATACATTGATACAAAGTACCACAATACAACATAATGCAATTGACAAGGTAAAAAGTGCTCCCACACGTAGTGGGACGCTGCAAAAAGATGCCTACTTTCATGTCCCTATTTATTAGGACTATCAGAAGTATCTCCGAGTAGCTAGAGGGAGTGATCAGACATCTACAATTTCAGGCCCTTCCCTTTGGCTCTCAATGGCCCTGAGAGTTTTCACGAAGGTGATCTCGGAAATGGCAGCACATATCAGAGAAAAAGACATCCTCTATATTCCTTACCTGGACGACTTTCTGATAGTAGGGGAATCCCGGGAAGTCTCAGATCTTGACAGAGATGGGATGGATCCTGAACAAGGAAAAATCAAGAACTGAACCTTCGCAGAGTCAACAGTTTCTTGGATTACTGCTGGATTCAAGAGTGCAGAGGTGTTTTCTGATGGAATAAAAAAATCTGAAAATAAAGACTAAATACTAAACCTGGGCCAAAACCCAAGAATATCTTTGAGAAAAGATATGTCGATTCTGGGAAGATTGACATCATGTATTCCCGCTGTGGTCTGGGCCCAATTCCATTCTAGAAGTCTGCAGAGTTGACAGCTTGGGAAGGGGGGAAAAATCCCTTTGAAACAGACTTAGTCATTCCAGATAATACCCTAGACTCTAGGATCTAAGGTGGTGGTTGACAGAAGACAATCTATCCCAGGGGGCTCCCTGGACAAGGAAATATATTTTATGATGCAAGCCCTTGGGGTTGGGGGGCTCATATTCGAGATCTTTCAGTTCAAGGTTTATGGAGGGGCAGTCAGAAGTCTGCCTCCTCAAATATGAAGGAACTTATGGCAGTAAAGTTTGCAATATTGGAAACTCCCCCGTTAGTCTCAAACAGGCATCTCAGAATAAGGTCACGGTAGTCTCTTATACAGTATAAACAAACAGGGAGGTACCAGGAGCAAAAATCTAATGTTGATGACTAGTGAGATTCTTCATTTAGCAGAAGAAAATTGTAGTTCAATTTCAGCGGTTCACATCAAAGGCTCGGAAAATATGCAGGCAGATTTTTTAAGTTGTCATTTAATTTCCCAGGGAGAGTGGAGTCTAAGCCAGGAAATGTTCTATAGAATTACAGACAGTTGGGGGACTCCTTCAATAGACCTTTTTGCTACTAGTCAAAACAAGAAAGTAAAAAATGTATTTTCTCTATCTCCAGAGGGATCCCCCTCTGGTTTGGATGCCTTCCTTCAGAGTTGGAATTTTCCTCTGGGGTATGCCTTCCCTCCCTTTCCCTTAATTCCCAAGGTATTGCGGAAGATAAGGTAAGATCGTGCTGGGGTGATCTTGATAACCCCATTCTGGCACAGGAGGACATGGTTTACTTGGCCGAGGAAAATGTTGGTGACAGATCCGTACGTAGGTCCTTCCAGAAGTCCACAACCTTCTGTCTCAAGGGCAATTTTTTTTATCCGCAGATAAAGAGCCTCCATCTGACGGCATGGAATTTGAGAGTTTCCTGCTTGCCAAAAGAGGGTTCTC
Source organism: Bufo bufo (assembly GCF_905171765.1). Taxonomy (NCBI): domain Eukaryota; kingdom Metazoa; phylum Chordata; class Amphibia; order Anura; family Bufonidae; genus Bufo; species Bufo bufo. The sequence continues at coordinate 19,521,007 of NC_053393.1, read as the reverse complement.
TGCAGACTTAATTAATACCCTCTTGAGATGTAGGAATAAAGTGACGATTTCTATTTACGCCAGAATCTGGAAGAAATTCCTCAGTTTTGCTGACCTTGATTTTAGGAACATTCCCTCAAAGGCTCCAATTCTTCAGATATTATAATTCATTCAGAAAGGCACACAGTTACGATTATCTCCTAGCACCTTGAAGGTCCAAGTTATGGCACTCTTGGCTCTATATAATGAAAATATATCATCAGATCCATGGGTATCTAGGTTTTTTAGGTTCATCTCCTGATCTTCCCTGCATATTTCACCCAGGGTAGCTCCTTGGGATTTAAACCTAGTCCTGAATGCCTTAACAAAGCCTCCCTTTGTAGCCTATTGAACAGATTTCAGTCAGATACTTAACCTTCAAGCTAGGCCTCTTAGTGGCTCTAACATCGGCCCGTAGGATTAGTGAACTTCACTGTATTTCCATAAATCCTCCTTATACTACTATTTTAGAGGATAGGGTGATCATTCAGCCAGATCCAGCATTCCTTCCTAAGTTAGTTTCCAAGTTTCACAGGTCTCAGACGATTGTACTTCCAACTTTTTATGAGTCGCCATCTTCAGAGAATCCTATCATTGTCTTGATGTTAGAAGGTGTCTGATTCCGTATTTGTCTAAGACTAAAGACTGGAGGAAGTCTTCCTCGATGTTTGTTGTTTTTCAGGGGAAAAATAAACGCCAGGCTGCATCAAAGAATACCTTGGCCAGATGGATTACATCGGCAGTGTCGTTGGCTTACTCTTCCTCAGGAAAGTCTCCCCCAGAAGGCCTTAGGGCTCGCTCTACTAGGGCTAGTTCCACCCTTTGGGCTGAAAGGGCTGCTGTATCTATTGAGGATATCTGTAAAGCGGCAGTGTGGTCTTCTCCGACTACCATTTTTAAACATTACCGTTTACAGTTAGATTCTTATTCTGAACTAACCTTTGCTACTAAGGTTGTTTTGGCTGTCAACCCACCCTAAGTGTCTCCTTGGTTTTCACTCTCGTGGTGCTGTCGTGGGTGAGGGGAAAAATAAAGATTACTCTTACCGGTAATTGGATTTTCCAGGACCCATGACAGCACCCTTATTTCCCATCCCTGTTATTTTGGTGGTTGGTACACGTGTTGGGTGCTGCAAAAAAAATAAATAAGAGCATTGGTTACAATAGTGTGGGCGGAGATCCTCTCATCTTTGGAAAGACATACTGAAGTGGGAGGAGAGCCTCCGCCTTTTTGTACTTCAGGTTTCCTGTCTGTAGGGGCGGAGTGGGTTCAGGAAAATCCAATTACCGGTAAGAGTAATCTTCATTTTTTTTTTTATAAAGGCTGGCATTAGAAAGGTCTTTCATCCAGACTTTTGTTGGCTTACTGTGGCACACAATTTTACACCAGAATTTTGGTGCAATTTTGGTACCAAACGGTGCATCTTAGGCCACGTTCTTTCCTGTGAAGCTCCACCCACTTTGTGCTAAAACACACCACCTTTTCAACTAAGTCAGAAAAACCGTAGAAACCCTAATTGTGCCAAATTGCACTAATTTTAGGACAGATTTAGACGCAGAGACATTTATAAATCTGGTCCATTGAATTGACATGTTCATTCTTACATCGCATTTCCACTGAGAAACAGTGGGAGGCGGAATACAGGTGATTTTCCAACAGATTTGGGAATATCCGCCTTTAGACTAATAACATGTTTTTTTCTGGCAGTTTTCAACTTTTATAAAGCATCTCATGGAAACAAAAAACTGCAGAAAACATTTCATCTACCACATGCTGCACTTTAATTTTAAAAAGTATAATCCTGGGAAAAACTTTTGTCTGTAGAACATTTTAGAACGTGCTATTGGTTTTAAAGTAATACAGCGTCTGACAGCATAAAAAATTCTAAAAGCTTTAAAAATTCTGCAAAAAAAAAAAAAGCTGTGAAAAACAAAGAATTTTTGGTCTCCTTCTGCAAGCATTTCAACAGTCTTAACACAAGTATTATTGCATGCAAGGCCTTGTTTTTGCATTTTTTTCCCGTTTTTTATTTAACATCATTCACCTTTATTATCTTTGCTCATGACTCGGCCTGTCCTGAAGATGTGTGGCACTTGATGACCAGCTTTAAAAAAAAAAAAAAAACATAATTTTGTGATACTCTGTCACAAGATGTCTATCCTACATGTGTCTATGTGTGACCACCCAGTGGTTGTAATGTAGATTGCAGGCAGTTGGTGCTTTTGCTAGAATGTTGTGATATTGTAGTGAATTTGCTTTTTGGAGTCTTTTACCAAGTGTCACAGGAAAGTTTGGGAATTCCATCAGAGGGATACCAATCCTTTGATAATGCCATGGGCGGTACTGACCGCTGGTGATCCTGTGGGTATAGCTGCCAAGCCCATGTGCTTACACATGTGGTCCAGGAAGGGATTACCAATATTTATAGGGAACCCTGACCGTTCAATAATGTAACTCTTACCAAAATTCTGACTAAAGAGGATTTCCTACCCCAATGTTTTGTGCACAATAGGGTAGATTGTGAGTAGAGATGAGCGAATTTTTCAAAAATTCAATTCGATCTGAATTTATTTGCAGCGGGGCCAAAACTGACCAAATAACTTAAGTGTGAACTCAGCCTTACAGGTCGGTGTTAGCGCCAAGAAGAAGCGCACTCCTTTTACACCATCATCAGCTGATTTCACATAGAAGTCTACAGAACCTGTTCTATTAAACTCTTATACAAGTAGAGCACCCCCCGACAGAGTGGAGAGGGTGTCAGCATGAAGGACACGGAGCAGTTCTTCCCCTGTGTGACTCTGTTCGCCCAGGCAAATGAGGTGCAGAACAGCGTGACACCGCCGTGCCCTGCACATGTGGTATGCTGGAGGGGCACTGTGAATTGTCCCTGCAGTGGAGGCTGAGGACACAGTGGAGGATGAGGAGGCAGAGGAGGACATTGTCGCAGGACCAACAGCGTGAGAACGTGGAGGCGGAAGCGGCGTCACCTGGCCAAGTTGCTGGTGTGGCTGTGCAGGAACCACATTGACCCAGTGGGCCGTAAAGGACATGTATTGTCCCTGACCGTAGTTACAGCTCCACACCTCGGCGCTGCCGTGCACTTTGGCAGACACCGACAGGCTCAAGGACTGGCCCACCTTCTGTTCTACATGTGTGTGCAGGTATAGTACTGCCTTTTGGCAAAGAAATGACAGCTTGGGACTCTCCACCTCGGCTCGTCACAAGCCATCAGTTCTTTGAAAGGTGCAGAGTCCACCACTTGGAAAGGGATGGACCAGCAAATTGGATAGGAGCACATTCAGCTTCTGCACTGTTGGATGAGTGCACGCATACTGCTGTCTCTTGGCAATCGCTTCGGTGATCGATTGCTGACGGAATGACAGAGGAGGAGGAGCATCAGGACCAGCAGATGATGGGAAGGACAGACTTTCAGCTGAGGTGGTGGAGCCTTGACTGCCAGAAACCGGGTGCGTGCCTCTGGGTGATGCAGCGGTTGCTGTGGCAGGCTGGACCACCACATCGGAGCCACGTTTCTCCCACGCCACTTTATGGTGACGCTGCATATGCTGACGCAGGGCCGTGGTGCCAACATTGGCACTCTGGCCACGCTTCACCTTTTGCCCACAGATTCTACATATGGCCATGTTCACCTCCTCCGGCGGCTTAACAAAAAGCTGCCACACCGCCGAGTTGGTGATTTTACCCCCAACACTACGCACTGACTGACTGCTACGTCGCTGCTTCCATAAACCCATGAACCACTACTTTCCGGGCAGGTAGGCTCCTGCAAAGTGGGTGGTCTACCCCTGGCACATTTGGCTACCGACCTCCCACTGCTGCCACCCTGCTGAGTCCTGGCCACACTAGCGTCTTGCTGTCTCCGCCACTGCCTCACGGGCAAGCTGCCACCCTCTTCTCCTGATGATGATGAAGCCCCTTCCTCACCCGGCTCCCAAGTGCGATCAGCTACATCATCATCATCATTGAGTACTGTCTGCACGTCACTGATGTCCTCCTCAACGGTCTCTTGGTCAGGAGCCTCACCGCTCACAACACCAGCTCCCACGCCACTCTCCTCATCACTACTTGCCCGCCTACTGGAGGAAGCGCAGATGTCTCCTCCACATCTTGGCTGGCCACTAGCTGCTAACTGTCCTCTAGTAGCTCGTCCTCGCTGAATAGTGGGGCTGAGCCCACAGCATATAATACATCTCTGGCTGAGGGAACAGAAAAGGACAGAGGCAGGTTGAGGACAGGTGAGGGCACAGGGCCTACTCCTGGGCCGTGCCATCAACTCTTGGCTGGGGGTGTCTGATGTCACTTGGGACGAAGTGGATGACCAAGTCAACCATTCAATAACCGCTGGGTTGCTGGTCAAGACACGACCATTAGCTGGCACCGGGAGCTCAGGCCTCTAGCTGCGACTCCTGCTGCCATTCCCCCTTACTCTGCTGTGACCTCTGCCTGCGCCAGAAAAAATGCTTTAGAACATATAACTGCACTGCATAAGGGCAAATAAGACGTAGAAATATTTCCTTGTAATAAACCCTGTTAATGGCTGTATCACACAGCACTTGCACCACAATAACAAGAACAGTTTGCTGGAATTACAGAGCTGAATAATGGCATTTTGGATCCCCAGTCAGTGCAGCAAGGTGTAATAGGATTGTTCCTATTCCCCAGGCTGTAACCTCCCCTACTGAACCCTGTTCTACATAAATGCTGTGGAATAATTCCTCCCTATCCTTTCCCTACACCTTGAATAATCTTTCCCTGCACTTGTAAATATTTTTTTCAGCACAATGAAGTCTTTTCTAACATTGTCCCTAGCGCCTGCTGACGTCTCTCCCTGCACTAAGTACACTGGAAAATGGCTGAATCCAAGATGGCTGAGGCTATTTATAGGGCTGGGACATCACAGAGCTGACTGGCTGCTGATTGGCTGCATGCATGACATTATGGGGGATCCCGCCTTCCCAGAGTTACTTTCTTCATGTCCTCACACGTGCAGCACCATTTTAGGAAAAAATTTGATTTGTTACCACAAATCGCGAGGAAATTCAGATTTGGTGCAAATCTAATTTTTCCTGAAATTCGGATCGAATTCCACTTCATCAACTTCGATTCGCTCATCTCTAATTGTGAGAACGGAGATGGTCCTGCCGCTCCGACTGGTCCATATAATGAGACAATTTTAGTCCTACAGACAATTTTAGTCCTTACAATGGTAAAGCTGGGCAAGTCATTGTGGTGAGAACAGGCCTTTAGGACTCATTGCCAGTCAACTAGTAACATTCTGGTCGACACTGTTATATGTTCTGGTTGACACTGTCAGGGTCTGTTATGAGGGAGTATCAGCCTGGTTGACACTGTTATGAGTAGTGACACGGTTATATGTTCTGGTTGACACTGTCAGGGTCTGTTATGGAGGAATATCACCCTGGTTGGCACTGTTATGGGGGAGTATCACCCTGGTTGACACTGTTATGAGACGTGACACGGTTATATGTTCTGGTTGACACTGTCAGGGTCTGTTATGGAGGAATATCACCCTCGTTGGCACTGTTATGGGGGAGTATCACCCTGGTTGACACTGTTATGAGACGTGACACGGTTATATGTTCTGGTTGACACTGTCAGGGTCTGTTATGGAGGAATATCACCCTCGTTGGCACTGTTATGGGGGAGTTTCACCCTGGTTGACACTGTTATGAGACGTGACACGGTTATATGTTCTGGTTGACACTGTCAGGGTCTGTTATGTGGGTAACACTCCGACAGACACTATTATGAGGGAAGATGGTTTGATACAGCTAACTTGTTGCAGCACAGACTGGCTTGGGAAGAGCACTTCAGAAGAACATTAGAGTCCTAATGCTTTATTATGGCAAACGATAAAACCCAGCATACAGAAAGTAGGACACACAGCGTGTACGCGTTTCGGATCAGTAAATCTAGATCCTCCTTACTTATCAGGAAGAATCTAGATTTACTGATCCGAAACGCGCAGACGCAGTGTGTCCTACTTTCTGTATGCTGGGTTTTATCATTTTCCATAATAAAGTGTCAGTTTTTATTGGAAGTTGGACTTCTCTGATACTTTACTGAGGTAGTAACATTCTGACTGACACTGTAATAGGGGAGTAACAGTCTGACTGACACTGTAATGGGGGAGTAATGCTGTGACTGACGCTGTTATGGGGAAGTAACACTTGCAACGGGTGGCCCCGCCCCAGGGCCCTCTATGTCCTGTCCCAGGTGTAGGAAATGCTGAGTGGTATGTTGCAGCCTAAAATGTCTCCTTATGTGTGTCACGGTGCTCCTACATGGATACTGCTGGACCCCAGGCTTTGGCTCCGAAGCAATAAATAGAGGGAATAATTGAGGGATTTGAATAAATAACTTGAGTCCAGACCTTGAGATGAAGTTCAATGGCAGCTTTACTTGAATAAACGTTTCTCCAAACAGTTTCAGGCTTTGTCTTGGTTCCAGCAGGCTATAGCATTACACTGGCAGGCAAACACAACTCTGCAATATCTTTCTCGTCCTCTGCTGAACTGACAAACTCACTTGGTGTCTTTGTTTCCTCTTTATGCTGCACTTCACTCTTGTAGTCGGACTTATGTTCAGCCAAAAAGTAGGTTAGAAACCTGGCAGCTCCAACATGGAGTCTCAACCAGAACAAAGTAGAACTGCCCCACCTCCTTCTGTTAGCAAGCAGGACCGGCCCACTTCTGCCCAAAGGGGGGAGAATGGAATGGTAAGTTCCATTCTCTCTAAGGATAGCTCTGCCATTTACACTGCCACCTGCTGGTGAAGCAGGCATATTACATGAACATAACAGTTGCAAACAGACTAGGAATGCACAGTGTATAGGACCTGGATAACAATACATAAGATGATATTTTGTTAACCCAATAAAGACAGTAGCAGAGTGCAGAAGTGGTAACACCACTCTGGGGTGTAACACATTGACTGACTCTGTTATGGGGGAGTAACATTTTGACTGACACTGTTATAGGGGAGTAATGCTGTGACTGACGCTGTTATGGGGATGTAACACTGACTGACCCTGTTATGAGGGAGTGACACTGTGACTGACCCCGTTATGGGGGAGTGACACTGTGACTAACACTGTTATGGGGGAGTGACACTGTGACTGACACCGTTATGGGGGAGTGACACCGTTATGGGGGAGTGACACTGTGACTGACACCGTTATGGGGGAGTGACACCGTGACTGACACCGTTATGGGGGAGTGACACCGTGACTGACACTGTTATGGTGGAGTGACCTAGAGTTGTGATGTGACACCACAATGAATGTCTGAATACATGATGTAACACCATAATGATCAATCTGACTCTTTCTAAGCCCCAGCGCCACGCCTTTCACCTCTTCCACGCGTCTCATCCCTGCTTCTATTAGCTGCAGAACGTTCCCTCTCATAACCTACATTTCCTCACAGCGTTCGTGTCCTTCATTACGGGTCATGGCGCCAAAGCTGGAGCGTAATCGCGTTTTCTCTTCTATTCCAGCACAATCTATGATTACTAAGTTTCCAGCTGCTTGAAAACCAACTAGCATAATCGAGGAAATTGCAATGTGTAAATTCACAGTATGTCGCGAGCGACCTTAGATTAACTTCTGTCATCTTTGCATTAGTTTACCGAAACGTCTCTTATTTTCTTTACAAATTAAAATGCTTTTCAAATCAAGTTTGAAACTAGAAGCTTCGATCACACAGGATGGCTTGGCAGCCGCCGCATTCCCTCCTCGATGATATGAAATAGCTCCAATAGTAACTGGTATAGTAACGGGCAAGAGTACTGTGCTGTACCAGGTGCTGAGGGTAATGCAATTTTGTTCATTATGGGGTGGGGTGGGGTGGGGGCACACACAGAATTCATAGTGCCCCATCCAATTCCTCATGAAACATTTCAATACAATGACAAATGTAGGTTATGCGCATGGGAAGGAATAATGCAAGTCACCTGTACATACTAAATGGTTAAACACTGGGTAACACTGACATGGAAAAGGGTCTAGGAATTTTAGCGAACAACAAACTAAGCTGTAAATCCAGTGTCAGGCAGCTGCTGCCAAGGCCAATAAGATAATGGGTTGCATCAAAAGGGGCATAGATGCCGGTGATGAGAACATAGTCCTACCACTTTACACATCACTGGTCAGACCACACATGGAGTACTGTGTACAGTTTTGGGCTCCTGTGAACAAGGCAGACATAGCAGAGCTGGAGAGGGTTCAGAGGAGGGCAACTAAAGTAATAACTGGAATGGGGCAACTACAGCACCCTGAAAGATTATCAAAATTAGGGTTATTCACTTTAGAAAAAAGACGACTGAGGGGAGATCTAATTACTATGTATAAATATATCAGGGGTCAGTACAGAGATCTCTCCCATCATCTATTTATCCCCAGGACTGTGACGAGGGGACATCCTCTGAGTCTGGAGGAAAGAAGGCTTGTACACAAACATAGAAGAGGATTCTTTACGGTAAGAGCAGTGAGACTATGGAGCTCTCTGCCTGAGGAGGTGGTGATGGTGAGTACAATAAAGGAATTCAGGAGAGGCCTGGATGTATTTCTGGAGTGTAATAATATTACAGGCTATAGCTACTAGAGAGGGGTCATTGATCCAGGGAGTTATTCTGATGCCTGATAGGAGTCGGGAGGGAATTTTTTTTCCTTAAAGTGGGGAAAATTGGCTTCTACCTCACAGTTTTTTTTTGCCTTCCTCTGGATCAACTTGCAGGATAACAGGCCGAACTGAATGGACAGAGGGATTTTTTCGGCCTTATAAACTATGTTACTATGTTACAAAACTTTTCACAGGTTGCAATTTATATCACCTGCACTGAGTGGCCACAAATAGCATAGACATCTCTTGACAGAGTATCACAAAATCATATTTTGGGATATGTGGATACAAGAGGAAAAGTAAGGAATGGTATATCTAAACACACACTAAGCATCAAATCTGCTTTCAATTGGCCACCAGTAGGGGGAGCACAGTGTATACAGATGTATATAGATTTAAAGGGGTTGTCCGTGTTTAGAGCTGAACCCATACATACTCATATTTTCACCCAGGCAGCCCCCCTGACAAGAGCATCAGAGCAGTTCATGCTCCGTGGCTCCCCTTTGTCCTGCGCTGAATCGCGCAGGGCAAGGGCTTTTTCAGGAGTTCCGGTGACAAACCGGGCTCTACATAGGGCTACCAGACCACCGAATACACTGCTGAGCAGAAGCTTCCACCCAGCAGTGTATTATTGTAAATAAAAAAGCCCTTGCCCTGCGCGATACAGGCAACGGCAAGGGAGCGCATCGGAGCATAATGCAGTGACTACATTGAGCTCCCTCTAGTGGTCGCCGCAATTAAATGTGAAGAACATGCGCCAAGAAGCAGGAGGAGCAGTTTGGGGCCTGCCTCCCCTCTCTCCAGAGTCCCATGGTCTGTCTCTATAAAAAGTATGTCACGGAGTGAGTGGTCTGAAGTTCTCAGAATTACTTTGTCTCAGTAACTGCTTGGCCGAGAGGAATGTGTTTAACCTCAAGTTCAGCCATAATGTTTAATAAATGACAAATAATCCCATCTCTGAAGAACTTCTCAAAGCAATTACTCGCTGTGACTTTGATCGTGTTTCCTTTTACACTGAAATGCATGAATACACAGAGGGCGGTGATTTATGATGAGAATAGATGACGGTATATTTTATTTTCCCCTGTTCACCTGTCTTTTGAGTTGATATTTTCTAGAGGTCTTCTCCACCTTCTACACGATGCCCCCCTGAAGTCTCCTTCTCAGCACTAGTAGAAGACAACCCTCTATAGTGAACCCGCACATCTCTTCTGTCTTTATTCAGTTGTCGCATGATTTAGGCAGTGCTTGAGTGGGAAGGGCTTGAAACAAGTCAAGGGGGTCCATACCGCTCATAAGGTGCACTACTGGCGGGTAGAACTTTTTTATATATACCTTCCCTTGCAGAATAAACAAGGGAGGGGGCTGTGAAGAGACATACATGTACAGTCAGCGGGTATATACCGTACAAACACTGATTTGAAGTTAGGCTTTAAACCCACCTTTGATAGAACGCAATACAGTATGTGTAAGGGGTTGCATCATCATAGCATCCGGACCTGAGCATGAGTCCCCCCCTCTGTGACATCATTATGCTTTAACAGGTGTCAGACAGAGGGGCATTAAGGTGTGGCTGATGCCTTCAAGCTCAAAGCAAATAGGTCAGTGTATCCATCTTTTATTTGAAGAAGATTCCACGGATAGAAGTTTTTTTAGGGCTTTCCCAAGACTTAAAGGAGTCTTCTGAGAGTAGATATGAGCAAAAATGTTAATACTAACTGAACCTGAATTCCTTGCGATTTGTAGAGAGCTAACACTCCACTAGAAAATAGATGTACAAGTCAGTTCTCCTTCAAAAAGGACAAGAAACCTGAATATCTCAAGAAAAAATTATCATGGTTAGCTGATTGGCCCTTGCCAGAGTCTTAGGTGTGCTCTTTCTCATTCGGGAGACCACCATGTATGGCTAGTATTCAGGATAAGTATTGTAGTCCAGCGGTTATGGGAACGATATATGTAAATTAGTATATCTTACTTCTGCTGGCATCAGATAGACTTAGTAGTCTTTTCTTTTTGGAAGGAATGCTAATTTGGATATTTTTCCCAGAAATCCAAATTAGCCCTCCTTTATGAAAGTACCAATTGAACAGTTCGAGGCTACCACCAGGGGGAAATCCTATTATGAAAAAGCACTGATTGAACATTGGAAAATTGGCCATTTGCACCTGAAACGAATTTCAAACAATGTGCTCATCTCTATCTGGGAGTTCAGTCGTGATGGCCTACTTGTAGGATAGGTCATCAATATATGATCGGCGGCGGTTCAACCCCAACACCTCCACCGATCAGCTATGTGAAGAGGCCGTGGCGCTCCGGTGAGTCTCGTGGTCCGCTCACAGCATACCAAGCACAGTACCGTCCATTGTATAGTGGCTTTACTTGGTATTGCAGCCCAGGCCTATTCACTTGAATTGGACTGAGCAGCAAATAGGCCATATGACTGATGAATGTAGCTGGCCTAGGAAGAGGCTGTAGCTATCACTAGAGCTGATATCGGACAGGCTGCTAGAAGTGGGACCTTCACTGATCAGATAGGGATGACCTATCCCAAGGTTTCCAAAATGGATCTCCTATCCTTAAGATAGGCAATCAATATCACAGAGGTGGGGCTCTGACTCTTGGCAGCTGTTTGGTTGGCTTCTTCAATGCTTCAATATGTCAGTGGTGCACAACGCAGTGGCGTAACTACCGGGGAAGCGACTGCTTCGGGGCCCGGCCGCCCAGGAGCAGTGTCTCAGACAGGTTAACATACAGCCTTAGCTTCACGCTAGGCTGGGCCCGGCCCCTTCACATACTGTGCGGTGACGGTCACATTGGGGGCCCGCGCCAGGCCTGTTGTCCATCAATCGTTCATGAAAAGTGGGCTGCCCGCCCACTCCACCCCACCCTCATACATTGCTCCCATACTGGCACTACCAGACTGTGCCTGCATAGCGCGCCACGCCACCAGCTAGAGAAAAGTACAAGCCGGCAGGAGCAGCGCGCTATGCTAATTAACCCCGCCCACAAAGTTCTTGATCTAAAGAAGAAGGAGAAGCAGCGTGGCAGGCAAAAGGTGCAGCACGTCAGTCGCACAGTAGCGCATATCACTTGGCTTTTCAGGTATGTGCCCGCTGCCTGTGACCCCCTCTGGCTTCTGCCTGCGCCCCCTGGCTCATGCCTGCATCCCCGTGTCTCTGGCCTGTGCCCCCCTGGCCTTTGCCTGCAGCCAAAGTAGGAGGAGGAAGGGCAGTGGGCACACAGGGCAGGGTGGAGTAGAAGAGACTGTGAAGTCCTGGACTCTGTGTAAGACTGGGAGAGTAGAGGAAAGCAGGCCAGGTACAGCAGGTTGCAGGCAGTGTAGCTACCACAGCCACCCCAGCCTCCTGTATTATATGCATATGCATCTCTGCTATAGTACAGAACAGAAGGCTGGCACAAGGAGTGGGCAGAGGCTGGGATGACTATCTGCCAGGTAGCCATCCCAGCCTCTACCCACTCCTTCGGAAGAGAAGGCCATGTACTGCAAGCTATAGACAGGAGGCTGGCAGAGATTGGGATGAAAGTTCAAATCACACCCCTTCCCAATGTTTTATATAAAGTTAAATAAACATTAAAAAAATATAATAATATAATATAAAAATACTAAAAACACGGTTTTGGTGACCAAATTACCCCCCCACTCTTCCCCAACACATACATACACCAAACAAAAAAAAAAATTGAAAAAGGGCCCATGCACACGACCGTATGCCCTCCAAGACATATGTTCCGGGTGAAGGGGGGGGCCTCCAAAAGTTTGCTGTGGGCCCCAGTCACTTCTAGCTACGCCCCTGGCACCATACATTTCATAGTGGCTGTACCTTTATTGAAGCTTTGCCCCATTCTAATGAAGAAGAACAAGGCCTTTTGATCAAGGTGTGGCATGGGGAGGACAAGTTTGGACATGCTTTTCGATGGAAATAATGTGGAGTAGGCTTGTAGCGAAAACGGCTGTAGCCTGACCTTCTGTGCCGTGCCTGTCTCCGACCCCTTCTTTTATCTTCAATAAAGCTGCTGATAGATTTAATGGTGAGTGCCGCTATCTTTTTTTCTTATACCACTGGTTTTCACTTGCTGACTACATTTAGCGGAGCACCACCTATCATCGCTATTTGCTGTGTGCGGTGGAGGGTCGTCTTGGATGGTACACACACGTAGGAGTGCCGGCTGCGCTTTTCTTGATGGAGTAAAATACTGGGGTTCACGGCTGATGGCTTCTTAATGATCATTTGGATGATAATGTGAGTTAACGCTCCTGCTCGTCACTTCCATTGCTTGTTGATTCCAGTGACGCACGGCATTTACGGAATGCGAGTTTTTGAGTAGGAACCGTCACCTCAATGTGTGGAATTGAATAGTAGTCAAGACAATAGTGGTTGTAAGATAAGAAGAAAGCAACACAATCCACCCACATCCAGCCAACGCTCAGCGAAAAAGTCTCGGAGAGGCGACACTGACAGATAAAAGGTGTGAGTCAGCAAAGAAGCCTCGAGAACAAAAACGTACTGGCATAGATCTGTCACATACCATGCCTCGCGATTCTTATTCTATCTGCTTTACGTCATGGGAAGCAGTAATCTAATGTGCTCTATCACCGGCATCTGTCATCGGTGGTTGGGATGTTCTGATGGTTTCCACTTAGACGCACAAGAGTGAAAGAGGCATGTGAATGGGCGACAAGCAGACACGTTATGTTTAAAGGCTATGTACTTTTCTGGGGGTAATTTTTTTTTTATGATTGCATTTTACTCATTTGGGGCTAAAAAACATTTTTTTAATTGGTCTTTATAAAAAAATATTTAGCCGTTCTTTCACAAAGTGTTAACTGTCTAGCTGTGTGAATGGTACCTTTACTTTGTGCCGTCTAATAAACCTTATCGCAACATTAGTAAAAGTTCATAAACACTTATATAAGCCGCGTTCTTATCAGTAAGGTAAGAATCTGGCAATATTTAGGCCCCTTTCACACGAGCAGGTTTTCCGCGCGGGTACAATGCGTTATGCCAACGCATTGCGCCCCGCACGGAATCTCGAACCTGTTCTGTGTACATGAGCGTTGGTTTTTACGCATCACTTGTGCGTTGCGTAAAAATCGCAGCATGTTCTATATTTTGCGTTTTTCACCCGCGTGATAAAAACTGAACAACTGAACGCGATCGCAAACAAAACTGAATTAACTTGTTTGCGAAATCGCACAGTTTTCACTGACCGCATCCGCAACGCATCCTGACACGCACGTCTGCAAGGGGCCTTAAAGTTTAGGAGATCAGAGATAAGGAGTCATCAGATGAGCTGCCTGATGGAACAGAGTGAAAATTCAGAGCCTGCTACTAGAGAAAATCAAGGCTGTAAAGAGACAGGGGTTCAAGATTTTTAATACAGGTCGATAGAAAAAAAAGATTTTTAGCTCAAAAGGAGTACAATGCAATAATAAACAAAATGTCCCCAAAGTTGTACATAGCATTTAACTCTTCCTTTACTATTGGAACCAAGCAACAAACTCTTAAAGGGGTTGTCTCACTTCAGCAACTGGCATTTATCATGTAGAGAAAGTACAAGGCACTTCCTAATGTATTGTGATTGTCCATATTGCCTCCTTTGCTGGCTTTGCTTCCTATTTCATTATACACTGCTCGTTTCCAGGGGTTACGGGCACCACTGCAGTGCACGTATGAGGTGGCCAGACCAGGGGCTGCGTGCCTTTGTGCACTACCATGCTTCCAGCCACCAGAGAGGCCGGCCCTGTTTCCTATAGTGTGCAGGTATGGCCACTGCTGATGGATTGCAGCGATAACCCCTGGAAACGAGCCTTGTATAATGTGATGGAAACATGAATCCAGCCAGCAAAGGAGGCAATATGGAGAATCACAATACATTAGTAAGTGCCTTGTATTAACTTTCTCTACATGATAAATGCCATTTGCTGAAGTAGACAACCCTTTTCAGCTAATTTAGACCTCAGACCAGACCGCTTACTTAATTTTGACCCAAAAACTACACCCGTAACCTAATTCAGACCCCAGACCAAACCCCTATGCTAAATCAGACACCAGACCCCTAACCTAATTTAGACCCCAAAATAAGACCTCTAACCTAATTCAGACCCCTAACTTCATGTCTCCTCATGAACCCCATCCCTACAAAGATTAAGCTGAAGATCTTATCAGCTGTATTCAGGATAATAATCCCTGACAAACAGAGAGGAGGATGAGGAAGCTCTTTAGCTCAGTGCTCCGAAGCATCTTGTCCTGCTATGTGATTAGGACAGGTTTTGTGTGTACTAATAGTAGAGATGAGCGAAGTTTTGAAAAATTCGATTTGGCCGCTTTGCACAATGCATTGCTATTGTGTCCCTCACAGGTAGTCTACTGAGTACCAGATGGTGTACACCTCCCGCGTGTGGCTGCAGATCTCCCACTGCTTCCACCCTGCTGTCTCACGGGCACGCTTCCACCTTGCTATCTCACGGGCACGCTGCCACCCTGCTGTCTAATGGGCACCCTTGACACCTTATGATGACGATGCCCCCTCTTCACCTGGATCCCACGTGTGATCGGCTGAATTATCATCTACATATGTTTGAGAGTCACTTGTGTCACTTGTCTCTTGCGCACATCCCTGACCTCTCACAACGTGTTCTACCACATATGCTCTCATCATCAGTAGTTGCACGCCTTAAGGAGTCCGCAGCAGACCTCTCCTCCAAGACTGTGTTGACCTGTAACTGCTGACTGTCCTCACCAAGCTCGTCCTCGCTGAAAAGTGGAGCAAAGCAGCATACAATACTTCCCGAGCAGAAGTAGCAACAAAACGAAGAGGCAGTTGCAGGACAGGTGAGGGCACAGATGGATAGTTGGTCAAAACATGACCTCTGGATGACAGTGGCAGCTCTGGCCTGTTGCTGCGGCTGTTACCATCACCCCTTCTTCTGCTACTAATTGTGTCGGCTAGAGCAATATTTTTGCCACTGCCCGTCCCTTTGGAGGGCCAAGGCAACTATATGTTGACCATAGTGTACAGTAACTATCACCTTCTCAAACAGCTGATCAGTGGGGGTCCCGGGTGTCGGACCCCCGCCGATCAGAAGTTGATGATCTATCCAGAGGATAGATCATCAGTTTAAACAAAGTGCAGAACCCCTTTAAGTATGAATGTCGCAGCAGGTGAACAAGATGCACACTGCGATTACACTCAACCTGCAGTCTCCCTATGCCCTCACTACAGTCTCAAAACACTCTCCCTACGATCTCCCTGCATTCTCCCTCTATAATATTCTTTTTATAACTGCTTGTAGAAAGACTGTCCCTAGCGCTTGCCACGTCTCTTCCTATGCTCAGCTCACAGTGAAATGGCGGAGACCGCCCCGGGATGAGGCTTTTATAGGGTTGTGACATCACAGTGGATTGGCTGTGATCTCACCTTCCCGGGCTTCTTACTTTTCACTTTGTAACACGGATCAGTTTTCTATTGTGTCCGAGAAAACTGATCCGTCGCCATTGACTTACATTGTGTGTCAGGATGGATCCCTCTTGCTCCGCACCACATCGCGGACAGAAAAACTCTGCTTGCAGCGTTATTCTGTCCGCGATCGGGGACGCAACCAAATGGAACAGAATGCATTTTGGTGCACTCCGTTTCGTTCAGTTCAGTTTTGTCCCCATTGACGATGAATGGGGACAAAACTGAAGCGTTTTCTTCCGCTATTGAGATCCTATGACGGATCTTAATAGCGGAATTGAAAACGCAGATGTAAAGGTAGCCTATCCTATTTTAGACCACAGACCATGCTCCCTCCTTAGGTCAACCAGATTAAATCACTGGGTGATCAGGTGAGAAAATCTAAGAATATGGCGACTCTCACTAAAGCCTGTATTACACAGGCCGAATGAGCAAGCGATCGTTATGCCATCGCTCGTCCGCACGCTGTCTAGTGGTGGCAGATCGCTATTAGGGCTCATTCACATGAACGTGTGAAGCCCGTGCCCGTGCTGTGGACCGCAAATTGTGGTCCGCAAAGCACGGGCACTGTCTGTGGGGCCTGGCGCATGGGGATCGCAAACCCATTCACTTGAATGGGTCCGCGATCCTTCCGTTCCGCAAAAAGATAGAGCAAGTTCTATATTTTTGCGGTGCGGAAACACGGGACGGAACCCCAGAAAGCACTCCGCAGTCCTTCCGTAGTTCTTCCGTTCCGCATCTCCGCATTTGCAGACCCATTGAAATAAATGGGTCCACATCCGTGATGTGGAATGGCCACGGAACGATGCCCGTGTATCGCGGATCCGTTCGCGTTCGAGCCTTTAGACAGCACAATCTGTCGCCGGCAATTGCTGATTTTAAAGCATGCTTAAAAATCAGAAATGCCAGATGAAACGAGCGTTTGCTCATTCATTGAGAAATCGGCGGCGGTATTACACTGAAAGATGATTGCTAACGAGCATTCATGTGAACGCTCGTTGGCGGAAATCTACCAAAAAATTGGCGGGTGTCATAAAAGCTTTCATCCAGGTGGGTTACATCTGCTCCTTGTATACAACGTAGATGCAGCTGCTGGTTACCTGGCGAGTTTAGCCGACATTTCTCGCATCTTCTGCGCTCAGATAATGCAGTAAATACGTCTTCTTTCTACGTATTTCACTTTCCTGCACTTCTCCTCAGTACTGTTATTAAGAGCGCTCTAGCTGACTCACATAATAACCTGTCACTTGTAAGTAGGTTACGTTATTGTATGTGGGCGGAAGATTTTACTCATTGCATTTGTTTTGCACTTATATATTTAAATCTCCTGACAGCACCCCCTCCGCGGCCCCTCAGCCTCCATAGTGGCACACCCCCTCCGCGGCCCCTCAGCCTCCATAGTGGCACCCCCCCTCCGCGGCCCCTCAGCCTCCATAGTGGCACCCCCCTCCGCGGCCCCTCAGCCTCCATAGTGGCACACCCCCTCCGCGGCCCCTCAGCCTCCATAGTGGCACACCCCCTCCGCGGCCCCTCAGCCTCCATAGTGGCACACCCCCTCCGCGGCCCCCTCAGCCTCCATAGTGGCACACACCCTCCGCGGCCCCTCAGCCTCCATAGTGGCACACCCCCTCCGCGGCCCCTCAGCCTCTATAGTGGCACACCCCCTCCGCGGCCCCTCAGCCTCCATTGTGGCACACCCCCTCCGCAGCCCCTCAGCCTCCATAGTGGCACACCACCTCCGCGGCCCCTCAGCCTCTATAGTGGCACACCCCCTTCCGCGGCCCCTCAGCCTCCATAGTGGCACACCCCCTCTGCGGCCCCTCAGCCTCCATAGTGGCACACCCCCTCCGTGGCCCCTCAGCCTCCATAGTGGCACACCCCCTCTGCGGCCCCTCAGCCTCCATAGTGGCACACCCCCTCCGCGGCCCCTCAGCCTCTATAGTGGCACACCACCTCCGCGGCCCCTCAGCCTCTATAGTGGCACACCCCCTTCCGCGGCCCCTCAGCCTCCATAGTGGCACACCCCCTCTGCGGCCCCTCAGCCTCCATAGTGGCACACCCCCTCCGTGGCCCCTCAGCCTCCATAGTGGCACACCCCCTCTGCGGCCCCTCAGCCTCCATAGTGGCACACCCCCTCTGCGGCCCCTCAGCCTCCATAGTGGCACACCCCCTCCGCGGCCCCTCAGCCTCCATAGTGGCACACCCCCTCCGCGGCCCCTCAGCCTCCATAGTGGCACCCCCCCTCCGCGGCCCCTCAGCCTCCATAGTGGCACACCCCCTCCGCGGCCCCTCAGCCTCCATAGTGGCACACCCCCTCCGCGGCCCCTCAGCCTCCATAGTGGCACACCCCCTCCGCGGCCCCTCAGCCTCCATAGTGGCACACCCCCTCCGCGGCCCCTCAGCCTCCATAGTGGCACACACCCTCCGCGGCCCCTCAGCCTCCATAGTGGCACACCCCCTCCGCGGCCCCTCAGCCTCTATAGTGGCACACCCCCTCCGCGGCCCCTCAGCCTCCATTGTGGCACACCCCCTCCGCAGCCCCTCAGCCTCCATAGTGGCACACCACCTCCGCGGCCCCTCAGCCTCTATAGTGGCACACCCCCTTCCGCGGCCCCTCAGCCTCCATAGTGGCACACCCCCTCTGCGGCCCCTCAGCCTCCATAGTGGCACACCCCCTCCGTGGCCCCTCAGCCTCCATAGTGGCACACCCCCTCTGCGGCCCCTCAGCCTCCATAGTGGCACACCCCCTCCGCGGCCCCTCAGCCTCTATAGTGGCACACCCCCTCCGCGGCCCCTCAGCCTCTATAGTGGCACACCCCTACGCGGCCCCTCAGCCTCCATAGTGGCACACCCCCTCTGCGGCCCCTCAGCCTCCATAGTGGCACACCCCCTCCGTGGCCCCTCAGCCTCCATAGTGGCACACCCCCTCCGCGGCCCCTCAGCCTCCATAGTGGCACACCCCCTCCGCGGCCCCTTAGCCCCCATAGTGGCACACCCCCTCCGCGGCCCCTCAGCCTCCATAGTGGCTCATCGTTACAATCTGCAGACAAGTAGGGGGGTCAGTGGCAACTTTGTATTTCCATCTTGACTGTCTTATCTTAAAGGATCAGGATGGACGTCGGAATAGGTGTTTCTGTCAGATGTCAATGACACTACTCACATTGGATTTCCAGAACTCAGGGACCCCCTAGGAAATGTGGAGCCTTAACCAACTGCCTAGCTTGCTGCCCCCTCATATAGCCCTCCATGCATAATATATCTCTTCATGTAACATTTATCTCTTAGCCGTACACAAAGGCTTGAAGATGATTGTGCCTGCTGGCACCATGGCGCCCTAGGAGTCTGCCTACTTTGCCTACCTGTTGTCCTGCCCCAGCTAATCAAGTCCACGTATGAATATATTTAAGGTGGAATGGTTCTTTAAAACACCAAGTTCTGTCCATCATTTGGAATGCCGCTATAACAGCGCCATGATTCCTGCTGCACCCCCCTCCTCTCCCCCATTACAAATGTTGAATTACTCCCTGTGTGTTTTATAAACCTCCCGTCAGGGCTTCATCTAAAGACAGCTTGAGTCAGCACAGCAATTCTACCGGAGCCGAAATTTCTATCGATCGCGCTTCCCTGCAGCGTATCACATAATGCTCCCTCAGTAATCAGCAAATCTGAAGCCAGATGAATCAGCGCTTCTGCCATGCCTTGCGTCGCCGAGGTTGCTGCACGTCGGGGGTTAACTGATAATCTCACATGATGTGTAGCAAGAAGATATGACGAGAGGTAAGATGACAACCCTCGAAGCTCGGGACGGTCTGCATCTTATACCTGCCCTAGGGGAGATACAATAGTAATAAGAGCAATGCGTACAATATAACATTTTACATCATGCCCCCTATTTGCTAGGCTACACCCGCTAAGTGCAAAGAGTACACTGTGGAGGTCTCTACTGTAAGAGCAGTCACACTGTGGAGGTCTCTACTGTAAGAGCAGTCACACTGTGGAGGTCTCTACTGTAAGAGCGGTCACACTGTGGAGGTCTCTACTGTAAGGGGACTCACACTATGGAGGTCTCTACTGTAAGAGCGGTCACACTGTGGAGGTCTCTACTGTAAGAGCAGTCACACTATGGAAGTCTCTACTGTAAGAGCAGTCACACTATGGTGGTCTCTACTGTAAGAGCAGTCACACTATGGTGGTCTCTACTGTAAGAGCGGTCACACTATGGAGGTCTCTACTGTAAGAGCGGTCACACTGTGGAGGTCTCTACTGTAAGACCAGTCACACTGTGGAGGTCTCTACTGTAGTAGCAGTCAAACTATGGTGGTCTCTACTGTAAGAGCGGTCACACTATGGTGGTCTCTACTGTAAGAGCGGTCACACTGTGGAGGTCTCTACTGTAAGAGAGGTCACACTATGGAGGTCTCTACTGTAAGAGCGGTCACACTGTGGAGGCCTCTACTGTAAGAGCAGTCACACTATGGAAGTCTCTACTGTAAGAGCAGTCACACTATGGTGGTCTCTACTGTAAGAGCGGTCACACTATGGAAGTCTCTACTGTAAGAGCAGTCAAACTATGGTGGTCTCTACTGTAAGAGCGGTCACACTATGGTGGTCTCTACTGTAAGAGCGGTCACACTGTTGAGGTCTCTACTGTAAGAGCAGTCACACTATGGTCGTCTCTACTGTAAGAGCAGTCACACTATGGTGATCTCTACTGTAAGAGCAGTCACACTATGGTGGTCTCTACTGTAAGAGCGGTCACACTATGGAAGTCTCTACTGTAAGAGCAGTCAAACTATGGTGGTCTCTACTGTAAGAGCGGTCACACTATGGTGGTCTCTACTGTAAGAGCGGTCACACTATGGTGGTCTCTACTGTAAGAGCGGTCACACTATGGTGGTCTCTACTGTAAGAGCGGTCACACTGTGGAGGTCTCTACTGTAAGAGCACTCACACTGTGGAGGTCTTTACTGTAAGAGCAGTCACACTGTGGAGGTCTCTACTATAAGAGCGGTCACACTGTGGAGGTCTCTGCTGTAAGAGCGGTCACACTATGGAGGTCTCTACTGTAAGAGCAGTCACACTATGGAGGTCTCTACTGTAAGAGCAGTCACACTATGGAGGTCTCTACTGTAAGAGCAGTCACACTGTGGAGGTCTCTGCTGTAAGAGCGGTCACACTATGGAGGTCTCTACTGTAAGAGCAGTCACACTATGGAGGTCTCTACTGTAAGAGCAGTCACACTATGGAGGTCTCTACTGTAAGAGCAGTCACACTGTGGAGGTCTCTGCTGTAAGAGCGGTCACACTATGGAGGTCTCTACTGTAAGAGCAGTCACACTATGGAGGTCTCTACTGTAAGAGCGGTTACACTGTGGAGGTTTCTACTGTAAGAGCAGTCACATTATGGAGGTCTCTGCTGTAAGAGCAGTCACACTATGGAGGTCTCTACTGTAAGAGCGGTCACACTATGGAGGTCTCTACTGTAAGAGCGGTCACACTATGGAGGTCTCTACTGTAAGAGCAGTCACACTATGGAGGTCTCTACTGTAAGAGCAGTCACACTATGGAGGTCTCTACTATAAGAGCAGTCACACTATGGAGATCTCTACTGTAAGAGTAGTCACACTGTAGAGGTCTCTACTGTAAGAGCAGTCACACTATGGAGGTCTCTACTGTAAGAGCAATCACACTATGGAGGTCTCTACTATAAGAGCAGTCACACTATGGAGGTCTCTACTGTAAGAGCGGTCACACTGTGGAGGTCTCTACTGTAAGAGCAGTCACACTATGGTGGTCTCTACTGTAAGAGCGGTCACAATAAGGAGGTCTCTGCTGTAAGAGCGGTCACACTATGGAGGTCTCTACTGTAAGAGCGGTCACACTGTGGAGGTCTCTAATGTAAGAGCAGTCACAATGTGGAGGTCTCTACTGTAAGAGCGGTCACACTGTGGAGGTCTCTACTGTAAGAGCAGTCACACTATGGAGGTCTCTACTGTAAGAGCAGTCACACTATGGTGGTCTCTACTGTAAGAGCAGTCACACTATGGTGGTCTCTACTGTAAGAGCGGTCACAATAAGGAGGTCTCTGCTGTAAGAGCGGTCACACTATGGAGGTCTCTACTGTAAGAGCGGTTACACTGTGGAGGTCTCTAATGTAAGAGCAGTTACACTGTGGAGGTTTCTACTGTAAGAGCGGTCACACTGTGGAGGTCTCTACTGTAAGAGCAGTCACACTGTGGAGGTCTCTACTGTAAGAGCGGTCACACTGTGGAGGTCTCTACTGTAAGAGCCATCACACTATGGAGGTCTCTACTGTAAGAGCGGTCACAATGTGGAGGTCTGTACTGTAAGAGCGGTCACACTATGGAGGACTCTACTGTAAGAGCAGTCAAATTATGGAGGTCTCTACTGTAGGAGCAGTCACACTATGGAGGTCTCTACTGTAAGAGCAGTCACAATGTGGAGGTCTCTACTGTAAGAGAGGTCACACTATGGAGGTCTCTACTGTAAGAGCGGTCACACTGTGGAGGTCTCTACTGTAAGAGCAGTCACACTATGGAGGTCTCTACTGTAGGAACGGTCACGCTATAAATCTGAAGGTGTTGGCTATTTACAGAGTGTGGGGGGGGGGAGTTGCAGAGAGCGATGAGGAGAAAGCAAAGCTATTAAATATTTTTTACTGAATCCAGAGGGAAAACAAACCAGGCTGGTGTAGTGAGCTTCATTTATATTTATATAAGCAGATATACAGTTACAAGAAAAAGTATGTGAACCCTTTGGAATGATATGGATTTCTGCACAAATTGGTCATAAAATGTGATCTGATCTTCATCTAAGTCACAACAATAGACAATCACAGTCTGCTTAAACTAATAACACACAAAGAATTAAATGTTACCATGTTTTTATTGAACACACCATGTAAATATTCACAGTGCAGGTGGAAAAAAGTATGTGAACCCTTGGATTTAATAACTGGTTGAACCTCCTTTGGCAGCAATAACTTCAACCAAACGTTTTCTGTAGTTGCAGATCAGACGTGCACAACGGTCAGGAGTAATTATTGACCATTCCTCTTTACAGAACTGTTTCAGTTCAGCAATATTCTTGGGATGTCTGGTGTGAATCTCTTTCTTGAGGTCATGCCACAGCATCTCAATCGGGTTGAGGTCAGGACTCTGACTGGGCCACTCCAGAAGGCGTATTTTCTTCTGTTTAAGCCATTCTGTTGTTGATTTACTTCTATGCTTTGGGTCGTTGTCCTGTTGCAACACCCATCTTCTGTTGAGCTACAGCTGGTGGACAGATGGCCTTAAGTTCTCCTGCAAAATGTCTTTATAAACTTTGGAATTCATTTTTCCTTCGATGATAACTATCCGTCCAGGCCCTGACGCAGCAAAGCAGCCCCAAACCATGATGCCCCCACCACCATACTTCACAGTTGGGATGAGGTTTTGATGTTGGTGTGCTGTGCCTCTTTTTCTCCACACATAGTGTTGTGTGTTTCTTCCAAACAACTCAACTTTGGTTTCATCTGTCCACAGAATATTTTGCCAGTACTGCTGTGGAACATCCAGGTGCTCTTGTGCAAACTGTAAAGGTGCAGCAATGTTTTTTTGGACAGCAGTGGCTTCCTCTGTGGTATCCTCCTATGAAATCCATTCTTGTTTAGTGTTTTACGTATCATAGATTCGCTAACAGGGATGTCAGCATATGCCAGAGACTTTTGTAAGTCTTTAGCTGACACTCTAGGATTCTTCTTCCCCTCATTGAGCAGTCTGCGCTGTGCTCTTGCAGTCATCTTTACAGGACGGCCACTCCTAGGGAGCGTAGCAGCAGTGCTGAACTTTCTCCATTTATAGACAATTTGTCTTACCGTGGACTGATGAACAGCAAGGCTTTTGGAGATACTTTTATAACCCCTTCCAGCTTTATGCAAGTCAACAATTCTTAATCATTGGTCTTCTGAGAGCTCTTTTGTGCGAGGCATCATTCACATCAGGTAATGCTTCTTGTGAAAAGCAAACCCAGAACTGGTGTGTGTTTTTTATAGGGCAGGGCAGCTGTAACCAACACCTCCAATCTCATCTCATTGATTGGACTCCAGTTGGCTGACACCTCACTCCAATTAGCTCTTGGAGATGTCAATATTCTAGGGATTCACATACTTTTTCCACCTGCACTGTGAATGTTTACATGGTGTGTTCAATAAAAACATGGTAACATTTAATTCTTTGTGTGTTATTAGATTAAGCAGACTGTGATTGTCTATTGTTGTGACTTAGATGAAGATCAGATCACATTTTATGACCAATTTGTGCAGAAATCCATATCACACCAGAAAGACAACAGAAGGGGAGAGGACAAACAACAGGTGGGAAAATACATACGCCAGAACCTAAACACCCTAGGAGCCCTGATATGCCCTAGAGGTAGTAAAAGGGAAAGAGACTACTGGTTCCTTCTCAGGTGAATGAACCAGTGTCTCCCTGAGGCCTAGTAAAGACAAGCACAAAGGAACAACCAAATACAAACGCGACTCTTAACTTCAGTAACACAAACACGGGTGAACAGCACTCCTTAGTAATAATGCTGTGGTGCTCATCTCCAGGGGGGGTGGTAAAAAGCCCCCCAAAATAACAAAAAATGTCCAAAAAATGAAGACAGCACGTCCAAAAGGCGGAATTTTATTCCAGATGCAACGTTTCGGCTTGACAAAGGCTATCACTAAGCCGAAACGTTGCATCTGGAATAAAATTCCGCCTTTTGGACGTGCTGTATCCATTTTTTTATTTTTATTTTTTGGACATCTCTTAACTTCAGTAGTGATGGATGAGCAGGAACACCACAGACAACCTCACACCATTTCTGCCAAACCCAAAAGAATCTATCTACCGCATAGTTAGAAGGGTGGGGTCAGACTATAAAGGGTAGAAGTGATGACCACTGAGCAACAGCTGAAACAAGGTATGAGGTCATTAACCCTATCAATACAGAATCAAGAGAAATCAAGGAGGCTGTTAGATTCCTCCACGCTCAGCCAATCTCCTTGTTCTCCTGACATTAGTCACCTGAGGGACCGTGACAGAAAATGTCCATATGTGGGTAAGTAACTGGCTCAGTGATAAAAAACAGAGGGTGGTTATTAAGGGTACACACTCAGATTGGGTTACTGTCACTAGTGGGGTACCACAGGGGTCAGTACTGGAGGAATCACGTCACTAGAGGGGCACCACAGGGGTCAGTACTGGAGGGGTTACCGTCACTAGTGGGGTACCATAGGGGTCAGTATTGGGCCCTATTCTCTTATTATGAATGATCTTATAGAAGGCTTTCGCAGTAAAATATAAATTTTTGCAGATGACACTAAACTGTGTAAAGTAATTAATAACACGGAAGAGGACAGTATACTGTATATATACTACAGAGGACAGTATACTGCTACAGATGGATCTGGATAGATTGGAGGCTTGGGCACAGAAGTAGCAGATGTAAGGTTATGCACATGGGAAGGAATAATGCAAGTCACCCGTACATACTAAATGGTTAAACACTGGGTAACACTGACATGGAAAAGGACTTAGGGATTTTAGTGAACAGCAAACTAAGCTGTAGAAACCAGTGTCAGGCAGCTGCTGTCAAGGCCAATAAGATAATGGGTTGCATCAAAAGGAGAATAGATGCCGGTGATGAGAACATAGTCCTACCACTTTACACATCACTAGTCAGACCACACATGGAGTACTGTGTACAGTTCTGGGCTCCTGTGAACAAGGCAGACATAGCAGAGCTGGAGAGGGTCCAGAGGAGGGCAACTAAAGTAATAACTGGAATGGGGCAACTACAGTACCCAGAAAGATTATCAAAATTAGGGTTATTCACTTTAGAAAAAAGACGACTGAGGGGAGATCTAATAACTATGTATACATATATCAGGGGTCAGTACAGAGATCTATCCCATCATCTATTTATCCCCAGGACTGTGACTGTGACGAGGGGACATCCTCTGCGTCTGGAGGAAAGAAAGTTTGTACATAAACATAGAAGAGCATTCTTTATGGTAAGAGCAGTCAAACTGTGGAGGTCTCTACTGTAAGAGCAGTCAAACTGTGGAGGTCTCTACTGTAAGAGCAGTCACACTATGAAGCTCTCTACTGTAAGACCAGTCACACTGTGGAGGTCTCTACTGTAAGACCAGTCACACTGTGGAGGTCTCTACTGTAAGAGCGGTCACACTGTGGAGGACTCTACTGTAAGAGCGGTCACACTGTGGAGGACTCTACTGTAAGACCAGTCACACTGTGGAGGACTCTACTGTAAGAGCGGTCACACTGTGGAGGACTCTACTGTAAGAGCGGTCACACTAAGGACGTCTTTACTGTAAGAGCGGTCACACTGTAGAGGTCTCTACTGTAAGAGCGGTCACACTGTGGAGGACTCTACTCTAGTTCCATTTCCTATGTGTTTTCTGTGTAAATCAGAATGGATCCACCAGAGAAAGACACTCTTTGTAGTCACTTTCTGACCAAATCTGAGGATCCTAAACCGGTCTCACCCCACCCCCCCCCCCCACCCCTCATTAACTTAGAATTTCCCAATACAGTTTATGGAGATGGGTTTTCTAAACTGCTTTAACAAGTCGCCTCTTTTACCATCTATGGAATATTTGACAGTAGAAACAATAAAGCAGATTTCTCCGGAGAGTATTCAGCTTAATGTTCTTCATGTCCGGTTTCGACTTTAATGGCTCTCGACTCCATCTTGAGCAATCATCCGAGCTCCATTAGTAGAAACTCCAGGTGTTAAGAATTTTTTAATACTGGGAAGAAGAACTGTGTCCTTAGAAACATCTCATCACTGAAAAACCTACCATAGGGACATATGCTGCTGGTGGAGCAAATCCGATGACTAATTAAGGCAGAAGCTGGAGTCTACAGAAGCTTATCTGTCTCATAAGTCATTTTACACCCGTAAATGGCCATAAATGTGTCATTCTTCTACGAGGGGTTACGTGACATGAATACGGAGCCTCCAGTGGATGTGCATAGGTACTAGAAATTATTATAAGTAGCACAGAGATGGCTTTCGTTTAGAAGTCTATGGAGACAGGCTCAGGTCAACATCATTAAGTGTCAGATACGGCTGAATACAGTGGTGTACATAGAGAAGTAAGGGCCCCATAGCAAGGATGAAACCAGACCCCCCACACAGGACAGAAGGGTTTCCATCTAAACCCCTTTCAAAGACCTTTGGACCATTTTTCTACTGCCTCATTTGCTAAAAGTTGTTCCTTTAGAGGGTAGAGTCCTGAGCAATTTTTTACCTCCGGTAAAGAGGGGATAATCCCCACTAAGACTGGGGCCCTCTTGCCCTGGGCCCCATAGCAGTCACTATGGTAGTTACGTTCCTGGCTGAATATTTTATTGTTTATTTAATTTTTTTCTCCTTGTTTTTGCTTTGCGTTTCTTTACTAAAAATAATGATATACAGTATATCGAGCATTTTAAGTCTTAAGCTACTCAAGGAAGTTCTACTAGAGCAATTGTAATGCCCCGAGTGGCATTACCACACCTACGCCTTGTTTCTATCTGGGTATGCAATCTCAATGTCATTTTATACATTTATTCCAGGTCCCATATTTTTTGCATTTCCTGTTATGCATCTTTTTATGTTCAAATGTAATGTGCCTGGTTCACCAGCAGATGGCGGCAACATTGGCAGAGCTAGTTTACCTGGAATGGAACCTTTTTGTCCATTCCAGCCCTCTCTAGAGAGGGAGGAGTTTAGTTTAGCTAGTGAAGGTCAGTATAGCCTTCCCCTCCTAGGGGAGAGGGTGTAGGTAGTCGACCCCCTGCAAGAGGGAGGTTGTGCAGATTCAGGGAGCTCATCCCTTCCGGGGGAGACCTGCCTAGGCCAGCAGAGCACCATCAGCTCTGCTGGAACAAGAGAAAAGAGCTAAGAGTCTCAAGAGAAGCCAGGAGGAAAGGTTCCCTGGATAGAGATAAAGATCAAGATAAAGGTCAAGATAAAGATAAAGACAAACCGGACTGCAGAGAGTTACGTTCAGCAGAAAGGAAAAGTTTCTATTTAATCCTGTCAGTACAGCAGATTCAAAGAGTGACAGATGTAGAAGAGCTAAATGTGTTTGCCTGCCAAAACTTAAGCCAAAACCTGCTGATAACCAAGATAAAGCTTGAAGATTGTATCGGATGCAATTTTATTCAATTAAAGCTACTGTTCAACTGTATACAAGGTCTGGACTCAACTTATTCCATCCTCACCACCATTCAACTACCCTTTTCACTGCAGTGTGCGGCCATGCTTGGGGTTCCAGTGTATCCAGGTAGGAGCACCGTGACACGTGCAGCACCACCAAGGGACATTAGGCCACCCGTACACCACTCTGGCATTCCTATCCTGGGTACCACCATATCTACTAAAAGGGGGACCCTGTCCCTCGTTGCTGAAATGCAACTGGCGTCACAAAAAACACTGTCTCTTTAAGGCCTGCGCCCCGATTTGCTGCAGAATGATGGTAACAAGACACCCACTTTCCGTAGAACTTTCTAGTGAAATAATTTTAGTCTATGGTGGTCCCAAGAACCGGCTTAAATTTCAAGCAGAGCATTACTGTCCTTGATCATGAGCAGGAGTGGACTAGGAACATAAAATGGCCCTGGAAAAAAACTAAAAGTGGCCCCATGTTGTAAGCGTGTCCAAATAGACAGAAGGGAGGCAACATAAGTAGGCAAAGACAACTCAAAGAAGCAGGGTGAGCAATACCACAGTGCAGCACAATATACCACCCCAGCAGAACCAGAAACCACAGTGCAGCACAATATACTGCCCCAGCAGAACCAGATACCACAGTGCAGCACAATATATGGCCCCAGCAGAACCAGATACCACAGTGCAGCACAATATACCACCCCAGCAGAACCAGAAACCACAGTGCAGCACAATATACTGCCCCAGCAGAACCAGATACCACAGTGCAGCACAATATATGGCCCCAGCAGAACCAGATACCACAGTGCAGCACAATATACCGCCCCAGCAGAACCAGATATCACAGTGCAGCACAATATACTGCCCCAGCAGAACCAGATACCACAGTGCAGCACAATATACTGCCCCAGCAGAACCAGATACCACAGTGCAGCACAATATACTGCCTCAGCAGAACCAGATATCACAGTGCAGCACAATATACTGCCCCAGCAGAACCAGATATCACAGTGCAGCACAATATACTGCCCCAGCAGAACCAGATACCACAGTGCAGCACAATATACTGCCCCAGCAGAACCAGATACCACAGTGCAGCACAATATACTGCCCCAGCAGAACCAGATACCACAGTGCAGCACAATATACTGCCCCAGCAGAACCAGATACCACAGTGCAGCACAATATACTGCCCCAGTAGAACCAAATACCACAGTGCAGCACAATATACTGCCCCAGCAGAACCAGATACCACAGTGCAGCACAATATACTGCCCCAGCAGAATCAGATACCACAGTGCAGCACAATATACTGCCCCAGCAGAATCAGATACCACAGTGCAGCACAATATACTTCCCCAGCAGAACCAGATACCACAGTGCAGCACAATATACTGCCCCAGCAGAACCAAATATCATAGTGCAGCACAATATACTGCTTCAGCAGAACCAAATATCACAGTGCAGCACAATATACTGCTCCAGCAGAACCAAATACCACAGTGCAGCACAATATACTGCCCCAGCAGAACCAAATATCACAGTGCAGCACAATATACTGCCCCAGCAGAACCAAATATCACAGTGCAGCACAATATACTGCCCCAGCAGATCCAGATACCACAGTGCAGCACAATATACTGCCCCAGCAGAACCAGATACCACAGTGCAGAACAATATACTGCCCCAGCAGAACCAGATACCACAGTGCAGAACAATATACTGCCCCAGCAGAACCAAATACCACAGTGCAGCACAATATACTGCCCCAGCAGAACCAGATACCACAGTGCAGCACAATATACTGCCCCAGCAGAACCAGATACCACAGTGCAGCACAATATACTGCCCCAGCAGAACCAGATACCACAGTGCAGCACAATATACTGCCCCAGCAGAACCTGATACTAAAGTCAAGCACAAAAAAGCAGCTCCTTTGTGGTGGGGCAGGAAGCCACCTGAGGACACCTGCAGCTGCTGACCAGGTTCATAAGGACCTGACATTACCAGTGTTAATTAACACTAGAGGCATCAGGTTGTTATGTACCCAGCTGGTGGTTGTGAGGAGGGCTTAGGTAGCCCCCTAGACATTGGGCCACCGAGACGTTTACCTGTAGGGTCTATGGCCAGTCCTGATCATGACAATGATTAAAATTTGATTATGGACTATAATTAACCACTTAAGGACCACAGGTTTATACCCCCCTAGTGACCAGGCCCTTTTTTACAAATCGGCACTCCACAACTTTAGCGGTTTATTGCTCGGTCATGCAACTTACCACCCAAATGAATTTTACCTCCTTTTCTTCTCACTAATAGAGCTTTCATTTGGTGGTATTTCATTGCTGCTGACATTTTTACTTTTTTATTATTAATCGAAATTTAACGATTTTTTTGCAAAAAAATGACATTTTTCACTTTCAGTTGTAAAATTTTGCAAAAAAAACGACATCCATATATAAATTTTGCTCTAAATTTATTGTTCTACATGTCTTTGATAAAAAAAAAATGTTTGGGTAAAAAAAAAATGGTTTGGGTAAAAGTTATAGCGTTTACAAACTATGGTACAAAAATGTGAATTTCCGCTTTTTGAAGCAGCTCTGACTTTCTGAGCACCTGTCATGTTTCCTGAGGTTCTACAATAGCCAGACAGTACAAACACCCCACAAATGACCCCATTTCGGAAAGTACACACCCTAAGGTATTCGCTGATGGGCATAGTGAGTTCATAGAACTTTTTATTTTTTGTCACAAGTTAGCGGAAAATGATGATTTTTTTTAATTTATTTTTTTCCTTACAAAGTCTCATATTCCACTAACTTGTGACAAAAAATAAAAACTTCCATGAACTCACTATGCCCATCAGCGAATACCTTGGGGTGTCTTCTTTCCAAAATGGGGTCACTTGTGGGGTAGTTATACTGCCCTGGCATTCTAGGGGCCCAAATGTGTGGTAAGGAGTTTGAAATCAAATTCTGTAAAAAATGGCCTGTGAAATCCGAAAGGTGCTCTTTGGAATATGGGCCCCTTTGCCCACCTAGGCTGCAAAAAAGTGTCACACATGTGGTATCTCCGTTCTCAGGAGAAGTTGGGGAATGTGTTTTGGGGTGTCATTTTACATATACCCATGCTGGGTGAGAGAAATATCTTGGCAAAAGACAACTTTTCCCATTTTTTTATACAAAGTTGGCATTTGACCAAGATATTTATCTCACCCAGCATGGGTATATGTAAAATGACACCCCAAAACACATTCCCCAACTTCTCCTGAATACGGAGATACCAGATGTGTGACACTTTTTTCCAGCTTAGGTGGGCAAAGGGGCCCATATTCCAAAGAGCACCTTTCGGATTTCACTGGTCATTTTTTACAGAATTTGATTTCAAACTCCTTACCACACATTTGGGCCCCTAGAATGCCAGGGCAGTATAACTACCCCACAAGTGACCCCATTTTGGAAAGAAGACACCCCAAGGTATTCCATGAGGGGCATCGCGAGTTCCTAGAATTTTTTATTTTTTGTCACAAGTTAGTGGAAAATGATGATTTTTTTTATTTATTTTTTTCTTACAAAGTCTCATATTCCACTAACTTGTGACAAAAAATAAAAACTTCCATGAACTCACTATGCCCATCAGCGAATACCTTGGGGTCTCTTCTTTCCAAAATGGGGTCACTTGTGGGGTAGTTATACTGCCCTGGTATTCTAGGGGCCCAAATGTGTGGTAAAGAGTTTGAAATCAAATTCTGTAAAAAATGACCTGTGAAATCCGAAAGGTGCTCTTTGGAATATGGGCCCCTTTGCCCACCTAGGCTGCAAAAAAGTGTCACACATGTGGTATCTCCGTTCTCAGGAGAAGTTGGGGAATGTGTTTTGGGGTGTCATTTTACATATACCCATGCTGGGTGAGAGAAATATCTTGGCAAAAGACAACTTTTCCAATTTTTTTATACAAAGTTGTCTTTTGCCAAGATATTTCTCTCACCCAGCATGGGTATATGTAAAATGACACCCCAAAACACATTCCCCAACTTCTCCTGAGAACGGAGATACCAGATGTGTGACACTTTTTTGCAGCCTAGATGCGCAAAGGGGCCCACATTCCTTTTAGGAGGGCATTTTTAGACATTTGGATCCCAGACTTCTTCTCACGCTTTATGGCCCCTAAAATGCCTGGGCAGTATAAATACCCCACATGTGACCCCATTTTGGAAAGAAGACACCCCAAGGTATTCAATGAGGGGCATGGCGAGTTCAAAGAAATTTTTTTTTTTTGGCACAAGTTAGCGGAAATTGATTTTTTTCGTTTTTTCTCACAAAGTCTCCCTTTCCGCTAACTTGGGACAAAAATTTAAATCTTTCCTGGACTCAATATGCCCCTCAGCGAATACCTTGGGGTGTCTTCTTTCCAAAATGGGGTCATTTGTGGGGTGTTTGTACTGCCCTGGCATTTGAGGGTCTCCGCAATCATTACATGTATGCCCAGCATTAGGAGTTTCTGCTATTCTCCTTATATTGAGCATACGGGTAATGAGATTTTTTTTTTCCGTTCAGCCTCTGGGCTGAAAGAAAAAATGAACGGCACAGATTTCTTCATTCGCATCGATCAATGTGGATGAAAAAATCTCTGCCAAAAAAAGAAAAAGGAGGGGAAAGGCGTCTGCCATAGACATAGGAGCTCCGCCCAACATCCATACCCACTTAGCTCGTATGCCCTGGCAAACCAGATTTCTCCATTCACATCAATCGATGTGGATGAATAAATCATTGCCGGGATTTTTTTTTTTTATATATACAAAGTGTTTTCCAAAGTATATGAACACCGCCACCTCCTCAGCTCATATGCCTCGGCAAACGTATCTTTTACTGCAGAGGAGAAATCTCGTCTTGCAGCGCCGCATACACCGACTTGTGTGTAATCTGACAGCAGCGCAATGCTTCTGTCAGAATGCACATCAGTGCTGCAGCTAGTCGATCGGTTGGTCCACCTGGAAGGTAAAAAAAACAAAACAAAAAAAACAGGCCGCAACGCAATAAATTTATTAACATTAACTTTAGAGAACATTAACTTTTATAAACTTTTGAAACAGAACAATAACTTTTTTGCTTACCGGTGATTTTTTTTTTTTTTTGTTTTTTTTACCTTTATAGGACAAACCTCTCCTTCCCCATGGGACAATTTGCAAAGCGCAAATCGCCCAGAGATGTGGCAAAGTACATTATGCACTTTGTCCCAGGTGAAAGGAGAGGTTTGTAGCAGCTCTGTGTGAAAGGGCCCTAATAGCCCTGTGTGCCTGTCCTGTGTCACGCGATCCCTACACTAATAGTGTACCTGAGTGTGGAACTTGCGGAAACACTCCCCTATGCATAGGGCAGGCTGGTCATGGCAGTCAGGACAAAAAACGGTGGTGTCATGCCTTATTCCACTCCTGCTGCAGACACGACATCTTTTTCTTGGGGAACGTTGAGTTGGGGTACCAGGATAGACAGACGGGAAGTGTCTGCCATGTAGCCGGCTCACTACATCAGGGCCTTGGGGCACGGACCCTCCTGGATACAGGAGTTCCGAAATGATCTCTTCCTGGAATTTTAGGAAGGATCCTGTTCTCCCAGCCTTACTGTAGAGAACAAAACTATTATACAGCGCCAATTGAATTAAATATACAGACACCTTTTTATACCAGCGTCTGGTGCGTCGGGAAACTAAATAGGGAGCCAACATCTGGTCATTGAAGTCCACCCCTCCCATGTGAAGGTTATAGTCGTGGACAGAGAGGGGTTTCTCAATGACTCCAGTTGCCCGTTCAATTTGGACAGTCGTGTCTGCGTGAATGGTGGACAGAAGGTAAACATCCCTCTTGTCCCTCCACTTCACCGCGAGCAGTTCTTGGTCACACAAGGCAGCCCTCTCCCCCCGTGCAAGTCGGGTACTAACGAGCCGTTGGGGGAAGCCCCGGCGACTAGGTCGCGCGGTGCCACAGCATTGAATTCCGACTAGATGTAAGTGCCGAAAGAGGGCCACGCTTGAGTAAAAATTGTCCACGTATAAGTGGTACCCCTTGTGGAGTAAGGGTGACACCAAGTCCCAAACAATCTTGCCACTGCTCCCCAGGTAGTCAGGACATCCGACCGGCTCCAGTTTTGAGTCTTTTCCCTCATAGACCCTAAAACGATATGTATAGCCTGTGGCCCTTTCACAGAGCTTATACAGTTTGACCCCATAACGGGCGCGCTTGCTGGGGATGTACTGTTTTATGCCAAGGCGCCCGGTAAAATGTACTAGGGACTCGTCTATGCAGATGTTTTGATTAGGGGTATACGCATCTGCAAATCTGGATGACAAATGGTCTATGAGGGGCCGAATTTTGTGGAGCCGGTCATAAGCAGAGTGGCCTCTTGGATGACAGGTGCTATTGTCCGTAAAATGCATAAAGCACATTATGACCTCAAAACGTGCCCTAGACATTGCAGCAGAGAACATGGGCATGTAATGTATTGAGTCTTTAGACCAATATGACCGCAATACATTTTTTTTAGTTAGACCCATG
This sequence comes from Bufo bufo, assembly GCF_905171765.1. Lineage (NCBI taxonomy): Eukaryota > Metazoa > Chordata > Amphibia > Anura > Bufonidae > Bufo > Bufo bufo. Next base: position 19,486,070 of record NC_053393.1, on the reverse strand, counting down.
CTGAGGATAAGGCCCAAAAAAAATTTAAACTCTGAAACTGTGACTGGTTTCCACCGGTAAGGCTGGACATAGAAGCTTTCCGGATTGGCGGTAATAAACTGTGTGGCGTAGCGGTTGGTTTCTGCCACAACTAGGTCATAGAGATCCGCGGTGAAGAACAGCTCAAAAAACTGAAGGGCCGATCCTGAATGAGCCGTCTCCACGCGAACTCCAGACTGGGCGGTGAAAGGGGGCAATACGGGTGCGGCGGAAGCAGGGGAGTGCCAATTGGGATTTGCCAGCACCTCTGGGAGACTAGGGGTTCTACGGGCCTGTGAACGCGGTGGCTGCGACAGGGGAGTTACTGCACGTGCCACCGTACCAGCTGGAACTGCCCTTCTGGTGCTCGCCACTTCACCAGGGAATACGGCAGTGCTGGTAGAAGGTCCAGGATGTGCTGCGCTGCTGGTGTATGCCGCACCATAAACAAGATCAGCGCTAGCACCACTCTGCTGCAAATGAGGGTCATCATGCAGGGTAGGCAGAACCCTGACATGGGATCGGGTACGTCTGGCCGTAGCAGGGACCTCTACCTCGTCATCCTCACTAGCGGTTAGAGTGCCACTGCTGTCTACAGGTTCATATTCTGAACCACTGGATTCAGCGGGGGAGTCGTCCCCATCGCTTTCATCCATCACGGCCAGAATCCTGTAGGCCTCTTCAGCGGAATACCCCTTGTTTGACATTTTGGGTTCACTAAATTTAGGGGGTATTCCTCTGAGACTACCCAGGAAAAAGAGCAAACCTACCTAGCAAAAAGGAGTGCTTGCGAAGTAAAGCTGCGACCGCTAATAAAGATCCAAAAAGCTCAAAAGTGATCTTTATAGCGGCGCAGCGATTTTACGGTGTTTTTGCAGTGATCAGAAAAAATAATTTCTGTCACTGCGGTGGGGCGGACTGAACGCAAGTGTGCGCACAAGATCAGGCCTGATCGGGCGAACACTGCGTTTTGTAGAGCCTAAGGTGACCCTAATGTACTTATAGAGATCTGATTGCGATCAGTATTGATCACTTACAGATACTATATAGTACTAGTGCTGATTAGCGACAGCGATGACGCTAATCAGCGACTAATCGGTGACTGCGGTGCGGTGGGTTGGGCGCTAAACTACCTAGCAAGTAGCTAACTAACTGGCGGTGATAAGGGACCCTTACAGGGGGGGTGATCAGTGACAGGGGGTGGACAAGGGGGTGATCAGGGTGATCAGGGAGTCTAATATGGGCGATCAGGTGCTAAATAAGGGGTTAATAAATGACAGGGTAATGTCTAATGTGTAGTGTGGTGTTTGGTGCTACTTACTGAGCTGCCTGTGTCCTCTGGTGGTCGATCCAAGCGAAAGGGACCACCAGAGGACCAGGTAGCAGTTATATCAGACGCTATTTTGAAAATAGCGTCTGACATAACCTTTTCATTCGGCGATTCAAAAATCTACAGCCTGCCAGCCAATGATCGCGGCCGGCAGGCTGTAGAAGAACTTGTGCACTATGCGTTCCTGTGAACGCGCGCGCCTGTGTGCGCGCGTTCACAGGAAATCTCGGCTCACGCGAGATGACGCCAATCGGCGTTAGTGTGACCTGGGAGAGCCGCAGAGATGACGCCTTTCGGCGTTAGTGTGACGGTAAGTGGTTAAAAAGAAACGTTAAAAACATTAGAGTGATTTTCCAGCAAAAAAAATAAAAAATAAAAATGTTGATGGTCTAATTTGCTGGGGGTGCAGCAACTATAAAAAAAACTCTACTCACCTCATGGGTTCCCATACCAATGCTACTTATTCTACCGATGCTCTCTGCTTCCTGATGCCGTGGTCACATGCCCTTGTGTCGGAATGTCGTCGTCAGAAAGCTCAAGCCATGTAACGGCACAGTGTATTATAGAAGTTGCGTGATATGCTGTGTTATATGCCGTTAAGACCCCAGCAAGGAAAGTGTAAATTCACTTTTGTGGGTGTAATGCCCTGCATGCTATGGGTAAAAAGGTGCATCTTGCTGTGCAGTGACAGCGTTTCATCACTATTGGGAGTCATATACCCTGAGTAGGAAGTGGAAGGTGCTGCACTTGTATATGTATTGAACCGCGCTGTTTACTAAGAGAAATGTAGTGCGATTTTATATTTATTGTACTGTGTATTGAGGAGAAACGTCACTGTGAGCGGTGGCAGGAAGGAGCGACTGCCTGGAAACATGGCAGAGGTCAATGGAAGAGTCATGCTCCAAGTGTTTCACACTAGAGAGCAAACTTCTAGGAGATACTAATAGCAGGACCAGATAGAGCCTTCTGGTGAGAGTGCGGCGTCCCACCACGTGTGTGTAGGCACTGCTTAAAAGCACTTTTTACATTATTAAAAGCACTAGGTTGTAATGTATAACTTTGCATTTATGTATCTGCAAAATCCCTGTTAACAGGCCTATTAGGTGTAATTTATACATCCCACCACTAGATGGGGATAACGTTCAGGTCCTATATATATCCAGGTCAGGCCTAGTGGGACAGGAGAGATTAGGCAGATTAAGAGTGGAGTTCAGTTGAGACCAGAGGTCAGTGTGGAGATCAATAAGTAGACTGACACTGAGAAAGTGAAAAGGTGCAGATTCAGCACAAATTTAAATTCATCCAAAGGATAAAAGCCATAAACCAGGCATAAAGGACCTTTGGGATATTCAGGTGAAGGATACCTTAGCCTCCGGCAACCTCACCAAAAGTTCCACTGACATTGAAGTAACCCACTGCTCCAAAGCCACGAAACCTAAGAAGCCTAAAACAGTGGATTTGCAGAATTGACTCTGTACCATCAAGAGACTGCATAATTGTACTGCTGCAACTAAAAGACATCCAAAGTAAAAGGTGTGAGTTGCATCTTACCACTGTCTACCTCATTATTACCACTGTCGGTTGTACCACCATTAACGGTACTGGCGTCACGACAAAAACCATCAAGAGACTCAGCCGCAACAAGCACCCTAAGCACCACTGCCATCAAGGGCACCTCAACCACCATCTTGGCTGATGCTTCCTACCACAGAGCGTGCCCCGGAGGATTCCGTGCTGTCCACCTCAGGGAGGCTTTCTGCTAACCGTGAGTAAACGATGAACTGTGTGTTATTATTTGGCCCCTCATCGGTCCACCGTGCACCTCACGTGTTGTCCCTGCGACTGGCTGGCTGCATAACTTTTTATTGGCGTCACGAACAGGATATTAACCCCTGCGCCATATTTGAGAGACTGTCGCATGTGAATAAGCCCCTTTATCTGATTGAGAGACTTTTGCTTATTGTGCGCTGTTTTGGGGTCCAGAACTGTTAAAATTGATTGCAAAGTATATGGAGGTGCGATACTAGTCCCCAGCATCCAAACCGCAGTGTCAAATGTGGAAAAATTCAACATTTGTGTGTCACTATAACTGCTTGCTGTCAGTGAATAGACTGTTGCTGTTCAATTAATATGGCCGCCGGTGCTCCGATTTGAAAAATAATACTGCGCCATCACTGTGTGCAAGTTGGCGACACCCCCTGTCCAGTGGGCCGCCCCTTTATGCAAAACTGTCCGGTTAAAGCCCATCCTACCTGTACTGTGTGGGTTCTGAGAGGCTGGTCCTGTACGTCAGCGCAGCGCCACCTTCTCTGCTTGTGGCCACATCAAAGGGAGACGCCGCGCACGGGAGGACAGTGTGACGTGGGTGTATCCCCAAGGTATCGCGAGATTTACACCGACAAGCTGCCGGATCGCATCGCATTGCCTGTCTGCCCCCAAGTAACTACCGCAGACTGTAATTTACTCTTGCCACCTCAGAGTGAAGCACCGCTAGTCAGGAGCGCTATCAGAAACTCAAACAAGCGCTGCCTGAGTGTCGTATTTAGCCGGCATCAAACATTTAAAGGGCCATACACCGCAAGATAGCGGTCGCCCATAGCAACGTTAAACCAAAAGTATTGAAAGCCATAATTAACCTATCTGACTGTAATCCATCTATTGTCAGCATGTCTGTGCAAGAAGATAACGTGCAGGCTGACCTCCGCGGACCCCCTGCAGCGGCCGCAGCCGGTCCTAGTGTAATGCCAACTGCTGCAGCACCAAGTTTAATGCCTTTAACTATGCCTTATTATTTCGGGGCCCCCTGGTTCCCACGATATTCTGGAGAAGTTCACACTTTAAATGCTTGCTGTGTTCAGGTTGTACCCTGTAACCCCAGAACAGCAGATGGAGATTCTCCTTGCACAATTGGAAGGAGCTGCTCTCAGAGAAGTGAAGTCCTGGCCAAGCTCAGAAAGGAGGACACTGGAGCAGATATTTGAACGTCTCTGCACCACCTTTGAACCCAGGACTGTGTCAGAGGTCAAGATGAGGTTCTTCAGCAAGAAGCAGCAATCGGGTGAATCACTCAAAGACTTTGCATTATCTTTGCAGGAAGCCCTTAGAGCTGTTGTCCAAGTAGACCCCCGTGAGGCAGAGAATCAAACCCTGAAAGAGCAGTTTATTGAAGGTGTCAATACAGACAATTTAAAGAGCCAACTAAGAATGTTAGCCGCCCAGCATCCAAGTGCTGCTTTCTTAGACTTCAAAGAATTAGCTATCAGTATACTGGGAAAAAGTTCACCAACAGAACCCGTTGGATCCGATGTAGTGCCAGCAACACAGCCGGTCACCCCTGTGAAACCTTTACCCAGAGGCGGCTCTTCCATTAGGCCACTTAGGCCACCGCCTAAGGCCTCGGGCTGGTAGGGGCCTCGCTCTGGCTCCCACCCGACACCGCCACAAGTACTTGCGGCAGTGTCGGGTGGGAGCGTCCTTAGGTCAAAACATTCCAGGCCCCGAATGCTATTCCCCACCCCCCTTGTACTTGTCTGTCCACTAATCTGCTAGGCTGCTGCGCTGCGCGGTCATGAATTCAGTCACTTGACAGCGCAACCCAGTCGTGCGGTGCGTTACGTGCGTAATCTCGCGAGACCGCGGGAGGTCACAGGTCTCGCAGGATTACGCGCCACAGGATGGGGTTGCGCTGTCAAGTGACTGAAGTTGAACTCATGCCCGCGCAGCAGCCTAGCAGATCAGCGGACAAGTACAAGGTGGGGGGGAAATTTGATAATATGAAGCAGTGTGTGGGCAAATTTGTGAGGCAGTGTGGGGGGACAAATTACTTAATGGGGGCAGTGTGGGGGGACAAATTACTTAATGGGGGCAGTGTGGGGGGACAAATTACTTAATGGGGGCAGTGTGGGGGGACAAATTACTTAATGGGGGCAGTGTGGGGGGACAAATTACTTAATGGAGCAGTGTGGGGGGACAAATTACTTAATGGGGGCAGTGTGGGGGGACAAATTACTTAATGGGGGCAGTGTGGGGGGACAAATTACTTAATGGGGGCAGTGTGGGGGGACAAATTTCTTAATGGGGGCTGTGTGGGGGGACAAATTACTTAATGGGGGCAGTGTGGGGGGACAAATTACTTAATGGAGCAGTGTGGGGGGACAAATTACTTAATGGGGGCAGTGTGGGGGGACAAATTACTTAATGGGGGCAGTGTGGGGGGACAAATTACTTAATGGGGGAAGTGTGGGGGGACAAATTACTTAATGGGGGCAGTGGGGGGGGACAAATTACTTAATGGGGCAGCGTGGGGGGCAAATTTCTTAATGGGGCAGTGTGGGGTGACAAATTTCTTAATGGGGGCAGTGTGGGGGGACAAATTTCTTAATGGGGGCTGTGTGGGGGGCAAATTACTTAATGGGGGCAGTGTGGGGTGACAAATTACTTAATGGGGGCAGTGTGGGGGGACAAATTACTTAATGGGGGCAGTGTGGGGGGACAAATTACTTAATGGGGCAGCGTGGGGGGCAAATTTCTTAATGGGGCAGTGTGGGGGGCACATTTCTTAATGGGGGCTGTGTGGGGGGCAAATTACTTAATGGGGGCAGTGTGGGGTGACAAATTACTTAATGGGGCAGTGTGGGGGGACAAATTACTTAATGTGGGCTGTGTGGGGGACAAATTACTTAATGGGGGAAGTGTGGGGGGACAAATTACTTAATGGGGCAGTGTGGGGGGGAAATTTCTTAATGGGGACAAATTACTTAATGGGGGCAGTGTGGGGTGACAAATTACTTAATGTGGGCAATGTGGGGGGCAAATCACTTAATGGGGGCTGTGTGGGGGGCAAATCACTTAATGTGGGCAGTGTGGGGGGGACAAATTACTTAATGGGGGCAGTGTGGGGTGGCAAATTACTTAATGGGGGCAGTGTGGGGGGCAAATTACTTAATGGGGGCAGTGTGGGGGGCAAATCACTTAATGGGGGCTGTGTGGGGGGCAAATCACTTAATGTGGGTAGTGTGGGGGGCAATTTACTTAATGGGGGCAATGTGGGGGACAGTATTACTAATGAGAGCATTCTAGAAGGGAATTACTATTGGTGGGACTATGAGGAGTACTATTACTATGGGGGGCACTAATATTTCTTCAGGATAGTATTTGGGGGCACAGTGAGCAGCAGGATAACACTGTGGGGACTCCAGGTTGCGGGATGATGATCGAAATGTGAGGAAGCTAAGATGTCTGTGTGTCACACTCTGCAGAGACGTGGTGGCTGGGAGAAGATGTCCGGACCGAATGGAGAAGATGATGACAGAGAAGATCTACATCCGAGGAGACGTCACCTGGAGGCCCTGGATGTGACAGGTAAGTGCGGCTGTATAGCAAGTACAGCACAATGCGGTGTGTGGGGGGAGGGTTGATTTAGAGAACTGGGCCAGGGTTAATGCAAAGTGTTAATATGCACTGTGAATATAAGCCAAGTACTGTGTTGTCACTGTGCATATTAACCCTTTACTGTGATGTCACTGCATATTAAAGGGGTACTCCGGGATAGGAAAATAAATCCCCTATCCAAAGGATAGGAGACAAGTGTCTGATCAGGGGGGTCTGGCCGTTGGGATCCCCCACGATCTCCTGTATGGTACTCCGGATCTCCTTGTGCCCAAAGCGGTGATCAACACTTCCTCTCCATGTATCTATGGGAGAGCCGCAGATACAACACTTGTGTATCTCCGAGTCCTCCATAGAGATACATGGAGGGGGAGTGTTGACCACACCACCGCTCCGTGCGGTGGTTGACACAGTTTTTTTCTTGAGGATTGAGGCGGGGCGCCGTACAGGAGATCACGAGCATCCCAACAATCTTTATGGGGGCCTCATGTTCGAGTTTCGCCTAAGGCCTCACAAAGTCTAGAGCCGCCTCTGCCTTTACCTGTCGTCAGTCAGGCAACCCAAGCCCCAATTCCTGGCGCAGTTGCTGCCCTTACTGAGCAAGTCCAATTCCTAACTAAAAGTCTGGAGAAACTTCACAAAAAATTGGAACAATGGGAAAAGCCACTATTGCTGGAGGATGAGAAACCTTTGTCCAGAAGGCTCTTCTCTCCTGATTACAAAGGGACTTATTCCAGAAATTCAGGCGGACGCCCACCTGACCGCACTAGTACCCCCAGGCGGCCTATCTGTACATACTGTCACAAGCCAGGCCATACTGAAGCCACCTGCTGGCAGTTAAACGGGCGACCCCCGAGGTCAGGGACCACCCCTCGGGAGGTAGATCAATAGGTCTAGAAGATCCCCAGTGGATGCCAAGATATGTAGGATCCCGTCCAGAAGTGACACTTCAAATAAATGGAGTTCCTTTTGTTGCCCTAGTCGACACAGGATCCCAAGTCACCACCATACAACAAACAGCATTTGAGAAATACTGGGACCAAAATCAGCTTACCCAGCCACCAGAATCCTGGCTGAGTCTCATAGCCAGTAACGGCAAACCTGTACCAATACTGGGTTACTGGGAACCTACCATTCAAATAGGAAGAACCATCCTATCCCAACAAGGCATTATTGTAGTGCAAGTGAAGGAAAATAACAACAACCCTTCTATAGTCCTAGGCATGAATGTCCTTAGGAATTGCTACTTTGAAATGTTGGAAGCCTTACACCAGTCAGTGCCTACTGCTTCTTTTGCTTCTAAGAATGTAATCCAGCAAACCATCCGTGTACTGAGTGAGCAACAGAGATTCGCTAATGAAAAAGGAGAAATTTGCTGTGTCCGCATCCGAGACAATCAACCAGTGATTCTCAAGCCCAACACCGAAACTCTCCTGTGGTGCCGAGCTGTAGTCGGAATTCAAGGTCAAGACTACCAAGCCTTGGTAGAGCCCGCCGTCTTGGAAGACTATCCTTTAGTCAGAGCCGCAAGAAGCCTGGTAACCGTCACTGAAGGTAAAGTGCCTATTCGTCTCCTCAACTTGAGTGATCACAGTGTAACGTTAACCAAATACCGTCCCATTGCACAGTTGATCCAAATCACCTTTCAAGACGTCATCAGTGTGACTACAGATCTCAAGAAACCACACTCACAGGGTCAAAACTCCCCTGGTGGAAAGAGCTTCATGTGGGAGAGGCTTCTACACCAGGACACCAAGTAGAAGGTGTATTGCAGGTCGTGAAAGAACATCACTGTGCCTTCAGCAAACATTCTACAGACTATGGGGAAGTAGACATCATAAAACACTCCATCCCTACAGGTTCACACCCACCGATCAAAGAAAGGTATCGGCCTATACCACCTACTATGTACCAATCCGTCAAGCAAATGATTCAAGAGATGAAAGACTCAAATACACTGCGTGCAGAATTATTAGGCAAATGAGTATTTTGACCACATCATCCTCTTTATGCATGTTGTCTTACTCCAAGCTGTATAGGCTCGAAAGCCTACTACCAATTAAGCATATTAGGTGATGTGCATCTCTGTAATGAGAAGGGGTGTGGTCTAATGACATCAACACCCTATATTAGGTGTGCATAATTATTAGGCAACTTCCTTTCCTTTGGCAAAATGGGTCAAAAGAAGGACTTGACAGGCTCAGAAAAGTCAAAAATAGTGAGATATCTTGCAGAGGGATGCAGCACTCTTAAAATTGCAAAGCTTCTGAAGCGTGATCATCGAACAATCAAGCGTATCATTCAAAATAGTCAACAGGGTCTCAAGAAGCGTGTGGAAAAACCAAGGCGCAAAATAACTGCCCATGAACTGAGAAAAGTCAAGCGTGCAGCTGCCAAGATGCCACTTGCCACCAGTTTGGCCATATTTCAGAGCTGCAACATCACTGGAGTGCCCAAAAGCACAAGGTGTGCAATACTCAGAGACATGGCCAAGGTAAGAAAGGCTGAAAGACGACCACCACTGAACAAGACACACAAGCTGAAACGTCAAGACTGGGCCAAGAAATATCTCAAGACTGATTTTTCTAAGGTTTTATGGACTGATGAAATGAGAGTGAGTCTTGATGGGCCAGATGGATGGGCCCGTGGCTGGATTGGTAAAGGGCAGAGAGCTCCAGTCCGACTCAGACACCAGCAAGGTGGAGGTGGAGTACTGGTTTGGGCTGGTATCATCAAAGATGAGCTTGTGGGGCCTTTTCGGGTTGAGGATGGAGTCAAGCTCAACTCCCAGTCCTACTGCCAGTTTCTGGAAGACACCTTCTTCAAGCAGTGGTACAGGAAGAAGTCTGCATCCTTCAAGAAAAACATGATTTTCATGCAGGACAATGCTTCATCACACGCGTCCAAGTACTCCACAGCGTGGCTGGCAAGAAAGGGTATAAAAGAAGAAAATCTAATGACATGGCCTCCTTGTTCACCTGATCTGAACCCCATTGAGAACCTGTGGTCCATCATCAAATGTGAGATTTACAAGGAGGGAAAACAGTACACCTCTCTGAACAGTGTCTGGGAGGCTGTGGTTGCTGCTGCACGCAATGTTGATAGTGCACAGATCAAAACACTGACAGAATCCATGGATGGCAGGCTTTTGAGTGTCCTTGCAAAGAAGGGTGGCTATATTGGTCACTGATTTGTTTTTGTTTTGTTTTTGAATGTCAGAAATTTATATTTGTGAATGTTAAGATGTTATATTGGTTTCACTGGTAAAAATAAATAATTGAAATGGGTATATATTTGTTTTTTGTTAAGTTGCCTAATAATTATGCACAGTAATAGTCACCTGCACACACAGATATCCCCCTAAAATAGCTAAAACTAAAAACAAACTAAAAACTACTTCCAAAAATATTCAGCTTTGATATTAATGAGTTTTTTGGGTTCATTGAGAACATGGTTGTTGTTCAATAATAAAATTAATCCTCAAAAATACAACTTGCCTAATAATTCTGCACTCCCTGTATCATCAAAGACAGCCATAGTCCATGGGCTGCACCCCTAGTTCTAGTTCGGAAAAAAGACGGCAACATCAGATTCTGTGTGGACTACAGAAAAATCAACCAAATTACCCACAAAGATGCTTATCCTTTACCACGCATAAAGGAATCTTTGACAGCTTTAGGATCTTCAGCCTACTTCTCTACTCTTGATTTAACCAGTGGATACTGGCAAGTACCAATGGCACCAGAAGATCGCGAGAAGACTGCATTTGCTACCCCTATGGGCCTATTTAAGTTCAACTGCATGCCCTTTGGACTTTGCAATGAGTCTGGAACTTTTCAGAGACTCATGGAGCGTTGTCTGGGCCACAAAAATTTTGAAACCGTCCTGTTGTACTTAGATGAAGTCATCATCTACTCCAAATCTTATGAAGACCATTTGAAACATCTGGCCGAAGTTTTTCAAGTCCTTTTTAAGCATGGACTTGAAGTTAAACCAACCAAGTGTCATCTACTGAAGCCAGAAGTTAAATACTTAGGGCATATCGTCAGCTCTGAAGGTGTTAAACCGGATCCAGAGAAGATAGCCGCAGTTCGTAATTGGCCTACTCCCACTACGGTGAAGGAGGTAAGAAGTTTCCTTAGCTTCGCAGGATATTACAGACGTTTCATTCCTCACTTTGCCCAAATTGCAGAGCCAATATTGGAACTTTTGAGAGGGCATCCTAAAAGATACCAGAAAACTCCCATACCAGTGGAATGGAACACTGAAAGAGAAATTGCCTTCCAGCTCCTGATGAAGAAGTTAACAGAACCACCAATCTTAGGTTATCCGGATTATCAACAGCCATTTGATCTTTACACAGATGCAAGTAAGAAAGGCCTGGGAGCTGTATTGTCACAAGTACAAGAAGGTAACGAAAGAGTCATTTCCTACGCTAGTAAATCTCTTAGAGGTAGTGAAAAGAATGACCAAAACTACAGTTCCTTCAAGTTGGAATTCCTCGCACTCGTGTGGGCACAGAAAATTTTTAAGACTACCTTGCCGCAACACCCTTCGTGGCCTTCACTGATAACAATCCACTAGCACATCTTAACACCGCCAAGTTAGGAGCGTTGGAACAAAGATGGGCCTCACGCCTAATTTTACTGTAAAATACAGAACAGGAAAAGCAAACGAAAATGCGGATGCTTTATCCCGTCTGCCAACCAAGGAAGACCCTACTTCACAAGAAGATATTTGGGAAGAGGTAGAAATGCCATCCTTCTACAACTTTGCCCACCAAGACATCATCACTGCTAAAGGGAAAAAGGTTTTCAACTCTCAACAACAAGTGGGTCCAAAATCTCATGTAGATAACGAAAGATGGATCAAATTACAGAATGAAAGCAGTGTTAGGAGAACTACAAGATTTCTTCACTAGTGGAAGAATCCCAGAAAGAATCTGCAGGAAGAATGCAGACTTAGATTTGTCCAAATTATGGAGACACAGAAAACACCTCTTTCTACAAAAGGGCCTACTACTAAGAAGAACTCTAGATCCAGTTACATGGGATCGTCTATATCAAATTCTAATACCACGCCGTGATGCAAGAATCAACCTGGAAATGTACCATGATCAATCAGGACACTTTGGCGTGCAGAAAACAGAAGCCACCATCCGTAGAAGATTTTATTGGATCGGAATGAGAGGAGATATTGAAAAATGGTGTCGAGAATGTTCCACCTGTGCTGTTGGAAAAGGTGAGAAACATGACTAAAGAGCTCCCTTACATTCCATTGTGAGCAGAACACCATTAGAAATAGTCGCAATTGATCATGTGAAATTAGAACCAAGTAGCTCAGGTTATACCTATGCTATGACCATCATTGACCACTACACAAAATTTGTTGTAGCTGTGCCTGTAAAAGACTTGACCGCAAAAACAACTGCAGATGCTTTCTGGAAGCATTTCCTGTTGCCATATGGATGTCCAGAGAGAATCCTCACAGATCAAGGATCTGCCTTTGAATCACAACTCTTTAAAGAACTGTGTACTTTTCACAACTGTCAGAAAATCAGGACCACAGCATATCATCCCCAAGGGAATGGACTTTGTGAGAAGATGAAGAACCAAACTCTTATTGAAATGTTAAGAGCAGTCCCACCTGCTACAAGAAATGATTGGCCTACTTTATTGCCTCAGCTGATGTATACCTACAACAACACTATCCATTGTTCTACTGGGTATACACCCTACTACCATATGTTTGGCCGACAAGGTACATTACCTGCTGACCACACTTTGGGCGTACAAGTGCCTGATGCAATCAACTCCCTACTAAAGACTGATTGGGTGGCGGAACACCAAAGGCGTTTGATTGACGCGCAAGAGATTGTTCAACAGCGCATGGGACATGCCCAAGAAAAACAACAGAAGGACTACAACCAATCTGCCAAGGCAGAACCACTCAAAATTGGTGATCGTGTCTGGTTAAAAAATAACCATAGAACCAGCAAACTTGATAGCAAATGGGAGAGAGAACTTTATACCATTTCTGCTATTCTAAATCCAGAAACTGACACATATGAAATTACCCAAGAGGATAAATCCCGTGTAGTACACAGAAATCGCCTAAAATTATGCCTTAAAGAAGACACCCCAGAAGAAACTTCTCAAGAAGAAGCTGTTCCAGAGGAAATTCAACCCGTTGAGCCAGAACTGGAAAAACCAACTGAGCCAGAGGGAACAATACAGTCCTTGGGAAAAACATTGCTAGCTTCTGATCCTTTGCAATGGTTCTTAACCCCATGGCTTAACATCTTAGTGCCTGCTAAAACCAACATCCCAATACTTCAACCAGAAGCTGAAGTTAATACAACTCAGGAAACCTCAAGTTCCCCAGAAGGAAGGTCTGAAGAGTCACAGCCACTTCGGAGATCTGAAAGGAGTACAAGAGGACAACCACCAGTCCGTTATGGAGATTTCCTGCTGCAGCAGCCGAGAAGTTAATATCCAGCCATGTTAATTCAACAAAAAGGACTAATACTCTGTTGTCGTGTTCCATTTGCCTTAAAGGACTTTTTAAGGGACTATTTGTCTGTTTTTGCAACGTTCAAGTCCGCACCCGGAGATAGACTTTCACGTACCTGAGCCTCCGTGCTATTCTACTTTGATATTTATTTGTGCCCAGGGAATGGACTCATACCCTGTGAGCCTCCTGAGATATTTATTTGTGTTTTCTTCATAGTTATGGACTATTTTGGTTGCCGGTATAACAGCAGTATTCAGAGAAAATAATGTGTTACCCCATTTCATGCATTTCGTTGTTGCCTGAGATATACTTGCCTAGCCCGTTTTATTCATAGGTACAAGAAGTACAAGAATGTGAGTTATGGCATTATTTCCCTATGCATGCATGCTTCTCCTTTTTTATATCTTTCAGGATGATACAACATCGAGTCAAGAATGTGTCCAGGTCGACTAACATTTTACCACGTGTGTGTGGGCACTGCTTAAAAGCACTTTTTACATTATTAAAAGCATTAGGTTGTAATGTATAACTTTTCATTTGTGTATCTGCAAAATCCCTGTTTATACATCCCACCACTAGATGGGGATAAAGTTCAGGTCCTATATATATCCAGGTCAGGCCTAGTGGGACAGGAGAGATTAGGCAGATTAAGAGTGGAGTTCAGTTGAGACCAGAGGTCAGTGTGAAGATCAGTGAGTATATTGACACTGAGAGAGTGAAAAGGTGCAGATCCAGCACTTCAGCTCCAAAAGAGAAGTTTTAGTCCAGAAAGGGACAAGAGAAAAAGGACAAATTCAAATTCATCCAAAGGATAAAAGCCGTACACCAGGCATAAAGGACCTTTGGGACATTTTAGGTGATGGATACCATAGCCTCCGGCAACCTCACCAAAGGTTCCACTGACATTGAAGTAACCCACTGCTCCAAAGCCACGAAACCTAAACAGCCTAAAACTGTGGATTTGCAGAATTAACTCTGTACCATCTAGAGACTGCATAATTGTACTGCTGCAACTAAAAGACATCCAAAGTAAAAGTTGTGAGTTGCATCTTACCACTGTCTACCTCATTATTACTACCTATGGTTGTACCACCAATCAAGGGACTCAGCCGCAACAAGCACCCTAAGCACCCCTAACATCAAGGGCACCTCAACTACCATCTTGGCTGATGCTTCCTACCACAGAGCATGCCCTGGAGGATTTCGTGCTGTCCACCTCAACACTGTGCTGCCAGCCCAGAGTAAACTGATGAACTGTGTGTTATATTATTTGGCCCCTCATCGGTCCACCGTGCACCTCACGTGTTGCCCCTGCGACTGGCTGGCTGCAAAAGCACACAGGCAGCAAAGATTGAAGGCTGGAAAACACTGCCTCTGAGGAGAGAGAAAACCAGCTTAACCCTGCATGATAGTTAGCTAGCAAGTTAAGGTGAGTGCTGCTTGTCAGTTTGTACACCACCTCAGGGCACCAGGTTGAAACCACAAAGAAACCAGGTTGGAACTACAAAGATCAGCCAGCCTTGCACAGTATAAGCCCCGACTGTCATGGAGACAGAGATATTGTACTTTGAGAAACATTGCAAGGTATTGCATGTCATGCCCCAAAACATAAAAATAACTTTTTGGGGGGAAATCCACTTCTTCAATCCTGAGAAATTATTTGTTTTTGTTTTTTTAAATAAGGTTTTTTGTGCACCTTGGGTGGGACCACTATATATGGTGCACCTGGCTTCCCCTGCATCATCACTACCAGCTCTGAAATTTCAGGGATTCTCAATCAAACAAGAAGGGGAGGCTATGGGTTCCATTACTGGTGGAGCAATGGAGCACCAAACAGACAACCACACTCATGGTGCACGAAAAACTATACAAAATAAACATTTCTCAGCATTAGGGTACTTTCATACTAGCATTTTTGTTCCGTCCTAGGGGTTCAATACCGGAAAAAAACTGATCAGTTTTATCCTAGTGCATTTTGAATGGAGAGCATTCCGTTCAGTATGCATCCGGATGCATCAGTACAGTCACTACGTTACGTTTTTTGGCCTGAGAAAATACCGCAGCATTCTGCAGTTTTCTCTCCGGTCAAAAATCCTGAACACTTGCTGGAATGGCAGATCCGGCATTAATTTCCATTGAAATGCATTTCAATCCGTTCTTTCCATCCGCGCATGCGCAGACCGTTAAGTCTGTGAAAAAAATAAATACCAGATCGTTTTTTCCGGATGACAACCGGAAAGACGGATCCGGTATTGCAATGTATTTGTGAGACAGATCCGGGTGCATCCGTTTGCGTCCAGATTGCCGGATCGGAATCCTCTGCCGCAAGTGTGAAAGTATCCTCAGAGGACCATAGTTTCACAAGAAAGGTACTATGTTTTGGGGCACCTACTGTACACTGGCGGTATGCTAACATCGAAACCAATTTTTAAGGGGACAGACTCCCTTTAAAATTGCAGAATTATAAACTTACTGAAACCCATGGCTCAAGCACAAACTCTTGGTCTAGATAACATTCTTATATAGTCCATAATCATCGCAGTTACAGTCTCTCAATATGAGGCACATAATGGTTACTCAACAAATCTGAAAGATGGCAGGTTGCACTGAAATATATGTATTCCATTTACACTATTTACAGTCTGTTACATGCACATTAGGAAAACCCTCTTGCAACAGGGGCAATCTTCAATCACATGGATTTTTATCTCTTCTATGCCTCTTATATTCTGGGTCCCAGAATAACCCTATTAGAGGGTCCTGCTTCTCTCTAGGTTACAGAGAGACTTCTGACCATCTCTTCCCCAAGCTGGCTACACTCAGTTCACTTTCAGCCCCTCTCATCTTCATGCATAGGGTTATCCTGGTCACTCAGCTTCCACAGCAACCAGACTGATTCAGCTCCTGGACCACTCTCATTCAGCTGAAGGTCTCACCACTTTGTCGCCAGCAGTCATTTTCTAGTATGTGGCTTCTGTCACCCACTCTGAACTGGTCTACTCCAGAAAACTTCAGCACATTTCCAACACAGGTCTTGCAGGGAGAGAGACTCTGTCTCTTCCTTCATCTCCTGATCACCACACCCACAGTGACCACAATTTGGACCTTCATATTCAGGCCCCCACTACTTGGGCTTCATATGTTTGGCACATCCTGGCAAAGGTCCCCACAGTATACAACGCCTGCTTATTGAGGAGAAGGATCTGCATTCACCTGCTGCAGCAGGCCTCTACTTGGTGCTAACCCCCAGCAGATAACCACATCTAGACTCAGGACTGCATTGACTGCCATGGCATCAGCCTGGCTTTATATCGGGACCCCATTCCCTGCATCACACTACAGGGCTGGTCTCAGCACTGCTCTCACTCCACAGAGCAGTACAGTGCATCGATTTGTGGTGCAATAGCACCGTATAGTAACTGAATATTGCTACTGCAGTCATAAACATTATAATGAGCAAGGTGGGCACCTCCTCCTCCTAGTGATGTGGTGCTAGAGCAGCTTTCCAACTAATGTTAGTGTGTTGTTAGGAGTGAAGTACCGTGACCTAAAGTGAAGCCAGTGCAGGGTGCACCTTGCGAACTGAGAGTAATTTTTCTTATTTCCAGCCTAAAGGAATTGATTCTATGCACAATAGGTTGCCATTATTTAGGTGTACATTCTGGCAGAATTATATTGGTGTAGAGTAGAGCATCATTCTTAAAATGTTCAGTATTGAGGCATTGTTTAGATGACTAATTGATGGTGCTGTTTAGGTGAATTATATGGCTTTGCATGGCTAATGCTTACCAATTGTAACAAAGGTGACCACATTGTATAACTTAATACTTGCCTCCTCTTACTGAAGTACCCCTGATAGTTCTGCCCTTTGAAAGACAAGGTCTATAATGGTTAGTGTTGGCGGGGTCAATGGGTCCCGATGGAATTTTTTTTTTTTTTTATATTATTATTATTATTTTGAATGAATATCCTGAAATTTGACTCAACTTTTTTTAGCTACTCAATGAAACCAAAAAGAAAAGAAAAAGAAAAAAAAAATGAAAATTTGATGTGTTTTTGCCTGAAATAATTGCTTGCGCATAATGCTATTCCATTCTCCTCTTCCTGGTAATCTGGTCTCTGGGGTAATTTTATGACATTGTATTAAAGAAATGTTATATTTCAACAATAATGAAAATGGAATTATAATGGGCTTGCAGCAGAAACCACACGCACTAACATTGTTTGCTAGTTTTGAGCAGCAGTGTGTCTCCGATTGGGTAGACTGACCCAAGACAGAAAAGGTTACGGAGAAGAAAAAAAAAGCGTGCGTTCCGGTGCTCTTTAAATGTCTCCCAGGATTTATAGATTTTTATTGCAAAATAAATTCAGTTTAAATCCCTGGGTAGCATAATACAGTTGTAGAAAGCTCCTGATCAATACAAATTTATCCAGAGTAACGGATCGGGCCAAATGAAATGACAATTCTGCTTTTTATTTGGAATTCATTGGGTTTAGACAAACAAAATCCCGATATATGAATTAAGAGCTGGCAAGATTGATAAAGACTGTAGAATGACGACTTAAAATAGATTTCCCTACTTGAAATGCATAGGTTACATTTTCTTTATGCAGTCTTTAAATAATTCATTAGTCCCCGAGACAGTTTTATTAAGTCTGTGACGATTGCCTCAGAATCCAAAGCAGCTGGAACTTGACTTAAGCATGTGGTGCCGGCGGAGGGGAAGCTAAGGCAAGCCTAAACCACAAGTCTTCAGGATTTCCATGCACACACAATTCGAAAATAGAAAGCATATCCACATGAACTGTCTTATACTCCAGTCACATCTAAATCTGCATCCAGACTCACCGGGTGCAGGACCTTTTGTACCCCCCACTATCTGCATTGTGTGATCCTGTGTCATCTTGCATATTTATTGCCCTTTCCTGCAATGTGTGTATGTACAGTTGCAAGAAAAAGTATGTGAACCCTTTGGAATGATATGGATTTCTGCACAAATTGGTCATAAAATGTGATCTGATCTTCATCTAAGTCACAACAATAGACAGTCACAGTCTGCTTAAACTAATAACACACAAAGAATTAAATGTTACCATATTTTTATTGAACACACCATGTAAACATTCACAGTGCAGGTGGAAAAAGTATGTGAACCCTTGGATTTAATAACTGGTTGAACCTCCTTTGGCAGCAATAACTTCAACCAAACATTTCCTGTAGTTGCAGATCAGACGTGCACAACGGTCAGGAGTAATTCTTGACCATTCCTCTTTACAGAACTGTTTCAGTTCAGCAATATTCTTGGGATGTCTGGTGTGAATCGCTTTCTTGAGGTCATGCCACAGCATCTCAATCGGGTTGAGGTCAGGACTCTGACTGGGCCACTCCAGAAGGCGTATCTTCTTCTGTTTAAGCCATTCTGTTGTTGATTTACTTCTATGCTTTGGGTCGTTGTCCTGTTGCAACATCCATCTTCTGTTGAGCTTCAGCTGGTGGACAGATGGCCTTAAGTTCTCCTGCAAAATTTCTTGAACAACTGGGGAATTCATTTTTCCTTCGATGATAGCAATCCGTCCAGGCCCTGACGCAGCAAAGCAGCCCCAAACCATGATGCCCCCACCACCATACTTCACAGTTGGGATGAGGTTTTGATGTTGGTGTGCTGTGCCTCTTTTTCTCCACACATAGTGTTGTGTGTTTCTTCCAAACAACTCAACTTTGGTTTCATCTGTCCACAGAATATTTTGCCAGTACTGCTGTGGAATATCCAGGTGCTCTTGTGCAAACTGTAAACGTCCAGCAATGTTTTTTTTTGGACAGCAGTGGCTTCCTCTGTGGTATCCTCCCATGAAATCCATTCTTGTTTAGTGTTTTACGTATCGTAGATTCGCAAACAGGGATGTCAGCATATGCCAGAGACTTTTGTAAGTCTTTAGCTGACACTCTAGGATTCTTCTTCACCTCATTGAGCAGTCTGCGCTGTGCTCTTGCAGTCATCTTTACAGGACGGCCACTCCTAGGGAGAGTAGCAGCAGTGCTGAACTTTCTCCATTTATAGACAATTTGTCTTACCATGGACTGATGAACAGCAAGGCTTTTGGAGATACTTTTATAACCCTTTCCAGCTTAATGCAAGTCAGCAATTCTTAATCGTAGGTCTTCTGAGAGCTCTTTTGTGCAAGGCATCATTCACAGCAGGCAATGCTTCTTGTGAATAGCAAACCCAGAACTGGTGTGTGTTTTTTATAGGGCAGGGCAGCTGTAGCCAACACCTCCAATCTCATCTCATTGACTGGACTCCAGTTGGCTGACACCTCACTCCAATTAGCTCTTGGAGATCTCATTAGTCTAGGGGTTCACATACTTTTTCCACCTGCACTGTGAATGTTTACATGGTGTGTTCAATAAAAACATGGTAACATTTAATTCTTTGTGCGTTATTAGTTTAAGCAGACTGTGATTGTCTATTGTTGTGACTTAGATGAAGATCAGATCACATTTTATGACCAATTTGTGCAGAAATCCATATCATTCCAAAGGGTTCACATACTTTTTCTTGCAACTGTATTTACTTTCAAATGTAATGTTAAAGTCAATTTGCCTGGTCTATCACACGGTGGCGGCAACACTTGGCAGTGCTAGTTGCAGGGAATGGACTGGATTGTCCATTCTCTCTCTCCCTCTTGAGGGAAGAGAAGGAGAGGGAGGAGTTTAGCTAGGAGTTTACCCCTTCCTAAGGGAAGGTTGTGTGCTAGCCAGCAGAGCACTGCCTGCTCTGTTGGGCCCACAGGCCCTGCCTGTGAAGCCTACATGGTTGCTTGTCACCTCCTGGGCTTGCATTGCCTTTATCCAAGCTGAAGCTAGAACTTGAGGTACTCAAAGCCAGGAAGAAGTTCCTAGGATTTAAGTAAGAGACAGACTACAGCTAAGCTAAGTTCCAGCAGAAGAGAGGAAAGTTCCTATTTAACCCAGCTATAGCATAGAAGGGCTGAGGAAGCTACAGCATAGTAGAGCTGAGATTGTTACAGAAGTGTTTGCCTGCCAAAGTGAAGCCAATACCTGCTGATGAGCACGATACCGTTTGGAAACCATTTGGATTACCGTTTATACCAAGTAAAGTTGTGTTCTACGTTAAGATAAAGTCTGGACTCTGTTTATTCTACTTATTCATCACCCAAGTTCAACAACCCCCCTTTACACTTATTTCGGACTACACCACGTCTGGGATCCAAGGATATCCAGGCAGGAGCACCGTGACACGTGCATACACCATCTAAAGAGACATTGTAGGCCACTCTACACCACTCTGGCATTCCTACCCTGGGTACCACCAATACCATCTACAAAGGGGACTCCATGTCCACGTTGCTTAACTGCAACTGCCGTCACGACTACTTGCTCTATAAGAGGGACATATTTCATAGAAACTTTCCTAAGGGGCAAGGGATCCCCCAGACACCTGGGAGTGGGCCACTGCATATTGTTTACCTGACCTAACCCCTGGACTTATCCTCATTTATATATAATATTAAGGTCGCCATACACATTGCACTAAGGTGGGAAATTCGCCGATTTCAGTGGGACTGGGAGACCATCTACTGAGTATTGGATGTTTGTTCTGTTGGTGAAAAAAGCATCTCTTTCCTAGTGATCAGTGATATATTCAGCATTTTTTCCCTGGTTGTCAGTGGCACAGTCAGCATCTCTAACCTGGTGGTTAGTGGTACAGTCTGCATCTTTTCCCTGGTGGTCAGTGGTACAGTCAGCATCTTTTCCCTGGTGGTTAGTGGTACAATCTGCATCTTTACCCTGGTGGTTAGTGGTACAGTCAGCATCTTTTCCCTGGTGGTTAGTGGTACAGTCTGCATCTTTTCCCTGGTGGTTAGTGGTACAGTCAGCATCCTTTCCCTGGTGGTTAGTGGTACAGTCTGCATCTTTTCCCTGGTGGTCAGTGGTACAGTCTGCATCCTTTCCCTGGTGGTTAGTGGTACAGTCAGCATCTTTTCCCTGGTGTTTAGTACTATATTCAGCATAATTTTTATGGTCATTTGAAGTTTAGTCAGCTTTTTTATCCTATTGGTCAGTGCTACTTTCAGCATCTTTTCCCTGGTGGCCAGTGCTACATTCGGCATCTTTCCACTTTTGGTTAGTGCTACTTTTAGCATACTTTCCCTGGTGACAAGTGGTATAGTCAGCATCTTCACCCTGATGATTAGTGGTACAGTCAGCATCTCTTCCCTGTTGGTCAATGGTACAGTTTCTGTATTCTCCCTGGTAGTTAGTGTTATAATCAGCATAATTTCCATAGTTGTATTGTGGTACAGTCAGCATAATTTCCGTGATGGTCAGTGCCACATTCAGTGGTAGCCAGGGTGGTCAGTGGTATATTCAGCATCTTCACCCTGGTGGTTAGTGGCACAGTCAGCATATTTCCCTGGTAGTCAGTGGTACATTCATCATCTTTCCCTGGTGGTAAGTGGTACAATCATAATCTTTCCCTAGTGGTCAGTGATATATTCAGCATCTTTCCCTGGTGGTCAGTGGTACAGTCAGTATCTCTCCCTGGTGAATAGTGGCACAGTCAGTATCTTTCCCTGGTGGTTAGTGGTACAATCAGCATCTTTCCTTTTTGGTCAGTGGTATATACAGCATCTTCACTCTGGTGGTTAGTGGCAGAGTCAGCATCTTTCCCTGGTGGTTAGTGGTACATTCATCATCCTTTCCTTGGTCATCAGTGGTAAGTTCTAAAGGGAGAGAAGCTGCTACCAGCAGTGTCCAGCAGTGGCTTCCTCTCCTCTCCACATGCACACTCGGCTGTGTGGGGCGGTTAGGACAAATAACTGTCAGTCAAACAACCATTGAATATGTATGGCCAGCTTCAGACTCCAGTGACTTCCTGATCGCACATTGATCTGATCTCATGCCTTATGTTGCGTTGACATGTAGCGACTATGCAGGAAATTCTCAGGAAGGAAACCTTTCTTCCCAACAAATGCCTGCTCATCAGTGGAGGTGACGAGCTGCAGTCACATGCAGCAATCACCTCCACTGCATGGGGTCAGGCGATGGTTACTGCCATTGCTCATCTACATACAAAATCATTGCTTCTGGGCAGCAGATTGTTGTTCAGATAGCATGATCTGCTGCCCAGAAATTACTTTTTCACCTGAAGAACGAGTGTTTTGCTTGCGTTGCGGCTCATTTACACGGGTAGGTTATCAGGAACATGCTTTTATAGTAACATTCATTCCTGATAATCGTAACATTCATTCCTGATAATCTGCCCGATCAGAAATGGACAGTGGTTTACTGTTAGCTCCCAGGTTGCCTGACCGCAATGTGCTGCTAGCAAGCAATGATTTAGGTCACTTCATAAACTAGTATTTTTTCTTAAATTGAATTATTGGTGGCACCATTACATGGGCCAGTTATCGTGAACAAACATTCTTATAAATGTTAATTTCCGATAATTGGTCCAATCCTTGGCCAGTGTCAAAGGGTCCTTACACTTTAGTAATGGATTATGCTGGTATTCTGTTAGATTTTATTATTTCTGACTACAAGTACCATCAGTGAAAATAGATTGAATATACCAGGAAACAGGTCCTGAATGCAATACTGAACACCAGGAAACAGGTTCTGAATGTACTACTGACCAAAAGGAAACAGGTCCCGAATGTACCACTGACCACCAGGAAACAGGTCCTGAATGTACCACTGGCCACAAGGGAAAAATATGCTTAACTTATCTCTGGCAACCCATGAAAAAATGTTAAATATACCACTAACTACTAGAAAAAATACACTGAATGTACACTTCAGCACCAAGGAAAAGATGCAACATGTACCACTGATCACCAGGGACAAGATACTAAACATACTATTGTTACTGTTAAGGAAGTGGGTGTGGAACCACTGTGTCAACCAACAGATTTGACTTCGGGCTACTCCGAAGAACATTATCCTGGCAGTCCCATGGTTTTCACCCTTTAACCGCTGTACTGGGATCTGGACTTCGCTGCAGGGGAATCACCAGTCTGCTACCTCCTGGAGTAATCTCTCTATGATTAACAACTAACCCACGGGAGTCAGAGAAACTGCAGTCAGGGACAGTCCAATGTCAGGGCAGGTAGAGTATACAGAATTGGATAAACAGTCTGAGGTCAGGGCAGGCAACAAAGGATCTATAAAGAGATCAGGCACAGGTCAGGCAGCGGAGGGTAAAATTCTGGAACCGAGCAGAAGTCGGCACACAGGCAGACAACAGAATAAAAGACCTTTTCAGAAACTAACAAGCTAGGAACCTATTGCTCAGGCACCCTCCTACAGGGGAAGTTGATACATCTAGTACCTTTAGCATCATACCGCTACACTCACACCAGCGCCTCTGGCACTTGTCCAGCAGTCTAGACCCGCTGCCTTCTTCTTCTGCAGACCGTGTCTTGCACTTCCCAATCTAGCACCTTCACTCTGCCTATAGGGTCAGCACACACCCTAATCTTCACCAGCTAATGCCTGGTGACCCTGGGATACTTAAGGCACCTTTCCCTGTAGAAATAATGTCTGATGTCTGCCTGTTTCCTGACTGAACCTCTGCTGCGTGACCCGCCCTTTGCCCAGTTACCATATTGACACTTTGCTGCCTTCCCTGACCTTGGACCTGCTTCATGGACTTAGAACCTTTGCCTTTCCCTGAATATAGTTTTTCCTGATCTCACAGTATTCTGCATCAGAGTCCCATGAGTTATCTGTCAACCACACAAAATCGACTCCAAGAAGATTCAGTCTGGTGGCTTCCCTGCAGCAAAGTCCAGATCCCTTTTTAAGCGTGTACACCAGAGAACCGCTTGGATATTCTAATCACAATATATTCTAAATTACATAACTAAATTAGAACTTGCTTAAACACTTTATTGGACTTAAATGGACCTGCCATCATAAAACACGTGTCCCTTTCATAAATTGTGCATTAATTTACCAGGGTCGGCAAGCTGCATTGATGATTCATGTACAAAAATAAGCTGCAACTAGTTGACAGCTTGACCGCATATCAGCTTTAAAACTTTTTCACTTATTCTTCACTTGGCAACTAATTTCTTCTTGCATCTTCATTTCCCTCGGTGTGTCTGATCTCATATCTCCTGACACTGAGTGAGTCATTCTATTAAGAATAAATTCTTATAATTTCAGTGAACGTTACTACCACATGTCAGATTGTTGATCCCGCAGCCTCAGCAAACACTTTACAAGTCTTTTGTGATGGATGAGTAAGGAATGCCGCCTCTTCCAAGATACTTCATCTGAACCTTCATACGGCGAACCCATCCCGAAGAGAACCGTCCCGGTGAAATCTATCATTCCACTGACAGGTCATTTCTCGTTTCCAAAAGTTTGAAGATGATATTCTAGTTTACTGAGAAATGGAACAAAAGTATAATGCAAGCGTAATGCAAGATGCCCAATGGGTAGTGCCCAATGGCCCAGCAGTTGAGGGTGTCCATAGGTCCTCACCCCTCTATGCCGATTACGTGGCTCGTCAGTGGACCCCATGGGTTTTGCTGTTTCTGAAACTGAATGCTTCACACCAGTCAATCATCTAACATTAGCCAAGTGGGGGTTGTCACTATTCCAAACCTAAGACCTAGAACCGTTATCCTCCGCCCTTGACTAAGCAGCCCTTCTGTCACTGGACTGGTTAAGCAGGGTGCTGGATCTCCTTAAAGAGACATCTCATAACAATGTCTAATCTCAGATCCCCCAATAAATGCCACAGGTGGGCCCCCTTAAAGTAGACCTGGCTCCTCTCCTGACTTGTCCATGTTAGTAACTACTTGTATCCCCATGTAATAACGATTCCAGAGCATTTATTCTTATGACTCTATGTTGTGCCTTTCTTTTATTATTCCTGCTATAAGTTGCATGAATTACTAGCAGGCCCATCTGGTTACTATCAGTTGGGGGTGTCCCTGCGCAATCTGACACTGGTAGCACAGATTGGATAATATCAATTTGTGCAGGGACACCCCCCCCCCCCCCTCCCAACTGGTAACATCCATAGGGACCTTTATTTCAGACTGCTGGCAATTTATTCATAGTAGGACTAAAAGAGGAATAGCACAACGTACCGTCATAAGAATAGACATGTCAGGAATGGAGACAACTCCCTCCATTTAGGGCCTGAGCGACAACTGTGCCCATATAGTACCCTTTCTCAGGGACTTCTTATAGTCCCTCCGACCTGGGTTTTCCCCCTTTAGTGCCTCTAGCTCCTCTGTCAAGTGGTCCATTCAGTGTATCCCTTAAAAGGGTTGTCTCATCACAGACAATGAGGGCATATCACTAGGATATGCCCCCATTGTCTAATAGGTGCGGGTCCCACCACTGGGACCTATATCGAGAACGGAGCCCCAAAAGTAGTGGAGTGCTGGCTCGGCTATTTCCGTTAAGCCCATAGAAGTGAATGGGAGCGGTGGCCGGCCATGTGCAGTGCGTTCCCATTGAGTTTGTATGGGGTGAGCGCTTGGTGTGGTGGTTGGACCGGAGTCCTCCAGACGCCAATTTGTGGAGCTCTGTTTAGGGGATAGGTGCGGGTCCGAGCGGTGGGGGTCCCACCTATAAGACAATGGGAGCATATCCTAGCGATATACCCCTATTGCCAGGGATGAGACAACCCCTTTAAGTGCTTAAGCTACAGATTTGCCCCTTTTAGTGACTCAGCCCCAGGTGTGCCCCTTATGGGGCCTTAAGAACCAGTGACCCCAATTTTACCTCTGTCATTTATAGTGATGTGTGGCAAAAAAGTGTGACTTTTAGGGGGTTTTGAAAAAAATTAGGTAGAGTGGGGCAGGGAGCGGACAATGCGGGCCCTAGCCGGCCCAACACATTAATATTATTACATTCTTGGAAACTGACGTGAATTATATCTTAAATCTATTCCAGCTTCCTTACTGGTATAGATTTAAGTTCTGGAGAGAAACTAATTCAGCCTGTTATCCTGCAAAGTTGCTCCAGAGGAAGGCAAAAAAAAACTGTGAGGTAGAAGCCAATTTTCCCCACTTTAGGTTGAAAAAATTCATTCCCGACTCCAATCAGAATAACTCCCTGGATCAACGACCTCTCCACAATTCTAGTAACTACTGTATAACCTGGTTCCAGTAACTATAACCTGATTGTAGTTATTATAACCAGATTATAGTAACAATGGTGCACTTTGTTTGCTCAAATAAACTCAAAAAGTAGCAAAAAGCTCTAATTTGCAACTTTTTGAAGCTAGAATTATGTAGTGCAGGGTTTAATGAGGGCTCCTATGACAACATTACACTTGAAGGAAATCAGAATGGGAAGTTTTGCCACGAGATCACCACATCATACCAACACTGCTGTGGCTTCCAACAACGTCTTCCTTGAAGATATTTTTGAATAATTTTTATTAAAGGGAAACTGTCAGCGGCAAAAACCACCCCAAACTGCCAGCAGTACCTTCAACTAGCCGGCAGTGTGTTTCGAATGATGATTTTCTTCCTGCAGTCAGATGCGGTAAAATCAGAAAAGAATGTTCTTTTATCCTCTGAGCGCGCTATTTTCGAGTTCGAAACACACTGCTGGTTACATGGCGGTACTGCTGGCGGTTTGGGGTGGTTTTTTGCCGCCGATAGGTTCCCTTTAAGTCCGATTAGCTGTTCATTTTGAATGCTTCATATTAATGGAGCTTGACGTTACAATCTGACTGATTGGTTAATTGCTTCTCGTCTCTTACGGCTCATTTCCCGCCTTGCAGATCCGGCGTCCTCGCCGCGCTTCACCTGTAGGAACACAGAGAGAATTTTGGTCTTTTTGATCTTTCTTCGAGCCTTTCGTGTCCCTTGAGATCACATGTAATATAAAGTCTCCAGAATCTGACGGATATTTTATCAGCGAGAAAGTTGGTAATTACTTACAGGGAAAATAATTCAAGTCAAATATTTTATGGAACCAAAGTATAAAATATAAAATAGTATAAAGTAACATACACTAACCGGGTTATATATGACAGGCCAAGTAATGTAGGAAGGAAAGGAAAATCATGGGGAGATCAAAAAGGAAAAACACGATTATGGAGGATTTCTAGGCTCCACCCCTGCATTGATACCCCTCCTATTTCTTGAGGCCCCACCCCTTTGTCTATGAGCAGCAGTATCTGATCATCTCCTCTTCATCATAAATTACGTGTAGACTAGAGTTATTGTCCTATTGCTTTAATGGTAATTGACTCACCATGCACTGACCTAATGCTGAGCTGATGCTTATGCAAAACATCCAATCTGAATAAACAGATCTGCAGTGTAGAGCAAGGGGGATGGGCAGAGCAGAAGGCTGAGCTTCTGATGATATGCGAGATGTATTTAAGACTATATTAGTCTTACCACCAATTCAGTAAATCGTGCTTGTATCACCCACAGTAGACAGATATCATGTATAAAAAGGGTTCTTCAAATCTTCCCACCAGTTGATATCCAGAGGAATCAAGGGTGAACCTACTATATAGTCTAGAAGGAGAAGTAGGCCAAGAATCCTGGATGATATGCATCTAAATAAAAGTACAAAATGTCAAAATGTACATACAGTATTTGGAGAGAACAACCAGGCAAAGGTTTGCCCCAGCCTTATCTAAAACATGGTTATTATGGTGGCATGGGTCAACTCACCACCAAAATGAGGGCCACAACCAAACTAAGATGCAGAGGAATCATTGGTGAACCTATGATGGAATCTACCCTTGAAGCTATTATAGGTCTGTGGAGTAGGAGGTCATGGTTTTAGTTGTCCCCAGCCACCTTACTCAGAGATGATAAGAGTCTAAACAGGGTGTCCATATTTACAGAATTTGAGCAGTTACAAAGTTAAGGAGGACAATCACCCTAAGGATTACCCCTAAAGAAAATTAGGGACACAGTACTATGCCATCTCTGGTTGTTGAGAGGAGATCCAGAAGAGCCAAAGGTGAATGTTCCATAGAGGCAATAACTGAATGGGATGGGTTCTCCCGAGTAGAGGCTCACAGATATCTGTACGCCCCACCCTCATTCTGCACATATGGTGGGACCCTGAGCAATATGTCCCTATCTACAGACATTTCAACAGAGCCAACTTTCAGTGGAGAACTGGACCAAGGACCAAGTACTGGGTCAACACCAAATTTGGTCCATACTTTGATCTTTTCTCATGCCCTGGAGACCTATGACCATTTTTTTTTTTTACAATTTTTTGTAGTCTGTTGTTCCCTGCCTTCTTAGCATGGTGTAAATTATTGCTAAGTCTCTCAGATCCACCTCATCTTCCGCCGACACCGCTTGTTTTTCATCCTGTTTTAAGCTTTATTTAGTTCTCACCAAGAAGAGGAACGAATTATCTAATGAAGCGGAGACGGAAGTGATTTCTTGGGAATAGATCATAATTTTATTAGAATGAGCAGAGCGACATCCGTAATGTTACAATGCCAGCCATATGTATCAACATGGCAGGAGCGGCGGCACAGATGCCTTCTACAAATAGAACGGAACTTGGAATTCTAAGAGATCTCCTTATTCGCAGATAAGTTCAGAATTCAGGATATTCTTCAGTGTCATAAGGTCCTTGGCAAGCCACTTCTTATTCTCATATAGGGTGCCATTTATTTAAAGTGCCATATCTCACAAACGTGTGAGGTACAGGGTTGAAAAAACTGCAGTGCTCTGTTGACTAGTGGGATTTAGCTGGTATAGACAGCAAGTTCCAAATACTGACAAGCCCTCTATGATCTTATTTAGCTTGTCAGCAGCTGCCTGACACCAGTTGCTATCATCCACAATCTCATACATACACATAGCACTGTTATTGTGGAACTGTATGTTGCTTCAATGTGTTCCCTGTATGACGCAGTGTGTTACCTATTTGGCGCTATTATTTAGCCTCTATAGGGTGAGCACTCTATGCATCAGGCCCTTGAAACTGCACACAATATCCTGAATGCAGCCTAGTGATTTGTAAGATCACTCATTATGTTGCTGCATCCCATATGCAGTACCCCAGACTTAAGGGATATCTGCAAAGTTTGGGCTTGTAATGTTTTTGGCATGCTATGCACTGTTACACCAGCAGATGCATAATGGTGGCACAGGAATTGAGTCAACCCTTCAACACCCCCCCCCCATCCCACCCTTGATAAGAGTGGGCTGGTCCGACTTCCTGTCAGGAGGGAGAGTTAGTTTGACAAGCCTGGGGTGTAGGAGCACCTCCATGTGCTCCTGCTCTAAGGGCCTTAGGGACTAGAGATCCAGCTTATCTGCCAGAACTACTATTCCAAGGAGATTGCAGGGTCCCAGGCAACAGAAGTTCTGCAAGCTACAGCATTCACAGTCAGCACAGTAATCGGCACTACATAAAGTGATCTGCTGCAGGTGAGGGGAAACATGTTAAGACACCCATCAACACAGTTCAGGGCAGGCACACTCAAACGATGGCATTTCATAAGTGGACACCTATAGCCACAAGTGTCATGTTAGCAAGAGAAAAAGGAGATAATATTTTGCCAGCTAGTATACTCAGAGTGCCATCGTCAGCCATCATACACCCTCATCTGAGGAGAGAAATTTTAATTTATACAAACTACTGCCGGCTATACTACAATGTATCCTTTGCATTTAATAAAGAGAGACTTTAGTTCTTTTACTTCTGACCTGATTCCTTGCACCATCTTTTTTCACTGCACCAATCCGAAGGGTTAGATGGTCTGAGGGAGCACACCGTGACTCAAGGCCTCATCAGGACCACCACCATTCCCATCCTCTGCACCGCCTCCCACAAGGACTTGTTGCACATAATTTAATTTGCCTTTTCAGCAGATGCCTGACACTGATTGCTAGAATTAAGATTACTGTCCATCAGCTCCTTTTTTATTGTCCAGTTTGAACATTCCCATTCTCATTTAATACTGTACACTGTGATAATTTGCTCTGTTGTCCCAGCTTTACATGTTATTACAGATTCAGCAGTCATTCCACATCTGTGAAAAACTGGGTGACAACCACCAGAAGTACTGTAATATCTGTCATCAGACCTATGCAACATCACCCAGACTTACTCATGCATACTGGATAGTGCTGTTATTTGGGCACTATATGTGCAGCAGCCCATTGCCGCGTCTTGGGTATCCCTTGCCCATTATGAGGTTTCTACGAAATATGTCCCTCTTATAGAGCAAGTAATCGTGACGCCAGTTACAGTTAAGCAACAAGGACTTGGAGTCCCCTTTGTAGATGGTAGTGTTGGTACCCAGGGTAGGATTGCCAGAGTGGTGTACAGTGGCCCATGGAGTCTCTGAGGGTGTTTTATGCACGTGTCACTGTGCTCCTACCTGGATATCTTTAGATCCCAGACATGATGTAGTCCGAAGCAAGTTCAAATTGGTTTGTTGAACTTGGGTGATGAATAAGTAGAAAAAACGGAGTCCAGACTTTGCATTAACGTAGAACACAACTTTACAAACAGTTTCCAAACGGCATCTTGGTAATCAGCAGATATTGGCTTAACTTTGGCAGGCAAACACTTCTGCAACAATCTCAGCCCTGCTATGCTAGCTGGGTAAAACAGGAACTTTCCTCTTCTGCTGGAAATTAGTTTAGCTGTCTGTAGTCTGTCTCTTACTTTAATCCTAGGAAACTTCTTCCTGGCTTCAAGCTTGCTTAGCTTGGCGTTTAAGGCAATGCAAGCCCAGGAGGGGACAAGCAACCATGTAGACTTCAGAGGCTGGGTCTCTGGGCCTATCAGAGCAGACAGTGCTCTGCTAGCCAACACACAACCTTTCCCCGTGAGGGGTAGGCTAGACTGACTAACACTAACTAACTCCTCCTTCTCTAGAGAGGGCAGGAAGGAACAAGAAGGTTCCTCTCCAGGGAAACTATCACACTGCCAATGTTGCTGCCACCTGCTGGTGAACCAGGCACATTACACTTTAACATTGTTTTACCAGGAAATACATACAAACATTGCAGGAAATGGCAATACATATCTAAGATGACACAGGATCACACAGTGCAGTGTCACAAAGCACATAAAACTGCTTACACCGACATGACAATGAGATCCGTGTTTCCAGGGGCAGGCTGGGAACTTAAAGTGGCCCTGGAAAAAAACTAAACTTGGCCCTAGTTCTAAGAGGGTCAAAATTGACAGAAGACGGGGCAACATACCATAAGTACGCAGGGCCAGCAATACCGTAGTGCAAAACAAAAAAACGCCCCTGCAAAACCAAATACCACAGCACAGCACAAGATACTGCCACCCTCGCTACAGTATTCAACTGTATCACTGTCCTGAGGATGGTGATACAGTTGAGTTCAGGAGAGCACCTGCGGCTGCTGGCTCCCAACATTACTTAATGCTGAGAGTATCAGATCATTATATACCTGGCTGGCTGCTGTGAGAAGGGCTTCGGGGGGGCCCCTGGGCATTGACCCACTGGGTCTATGGTAAGTCGACCCCTGCGTGTTTGCCACCAGTTGCGGCAAAATCCTACACGAACACTCCTACGAAGGAAAAGTCACCTGACCTAATGATGATTAATACCCATCACACTGTAACCAGGGGTGCACCTAGCGAAAACTGAAATGGTGCCCTCCCTCCCCAATGCCAATTTCTTAACCGAACCACT
The DNA here is from genome assembly GCF_905171765.1 of Bufo bufo. NCBI lineage: Eukaryota > Metazoa > Chordata > Amphibia > Anura > Bufonidae > Bufo > Bufo bufo. The sequence goes on along the minus strand of NC_053393.1, from coordinate 19,454,153 downwards.
TCTCTTCAGCCCATGGCCCTTCGGCCGCCCCTCTCTTGCCCCTACCTGGTGCTGCCTGAGGCGATCTGCCTCACCTGGCCTTATTGGTGGTGCACCCCTGACTGTAACCTGGCTTTATGCAATTTCTTAAAGGAGTTTTCCGGGAGCCAGGGGGTCCTGCAAAACCACCTTAGGGTACTTTCACACTAGCGTTAGAAGAATCCGGCAGGCAGTTCCGTTGCCGGAACTGCCTGCCGGATCTGGAAATCCGTATGCAAACAGATATCATTTGTTTCCAGATCCGGTATTTATCTTTTTTTACAGATTTAAAGGTCTGCGCATGCGTAGACTGGGAAACCGGATCAGTTTTTGGAACAGAAATTAATGCTGGATCCGGCAATCCAGCAAGTGTTCCGGAATTTTAGCTGGAGAAAATACTGCAGCATGCTGCGGTATTTCCTCCATCCAAAAACCGTACAGTGACTGAACTGAAGACATCCTGATGCATCCTGAACGGATTGCTTTCTATTCAGAATGCATGGGGATAAAACTGATGCTTTTGTTTCCGGTATATGACGGAACTCGATACCGGAAAACGTTAACGCTAGTGTGAAAGTAACCTTAATTATATATACTCATTGTTCCAGCATTGAGTGGATAGGTCCCGCAAAAACCCCAAAAAAACTTTAATATCTAATGAAGCGTTCTGCAGTAATGAACTTGCCCTTTAAAACTATGTTCCACCGCAGCCGCGAATGCAGAAAACGCATTTCAGAAAGAAGCTGTTGTCTGCTGGAGTTAATAGATCTAGACTCCGCGCTGAATGATATTACAGTATATTATGGTCTTGGATACGGCACAATGCAGCTAAAATAGAAAACGGCCTCACATTCCTATTACAATTATAATAAAGTTAAGTATAAAATGTTCGACTTTATTTCCAGCACTTTCTCAATTTTCGCACGCATTTCAGAAGCACAAAATTAAAGGGTCTCCGATGTCTGGATGAAACTAAATATTAGATTTAAATATAATAGCGTTGAACCGGGGGCCGTAAGGACGCGCTCTGCTTTTATACTCTGCTGCCACCACCAGTGTCTTGGCGGAACTGCACGTCACTGGAACCACAGGCTTTTTTTTCTTTTTTCTTTTTTTGGAGACACTTATGACAATTTGATCAATTTACTGAATCTACACGACAGCAGAAAATGATGCCGTAAATTAGCTGTAAATATGGCAGCGTAATTCGGGTTCCTCAGGTTTAATTGTGATGCATGTAGCGGTAAGAGCGGATAGACCTGTGACATATGGATGATGTCGTGCACTATTAAAATGCTGAAGAACGATTCCCCCTGCCTTCTTCATAACTGTCAGAGTCCAAATAATACATCGTGAAAACCCTACCTCGAAATCTACACCGCAATGAAAAGAATCAGCAGCCATATACCTCCCGATTGGGGGGAAGAGAGATGCTCCACAGCACAGAGTATTTCAGGAGGAACCAAGGTTAATTAAGTCGGCTCAGGTGCCTGAGATATTCTGATCGGTAAACAAATGGCATTTATGGTGGTGAATTATTTCCTCGATGACATTTGATGCTATCTGTAACTGCCCTCTATATGTCACTTCTATTACCCCGAGGGGTTAATTTCAGGGGACTACGGACGAGCAATGAAGGATAACCCCGTCATTAGGCTGTAATGGGTGATTCCCCCTTCCTTCCGTTTACTGAAGATGTAACACAGTTTATTTCTTTATTTTTGCTCAGCACTTGAGATGATAGACGAAGCTGTCACAATGTAACGGTGTTATACAGAGAACCGTCACATCGTGTCGACACGAGGCTGGTAACTCAGGCTTTCAAGATGTCACTCACAGGAGCATAAACGTCTTCATTCCCGCACCATTATACGCATCTGCTTATATAAAAACTTGCTTGAAAAAGACTCCGAAGTTGAAATGTCGCACAGTTGGTGAATAAAGCGTATATGGCTGGAGACAGAGAACGCTGCGGTAATTATTCTCTTTTACGGATTGCTGGGGGCCCGGACCTAACACCGCTGGCACCGCCGCCATTGGGACAGATTTTTTTCAATACATCCAGTGAGTGGTGCTGTTTTCTGTATAAGCTTATATAAAAACTGATATAGAATGATATTTTTACTAAAATGATGATGTTTGAGAGACGAAGGATGACATCCAGGATCCTCGTAGTCAGTAACAGAAACACAAAGAGAGGCCTAATGGATGTTTCCTGACAGATGTAACGGATGGAATGGAATGAAATGTCTCACGCATTTCAAGTTAACTAAAATTAAAAGCCCTTCTGTCAGCAGATCTGTCCCTATGACACCGGCGGACCAGTTACTTGTGCGCTCGGGCGCTGAAGGCGTCTGCGTTGGTCCCGTGTTCATATGTGCCCGCGCTGCTGAGAAATATGATGCTTTGATTAGAGATAAGCAAAGTTTTTAAAAATTTGATTTTAGGAAATTCGATTAATTGCGAATTACTTTGTAACAAATTGCATTCCACTACTTTGTAACGAATCGCACTGCTCCCCGTCATTTAACCTCTCAGATGCCGCGTTTAACGCTGATTGCGGCATCTAAGAATCATATTCAGCCAATCAGGGGGTTAAAAAAAATATATATAAATATATATATATATATATATACATACATACACACACTCACCTCATTCATTTAATTGCAGAGAGGCCATCTTGATTGAAGAAAACGCATCTACTGGGGCATGCACTGGCGTCATCACGTCATTATGCTGGGTGAACACAGTGATCACTGATGATGTCACTGTGTCCATCCAGCGTAATGATGTGGTGACATCACACGTCAGTGCGCGCAACAATTGGTGCATTTATTTCAGTCAAGATGGGGGGGCGATGGCCTCTCCGTGCTCAAATGGATGAGGTGAGTAGGATTTTTTTTTTTACCGACCAGTTAAGGAAAAATAGATTTGTTACAGCGAAGCGCCAGGAAATTTGGCTTTGCGGCGAATCAGAGTTTTACTGAAATTCTGATCGAATTCCATTTCATGGACTTTGATTTGCTCAACACTAGTTTTAATATATGCAAATTAGACTAAAGGAGCAACAGGGGAGTTACCATTACTCCAAGAGGCTCAGCCCTCTCGGCAACTGCCGCGCCCTGTGCACTGCCCGGTCCTGTCAATCAAAGTGCAGAGGGCGCGGCAGTTGCACAGAGAGCAGAGCCTCTAGGTGTAACGGAAACTTCCCTGTTGCTCTGAGAGGCCCCTTTGGCATATATAAAAACTTCATTTTTCTCAGCAATGCGGAGACATATGAACATGGGACCAACACAGATGCCTTCCGCTGCCAAGTGCACATGTAACAGATCAGTCAGTGTCATAGGTACAAATCTGCTGACAGATGGGCTTTAAACATAGCACAGTAATACTGCCTCTATCTAAAAAAAATTAACTACTTCAATACTGCTATATACCTATATACAAGAATATAACTACTATAATACTGCCTCCTATGTACAAGAATATAACTACTATAATACTGCTCCTATGTACAAGAATATAACTACTATAATACTGCTCCTATGTACAAGAATATAACTACTATAATACTGCTCCTGTGTACAAGAATATAACTACTATAAAGCTGCTCCTATGTACAAGAATATAACTACTATAATACTGCTCCTATGTACAAGAATATAACTACTATAATACTGCTCCTATGTACAAGAATATAACTACTATAATACTGCTCCTATGTACTAGAATATAACGACTATAATACTGCCTTCTATGTACAAGAATATAACTACTATAATACTGCTCCTATGTACAAGAATATAACTACTATAATACTGCCTCCTATGTACAAGAATATAACTACTATAATGCTGCTCCTATGTACAAGAATATAACTACTATAATACTGCTCCTATGTACAAGAATATAACTACTATAATACTGCTCCTATGTACAGGAATATAACTACTATAATACTGCCTCTATCTAAAAAAAATGTAACTACTTCAATACTGCTAAATACCTATGTACAAGAATATAACTACTATAATACTGCTCCTATGTACAAGAATATAACTACTATAATACTGCTCCTATGTACAAGAATATAACTGCTATAATACTGCTCCTATGTACAAGAATATAACTACTATAATACTGCATCCTATGTACAAGAATATAACTACTATAATACTGCTCCTATGTACAAGAATATAACTACTATTATACTGCCTACTATGTACAAGAATATAACTACTATAATACTGCCTCCTATGTGCAAGAATATAACTACTATAATACTGCCTCCTATGTACAAGAATATAACTACTATAATACTGCTCCTATGTACAAGAATATAACTACTATAATACTGCTCCTATGTACAAGAATATAACTACTATAATACTGCTCCTATGTACAAGAATATAACTACTATAATACTGCCTCCTATGTACAAGAATATAACTACTATAATACTCCTCCTATGTACAAGAATATATCTACTATAATACTGCTCCTATGTACAAGAATATAACTACTATAATACTGCCTCCTATGTACAAGAATATAACTACTATAATACTCCTCCGATGTACAAGAATATATCTACTATAATACTGCCTGCTATGTACAAGATAAAAACTACTACAATACTGCCTCTATGTACAAGAATATAACTACTATAATACTGCTCCTATGTACAAGAATATAACTACTATAATACTGCTCCTATGTACAAGAATATAACTGCTATAATACTGCTCCTATGTACAAGAATATAACTACTATAATACTGCCTCCTATGTACAAGAATATAACTACTATAATGCTGCTCCTATGTACAAGAATATAACTACTATAATACTGCTCCTATGTACAAGAATATAACTACTATAATACTGCTCCTATGTACAGGAATATAACTACTATAATACTGCCTCTATCTAAAAAAAATGTAACTACTTCAATACTGCTAAATACCTATGTACAAGAATATAACTACTATAATACTGCTCCTATGTACAAGAATATAACTACTATAATACTGCTCCTATGTACAAGAATATAACTGCTATAATACTGCTCCTATGTACAAGAATATAACTACTATAATACTGCATCCTATGTACAAGAATATAACTACTATAATACTGCTCCTATGTACAAGAATATAACTACTATTATACTGCCTACTATGTACAAGAATATAACTACTATAATACTGCCTCCTATGTGCAAGAATATAACTACTATAATACTGCCTCCTATGTACAAGAATATAACTACTATAATACTGCTCCTATGTACAAGAATATAACTACTTTAATACTGTTCCTATGTACAAGAATATAACTACTATAATACTGCTCCTATGTACAAGAATATAACTACTATAATACTGCCTCCTATGTACAAGAATATAACTACTATAATACTCCTCCTATGTACAAGAATATATCTACTATAATACTGCTCCTATGTACAAGAATATAACTACTATAATACTGCTCCTATGTACAAGAATATAACTACTATAATACTGCCTCCTATGTACAAGAATATAACTACTATAATACTCCTCCGATGTACAAGAATATATCTACTATAATACTGCCTGCTATGTACAAGATAAAAACTACTACAATACTGCCTCTATGTACAAGAATATAACTACTATAATACTGCTCCTATGTCACGACGCGGTGTGAGAGGATAACTCCACACCGACCACAAGAGGGAAGGGAAAGGGTACTAGGCCTGGAAACTAGGGAAATGGGAAAAGGTCACCATCTAGTGAATCCCTAACCCGAGCTCTGACTACTATAAGTATGAACAGACCTTGATAGTAGGAATGTTCATACTCTGGAACCTAGGGCCCTATCTGACCCTAAAGTACCCTGGAAATAGTGTCAGGACAAGAGATAGCCTGTTCCTTTCCAGCTGAAGGAACAGGAGACTCCCTCAGGCCTAATACCAAAAGGTAGGGGAAAACTACGAACAAGAAATAGGGAAGAGATACTTAACTCAAAAATATGCAGACAAGCAGGAACTCAGATGAGAACCAGACACCAGTTCTTCACAACCAAAAGGAGCTATCAACTGCATAGCATGATGGGTGAGGCCAGACTAAATAGAGGAGTAGGAATTACCACTTAAGCTACACCTGAGATCAGAGATGTGGTCATACCCAGCAACAACACAGAAGAGTGAAACCAGAGAGGCTGTCAGATCACATCACGTGCACCCAGTCTCCTAGATCTTCTAACCCCTGTCACAGGAGAGACCGTGACAGTTTCTACGGGTGGCCTCCGGATGAGCTCTGTGAAAGGCTTTCACCAGACGACTAGCATTAACCCATGTCCTCTGCTCTGGTCCGTAACCCTTCCTGTGAACGAGATACTGGAGGGATCTACGGAGAATTCGGGAGTCAACTATCCTGGAGATCTGAAATTCCAGATTACCGTCCACCATGACAGTAGCTGGAGGCAAAGAGGATGTTTCAACAGGTTCGACAAATCTCTTCAACGACTTATAGAATACATTATGAATCTTCAAAGCCTGAGGAAGTTCAAGACGAAAGGCTACCGGGTTAATAATGGCAGTGATCTTATATGGACCAATAAACCTTGAACCCAACTTCCAAGAAGGAACCTTCAACTTAATGTTTCTTGTGGACAGCCACACAGAATCACCCATCCTCAGGTCCGGACCATTCATACTTCTCTTGTCAGCCATACGTTTATACTTGTTGCCCATTTTTTTCAGATTATTTTGAATTTTCTGCCAAATAGATGACAAAGAAGAGGAAAACCGTTCCTCTTCAGGTATACCAGAAGTCTCCGTGCCAGAAAATGTGCCAAATTGCGGGTGGAACCCATATGCCCCAAAAAACGGCGACTTATCAGTGGACTCCTGTCTACGGTTATTTATGGCAAACTCGGCTAAAGACAGAAATGAAGACCACTCCTGCTGGTTCTCCGAGACAAAACATCTCAAATAAGGGTACTTGCACACTAGCGTTAGAAGAATCCGTCAGGCAGTTCTGTTACTGGAACTGCCTGCCGGATTCGGAAATCCGTATACAAACGGATACCATTTGTTTCCCGATGCGGATCCATCTGACAAATGCATTGAAATACCAGATCCGTCTCTCTAGTGTCATCCGGAAAAACGGATCCAGTATTTATTTTGTTCACATTTTTAAAGGTCTGCCCATGCGCAGACCGGGAAACCGGATCCGTTTTTCCAGAACACTTGGTACCGGATCCGGCATTAATACATTTCAATGGAAATTAATGGCGGATCCGTCATTCCGGCAAGTGGTCTGGAAATTTTATAGTTTGAGAATTTAGGCCTCTTTCCCACGGGCGTCGCGGTTGAGGGCCGGATGCAATGCAGGTGCGTTCAGGGAAAATCGTGTGAGTAGGCACGTAATTTCAGTCAGTTTTCACTGCGATTGCGTTTCGTTGTTCAGTTTTTTCCGCCCGAGTGCAATGCATTTTGCACGCGCGTGACAAAACTGAATGTGGTACCCAGATCCGAACCCGGACTTCTTCACTGAAGTTCGGGTTTGGGTTAGATGTTCTGTAGATTTTATTATTTTCCATTATAACATGTTTATAAGGGAAAATAATAGCATTCTTTAATACAGAATGCTAAGTGTAATGTCAATTGAGGGTTAAAAAAAAATAAAAACATAACTCGCCTCATCCACTTGATCGCACAGCCGGCATCGTCTTCTTTCTTCTTCCTTCTTTTTTTTTTTTTAATCTATGGTTACCGACTTTAATACATGTATTCAGCATTTCTATGTAACGGGCATAATTAAGTGCTATCCACAGGCCTTAGTCAGTATGTGAAGATATTACACAGGGAGAGATTTCATGATCTTTCATCTCTGCCTGTTCACTAGTCTACTATATACGTTCAGTCTTGATATCTGAATTTTGAAATCCTTATATGGTCTTCTCATGTGCTTTAACTACCGGTTTATTCATAGGCATATCTATATGTGGATTCATATCAATATCTCTAATCTACATTCATTGACTCTATTGTGTTGATTATTATCGAGTGAATTGATAACTGTATCAGTTTGGTTTTTTCAAAATTGTGGTCAAATCACACGTACAGTAGATGTCACCAATAAGGCCTCAGATATTTACAATCAGATGTACTACCTTTTTTATAGCTGTTTTGTAAGTGTGGACCAATTTATACCTATCATTTTTTTCTTTGTCCCATCTTTCCCCTGATGAACCAAGGATTGGGGAAACGCGTTGGGATTTTGTAGGGCAATAAAAGGCTTAGACAGGGCAGGCACGGGACCACAGGCCATCCACTATGGGTTGAGGCATTAGTTAGGGATAGAGTAAGGTTAACTCTCCCCAACATTATTGAACCTGCCCTTCCCCCTATATGTTTTTGTATGTCATTGGTGGTGGTTTGGTTCATGTTTGTCTAATATGTTGTATAGCGAGAAGAAGCGATATTCTGTTCATAGTAATTAAAAGTTACGTTTTAATTCCTAGCCTTCTGTGAGACATTTGATTAATAGCTGGAATTTTTGAGATTTAGTACCCAATCAGTATTGGACATTGTGCTTTGCTTCTTCGTTCAGGACCTGCAAAAGGACCTTTGATGACGTCATCGTGCTCACCACGTGGTGATGTCAGCGCAGGTCCTGCTGAATGAAGATAGAAGATCCTACGTCATCAAAGGTCCTTTTGCAGGTCCTGAAAGAAGAAAAAAGAAGACGATGCCGGCTGCGCGATCAAGTGGATGGGGTGAGGTAATTTTTTTATTTATTTTTTAACCCCTCAAGGCACATTTTACTAAGCATTCTCTATTAGGAATGCTATTATTTTCCCTTATAACAGTGTTATAAGGGAAAATAACACAGTGAATAGACTTTAATTGGGTCCGGGGTTGCTTATCCCTATCATCTCCTAGCAACCATGCGTGAAAATCGCACCGCATCTGCACATGCTTACGATTTTCACGCAGCCCCATTCATTTCTATGGGGCCTGCGTTGCATGAAAAATGCAGAATATAGCACATGCTGAGATTTTCACGCAACGCACAAGTGATGCGTGAAAATCACTGTTCATCTGCACGGCCCCATTGAAGTAAATGGGTCCGGATTCAGTGCGGGTGCAATGCGTTCACCTCACGCATTGCACCCGCATGGAATTCTCGCCTGTGTGAAAAGGGCATAAGGCCCCTTTCACACGAGCGAGTATTACGCGCGGATGCGATGCGTGAGGTGAACGCATTGCACCTGCACTGAATACTGACCCATTCATTTCTATGGGGCCGTTCACATGAGCAGTGATTTTCACGCATCACTTGTGCGTTGCGTGAAAATCGCAGCATGCTCCTCTTTGTGCGTTTTTCACGCAACGCAGGCCCCATAGAAGTGAATGGGGTTGCGTGAAAATCGCAAGCATCCGCAAGCAAGTGCGGATGCAGTGCGATTTTCACGCACGGTTGCTAAGAGACGATGGGGATGGAGACCCGATCATTATTATTTTCCCTTATAACATGGTTATAAGGGAAAATAATAGCATTCTGAAAACAGAATGCTTAGTAAAATAGGGCTGGAGGGGTTAAAAAAAATAAATAAAAAATTTAACTCACCTTAGTCCACTTGCTCGCGTAGCCCGGCATTTGCTTCTGTCTCCTTTGTTGAATAGGACCTGTGGTGAGCATTAAGTACAGTTACAGGACCTTTGATGACGCCACTCCGGTCATCACATGGTACGTCACATGATCTTTTACCATGGTGATGGATCATGTGATGACCGGAGTGACGTCATCAAAGGTCCTGGAATTCTGCATCTTAGAGTTTCTTAGAGAAGAATGCACAGGGGCGCCATTTACTGGGTGAAGGACCTTGCGACAAGACTGCTCCTACCCCTACCTCGGATGCGTCAACTTCCACAATGTGACACGTCCAGTTGCACCAGTATAGGAGCAGAAGCAAAACATTCCTTCACCGCAGAAAATGCTTGTAATGCTTAATCAGACCAGACTGAGACATCCAAACCTTTCCTAGTCATGTCCGTTAAAGGTTTGACCACAGTCGAGAAGTTCAAAATTAATTTACGGTAGTAGTTGGTGAACCCCAAAAACCACATAAGCGCTTTCAGATTTTTGGGTCGATCCCAGTCCAACACCGCACGGACTTTCTCGGGATCCATACGAAAACCTGAAGATGAGAGTAGGTAATCCCGGAATTGCACTTCCTGAACTGCTAATACACACTTCTCCAACCAGGGGCGTACATAGAATTCATTGGGCCCATAGCAGGAATCTGAATTGGGCCCCATGCTCCTTCCCAAGCCCCGCTGACTACCCGTCCGTGGTCAAACCAACCTTCTACTCCAGCCCTCCCCCCTCCCTCGCCCATTAACTGTAGGTACATTGGTGCTACATTACACATTATTACTGTTTTTTACAACCTGGGAGGTGCTTACGAAACAACATGTACACAAGGGATGACATTAGTAGTGTGCAGTCCCCATCTTTTGTGGCCCCATTAAAATGAATGGGTCTGCACCCGTTCTGCAAAATTGCAGAATGGATGCAAACCCAGAATTACGGTTGTGTGAATACAGCATCAAAGTCCAATGATCTGATGACAAAATGTCTCCTGTTCAAAGGGAACCTGTCATCAACTTTATGCTACCCATACTAACGGCAGCATAAAGTAGAGACAAGGTGAGTTGATTTTAGCGGTCTGTCATTTACAAGTTAAAGGTAAGTGGTTGCCGAGAACCAACATCACAATCATTGCAGACTGGGCCTGGAAAAGAGTCACGGCCACCTGAGAAGAGTCCTGGTCATTCATGAATTCCTGCTCTCCTGCCCACCTGCTGATGACTGACAGTCTTCCACCTAGTTTTCTCCCTTTTTCTGTAGGAGAAGCAGAAGATTATGAATAACCAGGACTCTTCTCAGGTAGATTTGACTCTTTTCAAGGCCTGGGCTGCAGTGATTCTGATGCTGGTTCTCAGCAGCCACTTACTTTTAGCTCATGAGTGACACACCGCTGAGATCAGCATTGCTGTCACTATTTTATGCTGCCCTCAGTGAGGTCGGCATAAAGTTGATGACAGGTTCCCTTTAAGTCAAATCAAACATCCGAAATGCAGAAGCCCAAAAGACAGTGATCACAGACTAACAGCACAAGCCAGAATCTCCGAAACACACATTATATATATATATTTTTTATTTTTATTTTTTTATGCATTTATATAGCACTGACATATTCTGCCGCATCACACTGTCCCCAATGGGGCTTACAATCTAAGTTCTTTGGAGTGTTAGAGGAAACTCACACAAATACGAGGAGAACATACAAACTTACGGATGTAGCAGAGTTAAAGGGGTTCTCCCGGTTCAGAGCTGAACCCGGACATATCCCCTTCTTCCCCCACTCATCCATCTGACATGAACATCAGGGCATTTCATTCTCCAATGCTCTCCCTTGACCTGTGTTGAATCTTGAGAATTTTTCTAGAGATCCGGTGACGTCACCGGATCTGCAGAAAAAGCCCTTTCCCTCCGCAATTCAGCTTTTATATATATATATATATATATATATATATATATATATATATATATATATATATATATATATATATATATATACACACATACACTATACAAGCATACATGTATTACACACACTATATATAAATCTACATCAATCATATATACAGTACATATAGAAGACACATATACATTTACTCAGTCATACTCTAGATGTATTTCACATATATGCAGATACATTAGGCTACTTTCACACTTGTGCTATAGCAGGGTTCGGCAGGCTGTTCCGCCGGGGGAAGTTCACTCCGGGCCTATTAACTATAATGGGGATGAGCGCAAGATGCAACCGCAGCACGGAAAACATGCCGAGTGGCGGCTGGACAAAAACTGCAGCATGCTTATAGTGAAAGGGTCCAGAGCGGACTTCTAGCGGCACACGTGGGCTAGCGTTAGCACTAGGGTGGCCATTGGCTTCACACCAGAAATCTGGACCTCAACGACCACGCCCCCAAATTGATAAACCACGCCTACCACCGTGAAGCCACCCCCCCATCGCAGGCCTTGGGAAAAAACGGGGGAAGGATAGAGAAGAACTTGTAGAGGAACCAGGAGTGTCCTTCAGGGGCCAGGGGGTGTACTGGAGCCAGCCAGTCCCCCCTTCACAGTAGTTATTAACCCCTCAGCAGTCCCCCTTTTTATTAACCCCTTTCAGCAATCCCCGGTGGCCCACAGCACAGACCAGTGAGTACCTAATTTCCCCCCTAGTTATTACAGTCCCCCCCATTCACAAACTTCCCCCCTTTCAGCAATCCCCGACCACAGTAAAGTCTTTCAGACCAGCACGAGCAGCCTCGACTACCTCAGCGAAGCTGCACTCCTCAGAGTCTGTTCCTCCTTCCACTTCCCGCAGCGCCTGCAAACCAGAATTGACTCGCGCAAATCTGCAGGCAACGAGTGACGTCAGTGCGCTCTGCGCTGTGACTAGTGATCCGGTTCATGTGAGTGACTGATACTTAACCCCTTATGGACCGGGCTCATTTTCACCTTAAGGACCAGGCCATTTTTTGCAAATCTGACCAGTGTCACTTTATGTGTAAATAACTTTAAAACGGTTTTACTTATCCAGGCCATTCCTCCAAAAATAGTTATTACTCTACATTCCCCATATGTCTACTTCATGTTTGGATCATTTTGGGAATTACATTTTAGTTTTTGGGGACGTTACAAGGCTTAGAAGTTTACAAGCAAATCTTGACATTTTTCAGAAATTTTCCAAAACCCACTTTTTAAGGACCAGTTCAGGTCTGAAGTCACTTTGTGAGGCTTACATATTAGAAACCACCCAAAAATGACCCCATTCTAGAAACTACACCTTTTAAGGTATTTAAAACTGATTTTCCAAACTTTATTAACCCTTTAGGTGTTCCACAAGAGTTATTGGCAAATGGAGATGAAATTTCAGAATTTCAATTTTTTGGCAAATTCTCCATTTTAATAATTTTTTTCCAGTAACAAAGCAAGGGTTAACAGCCAAACAAAACTCAATATTTATTGCCCTGATTCTTTAGTTTATAGAAACACCCCATATGTGGTCGTAAACTACTGTACGGGCACACGGCAGGGCGCAGAAGGAAAGGAACACCATATGGTTTCTGGAAGGCATATTTTGCTGGATTGGTCTTTAGACACCATGTCCCATTTGAAGCCCTCTGATGCACCCCTAGAGTAGAAACTCCAAAAAAACTTACCCCATTTTGGAAACTAAGGGATAAGGTGGCAGTTTTGTTGGCACTATTTTGGGGTACATATGATTTTTGGTTGCTCTATATTACACTTTTTGTGAGGCAAAGTAAAATAGAAATTCTGAAATATCATCTCCATTTGCCATTAACTCTTGTGGAACACTTAAAGGGTTAACAAAGTTTGTAAAAATCTGTTTTGAATACCTTGAGGGGTGTAATTTCTTAAACAGGGTCACTTTTTGGAGTTTCTACTCTAGGGGTGCATCGGGTGGGCTTCAAATTGGACATGGTGTCAAAAAACCAGTCCAGCAAAAACTGCCTTCCAAAAACAATACTGCGTTCCTTTCCTTCTGCTCCCTGCCGTGTGGCCATACAGCAGTTTACGACCATATATGGGGCATTTCTGTAAACTACAGAATTAGGGCAATAAATATTGAGTTTTGTTTGGCTGTTAAGCCTTGCTTTGTTACGGGAAAAAATTGATAAAAATGGAAAATTTGCCAAAAAATAGCTGTTTTGGCACCGTTTTTATTTTTTATTATTTACAAAGTTCATTTGACAGGTTAGATCATGTGCTATTTTATAGAGCAGGTTCTTACAGATGCAGCGATACCTAATATGTATAATTTTTTTAATTTTATTTAGGTTTTACACAAAAATATCATTTTTGAAACAAAATAAAATCATGTTTTAGTGTCTCCATAGTCTGAGAGCCATAGTTTTTTCAGTTTTTAGGCGATTGTCTCAGGTTGGGTATAATTTTTGCGGGATGAGATGACAGTTAGATTGGCACTATTTTGGGGTGCATATGACTTTTTGATCGCTTGCTATTACACTTTTTGTGATGTAAGGTAACAAAAAAAAAAACTTTTTTGACACCGTTTTTATAAAAAAATTTTTACAGTGTTCATCTGAGGGGTTAGGTCATGAGGTATTTTTTATAGAGCAGGTTCTTACGGACGTGGTAATACCTAATATGTATACCTTTTTTTTTATTTATTTAGGTTTTACACAATAATATCATTTTTGAAACCAAAAAAAACATGTTTTAGTGTCTCCATAGTCTGAGAGCCATATTTTTTTTATTTTTTGGGCGATTGTCTTATGTAGGGTATCATTTTTTGCGGGATAAGGAGATGGTTAGATTGTCACCATTGTGGGGGACATACGCCTTTTTGATCGCTTGGTGTTGCACTTTTAGTGACGTAATGTGACAGAACAAATGTTTTTTTAGCACAGTTTTTTTTTTTTTTACAGTGTTCACCTGAGGGGTTATGTCATATAATATTTTTATAGAGCCAGTCGTTACGGACGTGGCGATACCTAATATGTATACTTTCTTTAATTTTTACACAATAATGATATGTATACTTTCTTTAATTTTTACACAATAATATAATTTTTGAAACAAAAAAATATATCATGTTTTAGTGTCTCCATAGTCTGAGAGTCATAGTTTTTTCAGTTTTTTGTGATGTAAGGTGACAAAAAATGGCTTTATTGACACCGTTTTGATATATATTTTTTTTTTTACGGTGTTCACCTCAGGGTTTAGGTCATGTGGTATTTTTATAGAGCAGGTACTTACAGATGCGGCAATACCTAATATGTCTACTTTTTTATATTTTTTTTACGTTTAACATAAAAAGGCATTTTTGAAACAAAAAAATCATGTTTTAGTCTGAGATCCATAGTTTTTTTTATTGTTTGGGCCATTGTCTCATGTAGGGACTCATTTTTTGCATTGTGAGGTGATGGTTTGATTGGTACTATTTTGGTGTACATACGACTTTTTTAATCACTTTTATTACCTTTTTTCAGAAGTGTGCAAAAAAACTATGATGAAATTGAAATTATTTTTTACTTTTTTATGGCGTTCACCGTGCAGGGAAAGTAACATGACCATTTTATAGATCAGGTCGTTACGGATGCGGTGATATCAAACATGTGTAGGGAATTTTATTTTTTAAATTTTTAATCAGTGATAAGTGTTTTTTCATTTTTACTTTTTTTTTTTGACCCAGACCCACTTGGTTCTTGAAGATCCAGTGGGTCTGATGTCTGTATAATACAATACAGTACACTATATAGTGTACTGTACTGTATTTTCACTTTACTTAGTTTGCTTTAGCAGAAATCTGATCAGCACCATGGACAGCCGGAAGCCTGTGAAGGCATCCGGTTGCCATGTTAACCATCACTCGCTGCCACAACAGAGCAGCGGGTGATGGGGAGAGAGGGGGGCCCCCTCCCTCTGTGATCCCGTCAAGAATCGGGGGCTGAAAAGGCACAGAAGCCTACAGACCGCGGCATGGAAGGGGTTAAACTGCTGACATCTGTGTGATGATGTCAGCCGTTTCATCAGAGTGTCAGCAATGGGCTGACACTCTGCTTTACAAGCTAGCCCATCCTGAAAATCATTACAATTAGCACAACAGCTCCGTCCAGAATACTTGCCATGGCCTCTGGCTCAGCCTTTCAGCTCCCCTCACTGTTTCTCCTGTGCACCATGTGCCCCAGCTTCCCCCCAGCAAGTGCCGGATCCTACCATGAGGAGATGCCTCCAGCATCAACCTGCACATGCCCTCAGGGGCTGCACTGCTGAAAATTAGAGGGAGGGAGGGCGGGCGGATGATCGCAGTGTGCCAGGAAAGGGAAGAGGAGCAGAGTGGGGCAGGGGAGCACTGGGGAGGCTTCTGATGGCATAAGCATATCCTGCTGTAGCTGCTGAAAAACAGACCTCTCCTCAGCAGTGCAGCCCCTGAGGGCATGTGCAGGCTGATGCTGGAGGCATCTCCTCATGGTAGGATCCGGCCCTTGCTGGGGGGAAGCTGGGGCACATGGTGCACAGGAGAAACAGTAAGGGGAGCTGAAAGGCTGAGCCAGAGGCCATGGCAAGTACTCTGGACGGAGCCGTTGTGCTAATTGTAATATGTCTGGAGAACAAATTACTATGTCATCCAGATACACAGGGCCGTCTTTAACGCGGGGCAAAAGGGGCAGCTTCCCCAGGCCCAGTTATTTCTGGTGGGCCCAAGGCAGCTGCCTCTTGAGCTTCGCTGGCCGCTGGTGACGTGGGGGGCGGCGGCAGGGCACAGGGAGATGAACTCTTCCATTGTGGAAGCGCTCATCTCTATAGTCATCTGTATCGCTGGCCTCAGGACAGCGATACAGATGGAAGTGCTGCGGCGGGGCAGGGGAGGGAGAGGAGTCTCCCTTCCCCGTTCCTCTGATAGGCTGTAGGCACTAGGCCTACAGCCTATCAGAGGCCAGTGCAGGCGACGCAATGACATCATCATGCCGCCTGAGCCGTACAGCGCGGGAAACAGGCCGGAAGAGGCCTGCATCGCATCGCTGCCAGCCTGATGGAGGTAAGTATAAGTGTTTCTTTTTTTTATATGGTACTACTACTGGCACATGATTGGGGGCATCTATGGGGGCACTTGTTACTGGCACATGATTGGGGGGCATCTATGGGGCACTTGTTACTGGCACATGATTGGGGGTCATCTATGAGGGCACCTGTTACTGGCACATTATTGGGGGGTATCTATGGGGGCACTTGTTACTGGCACATGTTTGGGGGGCATCTATGGGGGGACTTTTTACTGGCACACGATTGGGGGGAATCTATGGGGGCACTTGTTACTGGCACATGATTGGGGCCATCTATGGGGGCACTTGTTATTGGCACATGATTGGGGGGCATCTATGGGGGTACTTGTTACTGGCACATGATTGGGGGCATCTATGGGGGTACCTGTTACTGGCACATGATTCGGGAGCATCTATGGGGGTACCTGTTACTGGCACATGATTGGGGCATCTATGGGGGCACCTGTTACTGGCACATGATTGGGGGGCATCTATGGGGGTACTTGTTACTGGCACATTATTGGTGGGCATATATGGGGGTACTTGTTACTGGCACATGATTGGTGGGCATCTATGGGGCACTTGTTACTGGCACATGATTGGGGGACATCTATGGGGGCACTTGTTACTGGCACATGATTGGGGGGCATCTATGGGGGCACTTGTTACTGGCACATTATTAGGGGCATCTATGGGGGCACATCTTACTGGCACATTATTGAGGGGGCACTGTGGGGGCATCTATGGGGGCACATCTTACTGGCACATTATTGGGGGGGCACTGTAGGGGCATCTATGGGGGCACTTCTTACTGGCACATTATTGTGGGCACTATAGGGGCTTCTACCGAGACCACAAAGAAAGGGTATTTCATATGGGGGGCTCTGTATAGGGGTATTTTATACTGGGGCACATTATGGTGGGTACTATGGGGAAAGGGAGAGAGGAGTACTATGGGCTCATCTATGGGGGGCACTAAGAAGGGGTATTTTATACTTATACTTTTATACAAATTATGGGGGACACTGAGGGCATCTACTGGGGCACTATATATGGGGCATTTTATACTGGTAAATTATGGGGGGTACTAGGAAGAAGGGGGAGAGGAGCACTATGGGGCATTTACTATATAGGGATATTTTATAGTGGCACATTATGGGGCACTATGGGGACATTAGCTCAACTGGGGGCATTAAAAGGGGGTATTTTTTGCACTGTCACATTATAAGGAGAATTATTACTACTGGGGGGCATTATGATGGACTTTATTACTACTGGGGGTTTATGGGGAACACGATTACTAGTATGGGCACTATGGAAGCATTATTACTTCTGGGGCACAGTGGGGACATGTTGGGGGCACTGTAGGAGCACTATTACTACCATGTGTGCTTTAGCAGAGAATTATTACTATTGGTGGGACTTTTGGTTACTATTACTGTGAGGGCACCTTGGCACAGAATCAGCTTACCACAATTATTTTTGGGGGACGTTATGTTTACACTATTAGTGTCAGGGGCATTATTTGCTGGGCGCAGTTATTTTAGGGCACTGTGTGCCAATAATTATTGAAGGGCACTATCTGCATGGTACTACTATTATGAGGGGGTTAAACTGTTTCTGCAGTATATTATTGGGGAGCACAGCGGCACAGTATTGGGGGTGGTAGGATGATTTGTCCAGAAGATGGGAGGATGATGGAAAAGTAGTTAACTAAAATTTTGTTTGTAAAACTGCAGAGACGAGAAATGGCTGAAAAATGGTTTTCTGGTCTGAAGGTCTGAAAGGAGAAGATGAGGAAAGAGACGTCACTGGATGTAAGAGGTATAGGGCGCTGTATTACCCTGTATGTAGGGGTGGAGGGAGGGGTTAGTAGTAGGGATGAGCGAACCCGAACTGTATAGTTCGGGTTCGTACCGAATTTTGGGGTGTCCGTTACACGGACCCGAACCCGAACATTTTCGTAAAAGTCCGGGTTCGGTGTTCGGCGCTTTCTTGGCGCTTTTTGAAAGGCTGCAAAGCAGCCAATCAACAAGCGTCATACTACTTGGCCCAAGAGGCCATCACAGCCATGCCTACTATTGGCATGGCTGTGATTGGCCAGTGCACCATGTGACCCAGCCTCTATTTAAGCTGGAGTCACGTAGCGCCGCACGTCACTCTGCTATGATCAGTATAGGGAGAGGATGCAGCTGCGACGTTAGGGCGAGATTAGGCAGATTAACTCCTCCAAAAGACTTCATTCTGTGATCGATCTGCAGCTGTGGATCATTGAAGTGCTATTATTGACTTGCTCACTTTTTTGAGGCTGCCCAGAGTGTTTTTAGATCACTTTTTTTCTGGTGTGATCGGCGGCCATTTTGTGACTTGTGGTGCGCCAGCACGAGCTATCACCAAGTGTATTTAACCATCGATAGTGTGGTTATTTTGTGCTATATCCTACATCAGCTGCAGGCTGAGCCTGTGTCACCGAAGTGCATTTAACCATCAACAGTCTGGTTATTTTTTTGCCATATACTACATCAGCTGCAGGCTGAGCCTGTGTCACCGAAGTGCATTTAACCATCAACAGTCTGATTATTTTTTGGCCATATACTACATCAGCTGCAGGCTGAGCCTGTGTCACCCAAGTGCATTTAACCATCGATAGTGTGGTTATTTTGTGCTATATCCTACATCAGCTGCAGGCTGAGCCTGTGTCACCCAAGTGCATTTAACCATCAACAGTCTGATTATTTTTTGGCCATATACTACATCTGGTGCAGGCTGAGCCTGTGTCACCCAAGTGCATTTAACCATCAACAGTATGGTTATTTTTTGGCCATATATTACATCAGGGGCAAGTTGAGCCTGTCACCCAGCGCCTAAAAAATAGACCTGACATTTCTATTCAACCAAATCTGTACTGTTTTTGCTGGTCAAGTTATTTGTATTGACCGTAAAAGCACACTTTTTTTCAGGGTTGAAAAAGCATTCCCAAATTTCCCATTCTCAAAATAACTAGTTTCTGGTATTTGAGGCCTACTTGAAATCTATCCCAAAAAGAAAATCACATTGAAGGTATTGATAGTGTCATTCAGAAAAACCTAAGACACACGCTAGCGTGCTGATAGAGGTGTCATTCTGTGATTAAACCTATACCTGTCACACAGCACAAAAAAAAACAGGTCTCACATCTCTATTCAACCAAATCTGCACTGTTTTTGCTGGTCAAGTTATTTGTAGTGACCGTAAAAGCAGACTTTTTGTTCTGGGTTGAAAAAGCATTCCCAAATTTGCCATTCTCAAAATTGTGGTGAACGGGAACAATGAGGAAAACATCTAATAAGGGACGCGGACGTGGACATGGTCGTGGTGGTGTTAGTGGACCCTCTGGTGCTGGGAGAGGACGTGGCCGTTCTGCCACAGCCACACGTCCTAGTGAACCAACTACCTCAGGTCCCAGTAGCCAGCAGAATTTACAGCGATATTTGGTGGGGCCCAATGCCGTTCTAAGGATGGTAAGGCCTGAGCAGGTACAGGCATTAGTCAATTGGGTGGCCGACAGTGGATCCAGCACGTTCACATTATCTCCCACCCAGTCTTCTGCAGAAAGCGCACAGATGGCGCATGAAAACCAAGCCCATCGGTCTGTCACATCACCCCCATGCATATCAGGGAAACTGTCTGAGCCTCAAGTTATGCAGCAGTCTCTTATGCTGTTTGAAGACTCTGCTGCCAGGGTTTCCCAAGGGCATCCACCTAGCCCTTCCCCAGGGGTGGAAGAGATAGAATGCACTAACGCACAACCACTTATTTTTCCTGATGATGAGGACATGGGAATACCACCTCAGCACGTCTCTGATGATGACGAAACACAGGTGCCAACTGCTGCGTCTTTCTGCAGTGTGCAGACTGAACAGGAGGTCAGGGATCAAGACTGGGTGGAAGACGATGCAGGGGACGATGAGGTCCTAGACCCCACATGGAATGAGGGTCGTGCCACTGACTTTCACAGTTCGGAGGAAGAGGCAGTGGTGAGACCGAGCCAACAGCGTAGCAAAAGAGGGAGCAGTGGGCAAAATCAGAACACCCGCCGCCAAGAGACTCCGCCTGCTACTGACCGCCGCCATCTGGGACCGAGCACCCCAAAGGCAGCTTCAAGGAGTTCCCTGGCATGGCACTTCTTCAAACAATGTGCAGACGACAAGACCCGAGTGGTTTGCACGCTGTGCCATCAGAGCCTGAAGCGAGGCATTAACGTTCTGAACCTTAGCACAACCTGCATGACCAGGCACCTGCATGCAAAGCATGAACTGCAGTGGGGTAAACACCTTAAAGACAAGGAAGTCACTCAGGCTCCCCCTGCTACCTCTTCTGCTGCTGCCGCCTCGGCCTCTTCTGCTGCTGCCGCCGCCTCGGCCTCTTCTGCTGCTGCCGCCGCCTCGGCCTCTTCTGCTGCTGCTGCCGCCGCCTCGGCCTCTTCCTCCGCCTCTGGAGGAATGTTGGCACCTGCCGCCCAGCAAACATGGGATGTACCACCAACACCACCACCTGCGTCACCAAGCATCTCAACCATGTCACATGGCAGCGTTCAGCTCTCCATCTCACAAACATTTGAGAGAAAGCGTAAATTCCCACCTAGCCACCCTCGATCCCTGGCCCTGAATGCCAGCATTTCTAAACTACTGGCCTATGAAATGCTGTCATTTAGGCTGGTGGACACAGACAGCTTCAAACAGCTCATGTCACTTGCTGTCCCACAGTATGTTGTTCCCAGCCGCCACTACTTCTCCAAGAGAGCCGTGCCTTCCCTGCACAAACAAGTGTCCGATAAAATCAAGTGTGCACTGCGCAACGCCATCTGTGGCAAGGTCCACCTAACCACAGATACGTGGACCAGTAAGCACGGCCAGGGACGCTATATCTCCCTAACTGCACACTGGGTAAATGTAGTGGCGGCTGGGCCCCAGTCTGAGAGCTGTTTGGCGCACGTCCTTCCGCCGCCAAGGATCGCAGGGCAACATTCTTTGCTTCCTGTCTCCTCCTCCTCCTACTCAGCTTCCTTCTCCTCTTCTTCCACCTGCTCATCCAGTCAGCCACACACCTTCACCACCAACTTCAGCACAGCACGGGGTAAACGTCAGCAGGCCATTCTGAAACTCATATGTTTGGGGGACAGGCCCCACACCGCACAGGAGTTGTGGCGGGGTATAGAACAACAGACAGACGAGTGGTTGCTGCCGGTGAGCCTCAAGCCCGGCCTGGTGGTGTGCGATAATGGGCGAAATCTCGTTGCAGCTCTGGGACTAGCCGGTTTGACGCACATCCCTTGCCTGGCGCATGTGCTGAATTTGGTGGTGCAGAAGTTCATTCGCAACTACCCCGACATGTCAGAGCTGCTGCATAAAGTGCGGGCCGTCTGTTCGCGCTTCCGGCGTTCACACCCTGCCGCTGCTCGCCTGTCTGCGCTACAGCGTAACTTCGGCCTTCCCGCTCACCGCCTCATATGGGACGTGCCCACCAGGTGGAACTCCACCTTGCATATGCTGGACAGACTGTGCGAGCAGCAGCAGGCCATAGTGGAGTTTCAGCTGCAGCACGCACGGGTCAGTCGCACTGTGGATCAGACCCACTTCTCCACCAATGACTGGGCCTCCATGCGAGACCTGTGTGCCCTGTTGCGCTGTTTCGAGTACTCCACCAACATGGCCAGTGGCGATGACGCCGTTATCAGCGTTACAATACCACTTCTATGTCTCCTTGAGAAAACACTTAGGGCGATGATGGAAGAGGAGGTGGCCCAGGAGGAAGAGGAGGAAGAGGGGTCATTTTTAGCACTTTCAGGCCAGTCTCTTCGAAGTGACTCAGAGGGAGGTTTTTTGCAACACCAGAGGCCAGGTACAAATGTGGCAAGACAGGGCCCACTACTGGAGGACGAGGAGGACGAGGATGAGGAGGAGGTGGAGGAGGATGAGGATGAAGCATGTTCACAGCGGGGTGGCACCCAAAGCAGCTCGGGCCCATCACTGGTGCGTGGCTGGGGGGAAACACAGGACGATGACGATACGCCTCCCACAGAGGACAGCTTGTCCTTACCTCTGGGCAGCCTGGCACACATGAGCGACTACATGCTGCAGTGCCTGCGCAACGACAGCAGAGTTGCCCACATTTTAACGTGTGCGGACTACTGGGTTGCCACCCTGCTGGATCCCCGGTACAAAGACAATGTGCCCACCTTACTTCCTACACTGGAGCGTGATAGGAAGATGCGCGAGTACAAGCGCACGTTGGTAGACGCGCTACTGAGAGCATTCCCAAATGTCACAGGGGAACCAGTGGAAGCCCAAGGCGAAGGCAGAGGAGGAGCAAGAGGTCGCCAACGCAGCTGTGTCACGCCCAGCTCCTCTGAGGGCAGGGTTAGCATGGCAGAGATGTGGAAAAGTTTTGTCAACACGCCACAGCTAAGTGCACCACCACCTGATACGGAACGTGTTAGCAGGAGGCAACATTTCACTAACATGGTGGAACAGTACCTGTGCACACCCCTCCACGTACTGACTGATGGTTCGGCCCCATTCAACTTCTGGGTCTCCAAATTGTCCACGTGGCCAGAGCTAGCCTTTTATGCCTTGGAGGTGCTGGCCTGCCCGGCGGCCAGCGTTTTGTCTGAACGTGTATTCAGCACGGCAGGGGGCGTCATTACAGACAAACGCAGCCGCCTGTCTACAGCCAATGTGGACAAGCTGACGTTCATAAAAATGAACCAGGCATGGATCCCACAGGACCTGTCCATCCCTTGTGCAGATTAGATATTAACTACCTCCCCTTAACAATATATTATTGTACTCCAGGGCACTTCCTCATTCAATACTATTGTCTGGGTGCCTGGGCCTAAATATGTGACAGTGGCCTGTTCCAGTGGTGGGTGACGTGAAGCCTGATTCTCTGCTGTGACATGAATACAGATTCTGCGCTGACATAAGGCCAGATTCTCTGTTACGGGACCTCTCTCCTCTGCCTGGGTGCCTGGGCCTAAATGTGTGACAGTGGCCTGTTCCAGTGGTGGGTGACGTGAAGCCTGATTCTCTGCTATGACATGAAGACAGATTCTGCGCTGACATAAGGCCAGATTCTCTGTTACGGGACCGCTCCCCTCTGTCTGGGTGCCGGGGCCTAAATGTGTGACAGTGGCCTGTTCCAGTGGTGGGTGACGTGAAGCCTGATTCTCTGCTATGACATGAAGACAGATTCTGCGCTGACATAAGGCCAGATTCTCTGTTACGGGACCGCTCTCCTCTGTCTGGGTGCCGGGGCCTAAATGTGTGACAGTGGCCTGTTCCATTGGTGGGTGACGTGAAGCCTGATTCTCTGCTATGACATGAAGACAGATTCTGCGCTGACATAAGGCCAGATTCTCTGTTACGGGACCGCTCTCCTCTGTCTGGGTGCCGGGGCCTAAATGTGTGACAGTGGCCTGTTCCAGTGGTGGGTGACGTGAAGCCTGATTCTCTGCTATGACATGAATACAGATTCTGCGCTGACATAAGGCCAGATTCTCTGTTACGGGACCTCTCTCCTCTGCCTGGGTGCCTGGGCCTAAATGTGTGACAGTGGCCTGTTCCAGTGGTGGGTGACGTGAAGCCTGATTCTCTGCTATGACATGAAGACAGATTCTGCGCTGACATAAGGCCAGATTCTCTGTTACGGGACCGCTCTCCTCTGTCTAGGTGCCGGGGCCTAAATGTGTGACAGTGGCCTGTTCCAGTGGTGGGTGACGTGAAGCCTGATTCTCTGCTATGACATGAATACAGATTCTGCGCTGACATAAGGCCAGATTCTCTGTTACGGGACCTCTCTCTTCTGCCTGGGTGCCTGGGCCTAAATGTGTGACAGTGGCCTGTTCCAGTGGTGGGTGACGTGAAGCCTGATTCTCTGCTATGACATGAATACAGATTCTGCGCTGACATAAGGCCAGATTCTCTGTTACGGGACCTCTCTCCTCTGCCTGGGTGCCTGGGCCTAAATGTGTGACAGTGGCCTGTTCCAGTGGTGGGTGACGTGAAGCCTGATTCTCTGCTATGACATGAAGACAGATTCTGCGCTGACATAAGGCCAGATTCTCTGTTACGGGATCGCTCTCCTCTGTCTGGGTGCCGGGGCCTAAATGTGTGACGGTGGCCTGTTCCAGTGGTGGGTGACGTGAAGCCTGATTCTCTGCTATGACATGAAGACAGATTCTGCGCTGACATAAGGCCAGATTCTCCGTTACGGGACCGCTCTCCTCTGTCTGGGTGCCGGGGCCTAAATGTGTGACAGTGGCCTGTTCCAGTGGTGGGTGACGTGAAGCCTGATTCTCTGCTATGACATAAAAGACAGATTCTGCGCTGACATAAGGCCAGATTCTCTGTTACGCGACCGCTCTCCTCTGTCTGGGTGCCGGGGCCTAAATGTGTGACAGTGGCCTGTTCCAGTGGTGGGTGACGTGAAGCCTGATTCTCTGCTATGACATGAAGACAGATTCTGCGCTGACATAAGGCCAGATTCTCTGTTACGGGACCGCTCTCCTCTGTCTGGGTGCCGGGGCCTAAATGTGTGACAGTGGCCTGTTCCAGTGGTGGGTGACGTGAAGCCTGATTCTCTGCTATGACATAAATACAGATTCTGCGCTGACATAAGGCCAGATTCTCTGTTACGGGACCTCTCTCCTCTGCCTGGGTGCCTGGGCCTAAATGTGTGACAGTGGCCTGTTCCAGTGGTGGGTGACGTGAAGCCTGATTCTCTGCTATGACATGAAGACTGATTCTGTGCTGACATGAAGCCAGATTCTCTGCTATGGCATGAAGAGACTGATTCTGTGCTGACATGAAGCCAGATTCTTTGCTATGGCATGAAGAGACTGATTCTCTGCTGATGTGAAGCCAGATTCTCGGCTATGGGACCTCTGTCCAATTGATATTGGTTCATTTTTATTTTTTTAATTTTTATTTTAATTCATTTCCCTATCCACATTTGTTTGCAGGGGATTTACCTACATGTTGCTGCCTTTTGCAGCCTTCTAGCTCTTTCCTGGGCTGTTTTACAGCCTTTTTAGTGCCCAAAAGTTTGGGTCCCCATTGACTTCAATGGGGTTCGGGTTCGGGACGAAGTTCGGTTCGGGTTCGGATCCCGAACCCGAACATTTACGGGAAGTTCGGCTGAACTTCTCTAACCCGAACATCCAGGTGTTCGCTCAACTCTAGTTAGTAGTACAGTACTATCTGCACATTGTAAAATAAAAAAAGTAATCTGCAAAATACTATATATTTGTGTCAGAAGTTGTGCTTTATTAATTTTTAGAATAATGACACAGCCATTTTATTTGATACTTTTGTGCTGATTCTTTTTTTTTTTCTCTATATTAAGGGACACTATAGTCACCAGAACCACAACAGCTAAACGTAGTAGTTCTGGTGTCTATAGCATGTCTCTGGAAGTTTTTTCATGTAAACACTGCCTTTTCAGAAAAAAAGGCAGTATTTACATTACTGCCAAGGAACACCTCTAGTGGCCACTCATTATTATTAAAGTTAACTACTCTACGAGCTGTGTGGATTTTTTTTTTGTGTGTGTGTTGTGGTGGAGGGTGTGATTGCATGCTAGGGTGTGGGAAGGCGGGATCCAGGGGGCCCAAGTAAATTCTTGCCCAGGGTCTAATCAATATTAAAGACAGCCCTGCAGATACACAACAACAAACCTCCCCACCAGATGATGAAAGATATCATTAACAAAATGCTGGAAAACCGCAGGAGCATAGGTTAACCCAAGCGGCATGACAAGACTCTCAAAATGACTCTCTGGGGTATTAAACGCCGTCTTCCATTCATCACCTTCCTTGATCCTGACCAGATTATATGCCCCCTCTAAGTCCAACTTGGAGAACACCTTGCCACCAACAATCTGATTAAACAAGTCAGGAATCAAAGGAAGGGGGTATGGATCACGGACCGTAATTCGATTGAGCTCACTGAAGTCCAGACATGGCCTAAGAGTTCTGTCTTTCTTCTTTACTAAGAAAAACCCTGCTTTCAGTAGGGATTTGAAAGGTCTAATATGTCCCTTAGCCAAACTTTTGGCAATATACTCTCGCATGGCCGCTCTTTCGGGTTCAGAAAGGTTATATAATCTAGATTTGGGCAACTTCTCTCTGTGAATAAGATTAATGGGACAATCATATTCCCGATGTAGGGTAAATCCTGGCAACCACTCTCAGAAAATACATCAGAAAAATCAGAAATGAAAGCGGGAACAGCTTTAGTGGTTAAGACAGAAAGAGATGTAGTAAGACAGTTGTCCATGCAATAATCACTCTCATCGAAAATCTGCCTCGCTTGCCAGTCAATGGTGGGATTTTGTTTGCTCAACCATGGTAAACCCAGATCCCACCGGAGCAGGCAGACCCTCCAGCACAAAACACGAAATGGATTCCTGATGAAAATCACCCACTCTTAAACAGATGTCCTGCACCATCTGTGACAAAAAAATCTGAGTAAGTAGTGCGGAGTCAATTGCAAACACGGAAATATTTTTTTCCAATGCAATTGTAGTTAACTCATGCATACGGACGAACTGACCATCAACTAGGTTAACCCCTGCCCCACTGTCAATAAACACCTCGGTTCCCACAGTTTTGGACTCTAGCGCCACCTCAGCAGACAGGATAAATCGGGTACTACCAGTAAATGACAAAAGTAAGTTTTCTGACTCCCCACCCACACCACCAAGAGTTAGACGTTTTTTTTTGTTTTCACCTTGACGCTGAAAGTAAGGACAAATATTAACAAAATGTCCCCATACTCCCTTCTTATGACTAAAACTCTTGCAAGCAGGCCCAGGGGTAGCTCCCCCTAACTGCATAGGTTTGTCACAAGGCATAAAGTGTCAGAGGAAGCCACCACGTTATATGATGGTTCGTCCTGAGAGGGAGGAACCTTAGATCTCTCTCTCAGGCGTCTATCAATAGGTACGCCAAGGGACATAGCCGCTTCCAATGACTCAGGATTTTCGTGAAAGGCCAACGAGTACTTTAGCCTCTCGGATAATCCCTGACAGAATTGGCTACGGAGAGCTGGATCATTCCAATCCATATCCATAGCCCATCTCCTAAATTCGGAGCAATAGATCTCTGCAGAACGCTCTCCCTGCCGTAAACCACGTAACTTAGTCTCGGCCAGGGAGATCCAATCCGGGTCATCGTAGATAGACCTATCGCTCTGAAAAATTCATCTACCGACTGGAAGGACGGTGATCCGGTCGGTAAAGAAAAATCCCAAGGCTGAGCATTCCTTTAAAGGGGTTGGCCACCCTAAGTATCAAAAATCCCCAGACAATAGCCAAAACCATGAAGTATTTATATCATGTGAAATGTACTGGCTATATGTCATTTTTCTAACCTGTTCACCATGGCACACTTCCCTGGAGGAGCTTCCTCAGACCGGAGGTGTGGGAGGAGCATCTGCAAAGTGAAAGTAAAAATCCGAGCATGCACTGCAGAAAGTATCTTCAGAGGAGAAGACACATGACATCGCCACCTGCAGCGTCCCACTACGTGTGTGTGAGCACTTTTTACATTATTAAAAGCACTAGGTTGTAATGTATAACTGCATTTGTGTATCTGCAAAATCCCTGTTAACAGGCCTATTAGGTGTAATTTATACATCCCACCACTAGATGGGGGGATAAAGTTCAGGTCCTATATATATATACCTAGGTCAGGCCTAGTGAGGGAGATGAGTTGAGACCAGGAGGGAGTTGAGGTTAGTTAGGAAAATGTAGTCAGAGATGAGAGCAGATCTGAGGAGTTCAGATCAGATTAGTGGGAGAGAAGATAGAGTGAAGACTTCACAACACAGATTAGTGAGTGGAGCCAACTTCGCTAGGAGGTGATACTCAGATGTGAGGCGCAGAAGAGCGTTTTCCTTCTGTGGCCGGACTATAAACTTGCATCCCTGACCAGTTGGAGAAGAGTTTGCCTCCCTGGAGAAGAAACAAGCTTCCTAAGGAATCATCGGTGATAAGAGCCATTATTGAGGGCCACAGACACCTTTGCGCATGGTGGAGGTTTTATAGCTTCAGCCAGCCACACCAAACTTCTGAGAGACAGATGAGTTTTCCTGTCTACAAATATTCAGCTTGTAGGGAAAGTCAAGGAATAGGATCCAGCACGTCTAAAGGAACCAGGTACACCTAACCCACTGCTCCAAAACCACGAAACCTAAGAAGCCTAAAACAGTGGATTTGCAGAACCAACTCTGTACCATCTAGAGACTGCATATTTGTACTGCTGCAACCAAAAGACATCCAAAGTAAAAGTTGTGAGTTGCATCTTACCACTGTCTACCTCATCATTACTACCTATGGTTGTACCACCATTAACGGTACTGGCGTCACGACAAAAACCATCAAGAGACTCAGCCGCAACAAGCATCCTAAGCACCCCTAACATCAAGGGCACCTCAACCACCATCTTGGCTGATGCTTCCTACCACAGAGGGTGCCCCAGAGGACTTCGTGCTGTCCACCTCAACACTGTGCTGCCGGCCCAGGGAGGCTTTCTGCTAACCGTGAGTAAACTGATGAACTGTGTGTTATTATTTGGCCCCTCATCGGTCCACCGTGCACCTCACGTGTTGCCCCTGCGACTGGCTGGCTGCACACCCACCTGTGTTCCCATGGAGACAAGAGCCCCTCCGATATTATAAATAACTCAGTAATCAGTGCAGGGCCGGCGCTTCTATTAAGGCAAGGGGGGCAATTGCCCCCGGGCCCCCAAGTCCTAGGGGCCCCCGCCGGCCCGCAACTAAATATATTTAAGTGGGCCCCGTCCCCCGTGGCGGCAAGTGGGGGCGGCGGCGGCAGGTCACAGGGAGATGAACGCTTCCATTGTGGAAGTGCTCATCTCCATAGTCATCTGTATCGCCGTCCTCAGGACAGCGATACAGATGGAAGTGCTTCGGCAGGGGAGGGAGAGGTGTGTCTCTTTCCCTTCCTCTGATAGGCTGCAGGCACTAGGCCGGCAGCCTATCAGAGGCCAGCGCAGGCAGCGTGATGACGTCATTGCGCCGCCTGAGCTGTACACCGCGGGACACAGGCCGGAAGAGGCAAGCATCGCATCGCTGACATGGAGGTAAGTATAAGTGTTTTTTTTTTTTTTTGTGTGTGTGTTTTTTGTGTACAATACTGGCGGCTACTGATATGAGGGGGAGGGAGCTCTGGCTACTGGCACATTATAGGGGGGCTCTGGCTACTGGCACATTATAGGGGGGCTCTGGCTACTGGCACATTATAGGGGGGGGGCTCTGTCTACTGGCTCATGATAGGGGGCCCTATGGCTACTGGCACATTATAGGGGGCTCTGGCTACTGACACATTATAGGGGGGGCTCTGGCTACTGGCACATTATAGGGGGGGGCTCTGGCTACTGGCACATTATGGGGGGGGCTCTGGCTACTGACACATTATAGGGGGGGGTGGCTCTGGCTACTGACACATTATAGGGGGGCCTCTGGCTACTGGCACATTATAGGGGGGGGCTCTGGCTACTGGCTCATGATAGGGGGCCCTATGGCTACTGGCACATTATAGGGGGCTCTGGCTACTGACACATTATAGGGGGGCCTCTGGCTACTGGCACATTATAGGGGGGGCTCTGGCTACTGGCACATTATAGGGGGGGGCTCTGGCTACTGGCACATTATGGGGGGGGCTCTGGCTACTGACACATTATAGGGGGGGTGGCTCTGGCTACTGACACATTATAGGGGGGCCTCTGGCTACTGGCACATTATAGGGGGGGCTCTGGCTACTGGCACATTATGGGGGGGGCTCTGACTACTGGCACATTATAGGGGGGGTGGCTCTGGCTACTTGCACATTATAGGGGGCCTCTGGCTACTGGCACATTATAGGGGGGCTCTGGCTACTGGCACATGATAGGGGGGGCCTATGGCTACTGGCACATTATAGGGGGGCTCTGGCTACTGACACATTATAGGGGGGCTCTGGCTACTGACACATTATAGGGGGCCTCTGGCTACTGGCATATGATAGGGGGGGCCTATGGCTACTAGCACATGATAGGGGGGGCTTTGGCTACTGGCACATGATAGGGGGCTCTGGCTACTGGCACATGATAGGGGGGCTCTGGCTACTGACACATGATAGGGGCGGCTCTGGCTACTGGCACATTATAGGGGGGGGCTCTGGCTACTGGCACATTATAGGGGGCTCTGGCTACTGGCACATTATAGGGGGGCTTCTGGCTACTGGCACATTATAGGGGGGCCTCTGGCTACTGGCACATTATAGGGGGGGGCTCTGGCTACTGGTACATTATAGGGGGCTCTGGCTACTGGCACATTATAGGGGGGCTTCTGGCTACTGGCACATTATAGGGGGGCCTCTGGCTACTGGCACATTATAGGGGGGCTCTGGCTACTGGCACATGAAAGAGGGGGCCTATGGCTACTGTAACATTATAGGGGGGCTCTGGTTACTGACACCTTATAGGGGGCCTCTGGCTACTGGCACATGATAGGGGGAGCCTATGGCTACTGGCACATGATATAGGGGGCTCTTGTTACTGGCACAAGATGGTGGGGGGGCTCTTATTACTCGCACATGATTGGGGGGCATCTATGGGGGCACTTCTTACTAGCACATTATAATACTGCTCCTATGTACAAGAATATAACTACTATAATACTGCCTCCTATGTACAAGACTATAAATACTATAATACTGATCCTATGTACAAGAATATAACTACTATAATACTGCCTCCTATGTATAAGAATATAACTACTATAATACTGCTCCTATATACAAGAATATAACGCCTATAATACAAGAATATAACTACTATAATACTGCTTCTATGTACAAGAATATAACTACTATAATACTGCCTCCAATGTACAAGAATATAACTACTATAATACTGCTCCTATGTACAAGAATATAACTACTATAATACTGCTCCTATGTACAAGAATATAACTACTATAATACTGCCCCCATGTACAAGAATATAACTACTATAATACTGCTCCTATGTACAAGAAAATAACTACTATAATACTGCTCCTATGTACAAGAATATAACTACTATAATACTGCTCCTATGTACAAGAATATAACTACTATAATACTGCTCCTATGTACAAGAATATACCTACTATAATACTGCTCCTATGTACAAGAATATAACTACTATAATACTGCTCCTATGTACAAGAATATAACTACTATAATACTGCTCCTATGTACAAGAATATAACTACTATAATACTGCCTCCTATGTACAAGAATATAACTACTATAATACTGCTCCTATGTACAAGAATATACCTACTATAATACTGCTCCTATGTACAAGAATATAACTACTATAATACTGCTCCTATGTACAAGAATATAACTACTATAATACTGCCCCCATGTACAAGAATATAACTACTATAATACTGCCTCCTATGTACAAGAATATAACTACTATAATGCTGTTCCTATGTACAAGAATATAACTACTGTAATACTGCTCCTATGTACAAGAATATAACTACTATAATACTGCTCCTATATACAAGAATATAACTACTATAATACTGCCTCCTATGTACAAGAATATAACTACTATAATACTGCTCCTATGTACAGGAATATAACTACTAGAATACTGCTCCTATGTACAAGAATATAACTACTATAATACTGCCTCCTATATACAATAATATAACTACTATAATACTGCTCCTATATAAAAGAATATAACTACTATAATACTGCCTCCTATGTACAAGAATATAACTACTATAATACTGCTCCTATGTACAAGAATATAACTACTATAATACTGCTCCTATATACAAGAATATAACTACTATAATACTGCCTCCTATGTACAAGAATATAACTACTATAATACTGCTCCTATGTACAGGAATATAACTACTATAATACTGCTCCTATGTACAAGACTATAACTACTATATTACTGCTCCTATGTACAGGAATATAACAACTATAATACTGCTCCTATGTACAAGAATATAACTACTATAATACTGCTCCTATGTACAATAATATAACTACTATAATACTGCTCCTATGTACAAGAATATAACTACTATAATACTGCTCCTATGTACAAGAATATAACTACTATAATACTGCTCCTATGTACAAGAATAGAACTAGTATAATACTGCCTCCTATGTACAAGAATATAACTACTATAATACTGTTCCTATGTACAAGAATATAACTACTATATTACTGCTCCTATGTGCAAGAATATAACTACTATAATACTGTTCCTATGTACAAGAATATAACTACTATAATACTGCTCCTATGTACAAGAATATAACTACTATAATACTGCTCCTATGTACAAGAATATAACTACTATAATACTGCCTCCTATGTACAAGAATATAACTACTATAATACTGCTCCTATGTACAAGAATATAACTACTATAATACTTCTCCTATGTGCAAGAATATAACTACTATAATACTGCCTCCTATGTACAAGAATATAACTACTATAATACAGCCTCCTATGTACAAGAATATAACTACTATAATACTGCTCCTATGTACAAGAATGTAACTACTATAATACTGCTCCTATGTACAAGAATATAACTACTATAATACTGCTTCTATGTACATGAATATAACTACTATAATACTGCCTCCTATGTACAAGAATATAACTACTATAATACTGCTCCTACGTACAGGAATATAACTACTATAATACTGCCTCCTATGTACAAGAATATAACTACTATACTACTGCCCCCTATGTACAAGAATATAACTACTATAATACTGCCTCCTATGTACAAGAATATAACTACTATAATACTGCCTCCTATGTGTAGGAATGTAACTACGGTAACTGAAATTATTTGGTATATTGTATTCAATAATCTGCCTGTGGAAATCTTGTCCATGTTGGGGGTAGCAGTCGCTTTGTATCGCTTTGAATGTAAATATCGTTATACACAATATGCTTCTTGACATGACAATGAATATTTTACAGATCGATCCTGGAAACTTTCATGAATATATTACGCTCTATCGCAGTATAAATCTGGCAGTTTCTCTCCTGTTATCGGTGGTCGGGGATTTCTAGGTGCGATGAAGTTCTCCTTATTTATGGTAAAGCTGCATTATATGTATCCAGTAAATTAAGCCCGAGACTTGATCTTCCCCGGCACTGATGACGGATATTTTTGTAATGGGCCACACAATACATCAGGTATCTTTATGCCAAATTTACAAGACTTACTCATAGACGGTATAGAGTGGGTTTAAAAACTCAGGATTCCATATAAGAAGCGGCCGGGGGCCCCACTGAGAACATACATTACAGTTTTATATACATACAGTATATATTAATGATCCATGCAAAATTGAATCATAGGGATCACTGCGCTGTATCGGATATGGAACCAATTACTAGTACCCCACATAAAGGGACTCTGCATATGGGAATAAACAGAAGATAATCTTCCTCCCACTTTTTGTCAGTCTGCAGTGTTTTGTACATATATCTGGACCGGTCGTGTGGACGGTACTGCAGAGAATATAAAGGTTTCCATCTGCTGCATTTTTGGCTGCAGAATTTATTCTCCTACTGCAGATAGAGCAGAGACAGGAGGCTCCTGATTCATCCAGTTGTCTTATGGCAAGACACAGAAGAGCGGTGAGAAGGAGGAGGCCTCAACTGAGCTGCTGATTAAGGTGGAGTCGATTCTATCAGTTCGTGATTCATTCAAAATTTCTCAAAAAACTTCGGAGTGACATAATTCACATTTTTTTGTGATTCACTTTGAGAGAGAGGAGCAAGCCCTACTCTCTTTTTCTAGACAATATATATGCATTTGTCTGGGGGGGGGGGGGGGGGGTAGTCTTTATCATTATGGAGATGCCTAGTATGCAGAGTACATGTGCACAATATTGCAGGCCTGGCAATGCCCCTCTGGGCTTCTGGGAAAGATATTCAAATTAGCTTTCCTAAGACTATCTGATGCCAGCAGATACAAATATTACACATGATCATTTGCATATATTTTCCCCAGAAATCAAGTGGAGCGTTGTCTAGAGTCTAGACTACAATAGTTATCACGTATATTATCTGGTCCTCCATAATAGAAATAGCACCCACCCAGAGATCCCCCAAATGCCTGGAACCTAGAAGAGCTGTTTCTCTCTGCTTGGCTCTGATAAAGGGCTTTTGTCCTTAAATAGTCAGTTGCAGATAAAAAGGCTTGTTTAGCTTTTTCTAGCTTTACTACATAAACATGTTTTAAATGCTGAGTGAAGATAATGCAGCAGTGAGCAAGTGTAAGTACAGCTCTACTGTCCCTGCTCATAGGACATCAGTATAGAAAAAGGAGGCAACTAATTT
Organism: Bufo bufo; assembly: GCF_905171765.1. Classification (NCBI taxonomy): domain Eukaryota; kingdom Metazoa; phylum Chordata; class Amphibia; order Anura; family Bufonidae; genus Bufo; species Bufo bufo. Next base: position 19,419,029 of record NC_053393.1, on the reverse strand, counting down.
TGGAATCAGCAATTCCATTTTACCACTTCAGAATTAATATCACCTGAACCAGACAGCAACCCCAAAGTAATATTCAACTGAAAATGAGACAATAGAACTAGAACATCCCGCCAAGCTTACTCATCTCTCAATGTAACATGCAAGCTAGTTTTCTTTCTAGAATTAAAAAAAGACCAGAATAGCTTAAAGGGAGTCTTTCACGCCGATTGACCCTATTAACCTATTAACACACTTATGTCCGCGGCATCCCCCCTATTAAAACTGTTCTTACCGTTAGTTCCCTGCTAGCATCGTTCGTCCAAAAAACACTTTTATTCCGTATGCAAATGAGGCTGTGCAGGTGCCCAGGGGCGGCCTTACAACGGCCGATGCCCAGGCCCCTGGGTCATTTTCATACCAATTCACTCCCCCTCCTCCGCTTCTGCCCGCCCTTGGTCTCTTCTCTATCTTTCCTCCTACTGTCCGTAATCCAGCTGTGATCACGGCAAGAACGTAAGTTAGGCTGGGGCCGGCGCATGCGCACAGTAAACTGTGATGCCCCGGCCAAACTGTGGTCATTCAATGCGCACGCGCCGATATCGCGGTCATCGGCGCATGCGCGGGATTACGGACAGTAGGAGGAAAGATAGAGAAGAGACCAAGGGCGGGCAGACGCGGCGGATGGGCGGGCAGAAGCGGAGGAGGGGGAGTGAATTGGTATGAAAATGACCCAGGGGCCTGGGCACCGGCCGTTGTAAGGCCGCCCCTGGGCACCTGCACAGCCTCATTTGCATACGGAATAAAAGTGTTTTTTGGACGAACTATGCTAGCATTGAACTAACGGTAAGAACAGTTTTAATAGGGGGGATGCCGTGGACATAAGTGTGTTAATAGGTTAATAGGGTCAATCGGCGTGAAAGACTCCCTTTAAGAAAAAATTTTTTTGTTTGGCTGACTGGCCTTCGTGGTACTTTGTCATTAGGGAGACCAAAAAATATGCATGTGTACTTTACACCAGACAGCACTACTTTTGTTTTCTAGGTAGAAAATATGAAAATTTGCGTATGTTAATTTGGCTGGCATAAGAACAGATTTGCATTCTTTTATGTTTTGTAAGAAAAGCTAACCTTGAAAGTTTCGCTCATCTCTATCACTGATACTACTGTGTACCTGTCAAAGCATGGACCTCACTGTGGAACTCTGGGCATGTTTTTGTTAAATTATTCAAATAAAGGAATTGTGAGCGGTAGACGCTCATAAGGTCCAGATGTTAGTGTCAAGAGGACACTGCCTATTTCTCCTTGGAGTGCTGCTCCACTTCATGACACTCCACTCCACCTAGGTACCTAGACAGTGATATGCATACTATGAAGCACTTGGGTGTTACATTATATACTGTTAGGGGTTTATAATACACACTATAAAAAGTTACGGATATTTGTCTTGTGGGTGAAATTTCAGGATGAACCTAAAATGCACTCTAACCTTTACAGGTGAACCTAATGTGACCTTCTCTAATCTTATGAATGCACATGTCCATCTGTTCAATGTTTCAGTACTTTTTGCACAACTTGCTGTTCTCTAACAAGGAGCTTAACGGCAAAATTCACAACAGGTGTTTGATTCATGAATCGCCCAATAAATTTTCTGGTTCAATTAGAATTGGTATTTAAACAGTCCTCCTCATCATGCTGTTCACATTTTAATATCATGAGACCAAGACGACACCTAACAATTAATTAACGGTACCTCAACATTGTGAGTTTTTTAAGCAGGATGTTCTCAGACAGAAGTTGTCACTGAGCTTAGAGTGTCACAGAGCGTCATCAGCAGGTTGTATCAGAGATACAGAGAGTCTGGAAGAGTCACAGAAAGGCAGAGAAGTGGACGTCCTTCGGCCATATCCCACACTGATGAGTGCTTCATTGTGAACAATGCTCTAAGGAACCAGATGAAGAATACCACTCAACCCCAGGCACATTTGAGGAAGGTGAGAGGCACTCAAGTGTCACATCTGACCATTATAAACCGTTCATCGTACATCATCGTGGTCTGCGTACTAGACAACCTACAAGGGTACCTGACCACACATCTTGCACGGGCCAGGGAGCATCTATGCTGGACGAAGGACCAGTGGGCCTCAGTGCTATGCACTGATAAAAGTCGACTCACCCTGAGCAGAAATGATGTCTGCCAATGATGTTGGAGACGTCAAGGAGAGCGCTATGCATCAGCCACTGTTGTTACCAGATCAGCCTTTGATGGTGGTGGTGGTGTTGTTACAGTGTGGGCAGGTGTGTCTGGTCAATACAGAACTGCCCTACACTTTGTGAATGATCCAGTGGCAAGCCTATTCTACTTGAATAACATCAATAATCCAGTCATTGTGCCTCTGCAGGAACAACACAGGCCCAAATTTAATCTTTCTGGAGGACAATGCACCAGCTCATCGAGGTTACATCATTAGGGAACGGCTGCTGGAGACTGGGGGACCTCAAATGGAGTGGTCTGCGCTTTCTCCAGACCTGAATCCCATTGAAAACCTATGGGATCAGCTGAGTCGCCGTGTAGAGGCTCGTAACTCTGTACCCCAGAACCACAATGACCTGAGAGCCGCCCTTCAAGAAGAGTGGGATGCCATGCCTCAGCAGACAATAAGTCAACTTGTGAACAGCAGGAGACATCATTGTCAAGCTGTAATTAATGCCCAAGGCCACATGACATGTTCTTGAGACACTGACATTTCTGTGGCGGTATACCCAGCACTGGTGTTGGCTTTTGTTTCAATAAATTGTTTGAGATGAGGAAATCACCATTGCTGCTTCTACTTAAATACCCGACTTTCATTATATAATATCACTGGAGCCGGAAATTAATTTTATTTTTTTCCATAAATTTCACACAAAAAATATCCCTAACTTTAGTAGTGTATACTGAGTCACTGGGGGTGTTACGCTATATACTGTGAGGGGCTGGGGGTATTATGATATATACTATATTAGGTACTGGGGGTGTTACATTATATACTATGAGGCCTTGGATTGTTATCTTATATACTGTGATATAAATATATTCTGGGGACAAGTAGGATATGGTTTGTTCATTGGGGGAACAGGTCTAGGTGAGTATTCATGTTTTTAATTTAATTACATCATAGGGGCTTCACTAATGTAAGGGGGCACTCAGGGAGCATTACTGAAAGAGGGCACTAAGTGAGCAAAAGTACTGTGTGGGGGCTCTAAGGGGGGGATGACTACTGATTGGGTGAATGTGGGCAGTCTTGACTAGCCATGAGCAGGGGTTGCCGTGAAGTTGCCTTGCGGGGGGCGACAACTTTTTCTAGTTGCGTCCCTGGTTCCTTTCACTCCTGCTACTTGAACACCTATTGGGGTAATGTGAGGTGGGTATAAGCCTAAGGTGTTTTCAGAGTAAGGGCTCGTTCACGTGACTGTGCCGTTTTTTGCGGTCCGCAAATTGTGGATCCGCAAAAAACGGATGCCACCCGTGTGCCTTACGCAATTTTCAGAAATGAACAGGAGGCCCAATATAGAAATGCCTATTCTTGTCCACAAAACGGACGGGACTCATAATTTTTGCAGGGGCCACGGAACGGAGTGCTGTCCGCATCTTTTGTGGACCCATTGACATGAATGGTTCCTTATACCTTTGTAGTATAAATGTATCTAGTTCTACAGTGGCCGACATACCAGATTTAAACCTATATTGTGACCCTCAGCACAAAGCCCATTGGTTAGGACAGAGCTGACCACCATGGATCTCAGCTGATGTGGTCTGTCTGTCCAACCATTGAAAACAGACTGTCCTGGAATATTCCCCTTTATCTGATGATACAGACATTACCGTCATGTTGAGATAATTTATTTCAGCGCCTTATAAGAGTCTTAAAGCCACGGCGCAACAAATATATATCAATGGCTGCCAACCGCACAACAATAAGAGGAGTTATACCGGATGAAATACAGAGAAGTCAGCGGTGGAGCTTGATGTACGGGCTTCTCCTGGCTGCCTCCCGCAGAACAGGTAGTCTTGCATTATTCATAGGTGAAATTTAAAGCTACGAGTCATTATGGTATCCACGGCAACAGATTTTGAAAGGAACTTGATTATGGAGTTGGATACAAAACATATTTCTCACTGAAACATTTGTAACATAGGAAAAAAATACAGAAAGAATCAATTCCAACCCTATAAATAATAAGCGGCCTGTCAGGTGGGACAATAAAGCGATCGGCGGCAAACGCTTAGCAAAAGTATTTAAATTCTTAGCAGGACCCTGATATTTTACGAGACGAGTTTCTATTGAACCAAAACAACAAATAATATATTTCTCCCAATAACAGCATTTGTGGAAACAGAGCGATTATTTACCGCAGTCTCCAAGGGTAGCAAGGGAAGCGGAGATATAGCCAGGGCTGAACACCGTGCCGCAGTCCCCAAAAAATGAGGTAACGGCTTTAGAGCAGCAGTACGTTTGGTTAAAGACGTTAAAAAAAAGTATTTGCACCCCTCCAAAAAATTTTTATATTACTGTATTTCTTTGTGAAAAAGGTTTTGCATTAAAAAAAAAATAATTATAAAAGAGACCCGTTCTATGATTTTCTAAACTCAGTCTGACGGCTCATGCACGCGACTGTTGGCTGTTTTGTGGTCCGCACATTACAGATCCGGAAAACACAGATACCGGCGACAGGCATTTTTGGGTGAGCGGTGCTGAGTCAATTGCAAAGACAGAAATACATTTCTCTAATGCACTAGTAGTCAACCCGTGAATGCAAACAAACTGTCCATCAATCAGGTTAACTCCTGCTCCACTGTCGATAAATGCTTTGATTTTCACAGTTTTGGACTCTAGCGCCACCTCGGCAGACAGGAGAAAACGGGTACTACCAGTAAAAGACAAAAGTAGGTTTTCTTGCTCCCCATCCACATCACCAATAGTAGTTTGGGGATTAGACGTCTTTTTCTTTTTGTTTACACCTTGACGCTGCAAGTACGGACAAATATTCACGAAATGTCCCTTTTTGCCAGACTCCTTTCACATGACCCAAGCTTTTGCCAGTAGTAGCTCCTCCTAACTGCATAGGCTCATCACAAGGCGCAACCACCAGTGTCTCTCCACCATAAGTGTCAAAGGAAGCAGTACCCTTATTGGACTGTACGTCCTGAAAGTGAGGACCCCTAGATCTCTCCCTCAGGCGTCTATCAAGACATATAGCAAGGGACATGGCTGCTTCCAATGACGCAGGATTTTCATGAAAAGCCAAAGCGTCCTGCAGTCTCTCAGAGAGACCCTGACAGAATTGGCTACAGAGAGCAGGATCGTTCCACTCAGTATTGGTAGCCCATCTCCTAAATTCAGAGCAATAGGTCTCCGCGGATCGTTCTCCCTGCCGCAAACCCCGTAACTTGGTCTTGACCTGAGAGATCCGATCAGGGTCATCATAGATAAGACCCAAGGCTCTAAAGAATTCATCTACCGACCGGAGGGACGGTGATCCGGTCGGCAGAGAAAAAGCCCAAGATTGGGCGTCCTCTTTAAGCAACAAAATAATCATACCCACACGTTGACACTCATCACCAGAAGAGTATGGACGTAGCCTAAAGTATAATTTACATGACTCCCTGAACCGGATAAAATTGTCACTACCCCCGGAAAACCTGTCTGGGAGAGCTACCTTCTGTTCAGGACAGGCCTGGGACCCACCACCGGAACCAGCAGCCTGTGGACTCTGAATCTGCAAAACCATCGCACAGAGGTCTGCTACATCCAAAGTCAGATTCTGCCGCTTTTCGACCAGTGCAGTCATAGTATCCACAGCTGCACAGATCAGAACAAAAATGGCGGTATTGGCTCTGGATAAAGTCACGGATGTTGTAGGGGAGAACACCAAAAGACAACAAGAAGGAAGGAGAAAGACACTAGGCCTCACCGCTAGGGAAGGAAAAGGGTCACCACCTATAAAACCCGGCTCCTGGCCCTAACTCCTATCTGTATGGGCCGCTCCTTCCCTGGTGAAGGAACCAGCGTCTCGCTGAGGCCTAGTAAACAACCGGGGGGGGGGGGGAATACAAAACACAACAAGCGGAACACTTAACGTCTGAGGATGATGAATGGACAGGACTTCAACAAGAACCACACTCCAGCTCTTCCAAAACCAAATGAAACTATCCAGAGCAAGGAGTGATCGATAGTCAGACTAAATAGGGAGAGGTAAAGGTCACATGAACCACACCTGAACAGAAGGTGTGGACATACCAGCAACACACAGACAAAGTGAAACCAAAAGAGGCTGTCAGATCACTCATGTGCAGTCAGTCTTTCAGACCTTCTAACACCTGTCACAGGTGTGACAGTACTGGAATAATGGAATACACTCCTGTCCTGGACTGCTACATTGCCTATACACCTTCAATGCCTTTAATGTTAATTCTTGAAGCACCCAAAACCATTCTTCCTGACCCCCTACACACATGCATACTCAATATGGCTGAGTGTGCATGTCTTGTCAATAAAAAAAGGGGAGTAAACTGCTACCAGAATCGAGAACAAACGATCAGTCATGTTGCTATTCAATAGGTCTGATCCTTTTTCACCACGATAATTGCCAAGTTGATGTCAGACGAAGATCTAATAAATTTTAGATGCTGATTTGGCCGCTGTATCTAATGTGTGTGTCCCTGTCTATGGGTGCGCAATTTATTTTTCTTCACATGTAAATGTCTTACATATTTAAAGGAGTATCGAGGGTCATGACCCCATCTTGGTTGGAGTGTCCCCTTTAATATTCAGCTTATCAGTGAGGGATCGTTTCCCACTTCCTGCACTTTGTCATTGACCTTGAGTCTTTTCACTCCTTTTCTGCTTGAGATGTCGGACGTTATATCAACTATATCATCCACAAATGAGCAAACAGGAAGAGATGACAAATGGAGGCGCCCACAATTAGTTACTGGCTAAGATCTCGCAAAAACAAGAATCTCTTTGAAGCGCCAATGAATAAATTTACATGGCAATCGCTAGAGCGGACGCCGAAGGCGACACGTGGAATAATCCGAGATACAAATCTTTATTAATCAGAAAATAATTATAAGGGAGCAAGGATTCCATTAGATGGAGAATTGATTGCATTTGCTAATTTGTCAGGGTGAGATGTATCCAGAAAAAGAAAGAGGATGGCGCAGATCTCAGAACCGCAATCCTACACAGAACAAATATTAATTTTTACGCATCATGTGCGAATCTGACAACGTCATATGAAAATACACCAGGGGAAGTCAATAGATCTGCAATGATACAAAAATAATTGGTAAGAAAAAAAACTTACGTGGGGTAAATAAAGTTTTTTCGGAGATCAGCGTCAGGAAGTTGAAAGACCACCAACTGATAACAGGGAGCAATAGATTGTATTCTCCTGTCCTACAGTCATCCTCTCCCCTGAAATGGCTGATAACAGGGAGCAATAGACTGTATTCTCCTGTCCTACAGTCATCCTCTCCCCTGAAATGGCTGATAACAGGGGGCAATAGATTGTATTCTCCTATCCTACAGTCATCCTCTACTCTGAAATGGCTGATAACAGGGGGCAATAGACTGTATTCTCCTGTCCTACAGTCATCCTCTCCCCTGAAATGGCTGATAACAGGAGGCAATAGACTGTATTCTCCTGTCCTACAGTCATCCTCTCCCCTGAAATGGCTGATAACAGGAGGCAATAGACTGTATTCTCCGGTCCTACAGTCGACCTCTCCCCTGAAATGGCTGATAACAGGGGACAATAGATTGTATTCTCCTGTCCTACAGTCATCCTCTCCCCTGAAATGGCTGATAACAGGGGGCAATAGACTGTATTCTCCTGTCCTACAGTCACCCTCTCCCCTGAAATGGCTGATAACAGGGGGAATAGACTGTATTCTCCTATCCTACAGTCACCCTCTCCCCTGAAATGGCTGATAACAGGGGGCAATAGACTGTATTCTCCTGTCCTACAGTCATCCTCTCCTCTGAAATGGCTGATAGCAAGGGGCAATAGACTGTATTCTCCTGTCCTACAGTCATCTCCCCTGAAATGGCTGATAACAGGGGGCAATAGACTGTATTCTCCTGTCCTACAGTCATCCTCTCCTCTGAAATGGCTGATAACAGGGAGCAATAGACTGTATTCTCCTGTCCTACAGTCATCCTCTCCTCTGAAATGGCTGATAGCAAGGGGCAATAGACTGTATTCTCCTGTCCTACAGTCATCTCCCCTGAAATGGCTGATAACAGGGGGCAATAGACTGTATTCTCCTGTCCTACAGTCATCCTCTCCCCTGAAATGGCTGATAACAGGGAGCAATAGACTGTATTCTCCTGTCCTACAGTCATCCTCTCCTCTGAAATGGCTTATAACAGGGGGCAATAGACTGTATTCTCCTGTCCTACAGTCATCCTCTCCCCTGAAATGGCTGATAACAGGGAGCAATAGACTGTATTCTCCTGTCCTACAGTCATCCTCTCCCCTGAAATGGCTGATAACCGGGAGCAATAGACTGTATTCTCCTGTCCTACAGTCATCCTCTCTCCTGAAATGGCTGATAACAGGAGCAATAGACTGTATTCTCCTGTCCTACAGTCATCCTCTCTCCTGAAATGGCTGATAACAGGAGCAATAGACTGTATTCTCCTGTCCTACAGTCATCCTCTCCCCTGAAATGGCTGATAACAGGGGGCAATAGACTGTATTCTCCTGTCCTACAGTCATCCTCTCCATGAAATGGCTGATAACAGGGAGCAATAGATTGTATTCTCCTGTCCTACAGTCATCGTCTCCCCTGAAATGGCTTTTAACAGGGGGCAATAGACTGTATTCTCCTGTCCTACAGTCATCCTCTCCCCTGAAATGGCTGATAACAGGGGGCAATAGACTGTATTCTCCTGTCCTACAGTCATCCTCTCCCCTGAAATGGCTGATAACAGGGGGCAATAGACTGTATTCTCCTGTCCTACAGTCATCCTCTCCCCTGAAATGGCTGATAACAGGAGCAATAGACTGTATTCTCCTGTCCTACAGTCATCCTCTCCCCTGAAATGGCTGATAACAGGGGGCAATAGACTGTATTCTCCTGTCCTACAGTCATCATCTCCCCTGAAATGGCTGATAACAGGGGGGCAATAGACTGTATTCTCCTGTCCTACAGTCATCCTCTACCCTGAAATGGCTGATAACAGGGGGCAATAGACTGTATTCTCCTGTCCTACAGTCATCCTCTCCTCTTAAAATGGCTGATAACAGGGGGCAATAGACTGTATTCTCCTGTCCTACAGTCATCCTCTCCCCTGAAATGACTAATAACAGGGGGCAATAGACTGTATTCTCCTGTCCTACAGTCATCCTCTCCCCTGACATGACTGATAACAGGAGGCAATAGACTGTATTCTCCTGTCCTACAGTCATCCTCTCCTCTTAAAATGGCTGATAACAGGGGGCAATAGACTGTATTCTCCTGTCCTACAGTCATCCTCTCCCCTGAAATGGCTGATAACAGGGGGCAATAGACTGTATTCTCCTGTCCTACAGTCATCCTCTCCCCTGAAATGGCTGATAACAGGGAGCAATAGACTGTATTCCCTTGTCCTACAGTCATCCTCTCCCCTGAAATGACTGATAACAGGGAGCAATAGACTGTATTCTCCTGTCCTACAGTCATCCTCTCCCCTGAAATGGCTGATAACAGGGGGCAATAGATTGTATTCTCCTGTCCTACAGTCATCCTCTCCCCTGAAATGGCTGATAACAGGGAGCAATAGACTGCATTCTCCTGTCCTACAGTCATCCTCTCCCATGAAATGGCTGATAACAGGGGGCAATAGATTGTATTCTCCTGTCCTACAGTCATCCTCTCCCCTGAAATGGCTGATAACAGGGAGCAATAGACTGTATTCTCCTGTCCTACAGTCATCCTCTCCTCTGAAATGGCTGATAACAGGGGGCAATAGACTGTATTCTCCTGTCCTACAGTCATCCTCTCCCCTGAAATGGCTGATAACAGGGGGCAATAGACTGTATTCTCCTGTCCTACAGTCATCCTCTCCTCTGAAATGGCTGATAACAGGGGGCAATAGACTGTATTCTCCTGTCCTACAGTCATCCTCTCCCCTGAAATGGCTGATAACAGGGGGCAATAGATTGTATTCTCCTGTCCTACAGTCATCCTCTCCCCTGAAATGGCTGATAACAGGGGGCAATAGATTGTATTCTCCTGTCCTACAGTCATCCTCTCCTCTGAAATGGCTGATAACAGGGGGCAATAGACTGTATTCTCCTGTCCTACAGTCATCCTCTCCCCTGAAATGGCTGATAACAGGAGGCAATAGACTGTATTCTCCTGTCCTACAGTCATCCTCTCCCCTGAAATGGCTGATAACAGGGGGCAATAGATTGTATTCTCCTGTCCTACAGTCATCCTCTCCTCTGAAATGGCTGATAACAGGGGGCAATAGACTGTATTCTCCTGTCCTACAGTCATCCTCTCCCATGAAATGGCTGATAACAGGGAGCAATAGACTGTATTCTCCTGTCCTACAGTCATCCTCTCCTCTGAAATGGCTGATAACAGGAGGCAATAGACTGTATTCTCCTGTCCTACAGTCATCCTCTCCCATGAAATGGCTGATAACAGGGGGCAATAGATTGTATTCTCCTGTCCTACAGTCATCCTCATGCGGCACGCCAGACCTGCAGGGTATTGCGATTGTGAGGTCACGGTTAATGGCAAGCGAGGGTCACTCACAGTTTTATCAGGAAACCCTGGGCAAGCATACTGCAGTGAAGGAGAGGCTGGCACAAAAGTCCTCTGGGGCACACTCTGTGTTTAGGGACCAGGCCTGGTGGTGGTTGAGGTGCCCTGGGTGTTGCAGGTGTTTTATGTGCCTGGGGCAAGGTCCCTTTGATGTACGTGACGCCAGTGCCAATTTAGACGGTGGCACACCGTGTAGTGTCAGGTTGAATAAATTGAGGATTCAGTGGGTAAACCAAAACGTTCCTTTACTTGGTTGATACAGTCCCAACTTTATACAGGTAGTTACAATTGACAAAATGATTGAAATGCAGTCCCTCAGACAATCCTTCACCAACAGATAGATTTCGGATGACAGCAGGAAAAAAACAGGCAAGATACTTGGAGGAACCTAGTGACGACTGCTTTACAGTGAAACACTGCTCTATCCCCTTCAGCCATGCTAGCTGGCTGGATGCCAAGCCCCGGATGCCTAAATACTGGCTTTTATCCTTGGTAAATTGGTTCTTTTTCCAATATAGGCACTTGCTGTATTCTATATAACCTCTGTCCATCAAGGTACTTATCTGACCCGGTATTGTCCTGACTTGACTGGAGGGTAACCGCTGATCTCTCCCAGGAGGTGCACCTGCAACTGGGGCATCTTCAGAGCTAACTAAGGCTCTCTTGATTCACAGGTAGGCTAGGATCCCTCTACTAGCCCCCTGGTAACAGCTAACAGCCTGGGCTGTCCAGCTGCATGTCAGGAGAAGGTTCTGACTTGAGCCTTCTGGCTTGTCACAGCAGACTCCTGACCCTGGATGCAACAACCCCCTCTCCCTGTCTGGGCCTGAACCTTTATACTAGGGGTTCCCTAGCTCCCTCTAGTGTCTAGGATGACCAATTACAGGGGGAAGGCCTGTTAATGTGTATACAGGGAAACATGGCATAAATACAATACATTGCAAATTACATAAAATGCACAGTTAGAGATACCATCCCTGTCCCGAGTGAGGGGAAGTCACGCACACCCCAATTGACCCTCGTGTAGTGCCCACGCTTAGTCCGTGAGGCCACTACATACCCCCACGCTTTAACGTTGCCCGACCTCGGCCCAACAAGGAGGGGCCCTGCCCAGCTGGATACTGCACCTGAAAAAGAAACCGAGAAGCAAAGCAGGAAAACACATCTACATTTGCGGAAGTACATGACATGCATGATTCAGGCAGTTCCAACTGGCTTAGGAACAAGTTCGGTGAAAAGGGGCGTCGCTCTCTTCTCTCAGGATCGTATGAGGGAACAGGGGCGCTGACCTGGCACAGCGTAGCATTACTACCAGGATAGTCCATATGTGCAAACAGGCAGAAAAACAATTTAAAAGTTCTTGGAGGCTCAAAGAACAAATATGAGTCCGTACCCAGGTTCCTTTCTTATGAATCACAGAGGCTCTCGTGCAGTGGAGTCCATCTCTGGGCACATTTCTTTTAAAAGAATAAAAATCTCAGAGGCTCAGGTACTTTTGAGTCTATCACTGGGCACGGTTCCTTAGAATGCTGTAATACCCCTAATCAACCTGAAAAGGGGGTTAAGGGTTAAAGGTGCAACAAAGGAACAGGCACAACTTGGTGTGGAATAGTAGAAACAGGCAGGAGGTCCTGGAAACACGATGGCTTTGTTGACATATTCATTTCAGTGGGTGACCACTACCACTGAGCCATGGGTAACTGGCAGCAGCAACAAAGGACCAAAACAAAGGACTCCTGTCCTGGAAGGGTTAAATTCTCGGAAGTAATCCTTAGGCAAAACAAATCAAAGGCCTAGCAGGCTGATTCACAAGGGCCTATCATAATCACCCGGCTCTGCTGGCAAATAAGGTCTGTAGTAGTCCTCTACAGGTGGATGTGCCCACATTACAGTGTTAGGGGGCAGCTGCAACGTGAAGGGACCCCTAATAGGTATTGGCCCCATAGGCCTAGGGGTAAGGACAGTTGTGGACCGAACCGGTCCAGGCATAATTATAGTAGGCTGTGCTGGATTAGATACCGCCGCCGCAAGCGGTCCGGTGGGCTGTGGAATCGCTGACTCTGCGCAGCAAGTCACAGGGTTAGAGGGCCGTCTTAGGGGCACCGACGGAGTGGAGGTAGTAGAAGGTGGCCTATGGGTGGTGACAGGCACCCTTACCTCGTCCTTCTTAGGCGGCGTCTGGATCCTGGCGGTGGCAATCTTGCGCAGCTCCCGCAACTTCTCTTCCAGACGGACGATCTGGTCACCTATGCTTTCAGTCTCCGAATCGCTGTCCTCTGCTGTCGCCGCCGGCGCAGGTACAGTAAACGATGCGTCGGACGCGGCCGCTGCAGGCTCCGGTGGCGCATCAGGTCTCCTACCCTTCCGGATATTCTCCAGGGTAACGCAGAGTCCTTTGAGATTCTCCATGTCTTGGATCGTTTTCTCCCGGCGAGGCAGCTCGGGGGACGGATAGGGGCTCACCCATTTCTCCAACACGGTTGGCTGCCAAAATACGTTAGGTCCAATGAAAGAGCCCCGCTCTTGGAATGCGTGATGGGCCGGTTCTGGAGAGTGCTCAGGTTTCCGCTCGCAGCCAGAATAGTCCTCTTCTGCCTCCCAGTCCTCCGGTTCTCTCTTGGGACGGGTAACGGCAGTTGCATATGGGCCTCGCAGGCTCTCGGCAGGGGTGAATTCTACCTCCTCTCCCTCGCGGAGGTTATGCATATGCTCAGGGAGGTAACCTCTCTTGACAGACCTCTGGTTGACGTATAAGTCTCTGCCAGTAACATAGTCCTGTATGAACCCGTAGCCACGGGTCTTATCGAAGGACAAAACCAACCCCTTTCTCCTTTCCAGGCGGGGTTGGGTATTGGTGTGGCGCTCGTGAATAGACTTGGTCAGTTCTTCATAGTAGATTTTTGTTTTCGTATTCCTCTTTATAACGGCCTCCCGGACCTCTGCCATTAATGCTGACCACTTGAAAGAGGGCTGAAAGAAGTCTCTCCAGGAGCCGTAGTAGTTCTCTGGTTCTTTCCCCGGTGGCGGGCAGGCGGGTCTCTCCGGTCCCGGAGAGTAGGCCGGTGGAGCCTCTTCTGGCTCTACACCAATATCATCCATGTGTAATAGATCAGGCGCAGACATCTCAGCAGAGCCGTCTTCACTCTGCAACATGCTCGATCCTTCTCTGGAGAGCGACTGGGTGGCGCCAATAAGTTCAGCCAGATCCTCCCATTGCACTGGGAGGCCGCCCCCCAGGTACTCCAGTATGGGGAAGGCGGAGTCCATTCTGGCAGATATGCAAATGTCCAGACAGGCGGTGGCGCCTCACCTTGAACCTTTTCCCGCTTTTTCAGCAAAAAGGCGCCAATTTTTACCGCCAATTCAGGATGAAGATGACGCAGTAGTAATTTCAAGCAAGCTCAGCGGCCATCTTTAGAAAAACGCTGTCTATTCACTGACAGCAAGCGGTGGCTTAAACAAGCAGCAAACAGTCCATAAAACACTATTTTCACACCGCTACTTAGGACAGTTCTTTGGCCCAGCAATTTTGAATAAAACAATTAGGGCTTGGTCACTTTAAGATGATTTTCAGCACACAGTTTTGTAATCCAACAATGGCGCAGGAATGTCCGTAAATCCTGTTCGTGACGCCAATTTATGCGGTACGCCAGACCTGCAGGGTATTGCGATTGTGAGGTCACGGTTAATGGCAAGCGAGGGTCACTCACAGTTTTATCAGGAAACCCTGGGCAAGCATACTGCAGTGAAGGAGAGGCTGGCACAAAAGTCCTCTGGGGCACACTCTGTGTTTAGGGACCAGGCCTGGTGGTGGTTGAGGTGCCCTGGGTGTTGCAGGTGTTTTATGTGCCTGGGGCAAGGTCCCTTTGATGTACGTGACGCCAGTGCCAATTTAGACGGTGGCACACCGTGTAGTGTCAGGTTGAATAAATTGAGGATTCAGTGGGTAAACCAAAACGTTCCTTTACTTGGTTGATACAGTCCCAACTTTATACAGGTAGTTACAATTGACAAAATGATTGAAATGCAGTCCCTCAGACAATCCTTCACCAACAGGTAGATTTCGGATGACAGCAGGAAATAAACAGGCAAGATACTTGGAGGAACCTAATGACGACTGCTTTACAGTGCAACACTGCTCTATCCCCTTCAGCTATTCTAGCTGGCTGGATGCCAAGGCCCGGATGCCTAAATTCTGGCTTTTATCCTTGGTGAATCGGTTCCTTTTCCAATATTAACACTTGCTGTATTCTATATAACCTCTGTCCATCAAGGTACTTATCTGACCCGGTATTGTCCTGACTTGACTGGAGGGTAACCGCTGATCTCTCCCAGGAGGTGCACCTGCAACTGGGGCATCTTCAGAGCTAACTAAGGCTCTCTTGATTCACAGGTAGGCTAGGATCCCTCTACTAGCCCCCTGGTAACAGCTAAAAGCCTGGGCTGTCCAGCTGCATGTCAGGAGAAGGTTCTGACTTGAGCCTTCTGGCTTGTCTCAGCAGACTCCTGACCCTGGATGCAACAACCCCCTCTCCCTGTCTGGGCCTGAACCTTTATACTAAGGGTACCCTAGCTCCCTCTAGTGTCTAGGATGACCAATTACAGGGGGAAGGCCTGTTAATGTGTATACAGGGAAACATGGCATAAATACAATACATTGCAAATTACATAAAATGCACAGTTAGAGATACCATCCCTGTCCCGAGTGAGGGGAAGTCACGCACACCCCAATTGACCCTCGTGTAGTGCTTACGCTTAGTCCGTGAGGCCACTACACTCAACCCTGAAATGGCTGATAACAGGGGGCAATAGACTGTATTCTACTGTCCTACAGTCATCCTCTCCCCTGAAATGGCTGATAACAGGGAGCAATAGACTGTATTCTCCTGTCCTACAGTCATCCTCTCCCCTGAAATGGCTGATAACAGGGGGCAATAGTCTGTATTCTCCTGTCCTACAGTCATCCTCCCCCTGAAATGGCGGATAACAGGGGCAAAAGACTGTATTCTCATGTCCTACAGTCATCCTCTTCCCTGAAATGGCTGATAACAGGGGGCAATAGACTGTATTCTCCTGTCCTACAGTCATCCTCTCCTCTGAAATGGCTGATAACAGGAAGCAATAGACTGTATTCTCCTGTCCTACAGTCATCCTCTTCCCTGAAATAGCTGATAACAAGGGGCAATAGAATAATTTCTCCTGTCCTACATCCATCCTCTCCTCTGAAATTGATGATAACAGGAGGCAATAGATTGTATTCTTCTGTCCTACAGTCATCCTCTCCTCTGAAATGGCTGATAACAGGGGGAAATAGCGAAAATTTACTTACCGAAATTTTTGTTTCCTGGAGTCCGTAGGCAGCACACACCAAAGGGTTAAGTCCCCTAGGTACAACCAGAATAGAGACCAATTAGCAAGCAATAGATTGATTAATTACATAGTACCTCCCAGTATAAAGCACCACAGAGCACACAGAGCCATGTATTGTATGCAGCAATAATTTATTAAGGGTGGGCATATTGTGCTGCCTACGGACTCCAGGAAACAAAAATTTCGGTAAGTAAATTTTCGCTTTCCTGTTCGTCCTTGGCAGCACACACCAAAGGGATTTTTAAAGCAGTACTCAAAGGGGGGGAGCACTGGCCGCCAACTGTAGCACTCGTTTGCCAAAAGAAGCCTCTTCTGCTGCCTGAATGTCTAGCCTGTAGTGTTTAATGAAGGTCGATGATGTAGACCATGTTGCGGCTCTGCAGATTTGTTCCAATGGGACTTGTGCCAGCTCAGCCCAGGACGAAGCTGTAGACCTTGTTGAATGGGCCTTTAATAATAATGGACACTGTAACTCAGCCATTGAGTAGGCCAACTCTATAGTCTGTTTGATCCACCTCGCTAAAGTTGCTTTACTGGCCCTTTTACCCTTGTTAGGACCCTGGTGCTGTAAAAAGAGACTTTCACATCCTCTAAATGATGACGTGACTTGTAAATAGAACAGAAGAACTCTTCTGACATCCAGGAGATGAGTTTGATCCT
Source organism: Bufo bufo (assembly GCF_905171765.1). Taxonomy (NCBI): domain Eukaryota; kingdom Metazoa; phylum Chordata; class Amphibia; order Anura; family Bufonidae; genus Bufo; species Bufo bufo. Next base: position 19,402,220 of record NC_053393.1, on the reverse strand, counting down.
GGTCTTGAGTGTTAGACTGGATTACTGGGAGCGATATTTCCTGGTTAATGTTGGTAGATGAAGCAACCTTGGGCAAGAAACCTGGCATTGTGCGTAGAACCGCGGAGTGGCCTAAGTCCCTGAAATATGGTTCCCTACAGGATAGGGCTTGTAGATCACTTATACGTCTTGCTGATGTGATTGATACTAGGAATAAGGCTTTCCCAGACAAGTGTTTTATGGAAGCTTCTTCAAGCGGCTCGAATGGAGGTTTACACAAGGCGGACAATACCACAGACAGATCCCAGGATGGAATTAGAGAATGGAAGGAAGGATTAATATTCTTCAAAGCTTTGAAGAAAGTGCGGATCAATGGATTATTTGAAAACTTTCCTTGTTGCTGCGCATTTATTGCAGTAAAGTGAACCTTCAATGTATTCGTTTTCAGACCTTTTTTGAAGCCTTCATGAAGAAAGTGAATGATTGTATTTAGGGATTCTGGGTCTTCTGAGTTGCTTTGGCACCATGTCTTAAAGATGCGCCAAACTCGATTGTAAACCTTAACTGTAGCCGGTTTTCGAGCAGCTAGGAGAGTATTGATCACTTCTGTGGGAAGACCTAGGTGAATTAAAGAATCCCGCTCAGTCTCCAAACCGATAACTTGAGGTTGTTGGGGTTCGGATGAAAAAACCCGTTCTGACTGAGGAGATCCCGTCTGGGTGGAATCTTCCAAATCCTCCCTTTGGATAGACGGAGAGCTAGCGAAAACCACGTTCTTCGTGGCCAATAAGGTAGGACCACAATTGCTTCTGCTTGGTCCTGCTGAATCTTCTTGAGTACCTTTGAGATCATTAGAACTGGTGGAAAGATGTATATCAGACCTTCTTTCCAGCTGACTGATAAACCGTCGATCGCAAACGCTTGAGCGGAGCGGTAAATGGAACAGAATATTTTGGTCTTTCTGTTCTGTTCCGTTGCCATTACATCCATACGAGGTTCTCCCCACCGATTCTCGATCTCTGCAAACACAGCCGGATTGAGACTCCATTCTCCCGGATGCATCTTCTTGCGACTGAGTAGGTTGGCCATGACATTCAATGCCCCCTTTATATGGACTGCTGTTATTTCTTGGGTCCATACTTCGGCCCAAGCCATCAGAAGACTGCATTCCCTGGAGAGACTGCTGTTTCTTGTCCCTCCCTGTTTGTTTATGTAGTACACCGTGGAGATGTTGTCTGACCGGATTAGGACACTGCGGCTCTTCAGATGATCCTGGAAATGAATTAAGGCTAGGTGTACCGCCTTTAGCTCCCTCCAGTTGGAGGACCTTTTGGAATCTGCTGTGTTCCACTTCCTCTGCACCCACAGACTGTCGACATGGGCACCCCAGCCCCAGGAGGAGGCATCCGTAGTGAGGTGAATCTGGGTTTGGGATTGCAGACTTCTGCCTTGTTGAAGGCGTTTGGGTGACATCCACCACCTGAGATGACGACGCGTTAATACTGGTATCACAAACTTCCTGTCCAGAGAGTGATAACTCTTGTCCCACGCTGTGAGGATGGCATGTTGTAGCTCTCTGAAGTGAGCTCTTGCCCATGGAACTGCATCCACTGAGGAAGTTAACCGACCCAGTAGAGACATGGCCTGCCGAAATGTTACTCTGGGGGCAGAGATCAGGTGTGAGGCCTGTTTCTGGATAGCTATTATCCTTTCTGCGGATAACCTGACATTAATTTTCTTTGAATTCAGAATGAATCCCAGAAACTTTATCTCCTGAGAAGGAACAAGTTGAGATTTTTTGTGATTTACCAGGAACCCATGATTCTGGAGCCTTAGTAGAGCTTCTTTCAAATCTGTTGATAGTTGAGCTGCAGAGTTTGCTATCAGAAGCCAGTCGTCTAGATACGGTATGCAACATATGCCTTTGAGGTGCAATGCTTCTGTCAGGACCACTGCTACTTTTGAGAACACCCTGGGTGCCGATGATATCCCGAAGGGTAAACAGGTGAACTGAAGATGCGATGTTCTGTATTGAGTTCGAATCGCTATTCTTAGATACTTCCGATGCTTGGGAAGGATTGGAATGTGTAAATACGCATCTTGGAGATCTACTGATGCCATGTAGCTGTTCTCCTCTAATAGCGAGATCACCGATCGGATTGATTCCATTCTGAACCTCTTCTTGGCAATATACTTGTTTAGGTATGTTAGATCCACTACTAGCCTCCACTTGTTCCCTGGTTTGGGTACCGGGAAAACCTTGGAATAAACGCCTTTGCCCGCTTCCATATAAGGGACTGGCTCCAATGCTGCCTTCTCTGTGAATTCTTCTAACAGTTGAAGGATCACTAGATTTGTCTGGTTTATAAGAAACCGGTCTGGAGGGATTTTTGAAAATTCCAGGACATAACCTCTCTGGATAGTGGAAATGACCCAGGCGTCGTTTGAAGTGTTCTTCCACGCTGCGGTGAATTCTTTTAATCTTGCTCCTACCCGGGGCTGAGGCCTGGCGTCATTGTTCTGCAGGCTTCTTATCTTTTTTCCTGAAGTCAGGTCTCTCCTGTCTGTTGTTACGGAATCTTCTTTGTCTGTCAAACTGCTGTTTGTTCCGAAATCTAGGAGATCTTCTTCTCTGGAAACGAAAAGATCTGGAAGGCTTCCTTCTTGTTTCCGGGAATTTAGCAGTCTTGCTGTCATTTAATGACTCCAGAATTTTTTCCAACTGTGAGGGCCAAACAAGGACGTGGGCTGGAATGGAAGATTACAAAAGTGGAACTTTGACAAGAGGTCACCTGACCACTGCTTAATCCATATGGCCCTTCTGGCGGCATTAGTGAGAGCCAAAGAACGTGATGCAAACTTTAATGAATCTAATGGAGAATCACACAAGAATTTGGATGCATGTTTCATAACCGGGATATTTTTTAAAATTTCTTCCCTTGGAACCCCATCTTCCAGGTCATGAGATAATTGGGACAGCCAGATCCGCAGAGATCTTGCCACTGGCACAGAGGCTAGGGCCGGTACACAAGAAGAAGAAGTGGACGAATATGCTTTTTTCAAAAAAAACTCCGCCTTCTTGTCTACTGGATCCTGAAGTCTCCTCAGAAGGAAAAAGCGCCCTCCTTGACAATCTGGCCACTGGAAGGTCTACTTTAGGGACTGACATCCAATCTTTACATGTGTCGTCCGCTAATTTATATGTATGTTTGAATCTGGAACTGGGATCCGGTTTCTTATCCGGTTTATCCCAATCCTGCCTTAGCCAATCATTGAGCAGCGGGTGCCCTGGAAAAGCTTTGCATCCTGATTTAGGAAAGTAAAACAGCTTGTCACATTTTGACTTATTAGAAATATCTCTACTAGATTCAATAGTGTGCTTGACTGCTTTGAGAAGATCCCCTAGGTTCTCCTTATGGAACAGCATAGTGTCCTCCATATCCTCAGAATCTGAGTCTCTCTCTCCCTCAGACAAGGAACTGTCAGAGGGTAAGGCAAACTGTGGTTCTGAGGTTCCATGAGATTTTTTGGTTTTTTTTATTGGAGGCTCTGACTTCATTAAAAACAGATGATAGCTGATCCTTAAACCAGAGCAGAAAGTCATTATTCTGGGAGGGAGGAGACTCAGAAGTGCAGCCCTGACACAGATCAGAAAACGCATCATCTGGCATAGGTTGTTCACAATTCCTGCAGGAGCGGTGTCTGGATTTTCTTTTTCTCTTAAGAGATTCCTCTGGGGAGGCAGACATCTAATAATGGATAAGGAGTATCAGTAAAAAATCATTCCTTCACCCCAACACCACCGAAGAGTGTGCACAGAGGAAGAGACAGCCGCATCAAACCTATGCCAGATCTTGCCAAGCATGTTATCCCCATACGCCAACCTTACTTACCTCGGCAAGCAGTGGGAGTAGCGTCCTGGCGAGCGCCCATAGTAACTGTGCCACGGAGTTAAATACTTCCGGGACGCGCCAGCGGGAGTGCGCATGCGCGAGACGTCGCGATTCCCCAGTATCATCTCGCGCCTGCGCCTCCGCTATAGCGCGCGTTTCTGCTGCCTCAACCTCAACCCACACCATGCAGAGGGAGGCAAGCAGAGAATGGAGCGAGGTGCTGCCGACTGCACTGGGGAAAACACTCTCGCAACCATCTTCAGGGTGAGGGACTAAAAGTATCACAACTGGGAGGGGATAACTGTGGGAGTTGTGGTCTCTTCAAGTGCCTAGAGAAAATAAAATACATGGCTCTGTGTGCTCTGTGGTGCTTTATACTGGGAGGTACTATGTAATTAATCAATCTATTGCTTGCTAATTGGTCTCTATTCTGGTTGTACTTAGGGGACTTAACCCTTTGGTGTGTGCTGCCAAGGACGAACAGGAAAGACTGTATTCTCCTGTCCTACAGTCATCCTCCCCCTGAAATGGCGGATAACAGGGGCAATAGACTGTATTCTCCTGTCCTACAGTCATCCTCTCCTCTTAAAATGGCCGATAACAGGGGAAAATAGATTGTATTCTTCTGTCCTACAGTCATCCTCTCCCCTGAAATGGCGGATAACAGGGGCAATAGACTGTATTCTCCTGTCCTACAGTCATCCTCTCCTCTTAAAATGGCCGATAACAGGGGAAAATAGATTGTATTCTTCTGTCCTACAGTCATCCTCTCCCCTGAAATGGCTAATAACATGGAGAAATAGATTGTATTCTCCTGTCCTACAGTCATCCTCTCTCCTGAAATGGCTGATAACAGGGAGCAATAGACTGTATTCTCCTGTCCTACAGTCATCCTCTCCACTTAAATGGCTGATAACACGGGGCAATAGACTGTATTCTCCTGTCCTACAGTCATCCTCTCCCCTGAAATGGCTGATAACAGGGGCAATAGATTGTATTCTCCTGTCCTACAGTCATCCTCTCCCCTGAAATGGCTGATAACAGGGAGCAATAGACTGTATTCTCCTGTCCTACAGTCATCCTCTCCCCTGAAATGGCTGATAACAGGGGGAAATAGACTGTATTCTCCTGTCCTACAGTCATCCTCTCCCCTGAGATGGCTGATAACAGGGAGCAATAGACTGTATTCTCCTGTCCTACAGTCATCCTCTCCCCTGAAATGGCTGATAACAGGGGGCAATAGACTGTATTCTCCTATCCTACAGTCATCCTCTCCCCTGAAATGGCTGATAACAGGGGGCAATAGATTGTATTCTCCTTTCCTACAGTCATCCTCCACTCTGAAATGGCTGATAACAGGGGGCAATAGACTGTATTCTCCTGTCCTACAGTCATCCTCCCCCTGAAATGGCTGATAACAGGAGGCAATAGACTGTATTCTCCTGTCCTACAGTCATCCTCTCCTCTGAAATGGCTGATAACAGGAGGCAATAGACTGTATTCTCCTGTCCTACAGTCATCCTCTGCCCTGAAATGGCTGATAACAGGGAGCAATAGACTGTATTCTCCTGTCCTACAGTCATCCTCTCCCCTGAAATGGCTGATAACAGGGGGCAATAGACTGTATTCTCCTGTCCTACAGTCATCCTCTCCCCTGAAATGGCTGATAACAGGGAGCAATAGACTGTATTCTCCTGTCCTACAGCCATCCTCTCCCCTGAAATGGCTGATAACAGGGAGCAATAGACTGTATTCTCCTGTCCTACAGTCATCCTCTCCTCTGAAATGGCTGATAACAGGGGGAAATAGACTGTATTCTCCTGTCCTACAGTCATCCAATCCCCTGAAATGGCTGATAACAGGGGGCAATAGATTGTATTCTCCTGTCCTACAGTCATCCTCTCCACTGAAATGGCTGATAACAGGGAGCAATAGACTGTATTCTCCTGTCCTACAGTCATCCTCTCCCCTGAAATGGCTGATAACAGGGAGCAATAGACTGTATTCTCCTGTCCTACAGTCATCCTCTCCTCTGAAATGGCTGATAACAGGGGGAAATAGACTGTATTCTCCTGTCCTACAGTCATCCAATCCCCTGAAATGGCTGATAACAGGGGGCAATAGATTGTATTCTCCTGTCCTACAGTCATCCTCCCCCTGAAATGGCTGATAACAGGGGGCAATAGGCTGTATTCTCCTGTCCTACAGTCATCCTCTCCACTGAAATGGCTGATAACAGGGGGCAATAGATTGTATTCTCCTGTCCTACAGTCATGCTCTCCCCTGAAATGGCTGATAACAGGGGGCAATAGATTGTATTCTCCTGTCCTACAGTCATCCTCCCCCCTTAAATGGCTGATAACAGGGGGCAATAGATTGTATTCTCCTGTCCTACAGTCATCCTCTCCTCTGAAATGGCTGATAACAGGGGGCAATAGATTGTATTCTCCTGTCCTACAGTCATCCTCTCCCCTGAAATGGCTGATAACAGGGGGCAATAGACTGTATTCTCCTGTCCTACAGTCATCCTCTCCCCTGAAATGGCTGATAACAGGGAGCAATAGATTGTATTCTCCTGTCCTACAGTTATCCTCTCCCCTGAAATGGCTGATAACAAGGAGCAATAGACTGTATTATCCTGTCCTACAGTCATCCTCTCCCCTGGAATGGCTGATAACAGGGAGGAATAGATTGTATTCTCCTGTCCTACAGTCATCCTCTCCCCTGAAATGGCTGATAACAGGGGGAAATAGACTGTATTCTCCTGTCCTACAGTCATCCTCTCCCCTGAAATGGCTGATAACAGGGGGCAATAGACTGTATTCTCCTGTCCTACAGTCATCCTCTCCCCTGAAATGGCTGATAACAAGGAGCAATAGATTGTATTCTCCTGTCCTACAGTCATCCTCTCCCCTGAAATGGCTGATAACAGGGGGAAATAGACTGTATTCTCCTGTCCTACAGTCATCCTCTCCCCTGAAATGGCTGATAACAGGGGGAAATAGACTGTATTCTCCTGTCCTACAGTCATCCTCTCCCCTAAAATGTCTGATAACAGGGGGCAATAGACTGTATTCTCCTGTCCTACAGTCATCCTCTCCCCTGAAATGGCTGATAACAGGGGGCAATAGACTGTATTCTCCTGTCCTACAGTCATCCTCTCCCATGAAATTGCTGATAACAGGGAGCAATAGACTGTATTCTCCTGTCCTACAGTCATCCTCTCCACTGAAATGGCTGATAACAGGGGGCAATAGATTGTATTCTCCTGTCCTACAGTCATCCTCTCCTCTGAAATGGCTGATAACAGGGGGCAATAGATTGTATTCTCCTGTCCTACAGTCATCCTCTCCCCTGAAATGGCTGATAACAGGGGGCAATAGATTGTATTCTCCTGTCCTACAGTCATCCTCCCCCCTGAAATGGCTGATAACAAGAGGCAATAGATTGTATTCTCCTGTCCTACAGTCATGCTCTCCCCTGAAATGGCTGATAACAGGGAGCAATAGATTGTATTCTCCTGTCCTACAGTCATCCTCTCCCCTGAAATGGCTGATAACAGGGAGCAATAGATTGTATTATCCTGTCCTACAGTCATCCTCTCCCCTGAAATGGCTGATAACAGGGGGCAATAGACTGTATTCTCCTGTCCTACAGTCATCCTCTCCCCTGAAATAACTGATAACAGGGAGCAATAGACTGTATTCTCCTGTCCTACAGTCATCCTCTCCCCTGAAATGGCTGATAACAAGGAGCAATAGACTGTATTCTCCTGTCCTACAGTCATCCTCTCCCCTGGAATGGCTGATAACAGGGAGGAATAGATTGTATTCTCCTGTCCTACAGTCATCCTCTCCCCTGAAATGGCTGATAACAGGGGGCAATAGACTGTATTCTACTGTCCTACAGTCATCATCTCCCCTGAAATGACTGATAACAAGGAGCAATAGATTGTATTCTCCTGTCCTACATTCATCCTCTCCATGAAATGGCTGATAACAGGGGGCAATAGATTGTATTCTCCTGTCCTACAGTCATCCTCTCCCCTAAAATGTCTGATAACAGGGGGCAATAGACTGTATTCTCCTGTCCTACAGTCATTCTCTCCTCTGAAATGGCTGATAACAGGGGGCAATAGACTGTATTCTCCTGTCCTACAGTCATGCTCTCCCCTGAAATGGCTGATAACCGTGGCAATAGACTGTATTCTCCTGTCCTACAGTCATCCTCTCCCCTGAAATGGCTGATAATAGGGGCAATAGAGTGTATTCTCCTGTCCTACAGTCATCCTCTCCACTGAAATGGCTGATAACAGGGGGCAATAGATTGTATTCTCCTGTCCTACAGTCATCCTCTCCCCTGAAATGGCTGATAACAGGGGGCAATAGACTGTATTCTCTTGTCCTACAGTCATCCTCTCCCCTGAAATGGCTGATAACAGGGGGCAATAGACTGTATTCTCCTGTCCTACAGTCGTCCGCTCCCCTGTAATGGCCGATAACAGGGGGCAATAGATTGTATACTCCTGTCCTACAGTCATCCTCTCCCCTGAAATGGCTGATAACCGTGGCAATAGACTGTATTCTCCTGTCCTACAGTCATCCTCTCCCCTGAAATGGCTGATAATAGGGGCAATAGACTGTATTCTCCTGTCCTACAGTCATCCTCTCCCCTGAAATGGCTGATAACAGGGAGCAATAGATTGTATTCTCCTGTCCTACAGTCATCCTCTCCCCTGAGATTGCTGATAACAGGTGGCAATAGATTGTATTCTCCTGTTCTACAGTTATCCTCTCCTCTGAAATGGCTGAAAACAGGGAGCAATGGATTGTATTCTCCTGTCCTACAGTCATCCTCTCCCCTGAAATGGCTGATAACAGGGGGCAATAGACTGTATTCTCCTGTCCTACAGTCATCCTCTCCCCTGAAATGGCTGATAACAGGGGGCAATAGACTGTATTCTCCTGTCCTACAGTCATCCAATTCCCTGAAATGGCTGATAACAGGGAGCAATAGACTGTATTCTCCTGTCCTACAGTCATCCTCTGTCCTAAAATTGATGATAACAGGGAATAATAGATTGAATTCTTCTGTCCTACAGTCATCCTCTCCTCTGAAATAGCTGATAACAGGGGGCAATAGACTGTATTCTCCTGTCCTACAGTCATCCTCTCCCCTGAAATTGCTGATAACAGGGGGCAATAGACTGTATTCTCCTTTCCTACAGTCATCCTCTCCTCTGAAATGGCTGATTACAGGGAGCAATAGACTGTATTCTCCTGCCCTACAGTCATCCTCCCCCTGAAATGGCGGATAACAGGAGCAATAGACTGTATTCTCCTGTCCTACAGTCATCCTCTACCCTTAAATGGCTGATAACAGGCTGATAACCGGGGCAATAGACTGTATTCTCCTGTCCTACAGTCATCCTCTCCCCTGAAATGGCTGTTAACAGGGAGCAATAGATTGTATTCTCCTGTCCTACAGTCATCCTCTCCCCTGAAATTGATCATAACAGGGAGCAATAGATTGTATTCTCCTGTCCTACAATCATTCTCTCCCCTGAAATGGCTAATAACAGGGAGCAATAGACTGTATTCTCCTGTTCTACTGTCATCCTCTCCTCTGAAATGGCTGATAACAGGGGGCAATAGACTGTATTCTCCTGTCATACAGTCATCCTCTCCCCTGAAATGGCTGATAACAGGGAGCAATAGACTGTATTCTCCTGTCCTACAGTCATCCTCTCCCCTGAAATGGCTGATAACAGGGAGCAATAGATTGTATTCTCCTGTCCTACAGTCAACCTCTCCCCTGAAATGGCTGATAACAGGCTGATAACCGGGGCAATAGACTGTATTCTCCAGTTCTACAGTCGTCCTCTTCCCTGAAATGGCTGATAACAGGGGGCAATATACTGTTTTCTCCTGTCCTACAGTCATCCGATCCCCTGAAATGGCTGATAACAGGGAGCAATAGACTGTATTCTCCTGTTCTTCTGTCATCCTCTCCCTTGAAATGGCTGATAACAGGGGGCAATAGACTGTATTCTCCTGTTCTACAGTCATCCTCTCCCATGAAAGGGCTGATAACAGGGAGAAATAGACTGTATTCTCCTGTCCTACAGTCATCCTCTCCCCTGAAATGGCTGATAACAGGGAGCAATATATTGTGTTCTCCTGTCCTACAGTCATCCTCTCCCCTAAAATTGCTGATAACAGGGGGCAATAGATTGTATTCTCCTGTCCTACAGTCATCCTCTCCCCTAAAATGACTGACAACAGGGAGCAATGGATTGTATTCTCCTGTCCTACAGTCATCCTCTCCCCTGAAATGGCTGATAACAGGGAGCAATAGACTGTATTCTCCTGTCCTACAGTCATCCTCCCCCCTGAAATGGCTGATAACAGGGGGTAATAGACTGTATTCTCCTGTCCTACAGTCATCCTCTCCCCTGAAATGGCTGATAACAGTGGGCAATAGACTGTATTCTCCTGTCCTACAGTCATCCTCTCCTCTGAAATGACTGATAACAGGGAGCAATAGATTGTATTCTCCTGTCCTACAGTCATCCTCCCCTGAAATGGCTGATAACAGGTGGCAATAGACTGTATTCTCCTGTCCTACAGTCATCCTCTCCTCTGAAATGGCTGATAACAGGGGGCAATAGACTGTATTCTCCTGTCCTACAGTCATCCTCCCCTGAAATGGCTGATAACAGGTGGCAATAGACTGTATTCTCCTGTCCTACAGTCATCCTCTCCTCTGAAATGGGTGATAACAGGGGGCAATAGACTGTATTCTCCTGTCCTACAGTTATCCTCTCCTCTGAAATGGCTTATAACAGGGAGCAATAGACTGTATTCTCCTGTCCTACAGTCATCCTCCCCCTGAAATGGCGGGTAACAGGCGGCAATAGACTGTATTCTCCTGTCCTACAGTCATCCTCCCCCTGAAATGGCGGGTAACAGGAGGATATAGACTGTATTCTCCTGTCCTACAGTCATCCTCTCCCCTGAAATGGCTGATAACAGGGGGCAATATACTGTATTCTCCTGTCCTACAGTCATCCTCCCCCCTGAAATGGCTGATAACAGGGGGCAATAGACTGTATTCTCCTGTCCTACAGTCATCCTCTCCTCTGAAATGGCTGATAACAGGGAGCAATAGACTGTATTCTCCTGTCCTACAGTCATCCTCCCCCTGAAAAGGCGGGTAACAGGCGGCAATAGACTGTATTCTCCTGTCCTACAGTCATCCTCCCCCTGAAATGGCGGGTAACAGGAGGCAATAGACTGTATTCTCCTGTCCTACAGTCATCCTCTCCCCTGAAATGGCTGATAACAGGGGCAATAGACAGTATTCTCCTGTCCTACAGTCACCCACACCCTCCCCCCTGAAATGGCTGATAACAGGGAGCCATAGATTGTATTCTCCTGTCCTACAGTCATCCTCTCCCCTGAAATGGCTGATAACATGGGGCAATAGACTGTATTCTCCTGTACTTCATTCATCCTATTCCCTGAAATGGCTGATAACAGGGAGCAATAGACTGTATTCTCCTGTCCTACATTCATCCTCTTCCCTGAAATGGCTGATAACAGGGAGCAATAGAATGTATTCTCCTGTCCTACAGTCATCCTCTCCCCTGAAATGGCTGATAACAGGGAGCAATATACTGTATTCTCCTGTCCTACAGTCGTCCTCTCCCCTGAACTTGCTGATAACAGGGGGCAATAGATTGTATTCTCCTGTCCTACAGTCATCCTCTCCCCTGAAATGGCTGATAACAGGGAGCAATAGACTGTATTCTCCCGTCCTACAGTCATCATCTCCCCTGAAATGGCTGATAACAGGGGGCAATAGATTGTATTCTCCTGTCCTACAGTCATCTTCTCCTCTGAAATGGCTGATAACAGGGGGCAATAGACTGTATTCTCTTGTCCTACAGTTGTCCTCTTCCCTGAACTTGCTGATAACAGGGGGCAATAGATTGTATTCTCCCGTCCTACAGTCATTCTCTCACCTGAAATGGCTGATAACAGGGGGCAATAGATTGTATTCTCCTGTCCTACAATCATCCTCTCCCCTGAAATGGCTGATAACAGGGAGCAATAGACTGTATTCTCCTGTCCTACAGTCATCCTCTCCCATGAAATGGCTGATAACAGGGAGCAATATACTGTATTCTCCTGTCCTACAGTCATCATCTCCCCTGAAATGGCTGATAACAGGGGGCAATAGATTGTATTCTCCTGTCCTACAATCATCCTCTCCCCTGAAATTGATAATAACAGGGAACAATAGATTGTATTCTCCTGTCCTACAGTCATCTTCTCCTCTGAAATGGCTGATAACAGGGGGCAATAGACTGTATTCTCTTGTCCTACAGTTGTCCTCTTCCCTGAACTTGCTGATAACAGGGGGCAATAGATTGAATTCTCCTGACCTACGGTCATCCTCTCCTTTGAAATGACTGATAACAGGGGGCAATAGACTGTATTCTCCTGTCCTACAGTCATCCTCTCCCCTGAAACGGCTGATAACCGGGGCAATAGACGGTATTCTCCTGTCCTACAGTCATCTACCCCCTCCCCCCTGAAATGGCTGATAACAGGGAGCAATAGACTGTATTCTCCTGTCCTACAGTCATCCTCTCCCCTGAAATGGCTGATAATAGGGAGCAATAGACTGTATTCTCCCGTCCTACAGTCATCGTCTCCCCTGAAATGGCTGATAACAGGGGGCAATAGATTGTATTTTCCTGTCCTACAATCATCCTCTCCCCTGAAATTGATGATAACAGGGAACAATAGATTGAATTCTCCTGTCCTACAGTCATCCTCTCCCCTGAAATGACTGACAACATGGAGCAATAGATTGTATTCTCCTGTCCTACAATCATCCTCTCCCCTGAAATGGCTGATAACAGGGAGCAATAGACTGTATTCTCCTGTCCTACAGTCATCCTCTCCCCTGAAATTGATGATAACAGGGAACAATAGATTGAATTCTCCTGTCCTACGGTCATCCTCTCCCCTGACATGGCTGATAACAGGGAGCAATAGACTGTATTCTCCTGTCCTACAGTCATCCTCTCCCCTGAAAGGGCTGATAACAGGGAGCAATATATTGTGTTCTCCTGTCCTACAGTCATCCTCTCCCCTGAAATTGCTGATAACAGGGAGCAATAGACTGTATTCTCCTGTCCTACAGTCATCCTCTCCTCTGAAATGGCTGATAACAGGGGGCAATAGACTGTATTCTCCTGTCCTACAGTCATCCTCTCCCCTGAAATGGCTGATAACAGGGGGCAATAGATTGTATTCTCCTGACTACAGTCATCCTCTCCCCTGAAATGGCTGATAACAGAGAGCAATAGACTGTATTCTTCTGTCCTACTGTCATCCTCTCCCCTGAAATTGATGATAACAGGGGGCAATAGATTGTATTCTCCTGTCCTACAGTCATCCTCTCCTCTGAAAGGGCTGATAACAGGGGGCAATAGATTGTATTCTCCTGTCCTACAGTCATCCTCTCCCATGAAATGGCTGATAACCGGGGCAATAGACTGTATTATCCTGTCCTACAGTCGTCCTCTTCCCTGAAATGGCTGATAACAGGGGGCAATAGACTGTATTCTCCTGTCCTACAGTCATCCTCCCCCTGAAATGGCCGATAACAGGAGCAATAGACTGTATTATCCTGTCCTATAGTCATCCTCTCCTCTGAAATGGCCTATAATAGGGGACAATAGATTGTATTCTCCTGTCCTACAGTCACCCCCCCCCCCCCGAAATGGCTGATAACAGGGAGCAATAGATTGTATTCTCCTGTCCTACAGTCATCCTCTACCATGAAATGGCTGATAACCGGGGCAATAGACTGTATTCTCCTGTCCTACAGTCATCCTCTCCCCTGAAATGGCCGAGAACAGGGAGCAATAGATTGTATTCTCCTGTCCTACAGTCATCCTCTCCTCTGAAATGGCTGATAACAGGGGGCAATAGATTGTATTCTCCTGTCATACAGTCATCCTCTCCCCTGAAATGACTGATAACAGGGAGCAATAGATTGTATTCTCCTGTCCTACAGTCATCCTCTCCTCTGAAATGGCTGATTACAGGGGGCAATAGACTGTATTCTCCTGTCCTACAGTCATCCTCCCGCTGAAATCGCGGATAACAGGAGCAATAGACTGTATTCTCCTGTCCTACAGTCATCCTCTACTCTGAAATGGCTGATAACATGGGGCAATAGATTGTATTCTCCTGTCCTACAGTCATCCTCTCCTCTGAAATGGCCGATAATAGGGGACAATAGATTGTATTCTCCTGTCCTACAGTCATCCTCTCCCCTTAAATGGCTGATAACAGGCTGATAACCGGGGCAATAGACTGCATTCTCCTGTCCTACAGTCGCCCTCTTCCCTGAAATGGCTGATAACAGGGGGCAATAGACTGTATTCTCCTGTCCTAAAGTCATCCTCTTCCCTGAAATGGCTGATAACAGGGAGCAATAGACTGTATTCTCCTGTTCTATAGTCATCCTCTCCCCTGAAATGGCTGATAACAGGAGGCAAAAGATTGTATTCTCCTGTCCTACAGTCACCCCCCCCCCCCTGAAATGGCTGATAACAGGGGGCAATAGACTGTATTCTCCTGTCCTACAGTCGTCCTCCCCCCTGACATGGCTGATAACAGGGGGCAATAGACTGTATTCTCCTGTCCTACTGTCATCCTCTCCCCTGAAATGGCTGATAACCGGGGTAATAGACTGTATTCTCCTGTCCTACAGTCGTCCTCTTCCCAAAAATGGCTGATAACAGGGAGCAATAGACTGTATACTTTTTTTCTACAGTCATCCTCTCCCCTAAAATGACTGATAACAGGGGGCAATAGACTGTATTCTCCTGTGCTACAGTTATCCTCTCCCCTGAAATGGCTGATAACAGGGGGCAATAGACTGTATTATCCTGTCCTACAGTCATCCTCTCTCCTGAAATGGTTGATAACAGGAAGCAATAGACTGTATTCTCCTGTCCTACAGTCATCCTCTCCCCTGAAATGGCTGCTAACAGGGGGCAATAGACTGTATTCTCCTGTCCTACAGTCATCCTCTCCCCTGTAATGACTGATAACAGGGGGCAATATATTGTATTCTCCGGTCCTACAGTCATCCTCTCCTCTGAAATGGCTGATAACAGGGAGCAATAGACTGTTTTCTCCTGTCCTATAGTCATCCTCTCCCCTGAAATGGCGGGTAACAGGGGGCAATAGACTGTATTCTACTGTCCTACAGTCATCCTCTTCCCTGAAATGGCTGATAACAGGGGGCAATAGACTGTATTCTCCTGTCCTACAGTCACCCCCCCCCCTTAAATGCCTGATAACAGGGAGCAATAGATTGTATTCTCCTGTCCTACAGTCATCCTCTCCCCTGAAATGGCTGATAACAGGGATTAATATACTGTATTCTCCTGTCCTACAGTCATCATCTCCCCTGAAATGGCTGATAACAGGGAGCAATAGACTGTATTCTCCTGTCCTACAGTCATCCTCTTCTCTGAAATGGCTGATAACAGGGGGCAATAGACTGTATTCTCCTGTCCTACAGTCATCCTCCCCCCTGAAATGGCTGATAACAGGGGGCAATAGACTGTATTCTCCTGTCCTACAGTCATCCTCTCCCCTGTAATGACTAATAACAGGGGGCAATAGACTGTATTCTCCTGTCCTACAGTCATCCTCTCCACTGAAATGGCTGATAACAGGGAGCAATAGACTGTATTCTCCTGTCCTACAGTCATCCTCTCCTCTGAAATGGCTGATAACAGGGGGCAATAGACTGTTTTCTCCTGTCCTACAGTCATCCTCTCCCCTGAAATGGCTGATAACAGGGAGCAATAGATTGTATTCTCCTGTCCTACAGTCATACTCTCCTCTGAAATGGCTGATAACAGGGGGCAATAGACTGTATTCTCCTGCCCTACAGTCATCCTCTCTTCTGAAATGGCTGATAACAGGGAGCAATAGACTGTATTCTCCTGCCCTACAGTCATCCTCTCTTCTGAAATGGCTGATAACAGGGGGCAATAGATTGTATTCTCCTGTCCTACAGTCATCCTCTCCCCTGAAATGGCTGATAACAGGGGGCAATAGACTGTATTCTCCTGTCCTACAGTCATCCTCTCCACTGAAATGGCTGATAACAGGGAGCAATAGACTGTATTCTACTGTCCTACAGTCATCCTCTCCTCTGAAATGGCTGATAACACAGGACAATAGATCGTATTCTCGTGTGCTACAGTCATCCTCTCCCCTGAAATGGCTGATAACAGGGAGCAATAGACTGTATTCTCCTGTCCTACAGTCATCCTCTCCCCTGAAATGGCTGATAATAGGGGCAATAGATTGTATTCTCCTGTCCTACAGTCATCCAATCCCCTGAAATGGCTGATAACAGGGGGCAATAGATTGTATTCTCCTGTCCTACAGTCATCCTCTCCCCTGAAATGGCTGATAACAGGGAGCAATAGATTGTATTCTCCTGTCCTACAGTCATCCTCTCTCCTGAAATGGCTGATAACAGGGAGCAATAGATTGTATTCTCCTGTCCTACAGTCATCCTCTCTTCTGAAATGGCTGATAACAGGGAGCAATAGACTGTATTCTCCTGTCCTACAGTCATCATCTCCCCTGAAATGGCTGATAACAGGGAGCAATAGACTGTATTCTCCTGTCCTACAGTCATCCTCTCCCCTGAAATGGCTGATGACAGGGGGCAATAGACTGTATTCTCCTGTCCTACAGTCATGCTCTTCCCTGAAATGGCTGATAACAGGGGGCAATAGACTGTATTCTCCTGTCCTACAGTCATCCTCTCCACTGAAATGGCTGATAACAGGGAGCAATAGATTGTATTCTCCTGTCCTACAGTCATCCTCTCCTCTGAAATGGCTGATAACAGGGAGCAATAGACTGTATTCTCCTGTCCTACAGTTATCCTCTCCTCTGAAATGGCTGATAACAGGGAGCAATAGACTGTATTCTCCTGTCCTACAGTCATCCTCTCCCCTGAAATGGCCGATAACAGGGAGCAATAGACTGTATTCTCCTGTCCTACAGTCATCCTCTCCTCTGAAATGGCTGATAACAGGGAGCAATAGATTGTATTCTCCTATCCTACAGTCATCCTCTCCCCTGAAATGGCTGATAACAGGGAGCAATAGACTGTATTCTGCTGTCCTACAGTCATCCTCTCCCCTGAAATGGCTGATAACAGGGAGCAATAGACTGTAATCTCCTGTCCTACAGTCATCCTCTCCCCTGAAATGGCTGATAACAGAGGGCAATAGACTGTATTCTCCTGTCCTACAGTCATCCTCTGCCCTGAAATGGCTGATAACAGGGGGCAATAGACTGTATTCTCCTGTCCTACAGTCATCCTCTCCCCTGAAATGGCTGATAACAGGGGGCAATAGACTGTATTCTCCTGTCCTACAGTCATCCTCTCCCCTGAAATGGCTGATAACAGGGAGCAATAGATTGTATTCTCCTGTCCTACAGTCATCCTCTCCCCTGAAATGGCTGATAACAGGGAGCAATAGATTGTATTCTCCTGTCCTACAGTCATCCTCTCCCCTGAAATGGCTGATAACAGGGGGCAATAGATTGTACTCTCCTGTCCTACAGTCATCCTCTCCCCTGAAATGGCTGATAACAGGGAGCAATAGTCTGTATTCTCCTGTCCTACAGTCATCCTCTCCCCTGAAATGGCTGATAACAGGGAGCAATAGATTGTATTCTCCTGTCCTACAGTCATCCTCTCCCCTGAAATGGCTGATAACAGGGGGGCAATAGACTGTATTCTCCTGTCCTACAGTCATCCTCTCCCCTGAAATGGCTGATAACAAGGGGCAATAGATTGTATTCTCCTGTCCTACAGTTATCCTCTCCTCTGAAATGGCTGATAACAGAGAGCAATAGACTGTATTCTCCTGTCCTACAGTCATCCTCTCCCCTGAAATGGCTGATAACAGGAAGCAATAGACTGTATTCTCCTGTCCTACAGTCATCCTCCCCCCTGAAATGGCTGATAACAGGGGGCAATAGACTGTATTCTCCTGTCCTACAGTCATCCTCCCCCCTGAAATGGCTAATAACAGGGAGCAATAGACTGTATTCTCCTGTCCTACAGTCATCCTCTCCACTGAAATGGCTGATAACAGGGGGCAATAGACTGTATTCTCCTGTCCTACAGTTATCCTCTCCCCTGAAATGGCTGATAACAGGAGCAATAGACTGTATTCTCCTGTCCTACAGTCATCCTCTCCCCTGAAATGGCTGATAACAGGGGGGCAATAGACTGTATTCTCCGTCCTACAGTCATCCTCTGTCCTGAAATGGCTGATAACAGGGAGCAATAGACTGTATTCTCCTGTCCTACAGTCATCCTCTCCCCTGAAATGGCTGATAACAGGGGGCAATAGACTGTATTCTCCTATCCTACAGTCATCCTCTCCCCTGAAATGGCTGATAACAGGAGCAATAGACTGTATTCTCCTGTCCTACAGTCATCCTCTACCCTGAAATGGCCGATAACAGGGAGCAATAGATTGTATTCTCCTGTCCTACAGTCATCCTCTCCTCTGAAATGGCTGATAACAGGGAGCAATAGACTGTATTCTCCTGTCCTACAGTCATCCTCTCCTCTGAAATGGCTGATAACAGGGGGCAATAGACTGTATTCTCCTGTCAAACAGTCATCCTCTCCCCTGAAATGGCTGATAACAGGGGGCAATAGACTGTATTCTCCTGTCCTACAGTCATCCTCTCCCCTGAAATGGCTGATAACAGGGGGCAATAGACTGTATTCTCCTGTCAAACAGTCATGCTCTCCCCTGAAATGGCTGATAACAGGGGGCAATAGACTGTATTCTCCTGTCCTACAGTCATCCTCTCCCCTGAAATGGCCGATAACAGGGAGCAATATATTGTATTCTCCTGTCCTACAGTTATCCTCTCCTCTGAAATGGCTGATAACAGGGAGCAATAGACTGTATTCTCCTGTCCTACAGTCATCCTCTCCCCTGAAATGGCCGATAACAGGGAGCAATAGATTGTATTCTCCTGTCCTACAGTTATCCTCTCCTCTGAAATGGCTGATAACAGGGGGCAATAGACTGTATTCTCCTGTCCTACAGTCATCCTCTCCTCTGAAATGGCTGATAACAGGGAGCAATAGACTGTATTCTCCTGTCCTACAGTCATCCTCTCCTCTGAAATGGCTGATAACAGGGGGCAATAGACTGTATTCTCCTGTCAAACAGTCATCCTCTCCCCTGAAATGGCTGATAACAGGGGGCAATAGACTGTATTCTCCTGTCCTACAGTCATCCTCTCCCCTGAAATGGCTGATAACAGGGGGCAATAGACTGTATTCTCCTGTCAAACAGTCATGCTCTCCCCTGAAATGGCTGATAACAGGGGGCAATAGACTGTATTCTCCTGTCCTACAGTCATCCTCTCCCCTGATATGGCTGATAACAGGGAACAATAGACTGTATTCTCCTGTCCTACAGTCATCCTCTGCCCTTAAATGGCTGATAATTATTTTAAGACTACCTTTAAAAATTTTATTCAAAACTGAACTTAAAATAATTCAAGAAATTTTGTAAATAATCCTTTTTTAAAAATCTCTTACCATTTTGTGTCTACAGCTCCTATGTAGTTCTATGTGTCTCTATGGTAACAGACTACAAACAAAGTCTGACCCTTCAGTCATGCTCCTCCACCTGTCCCATGCTACAAAGAGTTTCCTTCTAGTATGTTACAATGGAAACCTTTCGTATGGGTCTGCAGAGGAGCTGCATACAAAAACAGTAAGGCCAAGTGTGCATTTCAATGATTTCAATAGTGATTTTGAGCCAAACCCAGGTGCGGGTCAAAAACAGAGATCAGGTGTAAATCTTTCCCTTATACCTTATCGCTGTGCAGCGTCCTCTCCTGGTGTGAACTAGGCCTAAGTAATTGTGTTATAATTAGAAAGTTTCTTTATTTTCCACTCTAAATAAAGATCGGGATCTGTAACGGATCTCCTGGCACCCCGACCGGGTACCTCCATCGATAGGTGCTCCTAGTGCTTCCCGAGGACTCCAAGTACTCCACTTGACACCGTAAGCACTGCAGACCCCACGAACCGCCGAAGCTTGGTTGAGGTCTCGCCGTCTCCTACCCACCCTGGACCTACGACAAGGCTTCAGGCTCCTGGGGGTTAAATCCAGAGAGCAGGAACAATTCTTACAAGAGTATGGCCAGGGGAGTAAAGCAAATCTTCAGCGAATAGCAATCTTCAGTGTCAATCAGTTACCCAAACACCAGCCTTAACATGATGAAGGGTAAAACAGGAACTCGTTATTGAACACACAAGCATTGACTTATACACATTTTCCAACAAGGTTACCACCCACAGGGTTTTGTAAAAACAACCAATAAACACGTACAATACACTCAGACACTCCCACACAAAATCCTCCCCTCTGCCTGTGATACAATTACCTTACACAATGGGTTGATTTAATTGTATCACAGGCAGAAGAATACACAGTGTCTTCTGTCCTGGAGACAACCGAGGAGTAAGTCAATTATCTCTCAGGACAAAGGGAAATCGCCAATACACACATGGAGACAATAGGACAGAAATCACTACTCAAATATACAATGTCCCACCCTTTACAGTACACATAGACATTTAACATATCCCAAAATGGCACGAATTAGACCAGGGGTTCAAAAGTTAGTAAAAGTCCTTTGTGAACAAAGGAAGCCTGGCTGATGAGAGGGCCCATAATCCTGGAGCAAGAGGCTGGTAGCCAGGCTTCTCCACCACCCAGTGGCGAGGTTGGTTTCGTCACAGGATCTATAATGGCGGCCAAGTTAGATTTCATCCAGCTTTCCCAGCAACAGATACGACTGAAAAAGCAATTAGATAGAAATATACAAATTTACAGGATTTTATTGTAGTTTTTAATTTGGGAAAATATTTTAGAAAATTTTTTCTCCTTGAAAATTGATCCTTTTAAATTCCGACCTTCCTTCTTAGGACTCATGCACACGACCGTTGCTCAGCCGTTCTGTTTGCATTCCCCAATGTACGGGCGACATCCGTGCGGATTTCGCAGATGGATCCAGACCCATTCAACTTGAATCGGTATCGTAATCCGTCCACACCGCAAAAATAGTAGTGGATGCAATACTATTTTGCGGTGTGGAGGCACGGAGAGAAACTATGGAGCGCTTCTGCAGGGTTCAGTGTCTCCATTCTGGATTGCAGACCCATATAAGTTAACGGATCCGCATCTGTGATGCGGGGTGCCCAGGGCAGTTGCCCGTAAATTGCTGTCCGCAATATGGGCACGGCCTGGCAACGGCCATGTGAATGAGCCCTTAAAGGGTTATTCCAGTTATTTAAGATTATCCCCTATTTCGTTGACCCACCCAAAATGAACGGAGCATCTCAGCCCTTCCTGTCATTTCCATGGCAGCTCCGGAGAACTGTACCCGGTTATCTCTGGAACTAACATAACACGCATGCCCGACCGCGCGCTCTACAGGGTACTGGCCCCCGTTCTCATGATTGGTAGGACCCCCACCCATCTAATTGTTATCCCCTATGTTGTGGATAGTTGACAACGTTATATAACGGGAATACTCCTTTAGAGGTCGGTCAGGTTTTAAAGGGGTTGCTTTTCAAGGAGAAAAAATTTCCAAAATGTTTGTCTCTATATTAAAAACAACAAAAATAAATAAAATCCTGTAAAAAAAAAATTAGCTTTTTTAGTCGTACCTTATAAAACCGGAATACCCCTTTAATCCTGCCCGTACACCACGCGTTTCAATGCAGATCCATCAAACGCGTCTCCTAAATGCGCAGCAGGAGTAAATGCCATATGGTGCATCGGCCATGTACAATGCAGGAGCATTGTGGGTAAGCAGCGCCAAAGACGAGAGAATATTAAGTTGTCAGAGCGGCCGGTGACACGGCGCGGCCGCTGGTGATTCAGTCCAGGGCTCCCGGATTTAAGTAATAGGTGAAGTCAGATAAGGCCAGAGGCAGAATTGATAATCTCTATTACCCGCTATGGTGATGGTGTCCGCGTTATAAATGATGCAATACTAAAACCGTCCGCGGCCTTAATGCCGCCCATTGCTCAGGGATGTGAATCTGTAATCGCAGGCTGCACGCCGCTCGGCCTCTCATGATCAGCCGCCTGCATCGCGCTAGCTTTAAACAACCGTCATTACTTCACCCTGACACTGTCCTCTAGTTATTTCAGCTTCTTTCTTCTGGATTGTTTGTGCTGCTTTTATAATTCACAGCTCGGGGGAGGGGGTTAATAAATGGAGCACATCACGGAGTGACCGCCGTATATCTGTCTACGTGAGCCGATCAGCCAGAGCATTAAAATATCTGACAACGTTCCTGAGGACAGAAAGGTGTCAGGACCCCCAGGGCATCGCAGCTCGATGCGTATTCGGCCACTGAGCCACCGGTAATAGCACCTACGATGACCCCTGTCCACTGCCAAAACTGCCGACAATGGGCACACGAGCAACAGAACTGGAGCAAGGAGCGATGGAAGAGGATGGCCTGGTCTGAGGAATCAGGTTACATCATGTAGACTGTTGGGGGGGCACTTACCTGGAGAAGAGAGGCAGGTACCACAGGATACCTTCAGAGATCGGATGGAGCCACGCCGAGTCAAAGCTGATTTGGTGGCACCAGAAGGATCCGCAGAGTATTAGATGTATTAGGTTTTAATGTTATGGATGATCGGGGAGTATTGTAAATATGATACAACTGGCAACAATGTGTAAAGAAAGAAATAACAATGTAACAGCAGATTGTATCACACCATGGGATTAGATACACCGCTCAGCAGACAGTATCACACCATGGGATTAGATACACCGCTCAGCAGACAGTATCACATATGATAGGATTAGATACAGCAGTCAGTATCACACATGATATAATTAGATACAGCAGTCAGTATCACACAGGATAGGCTATTAGATACAGCAGTCAGTATCACACAGGATAGGATATTAGATACACAGCTCAGCAGACAGTATCACGACATAGGATTAGATACACAGTTTAGCAGACAGTATCACACATGATAGTATTAGATACAGCAGTCAGTATCACACATGATAGGATTAGATACACAGCTTAGCAGACAGTATCACACATGATAGGATTAGATACACAGCTCAGCAGACAGTATCACGACATAGGATTAGATACACAGCTCAGCAGACAGTATCATACAGGATAGTATTAGATACAGCAGTCAGTATCACACATGATAGGATTAGATACAGCAGTCAGTATCACACATGATAGGATTAGATACAGCAGTCAGAATCGTATATGATAGGAGTAGATACACAGCTCAGCACACAGTATCACATATTATAGTATTAGATACAGTAGTCAGTATCACACAGGATAGGATTAGATACACAGCTCAGCAGACAGTATCACACAGGATAGGATTAGATACACAGCTCAACAGACAGTATCACACAGGATAGGATTAGATACACAGCTCAACAGACAGTATCACACAGGATAGGATTAGATACACAGCTCAGCAGACAGTATCACACAGGATAGGATTAGATACACAGCTCAGCAGACAGTATCACACAGGATAGGATTAGATACACAGCTCAGCAGACAGTATCACACAGGATAGGATTAGATACACAGCTCAGCAGACAGTATCACACAGGATAGGATTAGATACACAGCTCAGCGGTCAGTATCACACATGATTGGTTTGGATACACAGCAGTCAACAGTATCACACTATGGGATTAGATACACCGCTCAGCAGACATTATAACACTTGATAGAATTAGATACAGCAGTAGGTATCACACAGTTACCCCCGATCTCTGGGTAAGGGTGCATTCACATGACCATTAGTGTTGAGCGGCAGGGGCAATATTCGATTTCGCAAATATATGGGAGAATATTTGTCATATATTCGTGAATTCGCGAATTCGCTATCTTCGTTGACTTTTTTTTTTCATTTAAAAAATCGCAATGTAAAATTTGCTTAATGCGCATGCGCAAAAAGGGGCGTGGTCTAGCAACTGTTTTCAAACTACCCGAAGTTTGAGGCGATTGGAAAAGATGGTCTGAAGCAATTTTCGCGACAGTGAGGAAGAACTCCTGATCACTGTAAGTAATCTGACATTACACCAGTGTATTTGATTACATTTCACATGCATGTCAGACCAATCGCTTTATATGCAGATAGAGCAGGGCCGGCGTCACCCATAAGCAGAATAGGCAACCGCATAGAGCGCACTCTGCCTGGGGGCGCCCCCCTACTTGTCATCCATCTGACATCATCTCATCTCCTTCTGTTCCTGTACTTGCCGGCCGATGCGCTCCGATGAGTTCACTTCGGGCAGAGAGAGCGGCACGCAGCTGAGACACCATGGTGTATTTAAATCTCATTTAGGCTTTCTTTCAGAAAAGTTTCTCCTGGGATTTGAACTCACGACCTTTACACATCAGAGGCAAGGAATTTACCCTCACAGCCATGAAAGCTGTATTACCAGTTGCTTAATAAAAAATAAAAAAAATTATAAGACTTCTACTGTAGGTAACTTTGATACCTAGTGTACATCCATACACATGTCAGCTGCCCCAACACACCCAGCTCTGCTACATCCATACACAGTGTACTGGGGCAGCTGTCATGTGTATGGATGTACACTAAGTATCAAAGTTACCTACAGTAGAAGTCTTATATATATATTTTTTTTTATGTAACTGGTAATACAGCTTTCATGGCTGTGAGGGTAATTGCCTTGCCTCTGATCTTTTACGGTCGTGAGTTCAAATCCCAGGAGAAACTTTTCTGAAAGTGTTTTTTTTTCTTTTTTTTTTAAATACCGGACTGCTACTTAAGTTTTTTTTTTTTAAAACTGCCTACACTGCTTTCATAGCTGTGTGGTTAAATGCCTTGCTTCTGATGTGAAAGGTTGTGCGTTCAAGTCCCAGGAGAAGCTTTTCTGAAAGTGTTTTTTTTTTTTTAAATACCGGACTGTTACTTTACTGCCACGGGGGAGGGAGGGGGGGCTATTGGCGCCATGATACTGGCACATGGAGGGGGAAGGAGAGAGGCACTTGATACTGGCACATTAGGGGGCAGGGGGAGAGGATGGCACTATGATATTAGCACATGGGGGGGGCAAGAAATGGACATGAATCATGAGGGGCAGAAATGTGAAATGATGGGGGGGGGGGGCAAAATGTACATTTGCTTCTGTTGACAAAAATCCTTGCACCGGCCCTGACTTCGGGCGCGCAATCCCGCGAGACCAGTGACCTCCAGAGGTGGGTCTCGCGGGATCACGCGCCAAAGACACATGATCAAGGCAATGTGGACCTGGAGCACAGCGAGGAGCAGAACCTGGTGAGCACCCCTAGCAACCGCACTCTGACAACCTGCACTAGGGTGTCAGAGGCTGCAGGACAGTGACTGGCAGCAGGGTGGCATACACTTGTGTACAGGGGTCAGGGCACACCTGCTGCTTGACTAGGGGCCATAGATTCTGACTGGCACAGGGTGCCCAGCAGTGGCACATGGAGCCTAATAGGTGGCACAGACTGTCTAAAGGGCTATGAATGGTACAGGGTGCAGGACAGTGCCAGACTGGCAGAGGGCACAAGGCAGCATACTGTTTTATGTTGCCCTGGTGGCACAGGATTTCAGACAGTGGCTGAATGGCGCCTGGCAGTGAATAGGTGGCACTGCTCGTGTTTGGTGTGCCAACCTGCTGAACAGCGCAGAGTGATTGGCATCACTGGGATGGTACTAGGTGGCAGACAATGGCTGGATATTATATATACATGACCATAGTCAGACTGGCACAGGGTACGCGACCATAGTCAGACTGGCACAGGGTACATGACCATAGACTGGCACAGGGTGCACGACCATAGTTAAATGTTGCATGCAATAGGTGGCTGAAAAAGGGGCGGAAAAAAGGTCGGAAAGGGGGTGTGGTCAATGGGCGGAGTCAAGGGGGCGGCAAAATTAGCTTTTGCCTAGGGTGGCAAAAATCCTTGCACCACCCCTGAGATAGAGTGTTATAAAATATTCGCGATTGCGAAAATAGCAAATATCTTTTTCGCCATACCTACAACTTCACTTTTTATCAGGTCTGAGTAGATATTACTGATTGGTGCACTGAGTAAGGTTGTGACATCACAGCACAATGTCCTTTCGGCTTTCCGGTCTGTGCACGCACCTTTAAAAATGAAAAAAAAAAAGATTAATACTGGATCAGTTTTCCGGATGACACCGGAGAGCCGGATCCGGTATTTTAATGCATTTGTCAAACGGATCCGCATCCGGATCCTTCTGACAAATGCCATCAGTTTGCGTCCGGATTGCCGGAATCCTCTGCCGCAAGTGTGAAAGTGGCCTTAGGCCCCTTTCACACGGGCGAGTATTCCACGCGGATGCGATGCGTGAGTTGAACGCATTGCACCCGCACTGAAGTGCGGATGCGGTGCGATTTTCACACACGGTTGCTAGGAGACGATAGGGATGGGGACCCGATCATTATTATTTTCCCTTATAACATGGTTATAAGGGAAAATAATAGCATTCTGAATACAGAATACATAGTACAATAGGGCTGGAGGGGTTAAAAAAAATAAAAATAAAAAATTTAACCACTTGATCGCGCAGCCGGCTTCTCTTCTGTCTCCTTCTTTTGCTGTGTGCAGGAAAAGGACCTGTGGTGACGTCACTCCGGTCATCACATGGTCCGTGACATGATCTTTTACCATGGTGATGGACCATGTGATGGACCATGTGATGACCGGAGTGACGTCAACACAGGTCCTTTTCCTGCACACAGTAAAAAAATAAGATAGAAGAGATGCCGACTGCGCGAGCAAGTGGATTAAGGTGAGTTAAATTATTTTTTATTTTTTTTAACCCCTCCAGCGCTATTGTACTATGCATTCTGTATTCAGAATGCTATTATTTTCCCTTATAACCATGTTATAAGGGAAAATAATACAATCTAAAGAACACCGTTCGGGTTTGGGTACCAAACATGCGCGATTTTTCTCACGCGAGTGCAAAACGCATTACAATGTTTTGCACTCGCGCGGAAAAATCGCGCATGTTCCCGCAACACACCCGCACCTTTTCCCGCAACGCCCGTGTGAAAGAGGCCTTAGAGTTTGTGTCCTGTTGGTCAGGACTCAGGAGAAGCTTTCTTTGTCTGACCGCCAGTATTTGATGGTTCATTTAGTGTTACCCAGGGTGCACCACGGGGAGGCGAACCAGCTATAGACCCCGTACTGTACCCTCACTTCACTAGACGGGTACATCACTGCTCAGCTGGCCAATATCCGATTGCTTAGACCCCACCCATGTACAATTGGAATACAATCCGATCTTATAACGGTAACATTAAATCTAATATTTCCCCTTGAAAGACTTAAAAACTTTTAGCCGTGTGCTGAGGACACTATTTTAATTACTTTTAGTTAAAATATTTGGGATTATATGCTTGCATCTTTATCCTCTAGTCTAGAGCATGTTGGAGCGGGGCTATGACCGGAGCCGGGTCCACGCCATTGTGCGGGGGATACGTTCCGAGCTCAAGAGGAAGTTTAAGGGCAATCACCCTAGGGTGGCCATATTAAAAAAATGGTGGGATTTGAAGAGGAGGAATTCGGAGCGGATCAGAGAGATGCCCAGGTACAATACGTACATTACCTTCGTATCTCTCTCCGACTCTCTGTAATGTATATATACAGTTATGCAATGGACTATGGAACAGACATACGGATGAGGACAGTACACAATCATTGAAATGGATAAGTCCGCATCCAATCCCCAAAAAATGTAGATTGGATCTGAACCAAAAACACGGTGGTGTGAATAGGGCCAAAGCTGCTATTTATCTTGTGTTTGCTTCTTTTTAGCTCTTAGGACACATGCTTTACACTGCAGCACTTTTCCATTAGCGCACGTAGACCAAAAGGCTTTACATGAGGGTAATACAGGCGCAGTTTTCCACTTGTATCTCAGCCACCAAATCCCCACTTATCCTCGGGTTTATGAAGCTCCCGGTCCAGGTCTGGGAGTTGGAGCCATAATAAGGACAATACAACACGCTTGTGTGAAGCTGAACTAATGAGGAGGGGCTCTAGCTTAGCGCCATTGTCTGTTAGAGTCAGAGGTAGTTCAAACCTTATCCTCTGTCCTGTCAAAGGCTCAGGCTGCCCCTAAATTCCATACTTTACACTGCAGCTCTGCTTCCTCCAGTTGGTCACTGTATAGAAGCAGTAGTGAGAGGCTTAGAATGCTGTTAGCAGGAAGTGCGAGGAGGATACAATGTATTACAATGTATCACAGAGTTTTCTTCCAGGACGCTCTCTCCAAGGTCCGCAGATCATCGCGTACAGTGTGCACTACAACCTCCATCATCCCAGCTCAAAGTGCAATCCATAACTGGGAAGGCAGGAAGCGTGAATGTCGTCTCCCACAATGCACTGCTGCCGTCTGCCATGCAAATGAGGAGGCAAATGCTGCACAAGCTGAGTGACAACGAGCGAGGTCTAGGGCAGAGACGTGTGTGAATACCGTCCGATATTCCGCACGGCGGTCTGTGCGTTCCCGTAATCTCTGATAGTAATGAGAATATTCTCCATAACTTTACTGCTGCCCTCAGGGTCGGCTTCATATAGGAGCAGTGGGAGCTCCCAGTCCGCCCAGATGACCCTCAGTGGTCTGGGGTGCAGGCTTCAAACCTGCAGCTGTCGAGGGACAGAGTGGTTCAATTCCATCCTCTGGGCGTCCGCGTTTTGGGTGGAGTTTTCCTCGGAGATTTGGTGCGAAAAAGCTCTGAAAAACGCACGGAAATTAGTGCAGAATTTCTGTTACACAGCCTGGACCCGTGTGCCTTAGATACATCAGATCCGTGAACAATATTAAATACACGATAGGCTGAGATACAGCATCAAGGAACACAATCTACATCAGAGGTCAGCTACCTCCGGCACTCCAGCATGCTGCTCTATTGACTTCTATGGTAATTCCAAGGACAGCCAGGCATGTTTGCATGCTGGGAGTTGTAGTTTCACCATAGCTTTAGTGCTGGAGGCTGCTGATCCTTGGTCTACATGATAGGTATCCTGACATATATTAGATACAGCAGTCAGTATCACACAGGATAGGATTAGATACAGCAGTCAGTATCACACAGGATAGGATTAGAAACAGCAGTCAGTATCACACAGGATAGGGTTAGATACAGCAGTCAGTATCACACATGATAGGATTAGATACAGCAGTCAGTATCACACATGATAGGATTAGATACAGCAGTCAGTATCACACATGATAGGATTAGAAACAGCAGTCAGTATCACACAGGATAGGGTTAGATACAGCAGTCAGTTTCACACATGATAGGATTAGATACAGCAGTCAGTATCACACATGATGGGATTAGATACAGCAGTCAGTTTCACACATGATATGATTAGATACAGCAGTCAGTATCACACATGATAGGATTAGATACAACAGTCAGTATCACACATGATAGGATTAGATACAGCAGTTAGTATCACATATTATAGTATTAGATACAGCAGTCAGTATCACACATGATAGGATTAGATACAGCAGTCATTATCACACATGATAGGATTAGATACAGCAGTCAGTATCACACAGGATAGGATTAGATACAGCAGTCAGTATCACACATGATGGGATTAGATACAGCAGTCAGTATCACACATGATAGGATTAGATACAGCAGTCAGTATCACACATGATAGGATTAGATACAGCAGTCAGTATCACACAGGATAGGATTAGATACAGCAGTCAGTATCACACATGATGGGATTAGATACAGCAGTCAGTATCACACATGATAGGATTAGATACAGCAGTCAGTATCACACATGATAGGATTAGATACAGCAGTCAGTATCACACAGGATAGGGTTAGATACAGCAGTCAGTATCACACAGGATGGGATTAGATACAGCAGTCAGTATCATACATGATAGGATTAGATACAGCAGTCAGTATCACACATGATAGGATTAGATACAGCAGTCAGTATCACACATGATAGGATTAGATACAGCAGTCAGTATCACACATGATAGGATTAGATACAGCAGTCAGTATCACACATGATAGGATTAGATACAGCAGTCAGTATCACACATGATGGGATTAGATACAGCAGTCAGTATCACACATGATAGGATTACATACAGCAGTTAGTATCACATATTATAGTATTAGATACAGCAGTCAGTATCACACATGATAGGATTAGATACAGCAGTCATTATCACACATGATAGGATTAGATACAGCAGTCAGTATCACACATGATGGGATTAGATACAGCAGTCAGTATCACACATTATGGGATTAGATACAGCAGTCAGTATCACACGTGATAGGATTAGATACAGCAGTCAGTATAACACATGATGGGATTAGATACAGCAGTCAGTATCACACATTATGGGATTAGATACAGCAGTCAGTATCACACGTGATAGGATTAGATACAGCAGTCAGTATCACACATGATAGGATTAGATACAGCAGTTAGTATCACACATGATAGGATTAGATACAGCAGTCAGTATCACACATGATAGGATTAGATACAGCAGTCAGTATCACACATGATGGGATTAGATACAGCAGTCAGTATCACACATTATGGGATTAGATACAGCAGTCAGTATCACACGTGATAGGATTAGATACAGCAGTCAGTATCACACATGATGGGATTAGATACAGCAGTCAGTATCACACATTATGGGATTAGATACAGCAGTCAGTATCACACGTGATAGGATTAGATACAGCAGTCAGTATCACACATGATAGGATTAGATACAGCAGTTAGTATCACACATGATAGGATTAGATACAGCAGTCAGTATCACACATGATAGGATTAGATACAGCAGTCAGTATCACACATTATGGGATTAGATACAGCAGTCAGTATCACACGTGATAGGATTAGATACAGCAGTCAGTATCACACATGATGGGATTAGATACAGCAGTCAGTATCACACATGATAGGATTAGATACAGCAGTCAGTATCACACATGATGGGATTAGATACAGCAGTCAGTATCACACGTGATAGGATTAGATACAGCAGTCAGTATCACACATGATGGGATTAGATACAGCAGTCAGTATCACACATGATGGGATTAGATACAGCAGTCAGTATCACACGTGATAGGATTAGATACAGCAGTCAGTATCACACATGATAGGATTAGATACAGCAGTCAGTATCACACATGATGGGATTAGATACAGCAGTCAGTATCACACGTGATAGGATTAGATACAGCAGTCAGTATCACACATGATGGGATTAGATACAGCAGTCAGTATCACACATGATGGGATTAGATACAGCAGTCAGTATCACACGTGATAGGATTAGATACGCTGTGTAGATCAGTAGTAAGTCTGAGGAGGATACAATGTATCACAGCGTCCTGTTCTGTTCTGTTTTGGTTTTTATTGTTTAAAATAGCTTTTATTCGCAATCAGTCGTCATCACGAACATACATTATACTGCGACGCGCTTTCTTCCAGGACGCACTACTCCAAGGTCCGCAGATCATCGCGTACAGTGTGCACTACAACCTCCATCATCCCAGCTCAAAGTGCAATCCATAACTGGGAAGGCAGGAAGCGTGAATGTCATCTCCCACAATGCACTGCTGCCGTCTGCCATGCAAATGAGGAGGCAAATGCTGCACAAGCTGAGTGACAACGAGCGAGGTCTGGAGCAGAGACGTGTGTGAATACCGTCCGATATTCCGCACGGCGGTCTGTGCGTTCCCGTAATCTCTGATAATAATGAGAATATTCTCCATAACTTTACTGCTCCCCTCAGGGTCGGCTTCATATAGGAGCAGTGGGAGCTCCCAGTCCGCCCAGATGACCCTCAGTGGTCTGGGGTGCAGGCTTCAAACCTGCAGCTGTCGAGGGACAGAGTGGTTCAATTCCACCCTCTGGGCGTTTGCATTTTGGGTGGAGTTTTCCTCGGAGATTTGGTGCGAAAAAGCTCCGAAAAACGCACGGAAATTAGTGCAGAATTTCTCTTACACAGCCTGGACCCGTGTGCCTTAGGCTACTTTCACACTTGCGTTTGGAGTGGATCTGTATGGTATCTGCACAGACGGATCCGCTCCTATAATGCAAACGCTTGCATCTGTTCAGAACGGATCCGTCTGCATAACTGTTTTTTTCAGATCAGATTTTTCACTTCGTGAAAACTCAGATCCGACAGTATATTCTAACACAGAGGCGTTCCCATGGTGATGGGGACGCTTCAAGTTAGAATATACTAAAAGAACTGTGTACATGACTGCCCCCTGCTGCCTGGCAGCACCCGATCTCTTAAAGGGGGCTGTGATCCGCACAATTATTGTAAGAGATCAGGTGCTGCCAGGCAGGAGGGGGCAGACCCCCTCCCTCCCCTGTATTAAATGTGACCAGTGCGGCCCCCCTCCCTCTATATTCATCGGTGGCCAGTGCGGCCCCCCCTCACTTCCTCTCTCCCCAGTAATAAATGTGACCAGTGCTGCCCCCCCTTCCTCCCCAGTATTAATTGTGACCAGTGCGGCCCCCTCCCTCTATATTCATTGGTGGTCAGTGCGGCCCCCCCTCCCTTCCTCCCTCCCCAGTATTAAATGTGACCAGTGCGGCCCCCCTCCCTCTATATTCATTGGTGGCCAGTGCGGATTCCCAGTATTAAATATGACCAGTGCGGCCTCCCCTTTTCGCCCCCCTAATTAAAATCACCCCCCCATCATTGGTGGCAGCAGAGAGTTCCGATTGGAGTCCCAGTTTAATCGCTGGGGCTCCAATCGGTTACCATGGCAGCCAAGACGCTATTGCAGTCTTGGCTGCCATGGTTACTTAGCAATAAATAGAAGCATTATACTTACCTGCGAGCTGCGATGTCTGACCGGCCGGGAGCTCCTCCTACTGGTAAGTGACAGGTCTGTGCTATAAGCAATGCGCCGCACAGACCTTTCACTTACCAGTAGGAGGAGCTCCCGGCCGGTCACAGACATCGCAGCTCACAGGTAAGTATAATGCTTCTATTTATTGCAAAGTAACCATGGCAGCCAAGACTGCAATAACGTCTTGGCTGCCATGGTAACCGATCGGAGCCCCAGCGATTAAACTGGGACTCCGTTCGGAACTCTCTGCTGCCACCAATGATGGGGGGGGGGGTGATTTTAATTAGGGGGGCGAAGAGGGGAGGCCGCACTGGTCATATTTAATACTGGGAATCCGCACTGGCCACCAATGAATATAGAGGGAGGGGGCAGCACTGGTCACATTTAATACTGGGGAGAGAGGGAGGGGGGCCGCACTGGCCACCAATGAAAATAGAGGGAGGGGGGCCGCACTGGTCACATTTAATACTGGGGAGGGAGGGGGGGGCGCACTGGTCACAATTAATACTGGGGAGGGAGGGGGGCCGCACTGGCCACCAATGAATATAGAGGGAGGGGGCAGCACTGGTAACAATTAATACTGGGGAGGGAGGGGGGGCCGCACTGGCCACCAATGAATATAGAGGGAGGGGGGCCGCACTGGTCACAATTAATACTGGGGAGGGGGTGGGGGCCGCACTGGCCACCAATGAATATAGAGGGAGGGGGGCCGCACTGGTCACATTTAATACTGGGGAGGGAGGGAGGGAGGGGGGCCGCACTGGCCACCAATGAGTTAAATACAGGGGGGGGAGGGGGGTCTGCCCACTGCTGCCTGGCAGCACCTGCCAGGCAGCAGGGGGCAGTCATGTACACAGTTCTCAGTATATTCTAACTTGAAGCGTCCCCATCACCATGGGAACGCCTCTGTGTTAGAATATACTGTCGGATTTGAGTTTCACGATCTAACTCAAATCCGATGGTATATTCTAACATAGAGGCGTTCCCATGGTGATGGGGACGCTTCAAGTTAAAATATACCATCGGATTGGAGAAAACTCAGATCCAATGGTATAATAGGGACTCCTGACTTTACATTGAAAGTCAATGGGGGACGGATCCGTTTGAAATTGCACCATATTGTGTCAACGTCAAACGGATCCGTCCCCATTGACTTGCATTGTAAGTCAGGACGGATCCGTTTGGCTCCGCACGGCCAGGCGGACACCAAAACGCTGCAAGCAGCGTTCGGGTGTCCGCCTGCTGAGCGGAACAGAGGCCAAACTGATGCATTCTGAGCGGATCCGCATCCACTCAGAATGCATTGGGGCTGTACGGATCCGTTCGGGGCCGCTTGTGAGAGCCTTCAAACGGAGCTCACAAGCGGAACCCCGAACGCAAGTGTGAAAGTGGCCTTAGATACATCAGATCCGTGAACAATATTAAATACACGATAGGCTGAGATACAGCATCAAGGAACACAATCTACATCAGAGGTCAGCTACCTCCGGCACTCCAGCAGGCTGCTCTATTGACTTCTATGGTAATTCCAAGGACAGCCAGGCATGTTTGCATGCTGGGAGTTGTAGTTTCACCATAGCTTTAGTGCTGGAGGCTGCTGATCCCTGGTCTACATGATAGGTATCCTGACATATATTAGATACAGCAGTCAGTATCACACAGGATAGGATTAGATACAGCAGTCAGTATCACACAGGATAGGATTAGATACAGCAGTCAGTTTCACACATGATAGGATTAGATACAGCAGTCAGTATTACACGTGATAGGATTAGATACAGCAGTCAGTATCACACAGGATAGGATTAGATACAGCAGTCAGTATCACACAGGATAGGATTAGATACAGCAGTCAGTATCACACAGGATAGGATTAGATACAGCAGTCAGTATCACACAGGATAGGATTAGATACAGCAGTCAGTATCACACAGGATAGGATTAGATACAGCAGTCGGTATCACACATGATAGGATTAGATACAGCAGTCAGTATCACACATGATGGGATTAGATACAGCAGTCAGTATCACACAGGATAGGATTAGATACAGCAGTCAGTATCACACATGATAGGATTAGATACAGCAGTCAGTATCACACATGATGGGATTAGATACAGCAGTCAGTATCACACGTGATAGGATTAGATACAGCAGTCAGTATCACACATGATGGGATTAGATACAGCAGTCAGTATCACACATGATGGGATTAGATACAGCAGTCAGTATCACACGTGATAGGATTAGATACAGCAGTCAGTATCACACATGATAGGATTAGATACAGCAGTCAGTATCACACATGATGGGATTAGATACAGCAGTCAGTATCACACGTGATAGGATTAGATACGCTGTGTAGATCAGTAGTAAGGAGGATACAATGTATCACAGCGTCCTGTTCTGTTCTGTTTTTTATTGTTGAAAATAGCTTTTATTCGCAATCAGTCGTCATCACGAACATACATTATACTGCGACGCGCTTTCTTCCAGGACGCACTACTCCAAGGTCCGCAGATCATCGCGTACAGTGTGCACTACAACCTCCATCATCCCAGCTCAAAGTGCAATCCATAACTGGGAAGGCAGGAAGCGTGAATGTCGTCTCCCACAATGCACTGCTGCCGTCTGCCATGCAAATGAGGAGGCAAATGCTGCACAAGCTGAGTGACAACGAGCGAGGTCTGGAGCAGAGACGTGTGTGAATACCGTCCGATATTCCGCACGGCGGTCTGTGCGTTCCCGTAATCTCTGATAGTAATGAGAATATTCTCCATAACTTTACTGCTGCCCTCAGGGTCGTCTTCATATAGGAGCAGTGGGAGCTCCCAGTCCGCCCAGATGACCCTCAGTGGTCTGGGGTGCAGGCTTCAAACCTGCAGCTGTCGAGGGACAGAGTGGTTCAATTCCACCCTCTGGGCGTCCGCGTTTCGGGTGGAGTATTCATCGGGAACGCCCCATGAAAGCGACCGCATGCTCCCAGTAAAAATCACCAAAAAGGTCAATAAAATATACTATTTTGTTTTCTTACAATGTCCAAAAAAAAAACGATATTTTTGATATTTCCATAATCTATAAAATTATCGCGTCGTTTAACCGGCGAAGCGAACGCTGTAATGAAAAATACACGGCTAGAATGTGCGGGTTATTTTTCGTCCTGTAGAAAATGACCAAAAACAGCTCCATCTACCCCGAAATGGCGCCAATGAAAACATCAAGTCGTCAGACGAGAGACGAGCTCCCTCGTAAAGCGCAGGTCGGCGGAACCGGAGGTCGGAATATGGCGACTGCGAGGCAGATTTACTGACATTGAGACACGGGGAGACGTATCCAGTAAGTCCTGTTTACAGACAAAGATTCGCAACTTTTCCTCCATCTTAGTAAATACAGACCGCCGCGTACGGTGAAAACCACACTGAAAATGGCGCAAATACCTCATAAATTTGGCGCCAAAGGCTACTCCGCTTTTCTGGCACGGCTGCTTTCATACATTAACCCCTCTGCATTGGCTGCTTTTCACCAGATCTATCAAATGTCACGCGCTGTTTGATAAATCTGACGTACGGAATCATTCTTTTCAATGGATCCACACAAAAAACGGAAGGAACTCGGTATGCCTTCCATTTCCGTATTTCTGTGTTTTCATTCCATTCAAAGATAGAACTTGTCCTATTATTGTCCACATAACGGACCAGGATAGGACTGTTCTACTAGAGGCCGGCTGATCCATTCCGCAAAAAACAGAATGCACACGGACGTCATCCGTTATTTTTTGCAGATCCGTTTTTTGCGGACCGCAAAATACTGAAAAAGCCATACGGTTGCGTGCAAGAGTCGGTATCACACATGATAGGATTAGATACAGCAGTCAGTATCACACAGGATAGGATTAGATACAGCAGTCAGTATCACACAGGATAGGATTAGATACAGCAGTCAGTATCACACGTGATAGGATTAGATACAGCAGTCAGTATTACACGTGATAGGATTAGATACAGCAGTCAGTATCACACATGATAGGATTAGATACAGCAGTCAGTATCACACATGATAGGATTAGATACAGCAGTCAGTATCACACATGACAGGATTAGATACAGCAGTCAGTATCACACAGGATAGGATTAGATACAGCAGTCAATATCACACATGATAGGATTAGATACAGCAGTCAGTATCAAACATGATAGGATTAGATACAGCAGTCAGTATCACACGTGATAGTATTAGATACAGCAGTCAGTATCACACAGGATAGGATTAGATACTGCAGTCAGTATCACACAGGATAGGATTAGATACAGCAGTCAGTATCACACGTGATAGGATTAGATACAGCAGTCAGTATCACACATGACAGGATTAGATACAGCAGTCAGTATCACACAGGATAGGATTAGATACAGCAGTCAGTATCACACAGGATAGGATTAGATACAGCAGTCAATATCACACATGATAGGATTAGATACAGCAGTCAGTATCACACAGGATAGGATTAGATACAGCAGTCAGTATCACACAGGATAGGATTAGATACAGCAGTCAGTATCACACAGGATAGGATTAGATACAGCAGTCAGTATCACACAGGATAGGATTAGATACAGCAGTCAGTATCACACAGGATAGGATTAGATACAGCAGTCAGTATCACACAGGATAGGATTAGATACAGCAGTCAGTATCACACAGGATAGGATTAGATACAGCAGTCAGTATCACACAGGATAGGATTAGATACAGCAGTCAGTATCACACATGATACGTCCTCCTGGGATTCCTAAATCTCCAGAAATGTCTGATCTCTCACATCTCTTTCTTGCGCTATTACTAATGGAGGCTGCCATTGTGGAGCGCTCATTAGTGCAGCCTTAGGGCTAATGCCCACGAACGTAAGGGCTCCGTGCCCGTGCTGTGGATCGCAAATTGCGGTCCGCAATGCACGGGCACTGACCATGGGGCAGCCACATGCGGATCGTGGACCCATTCACGGAATGCACACAGCTGGTGACCCGTGTATTACGGAACCACCGTATGCGGTCCGCAGCACGGGCACGGAGCCCTTACATTCGTGGCATAAGCCCTTAGAGGGCAGAGGCCCGGCCTCAGGGAGCGGTGAATATGCCCTTTACTCACCCCTCCCCGGGCCTCTTCTGCAGGTCTCGGCGCTGCCTATGTCCGCACCGCATACGGCTCCAGGACGCAGCGCACATAGGGACGCAGTATGACCTGACCCTGTGCGCGATGTCCCGATGTAGTGCAGCGCTGGCCGCGCAGTGAGGTGGGTACTGCTGCATCTAATGATGAAGGACTTTAGCGTGGCATCATTGGGGGTCATTTGTCAAAACTAGTATAAAGTAGAACTGGCTCGGTTACCCATAGCAACCAATCAGATTCCACCTTTCAGTTATCAGAGCTCATTTGAAAAATGAAAAGTGGAATCTGATTGGTTGCTATGGGCAACTAAGCCAGTTCTACTTTACACCCGTTGGATAAATCTCCCCCATTGTCTACTGGAGGTAGCTGAAAATTCACTCTCTGTCTCAGACTAAGGCTGCTCCTAAATTCCATGCTTTACACTGCAGCTCTGCTTCTCCCACTCAGTCGCTGTGTAGATCAGTGGTAAGTCTGAGGAGGATACAATGTATCACAGCGTCCTGTTCTGTTCTGTTTTGGTTTTTATTGTTTAAAATAGCTTTTATTCGCAATCAGTCGTCATCACGAACATACATTATACTGCGACGCGTTTTCTTCCAAGGTCCGCAGATCATCGCGTACAGTGTGCACTACAACCTCCATCATCCCAGCTCAAAGTGCAATCCATAACTGGGAAGGCAGGAAGCGTGAATGGGTCGGCGGAACCGGAGGTCGGAATATGGCGACTGCGAGGCAGATTTAGGCCTCATCCACACGGCCGTAGTTCTGGTCCGCATCCGAGCCTCAGTTTTTGCTGCTTTTAAAAAAAATAAAATCTGGGGTGGGCACGATAAATTCTCACTGTTAGGGCTCGTTCACACGAACGTTTTTCTTGCGTTTCGTATACGGAACCATTCATTTCAATAGAGGCGCAAAAGATGCGGACAGCACTCCGTGTGCTGTCCGCATCCGTCGCTACGTTCCGCGGCAAAAATGATTAGGCATGTCCTATTCTTGTCTTGTTTTGCGGACAAGAATAGGCATTTCTATAAAGGGCCGTTTGTTCCGTTCCGCAAATTGAGGGCGGCATCCGTGTTTTGCGGATCTGCAATTTGCGGACCGCAAAACACGGCACGGTCGTGTGAACAAGCCCTTTTCTTTCCGTTTCTGTTCCGTTTTTTTTGCGGACCGTATGCGGAACCATTCATTTCAACGGGTCTGCAAAAAAAAACGGAAGTTACTCCATGTGCATTCCGTTTCCGTAGGTCCGTATTTCCGTTCCGCAAAAAAATAGAACATGTCCTATTATTGTCCGCATTACAGACAAGGATAGGACTGTTCTATCAAGGGCCGGCTGTTCCGTTCCGCAAAATACAGAATGCACGCGGACGTCATCCGTATTTTTGGCAGATCGCAAAATACATACGGTCGTGTGCCTGAGCCCTTAGTATTAGTAAATCTGCCCCGATGTTCTGATTCGCTGACACCAACGATTTATCCAGTGAAGAAGCTTTAGTTATGTAAAGGATGAACCCTATGAAACCACACGTTCTGCCTGGTAGGGTTGATCCTGCTGACTAACATGGCGCTTGTCTTGCGAAGATCTGTTTAAGTCCATCTACAAATCAGGGCTTCAGTGTGGTAAGGGGCGGGGCTTCAGCTCCTCCGCTTCCCGCATTTGTCACGCCCCCCTCTCTGCACTGAATCCCTAATCTGCATCTATAATTAAACGCCACTTTTTTTTTTTTTTCAACGGCGCGACCGATTTTCACAAGACAGGTAGGGTTTTTAATCAGCAGAACCAACCCTATCGGGCAGTATGCATTATGTGGTAGGGTTGACCCTGCTGACAGGTGATCTTTTAAAATAACAGAGAAGGTAATATATTGCTTTTGGGAGTATTGGAGGGAATGAGAAAGAAATGGCGCAGTCTGCACTCAGCCGCTGAACGGGTCGTACGTATATCACACGATTTCACTCACAGCTCAAAATTACGCCAAAAATTTCTACCTTTTTTGAAGCTTTTTGCTTTGCTCGGGTGAAGCCACGACTGGGTCAGAAGAAGGCAGGCGCCTCCACATCGCATTGTAGAAATCCGTGACGGCAGCGCCGGCGCCTCCCTCCCCGAGGTGCTCCGGTAATTGGATGCTAATCTAAGTGCGGACAATTCCAATTCATTACATTATTTCCATTTTATTGGAAGATACATCATCCCGGAAAGCTTCTTAGGTAGACCATGCGTTGAAAATTAATATTTTACCATTATGCTAAAGTAAATAGCCATTTATGTTTATTCAGCACCCGCGGGAAAAATCACGGAGCCAGCGCGAAACGCGTGAAGATGCTGGTAAATGAGTGAGATTTATGTGGATACATTTTTGAATTACGGGAATTACGGGAGGTGGAGGGGGTCTCTTTATGTAACCTACGTTACCGTACGGCTGATTGTGAAGTCACAGAAGGGTGGAGCACATTAGGCTACACTCACACGACCGTATGTGTTATGCGATCCGCAAAAACGGATCCGCGAAAATACGGATGACGTCCTTTTGGCATCCGTTTTTTTTTTTTTTTTGCAGATTCATTGTAACAATGCCTAAATCGGACAAGAATAGGACATGCTCTATATTTTCTGCGTGTGCTGTCCGCATTAAAATGAATCCAATCTGCAAAAAAACTGGGACAGACACGGAAACAAAATATGTTCGTGTGCATGTAGCCTATGGCTACATGCACACGAACGTTGTTTGTTTCCGTGTCCGTTCCGTTTTTTTTTTTTGCGGATAGGATGCAGACCCATTCATTTCAATGGGTCTGCAAAAAAACGTGTGCTGTCCCCATCAGTATGTCCGTTCTGTAGCCCCACAAAAAAAATAGAACATGTCCTATTCTTTTTTTTTTTCTGTTTTAGGCATTGTTACAATGGATCCGCAAAAAAAAATAACTGATGGCATACGGATCTGCAATTTACGGACCGCAAAACACATAAGGTCGTGTGCATGTAGCCTAAATCAGTTACTCAGTATGTCTGTCGTGTTCGCCACCGTGGCCGTGCTGCG
This sequence comes from Bufo bufo, assembly GCF_905171765.1. Lineage (NCBI taxonomy): Eukaryota > Metazoa > Chordata > Amphibia > Anura > Bufonidae > Bufo > Bufo bufo. Next base: position 19,361,032 of record NC_053393.1, on the reverse strand, counting down.
GGCCGCAATGCACGAACACCCACCGTGGGGCAGCCGCAGCGGATCGCGGACCCATTCACTTTAATGGGTCCGCGATCCGGCCGTTCCGCAAAAAAAGATAGGACACGTTCTATCTTTTTGCGGAATGGACGCACGTGATGAAACCCCACAGAAGCACTCCGTAGTGCTTCCGTAGGGTTCTGTTCCGTGAATGCACGTGGAACGGTTCCGCAATACGGCCACGGGGCGCACACGTTCGTGTGCAATAAGCCTATTAGAGTGACTGAGGCTACATTCACTCGACAGACGAGGGGTGTGCTGCTCTTCTGGGAAGTCAGAGACTATGGCTACTTTCACATTAGAGTTTTTTGCGGATCCGTCACGGATCTGTAAAAGTGCTTCCGTTACCACAATACAACCGCATGCTTCCGTCATGAACGGATCCGGTTGTATTATGTCTTCTATAGCCATGACGGATCCGTCTTGAACACCATTGAAAGTCAATGGGGGACGGATCCGTTTTCTATTGTGTCAGAGACATTGTGTGTCAGGACGGATCCGTCTTGCTCTGCACCACATCGCGGACAGAAAAACGCTGCTTGCAGCGTTTTTCTGTCCGCGATGGGGACGCAACCAACGTTCAGTTCAGCTTTGTCCCCATTGACAATGAATGGGAACAAAACTGAAGCGTTTTCTTCCGTTATTGAGATCCTATGACCGGTCTCAAAAGCGGAATTAAGAACGCTAATGTGATGCTGTGCACTCCCGTGCGCACGATGTATACCGCTCTAGGAGATATGGCCCGCTCACAGACCATATGTCTCGAAGGGCATAAGGTCGCGTGCATGAGCCCTTACATAGTGACATTTATCCCAGCAGCACAGAGTATTTCAGGTGAATGCCTGTGTTTTGTTGAATCTTTGTCGCCTTCTCTCAGCCTCCTGTTGCGATGCGTCACCTCAGGTCCAGGTCTGTCCTTGGAATTTTCTCTGTTTGCTTAATGAATTCCTGATTATTTTCCTGCGGTGCGGTGTGATTAGAGGCTGATTAGCGGCTGTGATTGGAGTGGATGCAGACGCCGTGTCACCTCGTAATGAGGGGATAATAACTGATGGTCCTGTAGTAATTGTATCACTGAGATGATTGCATCCTGGTAACGACCCGCTCAGATCATTCATTATTTGTAAACAGTTGTGGAAACAATGTTTCATCTCACAATGCATGGAAGGTTCTACACCAGGGATCAGCAACCTTCAGCACTCCAACTCCCATCCAGGGGTGTATCTATCACGAGGCAAACAAGGCATTTGCCTAGGGAGGCACTTGTCAATTGGGCGGCAAAATGCCTTGTTTGCTTAGTGATAGTTACACAATATGCTAAAGTTAAAAGACTTACTTCCTCCTCCTCCTGACTTCCTCCCGACCTCCCCTGTCTTTTGAGTCCGCGCGTTGCCGTCGTGACGTCACACGGAGGTGGAGTCACGGGCCGGCAACGCTAGGGTGAGCCTCATCTCCTCCAGGTGCAGAACGGATCCTGCACACGGTCACCGTGAACACTGAGGCCAGGCCCCGGCCACCAATGCACTGACCCCTGAGCCTGAGGTCTTCAAAAACTGTAAGTACTTAAATTACAGTAATTCACAAAAAATCTATTACTTAGTTGTTTTGTTTTATGGGGTAAGGGAGTTGGGACCCGTTGGGTGGTTAGAGGGGGGAGAATTAAGGAGGGGTTAATACTGTACTATCTCTAGCTGCACATTGTTTTTAAAAAAAATAAAAAGTAATCTGTAAAATACATTTGTGTTAGAAGTTGTGCTTTTTTCATTTTTAGAATAATGATACAGCCAATTTATTTAATGTATTTGTGCTAATTTCTGTGCTGTTGGAGGGGGGGGGTGAGGGGCAGTATTACACAATCTGTACATATTTTGTTATACATATACAGATTGTGTAATACTGCCCCTCACCCCCCTCCAACCAACACAGAAATTAGCACAAATGTATTAAATAAAATGGCTGCCTGTATCATTATTCTAAAAATTAAAAAAGTGCAACTTCCAACACACATACTTTGTCTTTTACAGATTTTTATATATTTTTTATACCTCTGAAAAATACAAAATATTTGTGTCAAACTAGGAATGTGCATAGTTTCTTTTTTCCTAAAATAATAGATGCAACATTTGGTACAGAAAACACAAAATATTGGTTATATTCGTTATTCACTTTTAAATACAGAAAGGAAGATGTGAAGCTCTAACAGGAAAGGGCGGAGCCTAAAGAGGAAGGGGTGGGGTTTACAGAGGAAGGGGTTTGGCCTTGACAGGAAGGGGTGGGTCAAATTTATATAAGGGGGCAGCACAAAACCAAGATACACCACTGCTCCCAGCATTCACAATTTCTTGGCTGTTCTTGAAACTCCCATAGAAGCGAAAGGAGGATTCTGGGAGTTGTAGTTTCATAACAGCTGGCGTTCCGGAGGTTGCTGATCCCTGTTCTGCGCACTTCTAAACTGACTTCAAATCATCATCACCATTTTCAGCATCTCTGCTTGCTGTCAGTGAATGAGAACACTCAGAGACAGTAAACCTGTTCATAGCTTGTCTTGCTCTCAGCTGAGAAGAGTATCCAGTCCAAAGGGGAAAAGTACCATGGATGCAGCCAAAACAAAGCATCATGGCTGCAGCCCATCTGAGAGGACGCAGCGGCTGTGCTGGATTGGAGGGGTCTCCAGAAGATCAGTTTATGCCTTTTAATATTTTTATTAACTGCCTCCCTGCCTTTTGCTCATAAAGAATAGTGATGAGCGGCAGGGGTCATATTTGAATTTCACGATATTTCGCGAATATTTTGTAGAATATTCGTCGAATATTCGCAAATTCGAATATTCGTTATATTCTATGATTTTTTTTACTCGAAAAATCGGCAAGGTGATGATCATGTAATATGCCAATTTTTCGGCATGCGAATTTTAGTAATGTTCGTAATATTCTAAAGCAAGAATATATAGAAATATAGTGAATATTTGAAAAAAAAACGAATTTAGAGCAATTTAGCTAATATAGTGCTATAATCTTTTTTTTTTATAGTTGTAATTTTTTTCCAATCTGAACTTCAGATGAGAAAAAAATTACAACTATTAGACAAAGAAGATTATAGCACTATATTAGCTAAATTGCTCTATATTCGTTTTTTTTTTTTCGAATATTCGCTATATTGCTATATATTCTTGTTTTAGAATATTACGAATATTCGAAAAAACGAAGTTACAGCAATATAGCAAATATTCGAAAAAAATACGAATATAGAGCAATTTAGCTAATATAGTGCTATATTCTTCTTTGTCTAATAGCTGTAAGTTGAAAAAAATCGCAATAAAAATTCGAAAATTCGCAAACAACACTACTCCTAAAGTCAAATATACTGCAGCCTTCTCATTGGCCCACAAGCTAGAAGCAGGGAGGGATCATGTGTACTGATTTAAAAAAAAATCGAATATTCGAAATTACGAATATATATCACTATATTCGAAATATTCGCGAATTTTCGAAGTACCTATATTCGCGATAAAAATTTGAAATTAGAATATTCGTGATCAACACTAATAAAGAAGTGCAATGCAGAAAACACCTTTAGCAGTAATGAGAAGGGTAGCACCACTTACTGGTAGTCAGGGGAATTGCAGTTTTTATTGATTTTGCTTCTCTTTAGGGCTCTTTCAGACGGCCGTACGCTGTCCGCAAAAGTGCAAATCCTTTTTTTTTGGTGGCCAGGTCAGCATATCTGCCAAAAACGGATTGCATTCCGCATTTTTGCAGACCCATAGACTTCAATGGGCAAAATCCTGATTTTCACTGACAAGTATAGGACATGTTTTATTTGTTTTGCGGAGCCGTAGAACAGAAGAAAAGGGCCCCATAGAAGTGTATGGGTCCGCATCTAATTTGTAAAAAAACGGATCCGCATTTTTAGGGACAGCATACGGCCATCTGTATGAGCCCTTATTGTTACATTCTTATTTTAGTTTGATGTTTTGATTCTTTATTGATGGCTTCAACCTACCCCAATAATCAAGCTACATGGGATGTCGTGTTAGCATTGCTTCTTCAAGATTTCTCCAGGTAACGGCTGGAACACCTGTATGAAGGGAACCTGTCACACCCTTTACTTGCCAAAATTATTTTTCAGGGCACTTAGTGGGCTTTATGACAGTCAGCAGCAACTGTCAGCTTGGAACAAATATTTTTGGAGACACTGTATTTGATGCATTGTTACTGTCAGCGGCACAATTTGCAGGGCACAATTATTTTGAGGTTACTATGTGTGGTACTAAGTACTGTTGAGGGCAATGTGTGTGTGGTAGTAGTATTTTTTCTGTATAGCGTTATTATTTATGCAATATAGTATTTGGGGGGTGCAGCGTCACCAGAATGGGAAGTAGGTGTTAAGAAGTTGGGGAGGGTGATAGAAAAGTGAGAAGGCTAAGATGTCTGTGTAAAAAGCTCTGCAGTCTGGAGGAAGCGTCATGGAGGTCTGGGCTAAATGGAGAATATAAGGAAACAAGAAATTTGAGTTACCGGATGTATTATATATTGTGACTGTGTTTGGTCATTCCTGTAAAATTTGTCTTTGGCATTGGAGGGGGGGGGGGGAGTAATGCAAAATATATGCCTTGGGACTTGTAATCCTGATTTTTAAGACCTTAGCGATGCCCCCGACCAGTCATTTGACCTTACAGAAGAGACAGCCTCAGTGATATTACCACACACAGCATTAGTGAAGCCCAGTTAAGTCCAATCCATTCTGTATTTCTCTATCCTTCAAACGAGGAGCTTCCCATGTGTTCAGTTTTTACCTTTTTCAACTTTTTTGCAATATTTGATACAAATTAAAATGCAGAACGTTCGTTCCCCTCCACCTGGGAGAAGCAGGAAGCTTACCGCCCCAGTGATAAAACCTTTTCCTAATTCCAGTTGACATTGAAGAGGTGGCCGTCCAGTGAACGCAAAATGAGGTGGCGTCTGCGGCTTCGGGAGTCTGATGTTATATAAATCCGCTTTAACGCACTTGTCGTTTGAAGACGGATGTGAAGAGAAATAATCATCGAGCTATTAGAGATTTACTGCCTTGCATCCTCGGATATCAATATTTCACGGACCGATCAGGAATGAAAATATCGGAGACAACGCACTGGACAGATGAGCGGTGCACATAAATATACCAGTAATATCCCAAGGTCTGCCGACGTGTCAGGACGTCTACTACATCTGTATTGGTAAATGCTAACATAGTACAATATAACCAGAGAGCCAATAATGAAGCCATTAAAGGACACCGTTTTTTTGGTTGTTTATTTATTTCACAATCATTTCAAACCCCAAATTTTTATTTTGCATTTTTTTTATTTTTTATGGTAGCGTTACTTAGACATTGTATGGTGTCTGTATCGCCCTATTATTTAGGATTCGCATAATACCATTATTTGTGTACCGTCTGGTGGATGGATGGCAGTATAATGTATGGCAGCATTATTTGGCTGCTGTATGGTGATATTATTTAGGATTTGCATAGTAGCATGGATGACAGTATTATTTCTCTTTTGTATGGTAGCATTACATGGCCGCTGGATGACGATATTATTTCTCTTTTGTATAGTAGCATTATTTGGCTGCTGTATGGTGATATTATTTAGGATTTGCATGGTAGCATGGATGATGGTATTATTTCTCTTTTGTATGGTAGCATTACATGGCCGCTGGATGACGGTATGAATTCTCTTTTGTATGGTAGCATTATTTGGACACTGTATGGTATCTGTATGGCGGCATTATTAATGAGCTGCAAGGTAGCATCATTTGGCAACTGTATGGTGACTAGATGGCGGTATTATTTAGGTTTTGTATAGTAGCATTATTTGGTCTGCTCTATGGTGGTTCATCTTTGTTGAATATTCATTCAATATTATGTAGGAAATATATACGTAAATGTTATGTGGACACTGTTTTGTAGCATTATTTGGGCACTGTTTGGCGGTATTTGTAAGGTTTAGACACTGCATAGTGACTGTATAGAAGTAATATTTAGGGTTTTATATGGTAGCACTAATTGGACACTGTGTTGTGGCTGTATGGCAGTATTATTAAGGTTTTGTACGGTAGAATTATTTGGCCACTCACTAGCAGTAATGTTAAGGTCATTTCTAATTATCCAGAATAAAATTGCTGTAGGAGAGTTTTCTGGTTTTAAAACACGAGGCCACAGAAGATTGTCTAAACGGGATCCAAGTGTAACAAACCTTCAGCTGTAGGAAGTATCTGATTGAGTATGTAAACAGCTAATGCTCCCATTCACTGGCAGCAAGCAGAGAGTCAGGAAATGGAGTGCAACTGAAATGCAAATTCCATCGGGAAGTTGTAGAACTTTTCATTGTGAGCAGAGCGCCCCTTTAAAGGGAAGGCTTACGCCGGGACATGGCGGCCGCTGAACATTAAGCCATTGATACATTATTTATAAGACATTTAAATGTTTGCTAACTTTTAGAATTTCACACTGATAGGAGAAGCGTCTGTGGGAGCGCGGCGGGAGCGTCTTCGGGGTATTACGCGGTCACAGATTAGCAGCCAACCTTGCTTACAGCAAGATGTTTTGTCAAAAGCTTTTTTCATTAAATTTCCAAGTGATTAATACTGATCCTCAGCGCAAACAACAGACACATGGAATGCAATTAACAGATTAAATTCTATAAAAAGTTTTTTTTTGTTTTTTTTTCTTAACAAATGATATTATGAAACGATTCTGCAGGAGATGACTGGATGTGTCCTGGAAGCATTCAGGTAACGATTATGGACGCGGAGAGGTCCACTGGTAAGGGCGACTTCACATCACCGTTTATTTGTCCGTTCTTCTGATCCGTCAGAATAACATAAAAATAAAGAAAAAACATCCTGTAAAAAAAAACGGATCCTGAGCATCAGTTATGCGCATTTGGCATCCGTTTGAGCCATTTCCATGCAGGACTCTTCTGTCTAAAATAACGCATCTCATATGGAAATGGCTGAAACTGATGCTCAGGATCCGTTTTTTTTAGTTTTTTTTACAGGATCCGTTTTTTCTTTATTTTTATGTTCTTCTGAATCAAGGACTCGTCAGCAGCAGAAGCGTCGAGGACGTGTATACTGCGCTGATGAAGTCAAGGAATGCATCATATTGGGACACATGCGCAGTGAAGGCGTACGGTCATCGGTTTCATCTGTGCAGCATGCATGCATCTAAGGCCTCATGCACACGACCGTATTTTTTTGCGGTCCGCAAAACAGGGTTCCGTTTTCCCGTGATCCGTGACCGTTTTTTCGTCCGTGGGTCTTCCTTGATTTTTGGAGGATCCACGGACATGAAAAAAAAGTCGTTTTGGTGTCCGCCTGGCCGTGCGGAGCCAAACGGATCCGTCCTGAATTACAATGCAAGTCAATAGGGACGGATCCGTTTGACGTTGACACAATATGGTGCCATTTCAAACGGATCCGTCCCCATTGACTTTCAATGTAAAGTCTGGAGTCCCTTTTATACCATCGGATCGGAGTTTTCTCCAATCCGATGGTATATTTTAACTTGAAGCGTCCCCATCACCATGGGAACGCCTCTATGTTAGAATATACTGTCGGATATGAGTTAGATCGTGAAACCTCATTTCCGACAGTATATTCTAACACAGAGGCATTCCCATGGTGATGGGGACGCTTCTAGTTAGAATATACTACAAACTGTGTACATGACTGCCCCCTGCTGCCTAGCAGCATCCGTTCTCTTACAGGGGGCCGTGATCAGCACAATTAACCCCTCAGGTGCCGCACCTGAAGGGGTTAATTGTACTATCATATCCCCCTGTAAGAGATCAGGGCTGCCAGCAGGGGGCAGACCCCCCCCCCCTCCCCAGTTTGAATATCATTGGTGGCCAGTGCGGCCCCCCCCCTTCCTCCCTCTATTGTAATAATTCGTTGGTGGGACAGTGTGCCCCCCCCGCCCCCCCTTCCTCCCTCTATTGTAATAAATCGTTGGTGGCACAGTGTGCGCCCCCCATTGGCCCCCCCTCCCTCTATAGCATTAACAACATTGGTGGCCAGTGTGCGGCCTCCCATCTACCCCCCCCCCATCATTGGTGGCAGCGGGTTACTAGCAATAGTACAATAGTAAAAGATTCATACTTACCTGGGAGCTGCGATGTTCGTGTCCGGCCGGGAGCTCCTCCTACTGGTAAGTGACGGTTCATTTAGCAATGCGCCGCACAGACCTTTTACTTACCAGTAGGTGGAGCTCCCGGCCGGACACGAACATCGCAGCAGCCAGCAGGTAAGTCTGAATCTTCTACTATTGTACTATTGCTAAGTAACCATGGCAACCAGGACTGTAGTAGCGTCCTGGTTGCCATGGTTACGGATCGGAGCCCCAGCGATTAAACTGGGACTCCGATCGGAACTCCGCTGCCACCAATGATGGGGGGTGTGGGGGGGGGGAGATGGGAGGCCGCACACTGGCCACCAATGTTGTTAATGCTATAGAGGGAGGGGGGGCCGATGGGGGGCGCACACTGTGCCACCAACGAATTATTACAATAGAGGGAGGGAGGGGGGGGGCGCACACTGTGCCACCAACGAATTATTACAATAGAGGGAGGGGGGGCCGCACTGGCCATCAATGATATTCAAACTGGGGAGGGGGGGGAGGGTCTGCCCCCTGCTGCCTGGCAGCCCTGATCTCTTACAGGGGGCCGTGATCAGCACAATTAACCCCTTCAGGTGCCGCACCTGAAGGGGTTAATTGTGCTGATCACGGCCCCCTGTAAGAGATCGGGTGCTGCCAGGCAGCAGGGGGCAGTCTTGTACACAGTTTGTAGTGTATTCTAACTAGAAGCGTCCCCATCACCATGGGAACGCTTCTGTGTTAGAATATACTGTCGGTTCTGAGTTTTCACGAAGTGAAAACTCAGCTTTGAAAAAGCTTTTATGCAGACGGATCTTCGGATCCGTCTGTATAAAAACTAACCTACGGCCACGGATCACGGACACGGATGCCAATCTTGTGTGCATCCGTGTTCTTTCACGGACCCATTGACTTGAATGGGTCCGTGAACCGTTGGCCGTGAAAAAAATAGGACAGGTCATATTTTTTTCACGGCCAGGAAACACGGATCACGGATGCGGCTGCAAAACGGTGCATTTTCCGATTTTTCCACGGACCCATTGAAAGTCAATAGGTCCGCAAAAAAAAAAGGAAAACGGAACAACGGCCACGGGTGCACACAACGGTCGTGTGCATGAGGCCTAAGGGTTCGTTCACACTACCGTTGGTGTCCCGTGTCCGTGCTGTGAACTGCAAATTGCGGTCCGCAAGGCACGGGCACCTTCCGTGGGGCGTGCGCATGGGGATCGCAGACCCATTCACTTGAAAAGGTCGGCGATCCCTTCGTTCCGCAAAAAGATAGAGCATGTTCGATCTTTTTGCGGTGCGGAGGCACGGAACGGAACCCCTTAGAAATCACTCCGTAGTGTTCCGTTCCGCATCTCCGGATTTGCGGACTCATTGTAAATGAATGGGTCCGCATCCGTGATGCGGAATGACAACGGAACGGAGCCCGTGTATTGTGGATCCGCAATACGGGAACGGGACACCAACGATCGTGTGAACGAGCCCTAATGCTGCAGGAGAAGAGTCCTGGACTTTGATATACTTTGACTGGAGTTTGATATATATTTTCTATTTACTATGGGCAGGTTTGTAGCCCTAAACCCCAGCTGTATAGTGGCATGCTGGTGGTAAGTGGCCCCCAAACCAGGTGACAGGTTCCATGTTAGGCCCCTTTCACACGGGCGAGATTTCTGCGCGGGTGCAATGTGTGTGTTGAACGCATTGCACCCGCACTGAAGCCGGACCTATTCATTTCTATGGGGCTGTGCACACGAGCGGTGATTTTTACGCATCACTTGTGCGTTGCGTGAAAATCGCAGCATGCTCTATATTGTGCTTTTTTCACGCAACGCAGGCCCCATAGAAGTGAATGGGGCTGCGCGAAAATCGCAAGCATCCGCAAGCAAGTGCGGATGCGGTGCGAATTTCACGCTCGGTTGCTAGGAGACGATCGGGATGGGGACCCGATCATTATTATTTTCCCTTATAACATGTTTATAAGGGAAAATAATAGCATTCTGAATACAGAATACATAGTACAATAGCGCTGGAGGGGTTAAAAAAAAGGATTATTTTTTTTTAACTCACCTTAATCCACTTGTTCGCGCAGCCCGGCTTCTCTTCTGTCTTCTTCTTTGCTGTGCAGGAGGAAAAAGGCCTGTGGTGACGTCACTCCGGTCATCACATCGTCCATCACATGATCCATCACCATGGTAAAAGATCATGTGACGGACCATGTGATGAGCGCAGTGACGTCATCAAAGGTCCTTTTCCTGTACACAGCAAAGAAGAGATGCCGGGCTGCGCGAGCAAGTGGATTAAGGTGAGTTAAAAAAAAAAATCCTTTTTTTTAACCCCTCCAGCGCTATTTTACTATGCAGTCTGTATTCAGAATGCTATTGTTTTCCCTTATAACCATGTTATAAGGGAAAGTATTACAATCTACAGAACACCGTTCCCAAATCCGAACTTCTGTGAAGAAGTTCGGGTTTGGGTACCAAACATGACGATTTTTCTCACGCGCGTGCAAAACGCATTGCAATGTTTTGCACTCGCACGGAAAAATCGTGCATGTTCCCGCAACGCACCCGCACCTTTTACCGCAACGCCCGTGTGAAAGAGGTCTTAGAGGCTCAGCTCTCTCTGCAACTGCTGCGTCCTCTGCACTTTCATTGACAGTGCCAGGCAGTGAAAACTTCATCACTCATGGACCTGTCAATCTAAGTGCAGAGGGTGCAGCAGTTGCAGAGAGAGCTGAGCCTCTAGGTATAACAGCAACCATTGCTCCTAGAGGCTAATTTTCCTAATATTTTTTTTTTTCTCAGCAATGTGGGCCCATATGGCTGTTCCCCTGCCGGAACAGCCTGCCAGACCCTGCTAACGCTAATGTGAAAGTAGCCTTAGGCTACTTTCACACTTGCGTTCGGGGTTCCACTTGTAAGTTCCGTTTGAAGGCTCTCACAAGCGGCCCCAAACGGATCCGTACGGCCCCAATGCATTCTGAGTGGATGCGGATCCGCTCAGAATGCATCAGTTTGGCACCGTTTGGCCTCCGTTCCGCTCAGCAGGCGGACACCAAAAACGCAGCTTGCAGCGTTTTGGTGTCCGCCTGGCTGTGCGGAGCCAAACTGATCCGTCCAGACTTACAATGCAAGTCAATGGGGACGGATCCGTTTGACGTTGACACAATATGGTGCAATTGCAAATGGATCCGTCCCCCGTTGACTTTCAATGTAAAGTCAGGAGTCCCTATTAATATACCATCAGATCAGAGTTTTCGTCAATTCGATGGTATATTTTAACTTGAAGCGTCCCCATCACCATGGGAACGCCTCTATGTTAGAATATACCATCAGATTTGAGTTAGATCGTGAAACTCAGATCCGACAGTATATTCTAACACAGAGGCGTTCCCATGGTGATGGGGATGCTTCAAGTTAGAATATACTAAAAGAACTGTGTACATGACTGCCTCTGTATTTAACTCATTGGCCCCCCCTCCCTCCCCTGTATTTAACTCATTGGTGGCCAGTGCGGCCCCCCTCCCTCCCTCCCCTGTATTTAACTCATTGGTGGCCAGTGCGGCCGGCCCCCCCTCCCTCCCCTGTATTTAACTCATTGGTGGCCAGTGCGGCCGGCCAACCCTCCCTCCCTCCCTTGTATTTAACTCATTGGTGGCCAGTGCGGCCGGCCCCCCTCCCTCCCCTGTATTTAACTCATTGGTGGCCAGTGCGGCCGGCCCCCCTCCCTCCCTTGTATTTAACTCATTGGTGGCCAGTGCGGCCGGCCCCCCTCCCTCCCTCCCCTGTATTTAACTCATTGGTGGCCAGTGCGGCTGCCCCCCTCCCTCCCTTGTATTTAACTCATTGGTGGCCAGTGCGGCCGGCCCCCCCTCCCTCCCCCCTCCTAATTAAAATGACCGACCCCCCATCATTGGTGGCAGCGGAGAGTTCCGATCGGAGTCCCAGTTTAATCACTGGGACTCCGATCGGTAACCATGGCAACCAGGACGCTACTGCAGTCCTGGCTGCCATGGTTACATAGCAATTTTAGAAGCATTATACTTACCTGCGATGTCTGTGACCGGCCGGGCGCTCCTCCTACTGGTAAGTGAAAGGTCTGTGTTATAAGCAATGCGCTGCACAGACCTTTCACTTACCAGTAGGAGGAGCGCCCGGCCGGCTGGGACTCCGATCGGAACTCTCCGCTGCCACAAATGATGGGGGGTCATTTTAATTAGGGGGGGAGGGAGGGGGGGCCAGCCGCACTGGCCACCAATGAGTTAAATACAGGGGAGGGGGGGGGGGCGGCCGCACTGGCCACCAATGAGTTAAATACAGGGGAGGGAGGGGGGGCCGGCCCACAGGCCACCAATGAGTTAAAAACTAGGGAGGGAGGGAGGGGGGGCCGCACTGGCCACCAATGAGTTAAATACAGGGGAGGGAGGAAGGGGGTCTGCCCCCTGCTGCCTGGCAGCACCTGCCAGGCAGCAGGGGGCAGTGATGTACACAGTTCTTTTAGTATATTCTAACTTGAAGCATCCCCATCACCATGGGAACGCCTCTGTGTTAGAATATACTGTTGGATCTGAGTTTTCACGAAGTGAAAAATCTGATCTGAAAAAAACTGTTATGCAGACAGATCCGTTCTGAATGGATGCAAGCGTTTGCATTATAGGAGCGGATCCGTCTGTACAGACACCAGACAGATCCGCTCCGAACGCAAGTGTGAAAGTAGCCTGATTAGTACTAACGATAGCCTATGTGTGCGGCTGGAAGTCTGCTCTGGCCCCATTCACTGTAATGTTCCGGCCGCAGCACAGCAAACATTCCGAGAGGTGGTCGGACAATGGGGCTGGAGCGGACTTCTGGTCGCACACATGGGCTAGCGTTAGTACGGATCAGGCAGGCTGTTCCCTTGCCGGAACAGCCTGCCAGGCCCTGCTAACGCTAATCTGAAAGTAGCCTAATACAGATGCCTTCTGCTGCCAAGCACACATTTAACAGGTCCGCCAGTTTCATACAAATCTACTGACAGATGCCCTTTAAAACCTCTTAAGGACACATGACGTACCGGTACGTCATGTGTTGTTCCGATCACTGCCGCCCGGCCGGCAGTGATCGGAACCCGGTGCCTGCTCAAATCATCGAGCAGGCACCTAGGCTAAATGCGCGGGGGGGTCCCGTGACCCCCCCATGTCGGCGATCGCGGCAAACCGCAGGTCAATTCAGACCTGCGGTTTGCTGCGATTTCTGCAGTTTCTGATCCCTGCGGTCCCTGACCGCGGGGATCAGAAACTTTAGTATTCCTAAAATAGATCTGTATCCCTCCCCCTGCACCCCCCGAGTGATTTTAGCCCGGTGGGAGGTGCAGGGGGAGGGTTGCGGGCAGTGCGGGCGGTGCGGGAGGCGGGCGGTGCGGCAGGCGGGATCGCGATCCCCCGCCCGCCTCCCCTTGTATAATCGTTGGTTTCTAGTGGGTATACCAGGGTGCCAGCACATTGCTGGCACCCTGGTATAAACGGCTGACATCTGCGATGCGATGTCAGCCGTTAACCCTTTCCATACAGCGGTCCGTACGGACCGCTGTATGGAAAAGGTTAACAGCGCAGGGAGCTCCCTCCCTCTCCCATCGGGGGGCTGCTGTGCCTTTGCAGCCCCCCGATGGGAGAGGGAGAGAGCCCCCAGAGAGCCCCCCTCAGCCCTGTGCTTACCCTTCCCCGTCTGCGCAGTTCTGAGCAGACGGGGAAGGTTCCCATGGCAACAGGACGCCTCTCAGGCGTCCTGCTGTCCATGGTGCTGAACAGATCTGTGCTGAAAGCATAGATCTGTTCAGTGTAAGTAAAATACAGTACAGAACAAAATATATTGTACTGTACTGTATTATACAGACATCAGACCCACTGGATCTTCAAGAACCAAGTGGGTCTGGGTCAAAAAAAAAGTTAAAAAAAGTAAAAAAAAAGGAAAAATCAAAAAACACATTTATCACTGATTAAAAATGAAAAAAATAAAATTCCCTACACATGTTTGGTATCGCCGCGTCCGTAACGACCTGATCTATAAAACGGTTATGTTACTTTACCCGAACGGTGAACGCCATAAAAATAAAAAATAAAAAACTATGATGAAATTGAAATTTTGCCCACCTTACTTCCCAAAAAAGGTAATAAAAGTGATCAAAAAAGTCGCATGTACGCCAAAATAGTACCAATCAAACCGTCATCTCATCCCGCAAAAATCATACCCTACCCAAGATAATCGCCCAAAAACTGAAAAAACTATGGCTCTTAGACTATGGAAACACTAAAACATGATTTTTTTTGTTTCAAAAATGAAATCATTGTGTAAAACATAAATAAAAAAAAAAGTATACATATTAGGTATCGCCGCGTCCGTATCGACCGGCTCTATAAAAATATCACATGATCTAACCCCTCAGATGACCACCGTAAAAAAATTAAAATAAAAACGGTGTAAAAAAAGCCATTTTTTGTCATCTTACGTCACAAAAAGTGTAATAGCAAGCAATCAAAAAGTCATATGCACCCCAAAATAGATGCCAATCAAACCGTCATTTCATCCCGCAAAAAATGAGACCCTACTTAAGATAATCGCCCAAAAACTGAAAAAACTATGGCTCTTAGACTATGGAGACACTAAAACATTTTTTTTGTTTTAAAAATGAAATCATTGTGTAAAACTTACATAAATAAAAAAAATAGTATACATATTAGGTATCGCCACGTCCGTGACAACCTGCTCTATAAAATTACCACATGATCTAACCTGTCAGATGAATGTTGTCAATAACAAAAAATAAAAACGTGCCAAAAAATCTATTTCTTGTTACCTTGCCGCACAAAAAGTGTAATATAGAGCAACCAAAAATCATATGTACCCTAAACTAGTACCAACAAAACTGCCACCCTATCCCGTAGTCTCTAAAATGGGGTCACTTTTTTGGAGTTTCTACTCTAGGGGTGCATCAGGGGGGCTTCAAATGGGACATGGTGTAAAAAAAAACTGTCCAGCAAAATCTGCCTTCCAAAAACCGTATGGCGTTCCTTTCCTTCTGCGCCCTGCCGTGTGCCCGTACAGCAGTTTACGACCACATATGGGGTGTTTCTGTAAACTACAGAATCAGGGCCATAAATAATGAGTTTTGTTTGGCTGTTAACCCTTGCTTTGTAACTGGAAAAAAAATATTAAAATGGAAAATCTGCCAAAAAAGTGAAATTTTGAAATTGTATCTCTATTTTCCATTAAATCTTGTGCAACACCTAAAGGGTTAACAAAGTTTGTAAAATCAGTTTTGAATACCTTGAGGGGTGTAGTTTCTTAGATGGGGTCACTTTTATGGAGTTTCTACTCCAGGGGTGCATCAGGGGGGCTTCAAATGGGACATGGTGCCAAAAAAACAGTCCAGCAAAATCAGCCCTCCAAAAACCAAACGGCGCACCTTTCACTCTACGCCCCGCTGTGTGCCCGTACAGTAGTTTACGGCCACATATGGGGTGTTTCTGTAAACAGCAGAGTCAGGGCAATAAAGATACAGTCTTGTTTGGCTGTTAACCCTTGCTTTGTTAGTGGAAAAAATGGGTTAAAATGGAAAATTAGGCAAAAAAATGAAATTCTCAAATTTCATCGCCATTTGCCAATAACTCCTGTGCAACACCTAAAGGGTTAACGATGTATGTAAAATCAGTTTTGAATAGCTTGAGGGGTGTAGTTTCTTAGATGGGGTCACTTTTAGGGAGTTTCTCCTCTAGGGGTGCATCAGGGGGCTTCAAATGGGACATGGTGTAAATAAACCAGTCCATAAAAATCAGCCCTCCAAAAACCATACGGCGCACCTTTCACTCTACGCCCCGCTGTGTGGCCGTACAGTAGTTTACGGCCACATATTGGGTGTTTCTGTAAACGGCAGAGTCAGGGCAATAAAGATACAGTCTTGTTTGGCTGTTAACCCTTGATTTGTTAGTGGAAAAAATGGGTTAAAATGAAAAATTAGACAAAAAAATGAAATTCTCAAATTTCCTCCCCATTTGCCAATAACTCTTGTGCAACACCTAAAGGGTTAACAACGTATGCAAAATCAGTTTTGAATACCTTGAGGGGTGTAGTTTCTTAGATGGGGTCATTTTTGGGTGGTTTCTATAATGTAAGCCTCGCAAAGTGACTTGAGACCTGAACGGGTCCCTAAAAATTGAGTTTTTGTAAATTTCTGAAAAATTTCAAGATTTGCTTCTAAACTTCTAAGCCTTATAACATCCCCAAAAAATAAAATATCATTCCCAAATCAATTCTAACATGAAGTAGACATATGGGGAATGTAAAGTCATCACAATTTTTGGGGGTATTACTATGTATTACAGAAGTAGAGAAACTGAAACTTTGAAATTTGCAAATTTTTCCAAATTTTTTGTTAAATTAGGTATTTTTTGGTGCAAAAAAAATAATTTTTTTGACTTCATTTTACCAGTGTCATGAAGTACAATATGTGACGAAAAAACAATCTCAGAACGGCCTGGATAAGTCAAAGCGTTTTAAAGTTATCAGCACTTAAAGGGACTCTGGTCAGATTTTCAAAAAATGGCCTGGTCCTAAGGTGTAAAAAGGCTGTGTCCTTAAGGGGTTAAAAAGTTACAAACAAAATGTATAATACTGACTAAAAAAGACTAAAAAATAAAATAATAAAAATCATACATGATGACAAAAAATCATAAGAATGCCATAAAAGTACGTAAAAAAAAAAAATGTCATAAAAAAATTCAAAATCATTAAAAAAGACATCAAAATCACATTAAAGTGATAAAAAATCATAAAAATGACAAAATAATTTACATAAGTAATGATAAAAATCATAAGAATGCCATAAAATAAGGCAAAAAATAAATGTAATAAAATTTTTTATTTTTTTTAAAAGACATAAAAATGACATTAAAATTCCTTTGCGATTCTTCTAGCAAGAAGAGAAGGAACCGCAAAAATTTCCTGCGAGAGACAAATGTCAGATAATATGAGATAAGTCATTAAAAAGACGATAAGACAGATTGAGTCTCAAAATATTTGCATCAACAAGTTAATGAAATGTGCATGCCTTCGATTATCCTCATCCCGTAGCTCCCCCGCCGGCCGGTTGCCGCTGCCATTTATTCCGGTGTAAGCACACTCCCGGGATGGTAGACATAAAGGAGAAGCTTATGGGGCTGATGAAGAAGATGCAGATAATGCTCAGCAGCCATTTACCGCCTCAGCATCGCATTAATCACCGTCTCAGAGACAATTACAGGGACAAGATGCTGGGTGAGCCTCACCGACGTTGATAAACCACCCTCCACTGCTTCAAGAGCTTCTTAAGAAAAGACTAAACTTCGTATCACTAAACAAATTTCATCAAGAAGGAATCCATAATAAATTTTTATTCTGCTGCTTAGTGAAAGAAATTAATTGTACCTTGTTGTGTCTTCATACACGTTCACACAGTGTGCAGTGTGACATTCAGCATAAACCATCCCTGTCTTCCAAATAAGAGGACTGTTCTTTGTAGTCTAACTTGTTTATTGGTCAACAGGTCGTACATATGTGATTGATTAATTATATACGATTAATTGATTGGTAAAACAGAATTGTTTGGTAAAACTTCAAGAATACAAATAACATGTATAAGTATTAAGCATAGCATGTACTATAACATTGCATTAACACTGAAGCACATGGTAAAATGGCTGCCTGTACATAAGATTGCATGGCTAGCTAACAGTAATAACAACTCCTTGAGTTACAATTACAACTAGCTGAACAGCTCTGCAACACACAATATTCCTGAAACAAAGGTAGATCTCTCACCAGATATGATTTTACAAGGATGGTGGAGTTTGAGAAGGAGATATGCAAAAGGACAGCTCTGCTGATCTGTCCTGGAGACTGGTGACTTCTCTTTCCCAGGATGCTTTGCCCCACCCACAATGCAGTAGTATTGTAACAGGAAAAACAAGTGTAATACAACTTGACACCGCTAGATGGTGCTATATCCACATTAATACCAAGACTGAGGCAGACGTGATCTGTAATGATTCTCTAACACTCCCCGTCTGTCGTCAACAGATGCCACCACTAGGTCCCTCAGGTGAAAACAACAAAACAAGTTCCTCTATTGGCCTGAGGAATAGCTTACACTCGCCAAGCTTCCAAACCTTGACCTCAGCCTTGCATACATTCCTATCCTTGCTTGGAAATGTGTTGGCGATGAGGCCCAGTGGCCACTCATTCCGGTCCAACTAGCTGTCTTTCATGAGCACGACATCCCCAGGTCTGATGTTCAGCTTGTTAGTTTGCCACTTACTTCTTGATTGTAAGATAGAGATATACTGCTTCCTCTACCAAGAAGGCATTAGAGAGACTTTGCACCTGCC
The DNA here is from genome assembly GCF_905171765.1 of Bufo bufo. Lineage (NCBI taxonomy): Eukaryota > Metazoa > Chordata > Amphibia > Anura > Bufonidae > Bufo > Bufo bufo. The sequence continues at coordinate 19,342,455 of NC_053393.1, read as the reverse complement.
TCCATTGTCGTCTATAGAGGTCTTTGTCATTAAATTCTCCAAGAGGAGCATTCGGGCTGCTGGTCTTCTGTGTGAGTAACATGGCAGAAGTCAGGATAGTCAAATCTTCAGGGTCGCTGGAAAGGGTAGTCAACGGTCTTGCATTCATGATGGCTGAGACTTCCGTCAAGAATGTGGTCAAACTTTCATGTGTGAGTCTTGTACTCCCTACTTGCAAGAAGATTGAATCCAAGATTTTCCTTTCTATTCCTATCATCCTTTCCCAGACGCCACCCATGTCAGAAGAATGTGGTGGATTAAAGGTCCAGGTGCATCCTTGCTCGTTTAAGTATCTTTCCACGTTTGTAGTGTCCAAGTTGGAAGTAATTTGAAGTTCTTTCACTGCACCAACAAAATTCGTGCTTCTGTCCGAACGAATATGCATATGCTTCACGGGCCCTCTAATAAACCGTCGAAGTGTGTTTATGAAACTTGAAGTGTCCATGGATTCTATCACTTCTATATGGACAGCTCTGCTGGACATACAAGTAAACATGACCGCCCAGCGCTTTGCACTGGCGTGAATACCTCTAGTGTGTCATGTAGCCACTGACCAAGGACCGAATACATCCAGACCAACATTGGTGAAAGGAGGATCTATACTGAGTCTCTCAGTTGGGAGACTGGCCATCTTTGGATTCTGGAACATGCCACAAAGTTTGCGACAGGTAACACAGTTGAAGATGAGTTTGCTCACACACCTCCTTGCTCCAACTATCTATAGTCCGGCAGCTCGTAGATTCCTTTCAGTAAACAATCAGCCTATTGTTTCACTTGAACGTGGCGATGTCGCATGAGCAGGGAGGGTCGTGATGTTATGATGTCTGGGAATTATTACAAGATGTTTCTCCACAAATTCTACTTTGGCTTCTTGAAGACGGCCTCCTATTCTTAGCAACTCATTTTGGTCAATGATGGGATCAAGCTTCTTCAAAGCGCTATCCTTGGAGACTGTTTGACCTTTGCTGAGGTAGTCTATTTCCTTAGCATAACATTCATGTTTTATGGTGCTAATTATTATGTTTTTGGACTTTTCCAGATAAGCAGTGGTAAAGGCGTGTTTGCAGTGATGCCAACCTTTGCAGGGCTTCTGGCTCACAGGTAATGCCGACTTGTAAGACTGAGCTATATAAACTAGACAGGCTATAGCACGAACGAGCCACATCCAGGTGGAGAACCTGCCGAAACTATGGAATTTAAGTTGGTGGTCCGAAGTCACTGTACGTAAAACAGATACTTCAGGTCGGATTTCTTCATTTGTATCTGGATCTACCAATTCAAACATGTCGGATCAGATACTGCAAGACGTTAAACAGTGCAGGAATGCAGGACCAGTAAACCATGTTGTGTCCTTAAGGTGGCTTGGTGCGATGGATCTAGTCGCGTGGTCCACAGGATTATGCTGTGTAGGCACATAGTGCCACTGTTCAGGACAAGTGGATCTCCTGATCCTTAGCACTCGATTGCTGACATAGACGTCTGGTTTTGTTGCAAATATATCCTAGGACTACCTTGCTGACTCAACTTCTTTGATTTCCAGGTTCATTCCTGATGTTATAAGTTCAGCCAACTCCATTGCAGGCACAGCAGCGCAGAGCTCCAGTCTGGGATTCGTGTGTTCACGGAGTGGCGCCAGTTTGGTCCGGCTCATGACAAATCCTATATGGCATTGTTCTTTGACGTCTATGGTCTTTAGGTATGCTATGGCTGCAATCACCTTGACTGAAGCATCACAGAAGATATACAGTCTTTGCATCTTGACTTCAGTTGATGGCATGGAAGCATAGGGTTGTGCCACGTGAAGGCTGGTCAAAGCTTTGAGAGACTTCTTCCAACCTGTCCACAGGTCCTTTTTCTCTGTGGGAAGTGGATCATCCCAATCATACGTCTCTGTGGTGAAGTCTCTTAACATCATTTTACCTTGGATGGTAACAGGCACTACGAATCCCAGAGGATCATATAAGCTGTTTATGGTGGACAGGGCTCCTCTGCGTGTGAAGGGCTTTTCTTCCTTGCTGATTTGGAAGGTGAATGTGTCTGCCTTTAAAGGGAGTCTGTCACCAAAATATGACATTGTACACCACTTACATGGCTCTCTAGCACACCTATCCATGATTCAAATGGTACCTTTATAATTTCCTTCTGAGTTTCACCAGCAGGTAAAACGCACTTTAATCCATATGCAAATGAGGGCTCGCAAGTGCCCAGGGGCGGCGTTCTGTGTGTAGGTGCCCAGCCTCTTCCTTGGCCCACCCTGCAAGTCCCTTGCGTCATCCACAGGACCGCCCGATATCCCGCGCGCACGCAGTGCACCGCCAGCGCGAGCATGCGCACTGTGATGCCCATTGTGGGCACGGCATCGCTACATGTAGTGCGCATTCGCCGGCCTCCAGTCCTCCTGTTTGCTTCTGGTCCACCCTCTAGTCACTGGTTTCATGCCCGTGCCGGCAGTGCACTGCACACGCAAGGTATATCGGCCGGTCCTGTGGATGATGTAAGGGACTTGCAGGGCGAGCCAAGGAAGAGGCGTAACGTAAAAAGAAGGCAGAGCAGCCTGGGCACCTACACACAGAACGCCGCCCCTGGGCACTTGCGATCCCTCATTTGCATATGAATTAAACAGCATTTTTCCTGCTGATGAAACTCAGAAGAAAATTACAAAGGTACCATTTGAATCATGGATAGGTGTGCTAGAGAGCCATGTAAGTGGTGTACAATGTCATATTTTGGTGACAGACTCCATTTAAATCCCAGAGCAAACTGAGACTCCGCTGTATGGGAAGGGAGTTGGTACTAAGATCCAAATCCTTTAGATTTTTTGAATGGTCTTGGGGTGAGAAGGCCTCCATTAACTCACGGCTGTTGGAGGCGATTTTGTGCAACCTAAAATTAGATAGATAGAGCAAGCATTTCTTGAGCCCTTTTCAGGAGACTGATTGCGGTCTCGTTCGTGGGTGTGGATTTCAAGCAGTCATCCACGTAGAAATCAATTTCCACAAAGGATCTGACATCTGACCCATACTTTGCTTCACCCTCTCGGGCTGAATGTCTGAGACCATAGATAGCAACTGCAGGGAAAGGACTGTTTCCGAAGATATGCACTCTCATTTGGTACTCTACAATGTCTTCATTGGAGTTGTTGTTGCGGTACCAGAAGAACCTCAAGTAGTTTCTATGCTCTTCCTTGGAACATCTGTTGTATTTTGGCCACAAATGCTACGGAATCTCTGCGGTGCGGAAGCGGAGAAGTACCTCTAGAAGTCTGTTGTTGAGGTCTGGACCAGACAGTAAGACATTGTTTAGCGAGACACCTTCGCACCAGACGCTCGAGTCGAATACTACTCGTATCTGCCCTGGTTTTTTAGGATGATACACGCTGAATATGGGTAAGAACCAACACTTCTCGTAGTCTTGGATCGCGGGTGCCATTTCTGCATAGTTGTTCTAGAATATTCTTTCCATGAAGGTAAAGAAATGTTTTCTCATCTCTGGTGTCCTCTGAAGTTTGTGCTTGAGGGAGATAAATTGACTGTAGATAAGCTCTTTGTTAGCTAAGCGTCGTCTCTGGGGTTTAAACGGTATAGGTGCGACCCAGCTTTTTGACTTGTCTTTTACTATTCCTTGATCCATGATATCCAAGAGCAGCCTGTCTTCTATGGACATTGCGACCCTGTTGTCTTCTCTTGTCCTGTGGAAGACTGTGCATCCTAAGTGATCTTGCTCACCATCGCAGGTGTGGTCTTCACAGGAGGGATCCACGAAAAGGACAAAGCACAGGAGCACTGTGTGGCAGTTCTTTTATCAGGAAACTACTGTGACATGGCTGGAATAGGGAAAGGCGTCCATTTTCAAGTGTGTTGGTGAGCATACTGTTGACTGAGGTCAGCTTGTGTGCTCCTCCTAGACAGACGTCTCCTATGATGACCCATCTTAGGTCAAGTCTCGGCGTATGGAGTGTTTTGGGGACCATTAATTTGTCCTCTAGCCTTATGAACCCTTAAGACTATCAGGGCTTCTGGGTCCAGTTCTGGTATCAGGTGAGCTATTACCCTTAGGTGGGGGTGGTATGCTGCCACCTCTAGTATAGGTATCTCAGACCAGTTGTCAGGTATGTGATTGCACTCCAGTATGGTTGGCAGGGACAAGCAGGTCTGACCATCTATGGACTCTACCTTGAACCCAGTTGCCTTCCTCCCCGCCGTCTCAGCGGTACCAGCACATGTCCTTAAGGAGTATGGAGAACAGGGTCCTACGATGTTGAAAGTGTCGAAGAAGGTGGATTGAGCTAAAGACCGGTTCCTTTGATCATCTAAGATTGCATATACCTTGATTGCCTTATCTCGGTGGCCGACTGGATAAACTCTGACAAAGCAGATTTTTGAGCAGGACTTCCCTCCTGAGAGTCCTTTAGAGATCTCTGTACAGTGAGAAGTGACTACTGGGGTGTCTATGTCAGTTTCTATCTTCTTTCCGTCATGCTCCTCTGCTTGGGATGATACCTGAGAAGGTGGTCCAGGGTGTAAAGCTGTGTTGTGTTTTGTGCTACTGCATTCTGTGCATGTCACACTGACTTTACAATTCCTGGCGAAGTGCGATGTTGTAGCGCAGCACCTGAAGCAGATGTTTTCTTTGAGGAATTCTTTGCGGTCCTCCCTGTGCTCTGGTGAAATCTGGCATAGGCACGGTGAGGAAGCTGGCAGTCTGCGAGCGTCTTTCCCTCACCGCGCCTGCGCCGAATGCTGAACGGCGTGAGATTTCACCAGAGCACAGGGCTGGCAGACAGATGCGTGCGCTACCTGGCCCTTTCAATCAGGACTTTGAGGGAGGCGACAAAGGTGGGAGAATGGAGCCTCTAGGAGCAGGAACAACGCCCCCCCCTCCCCGCTCCTAGAGGCTAATTAGCATATTATAAAAGTTAGATTTCTGGCGTAACGGGGCATAGATAAAAGTAGGAATAGGCTCGTTAGGTTTAGCTGACATTAGCACATTGCTAATGTCAGCTAGCCTAATAGGGTTAAATCTGGTGACAGAAACCCTTTAATTTAGACCTCAAAATTTATTTAGACTCCATACTTCAGACCCCAAATTTACATTAGACCCAAGACCTCAAAATTACTGTATTTTTCACTCCATAAGATGCATTTTTTTCTTCAAAGGCGGGGGAAAATATCAATGCATCTTATGAAGCGAATACTATTGAGCGCTTCCATTAGTACACAGTAGAAGCGGGGAGCGATGAATCTAGCACTGCTGATGTTGGCTTTACTCACTACTCCTTGGTCATGTGCCAGCGCCACGCTGGGCTGTGTCCTGACTGTCTACAGCATCAGGACAATGTGTGATGTCAGGTCACAGTGCACTGCTGCAGGAATAGCCCACTGTATCTCCTAAGTGGCGAGGCCAGGTACGTTATTTTATTTATTTTATGTCTCATCTGAGGTAGATGAAGATTGGTGGTCTGATTTGGGGGTCTGATGACAATTGGGAGATTGGGAGTCTGATCTAGGTACCCTCTAAAACCTAGTGTCTTAGAGAGCGAAATTAATTTAGACTCCATACACCAGAGATGGGAGAACTTCCTCTCTCTGTCTCTCTCACTCTCTCATTCTTCCTCTGTATGTTTTTCTTTGAACCTGATTGATGCTCAGTTTGTCCGCATGCACGGGTTATCACCAAGTACATTAAAAAGAGACATTCCTGTATTTGCTATTGATTCTGCCCCTCTTACTCAGAGGTGCTTGTCGCAAGTTTTGCATGATATCAGATTAAGAGTGGGTGACTTTCATCAAGAAGTTATCTCGTGTTTTGTCTTGGAAGGTCTCCCTGCACCTATGGTTCTGGGTATACCGTGGCTTGCCAAGCATAATCCAACTATCGATTGGCAAGCTAGGCAGATTCTGGATTGGAGGGACTATTGCATTGATAATTGTCTCAATACATCCTTTTCTGTGGTTACTACTAAGGCTGTTCCCTCTTTTATATCCGAGTTTGCCGATGTGTTTCCTGAGAGTGGATGCCAGGATTTATCTTCCCATCGGGAATATGATTGACCTGTCAATCTTATTCCCGGGGCTAAATTGCCTAAATCTAGGTTGTATAATTTTTCAAAACCTGAAAGGCAGGCCATGAGAGAATATATTGCCGAGTGTTTGAAGAAAGGGCACATAAGACCTTCCTAGTCTCCAGTGGCTGCAGGGTTCTTTTTTGTAAAAAAAAAAAAAAAAGATGGAGGTCTTCGGCCATGTCTGGATTTAGTGAACTCAATCAGATTAATATCCGTGATCCTTACCCCCTTCATTTGATTCCCGATTTGTTTAACCAGATTATTGGTGCCAAGGTGTTCTCCAAGATGGATTTAAGGGGGGCATATAATCTGGTTTGGATAAAGGAAGGGGATGAATGGAAGACGGCTTTTAATACTCCTGAGGGGCACTTTGAGAACCCGGTCATGCCTTTCGGGTTGACCAATGCCCCGGCGGTCTTCCAACATTTTGTGATTGACATCTTTGATCACCTGGTGGGGAGGTTTGTGATCATGTATTTGGATGACATTCTTATTTATTCTGACATGGAAACACATCAGAATCATGTAAGACAGGTGTTACAGATTCTAAGGGATACAGTTGCAAGAAAAAGTATGTGAACCCTTTGGAATGATATGGATTTCTGCACAAATTGGTCATAAAATGTGATCTGATCTTCATCTAAGTCACAACAATAGACAATCACAGTCTGCTTAAACTAATAACACACAAATAATTAAATGTTACCATGTTTTTATTGAACACACCATGTAAATATTCACAGTGCAGGTGGAAAAAGTATGTGAGCCCCTAGACTAATGACATCTCCAAGAGCTAATTGGAGTGAGGTGTCAGCCAACTGGAGTCCAATCAATGAGATGAGATTGGAGGTGTTGGTTACAGCTGCCCTGCCCTGTAAAAAAAACACACACCAGTTCTGGGTTTGCTTTTCACAAGAAGCATTGCTTTATGTGAATGATGCCTTGCCCAAAAGAGCTCTCAGAAGACCTACGATAAAGAATTGTTGACTTGCATAAAGCTGGAAAGGGTCATAAAAGTATCACCAAAAGCCTTGCTGTTCATCAGTCCACGGTAAGACAAATTGTCTATAAATGGACAAAGTTCAGCACTGCTGCTACTCTCCCTAGGAGTGGCCGTCCTGTAAAGATGACTGCAAAAGCACAGCGCAGACTGCTCAATGAGGTGAAGAAGAATCCTAGAGTGTCAGCTAAAGACTTACAAAAGTCTCTGGCATATGCTAACATCCCTGATAGCGAATCTACGATACGTAAAACACTAAGCAAGAATGGATTTAATGGGAGGATACCACAGAGAAAGCCACTGCTGTCCAAAAAAAACATTGCTGCACTTCACAGTTTGCACAAGAGCACCTGGATGTTCCATAGCAGTACTGGCAAAATATTCTGTGGACAGATGAAACAAAAGTTGAGTTGTTTGGAAGAAACACACAAAACTATGTGTGGAGCAAAAGAGGCACAGCACACCAACATCAAAACCTCATCCCAACTGTGAAGTATGGTGGTGGGGGCATCATGGTTTGGGGCTGCTTTGCTGCGTCAGGGCCTGGACGGATTGCTATCATCGAAGGAAAAATGAATTCCAAGTTTATCAAGACATTTTGCAGGAGAACTTAAGGCCATCTGTCCACCAGCTGAAGCTCAACAGAAGGGTGCAACAGGACAACGACTCAAAGCATAGAAGTAAATCAACAACAGAATGACTTAAACAGAAGAAAATACGCCTTCTGGAGTGGCCTAGTCAGAGTCCGGACTTCAACCCGATTGAGATGCTGTTGCATGACCTCAAGAAAGCAATTCACACCAGACATCCCAAGAATATCGCTGAACTGAAACAGTTCTGTAAAGAGGAATGATCAAGAATTACTCCTGACCGTTGTGCACATCTGATCTGCAACTACAGGAAACGTTTGGTTGAAGTTATTGCTGCCAAAAGAGGTTCAACCAGTCATTAAATCCAAGGGTTCACATACTTTTTTCACCTGCACTGTGAATGTTTACATGGTGTGTTCAATAAAAACATGGTAACATTTAATTCTTTGTGTGTTATTAGTTTAAGTAGACTGTGATTGTCTATTGTTGTGACTTAGATGAAGATCAGATCACATTTTATGACCAATGTGTGCAGAAATCCATATCATTCCAAAGGGTACACATACTTTTTCTTGGAACTGTAAATTAGAGAAGTGTGTTTTTTGCAGTACACGAGGTGCAGTTCTTGGGCTACCTGCTGTCATCTTCGGGTTTTCGAATGGATCCTGAGAAAGTCCATGTTGTATTGGACTAGGATCGAACCGAAAATCTGAAGGCTCTTATGCGGTTTTTAGAATTCACCAACTATTACCGAAAATTTATTAAGAATTATTCGACAATAGTAAAACCCTTAATGGACATGACTAAGAAAGGGACGGATGTCTCTGTATGGTCTGATTCGGCATTGCAAGCCTTTTCTGCAATTAAGGAATGCTTCTCTTCTGCTCCCATATTGGTGCAGCCAGATGTGTCACAACCGTTTATTGTGGAAGTGGACGCATCCGAGGTGGGGGTAGGAGCAGTTTTGTCACAGGGCCCATGACCTGGTAAATGGCGACCATGTGCATTTTTCTCGAATAAACTATCCCCCGCTGAGAAAAATTATGATGTGGGTAACAGAGAGTTGCTGGCCATTAAATCTGGCTTTTGAGGAATGGCGTCATTGGTTGGAAGGGGCGATTCATCCAATCACGGTATTCACTGATCACAAAAATCTAGGTTATCTGGAGTTGGCAAAATGACATAGAAACATAGAAACATAGAAACATAGAATGTGTCGGCAGATAAGAACCATTTGGCCCATCTAGTCTGCCCAATATATCTGAATACTATGGATAGCCCCTGGCCCTATCTTATATGAAGGATAGCCATATGCCTATCCCATGCACGCTTAAACCCCTTTACTGTATTTGCAGCTACCACTTCTGCAGGAAGGCTATTCCATGCATCCACTACTCTCTCAGTAAAGTAATACTTCCTTATATTACTTTTAAACCTTTGCCCCTCTAATTTAAAACTGTGTCCTCTTGTGGTAGTTTTTCTTCTTTTAAATATGCTCTCCTCCTTTACCGAGTTGATTCCCTTTATGTATTTAAAAGTTTCTATCATATCCCCTCTGTCTCTTCTTTCTTCCAAGCTATACATGTTAAGGTCCTTTAACCTTTCCTGGTAAGTTTTATCCTGCAATCCATGTACTAGTTTAGTAGCTCTTCTCTGAACTCTCTCTAGAGTATCTATATCCTTCTGGAGATATGGCCTCCAGTACTGCGCACAATACTCCAAGTGAGGTCTCACCAGTGTTCTGTACAGCAGCATAAGCACTTCACTCTTTCTACTGCTTATACCTCTCCCTATACATCCAAGCATTCTGCTGCCATTTCGTGCTGCCCTATTACATTGTCTTCCCACCTTTAAGTCTTCTGAAATAATTACTCCTAAATCCCTTTCCTCAGATACTGAGGTCAGGACTGTGTCAAATATTCTATATTCTGCCCTTGGGTTTTTACGCCCCAGGTGCATTATCTTGCACTTATCCACATTAAATTTCAGTTGCCAGAGTTCTGACCATTCTTCTAGTTTTCCTAAATCCTTTTCCATTTGGCGTTTCCCTCCAGGAACATCAACCCTGTTACATATCTTTGTGTCATCAGCAAAAAGACACACCTTCCCATCGAGGCCTTTTGCAATATCACTTATGAAGATATTAAACAAAATTGGTCCCAGTACAGATCCCTGTGGAACCCCACTGGTAACATGACCTTGTTTTGAATGTTCTCCATTGACTACAACCCTCTGCTGTCTGTCACTCAGCCACTGCCTAATCCACTCAACAATATGGGAGTCCATGCTCAATGACTGCAGTTTATTGATAAGTCTTCTATGTGGGACAGTGTCAAAAGCCTTACTAAAATCTAGATATGCGATGTCTACTGCACCTCCACCGTCTATTATTTTAGTCACCCAGTCAAAAAAATCTATAAGATTTGTTTGACATGATCTCCCTGAAGTAAACCCATGTTGTTTTTCATCTTGCAATCCATGGGATTTTAGATGTTCCACAATCCTATCCTTTAATAGGGTTTCCATTAATTTGCCTACTATTGATGTCAGACTCACTGGTCTATAGTTGCTCGATTCCTCCCTACTACCTTTCTTGTGAATGGGCACGACATTTGCCAATTTCCAATCTTCCGGGACGACTCCTGTTACTAATGATTGGTTAAATAAATCTGTTAGCGGTTTTGCCAGCTCACCACTAAGCTCTTTTAATAATTTTGGGTGTATCTCATCAGGCCCCTGTGACTTATCTGTCTTCACCTTAGACAGCAAACTTAGAACATCTTCCTCTGTAAAGATACATGCATCAAATGATTTATTAGTCATCCTTTCTAGTGGAGGTCCTTCTCCTTTTTCTTTTGTAAAAACTGAACAGAAGTATTCATTAAGGCAGTCGGCTAGCCCTTTATTCTCTTCTACATACCTTCCGTCCTTTGTTTTTAATTTAGTTATTCCTTGTTTTAATTTCCTTTTTTCATTTATATATCTGAAGAATGTCTTATCCCCTTTTTTCATAGACTGAGCTAGTTTTTCTTCTGCCTGCGCTTTAGAAGTTCTTATAACTTGCTTGGCCTCTCTCTGCCTAATCTTGTAGATTTCCTTATCTTCATTGCTCTGGTTTTTTTTATAATTACAAAATGCTAGCTTTTTTATTTTTAATGATTTGGGCCACTTCTGCTGAGTACCACAGTGGTCTCTTCCTTTTTTTTGACTGAACCCAAGACAAGCCAGATGGGCCCTGTTTTTCACCAGATTCAATTTCACTGTCACCTATTGTCCTGGAATTAAGAATGTCAAGGTGGACGCCTTGTCACGTAGTTTCCCTGGAGGTGGTAATTTTGAGAACCCAAGTCCCATACTGTCTACCCTGACCTTGAGGTGAAGGTGTTAGAGGCTCAGGTAGATGCACCGTACTCGTGTCCCTCTGGGAAACTATTTGTTCCACCGGAATTGCGTCACAAGGTGTTGGAGGAACATCATTGTACGGTTCTTACAAAACATCCTGCGAGTAGGTCCACTGCCAACCTCATATCTCGTAGATTCTGGTGGCCGGGGTGGCATAAGTGTGTGAAGGACTATGTGTCAGCCTGTACTATCTGTGCACATGCCAAGGTGACATATACTCGACCTTCTGGATCTTTACTTCCGTTACCCATTCCGTCCAGACCATGGACTCATGTATCTATGGACTTTATCACTGATCTACCTAATTCTTCAGGAAAGACAGTTATTCTGGTGGTAGTTGATCACTTTAGTAAAATGGTACATTTTATTGAATTACCAGGCCTACCAATGCTAAAACCCTTGCACAGGTATTTGTTGACAAGATTGTGAAACTTCATGGCATTCCCTCTGACGTGGTCTCAGATTCTGGAAGGCGTTCTGTACTCATCTGGGAATTCAACTGTCCTTTTCTTCGGCTTTTCATCCTCAGTCGAACAGACAGATGGAGCGCACTAATCAGAGTCTGGAGACTTACTTGAGATGTTTTGTATCTGAGAACCAGGAGGAGTGGTCTTCCTTTTTATCTTTGGCAGAGTTTGCCATAAACAATCGTAGTCAGGAGTCCACTGGTGAGTCGCCATTTTTTAGGGCCTATGGATCTCACCCGCAGTTTGGCACATTTTCTGGTTCTAATACTTCTGCATCCTGAGGAAGAACGTTTTTCGTCACCATTGTCATCGATATGGTGAAAAATTCTAAATAACTTGAAAAATATGGGCAACAAATATAAACATGTGGCTGACAGGAAACATATGTGTGGGTGATTCTGTGTGGCTGTCCACAAGAAATATTAAGTTGAAGATACCTTCCTGGAAGTTGGGTCTAAGGTTTATCGGCCCATTTAAGATCACGGCCATTATTAATCCTGTAGCTTTTCGTCTTGAGCTTCCTCAGGCCCTGAAAATTCATAATGTGTTCTAAAGGTCTTTGTTCAAAAAATATGTGGAAGTTTTACAGCTATCTTCCTTGCCCCCCGCTCCGGTCATGGTGGACGGTAATTTGGAATTCGAGATAGCAAAAATAGTTGACTCTCAAGTTCTCCGTGGATCCCTTCAATATCTTGACCACTGGAAAGGTTATGGACCGGAGGAGAGGATGTGGGTGCCGGCATCCGACGTTAATGCCAATCGTTTAGTGAATGCCTATCATAGATCTCACCCGGATAAGGTCGGTCCTGGGTGCCCGGAGGTCACCTGTAGAAGGGGGGGTACTGTCACGGACGTTCCGGTGGCAGGTACCAGAAGATCGGAGAGACTGGCAACTCATGGGTTAAATTGACATGTTCACTGTGGATCTTATTGTGTCTGTGTTTTGGTGAATGCCACATCCCTTGCTTTAGGTGTTGCCTGTTGGTAATTTACTTTTCACATAAGTAGCCGCGTCTCACTCTTGGAGGTCCGGTTTATAGATGTTCTTCCTGCCTTCTAACTAGCTGGTCGGTTGTACTCTGTGGTGCTTCTGGGGTTGCCAGTTTTCTACTTCCAGATAAGTCTTGTCTTTTCTTATTGTTTTGTGTTTGTTATATTCCCTGTTGTTTGTATCTGGGCCTGAGACAGAGACTTCCATTTGTCCATCTGGGGAGGAATGGGTTGTCTCTGGTCCTAACCTCATTTCAGGGCCTTATAGGAATATAAGGGCCTAGGTATCCAGCATATGAATATTCCTACCTTCAAGGTCTATTCATATTGATAGGTAGTTAGGGCCCGGATTAGTGTTGTTTAGGAGGTGACCTGTCCCTTCCCTAGTTTCCAGGCCCAGTTACTGTTCCCCTTCCCTCCTGTGTTTAGTGTGGAGTTTTTCCCCCACACTGATTGTGACAGGTACAGAGGGATGGTAACCAGTTGGGGGGGTGTACCTGTACAGTGTGCCTCTATCCAATCAGTGCTGCCATTTTCAGTCTGTGCAGGGACACACCCCCAGCTGGTTACCTCCCCTCTGTACCCTTACTGCAGACTGCTAGCAATTCATTCATAACTTCTAGCAGGATTAATAAAGGAATGGTACAACATAGAGCCATAAGAATAGATGCTACTGAATTGTTATTACATGGGGAATGCATGAAGCTATTAAAACAGGCATGTCAGGAGTGGGGAGAGGTCCTCTTTACTTCAGACCTCATACATCCAAATTTTCAGACCCCAAAAGTTTCAGTAATCAGAAACAAGCAAAGAAACAGAAAAATGAGGTAAATTTGAGGAATTAGATAGGGGGAGGAGGGACAAGAGGCAGCAGGGAGTAATGCTGGGCAGACATAGTATATAGCTGTTGGCTGAATGCTGGTTGAGCGGATAGCCATTTGTCCTGATTTCCCCTCTACATACTTGTCTTGGAGGGTTGGTCACCACAAAGATTAATGTATGGTGACTTATCCTCCACAATCTTTAATTCAGGGATCTCCATGAAAATTACTTTATTCAGAGAATTCAAGAGGGTTCACATACTTTTAGCACTACTGCATTTTTATTTGTCTTGAACATAATATTTGATTCGTCCCCCCCAGGCAAATGCAATTGAATGCAATCCTCGTTTAATAATTTGGGAGCCTGTAAAGTGCTGACACCGTCATTTTCTAGTCACTCTCTCACTGTATATTTGCACAATATCTGAACCAGAGGGCCATTAAATGAATCCACGTTTATCTGCACATCAAGCCCTCCATCAAATATTCATGTGGTTTTCACAGCTTGTCCTGTGCCTCCGATTATATTATGTATTAAATCTAGGGGATGTTGAAGTCCATGAAGCAAATATGCTAAAAGAGTCGGTAATGTTCCATATTCAAACACTGAGCTCTTACATGAAATATAGCTCCCTGGTATGCGGTTCTCCATCTATGGGGTCTGATACCTGCTGAATTATCAGGAAATGTTATCTTCTCAGCCTACAATCCTTCTTGGGCTTTCCTCCCTACTCTTTGTCCCACCACTTTGTCTTGCGAGTCACTAGAAGCGCCCTCCTAATGATCTGTATCTTTTACTGCATATTTGGGCTCCTTCTGCATGCTAAGTGTAGAACGAGAAACAGAACATGGTGAATAAATGGTCATGACACTGAGGAGAAAGGTTCTGGCAGGCCTGTACCTAGATATATTTTTTTGAATACTTCACACATTGCTCTAATCCGACTAGAGGAATGTATAAAAATAAATATGAGAAAGAGCATTTAGGTAAGGCGATGTCATGGCCAAAAGTCCAGAGCACCAGCCTTGTTCTTTACCAAAGTCTGAAGATTGAACCATAATAGGCCTGCACAGTGGGAAATACTAGGCCCCATTAAGCACTAATCATTCTTAGTATTATAAACATCTTCTAAAATGTTGGAAATCTGTGTGCAGCCATCCAGTCTGCCTGACCCCTATGAGCCAGAATGGATCTCCAATATGCCATTGATAGTGAAACATCTGAAAGGGAGACCACCTTACTGTAAGGGAAAGATGCATCAGAAATATAAGACAAAACCAAAAGACTAGAAACAAGTAGAAAATTATGAAGAAGGACTATGACTGGTATGAGTGGCAACTCAATCGGCCTGGTCAATATGGGACAGAATGCAACCTCAATGAGCCATTGATGGTGAGACATCTGTTGGATGAAGATTGTAAGGAAAAGTCAAAGCGGGTCAGCAAGACCAAACTGAAAGACTTGAAACTGGTAGAAAATGAAGAAACCAATGAGTTTTGGGGAAGGACTATGGTACTACCTATAGTATGGTAAAAGTTGGACCCCAATCTCCCTGGTCTATATAAATAAAATTGGAAACCCAATGAGCCATTGATGGTGAGATATCTGTTAGGATGACCATCCTAAGGAAAGGTCTTGAGTAGAGCAGAGTTAGGTATTGGACATTCGCAAGAAAAGAGATATGAAGAACATATCAGACAACAAATACTGAATAATAAACTCACTGATAGGTGACAGAAAACTGGATTAGGATGACAACAGAAGATGGCAATGGAACAGATGGCAGACAGCACTGGCATACAGGTGGAGAAGGATGAGTAGAGAAATAAAACCTAGCAGAAACTGACTCTGTACTGCCAAGTCCAATAAGACTGTAGAAAATTACAAAGCCAATGGAGAAGGATTCAAGATTCTAGAAATTACTGCACATAGCATTTGCTATACACAGCAAAGAGGCACAGACACAAAGGTATTAAAAGGCATAGTAATCAAGTAACGAAGCACTAGATTTAGGTGTAATTTATAGCAACTGCCTCAAATAAAGTTAGTGAGACACAGGTCAGAGATTTCTGTTGCTTGAAAAGCCATGTACCATATGAGATCCCATATTGTTGTGCTGTGTGATTTGCTGATATGTGCCTAATGCTGCAGCGATATGCCACCAAGGTAACTGGCACATATGTGTACTACTGTGGGTGTAGTGCCCTGTATATTAAGGCCATGTGGTCAGTCGCAAGTAGCCTGTGATTGGGAGTGATGCCTCTGGGAATCATATACCTTCAGTCAGGATCTTGATGAGCATTGTATAAAAGTGAGGTGAACTACACAGTATAACATGCGGACAAACAATGTATTTATTGTAGAAATGCAATGCGCATTGGTGGCAGTGAAGGAATAACTTCCAGAGACACATCAATGCTGGGATGACAGAGGTCATTGGCGAGGTCACCCTAAGATGTCCACATGTTGTAGAACTTGTTCTTGAAAGCACATATAGGACAGGACCTCGTGGTCAGTAGCACACAGGCATCATTGAGAGAGTGCTGAGCGATGCTAGAGCTGGAAGAGAATGGCAGCTAAACCCTGTGTGTTAGTTAGCTAGCAGTGGAGGTACAGATGTTCTCACTAACTACTCACCCCTTCAAAGCTTAGAAGGGGGAGAGATGCTGCAGCAGAAGGATAGCCTGGAGCAAGGGTGACCACTCTGATGTTCCTAGAACATGCACCGTTGACCTTCAATGAACCTGGAGTAAAGAAAGACCAGTCTGAGTGCTGCTAGCAGGGCCGTTTCTAGGGGCGGGCGGGACGGGCGGCCGCCCGGGGCGCTGTCAGAAGGGGGGCGCCGGCAGGGGCGCCCTGTGTGGTGTAAAAAAATAAAAAATAAAAATTGGTTATATATAATTGCCGGCCGGCGGCGCCCGTCATGCTGCGCCTCCTGAGCGGCTAAGCGCTTGCCGCTCCTCTAAAGAATCTCCTGCCTGCTGTCTCTGCTCTGTGCTCATGTTAATGTAGCGTGGCCGAGCTCTGGTCGGTCCGCGGTACTGGAGCTTCTGTTTCCTGTACCCGGCCGGACTGACAGGAAGTGCTCACTTAGTGTGCACTTCCTTTCAGTCCGGCCAGGTACAGGAAACAAATGCTCCTGTACCGCGGACCGACCAGAGCTCGGCCACGCTACACTAGAGGTGACAATAGAATGGAAATGAGTGACAGGGGGGGGAGAGAATGGAAATTAGTGACGGGGGGGAGAATGGAAATTAGTGACAGGGGGGGGGGAGAATGGAAATTAGTGACAGGGGGGGGGGAGAATGGAAATTAGTGACAGGGGGGGGGAGAATGGAAATTAGTGACGGGGGGGAATGGAAATGAGTGACAGGGGGGGGGGATGGAAATGAATGACAAGGGGGGGGGGATGGAAATGAATGACAAGGGGGGGGGATGGAAATGAGTGACAAGGGGGGGGATGGAAATGAGTGACAAGGGGGGGGAATGGAAATGAGTGACAAGGGGGGGATGGAAATGAGTGACAAGGGGGGGATGGAAATGAGTGACAAGGGGGGGGGATGGAAATGAATGACAAGGGGGGGGGATGGAAATGAGTGACAGGGGGGGGGGGATGGAAATGAGTGACAAGGGGGGGGGAATGGAAATGAGTGACAAGGGGGGGGAATGGAAATGAATGACAAGGGGGGGGGAATGGAAATGAGTGACAAGGGGGGGGATGGAAATGAGTGACAAGGGGGGGGGATGGAAATGAGTGACAAGGGGGGGGGAATGGAAATGAGTGACAAGGGGGGGAAAATGTTAATGAGTGACAAGGGGGGGGGGGGGTAGAAGAGAGTGACAAGGGAGTCCCCAGAGCCAGACTGCAGCCAGAGACCAGATCATCTTATTGTCCTGGTGGTAAGTAGACAATGCAATATGTTTATTATGTAATTGTTTAGTTATTAATACTACATTGGAAACTAATTTACCTCACATTTAGGGTCCATTCACACGTCCGTATGTGTTTTGCGGATCCACAAAGCACGGACAGCGGCAATGTGCGTTCCGCATTTTGCGGACCGCACATTGCCGGCACTAAGAGAATATGCCTGTTCTTGTCCGCTATTGTGGACAAGAATAGGACATGTTCTATTTTTTTCAGGATCGGAATTGCGGCCCCATAGAAATGTATGAGTCCGCAATTCCATTCCGCAAAAAGAGACAGCTACAAGAAGCTGGATTAACCGTAAGGGAAGCATAGCAGTTATTTTAATTTAAAAGCTGAGAAAGGGTTGGAACATATGTGATGTCTGATAAGGGGGGGGGCGGCAATTTTTATCTTGCCTAGGGCGGCAAAAATCCTCGCACCGGCCCTGCCTCCCTCTGACATCTCGCCTGACCTGTGCCCGAGTGCCGAGTCCTCTCACTCTTCAGACAGTGCGGGCGGCACTTACTGACGTCACGCGCCTGCTCCTCCCACTAGGCGGCGCAGGCGTGTGACATACAGTGAGTGAGTGAGCGCCGCACTGCCTGCCTGTTACCGCCCGCCCTGAGCCCCTGAGCAGTGCTGATGCCTGCTGTGAGGCGAGTGATGGTCTGGGGGGGGCATTAATTACAATGGGGGGGGGGGGGGCATTAATTACAATGGGGGGGACATTAATTACAATGGGGGGGACATTAATTACAATGGGGGGGGGAGCACTGTGGGAGACATGAAAATGGGGGCCACTGTCACTGTGGGGGACATTAAGTTTAATAAGGATCACTATGGACATTATTTAGAATGGAGGCTGCTGTTGGTGTCATTACTCATTATAACTGTATAATGTCAGGCCTAGTCCTGAGCTGAGTTATATCACCCTGCCCATGCCCTGTATAATAATGTACCCATCCCTGATACCCCTTAGTTATATTACCCGGCTGGGGTAAAATAACTAAGGGGTATCAGGGTACATTATTATACAAGGCAGGGTAATATAACTCAGGACTAGGCCTATCAGACATTATACAGTTATAATGACACCCACAGCAGCCTCCATTCTAAATAATGTCCATAGTGATCCTTATTAAAAATAATGTCCCCCCACAGGCAGGCTCTGTGGGCGGCGGCGCTCACTCACTGTACGTCACGCGCCACGTGACGTACAGTAAGTGCGGTGAGCACCGCCGCCCGCACTGCCTGCCTGTTACCGCCCGCCCGGAGCAGTGCTGAGAAAGAAGCCTGCTGTGAGTGAGAGCCTGAGTCTGTGGGTCACTGTGACCGTCCGTGCAATGTGGTTCCACATTTTTTACAATGGGGAGACACTTATTTCATCGAGCAGTTTTGAGGGGGGGGGGGGGGAGTTTTTTTGGCACTCGCCCTGAGAGAAATTTTACCTAGAAACTGCACTGGCTGCTAGTAGGTATGTCTATGTACAGAGTGGTGTTTCAGTCTAGATACATTGAGTATGTAGAAAGACAGAGACAAACTACAGACTATTGAGCAATTTGTGTGTAAGTGCTCCAGGAGTAACGAGTTGCCATTGTCACGGAGCAAAAGCCATCTGTCACAGCTGTGTCATGCTTGTTGCTGTGTGCCGTGACACGTTAGCCATGCATGTGGTTGCCAGGGGCAATGTGTCTGTTACTCTGCTGGTGTGTGCACTGCCCCTTATATCTTAGTTCCTTCCCTGTCTTGATCTGGAGGGGTTAAATCCCTGGCTGGGCGTGGCCACTAGGTTTATTTAACCTGTGGCTTGCAGGCTGGAGTTTGTTGTCCTCCAGCCTTTGTTGGTGCTGGAACCTTGCTCATGTCTGGCTTATTCCATATGCCCAGTGCTTGAGGGCCACCTTGTGGAACATCAAGGTCTCAGCAATGTCTCACCTATGTCTTCCCGGTGTCTCCTTCCCTTCTCTACCCTACTTTAAGTGAGGTGTCGTTTGTAGGGGTAGATGTTATGTCTGGTTGTTGTTACATGTCTGGTGGCGTTTGTTGTTCAGCATGTTTGCTAGACATTGTCCTGTCTATCAGTGTGTGGGGAACTTGAAGTCTGTATGCAGCTCTGCCTGGGGCCACCATGCGTCCTGTTTGCATGGGGGTCCAGGCAGTAACTGGTGTGCTGGATACCTGGGTGTGGTTGTTTGTACTGTGTCCTGTATGGTGTGTGGGCACCTGTACTCATGCTCAGGTTCCAGTTGTTGTGGCTGCGGCAGGTAAGTGTGTTTTTCTGTGTGCCTACCTGCCGATCCAGTAGCTATATATGGTCTTTACTTTTTCCCTGGCATTTAGGCCGGTTGAGACTCCTATGCTTCCGTGTATTGGAAGAAAAGGTCGTCTCAGCCCTTTCCCTATTTTTGAGGGATTATCAGGGTGACTCAGGGTCCTAGGTTCCTGAGTATGAGCCGTCCTACCATCCAGGTCCGCTCATATGGCTTGGAGTTAGGGCGAGGGTTAGGGAAGCAATAGGAGGTGACCTGCTCCCTTATCCCAGCCTCTAGCCAAGTTGCTTGTCGGTCTGCTCCACATTGTACGGTGGGGGTTTCTTTACCCCACTTCCCACCGTGACACCATCTTTGCTGTGAGGCAGAAGGAGACACAGAGACTGAGAGACGTTGCCCAAGAAAGTTGGGTATGATACCTACTGGGAGAGTAAGCAACTTAAAGGGACAGTGTCTGTGCCTAAGACCTATTTTACACATCAGTGATTTTCATCAGTGGCTTTTAGCAAACACCAGGTGTACGCCTTATTGAGTTCCCTCTTGAAAGAAGCATCAAGCTTGTTGCCACTGCATGAGTTCAGTAAAAGCCATGCTTCCTGTTAGATCTGTAGATCTGTATCTATCTGTCGCCATCCTCCGTGCTTAAGTGGGGAGCCACTATACAGGTCACTGGCTAAAAAAAGATTCTGTGCAAGGCCTGACCCCCTTATACCTTCCTGCACTATGGAGTAAGATGAGCAGTAGTGTTGATCGCGAATATTCTAATCGCAAATTTTTATCGCAGATATCGGCACTTCGAGAATTTGCGAAGATATAGAATATAGTGCTATATCTTCGTAATTGCAAATATTCAAGATTTTTTTTCATCAGTAACCTCCCTTCTTGCTTGTGGGCCAATGAAAAGGCTGCAATATCTTTGTCTGAGCTTAGCAACATCCCTAGCAACCAATAGGAAAGTTGCCTGCCCCTTACTATATAAGAACCTCCCCAGCAGATATTTTCTGCAGTTTTTTGCAGATCTGAGAGAGAGAGCAGTGACATTGCTGTGCTCTGAGCTTTTATCTGGATCCTATTCCTTATCCAATTACCGTATTTTTCGCCCTATAAGACGCACCTAGGTTTTAGAGGAGGACAATAAGAAAAAAATATTTTTCATTACACCTCAGGTCAGACCACCAATCAGACCCCCAATGTTAATAAGACCCCAATCAGACCTCAAATAAGAGCCCCATGCCTCTCATCAGCCTCCATGCCTCTCATCAGCCCCCATGCTTCTCATCAGCCCCCATATCACGCCCATGCTTCTTATTAGCCCCCATTATCAGCCTTATGCCTCTTATTAGCCCCCATTATCCCGCTCATCACCCCCATTGCCCCATCCCTAAGCAGCCTCATGTTTTATAAAATAAAGAGAACTTACCTCTCCTGCTCCTGGACGCCACCGCTCCTCACTGCCCGCGATCTGCTTCCTCCTGCTGTCGGCTGTGCTGTGAACTGGGGCGCACAGCGAGAGGTCACAGAGCGCCCTCACGCTGTTTGCAGCCACTGCACAGCCGACAGCCGAGGGCCAGGAAGCGGTGAGTACAGAGCCTTCACTGCTTCCTGGTCCTCCGGTACTAATGAGCGCTTTAATAATGGAAGCGCTCATTAGCATTCGCCCCATAAAACGAAGGGGCATTTTCCCCCACTTTTAGGGGGGGAATGAGTCTTATGGGGCGAAAAATACGGCATTAGATAGTTAGCTCATATATATAATACAGATAGTTAGTGGGAGATAAACAGTGTAGGTTATATCCTGATATAGTGGAGCTGATAGGTTCCAGTGCAGGGTGTTAGGTAGTGTGATAGGGATTACTGTTTCTCTGCTGTCCATACATACATGCTACAGACATAGTGCTGTGATGTCACAACAATACTTAGTGCACCAATCAGTAATATCTACTCAGACCTGCTAAAATGGGAAGTTGCATGTATTCTGCAAAAAATATAAACACATTAGTGCCGATTTGCGCAATCACGAAAATAATGACTGGAGATCACGAATTCTAGAATTCACAAATTAATTCTGAATATTATGTGAAAAATTGGTGAAATATCACGAAAACGAATATTGCCTATGCCGCTCATCACTAATCAGCAGCCGATTCACCATCACCTCGAGCAGCAACCAATCATAAAGTGAGTGGAGCTAATCAGAAAAGTTGATTTCATTTCCAGATGGGTGAAGTAAACTTCTGTGACAATCAGCCTCCGTACGAGCATAGGGATTCCTACAGTCTGTTCCTTACGTGGGCGGTTCTACGAAATGAAAAAAGATGTTTTTCTGAGAAAACCTGCATAATATTTCTAAAGGTCAGAAAGAATTGGCAGCTGTAACAACATACTTCATGGCTGTCATTTCTATGCCTGATATAAAAAGGCAACTTCTTTTTTTTTTTTTAGCTTTTAGTCAGCTTTGAATAAAGTTAGTATTTTTCACTTCTCCGTCAGCCCCACACTGGGACAGAAAGGCTGAAAATGGCTTTCATATGGACAGCTTAGTGGGAAATAAAGCTTTAAAGGAAACCTGTCATCAACTTTATGCTGCCCATACTAACGGCATTAAAAGACAAAAACATGCAATGCGACAACTCACTGCAATATAGAGTACAAAACTGCATAATAATTACAAGTGCTACACTATAAGTGAGAGATACTTGGCAAATCGTTTTGTACAAAATTATTTGAGCCCGTCTGCCGCACGTCAAGGCGATCTCTGTTAGACGGGTTCCTAACACTAAATTCTACCTGTTAGGTGCCGTGACGGCTACCATACACTTCAGGAAGTGTAGGTTCCATCTAATTAAAATCAGCCTATAGGGCAGACAGGGTGGTCAGGAGTGCATGACTGAGGAGGCAGCCACACCTCCAGTACAAACTGCAAAGAAAAACAAAAAAGGGGGTCAGTCAGCACATACCAAACCGCAGGAGCACATTGCTATGGCAGGGAACAACATTAAAAGACAAAAACATGCAATGCGACAACTCACTGCAATATAGAGTACAAAATTGCATAATAATTACAAGTGCTACACTATAAGTGAGAGATACTTGGCAAATCGTTTTGTACAAAATTATTTGAGCCCGTCTGCTGCACGTCAAGGTGATCTCTGTTAGACGGGTTCCTGCGGTTTGGTATGTGCTGACTGACCCCCTTTTTGTCTTTCTTTGCAGTTTGTACTGGAGGTGTGGCTGCCTCCTCAGTCATGCACTCCTGACCACCCTGTCTGTCCTATAGGCTGATTTTAATTAGGTGGAACCTACACTCCCTGAAGTGTATGGTAGCCGTCATGGCACCTAACAGGTAGAATTTAGTGTTAGGAACCCGTCTAACAGAGATCGCCTTGACGTGCGGCAGACGGGCTCAAATAATTTTGTACAAAACGATTTGCCAAGTATCCCATACTAACGGCAGCATAAAGTAGAGACGGGTGAGTTTATTTCAGTGGTCTGTCATTTATAAGTTAAAAGTAAGTGGTTGCCGAGAACTAACATCACAATCATTGCAGACTGGGCCTGGAAAAGAGTCATGGCCACCTGAGAAGAGTCCTGGTTATTCATAATTTCCTGCTCTCCCTGCCCACCTGCTGATGACTGACAGTCTTCTACCTAGTTTTCTTACTTTCTCTTTAGGAGAAGCAGGAGATTAGGAATAACCAGCAGGGCCGGATTAACGTAGGGGCTGATGGAGCTGCAGCTCCAGGCCCCTACCATAAAATAGGCCCATCTGCCAGCCAAAAGGCCGTCGGGAGGGTTAAAAGGCCGTCTGTTGTACACAGCGCAGCGTCACATAGCACACAGACAATGAATGCAGATGCTCACCTCACGCTGGCAGCAGGGAGCCTGAGGGAGGGACTCGGGAGGAGCGTAATATGATCCTAGAGTGGAAGCTGCTTCTGCCAGCCCCTCCCCTCCCCGCCCACCAACCAATCAGAGCTGAGGCAAGGCAAGCACTAGCAGCTCTGAGTCGTCTGAGTAGTGCAGGGAGTCTTCACAGGTCCTGTAAGGGAATTGCACAGTGTAAAGTGTAGTTCCCAGGTTAGAACAGTGCATCTGCCAGGACCTGTGATGACATCATCTTCAACGTCACAGGTCCTGCAGAATCTAGCAAAGGAACTGCACCAAAAATGGTGTAGTTCCTAGGTTTGAAAGGTACATCTGCCAGGACCTGTGATGACATCATCACAGGTCCTTCAACCCCTAACAGCAAGTATTAGAAGTTCACAATCAGCTCTGCATCGATCCATACAGACTGGAATGGAGTGGTAAGAGGAGTTCCTCCACTTCTCATCATTTACCCCCCTCCATGCCCTGTTTTTACTCATTGCTCACTCATGTATAATACTTCAGACAGGTACAGTGACCACAACCTCATGTACCTCACACACACAGTGACCATAATGTATAACTGACCACATATTTCTATAAACACTGCATCTACAGTATTATACCTTGTATGCCTCACATCTATATATATATATATATATACACACACACACTGCATATATTAAACAGTATTATAGATGCAATATGTACAGATATATAATATATATTGCAGTGTACTGATATGTGAGGTACAAGGTATAATAGATGCAGTGTGTATAGATATATTGTATATACAGCAGTGTACTGATATGTGAGGTACAAGGTATAATATATGCAGTGTGTATAGATATATTGTATATACAGCAGTGTACTGATATGTTAGGTACGAGGTATAATAGATGGTGTGTACAGGTATATTGTATATACAGTATTGGATTGATATGTGAGGTACGAGCTGTAATTTATACCTCATATATCAGTACACTGCTGTATATACTATATACCTGAACACACTGCATATATTATACCACGTTCCTCACATATCAGTACACTGCTGTATACACTATACATCTGTACACACTGCATCTATTATACCTCTTTTGTGTGCCAGGCCTGTTTTGTAATCCCAATCCGGCCCTGATAGCATAAATTATAAAACAGCAGCGAACATAGTTCATGGAACAAAGAGAGAGGCCTGGAATGGGTAGTGGGAGGGGCTATAAAAGGGGAATGGGGGCCCAATTTAGATTCTTGCTATGGGGCCCAGTGATTTCTATGTACGCCTTTGACAGGAGCAGAGAGATAAGAGAAGTGACAGATGACACAGAGTTTAGATTACAGGTTGAATTAACCCTTTAGGATCAAATTGGCTTCTCAGGAGATATATATGTTAAAGGCATCTCATTCAGTAGCTATATAAATAAGGGTGGGTTCACATCTCCTTTATGGATTCCGTTAAGTGGGGACTATTTTATTATCAGCCAGTGACTGTGTTACTGTAATACTGTTATCAATTCAGCACATAGTTTTCCCTGTGCATTCACATTTCACTTCACTTGGTTCGTTGTACTGCTGTCAGTGTCAGACTGTTGTCACTGTGGGTAACAATGCACAACAGACAACAATGGACACCACAGTGACAGCTCCTGACTCCTCCTGTCCAGCGTCAGCCTCAGCTTCCCTTCACTATCACTATAATCCATCACTCTTCCTGATCCTAACTCACTCATAGAGAGCTGTAGAGCCGACTGAGTCAGCAGCAGCAAGTGAATCGAATGGATAGCATCTGCGCATGCGCACCGGCACCTAGAGTCTTCGGTTCACTTGCGAGTCAGCTCAGCAGTCAGTGACTCAGCAAGTGAACCGAAGATCCGATTCATGAATCGGTTCATTTGAATGAGCTGATTCAAATGAACCGATTCATCTGAAAGATCCGAACTTCCCATCACTACTGAGGTTATATCCGGCGGGCCGCGACATTACAGGAACAGCACCAGCTGCTCTGACGTCCTGCCGCCGGATATACGTCACAGGATATCTGGCGGCAGGACGTCAGAGCAGCTGGTGCGGTTCCTGTAATGCCGGCCCGCCGGATATGACCTCAGTGCACCCGCGGTTATCCCTCCTGCACGCTGCGCTGTGTACAACCTACTCAGCAGTTTCGACCAGCACACGGCCCACAGCGCTCAGCCACACCAGCCCGTGAGACAGCAGGAGCTTCTGGAGCAGGTATCAGATAAACTCATCCAGTTGGAAGGGAGGGCAATCATAGTGCTGTTATGATTTATGGACACAGCTCTCAGCATGCTTAGCCAGCCTTCTATCTGGCTTTGCATCTTGAGAGTCACAGTCCACAGGCTGTTTCTGAGCTGTGTCCATAAATCATAACAGCATTATGAAAATTACTGACTGGCTAAGCATGCTGAGAGCTCAGTCTAAATAACATAACACATTAAAGAAATTACTGTTTCTAGCTGCTAGTCCACAGCTAGTCCACAGCAGCTAGAAACAGTAATTTCTTTAAAGGGATTCTGTCACCAGGTTTCACCCCTGTCAGCTAAAAATATGCTGATGTTCAGGGCGTCTTCACAATTCCTAATGTGGGCTTATAAATGTCATCTGTGGGCTTATTTAGCTAAAAAACAGCTATTACTAACCTGTCAGTCAAACAAATAAGGTGCCTAAGGGGATGTTAATGGGTGCAAGATGCCCGCCGTACCCACCGCCGTTCAGGCCCAGCGCCGCCTTTCCGGACTTCTGCACCGCCTCTCGCTCTCCCTCCCTCCCCCCTCCTTCTGCTGTAAGATCTCGCGCTTGCGCACAGGGCTCTGCCTGATGCGCCTGTGCGGACTTCTCCATTTGGCTTCTTACAGCGAAGTGCGCATGCGCCGGCACTTCGCTCAACCCCTGTATGCGCGAGAACTTACAGCAGGAGGAGGGGGAGGGAGAGCGAGAGGCGGCACAGAGGATTAGGAGGCGGTGCAGAAGTCCGGAAAGGCGGCGCTGGGCACGAACGGCGGTGGGTGCGGCCGACACCTTGCATTCATTAACATCCCCTTGGGCACCTTATTTGTTTGACTGACAGGTTAGTAATAGCTGTTTTTTAGCTAAATAAGCCCACAGATGACATTTATAAGCCCACATTAGGAATCGTGAAGACGCCCTGAACATTAGCATATTTTTAGCTGACAGGTGAAACCTGGTGACAGAATCCCTTTAATGTGTTATGTTATTTAGACACAGCTCTCAGCATGCTTAGCCGGCCTTCTATCTGACTGGCTAAGCATGCTGAGTGCTGTGTCCATAAATCATAACACAGCTCTATGAAAATTACTGTTTCTAGCTGCAGTTGTCCACAGTCCACAGCAGCTAGAAAACAGTAATCTTCATAGTCATGTTAAATGATCACTATAGTGTCAGGAAAACAAAGCGGTTTTCCTGACACTATAGTGCCCTGAGGGTGCCCCACCCTCAGGGTCCCCCTCCCGTGGCCCCCCTCCATGTTGCCAAGATAGACGCCAAATGAAGGGGTAGTTGCAGGAACAAAATACTTTAATGGTATCGATAAAATATATATGTAATTAAGACACTGAGTGCAGTTCCATAAAAAGGCCCAGCAAAATCCTCAGCACCAGGCCCATGATGCTCTTAATCCGGCCCTGATAACCAGGACTCTTCTCAGGTAGATTTGACTCTTCTCAAGGCCTGGGCTGCAATAATTATGATGCTGGTTCTCAGCAACCACTTACTATTAGCTCATGAGTGACACACTGCTTATATCAGCATTGCTGTCACTAATTTATGCTGCCCTCAGTGAGGTCAGCATAAAGTTGATGACAGGTTCTCTTTAAGGATGATCACATAGGTAATGGGAGATATGGATCACTCCAACCCCCACCTTTACGCTCTGCCCTAAATTTGTCTGACCATGATTAGTATTACTATTTTGCCTGTCCTGAACCTGTTTCGGATATACAGTCCTGATCAAAAGTTTAAGACCACTTGAAAAATGGCTAAAAATCTTATTTTACATTGTTGGATCTTAACAAGGTTCCAAGTAGAGCTTCAACAAGCAACAAGAAGAAATGAGAGTGAGACAAAACATTTTTTTGAGCATTCAATTAATTGAAAATAACGATTAAACTGAAACAGGCTGTTTTTCAGCTGATCCAAAGTTTAGGACCACATGCCTTTAAAAGGCCAAATCTGTGCAAAGATGTGGATTCATTGTCATTTTCTGTCAGGTAGTCACACGTTGTGATGGCAAAGGCAAAAAAACTCTCCCTTTTTGAACGTGGTAGGGTTGTTGAACTGCATAAGCAGGGTCTCTCACAGCGCGCCATCTGGAATTTCTTAAATGATCCTGAAGGTTATGGAACAAAAAAGTAAAGTGGAAGACCCCAAAAAAATGTCATCAGCACTGAGCCGGAGGATCCAATTGGCTGTCCTTACTGGTGCTGACTGCAGCCCCATAACCATCAGACGGCATCTGAGACTGAAGGGCTTCAAAAACAAAAAACATCTTCAAAGACCTTGTCTCCTTGAACGCCACAGAACTGCTCGTTTGGACTTTGCAAGAGAGCACCAAACATGGGACATTCAAAGGTGGAAGAAAGTTTTATTCTCTGATGAGAAAAAATTTAACCTTGATGGTCCTGATGGTTTCCAACGTTACTGGCATGACAAGCAGATCCCACCTGAGATGTTTTCTACGCGCCACAGTGGAGGGGGCGCCATAATGGTCTGGGGTGCTTTTTCCTTCAGTGGAACAATGGAGCTTAGTAGCGGAGTACCAGGAAGCAGTGAAGGCTCTGTACTCACCGCTTCCTGGTCCTCGGCTGTCGGCTGTGAAGGCTGCGCACAGTGTGAGGGCACGCTGTGCGCGCCAGCTTACAGCACAGCAGACGGAGAAGGAGGAAGACCAAGCGCGGGCGGTGATGAGCTTCGGCGTCCGGAGCAGGAAAGGTACGTATTTTATTTCATTTTATAAAACATGAGGCTGCTTGGGGCAATATGGAGAGGATGGGGGAAATATAGACATGCTGGCGGCTGATATGGGACAATATAGACATGCTGGAGGCTGACAGGGGCAATATGGACATGCTGGAGGCATATATAGGGGCAATATAGAGATGCTGGAGGCAGATATGGGGGCAATATGGACATGCTGGGGGCAATATGGACATGCTGGAGGCTGATATGGGGGCAATATGGAGATTATGGGGGCAATATGGACATGCTGGAGGCTGATATGGGGGCAATATGGACATGCTGGAGGCTGATATGGGACAATATGGACATGCTGGAGGCTGATATGGGACAATATGGACATGCTGGAGGATGATATGGGGGCTGTGGCAAAACCAACCTCGCCACTGGGTTTTGGAGGGGCCTGGCTACCAGCCTCTTGCCCCAGGATTATGGGCCCTCTCATCAGCCAGGCTTGCTTTGTTCACAAAGGACTTGTACTAACTTGAACCCCTGGTCTAATTCTTGCCATTTTGGGATGTTAAATGACTATGTGTATTGAAAAGGGTGGGACATTGTATACGCGGAGTAGTGAGGTCTGTTCCATTGTCTCTCTGTGTGAATTGACGATGTCCTTTGTCCTGAGAGATAATTGAATTACGTCTCGGTTGTCTCCAGGACAGAAGACATTGTATATTCTCCTGCCTGTGATGATTGCATCAACCCAGAGTGAGGTAATTGGATCACGGGTAGAGGGGAGGATTTTGTGTGGGAGTGTCTGAGTGTATTGTACGTGGTTATTGGCTGTTTTTACAAAACCCTGTGGGTGGTAACCTTGTTGGAAAATGTGTATAAATCAATGCTTGTGTGTTCAAATAAAGAGTTCCTGTTTTACCCTTTACCATATCGAGGCTGGTGTTTGGGTAAATGATCGACACTGGGGGATTGCTATACGCTGAAGATTTGCTATAATCCCCTGGCATAACTACTAGCTCTTGCAAGAGCTGTTCCTGCTCTCGGGATTTGGGAGAGGTTCCCCCACTGGAGCCTGGAGCCTTGTCGTAGGTCCAGGGTGGGTAGGAGACGGTGAGACCTCAACCAAGCTTCGGCGGTTCGTGGGGTCTGCAGCGCTTACGGTGTCAAGTGGAGTGCTTGGGGACCTCGGGAAGCACTAGGAGCATCTATCAACGGAGGTACCCGGTCGGGGTGCTAGGAGATCTGTTACAGGGGCAATATGGAGATGCTGGGGGCAATATGAACATGATGGAGGCTGTTATGGGGGCAATATGGAGATGCTAGGGGCTGATCTGGGGCAATATTGAGATAGTGAGGCAATATGGGGCTGCTGGGGGCTGATATGAGGCAATGGGGGCTAATATGAGAGGCAATGGGGGCTGATATGAGGCAATGGGGACTGCTGGGGTCTGATATGAGACTGCTGGGGACTGATAAGAGGCATGAGGCTGTTATCTGAGGTCTTATTGGGGGTCTGATCTGAAGTCTTGTTGGGGTCTGATTAACATTGGGGGTCTGATTAGTGGTCTTACCTGAGTTCTAATGAAAAATATTTTTTTCCTATTGTCCCCCTCTAAAACCTAGGTGCGTCTTATGGGTCGATGCATCTTATAGGGTGAAAAATACGGTAAATGCTAAAAAACCAAGATCTGAGTAGGTAGGTCCCCTAAATAATGGTAAAAGGGGGTTAGTCACAGAGGACAAGGAAAAGGTAGAGTTACTAAATGTGTTTTTAGCTGTTAGCCCAGTGGTCCGAGCCGGCGCTGCTGCCCCTAACCGCGGGCAGGGGCGCCGAGCTCCCTCCTGCGTGCCGTGCTGACAAGCATGGGCAGCAGGTAACTTAACCCCTTAAGGACCGGGCTCATTTTCACCTTAAGGACCAGGCTCATTTTCACCTTAAGGACCAGGCCATTTTTTGCAAATCTGACCAGTGTCACTTTAAGTGCTCATAACTTTAAAACGCTTTGACTTACCCAGGCCGTTCTGAGATTGTTTTTTCGTCACATATTGTACTTCATGACACTGCTAAAATTGGGTCAAAAAAGTTAATTTTTTTGCATAAAAAAATACAATTTTTACCGTAAATTTTGAAAAATTAGCAAATTTCAAATTTTCAGTTTCTCTACCTCTGTAATACATAGTAATACCCCCAAAAATTGTGATGACTTTACATTCCCCATATGTCTACTTCATGCTTGAATTGTTTTGGGAATGATATTTTATTTTTTGGGGATGTTACAAGGCTTAGAAGTTTAGAAGCAAATTTTGAAATTTTCAGAAATCTTCAAAATCCCACTTTTTATGGACCAGTTCAGGTTTGAAGTCATATTGTGAGGCTTAGATAATAGAAACCTCCCAAAAATGACCCCATTCTAGAAACTACACCCCTCAAGGTATTCAAAACTGTTTTTTCAAACTTTGTTAACCCTTTAGGTGTTCCACAAGAGTTAATGGCAGATGGAGAAACAATTTTGAAATTTATATTTTTTGGAAAATTTTCCAATATAATCAATTTTTTCCAGGAGTAAAACAAGGGTTAACTGCCAAACAACACTCAAAATGGGTTGCCCTGATTCTGTAGTTTGCAAAAACACCCCATATGTGGTCGTAAACTACTGTTTGGCCGAACGGTAGCACATAGAAGGAGGGGAACACCATATGGGTTTTGGAAGGCAGATTTGGCAGGACTGGTTTTGTTTATACCATGTCCCATTTGAAGCCCCCTGTTGCACCCCTAGAATAGAAATTTCAAAAAAGTGACTCCATCTAAGAAAGTACACCCCTCAAGGTATTCAAAACTGGGTTTACAAACTTTGTTAACCCTTTAGGTGTTCCACAAGAGTTAATGGCAGATGGAGAAACAATTTTGAAATTTCTATTTTTTGGAAAATTTTCCAATATAATCAATTTTTTCCAGGAGTAAAACAAGGGTTAACTGCCAAACAACACTCAAAATGGGTTGCCCTGATTCTGTAGTTTGCAAAAACACCCCATATGTGGTCGTAAACTACTGTTTGGCCGAACGGTAGCACATAGAAGGAGGGGAACACCATATGGGTTTTGGAAGGCAGATTTGGCAGGACTGGTTTTGTTTATACCATGTCCCATTTGAAGCCCCCTGTTGCACCCCTAGAATAGAAATTTCAAAAAAGTGACTCCATCTAAGAAAGTACACCCCTCAAGGTATTCAAAACTGGGTTTACAAACTTTGTTAACCCTTTAGGTGTTCCACAAGAGTTAATGGCAGATGGAGAAACAATTTTGAAATTTCTATTTTTTGGAAAATTTTCCAATATAATCAATTTTTTCCAGGAGTAAAACAAGGGTTAACTGCCAAACAACACTCAAAATGGGTTGCCCTGATTCTGTAGTTTGCAAAAACACCCCATATGTGGTCGTAAACTACTGTTTGGCCGAACGGTAGCACATAGAAGGAGGGGAACACCATATGGGTTTTGGAAGGCAGATTTGGCAGGACTGGTTTTGTTTATACCATGTCCCATTTGAAGCCCCCTGTTGCACCCCTAGAATAGAAATTTCAAAAAAGTGACTCCATCTAAGAAAGTACACCCCTCAAGGTATTCAAAACTGGGTTTACAAACTTTGTTAACCCTTTAGGTGTTCCACAAGAGTTAATGGCAGATGGAGAAACAATTTTGAAATTTCTATTTTTTGGAAAATTTTCCAATATAATCAATTTTTTCCAGGAGTAAAACAAGGGTTAACTGCCAAACAACACTCAAAATGGGTTGCCCTGATTCTGTAGTTTGCAAAAACACCCCATATGTGGTCGTAAACTACTGTTTGGCCGAACGGTAGCACATAGAAGGAGGGGAACACCATATGGGTTTTGGAAGGCAGATTTGGCAGGACTGGTTTTGTTTATACCATGTCCCATTTGAAGCCCCCTGTTGCACCCCTAGAATAGAAATTTTAAAAAAGTGACTCCATCTAAGAAAGTACACCCCTCAAGGTATTCAAAACTGGGTTTACAAACTTTGTTAACCCTTTAGGTGTTCCACAAGAGTTAATGGCAGATGGAGAAACAATTTTGAAATTTCTATTTTTTGGAAAATTTTCCAATATAATCAATTTTTTCCAGGAGTAAAACAAGGGTTAACTGCCAAACAACACTCAAAATGGGTTTCCCTGATTCTGTAGTTTGCAAAAACACCCCATATGTGGTCGTAAACTACTGTTTGGCCGAACGGTAGCACATAGAAGGAGGGGAACACCATATAGGTTTTGGAAGGCAGATTTGGCAGGACTGGTTTTGTTTATACCATGTCCCATTTGAAGCCCCCTGTTGCACCCCTAGAATAGAAATTTCAAAAAAGTGACTCCATCTAAGAAAGTACACCCCTCAAGGTATTCAAAACTGGGTTTACAAACTTTGTTAACCCTTTAGGTGTTCCACAAGAGTTAATGGCAGATGGAGAAACAATTTTGAAATTTCTATTTTTTGGAAAATTTTCCAATATAATCAATTTTTTCCAGGAGTAAAACAAGGGTTAACTGCCAAACAACACTCAAAATGGGTTGCCCTGATTCTGTAGTTTGCAAAAACACCCCATATGTGGTCGTAAACTACTGTTTGGCCGAACGGTAGCACATAGAAGGAGGGGAACACCATATGGGTTTTGGAAGGCAGATTTGGTAGGACTGGTTTTGTTTATACCATGTCCCATTTGAAGCCCCCTGTTGCACCCCTAGAATAGAAATTTCAAAAAAGTGACTCCATCTAAGAAAGTACACCCCTCAAGGTATTCAAAACTGGGTTTACAAACTTTGTTAACCCTTTAGGTGTTCCACAAGAGTTAATGGCAGATGGAGAAACAATTTTGAAATTTCTATTTTTTGGAAAATTTTCCAATATAATCAATTTTTTCCAGGAGTAAAACAAGGGTTAACTGCCAAACAACACTCAAAATGGGTTGCCCTGATTCTGTAGTTTGCAAAAACACCCCATATGTGGTCGTAAACTACTGTTTGGCCGAACGGTAGCACATAGAAGGAGGGGAACACCATATGGGTTTTGGAAGGCAGATTTGGTAGGACTGGTTTTGTTTATACCATGTCCCATTTGAAGCCCCCTGTTGCACCCCTAGAATAGAAATTTCAAAAAAGTGACTCCATCTAAGAAAGTACACCCCTCAAGGTATTCAAAACTGGGTTTACAAACTTTGTTAACCCTTTAGGTGTTCCACAAGAGTTAATGGCAGATGGAGAAACAATTTTGAAATTTCTATTTTTTGGAAAATTTTCCAATATAATCAATTTTTTCCAGGAGTAAAACAAGGGTTAACTGCCAAACAACACTCAAAATGGGTTGCCCTGATTCTGTAGTTTGCAAAAACACCCCATATGTGGTCGTAAACTACTATTTGGCTAAACGGCAGGACATAGAAGAAGGGGAACGTCATTTTTGGAAGGCAGATTTTGCTGGACTGGTTTATTGACACCATGTACCCTTTCAAGCCCCCTGATGCACCCCTAGAGTAGAAACTCCATAAAAGTGACCCCATCTAGGAAACTACGGGATAAGGTGGTTGTTGTTTTGGGACTATTTTTGGGGTAAATTTGATTTTTGGTTGCTCTATATTAGTCTTTTTTGAGGCAATGTAACAAAAAAATGTAATTCTAAAATTGTTTCTACATTCACTATTTGGTTTTGTGGAACACCTAAAGGGTTAACATAGTTTGTAAAGTAACTTTTGAATACCTTGAGGGGTGTAGTTTCTTAGATGGGGTCACTTTTTTGGAGTTTCTAGTCTAGGCTACATCAGGGGGGGCTTCTAATGGGACATGGTGTCAAAAAAAAAACTGTCCATCAAAATCTGCCTTCCAGAAACCATATGGAGTTCCCTTCGTTCTATGCCCTGCCGTGCGGCTATATAGCCATTTACGACCACATATGGGGTGTTTCTGCAAACTACAGAATCGGGGCAATAAATATTTAGTTTTGTTTGGCTGTTAACCCTTGCTTTATTACCGGCAAAATGGATTCAAATTGAAATTTTGCCCAAAAATTGGTGTTTTGGCACAGTTTTTATTTTATATTTTTAACACCGTTCATCCGAGGCGTTTGGTCAAAAGTTATTTTTATAGCGACGACTTTTACGCACGCGACGATGCCCAATATGTATGGCTCTCAGACTTTGGAGACACTAAGCAGGCATCCTAAAACTGCGGCCCTCCAGATATTGTAAAACTACAATTCCCACCATGCCCTGCTGATGGCTGTAGGTTGTCTGGGCATGCTGGGAGTTATAGTTTTACAACATCTGGAGGGCCGCAGTTTGAGGATGCCTGCTCTAAAACTAATATTTTTTGGGGAAAGAAAAATTGTTTCCGTGTCTCCAAAGTCTGAGAGCCATAGTGTTTTATGTTCTCTAGTGGACTGTTGAGGATTATAAAAATTTAGTACTCCATGGAAGTGTGATACTCCCTGAAGCAATTGATAATGCAGAGGCCCGGATGATCGGGGCAAGTGTCACATTGAGTAGTGGTGTCCTTCCGTATCCCCCTCTTGTGACACACTCTGCACTTTTTTTGGGTTCGTCCCTTCTTTCCAGTATGGGGGACCACACCTGGAAAGTGTTGGCCAGGGACGATCCGGGCGCCTCCAATTCCCGAGGTACTCCGGCCTGCTCTTTCCCGGTCCGAAAAGATCAGGTCTTTGAGGACTGCCTCATAGAACTGGAGGAATGTCCCTGTGCTGCCAGCGCTTCGGGATAGTACAAAAGAGTTGTACATGGCAACCTGTACCAAGTAGACCGCAACTTTTTTGTACCATGCCCGGGTTTTGCGCATGGCGTTATATGGCGTGAGGACTTGATCAGAGAGATCAACTCCTCCCATATACCGATTGTAGTCGACGATACAATCGGGCTTGAGGACCGTTGCCGCGGTACCTCGCACAGGGACAGGGGTGGTGCCGTTACCGTGGATTGTGGACAGCATAAGGACATCCCTCTTGTCCTTATACCTGACCAGCAACAGGTTTCCACTGGTAAGGGCACGGGTCTCACCCCTGGGGATAGGTACCTGGAGGGGGTAGGCAGGGAGGCCGCGTTGATTTTTCCGCACGGTCCCACAAGCGAACGTGGATCTGGCGGCAAGGGACCTGAACAAGGGAATGCTGGTATAAAAGTTATCCACGTACAAGTGGTAACCATTATCCAGCAGTGGGTACATAAGGTCCCACACGAGTTTCCCGCTAACACCCAGAGTGGGGGGACATTCTGGGGGTTCAATACGGGAATCTCGCCCCTCGTACACACGAAATTTGTAAGTGTACCCTGAGGCACTCTCACAAATTTTGTATAGCTTCACGCCATACCTCGCCCGCTTTGTGGGAATGTATTGGCGGAAACTGAGTCTCCCCTTGAACGCAACGAGAGACTCATCAACCGCGACCTCCCTTCCAGGTACGTAGGCCTGCTGAAATGTGGCCCCAAAGTGATCGATGACCGGCCGTATCTTATACAGCCGGTCATAGGCAGGATCACTTCGGGGGGGACATGCTGCATTATCGGAATAATGCAGACATTTCCGGATGGCCTCAAACCGGTGACGTATCATGACCATACTGTACAGTGGGGTCTGGTAGAGTATGTCCCCACTCCAGTATTGCCTGACACTGGGTTTTTGGACTAGACCCATATGCAGCACGAGGCCCCAAAATGTCCTCATTTCGGCTGCACTGACCGGCGTCCAGCCACCGGGTCTAGCCAAAACTGAGCCTGGGTTTTGAGCGACGAACTGTTGGGCGTACAGATTCGTCTGCTCCACCATCAAATTCACCAGTGAGTTACTGAAAAAAAAACTAAAATAGTCTATTTCAGTAAACCCCACTGTGGGAATCTGGATTCCAGGATTGCCAGCAAAATCCGGAATCTCAGGCTCAAAGTCCACTGGGGGACACCAGCTAAGTTCATCGGCAGGGGGCTCCGGTGGACTTATTTGGTGGGCCGGGAAACCAGTACGAACCCCAGGGCGGCTCGTACTAGGGTGGGCCACAGGATCCCTAGCATGTGGGGCCCCTGGCTCCGCCTGGCGGCGTCTCCGCCGCCTTGGTGGCTCATCCTCATCAGATGATGATGAGGAGGATGCGGATGACAAAAGGAATGTGGGGTCATCCTCATCCTCACTGGGGCTCTCAGAGTCGGAGGCAATCTGGGCGTATGCCTCCTCGGCCGAGAACATCCGGTGGGCCATGGGTGTGTGTGCGTGTAGGTGTGCGTGTGTGGCAAACTTTATTATATGTGCGTGTGTGTGGGGGCAACGGGTGTTCGCGTACTAAAAAGTCCAGGCAAAAAAATGGGCAAGTGTTAGAAAAAAAAAAAGTTAAAACTTGCTGATCAGCGGTACAACGCTGATCAGCGGTCGGTGGGGTGGTGGGGCGGGCGATGCGCTAACAGTGGACGGACGCTAAAAAGTGCCGGCCAGTCAGCGCACGCAGAAAAAAAAAAGTGGTGGTGAGTGGGGGGTGGGGGGTGCTGGTGGGGGGTAGGTGGGGGGGGGAGGCAGGTGGGGGGGGGGGGGGGAGTGGCTGGTGGGGGGGGGGTGGGGGGGCAAGTGGCAGGAGGGGTCTGGGTTAGGGTTAGATGGAAGTTTGGAAGTTTGGAATAAAAGTACTTTTTTTTTTTTTTTTCTAACTTACTTTTCCCTTCTTTCCCTGCCTAACGGTGCCTCTCCCTCACTGACCCTAACCTACCTGGGTGGCGATGGGTGCAGGAGGGTGATGGATGCCGATTAGGGGGACACAGGAGCTCGTTCTGGACGGTGCTGCACGGTCAGGGTGCTGGACAGGAAGAGGAGGGGAGAGAGGAGCGCAGGAAGTTTGAATCTCGCGCCTCTCTCCCCTGCACCAATCAGCACCCTGGACAGCGGCATTCAGCACCAGGGCCAGCACCGCCTCTCCAAATCCTCGGACTGCGATAGGTGGTGTATAATTACGCCACCGATCGCAGTCTTTTTCCGGTTCATCGGGTCACAGGACACCCGAATGGACCGGAAACGCAGAAAACCGCAGGTCTGAATTGACCTGCGGTTTTCTGCGATCGCCGATACGGGGGGGTCAAATGACCCCCCCCTGCATTGTTACGGGATGCCGGCTGAATGATTTCAGCCGAAATCCCGTTCCGATTAACCCCTGCGGCGCCGGAGTTCCGATTTTAAGTCAGGACGTACCGGTACGTCCTCGGTCCTTAAGGACTCGGGAAATAGGGCGTACCGGTACGTCCTAGGTCCTTAAGGACTCGGGAAATAGGGCGTACCGGTACGTCCTAGGTCCTTAAGGGGTTAAATATGGTTCCTGTCATCAATGCCAGAGTTCAGGGGCGTAACTAGAGTTCTATGGGCCCCAGGGCAAACTTTGAATTGGGGCCCCCCCGCGAGCCTTCGCCACCAGCCCCCCCCTGCCATCCTCTGCCCCTACCCGCTATCCTCTACCCCTTCCCATACCCTCCCCCCTCTGTATGAAGCCATACATTTAAAAATAATAATACTCTAGTCACTAGAGTATTTTTTATTTATTTTTGAATGTATGGCACACACTGGCTTCATATGAGGGATGGGGGGGGGGATGAATGATGATCAGTGGTGCCGTGCGGCAGTGTGTCTGAATTCAGAAAGGGGGGGCCCGCACCGGCAATATGAGGGCAGCCAGGGGCAGCAAATAATGAGGGGGCAAAATGAAAATGAAATACTCTGTGGGCAAAAAATGTAAAATATATAGAGGGAATGGGGGCAAAATGAAATATAGTGAGACTCTTACTATATTTCTGGGGCCCATAGAACTCTAGTGAGACTCTTACTATATTTCATGTTGCCCCTGCCCACTCCCTCTATACATTTCGATTTTTGCCCACAGAGTATTTCATTTTCATTTGCCCCCGGCCTCCTCATTATTTGCTGCCCTATTATGGCCGGTCCGGGCCCTTCTGAATTCAGACACACTGCCTCACGGCACCACTGATCATCATTCATGTCCCCCCTCCGTATGAAGCCGGACGCAGGTGTGTGCCATTTTTTACATAAAAAAAAAGAAGACTTCCTACTCTTGTTTGTTCTCTTCTTCACTTGAGGGCTGAGGCGGCCGGCGGGCTCGTCATTCCGAATCCTGGCTGCTGTGATCCCGCGAGACCCGCCGCGGAGGTCACGGGTCTCGCGCTGACAAGTAAGCGCAGCGCTGAGCGCAGCCACACAAAATATAGGCGGGCCGCCGTACTTAATAAAAAAACACTTGCGGGGCCCGCTTTACTGCATCTCTTCTGGGGGGCTCTATGGGCCCCCCTGACTTAGGGGCCCGGTCGCAATTGCGACCGCTGCGACCCCTATAGCTACGCCACTGCCAGAGTTTCCTTCCTGCTGGAGACCTGTACTGGTGTTTGAGCTTGCATAGGTCTGTCTCTCTCCACCTATGAAGCAGCACATACACGCCCTCTGTCTCACCAGCCTATGGCTGGATTGCAGCAGGTATTTAAAGGCGCTTCCTACCACAGGAAGATTCCTGAGCAACCTCATGGTTTTAGCTTGTCTATCTCCAAGTGCTAAGGTGCCTCTTTTGTCTGCTTCGCTGTGAACTGGACCTTGCTTATTGAACTCCTGGACTTTGCCTGTTTGCCGCCTGCCCTGACCTCGGATCTCATTTATGGACTTTGTTTACCGCCTACTTCTGACCTCGGACTTTGCTTACTGACTTCGGTTGATTGCCGCCTGTCCAGACCCGGAACCTCCTGGCCACGCAAGTCCCCTCGGTGCTTGCACCGAGTACTCTGACCCCCTGTTCAGCTGCCACTGACTCGGGGACTGCTCTGGAGTAGCCCCTGGCAACTACCCAAACAGCCCAAGCCTATCCTCACCATCAGAGGCTCTAGCGAAGACCAGATAGTGGCTTAGTTATGCCCCTCCAGAGTATACCCAGTCAGTGGCGCAGTGGGTCCACACCCGCTTGCATAACATTAGCTCTGTATATAAAAAGAAGAGAAAGGAGCTGATATCTGTGGTGCTGGGGCTGTTAGTTCATCCAGTAATATACTCAATTGGCTAACTGTAGATATGGTCCAAGCTAAGTTAAATAAGGTAAATGTGAACAAGTCTCCGGGTCCAGATGGATTACACCCAAGAGTTCTTAAAGAGCTCAGTTCAGTCATTGCTGTGCCCCTGTTTATAATTTTTAAAGATTCTCTAGGTACTGGTACAGGGCCAAGTGATTGGCGCAAGGCAAATGTAATGCCCATATTAAAAAAAGGATCTAGGTCCTTCACAGTAAATTATAGACCTATAGGTTGGAAAGTATCGTTTGTAATTGGATTGAAAACTTGCTGAAGGACCGTGTCCAGAGAGTTGTGGTCAATGATTCCTATTCAGAATGGTCCCAGGTTATAAGTGGTGACCCCAAGGTTCAGTGCTGGGCCCTTTATTATTTCATGTATTTATTAATGATATTGAGGACAGGATTAATAGCATAATTTCTTTTTTTGCACATGACACTAAGGCTACTTTCACATTTGCGTTTTTTGCAGATCCGTCATGGATCTGCAGAAACGCTTCCGTTACAATAATACAACCGCATGCATCCGTCATGAACAGATCCGGTTGTATTATGTCTTCTATAGCCATGATGGATCCGCCTTGAACACCATTGAAAGTCAATGGGGGACAGATCCGTTTTCTATTGTGTCAGAGTGAACTGATCTGTCCCCATTGACTTACATTGTGTGTCAGGATGGATCTGTCTTGCTCCACAACATATCGCGGATAGAAAAACGCTGCTTGCAGCGTTTTTCTGTCTGCGATGGGGACGCAACCAAACAGAACAGAATGCATTTTGGTGCATTCCGTTTCAATTCAGTTTTGTCCCCATTGACAATCAATGGGGACAAAACTGAAGCGTTTTTTTCCGCTATTTAGATCCTATGAAGGGTCTCAATAGCGGAATTGAAAACTCTAATGTGAAAATAGCCTAAGCTATGTAGAACTGTACGGTCTATGGAAGATGTCCAGAAAATACAAGCTGACTTGAACACTCATATGTCCTAGGGCAGGGATGGGCAAACTGTGGCTCTCCAGCTGTTGTAAAACTACAAATCCCATCATACCCTGCTGTAGGCTGATAGCTGTAGGCAGACTGGGCATACTGGGAGTTGTAGTTTTACAACAGCTGGAGAGCCGCAGTTTGCCTATCCCTTTCCTAGGAGATGTAACACTGGTGGCCCTGAATGCCAGCATTTCAAAATTCCTGGCCTTTGAAATGCTGTAATTCCGTCTGGTGTAGACGGAGACTTTTAAAAACCTTATGGCTATGGCTGTCCCACAGTACGTCGTGCCCAGCCGCCACTACTTCTCCAGGCGAGCCATCCCTGCCCTGCACAACCAAGTGGGGGACAAAATCAGGTGTGCACTGCGCAACTCCATCTGTGGCAAGGTGCACCTCACTACGGATACGTGGACCAGTAAGCACGGTCAGGGCCGTTATATCTCCATAACAGCACACTGGGTAAATGCAGTGGCGGCTGGGCCTGAGGTGGATATGTAACCCCCCAGCGTGGAATTACCTCTTCTTCACCCTGGTATTATCTCTAATGGGCTAAAAAACACGTCATCTTATGTATTTTGTTCAGGTCCACTACACTGTGCATTTCCAATGTTTTGCAACTGTTATGTTCAAATGTAATGTGCCTGGTGGCAGAAAACATGGCAGAGATATGGTTAGGTAGAATAGAGCTTCCCATTCCATTCTACCCCCCCCCCCCCTGTGGAGAAGGGGGCGAGTCCTACTTCCTGCTGGAAGGGTGGGGACCAGTGAGAGCTAGTCTGGCTTACCCCCTGCTAGGGTACAGGTGTGCAGGGCACATCTCTGCTGGATATGCCCAAGCCAGCCAGAGCACCCTCAGCTCTGCTGGCCATGGAGGTCAAAGCTTAAAGCCTCAGGAGCCAGGAGGAAAGTTCCCTGGCCTAATCTAGAGACAGACCAGACTACAAAGAAAGTAGTGCAGAATATACAGAAGAAGCAGAGGGTTCCAGTTAATTTGCCATTCCAGTCCTTGTTTGTGTTTGCCTGGACTTCTGGTGCTTGCACCAGTGTTTGTCCATTGCAGGTAAGTGGCCAAGTGCATCGGGACCATCTCCGTGGTGCGACCTGGTGGGTTCTCGGTAAAGTCTATCCCCACCACCATGGGTATTGTGAAGAACAGGGCTCACTTAGACTCTGCCCTTTGGGTCTGGCCCCAAGTCAAACTGGTGCACTTGGTCCAGTGGTGTTCCATCTGCCACAGTTGCATTATCCATTATATGTTAGTAGAAGTTGAAGCAGAGCCCACCTTACAAGCGGTGGCCCTTTTCAGAGCTTTGTGCAGTGCTGTTTCTTCAATGTATACTTAAGTTATGTGGCCCCTATTAATGCTGGCCTTGCTATCCCCCTGATGTGGAAGTGGTGACACAGCTGGCACGTCAAGCCTTCAGCCAGTAGATTAGGGAGAAGTCTAGCCCCCTGTTGTGATTGTAGTGGTGATGGTGCCCAGGGCGTTACTGCTAAGAACAGAAGGAAAGAAGGAACCCTGTTATCGGCACTCAATGGAGGTGTGCAGAGAAGAAAGACCCAAACTGCTAAGGGAGTTGACAGTGATCACTGGGACATTGTGACCAACGTGGCAGAGCAGCCCAGCCATGATGCGGAGTAGCCAGGAAGCTCTGGTGTAGGAGGAAAAAGAGCACCAAAGCAGATGAGACTGCTGCAGAAGGTGCAATGTCCTATATATGGGACTGATGCAGAAGGTGCAATGTCCTGCATATGGGACGGCTGCAGAAGGTGCAATGTCCTATATATGGGACTGATGCAGAAGGTGCAATATCTTGCATATGAGACTTTTGCAGCACTAGCTACATATGCAAAGAGAGCAGCAACGAATAACGTCCAGTGACGATGGGCATGACCAAAGTTCTGGATGAGAAGCTGGGAATCAGAAAGAAGATGCAGTAAATGTAGTGCCACATGGCCTGAAGAGGAGCCAAAGGTCTACATTTAAGCCCCAGGGAACACTGGAGCAACATGAGGAGTAATGCCCGCGGGCATGTGTGACAACGGCCTGCAAAGAGGAAACCATGAGCTTCGGCATTTGTTCCCTCTGAGGCAGAACATCTCCGCTTGATCACGGAGGTCCCCCTTAGAAGTAGCACTGTAAATAGTTTCATACTGTGCCTTTAAGAGATAGTGCCTCCTCAGCGAACCAGTACTCCTAATGAGTCTATTAAAAGACGGTAACCAGCAAGAGTGCTATCCCCTCACACTGACAGACTGTAAACATGTATATACAGTATGTTATCTGCAACTGTCAAGTGTATGGAGAGACCTGTGGATTTGTGGTGCTGC
Organism: Bufo bufo; assembly: GCF_905171765.1. Classification (NCBI taxonomy): domain Eukaryota; kingdom Metazoa; phylum Chordata; class Amphibia; order Anura; family Bufonidae; genus Bufo; species Bufo bufo. The sequence continues at coordinate 19,299,677 of NC_053393.1, read as the reverse complement.
AACGTTTTAAAGTGCAGTGAACATAAGTATATAACACATGGTATAGTTGTGGTCACTGTGCCCGCCTCATCTCCACCCCATGCACAGAACCCGTAAGTTGCGCCAACTCCACCCGTGCACTTTACATCTGCACTATAGTTCTTGCAGTCCAGGGTCATGATAACTAGAGATGAGCAAAGTTTTGAAAAATTTGATTTGCCAGCTTTGCCAAAGAAATTAGATTCTCTACAAATTAATTTGTCACAAATTGCTATAAATCAGGTATAGCCAGGCCACTCCGGCGGAGGGTACAGCCACACGGAGCGGCCGTTCTGCAGTAAAGATCCACGCAGCCAATTAGCCCGCAGCTGCCTTTCATTTAATAATGAAGAACGCACTGTATAGTCCTTCTTCATTGTTAATGGCTGCACGGCACCTTTAAACATGGGCTATACCCACTTCTCCAACCCCAGTGCTCTCCTGCCCTACAGGTGGGAGCCCTTCTTCTGCCATCTGCTTTTCCTCCTTTTTCTGATCATGTAATATGTCATCAGGAACATCCAGCTCCTCCTCTCTCTCTGCATCTTACTGACTTTGAATGGTCAGGAGAAGAATGGTCAGGAGAAGCCGGGGTAAAATACCAGGAGAGTAGCGAAGTACAAGAGGAGTCCTAAGAGAGTAGTCAGGTGGGAGCCGAGGTCACAATACCAGGATGTATGCGCAGTACAGGAGGAGCAGGCAGAGGATCGTCAGGGAACAGGATCAGGTAAATATTCAGTAGTCCAACAAATAGCCAGGAACCGAGAAATTAACAGGCAACCTGTAGCCAGCAGGCTGCCTGTATTTATAGTGGGGAGTGAGGGTCATGTGACGTGGCCAGCATCATATGACCGACAGACCAACCAGTCGAGCACCGAGTGATCAGCTCGGCGCTCAAGGCAGACTAGGAGCAGGGAGCCACCCAGCTAGTAAAGCCGCCCTGGGAATAAGGTCAAACACAGAACCTCATTCCAAAAGCTAAGTAACAGTTCTGCGGGCAATAGGGGACCGAGTGCACCTTCAGAACCCCGTGACAGTACCCCCCTTTTACGAGGGGCCACCGGACCCAAGACTTCAGGCGATGGCTTTTCAGGGTGTTCTAAATGAAATTTATGAACCAGTCTAGGAGCATGAACCTCCCTGGCAGGTACCCAAGATCTCTCTTCAGGTCCATACCCCTTCCAGTGAATCAGATACTGCAAGGAGTTACGCACCTTCCTGACATCCACTATTTTAGACACAACATACTCGACAGCATCATTAACAAGAACCGGCGGAGGCGAGGCTTTCGATGGTACTACCGGTTCAAAATATTTTTTAAGTAGAGATTTATGGAACACATTATGAATGTGGAATGACTCGGGCAGCTCCAACCTAAATGATACCGGGTTAATCACCTCCGTGATCTTATATGGACCAATAAAACGAGGAGCAAATTTTCTAGAAGCTACCTTGAGAGATAGATTCTTGGAGGACAACCATACTTTATCCCCAACCTGAAAGTTCACCCCCCTTGAACGTCTCCTATCGGCCTTGAGTTTTTGAGAACTTTGAGCCTTTTCTAGGTTCGATTGAACCCGGGCCCAAACTGTGCACAGTTCGGAGGAGAGTTTATCAGCTTCAGGGTTAGAGGAGGAGACGGACGACCCAGAATGAAAACGGGGATGAAAACCATGGTTACAAAAGAAAGGGGAGACCCCAGCAGAAGAATTGACACGGTTATTCAGAGCAAATTCAGCCAACGGAAGGAATTTGACCCATAATTGCTGGTCATCAGCAACATACAACCTCAGGAATTGTTCCACAGACTGATTAAGGCGTTCAGTCTGCCCATTACTCTCAGGATGGTAGGCGGAAGAAAAAGACAACGAAATTTTTCATCTTTGACAGAAGGCCCTCCAGAATTTGGACACAAACTGCACACCCCTGTCCGAAACAATATTTTCCGGGATGCCATGTAAACGAACAATCTCTCTCACAAAAATAGACGCCAGGGTTTTAGCATTCGGAAGTTTAGACAGGGGAATGAAATGAACCATCTTGCTAAACCTATCGACCACTACCCAAACCACAGTCTTACCCTTCGCCAGCGGTAGGTCAGTTATAAAGTCCATCGAGATATGGGACCAGGGTCTACTGGGAATGGGTAAGGGTCGTAGGTTACCAGCAGGGCGAGTCCTAGGTGTCTTAGACCTGGCACAAACCTCACAGGCTGACACGTAGGACTTGACATCCCTGGTCAGAGTGGGCCACCAATAAGATCTAGAAACCAGATCCTTAGTGCTCTCAATACCCGGATGTCCACAAAAGGCAGAATCGTGACACTCACCCAACAGCTGGAGACGAAATTGTACGCGAACAAACAACTTATCTGTTGGGGTGGATGCCAGTGCCAGATGTTGTTCAGCCTTAATGCGAGCCGAGATATCATGGGTTAGAGCCGCTAAGAAGATGTTTGCTGGTAGGATGGATTCAGGCGGCCTTTCAGTGGGTTGAAAAGCATGGAAGCTCCGAGATAATGCGTCTGCCTTCACATTTTTACTTCCCGGCCTGAACGTAATGGAGAAATCAAAACGGGTAAAAAACAGAGACCATCGGGCTTGTCGGGGATTCAACCTCTTAGCGGACTCGAGAAACATTAGGTTTTTATGGTCAGTGACAACAGTTACTCGATGCCTTGCCCCCTCCAAAAAATGTCTCCACTCCTCAAATGCCCATTAAATGGCCAACAGCTCCCTATTCCCTATGTCGTAGTTTCTCTCCGTGGGAGAGAATTTCCTAGAGAAGAAGGCACACGGTCTCAGGTTAGTGAGGCTAGCAGGACCTTGTGAAAGGACTGCTCCTGCGCCGTCCTCGGACGCATCCACCTCCACAATAAAGGGTCTCTCCTGATCAGGCTGGATCAGAATGGGAGCGCTACTAAATGCCTTTTTTAATGTTTCAAATGAAGAAATGGCCTTGGTAGACCAATTCTCCAAATCCGCCCCTTTCTTAGTAAGGTCGGTCAATGGCTTAGCAATTACAGAAAAATTCATGATAAATTTACGGTAGTAATTAGCGAAACCCAAAAACCGTTGTAAAGCCTTTAAGGATGAAGGCCTTACCCATTCCTTAATTGCTAAAACCTTACCAGGATCCATCTTAAAGGCGTGAGGAGTCAAAACATGCCCTAGAAACAGTATCTCCTGTACACCAAAGACACATTTCTCTTGCTTAGCGGATAGCTGGTTCTCCCTCAACACTAGTGTTGAGCGCGAATATTCGAATTGCGAATTTTTTTCTCGAATATCGCAATTTCGAGATTTCGCGAATATTTAGAATATCGTTCTATATATTCGCGAAATAGAATATTCGTTTTTTTTCTTTTTTTTTTTTTATTATATTTTTTTCTTTCCCACTTCCCTAAAGTTGTTCTTACCTGTCCTTTGGATTCCTGGCTTCCTGGCTGCTCCAGTCAGTGGCGCTTTCAACTTACTGCTATATTCCATATTAGCTAAATTACAATCTAATCTATATGTGTATTTTACGAAATTTCGCAATAGTCGCAATTGCGATGCGAGTAATATAACACGAAATATTCGCATGAAGATTTCAACTTAGCACTGCTATACTCCATATTCTATCCCAATATGGAATATAGCTGTGCTAAGTTAGCACTGCTATATTCTATATTAGGCTAGAATATGGAGTATAGCTGTGCTAAGTTGAAATCTTCATGCGAATATTTCGTGTTATATTAGTCGCATCGCAATTTAATAGAACGCATCGAGTAATATAACACGAAATATTCGCATGAAGATTTCAACTTAGCAGCGCTAAGTTGAAATCTTCATGCGAATATTTCGTGTTATATTAGTCGCATCGCAATTTAATAGAACGCATCGAGTAATATAACACGAAATATTCGCATGAAGATTTCAACTTAGCACTGCTATACTCCATATTCTAGCCTAATATGGAATATAGCTGTGCTAAGTTAGCACTGCTATATTCCATATTAGGCTAGAATATGGAGTATAGCTGTGCTAAGTTGAAATCTTCATGCGAATATTTCGTGTTATATTAGTCGCATCGCAATTTCGACTTTTTCAAATGTTCTTAATATTGCTCTAACTTCGTCTTTTAGAAATTTCGTAATATTGCTCTAACTTCGTCTCTTAGAATATTACGAATATTCTAAAAGACGAAGTTAGAGCAATATTACGAAATTTCTTAAAATACACATATAGATTGTAATTTAGCTAATATAGTGCTATAATCCCTTTTTTTTCCTGTAATTTTTTTTGCCTCTTCTGAACTTAAGTTTTGTAAAATATGTACACTATTAAAAATTATTACTATAGCAGTATATTAGCTTAAATACAATCTATGTGTATTTTACGAAATTTCGTAATATTGCTCTAACTTCATCTTTTAGAATATTACGAATATTCTAAAAGACGAAGTTAGAGCAATATTAAGAACATTTGCAAAAGTCGAAATTGCGATGCGAGTAATATAACACGAAATAGTCGCATGAAGATTTCAATTTAGCACAGCTATATTCCATATTCTAGCCTAATATGGAATATAGCAGTGCTAACTTAACACAGCTATATTCCATATTAGGCTAGAATATGGAATATAGCAGTGCTAAGTTTAAATCTTCATGCGACTATTTCGTGTTATATTACTCGCATCGCAATTTCGACTTTTGCAAATGTTCTTAATATTGCTCTAACTTCGTCTTTTAGAATATTCGTAATATTCTAAGAGACGAAGTTAGAGCAATATTACAAAATTTCGTAATATACACATATTAGCCTAGCCATAGTCATTAGCATAGGAACGTTGCCTTATACTATCAAGATAAATTTTCGCAATATGCGAAAAATAATTTCGCGATAATTGGAATAATTGCGAATATTCGATTTCGACGAATATAACACGAATATTCATGCGAATATTCGCGAAATATCGCGAAACCGAATATGGCACCTCCCGCTCATCACTACTCAACACCTCTAATACTTGTTTGACATGGGACACATGAGATTCGAAATCAGGAGAGAATATCAAAATGTCGTCAAGATAGACAATAATAAATTTACCTAAGAACTCCCTAAGAATATCGTTCATTAAGTTTTGGAACACAGCTGGGGCATTGCTGAGTCCAAAAGGCATCACCTGATATTCAAAGTGTCCTATCGGAGTATTGAACGCTGTCTTCCATTCGTCTCCCTCCTTGATTCGGATTAGATTGTATGCCCCTTTCAGGTCAATCTTGGAAAACCAGGTTGCCCCCAAAACCTGGTTAAATAAATCCGGAATCAATGGGAGAGAGTATCTATTTTGGACAGTGATTTTATTTAATCTCCGGTAATCAATACAAGGCCTAAGACCACCATCCTTCTTTTTAACAAAGAAAAACCCTGCTCCCATAGGAGAGACTGAAGGTCTAATATGCCCTTTAGCAAGGCTCTCCTTAATATAATCTTCCATAGCCTTGCGTTCGGGCCCTGAAAGATTATAAATTCGACCTTTAGGAAATTCGGCACCCTCAATTAGCTCTATGGCGCAATCATAAGGTCTATGGGGGGGTAGAACCTCTGGAGTAAGGGACGAGAACACATCAGAATATTCCTTAATAACAGAGGGTAATGTATTAGACCTTACTGAAACCCCAGCCTGGACCACGGACAAGCATGAGTCACACTTAGGTCCCCATTTCACCAACTCTCCTTTGGACCAATCAATTGTGGGGTTATGTAAATGGAGCCAAGGCAACCCTAGTACCACCTCAACCGGTAGGTTCTCCAGGACTAGAAGAGAACATCTCTCAGAGTGGCACACACCCACGGACAGAGAAATTTCAGAGGTACATGACCTCACCGTACCACCAATCAGGGGAGTAGCATCAATAGCCATGACATGGATAGGTGTAGGTAAAGCAAACATTGGAATACCCAATTTACAAGCAAACTCAAAGTCAATAAAGCTGGCCGCTGAACCGGAGTCAATAAAGGCCTTACCAGGCCACTTATTAACCCCCAGAGAAATTGTTATGGGTACCAAAAGCTTACCTTTAGACAAATCAGGGTGTACCTGGTCTTTAGGTTGTCTTGCTTTAGAAGACTTGTCAGAGAGGTCCCTCTTAGGACACTTGTTGATCCAATGGCCAGGATCTCCACAGTAGAAGCACTCTCCGCGTCTGCGACGAAGATTACCCCGGGTCATGCAACCTGCATGGGTTCCTCGGTGGAGACCTCAGTGTTGTCCCTGGAAAAGGCCTCTGGCTGGACCACCATCTGAGAACAGAACTGTCGTTCTTGTCGTCTCTCTCTAACTCGTCTGTCAAGTCGGACAACTAGGGTCATCATCTCCTCTAAGGTCTCAGGAATTTGGTAATTGACCAATAGATCTTTTAAATTATCAGATAGACCAGACCTAAACTGACTCTTCAGGGCTGGTTCATTCCATCCTGAGGGGACACACCACCGTCTGAATTGGGTGCAATACTCCTCCGCAGGGAGATGGCCCTGAACCAGTGCCCTAAGAGCTGTCTCGGCTACCAGGGCCCTGTCTGGTTCGTCATAGAGGGTACCCAGGGCCTGAAAAAAACCCTCCACAGAAGTTAGACAACTGGCCCCAGGAGGTAACGAAAATGCCCAGTCCTGGGGATCACCCTGTAGTAGAGAAATGATAATCCCCACGCGTTGGCTCTCGGGACCGGAGGACACGGGGCGCAAACGGAAGTAGAGTTTGCAATTCTCCTTAAAGGAGAGAAACCTCTTCCGGTCTCCAGAAAAGGGTTCTGGGAGCTTGATCTGGGGTTCAAAATATGGACTGGAGGACAGAGGAGTGGAAGAACCTTGCCCTAACTCACAAGAACGGAGTTTCTCTCCTAGCTCCTGCACCCTCTGTGTCAAGTTAGAGACATGGTCAGTCAGGGTAGTAAGAGGATTCATGATACAGTGGTTATTGGGCCTGTTAATCTGTAACGGTCACGTCCACACACACACAGGGGGAAGGGTAGTGACCACTGCGCTCCACCCTCACCCCTGGCCCTGCCTACTTGCCTCACGAGTCCTGATGACAGGGGACAACTGGACGGCAATCCCTAACTTAGGATATGTGCAGGGAAGACAGACAAGACAAAATACGGAACATGAACGGACCGGGTCAGAACCAAGAGAGCTACGCAGTACAACGGATTAAGCAAAGAATGGTCAGGAGAAGCCGGGGTCAAATACCAGGAGAGTAGCGAAGTACAAGAGGAGTCAGGTGGGAGCCGAGGTCACAATACCAGGATGTATGCGCAGTACAGGAGGAGCAGGCAGAGGATCGTCAGGGAACAGGATCAGGTAAATATTCAGTAGTCCAACAAATAGCCAGGAACCTAGAAATTAACAGGCAACCTGTAGCCAGCAGGCTGCCTGTATTTATAGTGGGGAGTGAGGGTCATGTGACGTGGCCAGCATCACATGACCGACAGACCAACCAGTCGAGCACAGAGTGATCAGCTCGGCGCTCAAGGCAGACTAGGAGCAGGGAGCCACCCAGCTAGTAAAGCCGCCCTGGGAATGAAGTCAAACACAGAACCTCATTCCAAAAGCTAAGCAACAGTTCTGCGGGCAATGGGGGACCGAGTGCACCTTCGGAACCCCGTGACAACTTAGTTTCGCCTTGTAACATGTGCAGCTGCCATTTTACAAAAACCTGATTCGTTAACATGAAGAAGACAGAGAAAATTTGTATTTGTTGCGAATCAAAGTTTTCCTAAACTTCGGACCGAATTCTGCTTTGAATGCTTCGCTTTGCTCAACGCTAATCATAACTCATTTTCTTTGGGTTTTTAAAGGGCAGACGTGCTTCCAAATAATGACTCGTCTCCCTGACTCTTCGAAATGTGAGTTGTAAATATGTGCACGCCGCCGCCTGCTCCGGCCTTGAGCATTAACATTCATTACAACACGACATTATCAAGTGTACAACAAGCTTGAGAAAATCCATTCTAGCTCTGAGAACAAACTCCGAAATGGCAAAAAAAAATAAAGAAGTCAGATGGCGTGTAGACGTAATTTGCCTCCGGTTAATAAGCTGCTGTTTTTCCTTCTGTATCATTGCAGGTGTGTTAAAAATGATAAGGGACGATCATCCTGCTCCAAAATGTCAGCCCCTGGGTGATTACTATTTGTCAGATAGAAGCTGTGGCGGATTTGGTCCATACGTCGTCTGTAAAGAAAATTCTAGCAGCAATAAAAAGATTCCGTCTGTCAAGCTGAAGGTTAGTTAGAAGTGAGATAATGCGCAAATGCCGCTAAAATGGTGGCATGCATCATTTATTTCATTTAGAAAAGTCAGTTTTTCCTATTTCACACCTGTACAGAGAAATCCCAGCTCACAGAACCGAGGAGCACGCAGAAGTTTTGGCACCCCCGAACAATTTTGCATGTTAACAATATCCCAAGGCAGATATTTCTGTGTGACTGAAAGGGTTCATCGTAATCTTTAGCAAATGCCACATTTAACTGTATTTATATTCTTTCATAATGTAGTGATACAATTGTAGTTTCACATATCGGCTGATGCAATGAACTTCCAGGGATGAAACATTCTAGGATATTAGTGTACTGGCACACCAGGCAGATTTCTACCAAGGACTGTGCTGTCATTCTGCTGCAAAAACCTTGACTAATCCCTGGAAAAATGTTACATGCAGACTTTGCTGCAGATTTTACCCTATGGATCCATATTGCAAAATTGATAGCTGTAGATAATAAAAGTTGTACCATAGGTCGATTTCCGCTGCAGATTATTTCCAGAGCGTGTAGATGAGATTTCATCCCACTCGCTGCTACTGTAATGTGCTACAGGTTTCATTCCATCAGCTCATTTCCACCGCAGAAAATCTGAAGAGTATAAAATCCATTTGAAAAGTCTTCAGACTTTTTTCACATTTTGTTATGTTGCGGCCTTGTGCTATAAAATAAAATAAAAAGGAGGTTTATACCCATTATTCTGTACTTGGTACCCCGTAATGAGAAAGTTAAAACTGAATGTTAGAAATCTTTGCTAATTTATTTAGCCTCTATTTCTGAAAGGTTTCTGACGGGATTCGAACTCACAACCTTCTACATTACAGCCAAGAATGTTAGCCACTACACTATGGAGCTGCATGGCCAGTAACTAAACAAAAATAAAATATGAGACTTCTGCTGTATAGGAGTACTTATAAATAGTAAGTATTCCTATACAGCAGAGGTCTCACAATTTTAATTTTTTATTTATTTATTTTTTAAGTAACTGGCCATGCAGCTCTATAGAGTAGTGGTTAACATTCTTGGCGGTAATGTAGAAGGTTGTGAGTTCAAATCCTGCCAGAAACTTTTCTGAAATAGAGGCTTAATTAGATTTAAATACACTGACTCGAGCACACGCGATATTCGGCCGAGCATGCTCGCCCAACACTATCTGATATTCATTGTCAGCTGTGAGACCTTATATAGACAGGGCTGTGTCTTTCCAAATCATGTCCAATCCCCTGAATTTTCCACAGATGACTCCAATCAAGGTGTAGAAACATTTCAAAGATGATCCAGAGAAATGGTGCCATAGCAAAGGGTGTGAATACTTTTGTCCATGAGAAATGTTAGTTTTTCCAGATTTCTAAAATTCTGTTTTCACTTTCTCATTTAGCGGGATTGAGTGCTGATTGAGGGGGGAAAAACTAGATTTATTTTTAGCACAAGGGGTCACATAAAATAGAAAAAAAGTAAAAGGATCTGATGACTTTTAAAATGCATTGTATGCCTTATGTGAACATACCCTTAAATAGGAAATCTGATAATTTGGACACCATTTTGAGACAACTTCAAATGCAAAAATTCAACACTGAGATAGCAAAGATCTATCAGTGTGCTATTCCCACCCATTTCATTCCTCACTGGACAGGGTGGGGGGCTGCATGCCCATTGGGTTGGTTAATTGATTAAAGAGGTTGTCCCACTTCCAACTTTTGTGTGGCAAACTGTCGGGAGGAAGTTAAAATTAAAAATAAACTAAATTTAACTAATTTTACAGAATCTCCTCCGATCCAGCACTACCACTCTGTCCTCTCCTCCAGGCAGCAGCCTTGAGGTAATATTTTGCTTGTAGCAATGGCATTCTATATGCCACTGGAGCCAATCATTGGTCTCAGTGATATACAGTATATTACTGCTGCATCCAAAACATTAATTCACTGCTGCAGCCCAGTGTGGCCAGAACAAGGCTCTGGTTCAGAGGGGTACTCCAGAAGGTGTTTACATTTTTTATTTATTATTACACTGCTCAAAAAAATAAAGGGAACACTTAAACAACACAATGTAACTCCAAGTCAATCACACTTCTGTGAAATCAAACTGTCCACTTAGGAAGCAACACTGAGTGACAATCAATTTCACATGCTGTTGTGCAAATGGGATAGACAACAGGTGGAAATTATAGGCAATTAGCAAGACACCCCCAATAAAGGAGTGGTTCTGCAGGTGGTGACCACAGACCACTTCTCAGTTCCTTTGCTTCCTGGCTGATTTTTTGGTCACTTTTGAATGCTGGCGGTGCTTTCACTCTAGTGGTAGCATGAGACGGAGTCTACAACCCACACAAGTGGCTCAGGTAGTGCAGCTTATCCAGGATGGCACATCAATGCGAGCTGTGGCAAGAAGGTTTGCTGTGTCTGTCAGCGTAGTGTCCAGAGCATGGAGGCGCTACCAGGAGACAGGCCAGTACATCAGGAGACGTGGAGGAGGCCGTAGGAGGGCAACAACCCAGCAGCAGGACCGCTACCTCCACCTTTGTGCAAGGAGGAACAGGAGGAGCACTGCCAGAGTCCTGCAAAATGACCTCCAGCAGGCCACAAATGTGCATGTGTCTGCTCAAACGGTTAGAAACAGACTCCATGAGGGTGATATGAGAGCCCGACGTCCACAGGTGGGGGTTGTGCTTACAGCCCAACACCGTGCAGGACGTTTGGCATTTGCCAGAGAACACCAAGATTGGCAAATTCACCACTGGCGCCCTGTGCTCTTCACAGATGAAAGCAGGTTCACACTGAGCACATGTGACAGACGTGACAGAGTCTGGAGATGCCGTGGAGAACGTTCTGCTGCCTGCAACATCCTCCAGCATGACCGGTTTGGCATTGGGTCAGTAATGGTGTGGGGTGGCATTTCTTTGGAGGGGCCGCACAGCCCTCCATGTGCTCACCAGAGGTAGCCTGACTGCCATTAGGTACCGAGATGAAATCCTCAGACCCCTTGTGAGACCATATGCTGGTGCGGTTGGCCCTGGGTTCCTCCTAATGCAAGACAATGCTAGACCTCATGTGGCTGGAGTGTGTCAGCAGTTCCTGCAAGACGAAGGCATTGATGCTATGGACTGGCCCGCCCGTTCCCCAGACCTGAATCCAATTGAGCACATCTGGGACATCATGTCTCGCTCTATCCACCAACGTCACGTTGCACCACAGACTGTCCAGGAGTTGGCAGATGCTTTAGTCCAGGTCTGGGAGGAGATCCCTCAGGAGACTGTCCGCCACCTCATCAGGAGCATGCACAGGCGTTGTAGGGAGGTCATACAGGCACGTGGAGGCCACACACACTACTGAGCCTCATTTTGACTTGTTTTAAGGACATTACATCAAAGTTGGATCAGCCTGTAGTGTGTTTTTCCACTTTAATTTTGAGTGTGACTCCAAATCCAGACCTCCATGGGTTGAAAAATTTGATTTCCATTTTTTAATTTTTGTGTGATTTTGTTGTCAGCACATTCAACTATGTAAAGAACAAAGTATTTCAGAAGAATATTTAATTAATTCAGATCTAGGATGTGTTATTTTTGTGTTCCCTTTATTTTTTTGAGCAGTGTATTTTAACTGCCTCCCTGAAGTTTGTCCCCAAAAATGTAAACTCGGACAACACTTTTAACATTATATTTATAGATGAGTGAATTTCTCAAAAATTCGATTCGGCCGAATTCTCCGAAAAGATTAGATTTGATCCAAATTTATTGTCGCTGAATCGCGTTGAAAAACAGCTATTTCCTGGCTGCAGAGAGCCTGTATAGTGGTGTAGAACACTGTGCCTTGCAGTAACACGCATAGGGAGTCTGCGGTGGTAGTGAAATAATACTGTGAGTCTGTATGACATGTAGATGACAGGCATCGCTCTTAGAATCACTGCACACTTCATGGGGCCAAAACTGACCAAATAACTCAAGTGTGAACTCAGCCTTACAGGTCAATGTTAGCGCCAGGTATAAAGAACCGTGCAGAGGCCCAAGATCCTACTATAGCATTAAAGAGCGCACTCCCTTTACACCGTCAGCTGATTCCACATACAGTAGGTGTTTGTGATATTGTGCTTTTAGCACGACAGCGTCGCGCTGATACTCGGCGACATGGTGCCGAGATCTCGCATTCACTGGAATAGTGACAGCACATCCCAGCAAGCGCGTCATAGAAGCGACGGGAGATCCGACTTGGATTCCCGCCAATTCTACACGTGTGCGGCGTTTGTTATGAATCCTGAGGGGGAAGTCCCCACCGGATTTTAAATAAAAATCCGGCATGGGTCCCCACCTCAGGAGCATACCGGGCCCTTAGGTCTGTTATGGGTTGTAAGGAGAGCCCCCCCTACGCCGAAAAAAACGGCGTAGGGGGTCCCCCTACAATCCATACCAGACCCGTATCCAAAGCACGCTACCCGGCCAGCCAGGAAGGGAGTGGGGACGAGCGAGCGCCCCCCCCCCCCCCCCTCCTGAGCCGTACCAGGCTGCATGCCCTCAACATGGGGGGTTGGGTGCTCTGGGGCAGGGGGCGCACTGCGGCCCCCCCACCTCAGAGCACCCTGTCCCCATGTTGATGAGGACAGGGCCCCTTCCCGACAACCCTGGCCGTTGGTTGTCGGGGTATGCGGGCGGGAGGCTTATCGGAATCTGGGAGCCCCCTTTAATAAGGGGGCCCCCAGATACCGGCCCCCCACCCTAAGTGAATGAGTATGGGGTACATCGTACCCCTACCCATTCACCTGCAAGAAAAGTGGTAAAAACACAAATAAACCACACAGTGTATTAAAATATTTTATTTTTCTGCTCCGGAGGCCGCCCCCTGTCTTCTTTATTAGCTCTTTTACCAGGGGGGGCTCTTCTTCTTCCGCTATCCCGACGGGTCTTCTCCGCTATCCGGGGGGTCTTCTCAACTCTCCGGGGTTCTCCTTCTGTCTTCGCCGCTCTCCGTTGTTGACTCGGCGCACCCCGGTTCTTCGTCTCGCGAGATCTCGGATTTTAAATAAAAATTTAGCGAGACGAAGAACCGGGGTGCGCCGAGTCAACAACGGAGAGCGGCGAAGACAGAAGGAGAACCCCGGAGAGTTGAGAAGACCCCCCGGATAGCGGAGAAGACCCGTCGGGATAGCGGAAGAAGAAGAGCCCCCCCTGGTAAAAGAGCTAATAAAGAAGACAGGGGGCGGCCTCCGGAGCAGAAAAATAAAATATTTTAATACACTGTGTGGTTTATTTGTGTTTTTACCACTTTTCTTGCAGGTGAATGGGTAGGGGTACGATGTACCCCATACTCATTCACTTAGGGTGGGGGGCCGGTATCTGGGGGCCCCCTTATTAAAGGGGGCTCCCAGATTCCGATAAGCCTCCCGCCCGCATACCCCGACAACCAACGGCCAGGGTTGTCGGGAAGGGGCCCTGTCCTCATCAACATGGGGACAGGGTGCTCTGAGGTGGGGGGGCCGCAGTGCGCCCCCTGCCCCAGAGCACCCAACCCCCCCATGTTGAGGGCATGCAGCCTGGTACGGCTCAGGAGGGGGGGGGGGCGCCCGCTCGTCCCCACTCCCTTCCTGGCTGGCCGGGTAGCGTGCTTTGGATACGGGTCTGGTATGGATTGTAGGGGGACCCCCTACGCCGTTTTTTTTGGCGTAGGGGGGGCTCTCCTTACAACCCATAACAGACCTAAGGGCCCGGTATGCTCCTGAGGGAGGGACCCATGCCGGATTTTTATTTAAAATCCGGCGGGGACTTCCCCCTCAGGATTCATAACAAACGCCGCACACGTGTAGAATTGGCGGGAATCCAAGTCGGATCTCCCGTCGCTTCTATGACGGCTCTGTCTCCATCGCGGCAAGCCAGCTCGGCGCTGGCTCCCGCGATGGGGCTCGTAGGTGCTCAATCTCGCCGAGAAAGAGAGCGAGATTGACACAAAATCGGGTTCACCTACTGTAGATGTCTACAGAACCTGTTCTATTAAACGCTTATACAAGTAGAGCCTCCCGACAGAGTGGAGAGGGTGTCAGCAGTAAGTTTGTGTTGACGTCACTGATTATTTTGCCCTTCCTCTGATCCGTCAGAACAATAACCCCCAAAAAATGGATCCTGTCTGTTGAGCATATGCATTCACTCGGTCAGCATTTGGTCAGTAATCCATCAGTATTGCTAAAGCCAAAAAAAAAACAGCAGTGGATCCAAAACAGAGATGAAACGTGAATGGAATATTTGCATGTCCTCTGTGTTTTGTACCCACTCCTGCTTTTGGCTACTGTAACACCCCAGAGTGGTGCTACCACTACTGCACTCTGCTACTATCTCTAATGGGCTAATATAATGTCATCTCATGTATTTTGTCCAGGTCCTCCACACTGTGCATTCCTAATCTGTTTGCATCTGTTATGTTCATGTAATATGCCTGGTTCACCAGCAGGGGGCAGAAAACAAGGCAGAGCTGTATGTAGATAGAATGGAACTCTCCATTCCATTCTAACCCCCATCTGTAGGGAGGTGGGCTTGTCCTACTTCCTAAAGGAAGGGTGGGGACCAGTTAGGATTAGTCTAGTTTAACCCCAGCTAGGGGAAGGGTGTGCCCATGTCTCTGCTGGACGTGCCCACGCCAGCCAGAGCACCCTAAGCTCTGCTGGCCATGGAGGCCAAAGCTTAAAGTATGAGAAGCCAGGAGGAAAGTTCCCTGGCATAGCCTAGAGCAGCATACAGAAGAGGCTGAGTTATACAGCCAGCCTGTCAGTACAGCAGAGAGAAACAGAGATATAGCAGTTTTGAGTTTGCCTGCCAGTTTAATGCTAAAGCCTGCTGTAACCAAGACAAAGCCTGAAACTGTTTGGAGAAATGTTTATTGGTATCAGATGTGTGGCATCAGGTGGGTGGCAGCAGTATCAGAATAGTAGCTGAGGCAAATGAAACTTAAACTTAAGGACACAGGGCGTACATGTACGCCCTGTGTATTTTCGATCACTGCCGTGCGGCTGGCAGTGATCGGAACCCGGTGCCTGCTCAAATCATTGAGCAGGCACCTAGGCTAAATGCGCGGGGGGGTCCCGTGACCCCCCCATGTCGGCGATCGCGGCAAACCGCAGGTCAATTCAGACCTGCGGTTTGCTGCGATTTCTGCAGTTTCTGGTCCCCGCGGTCCCTGACCGCGGGGATCAGAAACTTTATATGCCTAAAAAAAGTTTTATTCACCCCCCCCTGCACCCCCGAATGATTTTTATGGTGGCGGGAGGTGCAGGGGGAGGGTTGCGGGCGGTGTGGGCGGTGCGGGAGGCGGGCGGTGCGGCAGGCGGGATCGCGATCCCCCGCCCGCCTCCCCTTGAAAATTCATTGGTGTTCAGTGGGTATACCAGGGTGCCAGCACATTGCTGGCACCCTGGTATAAACGGCTGACATCTGCGATGCGATGTCAGCCGTTTAACCCTTTCCATACAGCGGTCCGTACAGACCGCTGTATGGAAAAGGTTAACAGCGCAGGGAGCTCCCTCCCTCTCCCATCGGGGGGCTGCTGTGCCTTTGCAGCCCCCCGATGTAGAGGGAGAGAGCCCCCAGACAGCCCCCCGAGAGATCCCCTCCTTACCCTTCCCCGTCTGCGAAGTTCTGAGCAGACGGGGAAGGTTCCCATGGCAACAGGACGCCTCTCAGGCGTCCTGCTGTCCATGGCGCTGAACAGATCTGTGCTGAAAGGCATAGATCTGTTCAGTGTAAGTCAAATACAGTGCAGTACAATATATATTGTTCTGTACTGTATTATACAGACATCAGACCCACTGGATCTTCAAGAACCAAGTGGGTCTGGGTCAAAAAAAAGTGAATAAAAGTGAAAAAAAAGTAAAAATCAAAAAACACATTTATCACTGATAAAAAATGAAAAAAATAAAATTCCCTACACATGTTTGGTATCGCCGCGTCCGTAACGACCTGATCTATAAAACGGTCATGTTACTTTACCCGAACGGTGAACACCATAAAAATAAAAAATAAAAAACTATGATGAAATTGAAATTTTGCCCACCTTACTTCCCAAAAAAGGTAATAAAAGTGATCAAAAAAGTTGCATGTACGCCAAAATTGTAACAATCAAACCGTCATCTCATCCCGCAAAAATCATACCCTACCCAAGATAATCGCCCAAAAACTGAAAAAACTATGGCTCTTAGACTATGGAGACACTAAAACATGATTTTTTTTGTTTCAAAAATGAAATCATTGTGTAAAACTTACATAAATAAAAAAAAAGTATACATATTAGGTATCGCCGCGTCCGTATCGCCCGGCTCTATAAAAATATCACATGATCTAACCCCTAAGATGACCACCGTAAAAAAATAAAAATAAAAACGGTGTAAAAAAAGCCATTTTTTGTCATCTTACGTCACAAAAAGTGTAATAGCAAGCAATCAAAAAGTCATATGCACCCCAAAATAGATGCCAATCAAACCGTCATCTCATCCCGCAAAAAATGAGACCCTACTTAAGATAATCGCCCAAAAACTGAAAAAACTATGGCTCTTAGACTATGGAGACACTAAAACATTTTTTGGGTTTTAAAAATGAAATCATTGTGTAAAACTTACATAAATAAAAAAAATTGTATACATATTAGGTATCGCCGCGTCCGTGACAACCTGCTCTATAAAATTACCACATGATCTAACCTGTCAGATGAATGTTGTAAATAACAAAAAAAAAAACGGTGCCAAAAAAGCTATTTCTTGTTACCTTGCCGCACAAAAAGTGTAATATAGAGCAACCAAAAATCATATGTACCCTAAACTAGTACCAACAAAACTGCCACCCTATCCCGTAGTTTCTAAAATGGGGTCACTTTTTTGGAGTTTCTACTCTAGGGGTGCATCAGGGGGGCTTCAAATGGGACATGGTGTAAAAAAAAACAGTCCAGCAAAACCTGCCTTCCAAAAACCATATGGTGTTCCTTTCCTTCTGCGCCCTGCCGTGTGCCCGTACAGCGGTTTACGACCACATATGGGGTGTTTCTGTAAACTACAGAATTAGGGCCATAAATAATGAGTTTTGTTTGGCTGTTAACCCTTGCTTTGTAACTGGAAAAAAAATATTAAAATGGAAAATCTGCCAAAAAAGTGAAATTTTGAAATTGTATCTCTATTTTCCATTAATTCTTGTGCAACACCTAAAGGGTTAACAAAGTTTGTAAAATCAGTTTTGAATACCTTGAGGGGTGTAGTTTCTTAGATGGGGTCACTTTTATGGAGTTTATAATCTAGGGGTGCATCAGGGGGGCTTCAAATGGGACATGGTGCCAAAAAAACAGTCCAGCAAAATCAGCCCTCCAAAAACCAAACGGCGCACCTTTCACTCTACGCCCTGCTGTGTGGCCGTACAGTAGTTTACGGCCACATATGGGGTGTTTCTGTAAACAGCAGAGTCAGGGCAATAAAGATACAGTCTTGTTTGGCTGTTAACCCTTGCTTTGTTAGTGGAAAAAATGGGTTAAAATGGAAAATTAGGCAAAAAAATGAAATTCTCAAATTTCATCGCCATTTGCCAATAACTCTTGTGCAACACCTAAAGGGTTAACGACGTATGTAAAATCAGTTTTGAATACCTTGAGGGGTGTAGTTTCTTAGATGGGGTCACTTTTAGGGAGTTTCTCCTCTAGGGGTGCATCAGGGGGCTTCAAATGGGACATGGTGTAAATAAACCAGTCCATAAAAATCAGCCTTCCAAAAACCATACGGCGCACCTTTCCCTCTACGCCCCGCTGTGTGGCCGTACAGTAGTTTACGGCCACATATTGGGTGTTTATGTAAACGGCAGAGTCAGGGCAATAAAGATACAGTCTTGTTTGGCTGTTAACCCTTGGTTTGTTAGTGGAAAAAATGGGTTAAAATGAAAAATTTGACAAAAAAATGAAATTCTCAAATTTCCTCCCCATTTGCCAATAACTCTTGTGCAACACCTAAAGGGTTAACAACGTATGCAAAATCAGTTTTGAATACCTTGAGGGTGTAGTTTCTTAGATGGGGTCATTTTTGGGTGGTTTCTATAATGTAAGCCTCGCAAAGTGACTTGAGACCTGAACTGGTCCCTAAAAATTGAGTTTTTGTAAATTTCCGAAAAATTTCAAGATTTGCTTCTAAACTTCTAAGCCTTATAACATCCCCAAAAAATAAAATATCATTCCCAAAACAATTCAAACATGAAGTAGACATATGGGGAATGTAAAGTCATCACAATTTTTGGGGGTATTACTATGTATTACAGAAGTAGAGAAACTGAAACTTTGAAATTTGCAAATTTTTCCAAATTTTTGATAAATTAGGTATTTTTTGGTGCAAAAAAAATTATTTTTTTGACTCCATTTTACCAGTGTCATGAAGTACAATATGTGACGAAAAAACAATCTCAGAACGGCCTGGATAAGTCAAAGCGTTTTAAAGTTATCAGCACTTAAAGGGACTCTGGTCAGATTTTCAAAAAATGGCCTGGTCCTAAGGTGTAAAAAGGCTGTGTCCTTAAGGGGTTAAAGGGCTTCTGTCACCCCACTAAACTGTTTTTTTTTTTTTTTTGGTTACTTATAATCCCTATACTGCGATTTATGCATACATACTGTCATTAATCATTTTGGTTCAGCAAATTATGTTAAAAACGTACTTTTAAAATATGCAAATTACCTTGCTACCAGCAAGTAGGGCGGCTACTTGCTGGTAGCAGCCGCATCCTCCTATCCTAAAGACTCCTCTCCCTCCCCTGCCCCGCCGCAGCACTTCCATCTGTATCACTGTTCTGAGGACGGCGATACAGATGACTATAGAGACGAGCGCTTCCACAATGGAAGCGCTCATCTCCCTGTACCCTGCTGCCGCCCCCAACATCACCAGTGGCCAGCGGGGCTCAAGAGGCAGCTGCCTTGAGCCCCCCAGGAGCAACTGGACCCGAGGAAGCTGCCCCTTTTGCCCCGCATTAAAGACGGCCCTGCCCCCACCCTGTCACAGCAGCCATGGCAGTGGTAAGAGAGCGCAGAGGGCCCCCCCGGTCAGACTTGCGAGAGGATGGACAATGGCGCAGATAGGCAGCGGCCAACTGACTACATAGGATGTCTCTATAGTAGTTCAGTTTGTCCTCCCTCTCAGCGAGTGTAAAAAAGGCCCCCATTTTTGACCGGTAGCGAGGGTCCAACAAGGTGGAGAGCCAGTAGTCATCCCTCTGCCGAATGCTGACAATTCGGCTGTCACTACCCAAGTGAGTGAGCATGCAGCGGGCCATTTGCGCAAGTGACTCGGAGGGAC
The DNA here is from genome assembly GCF_905171765.1 of Bufo bufo. Classification (NCBI taxonomy): domain Eukaryota; kingdom Metazoa; phylum Chordata; class Amphibia; order Anura; family Bufonidae; genus Bufo; species Bufo bufo. Next base: position 19,280,079 of record NC_053393.1, on the reverse strand, counting down.
TCCCTGCCTCCATCTCCACTGCATACTGCCACGGTGTGTCTGGGTCCTCTGCCTCGTCTTCCTCATCTCCCTCTTGCTCCTCCGGATGCTCCTGCTCCTTCTCTCCTGTCACCTGTGTAGAAAAACCACCCATTTCGCTACACATTGCTTGTGCTTCAATGTCCTCCTCCTCCTCCTCCAGTTCAGCCCCCACAGGGCTCATGTAGCCATGAGATGTAGGCGCCACGTCTCCAGTCCCCTGACCAGACAGATTTACCAGCATCTGTTCCAGGATATGAAGCAGTGGAATAACGTTAATCATCCAGTAGTCCTGGCAACTGACAAATAATGTGGCCACCTCAAAGGGCCTCAGCAAATGGCAGGTGTCATGCATGAGCTGCCACTAGATGACATCGAAGTTACACAGGGTAGTACTCCTGTCTGCTTGGATCATCAAGAAATCGTTTATGGCCTTTCTCTGTTCATATAGTCGGTCCTACATATGGAGGGTGGCAACGTCGCATATCAGCCTATGTTGGGGGATGCCGTTCTGCCGCTGCAGCTCAAGGAGGGTGTGCTTTGCGGTGTACGAGTGGCTGAAGTGCATGGAAAGTTTCCTTGACATTTTTAGGATGTCTTGCAGATGGGTGCAAGACTTCAGGAACCGCTTCACAATGAGATTGAACCCGTGTGCCATGCAGGGCGCATGGCTCATCCCTCCTTGACGCAGTGTTGACACTATGTTCTTCCCATTGTTGGTCACCTTGGTTCCGATTTTGAGTTGTCGAGGAGAAAGCCAGGATTCGATTTCTTGATGAAGGATGCAGAGCAGTTCCTCCCATGTGTGACTCCATTAGCCCAGGAAAACTAGGTGCAGAACAGCGTGACACCGCCATGCCCTGCACATGTGATATGCTGGAGGGGCACTGTGAATTGTCCCTGCAGTGGAGGCTGCGGACACAGTGGAGGATGAGGAGGCAGAGTCGGACATTGTCGGAGGACCAATGGCGTGACAACGTGGAGGGGGAAGCGGAGTCACCTGGCTAAGTTGCTGGTTTGGCTGGGCAGGAACCACATTTACCCATCGGGCCGTAAAGGACATATATTGTTTTTGCCGTAGTTACAGCTCCACACTTTGGCAGACACCGACAGGCACAATGACTGGCCCACCTTCTGTTCTACATGTGTGTGCAGGGATGGTACTTGTCACGGCGGACGTACACTTAGTACAAAAGATAACACACCAACCAGGCTCTGGACGAGAGACAGGGGAAGGGTCACCTCCTAGCTTATCCCTGACCTCTTTCCCTGCACTGCTCAGCCCACAGCAGACCTAGATGGTAGGTGTGCTAGTGTCCTCCAGCCTGGGCTAACAAAACCCTGAACTCCCTAAGATGGTGAAGTGGGGAGATAGGAGCAGTCTGCTCGCACAGAACCTGGATGGAATAGAAGACACAAACAACCGAACTAGAAATGACACTTATCTCAGAGAGCAGGAACTGACAGCCAACCTTCCCTCCAAGCTTCCCAGACTAGAATGAACTGTATAATCCTCTCAGGACACTGGGCAGTGTGCTATTTAAACTAAAGACCCCACCCAGTGCACCTGATGAGAGGCGGATCCAGCACGGCTCCAAAACAACATTAAACTCGTGCTGCAATCCTGGCTGACCTCCGCACATCGTCAAAGTGGGGCATGACAGTACCCCCCCTTCTACGGGTGACCTCCGGACACCTCGGACCAACCTTATCCGGATGGGACCCATGAAAGGCCCTCACCAGTCGGCTGGCGTTGACATCAGACGACGGAACCCACATCCTCTCCTCAGGACCATATTCCCTCCAGTGCACCAGGTACTGGAGGGAGCCCCGAAGAACTCTCGAGTCGAGAATCCTGGAGATCTCGAACTCCAAGTTTCCCTCGACTAGAACAGGAGGAGGAGGCAATGGCGATGGTACCACCGATTTAACATATTTTTTTAGCAAAGACCTGTGAAAGACATCATGGATCCTCCAAGTCTGCGGAAGATCCAGCCGAAACGCCACCTGATTGATCACCGCAGAAATCTTATACGGACCCACAAATCTTGGACCCAGTTTCCAAGATGGCACTCTCAACTTGATATTCTTAGTGGACAACCACACCAGATCACCCACACACAGGTCCGGACCAGTCACACGTCTCCTGTCAGCCATTCGTTTATACCTCTCACCCATCTTCTCCAAATTCCCTTGAATCCTCCGCCAGATAGAGGACAAGGCAGAAGAGAATCTCTCCTCCTCTGGCATCCCAGAGGAACCAGACCCAGAGAAGGTACCAAACTGGGGATGGAAACCGTATGCGCCAAAAAATGGCGACTTACCCGTGGACTCCTGCCTACGGTTATTCAATGCAAATTCTGCTAAGGACAAGAATGAGGACCAGTCCTCCTGATTCTCAGCCACAAAGCACCTCAAGTAGGTCTCCAGGTTTTGATTGGTACTCTCCGTCTGACCATTCGACTGTGGATGAAAAGCCGACGAGAAAGAAAGTTGAATGCCAAGCCGAGAGCAGAACGCCCTCCAAAACCTGGAGACAAACTGCGTGCCCCTATCAGAGACCACATCCAAAGGAATACCGTGCAATTTCACAATATTATCCACAAAGATTTGCGCAAGAGTCTTAGCGTTAAGCAGACTTGTAAGTGGTATAAAGTGAGCCATTTTACTGAAACGGTCGACTACCACCAAAATCACTGTTCTCCCGGAGGAACTCGGCAGGTCTGTAATAAAGTCCATGGACAAATGCGTCCAAGGATGAGATGGAATAGACAATGGAAGAAGTGAACCAGGCGGTCGAGTATGAGCAACTTTTGACCGAGCGCAGGTTTCACAAGCTGTCACGTAATTCTCAATACGTAACCCTGGCCACCAGAACCTCTGGGACACCAGATCACAGGTGGACTTACCACCAGGATGTCCCGCGAGAACAGTATCGTGATGTTCCTTGAACACCTTGTATCGTAGGCCCTCAGGAACAAACAACCTCCCTGGGGGACACGAACCAGGAGCCCCCTCCTGAGCTCCCAATATCTCCATCTCCAATTCAGGGTACAGAGCGGAGACCACCACCCCATCCGCCAAAATAGGCGCTGGATCTTCTGAATCACCTGCCCCAGGGAAGCTGCGAGACAAGGCATCTGCCTTGACGTTCTTGGCCCCTGGGCGAAAGGTAACCACGAAATTGAACCTGGTAAAAAACAATGACCATCTGGCCTGTCTAGGGTTCAGACGCTTGGCAGATTGCAGGTAGGCCAAATTCTTATGGTCTGTATACACCGTAACGGGGTGGGACGCCCCCTCTAACCAGTGACGCCATTCCTCAAAGGCCAACTTGATCGCCAACAACTCCCTATCTCCAACATCATAATTCCTCTCGGCGACCGAGAGCTTCCTGGAGAAGAAGGCACACGGGACCCACTTGCCAGGAGAAGAACCCTGCGAAAGCACCGCCCCAACCCCCACCTCTGATGCATTAACCTCCACCACGAATGGCTGAGATACATCCGGCTGCACCAGAATAGGAGCAGACGCAAAACGCTCCTTAATAGCCGAAAAGGACTGCAATGCCTCATCCGACCAGACAGAGACATCAGCGCCCTTCTTGGTCATATCAGTAAGGGGTTTAACTAGTGTGGAATAATTCGAAATAAATTTTCTATAATAATTCGTAAACCCCAAGAACCGCATCAAAGCTTTCTGATTCTCCGGTCGGTCCCACTCCAGAACTGCCCGGACCTTTTCGGGGTCCATACGAAAACCGGAATCAGAAAGCATGTATCCTAAGAACGGAAGCTCTTGCACCGCAAACAAACATTTCTCCAGTTTAGCATATAACTTATTCTCCCGAAGGATCGTCAAAACCTGTCTCACATGATCCTGATGGGTCTTCAGATCAGGAGAATAAATGAAGATATCATCTAGGTAAACTACTACGAACCTCCCCACCAAGTGATGAAAAATATCATTAACGAATCGCTGAAATACCGCTGGCGCATTCGTCAACCCAAAAGGCATTACCAGGTTCTCAAAATGACCCTCGTGCGTATTGAAGGCCGTTTTCCACTCATCCCCCTCCTTGATCCTGATCAGATTGTATGCTCCTCTCAAATCCAACTTGGAGAACACCTTGGCTCCAACAATCTGATCAAAAAGATCAGAGATCAAAGGCAGGGGATATGGATCTTGGACTGTAATACGGTTCAACTCCCGGAAGTCCAAACACGGTCTCAGTGATCCATCTTTCTTCTTTACGAAGAACAAACCTACTGCCACTGGAGACTTAGATGGTCTGATATGACCCTTTGCCAAACTCTCGGCGACATATTTTCGCATGACCTCTCTCTCAGGTTGAGAGAGGTTGTAAAGCCGAGACTTAGGTAATTTAGCCCCCGGAATGAGATTCACTGGACAATCATAGTCTCGATTGAGGGGGCAATTCCTGAGCCCCACCCTCCGAAAAGACATCCGAAAAATCTGAGAGATACTGAGGCAAGGCCGTAATGGACACTTCAGCGATAGATGTGACAAGACAATTATCCGAACAAAATTTGCTCTAACCAATGATTTGTCTTGCTTGCCAGTCTATAATTGGGTTATGTCTAGACAACCATGGCAACCCCAACACTATTGGAGCTGACAAATCCTTCATGACAAAACAAGAAATAATCTCAGCATGTGAATCACCCACCCTTAAATGAATACCATGAACAATGTGAGTAAGGCTCCTTTGAGAAAGAGGGGAAGAATCAATTGCAAAAACAGGAATCTCATTCTCTAACGTGCAAGTACTTAGTCCAAAGCCCTGAAGAAAAAGAAAGTCAATTAAATTTACCCCAGCACCACAATCAAGGAAAACATCAACAAACACATTTTTAGACTCTAGCGCCACCATAGCTGAAGGGAGAAAACGGGAACTGCAGGGAGCTTGCATACTCGTCTGCTCCACCACACCATTCATACAACCAAGTGTGAGGGGAGTTTTTTTTCTTTTTCTCTTCTACCTGTGGTTTAACATAAGGACAAGAAAAAATAAAATGACCCTTCTTCCCACAATAGAAACATAGATTGTGCACTTTTCGAAAGTTTCTACTATCAGAATGGCCAGTATTCTGACCTAACTGCATGGGTTCCTCCCGTACCCCAGAGTAACAAGCATTATCACCCTGGGCAGCTGGTGAAACAAAACCGCACGCGGGAGGAATCCCCTGCACAGAGGGACCCTTACACCGCTCTCTGATACGTCTATCCAAACGTATAGCCAAAGACATTGCATTCTCCAAAGTATCTGGGTATTCATGAAAAGCCAGGGCATCTTTCAACCTTTCAGATAACCCCTGACAAAACTGACTACGTAACGCGGGGTCGTTCCACCTCGACTCAGTAGCCCACCTCCTAAACTCTGTGCAGTAAACCTCAGCAGTATGTTTACCCTGTAGTAAGTTACGTAATCTCGACTCCGCCATCGAAACTCGATCTGGGTCATCGTAAATCAATCCCAGGGCTTGAAGAAATTCCTCCACCGACCGGAGGGCCGGAGAACCGGGCGGCAGAGAAAAAGCCCAGGATTGCGCGTCCCCTTTAAGCAAAGAAATGATGATACCCACCCTCTGATCTTCATTACCTGAAGAAAATGGGCACAATCTAAAGTACAACTTACATGACTCTTTGAAGCGGAAAAAATCATCAGTACCCCCTGCAAATTTCTCAGGAAGAGCGACTTTAGGCTCCCCAACAATTTGACCTGTACCTGCTGCCAGCACCCTCTGACACTGTGTGACCGAACTACGCAGATCCGCAACCTCTAGGGATAAACCCTGCATGCGGTCAACCAGTGCATCAATTGACGCCATCACAAAAGCACTGAGCAATGGCCGTCACAGTATGGCGGATTATAATGTCACGGCGGACGTACACTTAGTACAAATGATAACACACCAACCAGGCTCTGGACGAGAGACAGGGGAAGGGTCACCTCCTAGCTTATCCCTGACCTCTTTCCCTGCACTGCTCAGCCCACAGCAGACCTAGATGGTAGGTGTGCTAGTGTCCTCCAGCCTGGGCTAACAAAACCCTGAACTCCCTAAGATGGTGAAGTGGGGAGATAGGAGCAGTCTGCTCGCACAGAACCTGGATGGAATAGAAGACACAAACAACCGAACTAGAAATGACACTTATACCAGAGAGCAGGAACTGACAGCCAACCTTCCCTCCAAGCTTCCCAGACCAGAATGAACTGTATAATCCGCTCAGGACACTGGGCAGTGTGCTATTTAAACTAAAGACCCCACCCAGTGCACCTGATGAGAGGCGGATCCAGCACGGCTCCAAAACAACATTAAACTCGTGCTGCAATCCTGGCTGACCTCCGCACATCGTCAAAGTGGGGCATGACAGTACTGCCATTTTGGCTAAGAAATTACGGCTTGGGACTCTTCACCTCGGCTCGGCACAAACCATCAGTTCTCTGAAAGGTGCAGAGTAAACCACTTGGAAAGGAAGGGACTGCAGCACCATCAAATTGGCCATGAGTACGTTCAGCTTCTGCGCCGTTGGATGAGTGCAATTAGTGCAAGTCTCTTGGCAATCACTTCGGTGATCGATTGCTGATGGAATTACTGACGAGGAGTAGGAGGGCGAGGAGCAGGAGCATCAAGACCAGTAGATGATGGAAAGGACAGACAGCTCCCTTCGGCTGAGTTGGTAGAGCCTTGACTACCTGAAATCGGGTGTGTGCCACTACCTGAAATCGGGTGGTGATGCAGCGGTTGCTGCGGCAGACTGGATCACCACATTGGAGCCACATTTCTCCCAGGCCACTTTATGGTGATGCTGCATATGTTAACGCAGGGCCAAAAAACTGCCAAACTGCTGAGTAGGAGATTTTACCACCAACACTCCGCACTGACTGACTACTACCGCCGCTGCTAACGTGAACCCCTGCACCACTACTTTCCGGGCAGGTAGGCTCCTGCAAAGCGGGTGGTCTACCCCAGGCACGTTTGGCCCCTGACCTCCCACTGCTGCCACCTTGCTGACTCCCGGCCACGCTAGCGACTTGTTTGTTCCGCCGCTGCCTCACGCGCAAACTGACACCCTCTTCTCGATGATGATGAAGCCCCTTCGTCACCTGGTTCCCAATTGCGATCGGCTACATCATCATCGAGTACTGTCTGCACGTCACTGATGTCCTCCTCAACCGTCTCTGAGCCAGGAGCCTGACCACTTGGAACACCAGCTCCCACGCCACTCTCCTCATCACTACTTGTCTGCCTACCGGAGGAAGTGGCGGATGTCTCCACCATATCTTGGCTGGCCAGTAGCTGCTGACTGTCCTGTAGTAGCTCGTCCTCGCTGTATAGTGGAGCTGAGCCCACAGCATATAATACTTCTCTGGCTGAGGGAACAGAAAAGGACAGAGGCAGGTTGAGGACAGGCGAGGGCACAGTGCCTGCTCCCGGGCCATGCCAACTAAGGGTTGTGTCTGACGAACCCACCGACTCTTGGCTGGGGGTGTCTGATGTCACTTGCGACAAAGTTGAAGATCGAGTCAACCATTCAAGAATCGCTGGGTTGCTGGTCAAGACACGACCGATAGATGACACCGGGAGCTCAGGCCTTTCGAGGTGACCCCTGCTGCCATGGCCCATTACTCTGCTGCGACCTCTGCCTGCGCCAGAAACATTTAGGCCTCTGGCGCTCGCCTGTGCAGGGCCTGGCACTTCTCTGTCTGACATACTGTTAGATCAAATAAATAAATAAAAAAGGAAATTAATACACCCTAAAAAAGGTGGCATTGTGGGTGATTCCTCGTTCCCAGAGTTCTTTGCTCCATGTCCTAACATGTGCAGCAGCCATTTTAGGAAAAAATGTGATTCGTTACCACGAAGTGTCTGGAAATTTGGATTCGGTGCGAATCAAATTTTTCCTGAAATTCGGATAGAATTCCACTTCGTCAACTTTGATTTGCTCATCTCTAATTATATTGTCTGTGAAGAGGATGAGCCATGTTCTAGAAATGAATGACACAGGAGATGGTCTTGCTGTCAATTTGCAGCATCTTGGCAGGTTCCTGACACCAAAAGTCTTGTAGAAATCCTGCAGAGAACAAAAACTTAATCTCCTGATGATCTTTCCTACCTTGGCTGGAGACCAGCTGAGCGGTGGTTCTTAGCCAGGGGGTGGTCCTTCAGAAACTTTTTCTAAGGCAGACTATGGGGAGGCTCCTGCTGCAACCACTTGTCTTAAAGCTAGACATAGGACAGTGGGAAGGAGGAGAGGTTAGATAGCTGATCTCCTGGGTATAGAGAAGATTTAATTGAGATGCATATGTTGTGAGAAGTGTTCCATTTTCAATGTTCCTTTAAGACCGGCTAAAACCCAACCGAGGGTTACTTCAAGTCATGTGATTGGTCAAATGATTGCCAGGTCGTAGAAGAAGAAGCAATCCTGGTGTCCCTGACATCCAGACCCATGACCTGTCTCTTCTCAGTTACAGCAGCTTTAATGCCTTGTCATACTTTCATGGGGCATGGTCGTGATCAGAATAATTATTTTATTTTCCATTTGTGCATTATATTTTATCGTGTTTTAATTTTGTTGCATCTTTACTCTCTACAACTTTTCCTTTTATTTTATTTTTTTGCCTTTCTTCGCCTTTGTAAGAATCAGATACAGGCAGAATTCCTTCGACTTTGTGTCTAAACTTTTTAATAGGTAAACACATTAGTTCATAATTAGCAATTTGTTTCTACAAGTGGCAGAACCGCGGCAGTAACCGTGCTGTAAAGAGCGCTAATGCATTTCAAATTCAGCATTTAAAGACAATTTGAAGAGAAAAAAAAAAAGAATGTTTCTCGTAAGAACGCCGCCGCCTTGGAAATGAATAAATAAAACAGTAAACATGTCTTGGGTTTATGGACATGTGTTGAAAAAGACAGCAAAATGAGTACTCCTTCCTCTCGATGGGTCGGTCTGCACTCATCTATTAGCTTATATTTAAGAAGATCTAAAGTTATAAGTTCAAACTAACCTCGGAAAAGCTGTAGAAAAACTTCTGCCACATCATCTCCCCCAATTCCACATCCCCTCCAAATACTTACCAAAATACTCACACTCCAGCGCCAGGGGGCATATGATTTACCTAGGCAAGGGTAGTATGACATCATTGATTTTAACCAGAGTTTCCCTTTAAAGTGCACTTATCTATACCTTCCAGAAGTCTGTAGCCCTACCTGTAGGATCCCTTTAAATGTTTGAAAACCTCCTTAGTCTTTTAAAAAATCAATCTAGAGAAATGGAGTAAAACCAAGAGAGGAGGGAGAGGATGGGAATGCAGCTGCAGAGAGTGTATGAGACTGGCATGCTGTGAGAGGGGAGGTAGAGCTGCATAGTTTCGATATCACACCACAAAATGTGCATTTTCAGAAAAGAGCAAAGGAGAGGGAAAAATACCCAAAATCTGGATTGTGATTGTTTATTTTTATAATGACTGGCCCAGTTCCGTCCAAAGCTGTGTGTTACATAATAAGACTTGCCCAGTTCAGTCCAATATTTTTTCTTTAGTAAAAAAATAAAATAAATAGTTGGCCAACTTGTCAGAGATAGTCTATCTGCTCTCAGCAGATCCCCTGGAGTAGAGCATAGTGTAGTGTCTAATGATTGAGTAGGATGTGTGTTATGTTGGCAGCCTGTGCCCGCTGCCATCCTGATCCTTTGGGCAGGAATATTGCTGCACCAAATACCTTGTTACTTCTTCCACTGCTTTCCACTGGCTCTCCTCTGCCCTTCAGCAGCAGGTCCAGCCACCGAAGTTCTAGGTCCCCATTTTTTGCTGCAGGCCATGGCCTGCTCTTGCTTGCTGCTTCCCCTCAGCCTGTCCATAGGACATGCATGCGCTCCCTGGCTCTTAAAGGGCAATGCGCACATTAATCTTCCCCAGCCAATGGCTGGTAACCTGGGATACTTAAGACACCATCCTCTAGGGGAGGGTGCCTGAGCAGCAGGTGTTTCTTGATTGTCCCTGAAAATGTCTTCTATTTTGTTTGTCCGCCCATGTACTTACAGACCTCTGCCCAACTTCTGACTCTCAAGCCATGCTTCCTTTCCTCCTGATCTGTGCCTGACTACCCTTTGCAGCCTGCCCTCACCTTGGACTTATTCATGGATTCCCCTGTATTTGCCAGCCCTGACCTCGGCCTGTCTCTGACTACGATTTTGCCTGATCCCATGTTGCTCCACTCCGGTGTCCCTGACCCACATGGGAGTTGGGAGGCATTTTTCTATGATAAGATATAATTCAAAGTTTCTTATATTTGCTTGTACTATTTATTCATGCAGCATTGTATGAAAAGTTAGTGACCATTTCAGCTTTTCCAGTGTCGGACTGGGGTGACTAGGGCCCACCTGTAAAATTTATTTTGGGGGCCCACCGTACAAATACATTCAAATATTACCTGCTCACACAGCAGCAAGATGCTACCAGATGATTGAATATGGGGGTCCCTGCAACAACTTTGAGAATGTAGGTCCTGGGGAGAAGAGGACACTGGCAGCTTCCCTCTATACCTAGAAGTCATCTCAGCTCTGATTGTGTCTGTAATAATAAACTGGGGAGTTTCTTTAATAATCTATCAAGTGTTTTATATGAACATAGGCTGGTTGAGGTGCTGTACACTGAATACATGTATGTAGTGCAGTAAGTCTACTGTGTTGTGTGTCACTTGTGCAGGGGCGGAAGACTAGGGGCCCACCCGGCTCAGGGGGCCACCGGGGGATTCACCTGTACACATGTGGGCCAGTCCAAGCCTAAACTCTTCTGTTTATATTTTTGGGAATGTTCAGACATTCATAGTTAATTCATATATTAAACTGAAATACTTCTAGAAAAGAGATTCATTCCTTACGTCCCATCTACCGCAATACACCCTGACTGCTCCCTTCTCCTGACATTTGCCTCTTCCCTGTGACCATGGTCAACTTGATCGGCTTCCATGTTGTACAAAGGATGGAAATAAATCTGGTGTCATTGTGGAGTCAGTGACCTATTACTTGACAACACAGGTTTTCTACATCCTCACTAAAGAAATTAGAGATGCAGACGTCTTAAGGCAAGGTGGCTCGGCATTAACGATGTCATTTATTCCCTGCTCTTCTACTGATAAAGGGAAATGGACCCAAGGGAACGTAGAGACGGCCTGGCTTTTATCATCAGAGCAACATATGGCAGTTCTGGTGGGATGCTTGATTGACTCAAGACCCAGAAGCATCCTGCAGACATCATATAAATGTCTTGGACGTCAGGAGTTACTCTAACGCTGCTAATTAGGCTCAACTGAGAGCAGCCGCTCCACCATCCGCCAGAAGGCTCCATTTCCACCTCAGTAGTTTTTTAAGTCTTCAGGTTGGATGCCCGGTCTTCTCCTGATGTGATATGTTGGGCTGATATATCAATGGGACAGGAGAATTAGAAGATACGGTAGTTATTAAAACCAGCAAAATTATCACAATTTTTCATCAAATATCACAAAGTTATTTTCTTAAAGGGGTTACCCCATGATTAACCCTTTCATGTTCGGGCCTAAAAAAAAGGCCTAAACGACCAGGCAATTTTTTATGTTTTTGTGCAGGTGGTGGTTAAGTGAACCTAACTTTTTTGTTTGACTACCAAAATAATTTTTGCGATGTTTTTTACTTGACACTTAGGACTTTTTATTAGCAAGTATTCCTTTTTTTGTAGATTTAATTTGGGGGAAAACAATTAATTCTTATTAAAAAGTTTTGTTTTTTTATTATACCTTTTTATTACTTAAATATTAGTAATTAGTATTATTTCAATGGGTTCCCAATTGCAATGTGAAGATCGTTTTGATATGTAACATGTATAGGTTTGAGTGAACAGGGTGACTAAGGTGTCAGTTTCTGTTAGCCATGGCATTTTTAATTAGAATAAAAAAAAATAATAATAATAAATTTGTACTTTTAAAATTTATTTTGGGGCATTACACACAGGCAGAGCTGATCAGGGTCTGCTAAGACCCAGCATCTCTGCTTCTGCCCCGAGACACCCGGCAGTCACTCGGCCACTTCCTACTCTCGCTCCCTGTGCTAGTGCAATGATCTCCTCCCGGCACAGAAGAAGGCAGAAGCGGTAATAAACCGCTCCTGCCTTCTCCTCAGGGTCACGTCTGTGTATGGCAGCCAGGACCCAACCTGCTCCTGATCTTGCTAGATTGCGCTGGGATTAAAGCGCTGCCCGACCGTTTATATATGGGGTATGTGCAGATAGGACGTATATAAGCAGTCGAGAAGGGGTTAATATAAAAAATTCTGACATCATATAGTTCATGACTATCTTTTCAACAAAGCTAGAATCAGCCCAGTACCTCACATGGATCCGGAGGTCTCCGAATTCATTGTTCCAATTGCTTTGCTAGATTTATTTCAAGCTGGTACCTCAGGGGTGTGTCCATTCTGCTTCAGCTGTCTCCCTATCAAAGCTCGGGGGAAGGTCCTTTGGCTGTGTCCTTTCTGCTGCAGCTCTCTCCCTGTAACTGTCACAGCTTCTAACAGTAGATATGGCTGGTGGCAGTTGAAGGATAGAACTGAGCACGTGCAACCACCTCAGAGAAATAAGGAAAAATAAGTGACCTGCAGTTCCGAAAGTATTCAGATCCAGGTGCTGGTTTAAAAAAGTAGAATGTTTTTTTTTTTTTTTTTGTGAGACAACCCCTTTAAGGTCGTTGATTAACTCCTAGGACTTTAATTGCAACAAATGTATCACGTATCGCTATGCAAATGATGCCATTATGGCTCCCCTGGAGGGCATTCTTAGGCCGGTCTGAGGGCAGCATAAAGCCTTTAAACTTTCAGCCTCTTTGCACAGGCCTCTTCTGTGTTCCTTTTTTAAAGCAGTGCAGCGTTTTCGGAAATTTGCACGTGAGTGAGTGTGAGTGAAACCCAGCCAACTAAAGCTTGTTTCACTTCTGTGTATGAACGGAAGCCACAACATGGAGTGAATGGAGTCTTACACAGCCATAGAGCTGAGTTGTGTTACCAATGCTGTCTTCCCCTTTGCTAAACATATGGTGCTGGGTACTAGGTCTGGACTGGCCTTCCATTGGATGGTGCCCAGGTGGTCTTTCTTTTGGGGCAGCAGATATGGTGACACGGAGTACAAAAAAACATATATTGCCATACAGTTGCCCAAATAGCAATGCTACATACACACTGCTGCCACCACCATCCTAGGCTTGGGCCATATTTATAATACCAAATTCACCCCTACTCATGTTCTGTACTGGAAAATCATAAATGTCCGTCCTGCACTATTCACCCAGAAATCATTGGGTCAGGACTCGTCACAAATAGTAGACTTAATATAATAGTATAACGGTAATAACAAAACTATACAAGAAGCAAAAAACACAAATCACTATATAGACACAGAGTTGTGATAATGAATCAATAAGCGATTACTTTTTGGCCCCCCGTCTTGGTGATTTCATCACATCAGCACGGCGGGGGGGCGATAATTAGCGCGTTTTCTCAATCAAGATGGCTGCCACGGCCTCTCCGTGATCAAATAGATGAGGTGAGTATGTATTTTTTTGTCTTAACCCCGATTAACCCCCTGATGGCTCAATGTGACTCTCAGATGCTGCGATCAGTGTTGAACTTGGCATCTGAGGGGTTAAATGACAGGGAAACGGCATACAATGGAATGCTATTCATTATGAAGTAATTCATAACGAATCGAAGTTCTTGTCGAAGTTCGGGAAGCAGCTGAATCAAATTTTTGAAAACTTCGATCATCACTAATAGTGATAAATATACAAAATATTCCACCATATCATGACCAATAATACTACCGTACAGTCACTAAATCACATCACCCTACAGCCACTAATTAATGGCACCATATCATAATGAATTATTACATCATGAAATGGTGGCTCAGTGGTTAGCAGCGGTTAGTGGTGGCTCAGTGGTTAGCAGTATCTCAGTGGTTAGTGGTGGCTCAGTGGTTAGCAGTATCTCAGTGGTAAGCACTGGTGCCTTGCAGCGCTGAGGTTCTAGGTTTGAATCCAACCAGGGGCTCCAACACCTTAAAGAGCTGCTCTATTCTTCAGGGCTGATTCACCTGGAGAAATTCTCTTCGGCTGTCATGCCCTGCTCAGGCTATGTGCGGAGGTCTGCCAGATTAGCAGCACGTGTGTAGCCTTTTGTTTTGTTTTGGAGTTGAGCTATATTCGCCTCCCTTCAGGTGCACTGGGTGGGGTCGTTGGTTTGAGTTTAAATTACACCCACTCCCAGTGTCCTGTGCGGGTTATAGCTTCTGTCTGGCTCTGTGAAAGGAAGGAAGGAAGGATTTGCTGTTCCTGCTCAGTAAAAGATAAGTTGTTTTTTGTTTTTTTGTGGTTGGCTGTCTAGGCTGTTAGAGAGACGCCTGCCCCCTCCAGGTTCTGAGGGAGCAGGCTGCCTCTATCCTCCTTTCACCATCTTAGGGATTTTAGGGAATTTTCAGCCTAGGCAAGAGGACACGTTATTCCCACCTTAAGGGTCTGAACGTGGGCATAGAAGTCTAGGGAGAGCTGGTAGGGATTTGTCAGGAGGTGACCTTGATCCCCAGCTTCTCGCCTAGACACTTGTTTGTTTATTTTCTGTGTATCTGGTATCCTGTCCGCTGTGACATCGGCCATACCATGGTAAAAACCACTGGGTCCGGAGACTTCTGTATCTCTCGCTCCCGGTGAGTTTTGGTGGTGGCAGGTGAGGAAAGAAGATTTGGGGACCTCATCAGATTCTGAACTTTTAAACCTACGGCCTTGATCAGAGACTGTCTGCAGTGTCCAAAAGAGATGTCTACCTCAGATAGATATGAGATAAATAGATAGAGAGAGCGGCAAGGGGTCCTTTCTTAGTGTTTTTTGCTGTGACGCCAGTTGCATTGGAGCAACTAGGGACAGAGTCCCCTTCAGTAGATAGTGTTGGTGGTATTCAGGTGTAGGAATACCAGAGTGGTGTAAGGGTAGCCTATAATGTCCCTTTAGATGTTGCTGTGCACGTGTCATTGTTCTCCTACCTGGATACGCTGGAACCCAAGGCGTTGTCATCCGCGGCAGAGTAAATAGGTTAAATAGTTGAGGGATTTGTAGAATGAATTGAGTCCAGACCTTGTATATAGTTGATAACAGCTTTACTTGAATAAACTTTCATCAGGGAAACAATCTTCCAACTTTCTCTTGGTTACCAGCAGGCTTTGGCATTTAAACTGGCAGGCAAACACACTCGGCTCTCCGACATCTGTTGCTCTTTGGCTCTGCTGTACTGACAGAATTAAATAGAAACTTTAGCTTTCTGCTGAACTTTACTTTCTGCAGTCTGGTCTGTCTTTATCTTTATCCAGGAAACTTCACTCCTGGCTTGTGAGGCTTGCAGCCTTGGCCTCAATGTCCAGCAGAGCTTAGGGGTGCTCTGCTGGCTTGCACACAGCCTTCCCCTTACAGGGGGTCAGCTAGACTGACTTTTCACTAACTAAAAACTCCTCCCTTGAGGGAGCAAGCTAGAATGGAAAGAAGGTTCAATTCTAGACAAAATAGCTCTGCCATATATGCCGCCATCTGCTGGTGAACCAGGCATATTACACTTGAACATAACATTTACATGGAAAAGAATATGCACATTATACAGGACCTGTAAATTAATACATATGATGACATTACAGTCAGGTCCATAAATATTGGGACAGCGACACAATTCTAAAATTTTTGGCTCTATACACCACCACAATGGATTTGAAATGAAACGAACAAGATGTGCTTTAACTGCAGACTGTCAGCTTTAATTTGAGGGTATTTACATCCAAATCAGGTGAACGGTGCAGGAATTACAACAGTTTGCATATGTGCCTCCGACTTGTTAAGGGACCAAAAGTAATGGGACAATTGGCTACTCAGCTGTTCCATGGCCAGGTGTGTGTTATTCCCTCATTATCCCAATTACAATGAGCAGATAAAAGGTCCAGAGTTCATTTCAAGTCTGCTATTTGCATTTGGAATCTGTTGCTGTGAACTCTCAAGATGAGATCCTAAGAGCTGTCACTATCAGTGAAGCAAGCCATCATTAGGCTGAAAAAACACAACAAACCCATCAGAGAGATAGAAAAAATATTAGGCATGGCCAAAACAACTGTTTGGAACATTCTTAAAAAAAAGGAACGCACCGGTGAGCTCAGCAACACCAAAAGACCCGGAAGACCACGGAAAACAACTGTGGTGGATGACCGAAGAATTCTTTCCCTGGTGAAGAAAACACCCTTCACAACAGTTGGGCAGATCAAGAACCCTCTACAGGAGGTAGGTGTATGTGTGTCAAAGTCAACAATCAAGAGAAGACTTCACCAGAGTGAATACAGAGGGTTCACCACAAGATGTAAACCATTAGTGAGCCTCAAAAACAGGAAGGCCAGATTACAGTTTGCCAAACGACATCTAAAAAAGCCTTCACAGTTCTGGAACAACATCCTATGGACAGATGAGACCAAGATCAACTTGTACCAGAGTGATGGGAAGAGAAGAGTATGGAGAAGGAAAGGAACTGCTCATGATCCTAAGCATACCACCTCATCAGTGAAGCATGGTGGTGGTAGTGTCATGGTGTGGGCATGTATGGTTGCCAATGGAACTGCTTCTCTTGTATTTATTGATGATGTGACTGCTGACAAAAGCAGCAGGATGAATTCTGAAGTGTTTCGGGCAATATTATCTGCTCATATTCAGCCAAATGCTTCAGAACTCATTGGACGGCTCTTCACAGTGCAGATGGACAGTGACCCAAAGCATACTGCAAAAGCAACCAAAGAGTTTTTTAAGGGAAAGAAGTGGAATGTTATGCAATGGCCAAGTCAATCACCGGACCTGAATCCGATTGAGCATGCATTTCACTTGCTTAAGACAAAACTGAAGGGAAAATGCCCCAAGAACAAGCAGGAACTGAAGACAGTTGCAGTAGAGGCCTGGCAGAGCATCACCAGGGATGAAACCCAGCGTCTGGTGATGTCTATGCGTTCCAGACTTCAGGCTGTAATTGACTGCAAAGGATTTGCAACCAAGTATTAAAAAGTGAAAGTTTGATTTATGATTATTATTCTGTCCCATTACTTTTAGTCCCTTAACAAGTGAAAGGCAGATATGCAAACTGTTGTAATTCCTACACCGTTCACCTGATTTGGATGTAAATACCCTCAAATTAAAGCTGTCAGTCTGCAGGTAAAGCACATCTTGTTTGTTTCATTTCAAATCCATTGTGGTGGTGTATAGAGCCAAAAAATTTAGAATTGTGTCCATGTCCCAGTATTTATGGACCTGACTGTATATTAACCATAGAAGACAGTGGGGAGGCGTGGAAGGTGGTAATGCACCTCTGGGGCGTTACAGATAGATAGATAGATAATAGATAGATAGATAGATAGATAGATAGATAGATAGATAGATAATAGATACATAGATAGACATTTTGTCATTTGCCTTCACATCCATCAAACACTGGGTGTGAAGGGGAGAAAAAAAATCACAATTTTTCACAAGAATAGAATTTTTATATAAAGCAGAGGAGACAGAAGCAGACTTCTTTGTGACGTTAAGTGTTGGGCAGGAGCAGTCTATAATTAGTGGTCACATATTGCTTGTAGAACACAAAGCCTGGCTGCTGCAGCCCTGCGGTAGAACATTTATCTTCATCCACAGAGATGGTTTGTGTTAAGGTTTTCTTGTGTTTTGTTCCTTGTTGATTATAGGTCTGAATCCGGCATTAAAGCCACCGCACGTCTCTGCTGCTCGCGCTCCTCAGACTCCATAACCAATCTGCTTTCACAGTACAACAATGCCGGACGGACGCCACATTAAGTGCAGTCAAAGATCCTCTCGGCTAAAAGCTTCTGATGCTCAAGTGGACTTTTTAGTATTGAGGATGTCTATGAGTATCTGGTATTACCTTCCATCTCATGTTGCCGCATATAATTGTTTTGGTGGTTAAATTTAGGCTGACTAAATGGGCTCAGACATGTCCTCCTGGTATGACATGTTGGCTAATCTCTCAATTTTAACATCAAAAGAAAAGTGTAGCAGCACAACAAAATATATATATTGATCCTTACTGTGGTGGTGCCCGCTGTGTCGGAAGCCAGTCTTAAGCTTCCCCAATTCCAGATGCAATTGTAACAGAAAACTGCAGCACTCTCCAGCCTTGGTCTTTTCAAACTTTATTCACCAATTCAATGCGACGTTTCGATCTGTGTGATCTTTCTCAAGCAATTTAACAATGTGAAATAAAACCGGATACATATACCCTACTAAGTCAACCTGTTGTACCAATGATCACAGACCGATTTGCTCCTGACAATGGGCGGAATATATATAATACACAGAAGCATTTACCATAGATTGCGTTCTGAAGAGGACTGTATATATGGTTACCATGACACTAGCTGTAAGGACGCTGCACGATGACGGATCCTATCACTACGTACATTGGGTGCGAAATCAGCATTGTGTTCTCCACTCTTGGACACTCTCATATCTGAACACTTCTGCCCCCCCCCACATCTGAAATGTAGAGAAGAAGCTGAAGCTGCATCCCCCTCCTCCCCTCCTCATTGTTTTCTATTTGCTGTATTATTCAACATCCATTTTTGAGGAACTGAGGAGGTCTGGTCTGGGGTTTAATTATCTGAGGGGTCTTGTCTGGTGTCTTATTATCTGAGGGGTCTAGTCTAGGCTCTAATTAACTGAGGGGCCTGATCTGGGGTCCAATTAACTGAGGGGTCTGATCTGAAGTATGATTAACTGAGGAGTATGGTCTGGGTCTAATTATCTTAGGGGTCCTGTCTGGGGTCTAATTAACTGAGGGGTCTGGTCTGGTGTTTTATTAACGGAGGGTTCTTGTCTAGGGTCTAATTAACTGAGGGGTCTGGTCTGGAGTCTGATTAACTGAGGGTATCTGGTCTGGGATCTAATTCACTGAGGGATCTGGTCTGAGATTTTATTAACAAAAGAGTCTGGTCTGGGATCTGATTAAGGTCTCATGCAGACGACCGTTGTGTGTTCTGCGGTCTGCAAATTGCGGATCCGCAAAACACGGATGGCATCCGTGTGCGTTACACAATTTGTGGAACGGCACGGACAGCCATTAATATAACTGCCTATTCTTGTCCGCAAAATGGACAAGAATAGGACAGGTTATATATTTTTTGGCAGACCACGGAACGGAGCAACGGATGCGGACAGCACACGGAGTGCTGTCTGCATCTTTTGCAGCCCCATTGAAGTGAATGGGTCCGCATCTGAGCCGCAAAAACAACGGACGTGTGCATGAGGCCTAACTGAGAGGTCTGGTCTGGGGTCTAATTAACTTAGGGGTCTAGTCTTGGGACTAATAGACTGAGGTATCTGATCTGAAGCCTAATAGTTGTGCATTGTTTAGTGTGACAGATCGAACATTTGCAGGTAACTCCCTTCGAAATGAAAAATAGTCCCAGTAAAAAATACAAAAATCAGTATTTTTTTTTTTTACAAAAAAAAAAAATATACAACATTGTTAAGCTGCATTTGTAATGACACGTGTTGAGCACATAGTTTTCTGGCAACATGTAGTTTTTTAAATCAGGACAATGAAGCAAAGGATTTACTCTCCATTTAGAAAAGTCATTCACTGTGTCATATGAAGAGCACATCGTTATCCGGAAGCGCGGGTTTCCTTTAACCCTTAAAACACCAACCAAGAGTTAAAAAAACCTGCAATTTTTATACTTGTATTTAAAAACTCAGGAAATGGTTGGAGAAATCTGACTGTGTCTCTTTGTTGATCTTGTAAATAGTTTATTGGTCTTGCAGCCAGAGTCGGCGCCACCTGTAAGGCGACCTAGGCAACCGTGCGGTTTAAAAAAAAAAGCGTTGCCCCAAGTTTTTTTTTTTAAGTACAGCGGCGGGCCCTTCCCCGCAACGGGCGGCTGCTGCACTGCCCGGGCTGGTGCGTCTATGATTGTGCACCGCCCGGGCGCAGCCTGAAGAGAGGGACTCACAGTCACAGGAGAGAAGCCCCTCTAATATAGCGTGGCCGAGCTCTGTTCGGTCCGCGGTACAGGAGCTTTTGTTTCCTGTACCCGGCCGGACTGACAGGAAATGCTCACTTAGTGTGCCCCCCTGCGGACCGAACAGAGCTCGGCCACGCTACATTAGAGGTGGGGGGGAATGAGGGTGACAAGGGAGGGGGGGAGTAAATGAGAGAGACAAGGGAGGGGGGGAATAAATGAGAGTGACAAGGGGGGGAGAGTGACAAAGGAGGGGGGGAGTAAATGAGAGTGACAAGGGGGGGAATAAATGAGAGTGACAAGGGAGGGGGGGAGTAAATCAGAGTGACAAGGGAGGGGAGAGTAAATGAGAGTGACAAGGGAGGAAGGAGTAAATCAGAGTGACAAGGGGAGGGGAGTAAATGAGAGTGACAAGGGAGGGGGGAGTGAATCAGAGTGACAAGGGGGAGGGGAGTAAATGAGAGTGACAAGGGAGGGGGGGAGTAAATCAGAGTGACAAGGGAGGGGGGGAGTAAATCAGAGTGACAAGGGGGGGAATAAATGAAAGTGACAAGGGAAGGGGGGGAGAAAATCAGAGTGACAAGGGAGGGGGGAGTAAATAAGAGTGACAAGGGAGGGGGGAGTAAATGAGAGTGACAAGGGAGGGGGGAGTAAATGAGAGTGACAAGGGAGGGAGGGGGTGTAAATGAGAGTGACAAGGGGGGGAGTAAATCAGAGTGACAAGGGAGGGGGGAGTAAATGAGAGTGACAAAGGAGGGGGGGAGTAAATGAGAGTGACAAGGGAGGGGGGAGTAAATGAGAGTGACAAGGGAGTGGGGAGTAAATCAGAGTGACAAGGGAGGGGGGGAGTAAATCAGAGTGACAAGGGAGGGGGGGAATCAGAGTGACAAGGGAGGGGGGAGTAAATGAGAGTGACAAAAGAGGGGGGAGTAAATGAGAGTGACAAGGGAGGGAGGGGGAGTAAATGAGAGTGACAAGGGAGGGGGGAGTAAATGAGAGTGACAAGGGAGGGGGGAGAAAATCAGAGTGACAAGGGAGGGGGGAGTAAATGAGAGTGACAAGGGGGGGAATAAATGAGAGTGACAAGGGAGGGGGGAGTAAATGAGAGTGACAAGGGAGGGGGAGAGTAAATGAGAGTGACAAGGGAAGAGGGAGTAAATAAGATTGACAAGGGAGGGGGGAGTAAATGAGAGAGTGACAAGGGAGGGGGGAGTAAATGAGAGTGACAAGGGAGGGGAGAGTAAATGAGAGTGACAAGGGAGGAGGGAGTAAATGAGAGTGACAAGCGGGAGGGGAGTAAATAAGAGTGACAAGGGAGGGGGGAGTAAATGAGAGTGACAAGGGAGGGGGGGAGTAAATGAGAGTGACAAGGGAGGGGGGGAGTAAATGAGAGTGACAAGGGAGGGGGGGAGTAAATGAGAGTGACAAGGGAGGGGGGGAGTAAATGAGAGTGACAAGGGAGGGGGGAGTAAATCAGAGTGACAAGGGAGGGGAGAGTAAATGAGAGTGACAAGGGAGTGGGGAGTAAATCAGAGTGACAAGGGAGGGGGGGAGTAAATCAGAGTGACAAGGGAGGGGGGGGAATCAGAGTGACAAGGGAGGGGGGAGTAAATGAGAGTGACAAAGGAGGGGGGAGTAAATGAGAGTGACAAGGGAGGGAGGGGGAGTAAATGAGAGTGACAAGGGAGGGGGGAGTAAATGAGAGTGAAAAGGGAGGGGGGAGAAAATCAGAGTGACAAGGGAGGGGGGAGTAAATGAGAGTGACAAGGGGGGGAATAAATGAGAGTGACAAGGGAGGGGGGAGTAAATGAGAGTGACAAGAGAGGGGGAGAGTAAATGAGAGTGACAAGGGAAGAGGGAGTAAATAAGATTGACAAGGGAGGGGGGAGTAAATGAGAGAGTGACAAGGGAGGGGGGGAGTAAATGAGAGTGACAAGGGAGGGGAGAGTAAATGAGAGTGACAAGGGAGGAGGGAGTAAATGAGAGTGACAAGGGGGAGGGGAGTAAATAAGAGTGACAAGGGAGGGTTGAGTAAATGAGAGTGACAAGGGAGTGGGGGAGTAAATGAGAGTGACAAGGGAGGGGGGGAGTAAATGAGAGTGACAAGGGAGGGGGGGAGTAAATGAGAGTGACAAGGGAGGGGGGGAGTAAATGAGAGTGACAAGGGAGGGGGGAGTAAATCAGAGTGACAAGGGAGGGGAGAGTAAATGAGAGTGACAAGGGAGGGGGGAGTAAATGAGAGTGACAAGGGAGGGAAGGAGTAAATGAGAGTGACAAGGGAGGGGGGGAGTAAATGAGAGTGACAAGGGGGAAGTAAATGAGAGTGACAAGGGGGGGAGTAAATGAGAGTGACAAGGGGAGGGGAGTAAATGAGAGTGACAATGGAGGGGGGGGGAGTAAATGAGAGTGACAAGGGAGGGGGGAGTAAATGAGAGTGACAAAGGGGGAGTAAATGAGAGTGACAAGGGTGAGGGGAGTAAATGAGAGTGACAAGGGAGGGGGGGAGTAAATAAGAGTGACAAGAGAGGGGGGGAGTAAATCAGAGTGACAAGGGAGGGGGAGAGTAAATGAGAGTGACAAGGGAGGGAGGGGAGTAAATGGGAGTGACAAGGGAGGGGGGAGTAAATGGGAGTGACAAAGGAGGGGGGGAGTAAATGAGAGTGACAAGGGAGGGGGAGAGTAAATGAGAGTGACAAGGGAGGGGGGGAGTAAATCAGAGTGACAAGGGAGGGGGGAGTAAATCAGAGTGACAAGGGAGGGGGGAGTAAATGAGAGTGACAAGGGAGGGGGGGAGTAAATCAGAGTGACAAGGGAGGGGGGAGTAAATGAGAGTGACAAGGGAGGGGGGGAGTAAATGAGAGTGACAAGGGAGGGGGGGTAAATGAGAGTGACAAGGGGAGGGGAGTAAATGAGAGTGACAAGGGAGGGGGGGAGTAAATGAGAGTGACAAGGGAGGGGGGGGAGTAAATGAGAGTGACAAGGGAGGAGGGAGTAAATTAGAGTGACAAGGGGGAGGGGAGTAAATGAGAGTGACAATGGAGGGGGGGAGTAAATAAGAGTGACAAGGGAGGGGGGAGTAAATGAGAGTGACAAGGGAGGGGGGGAGTAAATGAGAGTGACAAGGGAGCGGGGGTAAATGAGAGTGACAAGGGAGGGGGGAGTAAATGAGAGTGACAAGGGGGAGGGGAGTAAATGAGAGTGACAAGGGGGAGGGGAGTAAATGAGAGTAACAAGGGAGGGGGGGGGTAAATGAGAGTGACAAGGGAGGGGGGGAGTAAATGAGAGTGACAAGGGAGGAGGGAGTAAATGAGAGTGACAAAGGGAGGGGGGGAGTAAATGAGAGTGACAAGGGGGGGAGTAATTCAGAGTGACAAGGGAGGGGGAGAGTAAATGAGAGTGACAAGGGGGAGGGGAGTAAATAAGAGTGACAAGGGAGGGGGGGAGTAAATGAGAGTGACAAGGGAGGGGGGGAGTAAATGAGAGTGACAAGGGGGGGAGTAAATGAGAGTGACAAGGGGGGGAGTAAATGAGAGTGACAAGGCGAGGGGAGTAAATGAGAGTGACAAGGGAGGGGGGGGGAGTAAATGAGAGTGACAAGGGAGGGGGGGAGTAAATGAGAGTGACAAGGGGGGAGTAAATGAGAGTGACAAGGGGGAGGGGAGTAAATGAGAGTGACAAGGGAGGGGGGGAGTAAATAAGAGTGACAAGGGAGGGGGGAGTAAATCAGAGTGACAAGGGAGGGGGAGAGTAAATGAGAGTGACAAGGGAGGGGAGAGTAAATGAGAGTGACAAGGGAGGGGGGGGGATAAATGAGAGTGACAAGGGGGGGATAAATGAGAGTGACAAGGGGGGAAGTAAATGAGAGTGACAAGGGAGGGGGAGTAAATGAGAGTGACAAGGGAGGGGGGAGTAAATCATAATGAACAAGGGGGGGGAGTAAATGAGAGTGACAAGGGGGGGAGTAAATGAGAGTGACAAGGGAGGGGGGGGAGTAAATGAGAGTGACAAGGGGGGGAAGTAAATGAGAGTGACAAGGGGGAGGGGAGTAAATGAGAGTGACAAGAGGGAGGGGAGTAACTGAGAGTGACAAGGGAGGGGGGGAGTAAATGAGAGTGACAAGGGGGGGAGTAAATCAGAGTGACAAGGGAGGGGGGGAGTAAAACAGAGTGACAAGGGAGGGGGAGAGTAAATGAGAGTGACAAGGGAGGGGGGAGTAAATGAGAGTGACAAGGGGGGGAGTAAATGAGAGTGACAAGGGAGGGGGGAGTAAATGAGAGTGACAAGGGGGGGAGTAAATGAAAGTAACAATGGAGGGGGGGAGTAAATGAGAGTGACAAAGGGGAGGGGAGTAAATGGGAGTGACAAGGGAGGGGGGAGTAAATGGGAGTGACAAGGGAGGGGGGGAGTAAATGAGAGTGACAAGGGAGGGGGAGAGTAAATGAGAGTGACAAGGGAGGGGGGGAGTAAATCAGAGTGACAAGGGAGGGGGGAGTAAATCAGAGTGACAAGGGAGGGGGGGAGTAAATGAGAGTGACAAGGGAGGGGGGGAGTAAATCAGAGTGACAAGAGAGGGGGGAGTAAATGAGAGTGACAAGGGAGGGGGGAGTAAATGAGAGTGACAAGGGAGGGGGGGGGTAAATGAGAGTGACAAGGGAGGGGGAGTAAATGAGAGTGACAAGGGGGAGGGGAGTAAATGAGAGTGACAAGGGAGGGGGGGGAGTAAATGAGAGTGACAAGGGAGGAGGGAGTAAATGAGAGTGACAAGGGGAGGGGAGTAAATGAGAGTGACAAGGGAGGGGGGGAGTAAATGAGAGTGACAAGGGAGGGGGGGGAGTAAATGAGAGTGACAAGGAGGGGAGTAATTCAGAGTGACAAGGGAGGGGGAGAGTAAATGAGAGTGACAAGAGAAGAGGGAGTAAATGAGAGTGACAAGGGGGAGGGGAGTAAATAAGATTGACAAGGGAGGGGGGAGTAAATCAGAGAGTGACAAGGGAGGGGGGGAGTAAATGAGAGTGACAAGGGAGGGGGGGAGTAAATGAGAGTGACAAGGGAGGGGGGGAGTAAATGAGAGTGACAAGGGAGGAGGGAGTAAATGAGAGTGACAAGGGGGAGGGGAGTAAATAAGAGTGACAAGGGAGGGGGAGTAAATGAGAGTGACAAGGGAGGGGGGGAGTAAATGAGAGTGACAAGGGAGGGGGGGAGTAAATGAAAGTGACAAGGGAGGGGGGGAGTAAATGAGAGTGACAAGGGAGGGGGGAGTAAATGAGAGTGACAAGGGAGGAGGAGTAAATGAGAGTGACAACGGAGGGGGGGAGTAAATTAGAGTGACAAGGGAGGGAGGGAGTAAATGAGAGTGACAAGGGAGGGGCAGAGTAAATGAGAGTGACAAGGGAGGGGGAGAGTAAATGAGAGTGACAAGGGAGGGGGGAGTAAATCAGAGTGACAAGAGAGGGGGGAGTAAATGAGAGTGACAAGGGAGGGGGGAGTAAATGAGAGTGACAAGGGAGGGGGGATAAATAAGAGTGACAAGGGAGGGGGGAGTAAATGAGAGTGACAAGGGGGAGGGGAGTAAATGAGAGTGACAAGGGGGGGGGAGTAAATGAGAGTGACAAGGGAGGAGGGAGTAAATGAGAGTGACAAGGGGAGTAAATGAGAGTGACAAGGGAGGGGGGAGTAAATGAGAGTGACAAGGAGGGGAGTAATTCAGAGTGACAAGGGAGGGGGAGAGTAAATGAGAGTGACAAGGGAGGGGGGGAGTAAATCAGAGTGACAAGAGAGGGGGGAGTAAATGAGAGTGACAAGGGAAGAGGGAGTAAATGAGAGTGACAAGGGGGAGGGGAGTAAATAAGATTGACAAGGGAGGGGGGAGTAAATCAGAGAGTGACAAGGGAGGGGGGGAGTAAATAAGATTGACAAGGGAGGGGGGAGTAAATCAGAGAGTGACAAGGGAGGGGGGGAGTAAATGAGAGTGACAAGGGAGGGGAGTAAATGAGAGTGACAAGGGAGGGGGGAGTAAATGAGAGTGACAAGGAGGGGGGGAGTAAATGAGAGTGACAAGGGAGGGGGGAGTAAATGAGAGTGACAAGGGAGGGGGGGAGTAAATGAGAGTGACAAGGGAGGGGGAGAGTAAATGAGAGTGACAAGGGAGGGGGAGAGTAAATGAGAGTGACAAGGGAGGGGGAGTAAATGAGAGTGACAAGGGAGGGGGGAGTAAATAAGAGTGACAAGGGAGGGGGGAGTAAATGAGAGTGACAAGGGAGGGGGGGAGTAAATGAGAGTGACAAGGGAGGGGGGAGTAAATGAGAGTGACAAGGAGGGGGGAGTAAATGAGAGTGACAAGGGAGGGGGAGAGTAAATGAGAGTGACAAGGAGGGGGGAGTAAATGAGAGTGACAAGGGAGGGGGGGAGTAAATGAGAGTGACAAGGGAGGAGGAGTAAATGAGAGTGACAAGGGAGGGGGGGAGTAAATCAGAGTGACAAGGGAGGGGGGAGTAAATGAGAGTGACAAGGGAGGGGGGAGTAAATGAGAGTGACAAGGGAGGGGGGAGTAAATGAGAGTGACAAGGGGAGGGGGAGTAAATGAGAGTGACAAGGGAGGGGGGAGTAAATGAGAGTGACAAGGGAGGAGGGAGTAAATGAGAGTGACAAGGGGGGGAGTAAATGAGAGTGACAAGGGAGGGGGGAGTAAATGAGAGTGACAAGGGAGGGGGAGTAATTCAGAGTGACAAGGGAGGGGGAGAGTAAATGAGAGTGACAAGGGAGGAGGGAGTAAATGAGAGTGACAAGGGGAGGGGAGTAAATGAGAGTGACAAGGGAGGGGGAGTAAATGAGAGTGACAAGGGAGGGGGGAGTAAATGAGAGTGACAAGGGAGGAGGGGAGTAAATGAGAGTGACAAGGGAGGGGGAGAGTAAATGAGAGTGACAAGGGAGGAGGGAGTAAATGAGAGTGACAAGGAGGGGGGAGTAAATAGAGTGACAAGGGAGGGGGGAGTAAATGAGAGTGACAAGGGAGGGGGGGAGTAAATGAGAGTGACAAGGGAGGGGGGGAGTAAATGAGAGTGACAAGGGAGGGGGGGAGTAAATGAGAGTGACAAGGGAGGGGGAGAGTAAATGAGAGTGACAAGGGAGGGGGGAGTAAATGAGAGTGACAAGGGAGGGGGGAGTAAATGAGAGTGACAAGGGAGGGGGAGTAAATGAGAGTGACAACGGAGGGGGGGAGTAAATGAGAGTGACAAGGGAGGGGGGGAGTAAATGAGAGTGACAAGGGAGGGGGGAGTAAATGAGAGTGACAAGGGAGGGGGGAGTAAATGAGAGTGACAAGGGAGGGGGAGAGTAAATGAGAGTGACAAGGGAGGGGGGAGTAAATGAGAGTGACAAGGGAGGGGGGAGTAAATGAGAGTGACAAGGGAGGAGGAGTAAATGAGAGTGACAACGGAGGGGGGGAGTAAATGAGAGTGACAAGGGAGGGGGAGAGTAAATGAGAGTGACAAGGGAGGGGAGAGTAAATGAGAGTGACAAGGGAGGGGGGAGTAAATGAGAGTGACAAGGGAGGGGGGAGTAAATGAGAGTGACAAGGGAGGGGGAGTAAATGAGAGTGACAAGGGGAGGGGAGTAAATGAGAGTGACAAGGGAGGGGGAGAGTAAATGAGAGTGACAAGGGAGGGGGAGAGTAAATGAGAGTGACAAGGGAGGGGGAGTAAATGAGAGTGACAAGGGAGGGGGGAGTAAATGAGAGTGACAAGGGAGGGGAGTAAATGAGAGTGACAAGGGAGGGGGGAGTAAATGAGAGTGACAAGGGAGGGGGGGAGTAAATGAGAGTGACAAGGGAGGGGGGGAGTAAATGAGAGTGACAAGGGAGGGGGAGAGTAAATGAGAGTGACAAGGGAGGGGGGAGTAAATGAGAGTGACAAGGGAGGGGGGGAGTAAATGAGAGTGACAAGGGAGGGGGGGAGTAAATGAGAGTGACAACGGAGGGGGGGAGTAAATTAGAGTGACAAGGGAGGGGGGGAGTAAATGAGAGTGACAAGGGAGGGGGAGAGTAAATGAGAGTGACAAGGGAGGGGGAGAGTAAATGAGAGTGACAAGGGAGGGGGAGAGTAAATGAGAGTGACAAGGGAGGGGAGAGTAAATGAGAGTGACAAGGGGGGGGGGGAGTAAATGAGAGTGACAAGGGGGAGGGGAGAGTAAACGAGAGTGACAAGAGAGGGGGAGAGTAAATGAGAGTGACAAGGGAGGGGGGTAGTAAATGAGAGTGACAAGGGAGGGGGGAGTAAATGAGAGTGACAAGGGAGGGGGAGTAAATGAGAGTGACAAGGGGGGGGAGTAATTCAGAGTGACAAGGGAGGGGGAGAGTAAATGAGAGTGACAAGGGGGAGGGGAGTAAATGAGAGTGACAAGGGAGGGGGAGAGTAAATCAGAGTGACAAGGGGGGGGGAGTAAATGAAAGTGACAAGCGAGGGGGAGAGTAAATGAGAGTGACAAGGGAGGGGGGAGTAAATGAGAGTGACAAGGAGGGGGGGGAGTAAATGAGAGTGACAAGGGAGGGGGGGAGTAAATGAGAGTGACAAGGGAGGGGGGAGTAAATGAGAGTGACAAGGGAGGGGGGGAGTAAATGAGAGTGACAAGGGAGGGGGGGAGTAAATGAGAGTGACAAGGGAGGGGGGAGTAAATGAGAGTGACAAGGGAGGGGGGGAGTAAATGAGAGTGACAAGGGAGGGGGGGAGTAAATGAGAGTGACAAGGGAGAGGGGGAGAAGAGAGTGACAAGGGAGGGGGGCCCATAGGAATGAATGGGTCCGCAATTCTGTTCCGCAAAATGCAGAATGAAATTGCGGACGTGTGAATGGAGCCTAATAGGACACTATAGTCCCAGAACCAGTACAGTTAATGTAGTGGTACTGGTGTCTATAGCCTGTTCCTGCAGAGAACAGACGCTGTGCAGTACTGGTGGTAAAGGAGCACTATAGTGCCAGGAAAACAAACTCCCCCTCCCACTGGGCTGAAGGGGTTAAAACCCCTTCAGCCACTTACCTTTCTCCAGCGCCGTCACTGCGAACTCTTCTCCCCGATCCTCCTCTCAGCTGCGCATGCGCACGCATTCAAAACTATGTTCCGCGTCTTCCCACTGTAATTTTCACAGTGAGAATCGCGGAAGCGCCTCTAGCGGCTGTCAGGGAGACAGCTACAAGAAGCTTGATTAACCCTAAGGGAAACATAGCAGTTCTATTAATTTAAATGCTGAGAAAGGGGTGGAACATATGTGATGTCATGATATGGGCAGATCATCTGATAAGGGGGGGGGCAGCAATTTTTATCTTGCCTAGGGCGGCAAAAATCCTTGCACCGGCCCTGCTTGCAGCTTTAAGATAACAGGATTGCCGAATGCGTGGCTCGTCTCTGCATGTGAAATGATTACTACAAGTTTAATACCATAATCCAAATTATCTGAATGTGCCACCTGGGAGAGGAGAAATATCAGCATTGTATACCTAGAGGACTTTTAAATTCTATCTCACGCAGTGTACATCTGTATAATGTCATGATGTAGGGAGGGGAGTCTGATGGTCTCTTGTATGTGGTTTCTGGCTCCTCAGTTCCCATGACATATACATTTTCAGGATTTTTTTAAGATAGGCTCAGATTCCTGGAGTAGTCCCCAAACACCTTATATCTGTCCTGATAAAGGAGGTCAATCAATCACAGATCTCTGACTGAAGAAAGCAACAGGTCACCCAAAGAATGGCAGAGCTGTCAAGAAGTGAGCGCAATCAGGCAAGCCCGCCAATAAAGAATCGAAATTTAACTGCTTAAAGTGGAACTGTCATTTTTTATCTTATTTGCTAGTTTATTAGAGCTAGGCATGTAGACCTGAGTTAGTCGGTCAATGATTGTCAAAAGATCTGTAATTACCTTATAATAACAGCTTTCATTAATGTCCCCTGTCCCTTTCCACTGCTCTCTTAAAAGACAGTTGCTAGGGCTAAGAAGACAGGAAGACAGAGGGGCGGTCCTTCACGCTGCATGCCTGCATTAGGCTTCAGAGTGATTAGGCGTGCCTCTCAGTAATCCAATCTGATTGGCTGGCAGGGAGCTGCTGGCTATAGCAAGTGTGTATGGGAAGTGAGGGAAAGCAGTTTTGGCCTCAGAGAACTGGCAGAGGAGCCATCTTGAGAAGGTCCTTATATTGTAAATGTTTAAACAGCCGTAACTAAGGGAAAACTCAAGGAAAACAGTGGTATGTGAAGAAACTAAAGATTGCTTTATGCATAATGCTGCTTCAGCAGTAACATATGCTAAAATTGCTAAAAAAAAAATATTTATTTTTTTATGAAAACATGACGGTTACACTTTAAGAAAAAACAAGCATAGACAAGTTAGATCAATGAAGAATCACGTTTAAAAAGCAAAAATAAAAATAAAAAATAGGCATGGCCATTCAGTGAGGAATCAGGTTTGAGAAGTAGATGAAAGACCAATTATAGACTGGATGGGTCAAGAAATAAAAACAATGATAATGGATTGTATGGGTAAATCAGATTTGAAGAGAGAAAATGAAAAAAAAAGTGATGAGTTAATGATGACTTAGGTTTAAAGAGCAAAAATGAAAATGGTGAGTAGAAAATTTGTGCCAACAAGGAATCATGTTCATTTGAAGAAAAAACAAAAATAAACAATATGGGTCAATGAACAAAATCAGTCTAAAAAGTCATAAAATGATTGTGAATAGAGTTGAGCGAACACCTGGATGTTCGGGTTCGAGAAGTTCGGCCGAACTTCCCGGAAATGTTCGGGTTCGGGATCCGAACCCGACCCGAACTTCGTCCCGAACCCGAACCCCATTGAAGTCAATGGGGACCCAAACTTTTCGGCACTAAAAAGGCTGTAAAACAGCCCAGGAAAGAGCTAGAGGGCTGCAAAAGGCAGCAACATGTAGGTAAATCCCCTGCAAACAAATGTGGATAGGGAAATGAATAAAAATAAAAATAAAAAAAATAAAAATTAACCAATATCAATTGGACAGAGGTCCCATAGCAGAGAATCTGGCTTCACATCAGCAGAGAATCAGTCTCTTCATGCCATAGCAGAGAATCTGGCTTCATGTCAGCAGAGAATCAGTCTTCATGTCATAGCAGAGAACCAGGCTTCACGTCACCCACCACTGGAAGAGGCCACTGTCACACATTTAGGCCCCGGCACCCAGACAGAGGAGAGAGGTCCCGTAACAGAGAATCTGGCTTCATGTCAGCACAGAATCAGTCTTCATGTCATAGCAGAGAATCAGGCTTCACGTCACCCACCACTGGAACAGGCCACTGTCACATATTTAGGCCCAGGCACCCAGGCAGAGGAGAGCGGTCCCGTAACAGAGAATCTGGCTTCATGTCAGCACAGAATCAGTCTTCATGTCATAGCAGAGAATCAGGCTTCACGTCACCCACCACTGGAACAGGCCACTGTCACATATTTAGGCCCAGGCACCCAGGCAGAGGAGAGAGGTCCCGTAACAGAGAATCTGGCTTCATGTCAGCACAGAATCAGTCTTCATGTCATAGCAGAGAATCAGGCTTCACGTCACCCACCACTGGAACAGGCCACTGTCACACATTTAGGCCCTGGCACCCAGACAGAGGAGAGCGGTCCCGTAACAGAGAATCTGGCTTCATGTCAGCACAGAATCAGTCTTCATGTCATAGCAGAGAATCAGGCTTCACGTCACCCACCACTGGAACAGGCCACTGTCACATATTTAGGCCCCGGCACCCAGACAGAGGAGAGGTTCATTCAACTTTGGGTTGCCCCGCAATATAATGGTAAAATGAAAATAAAAATAGTATTGAATGAGGAAGTGCCCTGGAGTACAATAATGTATTGTTAAGGGGAGGTAGTTAATATCTAATCTGCACAAGGGATGGACAGGTCCTGTGGGATCCATGCCTGGTTCATTTTTATGAACGTCAGCTTGTCCACATTGGCTGTAGACAGGCGGCTGCGTTTGTCTGTAATGACGCCCCCTGCCGTGCTGAATACACGTTCAGACAAAACGCTGGCCGCCGGGCAGGCCAGCACCTCCAAGGCATAAAAGGCTAGCTCTGGCCAAGTGGACAATTTGGAGACCCAGAAGTTGAATGGGGCCGAACCATCAGTCAGTACGTGGAGGGGTGTGCACACGTACTGTTCCACCATGTTAGTGAAATGTTGCCTCCTGCTAACACGTTCCGTATCAGGTGGTGGTGCAGTTAGCTGTGGCGAGGTGACAAAACTTTTCCACATCTCTGCCATGCTAACCCTGCCCTCAGAGGAGCTGGCCGTGACACAGCTGCGTTGGCGACCTCTTGCTCCTCCTCTGCCTTCGCCTTGGGCTTCCACTGGTTCCCCTGTGACATTTGGGAATGCTCTCAGTAGCGCGTCTACCAACGTGCGCTTGTACTCGCGCATCTTCCTATCACGCTTCAGTGTAGGAAGTTAGGTGGGCACATTGTCTTTGTACCGGGGATCCAGCAGGGTGGCAACCCAGTAGTCCACACACGTTAAAATGTGGGCAACTCTGCTGTCGTTGCGCAGGCACTGCAGCATGTAGTCGCTCATGTGTGCCAGGCTGCCCAGAGGTAAGGACAAGCTGTCCTCTGTGGGAGGCGTATCGTCATTGTCCTGTGTTTCCCCCCAGCCACGCACCAGTGATGGGCCCGAGCTGCTTTGGGTGCCACCCCGCTGTGAACCTGCTTCATCCTCATCCTCCTCCACCTCCTCCTCATCCTCGTCCTCCTCGTCCTCCAGTAGTGGGCCCTGTCTGGCCACATTTGTACCTGGCCTCTGCTGTTGCAAAAAACCTCCCTCTGAGTCACTTCGAAGAGACTGGCCTGAAAGTGCTAAAAATGACCCCTCTTCCTCCTCCTCCTCCTGGGCCACCTCCTCTTCCATCATCACCCTAAGTGTTTTCTCAAGGAGACATAGAAGTGGTATTGTAACGCTGATAACGGCGTCATCGCCACTGGCCATGTTGGTGGAGTACTCGAAACAGCGCAAAGGGCACACAGGTCTCGCATGGAGGCCCAGTCATTGGTGGTGAAGTGTGGAAAAATAAACGAACCAGCACCTCCACAATAAGTGAATATGAGAACTCAGGTGCACGCTACCTTGGCTAAAACACACTTGGATTAGTAGAACTACAGGTAACAGCACTCTGCTAGTCAATTGCACAAAGATATAAGCAAACAATGAAAGAATAAATACTTGGTGGTCATACTTACTGCAAATGCAGCTAGAAGCTCTGTGCGAATATTATTGATCAAAAATATTTCGGGCCCATCTACCGGTCGTCAAGGTCGCTTCTAATCAGATGGGTCCTACTCTAACATGCCTCTCCTGGGCTTACAGCCTACAATCTGGGCAAAGTAGTACCAAGCTGTATCCTACGCATGCCTCTCCCAGGCAGTGAGCCTGCAGTATGGGCTGGGCAGAATACAGCTGTACAAGCTATCTGATTTAAAAGCACATGGTAAATAGGCTGGTGGTGCACGGTTCAATCTCACCACCAGGGGGAGCCACTCCCCTAGTGGCAGTAACAATGGGGAAAAATAAACGAACCAGCACCTCCACAATAAGTGAATATGAGAACGCAGGTGCACGCTACCTTGGCTAAAACACACTTGGATTAGTAGAACTACAGGTAACAGCACTCTGCTAGTCAATCGCACAGTCTGTCCAGCATGTGCAAGGTGGAGTTCCACCTGGTGGGCACGTCGCATATGAGGCGGTGAGCGGGAAGGCCGAAGTTACGCTGTAGCGCAGACAGGCGAGCAGCGGCAGGGTGTGAACGCCGGAAGCGCGAACAGACGGCCCGCACTTTATGCAGCAGCTCTGACATGTCGGGGTAGTTGCGAATGAACTTCTGCACCACCAAATTCAGCACATGCGCCAGGCAAGGGATGTGCGTCAAACCAGCTAATCCCAGAGCTGCAACGAGATTTCGCCCATTATCGCACACCACCAGGCCAGGCTTGAGGCTCACCGGCAGCAACCACTCGTCGGTCTGTTGTTCTATACCCCGCCACAACTCCTGTGCGGTGTGGGGCCTGTCCCCCAAACGTATGAGTTTCAGAACGGCCTGCTGACGTTTACCCCTGACTGTGCTGAAGTTGGTGGTGAAGGTGTGTGGCTGACTGGATGAGCAGGTGGAAGAAGAGGAGGAGGAAGCTGAGTAGGAAGAGGAGGCAACAGAAGGGAAAGAATGTTGCCCTGCGATCCTTGGCGGCGGAAGGACGTGCGCCAAACAGCTCTCCGCCTGGGGCCCAGCCGCCACTACATTTACCCAGTGTGCAGTTAGGGAGATATAGCGTCCCTGGCCGTGCTTACTGGTCCACGTATCTGTGGTTAGGTGGACCTTGCCACAGATGGCGTTGCGCAGTGCACACTTGATTTTATCGGACACTTGGTTGTGCAGGGAAGGCACGGCTCTCTTGGAGAAGTAGTGGCGGCTGGGAACAACATACTGTGGGACAGCAAGTGACATGAGCTGTTTGAAGCTGTGTGTGTCCACCAGCCTAAATGACAGCATTTCATAGGCCAGTAGTTTAGAAATGCTGGCATTCAGGGCCAGGGATCGAGGGTGGCTAGGTGGGAATTTACGCTTTCTCTCAAATGTTTGCGAGATGGAGAGCTGAACGCTGCCGTGTGACATGGTTGAGATGCTTGGTGACGCAGGTGGTGGTGTTAGTTGTACATCCCATGTTTGCTGGGCGGCAGGTGCCAACGTTCCTCCAGTGGCGGAGGAAGAGGCCGAGGCTGCAGCAGCAGAAGAGGCCGAGGCAGCAGCAGAAGAGGTAGCAGGGGGAGCCTGAGTGACTTCCTTGTTTTTAAGGTGTTTACTCCACTGCAGTTCATGCTTTGCATGCAGGTGCCTGGTCATGCAGGTTGTGCTAAGGTTCAGAACGTTAATGCATCGCTTCAGGCTTTGATGGCACAGCGTGCAAACAACTCGGGTCTTGTCGTCAGCACATTGTTTGAAGAAGTGCCATGCCAGGGAACTCC
This sequence comes from Bufo bufo, assembly GCF_905171765.1. Lineage (NCBI taxonomy): Eukaryota > Metazoa > Chordata > Amphibia > Anura > Bufonidae > Bufo > Bufo bufo. The sequence goes on along the minus strand of NC_053393.1, from coordinate 19,244,949 downwards.
TTGAAGCTGCCTTTGGGGTGCTCGGTCCCAGATGGCGGCGGTCAGTAGCAGGCAGAGTCTCTTGGCGGCGGGTGTTCTGATTTGGCCCACTGCTCCCTCTTTTGCTACGCTGTTGGCTCGGTCTCACCACTGCCTCTTCCTCCGAACTGTGAAAGTCAGTGGCACGACCTTCATTCCATGTGGGGTCTAGGACCTCATCGTCCCCTGCATCGTCTTCCACCCAGTCTTGATCCCTGCCCTCATGTTCAGTCTGCACACTGCAGAAAGACGCAGCAGTTGGCACCTGTGTTTCGTCATCATCAGAGACGTGCTGAGGTGGTATTCCCATGTCCTCATCATCAGGAAACATAAGTGGTTGTGCGTTAGTGCATTCTATCTCTTCCACCCCTGGGGAAGGGCTAGGTGGATGCCCTCGGGAAACCCTGGCAGCAGAGTCTTCAAACAGCATAAGAGACTGCTGCATAACTTGAGGCTCAGACAGGTTCCCTGATATGCATGGGGGTGATGTGACAGACTGATGGGCTTGGTTTTCATGCGCCATCTGTGCGCTTTCTGCAGAAGACTGGGTGGGAGATAATGTGAACGTGCTGGATCCACTGTCGGCCACCCAATTGACTAATGCCTGTACCTGCTCAGGCCTTACCATCCTTAGAACGGCATTGGGCCCCACCAAATATCCCTGTAAATTCTGGCGGCTACTGGGACCTGAGGTAGTTGGTTCACTAGGACGTGTGGCTGTGGCAGAACGGCCACGTCCTCTCCCAGCACCAGAGGGTCCACTAACACCACCACGACCATGTCCACGTCCGCGTCCGCGTCCCTTACTAGATGTTTTCCTCATTGTTCCCGTTCACCACAATTTTGAAAATGGCAAATTTGGGAATAGTTTTTCAACCCAGAACAAAAACTGTGCTTTTACGGTCACTACAAATAACTTGACCAGCTAAAACAGTACAGATTTGGAGGAATATAAATGTCAGGGCTATTTTTTAGGCGCTGGGTGACAGGCTAAACTTGCCCCTGATGTAGTATATGGCCAAAAAATAACCAGACTATTGATGGTTAAATGCACTTGGGTGACACAGGCTCAGCCTGCACCTGATGTAGTATATGACCAAAAAATAACCACACTATTGATGGTTAAATGTACTTGGTGGCAGCTTGTGCTGGCGCACCACAAGCCACAAAATGGCCGCCGATCACCCCAGAAAAAAGTGATATAAAAACGCTCTGGGCAGCCTAAAAAAAGTGAGCAATTCAATATCAGCACTTCAATGATCCACAGCTGCAGATCGATCACTGAATTAAGTCTTTTGGAGGAGTTAATCACTGCCTAATCTCGCCCTAACGTCGCAGCTGCAACCTCTCCTTATGCTTGAATCAGCAGAGTGACGTGCAGCGCTACGTGACCCAAGCTTATATAGAGGCTGGGTCACATGCTGCACTGGCCAATCACAGCCATGCCAATAGTAGGCAAGGCTGTGATGGCCTCTTGGGGCAAGTAGTATGACGCTTGTTGATTGGCTGCTTTGCAGCCTTTCAAAAAGCGCCAAGAAAGCGCCGAACCCTGAACCCGAACCCGGACTTTTACGAAAATGTTCGGGTTCGGGTCCGGGTCACGGACACCCCAAAATTCGGTACGAACCCGAACTATACAGTTCGGGTTCGCTCATCCCTAATTGTGAATAGTCAAGACAGAGGATTGTAACGTCAAGTGTAAAAAGCAGAAGAGAGATGGCACTAGACAATACAAGTCAAAAAAGTGTGAGGAGCAGAAGAAAGAAAAAGAATTGACAAGATGGGTCAATGAAGAAACAGAATGAAAGAGCTCATGAAATAAAAGGAATAGATGAGACAGGTCAACATAGAATCAGGTTCAAAAAGAAGTGAAAGTGGAAATAGACAAGATGTCTCACTGAGGAATAAGGTTTGGAGAAGCTGAAGAAAGATCAGTAATAGATAAGATGGGTCAACGAAGAATCAGCATCACAGTGCAAATACAAATGGGAATAGATGGAACATGGTGAATTGTTAATAAATGAACAGAAGATTAATGGAAATTGGCAACACAGGTCAACCAAGAATCAGATTTGAGGAGCAAAAAAGAAAGGAGACTAGATAAGATGGGTCAACAAGAAATTAGGTTTGAACAGAAGAAAAACAATAGACAAGCAAGGATCAGTTTCAAAGACTAGAAGAGAAATTCGAATAGGCAAAATGGGACTATTAGGAATAAGATTTAACAGCAGCAGAAAGACCAAGAATAGACAGTTCAATCAAGTTTGAATTTAGTTTAAACAGTTGAAATAAAGAAATAGATTACATGGGCCAATGGTGAATTAGATTTGGAGTGTAGCAGAGAAACGGGAATAATCGAGACTGGTCAATGAGAAATCTGGTTTGAACAGTAGAAAAAAAAATTGAGAAGATAGGTCAATGAGGAATCAGGTTTAGACTAAATAAGATATGAACTAACAAAATAGGTGAGAGGACAACCATGTTTGATGGTAGATGAAGAAAATATACAACATGAGTAAATGGAGCATCAGGTTTAAACAGTAGAAGAGAAGCTGGAATAGACATGGTCATTCAATAAGAAATCCAGAGCAGAAGAAAGACTAAGAATTAAAAAAGATGGGTCAAAACTAGGAATAAAAAAAATAGGAAGAGCAGAAGATAAATGGGGAAAAAACAGATCAAAGAAGACTCAGGTTGGAAGAACAGAAGAGAAATGAGAATACTGTACAAAACATGGTTTAAAGAGAAATCAGGTTTGAACAGCAGAAGCAAAGACAGATCAATGAAGAGGTGATCTCAAATATCAGAAGATGCAACATGGGCCAAGAAAAATCCAGTTCAAGAGCAGAAGTAATACAAGGAATAGTCAGCTCAGTCCAGTTTGAATCCAGTTTGAACTGGAGAAAAAAAATAAACAACACAGATCAAAGTAAAAGAAGTTTAAAGGGCACAAGACAAAACAGAATAGTGAAGATGGGTCAATGAGAAAGATTTGAACAGCAGAACAACCAAGAACAGTCAAGATGGGTTGCTGAAGAATCAGGGGGCAGAAGTACTGGAATGACACAGGTTATGTTTGTAACTTGTAACCATGGAGACACATACGTCCACGTAGAAGCTGTATACGCAAAACTGTAGATTTTTAATCAAGACTATTTGCTAAGTTGCTCAATTTTTTTAATGTAGATTTCCAGGAAAAAATTAAACATGGCTGCAAAAGTGAACACACCCTTTAAAGGGGATGTCTGGCTGAACGAAATCTTGGAAAAAAGGCTCAGAATGGTGTAAAATAATAAAGTAAATCATGCTCACCAGCACTTTGTAGTCCCCGCCGGTCGCTACTAACTGGTCACTCTTGACACACAGGAAATGATCGTTCAGCCAATGAATAAATGAGGTGGGGCACTGAAGCAGCCAGTGATTGGCTGAGTGGTCATTTCCTGTGTGTCAAGAAAGAGCAGGAAGAAGTGACCATCGGAGAACTGGGCAGAGTCAGAATTGGCGCCGCAGGGGATGAGTTTAGATGAGCTTGACTACAATTACAGGTCTCCTTTTGAACACAGCCTCTTCTCTATGATATCACACACTGTCGTTGCCTGTTCTATGACTTACAATCAGTATCTAGCTTTTAGTTTTCATGACCAGGCCTCCATACGCTTTATGCTACTGTTGGCCAAACCTCCATTTTCGGCAGGACCAGACAAAAATCTAGTGTGTATGGGGAGCTCCTGCGCCTCTCCATACAGATGATGTAGAGGAAGAGAAGGATCGCCTGACTCCCCCATACACATTCTCAGTAGAACTAAGCATGAATGTGTACGAGGGGAATTGAGAGAGATGGTTGTCAACCAAAAGCGCACTATTGAAGATGTATGGGCACCTTCAGAACTGGAAGCTCTGCTAGGCAGCGTGGCATGCAGTAGGTCCAATTGCAGTGGTGAAAATGCCATGAAAACCTTATCTTATGATTTGGAGAATGTCCTGAAGAGGGTTTTTGTGTTTTTGAGAGGTTTTTGTCTTTTTGTAATAATATATTCTGGCCTATAGGATGTCAATCAAGCTTGAAATGCAGGACTCCTAAGAAGACCTAGACCACCCGCTGGACTCTTCACAGGTCTCTCACACTAGTTTATAGGTCATGGTGGTTTCTATTTTTGGAGGGGTATCATATGTGGCCTTTCACTCTTCCAAGGTCCACACATTCCATTCAACGTCCCATGTTCTCTGTTTGCAGAAGAGAGGCCGAGGCCGATGGGTAGTCTACAGAAGATTCAGAAACAAGACGACAGTGAGCATGCTCCGTTGTGTCTGGATGTCCTGTTAGAGAGTGACTGCGCAAGTATGGTCACTTCAGCGACGCAAGTGAGGAGACATGGGACATAGAGCAATGTATAGAGCTGTGTATTGTGATAGAAGGGAGTCAGGGGCCACAGGCTGTGCTCCTGAGGGCCACATGTGCCCTTAGGCCACCAATTGCCCACCACTGCCTTAAAGGAACATCTATGGAGCAGAACGACGTTTCATACACCAGTCTGAACCCATTGGGGTGAATTTATCATGGCCTGTGTGCCAGTTTTTTGGCCATTAAAAAAGTTGCACATTTTGGTGCATGCTGCTTTTGCACTAAAATTTTTTTAAAAAAAGGCTGAGAAAAATACCGTCAGGCTTCTAAAGCTGATGTGTATGTTACAATGTATCAATGTGGAATCTGTAGTCCTGAATATTTCTTTATTACACTATCAGTCCTTTGTTCCTTAAAAAAAAAAAAGCCACCTCCGGCCTGCCACCTGTAGGAGAAGGCAGGTAATTACATCACATTAAAGCGTTTGTGTGCCGCCAGCAAAACCGGGTTGCTGTTTTGCAGAGACAGTGCCTCTCTTGTCCATAGGATGTGTCTGTTATTGCAGTCATGGGGCTGAGGTGCAAAACCAGACACAGCCTCAAGTAAAAGTGGCGCTGTTTCGGGCCGATGACAGATCTTGTACAACTCCTTTGATTAAGACACAGGGAAGATTGACACAGCGCGGCCGGGAAGTCGTTTTACATATCCGGACAGGGAAATATCTGACCACAGGTCCACAACACACAGGCACATTTCACCATTGATTGGCCCCACTGGTCAGGCTTGTGCGCGTAGCCCGCCTGCTGTGTAATAACTGAATTACGATGCATTACTTTGCATAATTCTTTCCTTCATTTACATACATCTCTCTCTACCAGCGGAAATCCAGAAAATATTAAAGCGTTTCACAGTGAGATGGATACAGCACCATCTACAGGCCATCCCGTGGAATTGCAGGACAGCACTTAGCAGGTGTAGTTTACACCGGTGGTTTTCCTCCGGCTGATATGAAACTGTAACTCCTGACATGCCATGATGATATCCTTCGGCTGTCAAGGCCTGTTGAGAGTTGCAGCTTTCCAACATCTGAAGAGCCGCAGGTCGGAGACCAATGACCGTCTCTGCCCACACGTGTCCAGCTTCATCCAATAGGAAGCGCAAAAATGAAGACCGGGGACATAACTACATAGATGACATCTGAATGGTTTTGCCCCCATTAAATATTCTACCTTTATTATGTGACCGATTTAACGTCGAAAACTAATTCAGACCCCAGACCAGACCTCAAAATGGGTTCAGATGGTACCGTAAAAACCCAATCAGTTCTGAGCTTAGTCCACACCCCAGAGCCCAAAATTGATCCAGAGCTCACAGGACAAGAAGAGAAAAGCAAACATGTCGGAATAATCCTGCAAACTTTTAGTCTGAGAAGGAGACCGGGAGACTGGACTGCAGTTACCTGAGATATCAGAAATTGTAGGCCATTAATATTAAAGTTCTAGAACTATTTAAAGGGCTAGTAAAGGTTACATCGCCACCTGCAGGAGAAGAAGAGAAAAGGGAACTAAGAGAATAATCCTGCAAACTTTTAGTCTGAGAAGGAGACCGGGAGACGGGACTGCACTTACTTGAGATATCAGAAATTGTAGGCCATTAATATTAAAACCCTGAAATACCCCTTTAAAGGGTTAGTAAAGGTTACATAGCTATCTGGGGGACAAGAAGAGAAAAGGAACCATGTCGGAATAATCCTGCAAACTTTTAGCCTGAGAAGGAGACCGGGAGACAGAACTGCAGTTACTTGAGATAATCAGGCATACGGTCTATCCTGAGGGTAGGTCATCAATATTAAAATCCCGGAAAGAGTTAGAATAGTTTACATAACCGCTTGCAGGACAAGACTTAGGGCACTTTCACACTAGAGTTTTTCTTTTCCGGCATTGAGTTCCGTCCTAGGGGCTCAATACCGGAAAAGAACTGATCAGTTTTATCCCCATGCATTCTGAATGGAGGGCGATCCGTTCAGGATGCATCAGGACGTCTTCAGTTCAGTCACTGAACGGCGTTTTGGACGGAGGAAATACCACGGCATGCTGCGGTATTATCTCCATCCAAAATTCCAGATCAGTTGCCGGAATGCCGGGCATTTATTTATATTGAAATGTATTAAAAATACCGCAATGCCGGATCCATCCTTGCACAGACCGGTAAAATGTGAAAAAATATATATATAACGGATGACATCCGGAGAGACGGATCCGCTCTTGCAATGCATTTGTCAGACGGATCTGCATCTGGACCCATCTACAAATGCTGTCCGCCTGCATGCAGATCGCCGGATCACTCTGCCGCAAGTGTGAAGCTCCACAGTTGAAACAGATGTTACAATTTGTTGCCTAATATTAAGGATGGATCGGCCCCTCTGGTAGTAGTACGGCGTGGAGGTGGACGGGGGGCTTATTTGGCATACTGTGGCTCCCTCCAGATAAATGATTCCAGTCCGATTCCGACTCCTGGCGCTGACAGGTCTGAGCGACCTTAACATCGGGTCCGGTGGAAAAAGTTGGAAGAGCAGATGCTTCTCAAGTAAATAAAAATCTGCCAAGGTTACCGGGGGGTGAAGCCGCGTGCACTTCAATGTCTTCCCAGCCACGACATATGGTGTAACGCTCTCCGGGTTCTAATGAACGCCGGGATCATGTCTACGAGCTGTCAGCGCAGGCGAACGGCTGCCTTCATCCTGACAGGTGTCTCATTAAGAGAAAAGGCGAAGGGGGAAAAACAAAATTCATTAGCAAAAGCCAGTTGTCATTCACCGCCCGGGGATGGGAACTCAGGTGAATTACTCCGAATTTGCAGCACGAGGAATTCCAAGTAATGGGAAAATCAATCCACTTTTGCATTGCAGTTTTCCTGCTCCGCTCCGGCACTGACATTAATCATCTGGCCTCAGCGTCTCGCCCCCTTAGGTGTCAACAAATGGAAGTTCCTCTGCAGATAATGTAATCCTGTTTGTCATTCACGTGGGGGAGGCAGCCATCAGCGTCACCGCTGCACCGGTGAACCTACCTATAGAATGGTGACGGAGCGAGGACAAACGCTACCTGTAGTTAAAGATAAAAGCACGTGCAGCGGCCGGGATTGGGGCGACTTCAACACTACGCTCGGTCCCCAGACACCATCGATGGCTCACCACGGGTTGCTGTTCTCCAGAAGGAATGGTAAGACGAGGGGCACGCCAATGAGAAATACAGTACAGACCAAAAGTTTGGACACACATTCTCATTCAAAGAGTTTTCTTTATTTTCATGACTATGAAGGCATCAAAACTATGAATTAACACATGTGGAATTATATACATAACAAACAAGTGTGAAACAACTGAAAATATGTCATATTCTAGGTTCTTCAAAGTAGCCACCTTTTGCTTTGATTACTGCTTTGCACACTCTTGGCATTCTCTCGATGACCTTCAAGAGGTAGTCCCCTGAAATGGTCTTCACTTCACAGGTGTGCCCTGTCAGGTTTAATAAGTGGGATTTCTTGCCTTATAAATGGTGTTGGGACCATCAGTGGCGTTGAGGAATAGTCAGGTGGATACACAGCTGATAATCCTACTGAATAGACTGTTAGAATTTGTATTATGGCAAGAAAAAAGCAGCTAAGTAAAGAAAAACGAGTGGCCATCATTACTTTAAGAAATGAAGGTCAGTCAGTCAGCCGAAAAATTGGGAAAACTTTGAAAGTAAGGGCTATTTGACCATGAAGGAGAGTGATGGGGTGCTGCGCCAGATGACCTGGCCTCCACAGTCACCGGACCTGAACCCAATCGAGATGGTTTGGGGTGAGCTGGACCGCAGAGTGAAGGCAAAAGGGTCAACAAGTGCTAAGCATCTCTGGGAACTCCTTCAAGACTGTTGGAAGACCATTTCAGGGGACTACCTCTTGAAGCTCATCAAGAGAATGCCAAGAGTGTGCAAAGCAGTAATCAAAGCAAAAGGTGGCTACTTTGAAGAACCTAGAATATGACATATTTTCAGTTGTTTCACACTTGTTTGTTATGTATATAATTCCACATGTGTTAATTCATAGTTTTGATGCCTTCATAGTCATGAAAATAAAGAAAACTCTTTGAATGAGAAGGTGTGTCCAAACTTTTGGTCTGTACTGTATGTCCAAAGAGTTAGAGAGTTTGCCATAAACCAGTGCGCTTCTTAGGCTACTTTCACACTCGCAGTTTGGGCGGATCCGTCGTGGATCTGCAAAAACGGATCCATACAATAATAAAATCTCATGCTTCCGTCATGAACGGATCCGGTTGTATTATCTGTAACATTGCCAAGACGGATCCGTCATGAACTCCATTGAAAGTCAATGGGAGACGGATCAGTTTTCTATTGCGACAGATTGTGTCAGTGAAAACGGATCCGTCCCCATTGACTTACATTGTGTGTCAGGACGGATCCATTTGGCTCAGTTTCATCAGGCGGACAGCAAAACTCTGCAAGCGGCCTCCAGAGCGGAATGGAGACTGATCTGAGGCAAACTGATGCATTCTGAGCGGATCCTTTTCTGATCCATTTTGGACCGCGCGTGAGAGCCCTGAACGGATCTCAGAAATGGAAAGCTAAAACCCCAGTGTAAAAGTAGCCTTACTGACACTGGCATGGTGCTTGTGATTGGCACTGGCCTTGTACTTGTTGCTGACACTAACATGACAATGTTGACTGGCACTGACATGGTACACGTGGCTTTCCCCAACACGGTACATATGACTGGAGCTGTCCTTGTACTTGTTACTGACTTGGTGCTTGTGATTGGCACTGACATGGGATTTGCATCGTACTGTACATGTGTCTGGCACTGGCAAGGTATTTGCACTGTCATGGTATTGTACATGTGACTGGCACTGACATGGTAATTGTGACTGGCACTGACATGGTACTTGTGACTGGCACTGACATGGTACCTGTGACTGGCACTGACATGGTACTTGTGACTGGCACTGACATGGTACATGTGACTGGCACTGACATGGTGCTTGTGACTGGCACTGACATGGTACCTGTGACTGGCACTGACATGGTACTTGTGACTGGCACTGACATGGTACTTGTGACTGGCACTGACATGGTACTTGTGACTGGCACTGACATGGTACATGTGACTGGCACTGACATGGTGCTTGTGACTGGCACTGACATGGTACATGTGACTGGCACTGACATGGTACCTGTGACTGGCACTGACATGGTACTTGTGACTGGCACTGACATGGTACTTGTGACTGGCACTGACATGGTATATGTGACTGGCACTGACATGGTGCTTGTGACTGGCACTGACATGGTACTTGTGACTGGCACTGACATGGTACCTCTGTGACTGGCACTGACATGGTACCTGTGACTGGCACTGATCTAAGGTTCTGCACGCCTCCACCTTACCAGAAACCTGCTCCCCCCCCCCCCCCCCGGCCCCGATGCCAATATGTGATCTCGTACATATTGCCCGATATACACCCCCACCCCCCGCCTGTGAGGTCACGTGACTGCCGGTAAGTGCGCCAGTCGCTGTCCGTGTAGCATTAGGCGCGCTCTGCCCCATTATTCAGGACGGGATGTGATGACCTTGAGATAATGGCGTTCCGCTCCTCGCTTTCTGTCTCTCATTGTGCAGCCATTTACGGGGAGACGAGCTCCTCAGTTTCCATGGTTACAATCAATAGTATTCAGCCGCTAATCCCGCGTCGCCGTCATGATGTATATTTATCCGGAGGGAACAGCAGAAGATTATGGTGAAGCAGAGCTGTACGGGCGCAGGGTGACAACATCTACATGGCGGTGGCACCCAGCTTTCTCAGACTCCTGAAAACCCATGCCCTAGTTCACCCCCCGCCCTGGCGCCGCTGTGTCGTTATCTTTTTATGTAAATCAAGCTAAGGGTGCGCATACTTTTGCAATCACCTTATTTCCATTGCGTCAGTATAGCTACAGTACGAAAATGAGGCAACTTCGCAAATATTCTTGCATGGGACTGTAGGGAGAGTCAAATCCAGCTCTGCTACATCTGTGGAGGGTCAACTGCGCAGAAAGGAGCGGGTGAGAGGAGCAGGCAGTGAAAGTAATGATCCTGACTGCTCCGTTATTGCGTCGCCATCACATATGTTTTCACAGTAATAGAAAGTGGAATTAATAAATGCGTCTGCTCCGGAAACAACGGCTTTCTCTCATTTTTACAACTGTACCATATGTTTGCAATTTGCAATTTGTTTCATTTGCATACTCATTAAGAGGCGACTTTTTTTTTTTTAAAGATCCCATTATTTTAATTATTTTGGAAGCCAAAATTATTGTCAGAGCAAATTAATGGAGCATCCAGACTTTAGCTACAGTTTGGAGCGGAGACAAAAGTGACAGATGTAGCAGAGCTGAGACGACCACAGGACACACACAGAGGGCGCACGACCACACCGCGGCAGCCATATCAATCCCTAAGGGTGTGTTCATATGGAGCATTTTCAGAATGGATTTTGACGCAGATTCCACAGCCAAAAACCGCACCAAGCAATCTACATTGATTCCAATGGGAAAGCCACTTGGTAATTTACATGTCACATTTTGTTCTCCTCATAGATTTACAACTGGCGGCAAACGGAAGAGAAGGAACAATAACCAATCGTGACGTGAATTCCTCAGGCAATCGGCCTCTAGCCTGGATACAAGATGAGATACGGCCTCTAGCCTGGATACACGATGAGATACGGCCTCTAGCCTGGATACACGATGAGATACGGCCTCTACACAGGATACAAGATGAGATACGGCCTCTAGCCTGGATACAAGATGAGATACGGCCTCTACACAGGATACAAGATGAGATACGGCCTCTACACAGGATACAAGATGAGATACGGCCTCTACACAGGATACAAGATGAGATACGGCCTCTACACAGGATACAAGATGAGATACGGCCTCTACACAGGATACAAGATGAGATACGGCCTCTACACAGGATACAAGATGAGATACGGCCTCTAGCCTGGATACACGATGAGATACGGCCTCTACACAGGATACAAGATGAGATACGGCCTCTAGCCTGGATACAAGATGAGATACGGCCTCTAGCCTGGATACAAGATGAGATACGGCCTCTAGCCTGGATACAAGGTCAGATACGGCCTATAGCCTGGATACAAGATTAGATACGGCCTCTAGCCTGGACACCAGGTTAGATACAGCCTCTAGCCTGCATACAAGATGAGATACAGCCTCTAGCCTGGATACAAGATGAGATACATCCTCTAGTTTGGATACAAGATGAGATACAGCCTCTACAATGGATACAAGATGGGATACGGCCTCTAGCCTGGATACAAGATGAGATACGTCGTCTAGTTTGGATACAAGATGAGATACAGCCTCTACAATGGATTAAAGATGAGATACAGCCTTTAACCTAGGTAAAAGATGAGAGCCGGCCTCTAGCCTGGATACAAGATGAGATACAACCTGCAGCCTAGATACAAGATGAGATACGCCCTCTAGCCTGGATATAAGATGAGATATGGCCTATAGCCTGGACACAAGATGACATACAGCCTCCAGCCTGGATACAAAATGAGATACGGCCTATAGACTGGATACAAGATGAGATACGGCCTCTAGCCTGGATACAAGATGAGATACGGCCTCTAGCCTGGATACAAGATCAGATACGGCCTCTAGCCTGGATACAAGATGAGATACGCTCTCTAGCCTGGATACAAGATGAGATACGCCCTCTAGCCTGGATACAAGATGAGATACGCCCTCTAGCCTGGACACAAGATGAGATACAGCCTCTAGCCTGGATACAAGATGAGATACGGCCTCTAGCCTGGATACAAGATAAGATACGCCCTCTAGCCTGGATACAAGATGAGATACAGCCTCTAGCCTGGATACAAAATGAGATACGGCCTATAGCCTGGATACAAGATGAGATACGGCCTCTAGCCTGGATACAAGATGAGATACGGCCTATAGCCTGTATAGAGAATGAGATACGGCCTCTAGTCTGGATACATTACGAGATATAGCCTCTAGCCTAAATACAAGATGAAAAATGGCCTCTAGCCTGGATACAAGATGTTACGGGCAATTAACCTGGCGAAGAGAGCAGCAACCCACGAACACTCGAATCCACCGAATTGGAACCATGCGAAATCCACCTTTCCGGGAATGGGCAAAAGATTATTCCAAAGTGTTACACAAGCCCTCCCCTCTATCCCGGAGACATTGGGGAAGTAATCCAATTATCTCCCAGGATAGAGATAAAACTCAATTTTTATAGTGGGTAAAAAAGAGCATAAAAATACATAAAACACAAAGTACCGAACCGAATAGTGACACATAACATCTCCAGATAGCTTGGATCTGAGTGCACATTATGACCGAATGGCGCTCAGAAACCAATACGCATAGTCCAATCGCCAGGGAGCCAAAGTCTTTCACATAGTCTTTCGGTATGCACAGCTCCATGGCACAGCTATCTGAGGGTAATGTCTTTCGTGTAGTACATACCGAACAGGCCAGCGTTCGTATGCAGGAACGAACCAAGAAGGGAGGCTGGTGGCTTTCAGCAGTGTTCGGGAAAAATAGCATCCGTTTTACGTTCCATAGAATCGTCGTCAAACACCGCTGGGCATTCGTGTGTCCAAGAGGGCCGCCGCCTCGTGGTTGGTATGCGAACGGCGGCCACCCAGTTCACGTTCTAATAGGGCCAAGGGGTTAACAAGCAGCACACTTCCATGCTGGGTGGCCGGCCGTTCGGTAGTTCTTCAGTAGAAAACAAGGGAAAACATGGGGCTTGTACGGGCAAGGCAACAGCCGAACAAACAGACGAATGGAGGAAGAACACAATCAATCCATAGACAGACGGTTCTGTCACACAGATCCCTCCTTGTGGGACACTCCGGCAGACCCGGCTTGATCCTTCTCGGGTCAACTTAGGGATGTCCGGACCTCGGGGCCAAAGAGACGTCTGTTTGTCGGGACAACCCATCAGCATTGCCGTTCTGCTTACCGGGTCTATAACTGATTGTAAAATTGTAAGGTTGCAGGGCCCGACTCCACTGTAGCAACCTGCCATTGTCCTCGGAGACCTGGTTAAGCCAGACCAATGGGTTGTGGTCCGTGAGAAGAGAAAATTCCTGCTCGTACAGGTAGGGGGTTAACTTTTTCAGTGCCCAGATGAGGGCCAAACACTCTTTCTCTACTGCCGCATAACTCACTTCTCGAGGTAGTAACTTTCTGCTGAGATATGCGACAGGGTGCTCTCCTCCATGCTCCCCGACTTGGCTCAGCACAGCCCCCAGTTCAAACATGGAAGCATCTGTATGGACGAGGAAACGTTTGTTAGGGACTTGGGCAGCCAAGACCGGAGTATTCACAAGAGCCTGCTTCAGTGTCTGAAACGCGGCTTCACAAGCTGGAGACCACAGGACTTGCTTAGGTAGGTTTTTCTTAGTCGGGTTTGTCAGGGGCTTAGCTATGGCACTGTAGTCAGGGAAAAAACGTCTATACTATCCTGCCGTCCCCAAGAAGGCTAGCACCTTGCCTTAGTGATAGGTATGGGCCAGTTAGCCGCTGCCTGTACCTTGGCTGGCTCCGGTCTCTGGTTTCCACACCCCACTCAGTGACCCAGGTACTGCGCTTCAGCCATACCCAGATGCCACTTATCTGGTTTCAAGGTCAGGCCAGCGGCCCGAATCTTATCCAGGACTACCCCTACATGGACCATATGTTCTTCCCAAGACCCACTGTTGACCACAATGTCATCTAGGTATGCACAGGCAAATACCTGGAAGCCATCGAGGAGTCTATCCACCATACGTTGGAAGGTAGCCAGGGCATTCTTCATCCTAAATGGCATGACTCGGAATTGGTACAAGCCAAACGGGGTGGCGAAGGCCGACTTGGGGATAGCATCCTCGGCCAGGGGAATCTGCCAATAGCCCTTACACAGGTCTATTGTAGTCAGATAACGTCCCCTGGCGATACGATCTAGTAATTCGTCTACCCGGGGGAATCAGGTAGGCGTCAGTGGTGGTCTTCTCGTTGAGCCACCTGTAGTCCACACAGAACCGAGTGGTCCCATCTTTCTTGGGCACCAGGACTACAGGCGAAGCCCAAGGACTGTCGGAGAGCTCGGTGACCCCAAGCTGGGTCATCTCCTGTATCTCCTTCCACATTCCTTCTCGGACTGCTTCAGGGATATGGTAAGGGGGCTGTCGGAGGGGAGTCTGTACAGGGGTCTCTACTCTATGTACTTCCAGGGTCGTTTAGCCCGGCTCTTGGGAGAAAGTTGCCTGTTTCTCCCACAGCAGCCTCTGAGCCTGTTCCTTTTCTGCGGGGCTTAACCTGTCCCCTAGCTGTACAAGGCTCGTCAAGTCAGTCTGGGGATCCCTTTCCAGTAAGTCGGGTAGAGGTAACCCCTCTGAGTCGTCCTCAGCCGGAGCACACACTGCAGCGACATCCTCCTGTCTCTCCTGGTACTCTTTCAGCAGGTTCACATGAAAAGATCGCTGGATCCTTTCATCAGCACAGCTGGCAACGACATAGGTAGTGTCACATACTGTCATGAGGGTGTCAAGAGCCACGTCTGACTCCGTTATACCCGGGGTCAGGAAGTCGCAGCGGGTGGCTGCGCGTTCGATGTACAAAGACAGTGCTGTTTCGTAATGGTAGCTTTCTGGGTTTGCCTTGCAATCCTTTTTGGCTCACTCAGGGATCCGTAGCTTCTTCTCCTCAGCTGTTTCTTGTCCAGCAATCCCAACCTCCTTATATTCCCATCTCCCACTTCTCTGGTTGCCAGATATAGAGCTTCCTGCCTGGACTTCTATACTGACCCACTGGAGCTGAGTAGCTGAGATCCCTGGTTCTTGTTCCAGAGTGTTACCCTCCGGATCCCTGTTGGGCCTTGGTGGTCTGCTGTTGTCGCCCACCTGGGATTATATGTTTGTCTGTATTGTCTGTCCTCTCCTTGGTGTTTTCCTCTTAGTGTCAGTGGTGCGGACTAGTGATCCCACCGCCCTGTTCACTACACAGGGCTCATCTTAGGGAAAGCCAGGGTTTAGGCACGTGATCGGCGTACGGGTGAGGAACCCGTCTAGGGACGTCAGGGCAGTCAGGTGCCAGCCTCAAGGTGAGTCAGGGGTCACCACCTTTCCCTCTCCCTTGGACAGGGCCTTCCCATTTCCCTCCCTTTGCGTGACGCCGGTCATTACATTATATCTGGCCCTTATTTTGTGTAGGTAAAAAAAAATAAAAAATTCTTTCTACCTACTTAGAATCCAGTATGGATCCAATTGCTGCTTTGTCAAAGCAACTTCAAGGCCTGTCTTTGGAGGTGGCAGGATTGAAGGCGTCGGTCCTCCAGCAACAGCAGCAATTGCTACAGACCGCAAGCCCAGCGGTTGCTACAGGTAACCAGGTTGTTGCGGAACCCAAGGTTGCTCTTCCTGACAGATTTTCTGGGGGAAGGGACAAATTTGTGACGTTCCGTGAGGCCTGTAAATTATTTTTTAAACTGCGCCCTTACTCCTCTGGTAATGAAGAACAGCGGGTGGGGGTTGTTATTTCCCTGCTGCAAGGGGACCCGCAATCCTGGGCGTTCTCTTTACCCACTGATTCCCAGGCTCTCCGGTCAGTGGATGAATTTTTTGGGGCCTTGGGTCTCATATATGACGACCCTGACCGAGTCGCACTGGCTGAATCAAATTTACGGAGACTCCTACAGGGAGAGCGGCCAGTAGAGGAGTATTGCGCAGAGTTCCGTAGGTGGGCTACGGATACCCAGTGGAACGACCCGGCTCTCAGGAGTCAGTTCTGCTCTGGGTTATCCGAAAGGATTAAGGATGCGCTGTATGAGACTCCCTTTTCCCTTGATGCGGTGATGTCCCTTTCTATCAGAATAGATAGACGTCTTAGGGACAGATTGAAAAATCCGGAGCAATTGGTAACCCCTCCGAAGCAGCAGTTAGTCTGTACGGACCTAGACGAGCCTATGCAGCTAGGAGGAACTACTCGTCAGGTCCGTCCTCCTGAGGCTCGCCGTAGGGGTGGGGTTTGTTTTTTCTGTGGGGAGAGGGGTCATTTTATTAATGTCTGTCCTTCCTTCCTCAAAAACAAAAGACCGTCGGAAAACTACTAACCCCAGGCTGTGCGGAGGATGTCAGCCGGGGGGTATACGTTTTCCTCCATACGAACATCGCAATTTGTGTTGCCAGCGGTCATTGTTTTTGGTGATAAGACGGAGACTATTTCTTTTTTTCTAGACAGTGGAGCAGGAGTAAATTTGATAGATGCCCATTTTGCCAGCACTATGGGTTTGTCTCTCTGTACGCTACAGAGACCTATTCCCATATTCGCTATTGATTCTGCTCCTCTGTCTCAGAGAAACCTCACTCACATTGTCCATAACTTACACCTTCGGGTAGGGGACCACCATAACGAGTTGCTTTCATGTTATGTTCTGGAGGGGCTTCCCACTCCGGTGGTGTTGGGTCTTCCCTGGTTGATAGCGCACAATCCAGTGGTGGATTGGCAGGCCAGGGAGATATTGGAGTGGAGTGAGCAGTGCAGAGAAAATTGCTTAAATAGCAATTGCTTAGTCGCCTCCATAGCTACCCTACCCACATTTGTTTCGGACTTTGAGGACGTTTTTTCTGAAAAGGGTTGTCAGAAGTTACCACCTCACCGTCCTTATGATTGCCCGGTTAACCTGATTCCCGGTGCAAAATTACCCAAGACCAGGTTATATAATCTTTCGGGTCCAGAGAGACAAGCCATGAAAGATTATATCTCCGAGAGCTTGGCTAAGGGACACATCAGACCCTCTTCTTCACCCGTGGCTGCAGGGTTTTTCTTCGTTAAAAAGAAAGATGGGGGCCTGCGTCCTTGCCTAGATTTTCGAGAATTAAACCAGATAACCATCCGAGACCCATACCCTCTTCCTCTCATTCCTGACCTATTTAATCAGATTGCGGGTGCTAGGTGGTTCTCAAAACTTGATCTTAGGGGGGCCTACAATCTGATTTGTATCAAGGAAGGGGATGAGTGGAAGACAGCCTTTAACACCCCTGAGGGGCATTATAAAAATCTAGTCATGCCTTTCGGTCTGACCAATGCTCCTGCTGTCTTCCAACATTTCGTTAATGACATTTTTAGTCATCTTATCGGCAGGTTTGTGGTGATATACCTAGATGATATTTTAATTTATTCGTCGGATCTGAAAACACATGAGGTGCATGTCAGACAGGTACTGCAGGTCCTACGGACGAATAAATTATATGCTAAAATTGAAAAGTGTGTTTTCGCCGTTCAGGAAATACAGTTCCTAGGGTGTTTATTATCTGCTTCAGATTTCCGTATGGATCCTAGGAAGGTCCAGGCAATTTTAGATTGGGATCTTCCTGAGAACCTCAAAGCACTGCAACGGTTCTTGGGCTTCGCAAATTATTATAGAAAATTCATAAAAAATTATTCGGTGATTGTAAAACCCCTTACTGACATGACTAGGAAGGGGACAGATTTTTCTAAATGGTCTGACGCCGCTAAAATTGCTTTTTCCTCTCTAAAAGAGAGGTTTACCTCGGCACCTGTACTAATCCAACCTGATGTCTCCCAGCCTTTTATTGTTGAAGTCGATGCGTCAGAGGTGGGAGTGGGGGCGGTGCTGTCTCAGGGTCCGTCTCCCGGCAAATGGCGTCCTTGTGCTTTCTTTTCTAAAAAACTATCTGCAGCAGAGAAGAACTATGATATTGGCAATAGGGAACTATTAGCTATTAAACTAGCATTTGAAGAATAGCGTCACTTTTTAGAGGGGGCAATCCACCCCGTCACTGTGATTACGGACCACAAAAACCTTCTGTACCTCGAATCAGCTAAGTGTCTCACCCCTAGACAAGCTAGGTGGTCGCTATTTTTTACCAGGTTTAACTTTGTTATTACCTATCGTCCTGGGGCAAAAAATACCAAGGCAGATGCATTATCTCGTTGTTTCCCTGGAGGGGGTAATGTGAGTGATCCGGTACCCATTCTACAAAGAGGAGTGGTTGTCTCTGCAGTTCACTCTGTTCTGGAGGGGAAGGTGTTAGAGGCCCAGGGGGACGCCCCGGTCTCTTGCCCCTCAGAGAAATTGTTTGTACCGTTGAACCTGCGTCTCGAATTACTAAAGGAACATCATAATTCGGCGCTTGCTGGGCACCCGGGTAGTAAAGCAACCTTGAAGCTAATGTCTCGTCGTTTTTGGTGGCCAAGGTTGCGTCAGGATGTAATGGATTTTGTGTCTTCTTGTTTTACTTGTGCGCGCGCGAAAGTCTCTCATACACGTCCTGCAGGGTCTTTATTGCCACTTGTCATTCCCAATAGGCCATGGACACATCTGTCAATGGATTTTATCACTGACTTACCTTTGTCTGCGGGTAAAACTGTTATCTTGGTAGTAGTGGACAGGTTTAGCAAAATGGTACACTTCATTGCGTTACCCGCAGTACCTAATGCTAAGACTCTTGCTCAGGTATTCATCAGTGAAATCGTGAAGCTTCACGGGGTCCCTTCCGATGTTGTTTCGGATCGGGGAACCCAGTTTATTTCTAAGTTTTGGAAAGCTTTTTGTTCCCGTTTGGGGGTACACTTGTCCTTTTCCTCAGCTTTCCATCCTCAGTCGAATGGACAGACTGAGCGTACCAACCAAAACCTTGAGACATATCTAAGGTGTTTTGTGTCTGAAAACCAAGAGGGGTGGTCATCATATTTACCGTTAGCCGAGTTTGCCATAAATAATCGCCGTCAGGAATCCACTGGCAAGTCACCATTTCTTGGTACATATGGTTTTCATCCCCAATTCTGTACTTTCAAAGATGGGGGGTCTTCTGGGGTTCCCGAAGAGGAACGGTTTTCGTCATCTCTTTCATCTGTATGGCAGAAAGTGCAAGCTAATTTGAAAAATATGGGAGGTAAATATAAATGCATGGCTGATAAGAAACGGTCGCCAGGTCCGGACCTAGGAGTGAATGACTATGTGTGGTTATCTACTAGGAATATTAAATTAAAGGTCCCCTCTTGGAAACTGGGTCCTAGGTTTATTGGTCCTTACAAAATAGTAGCCATCATTAACCCCGTGGCTTTTCGCCTGGAGCTACCTCAGACTTTTAAAATTCATAACGTCTTCCATAAATCATTACTCAAAAAGTATGTTCCACCTCTAGAACCATCACCGCTGCCACCTCCTCCTGTTATTGTGGATGGTAATCTAGAGTTTCAAACATCCAAAATTGTTGATTCTCGTCGGGTCCGCCATTCTCTTCAATATCTGGTGCATTGGAGGGGTTACAGTCCCGAGGAAAGAATGTGGGTTCCAGCGTCTGAGGTAAACGCCGACAGGTTAGTTCGGGTTTTTCATGCCTCTTATCCTGAGAGACCTAGTCCTGAGTGTCCGGAGGCCCCTCGTGGAAGGGGGGGTACTGTCACGAGGGTGTCAAGAGCCACGTCTGACTCCGTTATACCCGGGGTCAGGAAGTCGCAGCGGGTGGCTGCGCGTTCGATGTACAAAGACAGTGCTGTTTCGTAATGGTAGCTTTCTGGGTTTGCCTTGCAATCCTTTTTGGCTCACTCAGGGATCCGTAGCTTCTTCTCCTCAGCTGTTTCTTGTCCAGCAATCCCAACCTCCTTATATTCCAATCTCCCACTTCTCTGGTTGCCAGATATAGAGCTTCCAGCCTGGACTTCTATACTGACCCACTGGAGCTGAGTAGCTGAGATCCCTGGTTGTTGTTCCAGAGTGTTACCCTCCGGATCCCTGTTGGGCCTTGGTGGTCTGCTGTTGTCGCCCACCTGGGATTATATGTTTGTCTGTATTGTCTGTCCTCTCCTTGGTGTTTTCCTCTTAGTGTCAGTGGTGCGGACTAGTGATCCCACCACCCTGTTCACTACACAGGGCTCATCTTAGGGAAAGCCAGGGTTTAGGCACGTGATCGGCGTACGGGTGAGGAACCCGTCTAGGGACGTCAGGGCAGTCAGATGCCAGCCGCAAGGTGAGTCAGGGGTCACCACCTTTCCCTCTCCCTTGGACAGGGCCTTCCCATTTCCCTCCCTTTGCGTGACGCCGGTCATTACACATACCTGGGCTACTACCTGGTACGGACCCTGTCAAGATGCTTGCATCTTGTCTGTCTTCACAAGTTTAAGCACTAAAACTCTCTGCTCAACCTGTAAGACCCGCTGCCGGGCACCCCGATCATACCACCTCTCCTGTTTCCCCTGGGCTGCCTGGAGATTCTCTCTGACCATCAGAGACAGTTGCTCCATGCGGTCCCTGAGTTCCAGAACATATGGCACTATGGGGGTCCCCTCCTGCTCTGTCTCTCCCTCCCAGTGTCCTCTAATAAGATCTAGGGGTCCGCAGACCCTTCTCCCATAGAGCAACTCGAAGGGAGAGAACCCAGTAGATTCCTGGGGTACCTCTCTGTAGACAAATAGGTAAGAAAGGAATCTCTCCCAGTCTCTGCAAGCATCTGCAAAGGTCCTCAGCATTTGTTTGAGGGTGTAGTGTACGGGAACTGTAATGCCCGTCACTACCAAAGTGTCACTTAGTGTGCTGTCGTCCCTCCTAATTATGGGGAAGTTGTTATATGTCAGTTTTATAAAATGTCATGTAATGTATGTATTTTTCTGTTACTGAAACTTGCATGTACAGGCTTGCTAGGGATGTCATTTCAGCTTCTAGTCGATAGAGGGAGCTAGGGAGCCCTAGTTTATATAAGGCCCAGTCAGGGAAGTGCAAGGCAGACGGAGTCTAGTGTCTGTAATCTACAGTTGGAGATTAGACAATGTCTGAGACAAGTCCAGGCCTGAAGCCTGCCGTTCAGGAGAAGATTCCCTCCTGAATTCCCATATGCAGAAACAGGAATATGTTAGCTCAAGAGCCTGAGGAAGTTTCCAGAAGCTGAGAGAGACAGAGGCAAAGATCAGGAAAGCCAGAGGTACTCAGAAAGACAGAGGAGGTACTTATAAAAGCCATAGCCAAGGATATAAAGCCAGAATTAGGTTAATGGGCCTTGGTGAAGAATTGCTGTATTCCAGGATCAGACAGAATTAGAGTGCAAGCTCCTGTGCTGCAAGTCCTGTGTTCAACACTCTGTAATTACCCTGCTTTAACTGAATTGCCTGCATCGACCGAATTGCAAAATCGACTGTATGCTTAGGAACTGCATTTCCAATATTGTCTCTGCTTGCAAAACTACTAAAGTTGGAGTTCTGTTTTAAGACCACGTTTCCTCGATTTATTCCTGTATCCGCAAACGGCGTGCCACCGTTTACTTGGCACTGGCGTCACGAACTATCTTTACCTATACCTGCCCTTGCAGAGAGTCAGCTGTACCAGGTTAGTGTCTATTGCACTACATCACCCAGAAACACCTACTACACACAACTTGAGTACGCTGCACCTCTCTTTTGGCGTCACGAACAGGATACGCACGCTTTCTAGTGCAAGAAGCGTGAACTTTGTGCCTTATACAGTTGCCCTGTGACCAAAGTGACAATTTGCCTGTTTATTCAAGTGGACTTTGTGGACTGAAAATCATACCCAAAGTGTACCAAAAAACTCTAAAAAGCGCTGTGCAGTGTTGCGCTACCAAGAGGAAGAAAATCGCCGCATTGGAGTGTGGTTTTGTGGACTTTTTGCAATCCTGCTTGCTGTCAGTGAATAGACAGCGTTTATACCCAAAGATGGCTGCCGGGCTTGCTGAATTTACTGCTGCGTCACCTTCATCCCGAAAAGGCGGGAAAAACTGGCGCCTTTCTGAGGAAAAAGCGGGAAGAAGGTCAAGGGCAGGCGCCACGGCTTATCTGGACATTTGCATGTCTGCCAGCATGGACACCGCCTTCCATTTACTGGAATACCTGGGGGGCGGCCTCCCAGTGCAGTGGGAGGAGCTGGCTACTCTGATTGACGCGACCCTATCGCTCTCCTCAGAAGGATCGAGCATGTTGGAAAGTGAACAGAGCGTTGCTGCAATGTCCGCACCTGACATTGCAAAGATGTCCAGTGTTGGTGTAGAGCCAGAGGAGGCTCCACCGGCCTACGCTCCGGGACCGGAGCAACCCGCCTGCCGCCCAAGGGAGAAAGAACCCGAGCCCTACTATGGCTCGTGGAGGGACTTTTTCCAACCATCTTTCAAATGGTCCTCCCTGATGGCGGAGATCCGAGAGGCCGCTATCAAGCGGAATACAAAGACCAAAATCATCTATGAGGAACTAACCAAGACCATACATGAGAAGCATACGCACACCCAACCCCGCCTGGAAAGGAGAAAGGGAGTGGTGCTGTCATTTGACAAACCCCGTGGCTACGGGTTTATTCAGGACTATCTAACTGGCAGAGACCTCTATGTTAATCGAAGGTCTGTCAAAAGAGACTACCTCCCTTCGTACCAGCACAGCCTCCGCGAGGGAGAGGAAGTGGAGTACACCCCTGCCGAGAGCCTACAAGGCCCTTATGCAACTGCCGTGACCCGTCCCAAGCGAGCTCCTGAGGACTGGGAGGCAGAAGAAGGAGAAGACTACTCTGGCTGCGAGCGGGAACCTGAACGCTCTCCAGAGCCGGCCCATCACGCCTTCCAGGAGCGGAGCTCCTTCATTGGGCCTAATGTCTTCTGGCAGCCAACCGTGTTGGAGAAATGGGTGAGCCCCTATCCTTCCCCCGAGCTGCCTCGTCGGGAGAAGACAATATCGGAGCTGGAGCAGTTAAAAGGACTTAGTGCTACCTTTCAGAACATCCGGATGGGACGGAGACCGGACGCATCGCCAGAACCTGCAGAGGCTGAGTCCGCGTCATCGGTGATTGTACCTGCGCCGGCGGCGCCAGCAGAGGACAGCGACTCCGACACAGAGAGCATCGGTGAGCAGATCGTCCGGCTGGAGGAGAAGTTGCGGGAGTTGCGCAAGACGTACACCGCCAGGATCGAGACACCGCCAAGGAAGGATGAGGTAAGGGTGCCTGTCACCACCCGTAGACCACCTTCTGTTGCCACCGCTCCGTCAGTGCCCCAGACCGGACCCGCGATTGCCGTAAACTGCTGCACCCAGAGCACCGGACCGCTTGCTGCGGCGGTGCCAAGCACGTTACACCCTGCAGTGATCAGGTCAGGACCGGCACGGTCCACCAGAGGGTTCACCCCTAGGCCTATGGGGCCAATACCTATTAGGGGCCCCTTTACTCTACAGCTGCCCCCTGACACTGTTATGTGGGCCCATCCTCCTGTAGAGGACTACTACAGACGATACTTGCCAGCGGAGCCGGGTGGTTATGAGATGCCACTGTAATCAGCCTGCTAGGCCTTTGATTTATTTCCTCAATGAATGAGGGTATTAACCCTTCCAGGACAGGAGTCCTACGTTTCTGGTCCTTTGTTGCGGCTGCCAGTTTGTCCACGGCTCAGTGGTAGGTGTTGACCACTGAAATCACAAAGTCAGCAAGGCCACGTTTGTTTCCAGGACCTCCTGCCTGCTTTTGTACCCCACACCAAGTTGTGCCTGTTCCTTTGGTTGCACCTTTTACCCTTCCCCCCCTTTTTAGGTTGATCAGGGGTATTACAGCACTTGTCTTTGCTGTCCTTTTATTGTGCAACTTCATACTAAGGAACCGTGCCCGGAGACAGACTCAAAAGTACCTGAGCCTCTGAGATTCTTATTCTTTTAAAAGTAATGTGCCCAGAGATGGACTCCACCGCATGAGAGCCTCTGTGATTTAATAAGAAATAACCTGGGTACGGACTCATGTTTGTTCTTTGAGCCTCCAAGAACTTTTATACTGTTTTATCCATTTTGCTGTTCTATTATGGACTTATTCATTGTCATAGACTATCCTGGTTATAATGTTACGCTGTGCCAGGTCAGCGTCCCCGTTCCATTCATTATCCTGAGAGAAGAGAACGACGCCCCTTGTCACTACCCTTCACTTTTGCCAATTGGACCTGATGTAAATGCAGATGAATTACATGTATGTATGCCTGCATGTCTCTATTTTCTATTTCAGGTAGAGATTCCAGTTGGGCGACCCATAATGGAGTACGAGGTCGTACTCAGCTTAAAGCAGTGGGGTATGTAGTGTACGGGAACTGTAATGCCCGTCACTACCAAAGTGTCCCTTAGTGTGCTGTCGTCCCTCCTAATTATGGGGAAGTTGTTATATGTCAGTTTTATAAAATGTCATGTAATGTATGTATTTTTCTGTTACTGAAACTTGCATGTACAGGCTTGCTAGGGATGTCATTTCAGCTTCTAGTCGATAGAGGGAGCTAGGGAGCCCTAGTTTATATAAGGCCCAGTCAGGGAAGTGCAAGGCAGACGGAGTCTAGTGTCTGTAATCTACAGTTGGAGATTAGACAATGTCTGAGACAAGTCCAGGCCTGAAGCCTGCTGTCCAGGAGAAGATTCCCTCCTGAATTCCCATATGCAGAAACAGGAATATGTTAGCTCAAGAGCCTGAGGAAGTTTCCAGAAGCTGAGAGAGACAGAGGCAAAGATCAGAAAAGCCAGAGGTACTCAGAAAGACAGAGGAGGTACTTATAAAAGCCATAGCCAAGGATATAAAGCCAGAATTAGGTTAATGGGCCTTGGTGAAGAATTGCTGTATTCCAGGATCAGACAGAATTAGAGTGCAAGCTCCTGTGCTGCAAGTCCTGTGTTCAACACTCTGTAATTACCCTGCTGTAACTGAATTGCCTGCATCGACCGAATTGCAAAATCGACTGTATGCTTAGGAACTGCATTTCCAATATTGTCTCTGCTTGCAAAACTACTAAAGTTGGAGTTCTGTTTTAAGACCACGTTTCCTCGATTTATTCCTGTATCCGCAAACGGCGTGCCACCGTTTACTTGGCACTGGCGTCACGAACTATCTTTACCTATACCTGCCCTTGCAGAGAGTCAGCTGTACCAGGTTAGTGTCTATTGCACTACATCACCCAGAAACACCTACTACACACAACTTGAGTACGCTGCAGGGTGCCATTAAAGCGCTCGCAGAGACTGTTAGTCTGTGGGTGGTAAGGTGAACTAAGCAGCGGGTTAATGCCGCACACCTCCCACAGCTGCTGGGTGAGCACAGCGGTAAATTGGGTTTCCTGGTCAGAGAGAATCTCCTTAGGGAACCCCACTCTAGTAAAGATCTTAACCAGGGCATCAGCTACTGTCTCTGCCTCTATGTTGGACAGAGCTACTGCCTCTGGGTAACGGGTTGCATAGTCCACCACGGTGGGAATATATTTCTTCCCGGATGGACTAGCCCTGGCCAGTGGACCCACGATGTCAATGGCTATGTGGGAAAAGGGCTCCCCAATAATAGGCATAGACATGAGTCTAGCTTTTGGGTGGTCCCCCCACTTACCTACCCGTTGGCATGTGTCTCACGTCCTACAATACTGTCGCACAGCCTGGTTAAAGTTGGGCCAAAAGAAATTCTGAGTAATCCTATGCCCTGTGCGACGTGACCCTAGATGTCCGGCTAATGGTACATCATGCCCGATTCGCAAAATCTCCAGCCGGTATTTCTGGGGCACCACCAGCTGGCGTTTCTGCGAAGGGGCTTTACTTTTCTGGGATGGCTTGGGGATCCTATACAGTCTATCCCCCACCCACTCATAGCATTCACCGTCTGCCCTCTCTTCCCCGGAGTCTGCCTTAGCCCTATACTTGTATAAAGTCGGGTCCTCCCGGGTTTCCCTCCTAAATGCCTCTGGGGTATCCCAACCTAAGGGGGCTCAGTCCACAGTAAATGTCGGGGGATGTGGTCTTACCTGGGTCTCAGCAGCAGGTGGGTCGGCTCCGGCAGCACGGGTCTGGGCACGGGTGGTCACAGCGTTGGCTTCAGCGTGGCCCATCGGGGCGTAAGCGGACACCAGGGGGGCCAAATCATTTCCCAGTAATACATCAGCAGGTAAGTCCTTCATAACTCCCACATGAACATGTCCAGAGGCCACCCCCCAGTCCAGGTGGACACAGGCCACAGGTAGACTAAAAACTGTACCTCCAGCTACCCCTAGTGCCACAGTGTCCCCGATGTGTTGACTCTCAGGGACAAGGTTCTTTTGTAAGAGAGTCATGGTAGCACTGGTGTCTCTCAATCCAGCGGCTGCTTTGCCATTGACTCGAACTGACTGTCGGTGCTGTTGCCGGTTGTCCCAGCTGGCTGCTTGCGCTGGATTAACCGCATGCAGGATACCCCAGCACTCCTCTTCTTCCACACAATGGGCAGCTGGTACTGCTGGATGGTTGTTTCCCCATGCTTGTTCCCTCCAGGACTGGGCCTGACCGTCCGGGTTCAAGGGACAGTCCCATCTGGTGACAGCCATGGCACTTGATATTCTGAAAATAATTATGGGGACTGAACCTCGGTGGTTGTGGTTTTGGGTTCGTTGGAGGGGGTGCTGCAGGTCGGTAGTGTTGTGTCGGTGGGGCGACCACTTGTCTGTACTCGGTACGAGAGGCAGCTTTGGGTGCTTGGGTATCCAGCTTGCAGGCATCAGAGTACTCATCCACTAAGTGAGCTGCCTCTGGTAGGGTGAGCAGCTTTCTATCCCGGACCCATTCTCTTACCCCTGAAGTCAGCCTTTCGTAGAAATGTTCTAGCATGAACAACTGTAGCACCTCCTCCCCGGACACCGCTTGGCATCCAGCGACCCAGTGGTCAGCCGTGCGATGGATACGGCATGCCCACTCGGTGTATGAGTCCCCACTCAGCTTATTAGTGTCCCGGAACCTCCGCCGGTATGCCTCTGGGGTCATAGCATACCTGGCTAAGAGGGCTTCTTTAACAGACAGGTAACTTGTAATCTCCTTATCGGGGATGGCTCGGAAGGCTTCGCTTGCCCGGCCAGATAGCTTCTCAGAGAGGATGGCGACCCACTCGTCTGCGGGTACCTGGTGTAGAACACACTGTCTTTTAAAGTCAGCCAGGTACCCATCGATCTCCCCCTCCATTTCTACAAAGTTTTTAAATGCAGCGAAGTATACCTTCTTCCTTCCGTTATAGTTAGGTACCTCCGCTGCTGCAGAACCTCTTTGCTGAAGATCCCGGTTGGCATCTACGGCTGCCATGACCCGGTCGACGAGCTCTGGGGTCGGGTTGGGACCATAGTATGCCAGCCCGATTTGGACTGCCCGGTCAAAGCTTGCTTCCTCGGGTGTCCGTTCCATGATGCTGGGCACGTTAACTCTCCCGATTCCTTGTGCTCCGTCCATGTTGACTAGCACTGCAATAATCTCTCCTTTTTTCAGGTTACTGGCTTGTCGTCCTCGGTGTTCCAGTAGATCCTTAAGGGTAGCATGCTTTAGTTTCTCATATGTTATTTCCATCAGTCTGGATTGTGTTGCTGACCTTCTGGGCTGTGAGGACCATCCCACCGCTGCCACCAGTTGTTACGGTATAACCCGGTATAGTGAGGGTTAATACCGTTCGGGCGATTCACCTGGCAAAGAGAGCAGCAACCCACGAACACTCGAATCCATCGAATTGGAACCATGCGAAATCCACCTTTCTGGGAATGGGCAAAAGAATATTCCAAAGTAGCAATTCCCCCCCCCCCCTCCCACAAGTACGAGACGAGGCTGCATATTGATGGTTAAACAGGAATCTGGTTTATCGAGGGCTACCTAACCGGTATTTATGCAGGACACTCCCCTAGGGGACCAGAAGGAAGACTGGGACACAGGAGATACAATAGCCAATCACAGTGGCACAGGCATAAACCCTTCTCCTTTAGTTACACAAGCCCTCCCCTCTATCCCGGAGACAATGGGTAAGTAATCCAATTATCTCCCAGGATAGAGATAAAACTCAATTTTTATAGTGGGTGAAAAAAGAGCATAAAAATAGATAAAATACAAAGTACCGTCTTTCACATAGTCTTTCGGTATGCACGGCTCCATGGCACAGCTATCTGAGGGTAATGTCTTTCGTGTGGTACGTACCGGATGGGCCGACGTTGGTATGCAGGAACGAACCAAGAAGGGAGGCTGGTGGCTTTCAGCAGTGTTCGAGAAAAATAGTAACCATTTTGCGTTCCATAGAATCGTCGTCTAACACCGCTGGGCATTCGTGTGTCCAAGATGGCCGCCGCCTCGTGGTTTGTATGCGAACGACGGCCAAGGGGTTGACAAGCAGCACACTTCCATGCTGGGTGGCCGGCCGTTCGGTAGTTCTTCGGTAGAAAACAAGGGAAAACATGGGGCCTGTACGGGCAAGGAAACAGCCGAACAAACAGACGAATGGAAGGAGAATACAAGCAATCCATAGACAGACGGTTCTGTCACACAAGATGAGATATAACCTGTAGCCTGGATACAAGATTAGATACGGCCTCTAGCCTGGATACAAGATGAGATAGGGCCTCTATCCTATATACAAGATGAGATACGGCCTCTAGTCTGTATACAATATGAGATACAGCCTCTAGCCTGGATACAAGATGAGATGCAGCCTCTAGCCTAGATAAAAGATGAGATACAACCTCTAGCCTGGATACAAGATGAGATACAGCCTCTAGCCTGGATACAAGATGAGATACGACCCCTAGCCTGGACACACGATGAGATACCGCCTGTAGCCTGGAAACAAGATGAGATACGGCCTCTAGCCTGGATACAAGATGAGATGCGGCCTATAGCCTGGATTCAAAATCAGATACGGCCTCTAGTCTGGATACAATATGAGATACAGGCTCTAGCCTAAATACAAGATGAGATATGGGCTCTAGCCTGGATACAAGATGAGATACAGCCTCTAGCCTAAATACAAGATGAGATACGGCCTCCAGCCTGGATACAAGATGAGATATAACCTGTAGCCTCGATACAAGATTAGATACAGCCTCTAGCCTGGGCACAAGATGATATACAGCCTCTAGTCTGGATACAAGATGAGATACGGCCTCTAGCCTGGATACAAGATGAGATACTGCCTCTAGCCTGGGCACAGGATTAGATACAGCCTCTAGCCTGGATACAAGATGAGATAGGGCCGCTATCCTGTATACAAGATAAGATACGGCCTATAGCCTGGATACAAAATGAGATACGGCCTATAGCCTGGATACAATATGAAATACAGCCTCTAGTCTGTATACAATATGAGATACAGCCTCTAGCCTGTATACAAGATGAGATGCAGCCTCTAGCCTAGATAAAAGATGAGATACAACCTCTAGCCTGGATACAAGATGAGATACAGCCTCTAGCCTGGATACAAGATGAGATACGACCCCTAGCCTGGACACACGATGAGATACCGCCTGTAGCCTGGAAACAAGATGAGATACGGCCTCTAGCCTGGATACAAGATGAGATGCGGCCTATAGCCTGGATTCAAAATCAGATACGGCCTCTAGTCTGGATACAATATGAGATACAGGCTCTAGCCTAAATACAAGATGAGATATGGGCTCTAGCCTGGATACAAGATGAGATACAGCCTCTAGCCTAAATACAAGATGAGATACGGCCTCCAGCCTGGATACAAGATGAGATATAACCTGTAGCCTCGATACAAGATTAGATACAGCCTCTAGCCTGGGCACAAGATGATATACAGCCTCTAGTCTGGATACAAGATGAGATACGGCCTCTAGCCTGGATACAAGATGAGATACTGCCTCTAGCCTGGGCACAGGATTAGATACAGCCTCTAGCCTGGATACAAGATGAGATAGGGCCGCTATCCTGTATACAAGATAAGATACGGCCTATAGCCTGGATACAAAATGAGATACGGCCTATAGCCTGGATACAATATGAAATACAGCCTCTAGCCTGAATACAAGATGAGATATGGCCTCTAGCCTGGATAAAATCTGAGATACGGCCTCTATACTGGATACAATATGGTATACGGCCTCTAGCTGAGATAAACGATGGGATGCAACTTCTAGCCTAGATATAGGATGAGATACAGTCTGTATCCTGGATTCAAGATGAAATATAAGATGAGATACGGCCTCTAACCTAGAAACAAGATGAGAAACGGCCTCTAGATTGGATACAAAATGATAAACGGCCTCTAGCCTGGATACAAGATGAGATATGGCCTTTAGCCTGGATACAAGATGATAAATGGCCTCTAGCCTGGATATAAGATGAGATACGGACTATAGCCTGGATACAAGATGATATATGGCCTCTAGCCTGGATACAAGATGAGATATGGCCTCTAGCCTAGATACAAGATGAGATACGGTCTCTAGCCTGGATACAAGATGAGATGCGATCCCTAGCATGAATATAAGATGAGATACGGCCTCAATCCTGGAGACAAGATGAGATACGGTGTCTAACCTTGATGCAAGATGAGATACGGCCTCTAGCATGGATATAAGATGAGATTTGGCCTCTAGCCTGAACACAAGATGAGATACAGCCTCTAACCTAGATACAAGATGAGATACGGCCTCTAGCCTTGATACAAGATGGTATACAGCCTCTAGCCTGGATACAAGATGAGATACAGCCTCTAGCCTGGATACAAGATGAGATACAACCTCTAGCCTGGATACAAAATGAGATACGGTGTCTAGCCTGGATACAGGATGAGATACGGCCTCTAGCCTGGGTACAAGATGAGATACAGTTGTGCATGGAGATATACAGGTTCTGTATGTATCCTGCAGCACATTTTCCTACAGATATCACAGCTGGGCCTGTAGATCCTGCACACTTGTAGGTTGGATAAGCCGGCGTCCGAGCTGGTTGCAAAAATGCTGGATTGGTGATAAATCTGGTGATGTGCAGCCAAGAAAGTGTTGTAATCTGGAGAAGACAATCCTGGAAACCCCTTGCTGTTTGCGACCATTATCCTGCTGGAAAATACCAGTTGGAAGCCCTGCCATGAGAGGAACACACGTGGCAGCAGGATGTCCTGCACATATTGCTGATCTGTTGGTGTCCCTACATCTCGAGATAAACATTGTGATAGTAATAACTTATCATGATGGTCTTGGCCATATAGAAAAGAAAAGGCAAAGTAAAAGATTGTTAGATAAGGTAATATTAAACAGGATCAACTCTACGAGTTATTATGCCTGCTTTAATAGGGTTGATCCTGCTGAGGTGTGCTCTATGAGTCCCTTCTACAAACCATATTCAAGGCAGTGTAGAAAATGGTATAGCCGTTCATCATCCGTTTGTCATGTGATATTTTTCTGAAATGTTCCTGACCCCACTACTTGGAAGTTTCCACTTGTCACTGCTAACAAATGCATCTTCAGTACATTGCGTCCTATGGACTGACATTACCCAGAAGGTCTATATACCGCTCACTGACATGTGGAGGACACACCAAATGCTTTAACATCATCTATGTATCCAGGCATTCTGAGGCTCAATGTGATGGTTTATTGAATTTCATCCATCATCAGCCGACATAGAGCTGCCGCTGATCTCTACTGAGGAGGCTGTGCGGCCCCTGCAGATGAAAGGCCGCTCCACTATCACCTTATTCACACACCTCCATTCTCAGTCTAAATGATTACCTTTAGCTATTACGGTCATATCATTCATCAATGTGCGGCTCATGTTCACAGTCTAAAGGACAAACCTGTTGGCTGGCAGAAGGTCATAAAAGGAAGCGCAACACCACCAGGGATCCTGAAATATACCATTTGCTGACCATGACCATTAGGGACTTAACGATGTAGCTAAATCTGGCCATACTGTAGTGCTATATTGTTATACATGGGAGCAGTATTATAGTAGTTATATTCTTGTACATAGGAGCAGTATTATAGTAGTTATATTCTTGTACATAGGAGGCAGTATTATAGTAATTATATTCTTGTACATAGGAGCAGTATTATAGTAGTTATATTCTTGTACATAGGAGCAGTATTATAGTAGTTATATTCTTGTACATAGATGGCAGTATTATAGTAGCTATATTGTTATACACAGGAGGCAGTATTATAGTAGTTATATTCTTGTACATAGGAGGCAGTATTATAGTAGTTATATTCTTGTACATAGGAGCAGTATTATAGTAGTTATATTCTTGTACATAGGAGCAGTATTATAGTAGTTATATTCCTGTACATAGGAGCAGTATTATAGTAGTTATATTCTTGTACATAGGAGGCAGTATTATAGTAGTTATATTCCTGTACATAGGAGTAGTATTATAGTAGTTATATTCTTGTACATAGGAGGCAATATTATAGTAGTTATATTCTTGTACATACGAGCAGTATTATAGTAGTTATATTCTTGTACATAGGAGCAGTATTATAGTAATTATAGTAGTTATATTCCTGTACATAGGAGCCGTATTATAGTAGTTATATTCTTGTACATAGGAGCAGTATTATAGTAGTTATATTCCTGTACATAGGAGCAGTATTATAGTAGTTATATTCTTGTACATAGGAGGCAGTATTATAGTAGTTATATTCTTGTACATACGAGCAGTATTATAGTAGTTATATTCTTGTACATAGGAGGCAGTATTATAGTAGTTATATTCTTGTACATAGGAGGCAGTATTATAGTAGTTATATTCTTGTACATAGGAGGCAGTATTATAGTAGTTATATTCTTGTACATAGGAGGCAGTATTATAGTAGTTATATTCTTGCACATAGGAGCAGTATTATAGTAGTTATATTCCTATACACAGGAGCAGTATTATAGTAGTTATATTCTTGATCATAGGAGCAGTATTATAGTAGTTATATTCTTGATCATAGGAACAGTATTATAGTAGTTATATTCTTATACATAGGAGGCAGTATTATAGTAGTTATATTCTTGTACATAGGAGGCAGTATTATAGTAGTTATATTCTTGTACATAGGAGCAGTATTATAGTAGTTATATTCTTGTACATAGGAGGCAGTATTGTAGTAGTTATATTCTTGTACATAGGAACAGTATTATAGTAGTTATATTCTTGTACATAGGATCAGTATTATAGTAGTTATATTCTTGTACATAGGAGCAGTATTATAGTAGTTACATTCTTGTACATAGGAGGCAGTATTATAGTAGTTATATTCTTGTACATAGGAGGCAGTATTATAGTAGTTATATTCTTGTACATAGGAGAAGTATTATAGTAGATTTTTTTTGTACATAGGAGGCAGTATTATAGTAGTTATAAGTAGAGTTGAGCGGACACCTGGATTTTCGGGTTCGACGGGTTCGGTCGAACTTCACAAAAAAAGTTCGAGTTTGGGACCCGAACTTGACCCCGAACCTGAACCCCATTGAAGTCAATGGGGACCCGAACTTTTGTGCACTAAAATGGCTGTAAAAATGTCATGGAAAAGGCTAGAGGGCTGCAAATGGCATCAAAATGTGGTTTAGAGCATGACAAGTGCTGACAAACAAATGTGGATTGGGAAATGACTTTAAATAACATAAAATATGTAAAAATAAAAAATAATAATCTTGATCTAGGAGGACGAGGTCCATATGGAGTAGGAGGTTGAGCAGGCGGTGGATGTGGCGGTGTAGGTGGAAGCGGCGGTGGAGGAGGAGGAGGTAGCCTACACTGCTTTTTGGTTTTAAATTTATTTTTATTTTTTTAAATTAGGGTACACCTCAAAACATTGGGAAATATAACCTGTGATAACCCCTTCCAGTCGTGCTAAACACACGTTCAGATAATACACTGGCTGCAGGGCATGGCCAGCACCTCCAAGGCGTAAAGGGCAAGCTCAGGCCATGTGCCCAATTTGGAGACCAAGAAGTTGCAGGGGCAGACCCCTGTCAGTCAGTTTGTGTAGGCGTGTGCATACTTACTGCCCCATGTCGCACGTCCCCCCGTGATGTTCACGATCCAATTTGATATCTGCTCTATCAACTTTTGATGTTCTTTTATGCGCCTACCATGGTGATCACGGGTGGCAGGGAATCAGGGTTCCAGGCCGGAGAGGGAGCGTGAGAAAAAGAGACCAAATTTAAGGTAGATAAATTAATAAAAAATTTTAGGGATCGAGCGGAAATGTGGGAAAAGCTATTAAGGCGCAAATGTGGGACAAATTACAGAAGCCCAAATGTGGGCCAAAAGAGTGAAGCGGAAATGTGGGAAAAGCTATTGAGGCGCAAATGTTGTACAGATTACAGAAGCCCAAATGTTGGCCAAAAGAGTATAGTGGAAATGTGGGACAAATTATTGAAGTGCAAATGTGGTTCAACTTGTTTAAGTTTAAGCATTGAATCAAAGGAGGTGGCGCGCATCAATTAAAGAAGCATTTCAGAAATTTTATTCCCTGTCACCTATGCAGAGCAGGGGTTTATTCACATCTAAAATTGTATAATGTCAACCCAAGAATGTAACAGAAAAATTACAGAAATGTATTAACCTGTCTACTTGGTAGAGCAGGGGTCTATGACAGAAAACAATTGTTTATTGTCACCCGAAAATGTAAAATAAAAATTGTTGAAATTTATTAAGCTGTCAACTAGGTAGAGGAGGGGTATATTACACCCAAAAGTTGGTGAATTTGACCCTAAAATGTAACTGACAAATTTTTTAAAATATGTTACCGGTCTAATAGGTATAGCAGTGGTACATCACACTAAAAAATTGCTGAATTTCACCAGAAAATGTAACTGCCAATTTTTTTTTTTTTTTTACCGGTCTACTAGGTATAGCAGTGGTACTATACACCCAAAAATTGTTGAATTTCCTCTGAAAATGTAACTGACAATTTTTATTTATTTTTTAACCGGCCTACTAGGTATAGCAGTAATACATCACACCCAAAAATTGGCGAATTTCACCAGAAAATGTAACTGACATATTTTTATTTTTTAACCGGCCTATTAGGTATAGCAGTGGTACATCCCACCCAAAAATGTGTTAATTTCACCAGAAAATGTAATAGACAATTTTTTTTATTGTTTAACCTGTCTACTAGGTATAGCAGTGGTACTTCACACCCAAAAATTGTTGAATTTCAACTCAAATGTAAATGATAATTTTTTTTTTTTTTTACACAGGCCTACTAGGTATAGCAGTGGTACAACACACCCACAAATTGTTGAATTTTAACTGAAAATGTAACTGACAAATTATTATATTTTTTTAACCGGCCTACTAGGTAAAGCAGTGGTACATCACACCCAAAAATTGGTGAATTTCAACCGAAAATGTAAATTACAATTATTATTTTTTTAACCTATCTACTAGGTATAGCAGTGGTACTATACACCCAAAAGTTGGCGAATTTCACCAGAAAATGTAACAGAATTTTTAAAAAAATTTTTAACGGTCTACTAGGTATAGCAGTGGTATTATACACCCAAAAATTGGTGAAATAGTGAAATGATATAAAATAAAATACAGTCCTGATCAAAAGTTTAAGACCACTTGAAAAATGGCAAAAAATCATATTTAGCATGGCTGGATCTTAACAAGGTTCCAAGTAGAGCTTCAACATGCAACAAGAAGAAATGAAAGTGAGACAAAACATTTTTTGAGCATTTAAGTTAACCCCCTCAGCCCCCCTAGCTTAAACACCCTTAATGACCAGGCCACTTTTTTACACTTCTGACCTACAGTACTTTCACCGTTTATTGCTCGGTCATGCAACTTACCACCCAAATGAATTTTACCTCCTTTTCTTCTCACTAATAGAGCTTTCATTTGGTGGTATTTCATTGCTGCTGACATTTTACTTTTTTTGTTATTAATCGAAATTTAACGTTTTTTTTGCAAAAAAATGACATTTTTCACTTTCAGTTGTAAAATTTTGCAAAAAAAACGACATCCATATATAAATTTTTCTCTAAATTTATTGTTCTACATGCCTTTGATAAAAAAAAATGTTTGGGTAAAAAAAAAATGGTTTGGGTAAAAGTTATAGCGTTTACAAACTATGGTACAAAAATGTGAATTTCCGCTTTTTGAAGCAGCTCTGACTTTCTGAGCACCTGTCATGTTTCCTGAGGTTCTACAATGGCCAGACAGTACAAACACCCCACAAATGACCCCATTTCGGAAAGTAGACACTCTAAGGTATTCGCTGATGGGCATAGTGAGTTCATAGAACTTTTTATTTTTTGTCACAAGTTAGCGGAAAATGATGATTTTTTTTTTTTTTTTCTTACAAAGTCTCATATTCCACTAACTTGTGACAAAAAATAAAAACTTCCATGAACTCACTATGCCCATCAGCGAATACCTTGGGGTGTCTTCTTTCCAAAATGGGGTCACTTGTGGGGTAGTTATACTGCCCTGGCATTCTAGGGGCCCAAATGTGTGGTAAGTAGTTTGAAATCAAAATCTGTAAAAAATGGCCGGTGAAATCCGAAAGGTGCTCTTTGGAATGTGGGCCCCTTTGCCCACCTAGACTGCAAAAAAGTGTCACACATGTGGTATCTCCGTACTCAGGAGAAGTTGGGCAATGTGTTTTGGGGTGTCATTTTACATATACCCATGCTGGGTGAGATAAATATCTTGGTCAAATGCCAACTTTGTATAAAGAAATTGGAAAAGTTGTCTTTTGCCAAGATATTTCTCTCACCCAGCATGGGTATATGTAAAATGACACCCCAAAACACATTGCCCAACTTCTCCTGAGTACGGAGATACCACATGTGTGACACTTTTTTGCAGCCTAGGTGGGCAAAGGGGCCCACATTCCAAAGAGCACCTTTCAGATTTCACCGGCCATTTTTTACAGATTTTGATTTCAAACTACTTACCACACATTAGGGCCCCTAGAATCCCAGGGCAGTATAACTACCCCACAAGTGACCCCATTTTGGAAAGAAGACACCCCAAGGTATTCGCTGATGGGCATAGTGAGTTCATTGAAGTTTTTATTTTTTGTCACAAGTTAGTGGAATATGAGACTTTGTAAGAAAAAAACAAACAAAAAAAAACATCATTTTCCGCTAACTTGTGACAAAAAATAAAAAATTCTAGGAACTCGCCATGCCCCTCATGGAATACCTTGGGGTGTCCTCTTTCCAAAATGGGGTCACTTGTGGGGTAGTTATACTGCCCTGGCATTCTAGGGGCCCTAATGTGTGGTAAGTAGGTAAATGACCTGTGAAATCCAAAATGTGCTCTTTGGAATGTGGGCCCCTTTGCCCACCTAGGCTGCAAAAAAGTGTCACACATGTGGTATCGCCGTATTCAGGAGAAGTTGGGCAATGTGTTTTGGGGTGTCATTTTACATATACTCATGCTGGGTGAGAGAAATATCTCGGCAAAAGACAACTTTTCCCATTTTTTATACAAAGTTGGCATTTGACCAAGATATTTATCTCACCCAGCATGGGTATATGTAAAATGACACCCCAAAACACATTGCCCAACTTCTCCTGAGTACGACGATACCAGATGTGTGACACTTTTTTGCAGCCTACATGCGCAAAGGGGCCCACATTCCTTTTATGAAGGCATTTTTAGACATTTGGATCCCAGACTTCTTCTCACGCTTTAGGGCCCCTAAAAAGCCAGGGCAGTATAAATACCCCACATGTGACCCCATTTTGGAAAGAAGACACCCCAAGGTATTCAATGAGGGGCATGGCAAGTTCATAGAATTTTTTTTTTTTTGCACAAGTTAGAGGAAATAGTTTTTTTTTTTTTTCTCACAAAGTCTCCCTTTCCGCTAACTTGGGACAAAAATTTCAATCTTTCATGGACTCAATATGCCCCTCACGGAATACCTTGGGGTGTCTTCTTTCTGAAATAGGGTCACATGTGGGGTATTTATACTGCCCTGGCATTCTAGGGGCCCTAAAGCGTGAGAATAAGTCTGGAATATAAATGTCTAAAAAAATTTACGTATTTGGATTCCGTGAGGGGTATGGTGAGTTCATGTGAGATTTAATTTTTTGACACAATTTAGTGGAATATGAGACTTTGTAAGAAAAAAAAATAAATTCCGCTAACTTGGGCCAAAAAAATGTCTGAATGGAGCCTTACAGGGGGGTGATCAATGACAGGGGGGTGATCAATGACAGGGGGGTGATCAATGACAGGGGGGTGACCAGGGAGTCTATATGGGTGATCACCCCCCTGTCATTGATCACCCCCCTATAAGGCTCCATTCAGATGTCTGTATGTGTTTTGCGGATCCGATCCATGTATCCGTGGATCCGTAAAAAACATACGGACATCTGAATGCAGCCTTACAGGGGGGTGATCAATAACAGGGGGGTGATCAGGGAGTCTATATGGGGTAATCACCCCCCTGTCATTGATCACCCCCCTATAAAGCTCCATTCAGATGTCCGTATGTGTTTTGCGGATCCGATCCATGTATCCGTGGATCCGTAAAAAACATACGGACATCTGAATGCAGCCTTACAGGGGGGTGATCAATGACAGGTGGGTGATCAATGACAGGGGGGTGACCAGGGAGTCTATATGGGGTGATCACCCCCCTGTCATTGATCACCCCCCTATAAGGCTCCATTCAGATGTCCGTATGTGTTTTGCGGTTCCGATCCATGTATCCGTGGATCCGTAAAAAACATACGGACATCTGAATGCAGCCTTACAGGGGGGTGATCAATGACAGGGGGGTGATCAATGACAGGGGGATGACCAGGGAGTCTATATGGGGTGATCACCCCCCTGTCATTGATCACCCCCCCATAAGGCTCCATTCAGATGTCCGTATGTGTTTTGCGGATCCGATCCATGTATCCGTGGATCCGTAAAAAACATACGGACATCTGAATGCAGCCTTACAGGGGGGTGATCAATGACAGGGGGGTGATCAGGGAGTCTATATGGGGTGATCACCCACCTGTAAGGCTCCATTCAGACGTCTGTATGTGTTTTGCGGATCCGATCCATCTATCAGTGGATCCGTAAAAATCATACGGACGTCTGAATGGAGCCTTACAGGGGAGTGATCAATGACAGGGGGGTGATCAATGACAGGGGGGTGATCAGGGAGTCTATATGGGGTGATCACCTCCGTCATTGATCACTCCCCTGTAAGGCTCCATTCAGACGTCCGTATGTGTTTTGCGGATCCGATCCATCTATCAGTGGATCCGTAAAAATCATACGGACGTCTGAATAGAGCCTTACAGGGGGGTGATCAATGACAGGGGGTGATCAATGACAGGGGGGTGATCAGGGAGTCTATATGGGGTGATCACCTCCGTCATTGATCACTCCCCTGTAAGGCTCCATTCAGACGTCCGTATGTGTTTTGAGGATCCGATCCATCTATCAGTGGATCCGTAAAAATCATGGGGGGTGATCAGGGAGTCTATATGGGGTGATCTGGGGTGATCAGGGGTGAATAAGGGGTTAATAAGTGACGGGGGGGTGTAGTGTAGTGTGGTGCTTGGTGCTACATATTACTGAGCTACCTGTGTCCTCTGGTGGTCGATCCAAACAAAGGGGACCACCAGAGGACCAGGTAGCAGGTATATTAGACGCTGTTATTAAAACAGCGTCTAATATACCTGTTAGGGGTTAAAAAAATCAAATCTCCAGCCTGCCAGCGAACGATCGCCACTGGCAGGCTGGAGATCCACTCGCTTACCTTCCGTTCCTGTGAACGCGCGCGCCTGTGTGCGCGCGTTCACAGGAAATCTCGCGTCTCGCGAGAGGACGCGCCGGCGCGTCCAGGAGGAATCAATCAACCACCTCCAGGACGCGTCGCTGCGTTCGGCGGTCCGGAGGTGGTTAATGAAAACAAGGAATAAACTGAAAGTTTAGGACCACACCTCCAAAAAACATCTAAACCACCCCAAAACAGAAATCCAACTTCCAAACATGAACTCAGTAATGAGTAGCTCCGCTGTTATTTTTTATCACTTCAAAAATTCGTTTTGGCATGCTTGATGCAAGCGTTTCCATGAGGTGAGTGGGAACATTTCTTCAAGTGGTGAAGACGGCCGCACGAAGGCCATCTACTGTCTGGAACTGTTGTCCATTTTTGTAAACTTCCATTGCCATCCATCCCCAAAGGTTCTCAATTGGATTTAGATCAGGGGAACACGCAGGATGGGCCAAAAGAGGGATGTTATTCTCCTGGAAGAAGTCCCTTGTCCTGCGGGCATTGTGTACTGTAGCGTTGTCCTGTTGAAAAACCCAGTCGTTACCACACAGACGAGGGCCCTCATTCATGAGGAATGCTCTCTGCAACATCTGAAAAAGCACCCAGACCATTATGGCGCCCCTCCACTGTGGCGCGTAGAAAACATCTCAGGTGGGATCGGCTTGTCATGCCAGTAATGCTGGAAACCATCAGGACCATCAAGGTACAAAAAAATCTCATCAGAGAATAAAACTTTCTTCCACCTTTGAATGTCCCATGTTTGGTGCTCTCTTGCAAAGTCCAAACGAGCAGTTCTGTGGCGTTCAAGGAGACGAGGTCTTTGAAGACGTTTTTTGTTTTTGAAGCCCTTCAGTCTCAGATGCCGTCTGCTGGTTATGGGGCTGCAGTCAGCACCAGTAAGGGCCTTAATTTGGGTCGAGGATCGTCCAGTGTCTTGACGGACAGCCAATTGGATCCTCCGGCTCAGTGCTGATGACATTTTTGTTGGGTCTTCCACTTGACTTTTTTGTTCCATAACCCTCAGGATCATTTAAGAAATTCCAAATGACTGTCTTACTGCGTCCCACCTCAGCAGCGATGGCGCGCTGTGAGAGACCCTGCTTATGCAGTTCAACAACCCGAACACGTTCAAAAAGGGAAAGTTTTTTTGCATTTGCCATCACAACGTGTGACTACCTGACAGAAAATGACAATGAATCTACATCTTTGCACAGATTTGGCCTTTTAAAGGCATGTGGTCCTAAAATTTGGATCAGCTGAAAAACAGCCTGTTTCAGTTTAATCGTTATTTTCAATTAATTGAATGCTCAAAAAATGTTTTGTCTCACTCTCATTTCTTCTTGTTGCATGTTGAAGCTCTACTTGGAACCTTGTTAAGATCCAACAATGTAAAATAGGATTTTTTGCCATTTTTTAAATGGTCTTAAACTTTTGATCAGGACTGTACGTACAAATAATATTTTAATTTTTTTATGAGGTGGAGTTCCATATGGAGTAGGAGTTTGAGGAGGCGGTGGACGTAGCTGTGTAAGTGGAAGCGGCGGTGGAGAAGGACGAGGTAGCCAACACAGGTTTTTGGTTTTAATTTTATTTTTTAGTGTGAAATATCCAAAATACAAGAATGAGCAATTGCGCTGCAGTATAACAATGGCTGGTTAGTGCCAGTATACATGTCTATTCTGCACAAGGTACGGACAAGTCCTGAGGGATCCATGCCTGGTTCATTTTAATGAACGTGAGCTTGTCCACATTGGCTGTGGACAGGCGGCTGCGCTTGTCTGTGATAATGCCCCCTGCCGTGCTAAACACACGTTCAGACAATACACTGGCTGCAGTGCAGGCCAGCACCTCCAAGGCGTAAAGGGCAAGCTCAGGCCATGTGCCCAATTTGGAGACCCAGAAGTTGAAGGGGGCAGACCAGTCATTCAGTACGTGTAGGCGTGTGCACACATACTGCTCCACCATGTTGGTGAAATGCTGCCTCCTGCTAAGACGTTCCATATCAGCTGGTGGTGCTGGTTGTTGTGGCGTGCAGACTAAGCTTTTCCACATTTCGGCCATGCTAACCCTGCCTTCTGAGGTGCTGGCGGTGCCCCAGCTGTGTTGGCGACCTCTTCCTCTGCCTTCGCCTTGTGCTTCCACTGTGCCCCCCGCTGTCAGGTGGGAATGCCACCAGCAGCGCGTCTACCAGCATGTGCTTGTACTCTCGCATCTTACGATCACGCTCCAGTGACGGAATTAAGGACGGTACGTTGTTCTTGTAACACGGATCCAGCAGCGTGGCCACCCAGTAATCAGCACAAGTTAGAATGTGGGCAACTCGGCGGTCGTTGCGGAGACACTGCAGCATGTAATGTGTGCCAGGCTGCCCAGAGGCAACGAAAAGCTGACCTCTGTGGGAGGTTTATCGTCTGTGTCCTCTGTATCCCCCCAGCCACGCACCAGTGATGGCCATGAGCTGGTCTGGGTGCCACCCTGCTGTGAACATGGTTCCTCCTCCTCCATCTCCTCCTCCTCATCCTCCACCTTGTCATCCTCCAGAACAGTGCCCTGGCTGGACAATTGTGTACCTTGGGTTTGTGGGTGCAGGAACCCACCCTCGGAGCCACTTGGGAATGACTGGCCGGAAACCCTACGAAACGATTCCTCTTCCACCTCTTCCATCCTCTTCTATCATCTCCAGAAGTGTTTTTTCAAGGAGGCATAGAAGTGGAATAGTAACGCTGAGAACGGCGTTATTGGCACTGGCCATGTTGGTGGAGTACTCGAAACAGCGTAACAAGGAACACAGGTCTCGCATGGAGGCCCAGTCATTGGTGGTGAAGTGGTGCTGTTCCGCCGAGCGACTCACCCGTACGTGCTGCAGCTGAAACTTCACTATCACCTGCTGCTGCTCGCACAGTCTGGCCAGCATGTGCAAGGTGGAGTTCCACGTCGCATATGAGGCGGTGAGCGGGAAGGCCGAAGTTACGCTGCAGCACTGACAGACGAGCAGCAGCAGGGTGAGAACGCCGAAAGCGCGCACAGACGGCCCGCACTTTATGCAGCAGCTCTGACAGAATCTCTGCACCACCAAATTCAGCACATATGCCAGGCAAGGGATGTGCGTCAAACCGGCTAGTCCCAGAGCTGCTACGAGATTTCGCCCATTATCGCACACCACCAGGCCGGGCTTGAGGCTGACTGGCACCAACCACTCATCGGTCTGTAGGGTTTGGGGTTTGTCCCCCAAAAAGATAAATTTGAAAACTGACTGCTGTCGTTTACCCTTGGCTGTGCTGAAGTTGGTAGTGAAGGTGTTACGCTGACTGGATGACATGCATTTCAAAGGCCAGTAATTTAGAAATGCTGGCATTCTGGGCTAGGGATCGCGGGTGGGTAGGGGGGTACTTCCTCTTCCTCTCCAGCGTTTGGGAGATGGAGAGCTGAACGCTTCCGTGGGACATTGTGGAGATGCTTGGTGACCCAGGTGTTGGTGATGCTGGCAGATCCTCTGTTTGCGGGGTGGCAGGTGGCACTGTCACTCCAGAAGTGGATGAAGAGGCAGAGACTGTAGCACAAGAGGAAGCAGGAGGAGCCAGAGACCTTTCTTGATTTTTGAGGTGTCTACTCCACTGCAGGTCGTGCTTTGCACTTAGATGCCTGGTCATGCAGGTTGTGCTCAGGTTGAGAACGTTTATGCCTCGCTTCAGGCTCTGATTGCACAGCGTGCAAACCCCTCGTGTCTTGTCGTCAGCACATTGTCTGAAGAACTGCCACGCCAGGGAACTCCTTGGAGCTGGCCTTGGTGTGCTTGGTCCCTTGCTGCGGTGGGCAGTAGGAGGCGTACTGTCTAGAGGACGGCCGCTCCGCTTTTGCACCCTGCTCCCTCTTCTGCTGTCCTGGTGGCTCTGTGCGACCACCGCCTCTTCCTCCGAATTACATAGGTCACTCGCATGATCTTGATTCCATGTGGGGTCGAGGACCTCATCGTCCTCCACATCATCTTCCACCCAGTCTTCACCCCTGCCTTCCTTGTCGGTCTGCACACTTTCGAAAGCCCCAGCAGTTGGCACCTGTGTTTCGTCATCATCCGAGACGTGCTGCGATGGTCCTCCCATGTACTCATCTTGAAAGATAAGTTATTGGGCATCGGAGCACTCAATCTATTCCACTTCTGGGACAGGACTAGGTGGATGGCCCTGGGAAACCCTGCTAACACAGTCATCAAAAAGCAGAAGAGACTGCTGCATGACTTGGGGTTTAGACTGCTTGGCTGATTTTCAAGGGGGTGAGGTGAAAGACTGATGGACATCGGCTGCAGGTGCCAACTGTGGTCTTTCAGCAGGAGACTGGGTGGGGGACAATGTGAAGGAACTGTGTCCACTGTCAGCAAACCAATCTACTATCGCCTGTACTTGTTCAGGCCTCACCATTCGTAGAGCTGCATTAGGCCCGACCAAATACCGCTGCAGGTTCTGTCGCCTACTTGCACCTGAGGAAGGGTTTTCACTTGTGCGTGTAGCTGGCACAGATCAACTACGTCCTCTCCCTGCAACAGGAGCTCCACCAGCAGCACCACAACCT
This sequence comes from Bufo bufo, assembly GCF_905171765.1. NCBI lineage: Eukaryota > Metazoa > Chordata > Amphibia > Anura > Bufonidae > Bufo > Bufo bufo. The sequence continues at coordinate 19,200,442 of NC_053393.1, read as the reverse complement.
CGGCCACGTCCCTTATTTGACGCTCTCCTCATATTTCTCGAATTTAGGATCTTGCCCTAAATGGGTGTTTAATTAATAGTAGAATATAACGACAGTATGTAAAGGGTGTATCTCACACGGCCTGAACCAGACTAGGCCTCAATTAAACATTTGTTTGCCCAAAATAGCTGTATTTCAAATACCTGAATCAAACCCCTGTATTTAAAGGGTGTATCTCACACGGCCTGACCCACAGTAGGCCTGAATTAAAGATTTGTGCACCAAATGGCGGTATTTCAAATATCTGAATATAACCCAAATGTATAAAGGGTGTATCTCACAATGACATATGCAGCAAAGGCTGCCAAGTAAACTTTTTTTTTGCCCAAACGGGTGTTTGTTTAATAACTCTATATGGCAGCAGTATATAACCCAGGAATTTCAAGCGTCAAGATGCTGCAAGGCCTGAAATATTGTGTATTTTGCCCCAAAAATTGTGTTTTATTAATGAAAGAATATAAGCCCTGTAAATTCAGGGTGCATCTCACACGGCCTGACCCACAGTAGGCCTGAATTAAAGATTTGTGCACCAAATGGCGGTATTTCAAATATCTGAATATAACCCAAATGTATAAAGGGTGTATCTCACAATGACATCAGCAGCAAAGGCTGCCAAATAATTTTTTTTTTGCCCAAACGGGTGTTTGTTTAATAACTGAATTTGACAGCAGTATATAAGCCTGTAATTTCACACGTGCTGATGCTGCAAGGCCTGAAAATAGTGGTTTTTGGCCCCAAAAAATGTGTTTTTAAAATCCCAGAAAATCATGGCAGTATTTCTTGCTTAAATTGCACACTGACTAATCCAGATGTTGTATATTGCCAAAAAAGTGTTTTTTTGGTAACAGAATATGAAAGCTTTATATATTAAACTTGAATTTAACACTTGCAGATCAGGAAAATAGTTGTTTTTGGAAAAAAAAAGTGTGTTTTTAAGACCCCAGAAAATGATGGCTGTATTTCTAGCTTACATTGCACACTGACTAAGCCTGCAAATGCACCAGATGTTGTAAATTGGCCAAAAACTAACTGACTATTTTTTTTCGGTCACTGGGCTCAGGGCAGGATAAAAAAATTGTGCCCTGCAGACACAAAACACAATGTATGTAGATCGCTGAGTTAGATTCCGATTTTGAGCAAAGAGTCTCTCCTATTCTCTCCCTGAAATCACCAGCAGCATCCTCTCCCTACACTAAGCACAGCAGAGTGATGTGCAGCGCTATGTGACTCCAGCTTATATAGAGGCTGGGTCACATGCTACACTGGCCAATCACAGCCATGCCATTAGTAGGCATGGCTGTGATGGCCTCTTTAGGAAAGTAGTATGGCGCTTGTTGATTGGCTGCTCTGCAGCCTTTCAAAAAGCACCAAGAAAGCGCCGAACACCGAACCCGAACTTTTACTGAAATGTTCGGGTTCGGGTCCGGGGTCCAAAAATCCTAAAGTTTGGTACGAACCCGAACTTTACAGTTCGGGTTTGCTCAACCCTAGTTATAAGGCTTTAGCCTGGTCAAGACCAACAACATATCTCCCACACCGTAGAGCTTTACATCTCTCAAACATCTCCCTTATTGAGATGACTGCTCCAGAGATGTTCCGCCCCTTTACTGTGTGTGAGGGCAATTACCCCTGCGTCTATGATTATGGGTTCCAAATTTATATAGTGTAATGTGCACAGAGAAGGCTGATACACGCAATGGTTGTAATCAGTAATCTGCTTTATTGTAACATTAGCACATAATCTTATACCATAATTATTGGTAGACGCCCAACAGCCGTACGTCACATAAACCACAAAAAGACAGAAGAAATGAAACCTTCAGCAGAAAGAGGATCTTAAACTTAGAACAGCAGAAACTAGCATTTATACAAATAGAACAGGAGGGGGGGAGGTTGTCAGCTGAATCCCCCCCTTCCCCCCCCAGCGTGCCTGAAAAGAGCTGACACTTGTCTAACATTTTAATAACCTCTAATTGAACTCTGGTTCAGATAGATATAGGATATACAAGATGGAGTTCTATCTCTCACACTGTGTCAAACTGACAGCCTGCCATCAGTGCCCGGGACAAACAGACTAATCTAGAGAAAAGGATTTTTGCCAAAATATTCCTGTCGACATTCAAGAGGGCAATTGGCCTCCAGTTCTTGATGTCACTAGGCTCCTTACCTTTAGACAGCAGAATTAATGAGGACACCCTCATGGATGGCGACATCAGGTGGTTTTCTAGACAATTTCTGTACACGTCAACAAGAAATGGAACTAAGTGGTCTCCGAACTTCTTATAAAATTCAGCGGTAATACCGTCTGGACCTGGTGCCTTCTTCAGCTATAATTATCAATCGCCTCTTTTATCTCCTCCACCGTTATTTCTGCTGTTAAAGGAAAAACGTCAAAATCTACAGTATCAGGCACTGGAGTTGCATCCGAGAATTGGGTCACTTTTTCCTTATCCAAAGCCTTCCTCTGAAACAAGTCAGTATAGTAGTATCTCATCACCCCCAGGATACCCTCCCGAGATTCTTGTAAAACACCCTGGGAGTCAGTGAGACCTGTGATCAATTTTTTAGCGACGCGCTCTCGGCAATTCTCAAAGGGATCAGGTGACCCTAAGGACCCATAATCCTGTTCAGCTACCAGGGGGGTGTACCTGCTGTACTGATACTCTGCCTTATCTCAGATTTAAGCCGGTCAATCCTTTGTTGGTCATCCCCACCCGCAAAATAGAGTGACTCCCAGTGGCGTAACTACCGGGGAGAATGTGGGACAGTTTATTTTCAAGTTAGTTAAATATCGATTCTTGTCTTAATGTTCAGGGCCCCTTCACAGCAGCTGACCAGGCCCCCTCACTAATGTGATCTAATCTTACTGTCTCCTAAAGTCTCCTGATGTGTCTGGGATTCGAACCCACAACCTCCAATGTATCAGTGGCAAAGCATTTACCCACACAGCCATAAAGGCTGCATTGCAACTGATTGAAAAAATATGAGACTTCTACTGTTATAGCTGGCTATGTGTACATCTATACACATGACAGCTGCCCCAACACACCCAGCACTGCTATATCTCTATATGACAGCTGTCCCAGCACACTCAGCTCTGCTATAGCTCTATATATGAGCAGCTGTCATGTGTATAGATGTACACTTAGCCAGCTATAACAGTAGAAGTCTCATATTTTTTCAGACAGCAGCAAGGCAGCTCTTATGGTCTTGTGGTTAAGTGCTTTGCCTCTGATACAGAAGGTCGTGGGTTCGATGGAGAATCCCGACTCCAAGCATTCCCGGATGTCTGACCAGTACTGGTGTCCTTTTCTGAAATACAAGCACTGACTCCATATATGGACATACAGGGCGGGACACAGGAAGAGGCTGCATCGCATCGCTGACATGGAGGTAAGTAGAAGTGTTTATTATTTTTTTTAATACCCGACTGTTACTGCCATGGGGGGAGCGGGAGGCACTTGATACTGGCACATACTGGAGGGGGGTTGGCACCTGATACTGGCACCTGGGGAGGGAGGGGGGGTTGGCACCTGATACTGGTACATGGGGGGGAGGGGGGGTTGGCACCTGATACTCGCACATGAAGGGGGAGAGAGGCACCTGATACTGGCACATGGGGGGAGGGGGGTTGGCACCTGATACTGGCACAGGGGGGGGGGGAGAGAGGCACTTGATACTGGCACTTTTTTGTGGGGGGGGAGATGGCACTATGATACTGGGACATGGGGGGGGAGGAGAGAGGCACTTGATACTGACACCTGGGGGGAGGAGGGGGGTTGGCACCTGATACTGGCACAGGGGGGGGGAGGGGTTGGCACCTGATACTGGCACATGGGGGGGGAGAGAGGCACTTGATACTGGCACATTGGGGGGGGGGGGATGGCACTATGATACTGGCACATGGGAGGGAGAGGCACTTGATACTGCCACTTTTTTTTGGGGGGGGAGATGGCACTATGATACTGGGACATGGGGGGGGAAGAGAGAGGCACTTGATACTGGCACATGGGGGGGTTTGGCACTATGATACTGGCACATGGGGGGTGGGAAGGAGAGAGGCACTTGATACTGGCACATTGGGGGGGTGGCACTATGATACTGGGACATGTGGGGGGGAGGAGAGAGGCACTTGATACTGGCACATGATGGGGGGGCATCTATGGGGACACTTACTGGCACATTATTGGGGGGCATTATGGGGGACACTAGGCCGGCAGCCTATTAGAGGCCGGACACTGAGGGGCATCTACTGGGGCACTATATATGAGGCATTTTATATTGGTACATTATGGGGGGCACTAGCAGGAAGGGGGGAGAGGAGCACTATGGGGGAATTTACTTGGGGCAATATATAGGGGTTTTTATACTGGGACATTATGGGGGCACTATGGGGACATTAGCCCAACCGGGGGCATTACAAGGGGGTATTTTTGCACTGTCACATTATAAGGAGAATTATTACTACTGGGGGGGGGGGGCATTATAGTGGGCTTTATTACTCCCCCATGGTATGACCCCCTAGTAGCAGCACCAGCCTCTCCCTGCTCTGCTATCCCTCTGCCCCTTCTCCAAATCCTTATTATTAAATCTTTCTCATTAGAATAAAACACATCAGCTCCGCCGAGCCCCCGGCCAAAGTGTTGAAGTGGTGTCCGAGATCCCCAAGGGTCAAGTAACTGTAAGTTTTCATATGAAATATGTTTATGTTATACACATATAGCATCCACTGTGCCACACAATATACAGTATACCGCTACACTGTGCCAAAGAAGTGGGGTTTACACAGGAGGAGGGAGGTGCGAAGCGCGCTGGTGGGGCCCTTACAAATATTTGCTGTTGGGCCCAGTCACTTCTAGTTACGCCCCTGGTGACTCCAGATCTTTGCGCAGTCTCACATCCTGGCCATACTTACTCTTCCCCTTCTTAATTGACAGTCTCTGTACGAGGGACTGGATCTCCTCCTTGACATCCTCCCACCAGTCAGCCATGTTATCATAGAAATCCACTCTGTCAAGTTGATTCTGAAAGAAAGAGTAAATGTATTCCTGGACAGAGTTATCATCTAAAAGACTAGAATTCAGTCTCCATAGCCCTCAACATCTGGATGCTTAGTGGCACCCAAACAAAAGTACAAGGCCAAATGATCAGAATAAGGGACTGTTTTTTCCCTTATTTCACTGATGGCTTCAGTAGGACTCACCAGAGCCAGATCTATCCTACTACTGCGTCCTGCACAGATGTAAGTGAATTTTGGACACCTACCACCCTGTACAAAAACATCAGACAGGCCAGCCTGCAGAATAATATTGTTTAGGACCTTACAGTCCCTAGTAAGGGGTCTACCACTCGGCCTGTCACTGGTTGTAGTGGTGGCATTAAAGTCTCCAGCCATGATAACAGGAATAGATGTAAATAAGTATGGCTTAACGTCATTAAAAACGGAGTCCTTTCGCTAACTGTCTGTGGCCCATAGATGTTAATAAGCCGGAGTCTTCTACCTCGGATGGTAATCTATAGCAGCAGGCACCTTCCCATCGAGACCTCCGTTAGTCTATGTACAATTACATCACGGGTGTTAAACAAGATAGTAACCCCGGCATAAGGCCTCCACAGACATCAACCAAAAGGACGGACCAGACTGCCATTCTCGCTCTGCCTCTCGTATGAGAACTAAGGTGTTTAAGCATGTCTCCTGCAAGAAAAACACATCGACCTTGAGGTATCTCAGGTGTTCGTAGATGGCATGTCTGGTCCTTCTAGCCCTAAGGCTATTCACATTACTGGTGACCACTTTAAGATGGAAGTCTGCCATCAGGAGAAGAAAAAGAAATATAACCCCCATCATCATAAATCAGAGTCAGAGTTGTCTTGCTAACTACCAGTTTCCATATCCCATACAGACTGTGATTCGGCATGAAGAGGTCTCCTTTTTGTGGGAGGATCCCCTCCTGGGTCGTCATCACATTCCGCTATCATACACTTAAGCTTGCTCTCTATTTCTGCCTCTCCATCTGATTCAGACAGCACTCTGTATCTGTTGGTTGCTACAGTTACATCAGCCTGTCTGTCCACTCTCATTTTAGTGGGTTTTTGGACGGTGGTCAATGCACCCTCAGGCCTGTGGCTAAACTTATCTTTTTTCCATTTTTTAAGGCTTTTATTTTCCCCAGTGGTGGGTGCTGGGGCAGGGGGAGAGACAGACACTGGATGCTCTACAAGCTGCTCCACAACCTCCATGTCCCCCTCAGTGTTACCTGCCTGCGGGTGGTCCGGCAAAGTACTACTCATGTGTGGGGTTTCTGGTACTGTGTACAATGACCCTGACAATAGCGCTTCCTCCTCCTGCTCCTCATCTGGGACATCTGTCCCTTCCACCAAGTCCTCATCAGGTAGATCTCTACAGATGTTATGCCACGCTTTAGGCTTGTCTATGGGGGTGACCGATCTTACTGCACAGGTTACACCTTATGTTCTGGAAGGTGGCGCTCACATGGCCGATGTCCCCGCACAGGCTGCCCTTCATCATGGTGCAGACACTCGCCACGTGACCCGATTTCCCACACTTAAAGCATAGTCTGGGCTGACCAGCATAGAAACAAACACCTTTCTCCCAGCCAATGAAGAAGGAATTTGGAAGGTGATGGGTGATGTTCTGGTGCTGATGTAATGTAACCAGGACCCTCCACCCCCCGGTCCAGATTTCATTCTCATCCCTGGTCTTGGTCAGGTTTGACATGAGGTCACAATGTCTCCTGAGCCAGATAATATCCTGAGGGGGGACAGACTCGTTCCAGAAAATGATGGTGACATTTACAGTGTCAGGCTTAGAGATGGAAATAAAGCTGAACTTATTCCACCCCTCAGTATCTCTGACCCGGGTGTAGAGAGCCCAGAATCGGTCCAGATCAGACATGAGCTGCTCCTAGTCACCTCCATGTGCATCAAGCAACCAATGGGAGGAGGAGTAAGCACACCTATATGTACCACCTAATCAAGGCGCTCTATTGGATAGGAAGGGCAAAAGTGCAAAGGAATGCTACTCCCAAGATAAAATAGGTGCGCATTCACACTTGAAGGTGCCACTCCCTCAAGCAAATACTACATAGACAAAATATAGTTGTGCTTGCTCCTCCTCCCATTGGTTGCTTGATGCACATGGAGGTGACTAGGAGCAGCACACCATATGTGCGGCGTCTGCGCTCCTGAACATAGAAGCCCAATGGCTTAGGTAGGTTTAGCGTAGGACCCGCCTGACCTAAGACCACCTTAGCACTTGGTAGGCGGGCTCAGATGTGTTTTGATCAAAATATATTGGCTAAGTGTCTCAGATTTTATCATATCAGAGTGAGGACTTTGTCCATATATAATGCTTGCATCTACTTTACATAAGTGCATTATCTTATTTCTGTGATATTCTTCAATAATATGGCCAGTGACATCCGCACATTTGTGTATCATACCGTGCAGGATGTTTTTATCTTAGTTTTTTCTGTGATTTTTTTTTTTCCCCTTTATGTCTAAACCTGACAACGTTCCTTCTCTTAAAAGCCTGGCCTGTGTATCTGGTGTTAGAGGGAAATGATGGAGAACCCCGACTCCAAGCATTCCCGGATGTCTGACCAGTACTGGTGTCCTGCGGGGGGCGATGTGTGGGCTGCTGACCGCCCGTACTATGGGGCTCTGCTGCCTGTGGTGTAACTAAAGGGGGGAACTCCTCAGCCTGAGACTGCACTGCCCCCTCCCCACCATCAATACCAGGGTTCTCTATGTTACCAGATGCCATAGATGACTCCTCAGCTGGGACATTATCACACACAGAGACATCAGCAGCATCAGACATCTCAGCAGCATTACAGTCCTCAGTATTAACCCCCTGCACATCACAGTCCTGAGCGTCCTGCTCAGATACACCCTGAGGTGCTGCTGCATTGCTACCCGCAGGTGTCAGTCCACAGTCCTTCTGCAGAGCACTGCCTCCTGGGACTTGTGGTGTCTGCACTGCCACTTCACTGCTGTCATCAGGTAAGAGTCCACAGTTTTCATTTTGCGCAGTACTTACTGCTGGGACTTGTAGTACCTCACCGGGGGCTGATGCAGGACTTGGCTGTTGTTGATCAGATGTTCTTTTCTTGTACAACTCTCCTCAAAAGGAAGAGTTGCTGGCTGTAATATGGGTCTTACGTGGGACTGCAGGGTTTCAGACCTGGATGTTGAAGTAGTCTCAGAGTTCTTGTCTTTTTCAAACCTCTGCATGGTTCCTGTATGTCTCTCCCACTAGTCCCATTTTCTCCAAGACAGAGTCAATCTTCTGTACATTGTCAGCACAGTTTATCTGTTTTTGCAGGTACAGTTTATGTTTCTTCAGTGTCTCCATTCTTCTCACCAGTGCTGGGATCTGATCAGCCAGGTGGAGCTCAGGTGGTTGCTCTGCAGGCCTCTGATTGTTGCTGGGGAGTTTTGCAGGCTGTTTGATCGCAGTACAGGTTCCTGTAGGTACATTCTCTCCATTCTTTCCTGGCAGGAGACTCTGCATTTTTGGCGCAGAACCTTGCAGTCCCTGGAGTTTTGCAGCTTCTGTCGCTGCCCTTAGGTCACAATCTCCTGATGGGTGACTGGATCCCGGATGCGTAGCAGAGACGGCACTGCTTGCATGCCCCCAGACCTTCTGCGCTCAGATTCTATCACCAAACGCTGCTGCAGATTCTCTTGGATGGTTTGCTTTTCCAGAGATGTCCTCCTCGGCCTTCCTGGGGTGGAGGTGGATTGTCCACTTGAGGCCGGTAATGGAGATTGTCTCACCTCCTGCACACTCTGCATCTTACTTCTGTACTCTCCAACAGTTTGGTCTTGATCCTTCATTCACATGGCAGGTGGTTTCACCAGACAGTTACTTGTTGCTTCTTCTGGTCTTACACTGGAACTGGTACTGCTGACATACTTTCGATCCATAGAAACATTGAGATTTACATCCCCTGACTGAGTTGTCTGGGTATTGTTTCTCAGATTTGGCCTAGAAGCCTGGGCCTTGCTTGGGGAGCTTCCCCTCCCAGGGTGTCCCCAAACTGGGCTTTCTCCAGACATCCAAAGACTCAGGAGAGCTACTGACAGACAACCTCTTAGCAAGGAGGCAGTATTATAGTAGTTATATTCTTGTACATAGGAGGCAGTATTATAGTAGTTATATTCTTGTACAAAAGAGGCAGTATTATAGTAGTTATATTCTTGTACATAGGAGCAGTATTATAGTAGTTATATTCTTGTACATAGGAGCAGTATTATAGTAGTTATATTCTTGTACATAGGAGCAGTATTATAGTAGTTATATTCTTGTACATAGGAGGCAGTATTATAGTAGTTATATTCTTGTACATAGGAGCAGTATTATAGTAGTTATATTCTTGTACTTAGGAGCAGTATTATAGTAGTTATATCCTTGTACATAGGAGGCAGTATTATAGTAGTTATATTCTTGTACATAGGAGGCAGTATTATAGTAGTTATATTCTTGTACATAGGAGCAGTATTATAGTAGTTATATTCTTGTACATAGGAGCAGTATTATAGTAGTTATATTCTTGTACATAGGAGCAGTATTATAGTAGTTATATTCTTGTACATAGGAGCAGTATTATAGTAGTTATATTTTTGTACATAGGAGCAGTATTATAGAAGTTATATTCTTGTACATAGGAGGCAGTATTATAGTAGTTATATTCTTGTACATAGGAGCAGTATTATAGTAGTTATATTCTTGTACATAGGAGGCAGTATTATAGTAGTTATATTCTTGTACATAGGAGAGGCAGTATTATAGTAGTTATATTCTTGTACATAGGAGCAGTATTATAGTAGTTATATTCTTGTACATAGAAGGGAGTATTATAGTAGTTATATTATTGTACATAGTGAGTAATAATACTTTACAGTTGATTGTAGGAATTTATTTAATGTATGTATCTGTGACCCAATTCTGTTTCCACTGTATCAGATGAAAGACATTATTAATTTTTTTTTTCCTCTGTTAAAATTCTTACCCTGGAGGCTTCTCTCTTTCTCTCTTTTTAACCGATCTTCACATATGAGAATATTCAATTTGTCTCTGTGACTGCCACTGGCAAGGTCTTGTGACCTGTGTCAGATATGTGAAAATTCTTCTTCTGGCCCCTATATCATCCCAGTTCCAACTTCCATGAAGACGAAGATTTATGGTTTCCTTTTTTCAGTTGCCCGCATAATATTTTGTAGTGGCTGAAATGCGTGATCTGTACATTGTAACCTAGACCCTGCATGTGGCATGTTATACTGGGAAATTTTGTCAGTGTTAGGCTCTTACAGCAAATTCTCAGAAAGACTGCATTACTTTTTCATTATGCCAGCCATGGAGCAGGACCTAGATAGGTAGATAGATGTCGGTTTCATCTAAAAAATACTCCCAAGTTATTTTCTTTTTACTGCACAAAAATAAATGTGATCTGCGACAAAATAGTCCCATATTTGTAGCTTCCAAGCTGGGGATACAAGGTACATGTAAATCTTAGCAGAGAGGATATGTATCTGTCAGACAGCCTTCTGGTGATCTCGCCCTCTATATCATTCTTACTCTTCTTTTTGGAAAAGTCAATACTGACAAAAAAGTTTACAAAAAACGTAAATCACTTTGCGTTTTACCAGAACGGTGTTTTATTTCCCGTCGTAAACAATATCATCTCTTTGTTATGCATCAATAATTCACGTTCGCTTTGAGTTTACAGGGACAACAATTTCGTTTTTTGTAAATCTTTATATACATTCTATAAATAATCACGATAAAAAGATGTCGTTCCAAAGGGCAAACATGTCAGCGTGGGCACAGGATCTCATTCATCAAGTCTGCGCTATCTGCCATCATTCACTCAAGCTAATCTCATCTCCTCTCCCCGGCTGAAGGTATTATCCCTGTTTGATCACAAGGACTGAAACCAAGGCCATAATTCATGGAAGAGCTAGCCATTGACTGTCTACTGAGGGGCCATTGATCCAACGTTCTCGTCACACACGAGATGCCAAGGCTCTTCATGAGCTTCTACGCAATCATCTTTATAGAAACCTGATATCAAGGGCATAGAATAAAAGTCATCCTAGCAAATTTTTAAGGAGAGCATGGCGAAGGAGATCCTACCTCATTTTCTTCATCAGTCTACACCATGGGTGGTTTGATCCTCTTCATAACTTCTTTCCCAGGTGGGAAGAGGCAAGATCTGGCCTAGTCTCCAAGCAGGGGCGTTGCTAAAGTCTGAAGAGATCTGGGGCACGAGCCCATGTGAAGCCACGCCCCCACCCTATAAAGCCACGCCCTCATCACTACCGGCAGGGGGGCCTTCACAGTAGTTATTAACCCCTTTCAGCAGTCCCCCTTCAGTGAATGGGGGACTGCTGAATGGGGTTAATAACTACAGTGAAGGGCCTAGCCGTCTGGGCAACCCTACAGATCATCCATAACAGTGCCATCCACAGATCCCCCATAAGTGCCATCCACAGATCCCCCATAAGTGCCATCCACAGATCCCCCATAAGTGCCATCCACAGATCCCCCATAAGTGCCATCCACAGATCCCCCATAAGTGTCATCCACAGATCCCCCATAAGTGTCATCCACAGATCCCCCATAAGAGTCATCCACAGATCCCCCATAAGTGTCATCCACAGAACCCCTCCCCTACCCAGCGCCGCCTCCTAGATACAGTCCTGATCAAAAGTTTAAGACCACTTGAAAAATGGCAAAAAATCATATTTTACATTGTTGGATCTTAACAAGGTTCCAAGTAGAGCTTCAACATGCAACAAGAAGAAATGAGAGTGAGACAAAACATTTTTTGAGCATTCAATCAATTGAAAATAACGTTTAAACTGAAACAGGCTGTTTTTCAGCTGATCCAAATTTTAGGACCACATGCCTTTAAAAGGCCAAATCTGTGCAAAGATGTGGATTCATTGTCATTTTCTGTCAGGTAGTCACACGTTGTGATGGCAAAGGCAAAAATACTCTCTGTTTTTGAACGTGGTCGGGTTGTTGAACTGCATAAGCAGGGTCTCTCACAGCGCGCCATCGCTGCTGAGGTGGGACGCAGTAAGGCCTCATGCACACGACAGTATTTTTTCACGGTCCGCAAAACGGGGTTCCGTTGTTCTGTGATACGTTTCCGTTTTTGTTTCCGTGTGTCTTCCTTGATTTTTGGAGGATCACCAGACATGAAAGGTGAAAAAAAAATCTAAGTCAAGTTTGCCTTGAAAATGATAGGAAAAAAACGGACACGGATCACGGACACGGATGACAATCTTGTGTGCCTCCGTGTTTTTTCACGGACCCATTGACTTGAATGGGTCCGCGAACCGTTGTCCGTAAAAAAATAGGACAGGTCATATTTTTTTGACGGACTGGAAACACGGATCACGGATGCGGATGACAAACGGTGCATTTTCCGAGTTTTCAACGGACCCATTGAAAGTCAATGGGTCCGCAGAAAATCACGAAAAAAAGGGACACGGAACCCAACAACGCTCTTGTGCATGAGGCCTAAGACAGTCATTTGGAATTTCTTAAATGATCCTGAGGGTTATGGAACAAAAAAGTCAAGTGGAAGACCCAAAAAAATTTCATCAGCACTGAGCTGGAGGATCCAATTGGTTGTCCGTCAAGACACTGGACGATCCTCGACCCAAATTAAGGCCCTTACTGGTGTTGACTGCAGCCCCATAACCATCAGACGGCCTCTGAGACTGAAGGGCTTCAAAAACAAAAAACTTCTTCAAAGACCTCGTCTCCTTGAACGCCACAGAATTGCTCGTTTGGACTTTGCAAGAGAGCACCAAACATGGGACATTCAAAGGTGGAAGAAAGTTTTATTCTCTGATGAGAAAAAAATCGAACCTTGATGGTCCTGATGGTTTCCAACGTTACAGGCATGACAAGCAGATCCCACCTGACATGTTTTCTACGAGCCACAGTAGAGGGGGCGCCATAATGGTCTGGGTGCTTTTTCCTTCAGTGGAACAATGGACCTTCAGGAAGTGCAGGGGCGTCAAACGGCCGCTGGCTATGTCCAGATGTTGCAGAGAGCATTCCTCATGACTGAGGGCCCTCGTTTGTGTGGTAACGACTGGGTTTTTCAACAGGACAACGCTACAGTACACAATGCCCGCAGGACAAGGGACTTCTTCCGGGAGAATAACATCACTCTTTTGTCCCATCCTGCGTGTTCCCCTGATCTAAATCCAATTGAGAACCTTTGGGGATGGATGGCAAGGGAAGTTTACAAAAATGGACAACAGTTCCAGACAGTAGATGGCTTTCGTACGGCCGTCTTCACTACTTAGAGAAATGTTCCCACTCACCTCATGGAAACACTTGCATCAAGCTTGTCGAAGCGAATTTTTGAAGTGATAAACAATAACTGCGGAGCTACTCATTACTGAGTTCATGTTTGGAAGTTGGATTTCTGTTTTGGGGGGGTTTAGTTTTTTTTTGGAGGTGTGGTCCTAAACTTTTGATCAGCTGAAAAACAGCCTGTTTCAGTTTATTCGTTGTTTTCATTAAATTGAATGCTCAAAAAATGTTTTGTCTCACTCCCATTTCTTCTTGTTGCATGTTGAAGCTCTACTTGGAACCTTGTTAAGATCCAGCCATGCTAAATATGATTTTTTGCCATTTTTCAAGTGGTCTTAAACTTTTGATCAGGACTGTAATTTATTCACTTCACTTGCCTCTGTGTAATCTCGCCTGGCAGAGGCATCTTCTAACGAGGTGCGCTGGAAGACGATGCCTCTGCCAGTGCAAGATTACAAAGAGGCAAGTAATTTATTCACTTCATCTAGGAGGCGGCGGCGCGGGCCGGGGTCCCCCGCCGGCCCTGCATTCAGCCCCGAATGTTTTGACCTAACGACGCCCCTGTCTCCAAGCCTGGTCACTTCTTGACCTCATGGCTGACATCAAATCTAGCTTGCAAGAAGGTTGAAAATATTCTCATGCACATCTCAGACTGCATTGGAATCGCACTGCTGATTTTTTGAGGGCATCAGAGGGAGGGTGTGGCCTTGGGTGTTCTGGTTCAATAAACGGCAGATTATCGATATGTTTAGAATCATTACACCCATCTTCCACTCGCTCCCCAAGGCCCACAAGGGTGTTTTTCTTCCCCCACTAAGGCCTAGACTGGCAGGTATTGAGGAGCGTTTGGGAGAATGGGTGGACTATAGAAATGAGCAAATTGGTTCATCCCACTATGGAAAACCCGATTTTCTTATCATATTTTCTTTACTGTGGCCGAGGGATTGTCTTTATAATGCTGTTAAAAATGTATTCTTTCTAATGAGGCCAGATTAGGATGGCCACCAGTCTCCCGAGAGCATCTTAATCTCACGAATGCGCTGTTACTTTGAGTAGCTGCCCATGCACTCATATACTTCATTACGAATCCATACCCTTAAGACCTCAAATCTGAATCCCATATCGGACCTTAAATCAGACCCCTATATCAGATCCTCAGATTAAACCCTCATATCAGACCTCAAATCAGGCCCCTTTATCAGGCCTCTGATCAGACCCCCATATCAGAACCCCTTTTCAGACCTCAGATCAGACCCCCATATCAGATCCTCAGATCAAGCCCCCATATCAGACCTCAGATCAGACTCCCATATCAGACCTCAAATCAGACCCCCAAATCAAATCCTCAGATCAGACCCCCATATCAGATCCTGAGATCAAACCCCTATATCTGACCTTATATCAAATCCCCATATCAGACCTCAGATCAAACCCCATATGAAACCTCAGATCAGACCTCCATATCAGATCCCTAAATCAAACATTTATTTTAGACCTCATATCAAACCCCCATGTCAGACCTCAGATCAGACTCCCATATCAAACCTTAAATCAGACCCCCAAATCAGATCCTTATATCAGACCCCCATATCAGATCTTGAGATCAAACCCCTATATCAAACCTCAGATCAAACCCCATACCAGACCTCAGATCAAATCCCATATCAGACCTCTGATAAGAACCCCATAACAGACTTCATATCAGACCCCCATATCAGACCTCTGATCAGACCCCTATCAGAGATAGAATAAATTAACTTACCTCTCCTGCTCTGCAGATCTGGTGGTCTCTCCTGTAGTCACGCTCCCTGGTCTTTCTCTGTGTCCGTACTGTGACCTAACTGTGTGCAAGGCAGCAGCAATCGCTCCCCGTGCCTCCTGCTTACCATAATGAAAGAGCTCATTAGCATTCGCTTTAGAAGACGCACTGCCATTTCCCCCCACTTTTGGGGGGAAAATGTATGTATTATAAACCGAAAAATACTAAATATATGGCCAATTTGGAGATTTATTTAATCAATGAATTTATATTTGTCTTTCGTCCATTATTTGGTACAGAAGATATATTACAAGAACGCATCACTTATCTAGCAAGGATATCCCCTTCTGGATATTAAATAATCCAACCAGGAGGATTGAATCACTATCGCTACATATAGAAATCAGAGGAAACACTATATTACTAGCGCCATCCTGTCACCCATGATATGTGGTTAATATCATTCCTTATGAAGAATACATCTAACATTATGTAGCCGGCAGCCCTCAATATTTGTAATGTGCAATACGTTGCATGAATAAACCAGAAACTTGCAGGAGAAAATACCTTTCCAATGCTGCAGCGACCCCCTGAGGAGCCGGTGTAGAGGATAGGAGTGGTAGTGGCCCTGATGAAGTGTTGTGTCACGGTGTACTCACTCAGGCCGTTGCTCCCTGGGGATCGGTGCAGTGGAATTATAATACTGAAGAACAGGGCCAGAGTTAGGCCTCTTTCACACTACCATTCGTTTTTTGCGTTCCGTATACGGAACCATTCATTTCAATGGTTCCGCAAAAAAAAGGAATGTACGTATGTGATCCGTTTCCGTATATTTCCGTTTTTCCGTTCCGTTGAAAGATAGAACATGTCCTATTATTGCCCGCAAATCACGTTCCGTGGCTCCATTCAAGTCAATGGGTCCGCAAAAAAAAACTGAACACATACGGAAATGCATCCGTATGTCTTCCGTATCCGTTCCGTTTTTGCGGAACCATCTATTGAAAATGTTATGCCCAGCCCAATTTTTTCTATGTAATTACTGTATATGCCATACAGAAAAACGGAACGGAAACACAACGTCAACAAATAAAAAAGGAACAAAGGATCAGTCAAAAACGGACCGCAAAACACTAAAATAGCCATACGGTCGTCTGAAAGAGGCCTTAAACGTAACAAAGAACTTTCTACTAAGTGCAACGTAGAACTTGAAATACATAAACACAGTGCAATTCTTCTCAGGCTCCAGCAAGGATATTGAGGCAGGTTGGTTGGTGATAATTCAGCACTTAGGTGATACTTGCCTAGTGGTTATTGGTGATGGGTGGCTTGGCTGTGGTCCCTTACCTTGGTCAGCCTTCTGTTTGGAGTCTCAAAGCTTCACTTGAGGACAATTCAGAGTATTTCTCCGTGAAGAAACTGTAAGGCCCCTTTCACACGGGCGAGTATTCCGCGCGGATGCGATGCGTGAGTTGAACGCATTGCACCCGCACTGAATCCCGACCTATTCATTTCTATGGGGCTGTTCACATGAGCGGTGATTTTCACGCATCACTTGTGCGTTGCGTGAAAATCGCAGCATGCTCCTCTTTGTGCGCTTTTCACGTAACGCAGGCCCCATAGAAATGAATGGGGTTGCGTGAAAATCGCAAGCATCCGCAAGCAAGTGCGGATGCGGTGCGATTTTCACGCACGGTTGCTAGGAGACGATCGGGATGGAGACCCGATCATTATTATTTTCCCTTATAACATGGTTATAAAGGAAAATAATAGCATTCTGAATACAGAATGCATAGTACAATAGGGCTGGAGGGGTTAAAAATAAATAAAAAATAATTTAACTCACCTTAGTCCACTTGATCGCGCAGCCCGGCATCTCCTTCTGTCTCCTTCTTTGCTGATTGTAGAAACAGGACCTGTGGTGACGTCACTCCGGTCATCACATGATCCATCACATGATCTTTTACCATGGTGATGGATCATGTGATGGACCATGTGACGACTGGAGCGACGTCACCACAGGTCCTGTTCCTACAATCAGCAAAGAAGGAGACAGAAGGAGATGCCGGCTGCGCAATCAAGTGGACTAAGGTGAGTTAAATTATTTTTAAATTTATTTTTAACCCCTCCAGCGCTACTTTACTATGCATTCTGTATTCAGAATGCCATTATTTTCCCTTATAACCATGTTATAAGGGAAAATAATACAATCTACAGAACACCGATCCCAAGCCCGAACTTCTGTGAAGAAGTTCCGGTTTGGGTACCAAACACGCGCAATTTTTCTCACGCGAGTGCAAAACGCATTACAATGTTTTGCACTCGCGCGGAAAAATCGCGCATGTTCCCGCAACGCACCTGCACCTTTTCCCGCAACGCCCGTCTGAAAGAGGCCTAACCGGAGCAGGAGCACAGCAAGCTGCTTCCTCTCCCTTCCCTGTCTCAGCAGGAACTCCTCTTTCTTGGCGGGGAGCAGAACCATCCCATTCCTATCAAGACTGGAGGAACAGGTTGATCTACTTTGTTCCTTCCAAGTTTTGTCATTCCTTTATTGCTCGTAGGAACAGCCAGGAAACATACAGTAAAATACATAACATAATAATAAACATTTTATAATTCCCCCAGGTCTGGAAAACCTAGTAAAGATACACTAAATATATCCATGCTACCAAAGCACTATAGAGATGTTCACGGCAGGTCTAAAAAGTGGGCATGGCGCGGGCAGGGAGGGGCCGGCAGGTCCGTCTCATTCATCATTTTCTGTGCCTGTTTTAGGTGTAAAAAACTGTCTAAATGTAAGACTAGCCTACATTTAGACTAGCGCAGGGGCTTATTGTCACCGCCACTTCTGTGAGAAGGTCTGACAGTCGTCCTTTCCTACCTCTTGCATGATGTTATTTGTTTTGGTTTCCCTCCCATACTGCCTCACTTTGCGGTTTATACTACTTCCTGGATTGAAGTGTTCACTGCTGGAGGCTTCTGTTGCTGCTTGTTCAGATAAGTCCTTTCATGTATTGTGTTTCCTTGCTGGCTTGATTCTAGGTGACCCTGACTCCCTCCGTATTAAGTGCAGGGAGCCGGTGGTCGTGTCCCCTCACTATTATAGGGTTTTCAGGTGTCACACAGTCTAGGTACGAGGGCATGCAATCGTCTACCTCTGAGACCCATGTATGTGCTTAGCAGTCAGGGCAAGCTCTTAGGGTTTTATAGGGGTCACCTTTATGCTCCTTAGTTTGGGATCAAGCCAGTCGGATGTTTATCCATAACTTCCAGCTATCTGCAACATCATCTGTGACACTTATTAAGACCGGCGTGTAAAACGCCATTCTCAATAAATGACCCCCTTTGTTCTAATTATGGGGTCTTACTGTCATACATGTGTCACTGATTGACCAACAGTCATGTATTTTTAAGAGGAGGGTTTTCATATCTTCAGATTAGGTTATGACTAAGACTATCCGCCAAAACGCGTGAACCTTGACCCTGTATCTGAGATTTTAATGTCAGATCCAATAAAAGGGAAGTCGTAACAGGACCTCGTGTGGTGCTGGGATCTGCAGATGCAACCTCAATGCTGGGAGGAAAAAAACCCACAAAAACTGTGAAAAATGGTTGCAATCTGAAGCTGTTAAAATCCTGTATTTGACTAAGGCCCCTTTCACACGAGCAAGTTTTCCACGCGGGTGCAATGCGTGAAGTGAACGCATAGCGCCCGCACTGAATCCTAAACCATTCATTTCAATGGGTCTGTGTACATGAGCGTTGTTTTTCACGCATCATTTCTGCGTTGTGTGAGAAGTGAATAGAAGTAGAATGGGGCTTCAGTAAAAAAACGCATTACATCCGGATGCAAAGCGTTTTTCACTGATGGTTGCTAGGAGATATTGTTTGTAAATATTCATATTTTTTTTTTCATGAGCGTGACAAATGCATCAAAACGGATCGCTCCTTCGTGGAAAAACTGAAACACTGAACGCAATTGCAGACAAAACTGACTGAACTTGCTTGCAAAATGGTGCGAGTTTCACTGAACGCATCCTGACACAATCCGTATCGTTGGTGTGAAAGAGGCCTAAGTCATGTGCAACCTATATGTCAGTCCTCCTCAGAACCCTTTTTTTGATCCGTGTTCCCCTTTAAATGGACTGTAAGCATCAGCAGCTGTAAACGACAGAAATCTCAGCCGGCGCGCTCTCCGCACTGTTCCTGTCTGGCTCTTTTTTATCAGGTAATTAAGCACAATGTGACAACTCCTTGATAAAGTATCACTGTACATCTGCACTGTGCAAACATGGAGGCACAAAACAAATCATTCTGCCTCTCCCATAAAAAACAAAAATGCTGCGGTGTCGGAACAATAAGGGAGCGGGACTCCAGAAATCTCTGCAGCTCGGGATGTGTTTTACATTGTTTTATGATTTGATATAAAGTAATGACTGTAACATAAATGTAACAAAGAATTGTGTGTATCCAGAAGAAGGAGCAAAAATGGAACAGCTCGGGAGGGCCTCCACATGTCAGGAAGCCGGAGCACAACACCATGGATCTCAGCTGCTCAAAACCAAATGGATCTCCACCCTGCAGAGAGGAAGATATGAGGGAAATTACAGAAATCCCATAATATATTGTGATGAGCAGTAATGGTAGGGATATAAGAGCAGAGGGGGTTGGACAACTTTTAAGTGACTATGCTGGTGCCAGCTGGATCCTTATGCCATTAACCCCTTGACTACCTTAGATCAACATCAATTGAAGGACCACCTAGGACGTCACCTGGAACATTATTTGAAAAACATATTACCTAGTTGTAACAGCAGTTATGAATCCAATATTCCTACTGAATGGATTTAGCTTGGGGCTACTTCTGAGGGCATTGCTAAGGTGCACCCCTGGTTTTTACCCTTACACCCCCGTAAGGAGATCTGGACATCGCCGCAGGGGACACCAAGCCATGACCTTCAGGGGCTGCTGACCCAGTCAGATCAAGAGACACTGGTGGGAACACCAAGGTGAAAGGCAAAAGCATGGCCAAAAGGCAAGCCAAGGTCAGGACAAGCAGTACAATAGGTCAGGTCAGGCAACACATTCTCAATACAGTGATCAAGCAGAGGTCAGGACAGGAGGCAGAGGATCAATTCAGTAAACAAGCAAAGGTCAGGACAGGAGGCAGAGGATCAATCCATTAAACAAGCAGAGGTCAGGACAGGAGGCAGAGGATCAATCCAGTAAACAAGCAGAGGTCAGGACAGGAGGCAGAGAATCAATCCAGTAAACAAGCAGAGGTCAGGACAGGAGGCAGAGGATCAATCCAGTAAACAAGCAGAGGTCAGGACAGGAGGCAGAGGATCAATCCATTAAACAAGCAGAGGTCAGGACAGGAGGCAGAGGATCAATCCAGTAAACAAGCAGATGTCAGGACAGGAGGCAGATGATCAATCCAGTAAACAAGCAGAGGTCAGGACAGGAGGCAGAGGATCAATCCAGTAAACAAGCAGAGGTCAGGACAGGAGGCAGAGGATCAATCCAGTAAACAAGCAGAGGTCAGGAACGAGAATACCCACCTCTGTGACCCTCCCAAATCTGCAGAATGGGCCCCCGATTTTAAGGGTAAGCAGCAGCTCATGCACGCCCACTCTCCCTTCTGGCAATCCCATAGCAGTGAATAAAGAAGTGGCCGCGCTTGTGCAGTGTGCTCTTCTTCACTTTGCGTGCCCCATTCTGAAGATAGGAGCAGATCACAGAGGTGGGACCCAGCATCTATCTGACATTAATGGCATTTCCTAACAATATGCCATCAGTGTCCCAGAAGGGAATACCCCTTTAACAGCTGGAGAGGGCACACATCCCCTAGGGGAGCAAGTAGCAGGAAGCCTATAAAAGAATACAGTATGGAGGGTGAATACTGCCTGGCGGGAGAGGAACGATGCCAGCGGGCATTGACTGCTGACATCACAATGGCAGTATTTTTTCCCACCATGGTGAGGTACTATGTAGGTGCTGTAGGGTAGCATTATTTTGTCACTACTTTTTCTTTGGATCCATATTATTATATGGATATTGTATGCTGATACTGTACTGTAGTATTTACTTTTGCATTTAATTGCGCTACTATTTGGGTTCCTCGTGGACTGAATGGGATTATTATTTTGCATTGTGTGAGGGTCATTATACTGTGTGAGGGGGCCACTCCGGATCATTATAAGATGGGAATACCCCGTTAAGTTGTACCCCACTGATTTTCACCAGAGTTTGCCCCAATAAAAATTGGCAGTAAGACTCCCTCACGAGCAGAATAGCCCCATTAATAAAGATAGTCAGTGCCTCCATAAATAGTATAACCCTAACCCCCCCATCCCCTCCCCATGATTAGCATTAGCAGAACGCCCCCATTACTAATACTAATGAGGAAACTCTGGAGACTGATGGCACCATGCATGTGTTTGTAGTGGCTGGACATGACCTTAGATGACCTGCCTAAATCTGAATAGGTCCAGAGGTCCAGAGGCGCTGATAATCCAGCAGCAATCCCAGCGATTCCCGTTCTTTAGTTTTTGCAGTGCCCTCTGATGGCTCCATACATATTATCACGCAGTGATACGAAATAACAGATCCACTTGTTAATTTCCGACAATATCCCTATCTCAGCAGTAATTAAGATAATTATGAATGGTCCAATGGAAACATGAAAAGCCAGAGATACGACGTAACAATATCCATGTTTTATGGAACGATCAGCCCGTCCTCCGGGGAAACACAACCAACATGGATACATTTGTCATTGCGGTAATGAAATATTTCACATTAGACGCTGAGAGGCCTTATTGCATTTTAATGATTCACTACTAGAGGTAAATGATTCCGCTTAATTGATATGACCTTAACCAGCGTTTAACTCCTGCCGCTGTAATATCTGTGAGGAGCGCAAAAAGGGAGGGGGGGGGGGGACGTCAGCTCGATATAACTGACGCCGCAGAAGACAAGCTGCAGATTGTGGGAGATACAGAAGAGAACTATAATCTTCTGACAATTAGGAAATTTTCCCATCTTAAGGGCTCATTTACATGACTGCATCCTTTCCGTAATTATGTTCATTTCAATGAATCCGTATCCGTCGTTCCTTTCCGTGGCCCCGCAAAAAATATAGAGTATGTTCTATTCTTGTCCGCAATTGCAAACAAGAATAGGCAATTTCTATGATGACGGCGGTACACAAATTGTGGAACGCACACAGGCCGGTATCTGTGTTTTGCGGATCCGCAAAACACTACGGTCGCGTGAACGTTACGTAATTTGAACAGCTTTGCAAGTGATGTATTCATTTTAGACTGTATATATAATTTCTCATACTCCAGTCACATCCAAAGCAAAGTAAAACCAAACCCAGCTACGGTTTATCTACACTCCACAGTCACCTCAACCAAAGGACTGGTGCGGCGCTGGTTTTTATAGACTGCGCTAAGGATCTTCTATCTTCATTTAGCAGTACCTGCGATGACATCTCCGCGCTCACCACGTGACATCATCGAAGGTCCTTTTGCAGGTCCTGAAGAAAGAAAAGGATACCGGCTGCGCGATCAAGTGGATAAGGTGAGTTTTTTCTTTATTATTTTGAACCCCTTAATGGCCATTTTATTTAGCATTCTATCTTAAGAATGCTGTTATTTTCCGTTATAACCATGTTATAACGGAAAATAATAAAGTGAAGTTCCGATCCCTATTGACTTTAATGGGGTTCGGTGTTCGGGAGTTCGGGTCCCAAACCTGAAGTTTGACCTGAAGTTCGGCCGAACCCGGCAAACCCGAACTTTACCGGGTTCGCTCATCCCTAAATACTATCTGTACCTACATCATTTACATAGAGAAATAGGGAGGCAGTACTATCCGTATCTACATCATTGACAGAGAGATAGGGAGGCTGAACTATTTGTATCTACATCAGTTACATAGAGAGACAGGGAGGCAGTACTATCTGTATCTACATCATATACAGGGAGAGACAGGCAGTACTATCTTTACTTACAGCATTTACATAGAAAGATAGGGAGGCAGTGCTATCTCTACCTGCATCATTTACATAGAGAGGGAGGCAGTACTATCTGTACCTACATCATTTACAGGAAGAGACAGGGAGGCAGTACTATCTGTACCTACATCATTTACAGGAGACACAGAGAGGCAGTACTATCTGTACCTACATCATTTACAGGAGACACAGAGAGGCAGTACGATCTTTACTTACATCATTTACATAGAAAGATAGGGAGGCAGTACTATCTGTACCTACATCATTTACAGGGAGAGACAGGGAGGCAGTACTATCTGTACCTACATAATTTACAGGGAGAGACAGGGAGGCAGTACTATCTGTACCTACATCATTTACAGGGAGAGACAGGGAGGCAGTACTATCTGTACCTACATAATTCACAGGGGACACAGAGAGGCAGTACTATCTGTACCTACATCATTTACAGGTGACACAGAGAGGCGGTACTATCTGTACCTACATAATTTACAGCGGACACAGAGAGGCAGTACTATCTGTACCTACATCATTTACAGGTGACACAGAGAGGCGGTACTATCTGTACCTACATAATTTACAGGTGACACAGAGAGGCGGTACTATCTGTACCTACATAATTTACAGGTGACACAGAGAGGCAGTACTATCTGTACCTAGAGAGATAGAGAGGCAGTACTGTCTGTAACTACATCATTTACAGAGGGAGACAGGGAGACAGTACTATGTGTACCTGTACCATTACCAGGAAGAAACATGGAGGTTGTACTTTCTGTATTCATCATTTGTATCCAGATAGGGGCAATATCTGTGCCTAAATCATTTTATAGAGAGACATGATATTTACTATGGCATGACAGTAAATGGTGCTGCTTCTAAGGCACTGCCCAATATATTATTTCTGTTATGATACATTCTGGATTATGGGACAGTAATAAAAAAGTACATAGATTTTAAAAAATATATATATGTTGATCAGTTTTCTAACAACATTGTGGAATTCTCTTCTTAGGAGCATGACCAGAACCTAAGATCTGCACATAAATGTATATTTAGCCAATGATGATAGATATGAGCCAATGAGCCTTCACCATCCCCCCAAGTACAAGGACATGGGGGTCGTTATCCACTAATTCCTGACACCAGTGAGAACACCGCACTATATTTTACCACATCTCCCGTCGGCCCAGCGTGTTATCTGCAATATTTTTATTATGTGTTAGTTGCATTAACCTGCGCCCTCGTGCGACATTGCTCTATTCGGCATAAATACATATTTGGCGGAATAACTTTGTCTTCTCTTGAAATTCATTGAGCAGGAAGCTCTTATTACATATATTCAGTCACTGTCCCGCTGAGTCACTCTGATCCTACAATCGCTAAGCTCTATTGATTGGAGAGAATCATTCAGGATGTGCTACCTCCAACCTACTTTGTCAGATTGCAATAATTACTGCAGGAATAGTCAAGTGCAGCTCACGCTGACAGCGTCCCATGCTGATCCTCAAGTGCTCTCGTAATTCAAAGATCCCCGATTTCCTCCTCTCGAGGAGACCAATTTTCTTAACAGCTCTCAGCATCCCAGACGTGTCACTGTTACTTTAAAAGCTAAATCTTCTGATCTTCTGTTCGGAAACATTATCCTAGAAGGTTCTAATCATGGAGTGATACAATGGACCCCGCTGTCCCATTCTATCGACCACTTTATGATCCTGGTAGGTGGTGTTCCAGTGCTGATGGAAGGTTTGGGAAATTTCTTCTCTCCGCTGGAGATCTCGCCTCCAGAAATACATTACAGATGATCTTATTCTTTACATACAATGGGTTCATTTGTTTCATGCAAAGCTTGGAGGACCTGTGAAGACCCAGCTCTGGAACATCATCTGCCTCAACTCGTAGAAAAGAATTTAGTTTTGAAATTTTTACCAAAATCTGGAAATTCGGAAAAAACATATTTAAAGTTCTCCAACTAAATTCACTTTTATATAGTAACACTGTTGTCTCTATGGTCAGTGGACTGTTGGGTCCTCCAGAAGCTCCTTTTGGTTGCTTTGGCTAATTGATGAGTGTTATAGGGTTAACCTAACAGCTGGTCCACTGATAGGTATGGCTGCTGGAAAAACATTTGTTGGCAGTTTGTGGCCTGAGTATAAGGCAGGAAGCCTGGATATAACGTGACATCCGAGGTGTAGGATGAATGACTTGGGTATAAGCTAGAAGACACTAGTATAAGATGGGAGACCTGGGTATAAGATGGAGGACCTCACTATAAGATGGGAGGTCTGGATGTAAGATGGGTGACCAGGGTATAAGACACAAGGCCTGAGTGTAAGATAGCAGACCTGGGAATAAGGTAGAATATAGGAGGCCTAGTTATACGGTATGAGGCTTAGGTATAAAATAGGATGCCTGGATATAAGATGGGAGGCCTGAGTATAAGAAAGGAGTCCAGGGTATTAGAAGGGAAGCCTGGGTATAAGATAGGAGGCCTGGTAAAAAAAAGGGGTGGTCTGGGTAAAAAAAGGGAGACCTGGGTATAAGATGGAAGGTTTGTTTATAGGAAGGGAGGTGAGGGTAGAAGATGGGAGGCCTGGGTTTAAGAAGGGAGGCCTGAGTATTAGAAGGGATGCCTGGCTATAAGATGGGAGGCTTGGGTATAAGATGGGAGGTCTGGGTATAAGAAAGGAGGTCTGGGTATAAATTAGTAGGCCTGGGTATAAGTAGTGATGGCTGTGTATGAGAATGATGTCTAGGCATAAAAATGGAGGCCTGGGTATAAGATGAAAGGTTTGTTTATAAGAAGGGAGGCTTGGGTATAAAAAGAGAGTCCTGGGTATAAGGTTGGAGGCCTGGGTATCAGATAGGAGGTCTGGGTATAAGAAGACAGACTTGGGTATAAGATGGGAGGTCTGTGTATAAGAAGGGAGGCTTGGGTATAAGATAGGAGGTCTGGGTATAAGAAAGGAGGTCTGGGTATAAAATAGTAGGCCTGGGTATAAGAAGTGATGGCTGTGTATGAGAATGAGGTCTAGGCATAAAAATGGAGGCCTGGGTATAAGATGAAAGGTCTGTTTATAAGAAGGGAGGCTTTGGTATAAGAAGAGAGTCCTGGGTATAAGGTTGGAGGCCTGGGTATCAGATAGGAGGTCTGGGTATAAGAAGACAGGCTTGGGTATAAGATGGGAGGTCTGTGTATAAGAAGGGAGGCTTGGGTATAAGATGGGAGGTCTGGGTATAAAAAGAGAGTCATGGGTATAAGGTGGGAGGCCTGGGTCTAAGTAGGGAAGCCTAAGTATAAGAAGGCCGGTCTGGGTATAAGGTGGGAGGTCTGGGTATACGATGAGATACCAATAATATATTATATAATTTAGCAGCCATACAGTCTTAGAATTAATTTGGCTTAAAGCCCCCACTAGGGGGTGCTCCTTGAATCCAAATGTATAGTTGGTAATGGTATAAACCTGTATGCAGTGTCTTCCCCCAGAATTATATCATATAGCTCTATGGCTGTATGAAGAGAAGTCGGGGGCCTGGAGGTCTGTAACCTATAAAACATAACTCCGAACAGGATAGATTTGTTACGGAATAAATCAGCACAGAATGTTGGACCTACTAAAATTAAATAAATTACATTTCCATTTGAGCTCCTTATTGCCCCGACCATTGTATATGTCTAACCCCTTTACCATCCCAAACCGCAAGAATATTAGGTGTAAACCTCTAACCCACCCTAGATTTACAGTGATACTTTTTTCTTAACCATAACCATCCTAGAGCACAAGAGATATCAGGATTAACCCCTTCACCACCCTAGAGCACCAGAGATATCAGAATTAACCCCTTCACTACCCTAGAGCACTAGAGATGTCAGAATTACCCTTTCACCCCCCTAGAGCACCAGAGATATTAGGTATCTAGCATTCATTAAACTGATCACATTTGTATGTGTTGCTTTGTTTGCATAACTCCCATTCACTTGTATAGCAGTTTCCATAGCTCCAGCCACCCGTGGCCGCAAACAGTTGCGATAGATATACTGTAACCCTTTAAGCTACCTCCTCAAATCAACAAACATTCCTCCTTTATCACCCCATGTGCCCTTCTACCAGTCTCCCAATTCACCAAAATATCCATCAGAGGCTTCATATTCTTGTAAGATGGTCAAGACAGCGTTAACTAGGCATTTATACGAGGAGTGTAGTGGTCATCACCCCATAGAGGAATGGTGGGGCAGAACAAGGGTATCCAACTGAACTGGAGTTTCATTGATTGGCAGTTTCTTAATACAAGCTCATACACTTGACGGTCACACAATACAGGCACATATGCTTGACGGTCACACAATACAGGCACATACACTTACGGTCACACAATACAGGCACATACGCTTGACGGTCACACAATACAGGCACATACACTTGACGGTCACACAATACAGGCACTTACGCTTGACTGTCACACAATACAGGCACATACACTTGACAGTTTCTCAACACGGGCACATACACTTGGAAGTTTCTCAATACAATCTCATAACCTTGACGATTTCTCAATACAGACACATACGCTTGCCGGTTTCTCAATACTGGTACATACCCTTGATGGTTTCCCAAAACAGGCGCATATGCTTGAAAGTTTCCCAACACAGGCACATACACTTGTAACTTTCTCAATACAGGCACATATGCCTGATAGTCTCTCAAGAGAAGCACATATACACTTGGCAGTTTCCCAATACAGGCACATATGCTTGTTGGTTTGAGCACATACACTTGGCTGGTCACAAATAAAGGCACAGTCTTTAGTAACAAATGTCTGCTTATCACAGGTCATTCACTGTCTCTCTCTCTCTCTACTTGTCTTCCCTTGGTCCCCTTCCTGCACCCATCTCTCTGTCAGCCAGCCTCCTCACATCGACCTTAGCAGCAGCAACCACCATCCTCTGACAGCCTCCCTTTAGACCTATCTTAGGTCGGGTTTTTCTAGGCACCTTCTCTGCCATTCATATCTTGGACTCACCGTGATGAACAGGAACAGTACTCAAACAGATGGATCCGGCCGGTTAACGGCAGAGCAGTGGTACACTGACACGGCTCCATTCAGCTCTAGAGTGATACACTGGTTTATGGATATTAGGTGTGTGTAAGTTCTGACAGACTAAGACAATGGATGACAAACCAGAACTCAAATGAAATTTTTAAATGAAATTGATGCAAAGCTGCATGAAGGTGCTGAGTAGAGATGAGTGAATCGAAGTTGATGAAGTGGAATTCGATCCGAATTTCAGGAAAAATTCGATTTCACCGAAGTCAAATTTCCTCACGCTTCGTGGTAACGAATCGTCTTTTTTCCTAAAATCAGCAGCCAGCCCTGTGATGTCACAGCCCTATAAATAGCCTCATCCATTTTGGATTCTGCCATTTTCCAGTGTACTTAGTGCAGGGGGAGACGTCAGCAGGCGCTAGGGACAGTGCTAGGAAAGACTTCATTGTGTTGAAAAAAAGATTTACAAGTTCAGGGAAAGATTATTCAAGGTGTAGGGAAAGGATAGGGAGGAATCATCAACACTATAAAATAGGAGAGTGTACAGCCTGGGTAATAGGAGCGATTCTATTACACCTTGCTGCACTTATTGGGGTTACTAAAAGTGACCTAATACTAGAGATTTTATGTTGTTTGCACTATATGATACATCAGTAATTCCAGCAAACCTTGCTTGTTATTGGGGTGCACGTTCCGTGTGATACAGCCATTTACAGGGTGTATTTATAGGAAATATACTTGCGTACTATTAGCCATTCTGCAGTAAATTTACCTCACCACTATGTCACTGGGCCACTCTGTGGTCTCCTCATGCTGCTTCCACCTCACCACTATGTCATAGGTCCACTCTGTGGACTTCTCATGCTGTTCCCACCCTCCCCACTTCATGACACTATTTTGCCTTTTTGGCCTGGTTGACATCATCATTTATTTGACCCTTCTTCTGATCTGTCAAAAGGAAGGAAAAATGAGATACCCAACGGATCCTGTCTGTCGAGCAGCTGTAACTTAAGGCCTGTATGGTCCCATCGGAATTGGCTTATGATTTGGTAGCCAAAAGCAGGAGTGGGCACAAAACACAGAAGACATGCAAATATTCCATTCACGTGTCATCTCTGTTTTGGATCCACTCCTGTTTTTTTTTTGGCTTTAGCAATACTGATGGATTACTGACCAGGTGCTGACTGAGTGAAGGCGGATGCTCCACAGACAGGATCCGTTTTTTGGGGGTTATTGTTCTGATGGATCAGAGGAAGGGCAAAATAATCAGTGACGTCAACACAAACTTACTGCTGACCCACTCTCCACTCTGTCGGGGGGCTCTACTTGTATAAGCGTTTAATAGAAGAGGTTCTGCAGACATCTATGTGGAATCAGCTGATGACGGTGTAAAAGGAGTGCGCTTCTTCTTGGCGCTAACATCGACCTGTAAGGCTGAGTTCACACTTGAGTTATTTGGTCAGTTTTGGCCCCGTGACTGCCCAAATAAGTGAAGTGTGCAGTGATTCTAAGAGCGACGCCTGTCATCTGCATGTCATACGGACTGACAGTATTGTTTCACTACCCCAGCAGACTCCCTATGCGTGTTACTGCAAGGCACAGTGTTCTACACCGCTATACAGGCACAGTGTTCTACACCGCTATACAGGCACAGTGTTCTACACCGCTATACAGGCACAGTGTTCTACACCACTATACAGGCACAGTGTTCTACACCACTATAAAGGCACAGTGTTCTACACCGCTATACAGGCACAGTGTTCTACACCACTATACAGGCACAGTGTTCTACACCACTATACAGGCACAGTGTTCTACACCACTATACAGGCACAGTGTTCTACACCACTATACAGGCACAGTGTTCTACACCGCTATACAGGCACAGTGTTCTACACCGCTATACAGGCACAGTGTTCTACACCGCTATACAGGCACAGTGTTCTACACCGCTATACAGGCACAGTGTTCTACACCGCTATACAGGCACAGTGTTCTACACCACTATACAGGCACAGTGTTCTACACCACTATACAGGCACAGTGTTCTACACCACTATACAGGCACAGTGTTCTACACCGCTTTACAGGCACAGTGTTCTACACCGCTATACAGGCACAGTGTTCTACACCGCTATACAGGCACAGTGTTCTACACCGCTATACAGGCACAGTGTTCTACACCGCTATACAGGCACAGTGTTCTACACCACTATACAGGCACAGTGTTCTACACCGCTATACAGGCACAGTGTTCTACACCACTATACAGGCACAGTGTTCTACACCGCTATACAGGCACAGTGTTCTACACCGCTATACAGGCACAGTGTTCTACACCACTATACAGGCACAGTGTTCTACACCGCTATACAGGCACAGTGTTCTACACCGCTATACAGGCACAGTGTTCTACACCGCTATACAGGCACAGTGTTCTACACCGCTATACAGGCACAGTGTTCTACACCGCTATACAGGCACAGTGTTCTACACCGCTATACAGGCACAGTGTTCTACACCGCTATACAGGCACAGTGTTCTACACCGCTATACAGGCACAGTGTTCTACACCACTATACAGGCACAGTGTTCTACACCACTATACAGGCACAGTGTTCTACACCACTATACAGGCACAGTGTTCTACACCACTATACAGGCACAGTGTTCTACACCGCTATACAGGCACAGTGTTCTACACCGCTATACAGGCACAGTGTTCTACACCGCTATACAGGCACAGTGTTCTACACCCCTATACAGGCACAGTGTTCTACACCACTATACAGGCACAGTGTTCTACACCACTATACAGGCACAGTGTTCTACACCACTATACAGGCACAGTGTTCTACACCACTATACAGGCACAGTGTTCTACACCACTATACAGGCACAGTGTTCTACACCACTATACAGGCACAGTGTTCTACACCACTATACAGGCACAGTGTTCTACACCACTATACAGGCACAGTGTTCTACACCACTATACAGGCACAGTGTTCTACACCACTATACAGGCACAGTGTTCTACACCACTATAAAGGCACAGTGTTCTACACCACTATACAGGCACAGTGTTCTACACCACTATACAGGCACAGTGTTCTACACCACTATACAGGCTCAGTGTTCTACACCGCTATACAGGCACAGTGTTCTACACCGCTATACAGGCTCTCTGCAGCCAGGAAATAGCTTTAACGAGATTTGCCATGAATAAATTTGGATCTAATCAAATCTTTTTGGAAAATTCGGTGAACAGAACACATCGAATTTTTGAGAAATTTGCTCATCTCTAGTGCTGAGCGTAAAGTTTTATATTGTTTACATCCGCAATGTTCTTTTTTTGCTGTTTTCTAGAAATATACAGCTTTTGTTAAAACAATAATAATAGTTTGTGTTATAAAATTTAAAGCTTCATTAAATTTGTATATATAAAAAAAATATAACTTGTTGTGTTCCCAGAACCGTCTGTATACATGTGCCTGTGAACTCTTCAGAAAACACCTTTTCTGGTATTTATGGCATCTTAGTTTTCTTGCAGACTAATTTTATTTTGAATGTGTCTTAGGTGCAATATTTTCATGCAACTTTAACTTAAAATCGCTGTTTGATGCAAAGTCGCATGAAGGTGATTGAAAGTGTAAATTATCACTGAGGTTTAATTTTATAGCCTTCTGTAAAACATTACATTTGATACTGTATATTTTTGGGATGTTAACACAGCTTTCCTTCAGAAGAAGGAAAACTGACTCTCTGTCACCACCTATAGGTGACTGTCCGACACCTCAAGGAGTTTTGTCTATCCTTCTAAGAAAGTGCTTTCTGTAGAACAAATAAGAATTGTTCTGGATGCTGGTTGTGCAAGCTTTTATTAAGCAGTTTATCTGACGCTGGTCTCCTGCCCTATGTCTATCTTATAAACGGTTACAAGACGCACTTAGCCGGGATGGAGAATCGATAGTCCTGTTACATTATAGGGACACTAATGCTCTCTGGACAATGTATTAGAGGAGCAGTACACGGGACGGCGTATTGATGTAATGACACATGAGATTGGAAAAGCCAATAGATGCCTCGTTTGTTTCGCTCGTGCCTTTGTACCGGCTGATATAGGTCTAAAGGAAAAGAAAATAGGAACTCGAGAGAAAATTAGTTTTCTGGAGGTAAAATATTGCACCACGTTTAAAGGAATGGATTTAGTGCAGGATTTATTTGGTTTAAAAAGTTGCAAAACCAGGTAACAGGTTATTGAAAAAAATCAGTCATTCAGAACCGCACGGCGACTTTGCAGGGAAATTATAAAACCACTGATAAAAGCCTAATGAAGCAATCTCTATACATTTTATTTTAAATTAGAAATGCAAATATAAAATAGTGCAGAGCACATTCTTAAAAGGGAATGTCCACCTTTGCATCCATTCCAGTCCTCTACAATAATACAATTCTCTTTATTATAAATCTCCTTCCATTCTGAGCCTTCAGCTCCTATATAGAACTATATGTCTCAAAGGTTACATACTCTGTGCAGTCTGACCCTTCAGTTAGGTGTTCTAATCCCTTCAACTGCCTGTAGGTTTTCAATAAGAGGGAGCAGACAATCTGTTGCCATGGAGACGTAGAATTCTGATAAGGAACTGTAAACTCAAAGCAGACTTTTTGCAAAGTTGATTTTTTTATTTTAAGATGCATTGCAGTGATGAATATGGAGTTGCAAAAGTCTAAACGCCCCCTGAGAGTTGGGTCACATATTCTATGCAGTATTATATGCAGCGATAATTCCCAAGATAGTAAGACTAGAGCTTACTTAAGATGCACTATTGATCAGCTCAAAGTCATCTACAGCTGTTTAAAGGGGTTGTAGAAGATTGGATTTTGAATCATATGCATTAGAAATTCCAATTTTGTAAGACTAGAGCTTGGATACGATTGTTGCTCAGCCCAAGAAAAGTCATCTGTAGCCATTTAAAATTGGATTTGCTAGAAACTGGGCCTCTAATGTCCAAAGGCTGCGTTTAGTGTTGTAGCTCAGCCCCATTCACCTAGAATACAAAACACGGCCCATAGAAAAAGGATGAGTTTTGTTTCTTTCTGATAGATTTTGCAATTCAGTTCCTCACTATTTCCAATATCTCTGAGATCTGAGATTCAGGAAAAAGTAGACTTTTTCACCTCTCCCTAGTAATAATAATTTTGGAGCATTTATACTTATGACTGTTGTGATATGTTGTGCCGTTTCTGTATTATTCCTGCTAGAAGTTTAGAAA
Organism: Bufo bufo; assembly: GCF_905171765.1. Taxonomy (NCBI): domain Eukaryota; kingdom Metazoa; phylum Chordata; class Amphibia; order Anura; family Bufonidae; genus Bufo; species Bufo bufo. The sequence goes on along the minus strand of NC_053393.1, from coordinate 19,166,939 downwards.
TAAATTACCAGCAGTCTGCAGTAAAGGTACTGCTGGGTGTTGCCAGTAGCGGATGTGTCTGATTCTGTCCAATCAGTGCTACCGGTGTCAGACTGTGCAGGGACACACCCCCAACTGGTAACACCCATCTGTACCTCTACTGCAAGCTGCTGACAATTCATGTAGAAATTCTCGTAGAAATAACAGAGGAACGGCACAACATGGAGTCATAAGAATAGATGTTCCAGAATTGTTATTACATGGGGAATGCAAGTAGCTACTATATATATATATATATATATATATATATCATACAGAGTACAGTCACCTAAAGCCATGAAAACAAATGGGCGAGCTCCACATCGATGAGTGCCCAAAATGGCACTCGGCTAACACCCATATGATACAAATCGAGGTGACAGTAGCAAGACTCATCTTACCCTGATGATATCTTCAATGGAGCTGAGCTCTTTGTTACATAGCTAGAAGGTTTCCAGTCTCCTGGCCTTCGAAGCCCCACCTAAAAGGTCAAAGGACACATGTACAGTTACTTCAATCTTCAGGAATTCGGTATAAGGCATCAGTAACCAACTACATTACAAAGATTTAAAGAGGAAGGACCACTAAATACCTTGCTATACATCTATACATGTCCTGATCTAATACTATCCACAGCTGAAGATTCCTTAAAGAGGACCTTTCACAACTCCTGACATGCCTGGTTTATTGGCTTCATGCATTCCCCATGTAATAACAGTTCTGGAGCACCTATTTTTATGACTCTATGTTCTGTCATTCTTTTATTATTTCTACTAGAAGTTATGAATAAATTGCTAGCAGTCTGCAGTAAGGGTACAGAGGGGAGGTAACCAGTTGGTGGCGTGTCCCTGCACAGTCTCACTCTATCCAATCAGTGCTGCCATTTTCAGACTGTGCAGGTACACACCCCAGCTGGTTACCTCCCCTCTGTACCCTTACTGCAGACTGCTTAGTCTAATTTATAACTTCTAGTAGAAATAATAAAGGAGCAGTGAAACATTGAGCCATAAGAATAGATGCTCCAGAATTGTTATTACATGGGGAATGCATGAAGATATTAAACCAGGCGTGTCAGGGGGGATGACAGGTCCTCTTTAATGAATCCTCAGCTGTGGATAGTATTAGATTAGGACATGTATAGCAAGGTATTCAGTGGTCCTTCCCCTTTAAATCCTTGTAATGTATTGGGTTACTGATGCCTGATATCTAACTCAATTCCTGAAGATTGAAGTGACTGTACATGTGTCCCTTGACCTTTAGGAGGGGCAGGAGACTAGAAAAATTCTAGCTATGTAACAAAGAGCTCAGCTCCATTGAAGACATCATCCGGGTAATGATTTCTGTTCTGATGGCCGGCTACAAGGTAAAGTGTATCAGTCTGGAGTCCAGAGTATTTAGCTTCCTCTACTGGCCTTCGTAATCCCATGACTGATAAGAGGCCCAATGCATTTCAGGCATGTTATACTATAGATCAAAATCCATGAACATGGATATGAGGGGTTAATAAAGACTATATACTAATGATTGTTATTATTGAAAAATAATATTTTCAAAAATAAATAAATAAAAAAAATCATCTTTATAACATTTTGTAAACCTGTAAACCACACTGCCGCTCCGGCCGCTGATGTCGATGGATGATTTCACAGACTTCAGGCTTCTTGCTTGATGATTTTGTTGCAAATTGGAAGCTGTGTGTAATAAAAGGTGACCCGTGATGACAGTTCTGAAAAATCCACGTGAGCTATAAAAGCGGACGTTTTCCAACTGAACGACTTCATTACGGAGTCACCCCCTCCCCCCACCCAAGCCAGAGGACAGCATTGAGCTCCACTCCAGATTTTTTGGCCATTTTTTAGGTCATAACTTTCCCATTTCGTCCTTTTTGTTAATATTTGATATTTTTTTCTCATTACTGTCACTCGGCTCAGAATCTCACAACCCATTCTCCAGCAATTTCTCAAACTCTATCCTTAATGACTTATCTCCAGCGCTGTCATCTGCTCCAAACCATTGATGAATTGTCCGGCCGTCTGCTGTTGTTGCGGCATTTTCGCCCCTGCACTGATTAAAGTCGAGAGATTTTCAGAAATTAAATTCTTTGCAAATCATTTTGATCTTCATGGATATAAAGCATCACGACTTCTGTCATAAAGATGATCCGTTCATCAATCAAAGCTTAGCGGAGGAAAATACAACACTGAGAAATTCTGTACTGTAAGAGGGGTCACACTGTGGAGGACTCAACTGTAAGAGTGGTCACACTGTGGAGGTCTCTACTGTAAGAGTGGTCACACTGTGGAGGACTCAACTGTAAGAGCGGTCACACTGTGGAGGTCTCTACTGTAAGAGTGGTCACACTGTGGAGGACTCAACTGTAAGAGTGGTCACACTGTGGAGGTCTCTACTGTAAGAGTGGTCACACTGTGGAGGACTCAACTGTAAGAGTGGTCACACTGTGGAGGTCTCTACTGTAAGAGTGGTCACACTGTGGAGGACTCAACTGTAAGAGCGGTCACACTGTGGAGGTCTCTACTGTAAGAGTGGTCACACTGTGGAGGACTCAACTGTAAGAGTGGTCACACTGTGGAGGTCTCTACTGTAAGAGTGGTCACACTGTGGAGGACTCAACTGTAAGAGCGGTCACACTGTGGAGGACTCAACTGTAAGAGTGGTCACACTGTGGAGGTCTCTACTGTAAGAGTGGTCACACTGTGGAGGACTCAACTGTAAGAGCGGTCACACTGTGGAGGTCTCTACTGTAAGAGTGGTCACACTGTGGAGGACTCAACTGTAAGAGTGGTCACACTGTGGAGGTCTCTACTGTAAGAGTGGTCACACTGTGGAGGACTCAACTGTAAGAGCGGTCACACTGTGGAGGACTCAACTGTAAGAGTGGTCACACTGTGGAGGACTCAACTGTAAGAGCGGTCACACTGTGGAGGTCTCTACTGTAAGAGTGGTCACACTGTGGAGGACTCAACTGTAAGAGCGGTCACACTGTGGAGGACTCAACTGTAAGAGCGGTCATACTGTGGAGGTCTCTACTGTAAGAGCGGTCACACTGTGGAGGACTCTACTGTAAGAGCGGTCACACTGTGGATGTCTCTACTGTAAGAGCAGTCACACTATGATGGTCTCTACTGTAAGAGCAGTCACACTATGATGGTCTCTACTGTAAGAGCGGTCACACTGTGGTGGTCTCTACTGTAAGAGCAGTCACACTGTGGAGGACTCTACTGTAAGAGCAGTCACACTGTGGAGGACTCAACTGTAAGAGCATTCACACTGTGGAGGTCTCTACTGTAAGAGCAGTCACACTGTGGAGGTCTCTACTGTAAGAGCGGTCACACTGTGGAGGTCTCTACTGTAAGAGCGGTCACACTGTGGAGGACTCAACTGTAAGAGAGGTCACACTGTGGAGGTCTCTACTGTAAGAGCGGTCCCACTGTGGATGTCTCTACTGTAAGAGCGGTCACACTATGGTGGTCTCTGCTGTAAGAGCGGTCACACTGTGGAGGTCTCTACTGTAAGAGCAGTCACACTGTAGAGGAATCTACTGTAAGAGCGGTCACACTGTGGAGGACTCTACTGTAAGAGCGGTCACACTGTGGAGGACTCAACTGTAAGAGCATTCACACTGTGGAGGTCTCTACTGTAAGAGCGGTCACACTGTGGAGGTCTCTACTGTAAGAGCATTCACACTGTGGAGGTCTCTACTGTAAGAGCAGTCAAACTGGGGAGGTCTCTACTGTAAGAGCGGTCACACTGTGGAGGTCTCTACTGTAAGAGCAGTCAGATTATGGAGGTCTCTACTGTAAGAGCAGTCACACTGTGGAGGTCTCTACTGTAAGAGCAAATGTAGCAGGATCACGAAATGGCGCATACAACACCGGCCACAACACTTGTAGTGTAAATGAATGGTTTCTTCTTTATTTAGGTGATGCTCAGCAGATAAAACATTGCGTTTCGGGGATACTTAGGTCCTCTTCATAAGGTTAGAAGCTGAATATGTTATCTTATCAGAATCTTATTCAGCTTCTTAACCTGATGAAGAGGACCTAAGTATCCCCGAAACGTGTTGTTTTATCTGCTGAGCATCACCTAAATAAAGAAGAAACCATTCATTTACACTACAAGTGTTTTGGCCAGTGTTGTTTGCGCCCATTCGTGATCCTGCTACATTTCTACTTTAGGCCTTTGGAGAGACTGGGCTTCTACTCCTGAAGCTTTGGACCACTACGGCTGCATACCCGGTGACAGAATACTTACCTTCTACAAGTCCACAATAGTGTTGTGCCTATCTCTAGCACAACACACTAAGGTGAGCCTCCATTTTTTGTTCTATCAACTAGTTTGGAAATCTAGAACATACGACCCTATGGTGCTCTTTTCTTTTGTATGCTTTCCCAGCTACTGAACTCCTAATTACATAAACTCTACTGTAAGAGAGGTCACACTATGTAGGTCTCTACTGTAAGAGCGGTAACAATAGGCAGGTCTCTACTGTAAGAGCAATCAAACTATGGAGGTCTCTACTGTAAGAGCGGTCACACTATGGGGGTCTCTACTGTAAGGGCAGTCACACTGTGGAGGTCTCTACTGTAAGTGTGGTCACACTATGGAGGTTTCTACAGTAAGAGCGGCCACACAATAAAGGTCTCTACTATAAGAGCGGTAACACTATGGAAGTCTCTACTGTAAGAGCAGTAACACTGTGGATGTCTCTACTGTAAGAGCAGTCACACTATGGAGGTCTATACTGTAAGAGCAACATCACTATGGAGGTCTATACTGTAAGAGCAGTGACACTATAGAGGTCTATACTGTAAGAGCAGTCACACTATAGAGATCTCTACGGTAAGAGCAGTGACACTATAGAGGTCTCTACTATAAGAGCGGTCATACTATGGAAGTCTCTACTGTAAGACCAGCCACACTATAGAGGTCTCTACGGTAAAAGCAGTCACACTATGGAAGTCTCTACTGTAAGAGCAGTCACACTATGGAGGTCTCGACTGTAAGAGTGGTCACACAATGAAGATCTCTATTGTAAGAGCAGTCACACTATGGAGGTCTCTACTATAAGAGCCGCCACACCATGGAGGTCTCTACTGTAAGAACAGTCACACTGTGGAGGTGTCTACTGTAAAAGCAGTCACACTATGGAGGTCTCTACTGTAAGAGCAGTAAAACTATGGAGGTCTCTACTGTAAGAGAGGTCACACTGTGGAGGTCTCTACTGTAAGAGCATTCCCACTATGGAGGTCTCCACTGTAAGAGCAGTCAGATGATGGAGGTCTATACTATAAGAGCGGCCACACTATTGAGGTCTCTACTGTAAGAGCAGTCATACTATAGAGATCTCTACTGTAAGAGCGGCCACACTATGGAGGTCTCTATTGAAAGAGTGGTCACACTAAGGAGATCTCTACTGTAAGAGCAGTCACACTGTGGAGGTGTCTACTGTAAGAGCGGTCACACTATAGAGGTCTTTACTGTAATAACATTCGCACTATGGAAGTCTCTACTGTAAGAGCAGTCACACTATGGAGATCTGTACTGTAAGAGCTGTCACACTATGGAGGACTCTACTGTAAGAGCGGTCACACTATGGAGGTCTCTACTGTAAGAGGGGTCACACTATGAAAGTCTCCACTATAAGAGCAGTCATACTGTGGAGGTCTCTACTGTAAGAGCAGTCACACTACTGAGGTCTCTACTGTAAGAGCGGTCACACTATGGAGGTCTCTTCTGTAAGAGCAGTCACACCATGGAGGTTTCTACTGTAAGAACAGTCACACTGTGGAGGTGTCTACTGTAAGAGATGTCAAACTATGGAGGTCTCTACTATAAGAGCGGCCACACTATGGAGGTCTCTACTGTAAGAGCAGTCACACTATGGAAGTCTCTACTGTAAGAGCAGTCACACTATAGAGATCTCTACTGTAAGAGTGGTCACACTATGGAGGTCTCTACTGTAAGAGTGGTCACACTAAGGAGGTCTCTACTGTAAGAGTGGTCACACTATGGAGGTCTCTACTGTAAGAGCAGTAAAACTATGGAGGTCTCTACTGTATGAGTGGTCATACAATGGAGGTCTCTACTGTAAGAGAGGTCAAACTATGGAGTCTCTACTGTAAGAGCGGTCACACTATGGAGGTCTCTACTGTAGGAGCACTCACACTGTGGAGGTCTCTACTGTAAGAGCATTCCCACTATGGAGGTCTCCACTGTAAGAGCAGTCAGATGATGGAGGTCTCTACTGTAAGAGCAGTCATACTATAGAGATCTCTACTGTAAGAGCGGCCACACTATGGAGGTCTCTACTGTAAGAGTGGTCACACTATGGAGGTCTCTATTGTAAGAGTGGTCACACTAAGGAGGTCTCTACTGTAAGAGCAGTCACACTGTGGAGGTGTCTACTGTAAGAGCGGTCACACTATGGAGGTCTTTACTGTAAGAGCGGCCACACTATGGAGGTCTCTACTGTAAGAACAGTCACACTATGGAAGTCTCTACTGTAAGAGCAGTCACACTGTGGAGTTTTCAACTGTAAGAGCAGCATCACTATGGAGGTCTCTACTGTAAGAGCAGTCACACTATGGAGATCTGTACTGTAAGAGCGGTCACACTATGGAGGACTCTACTGTAAGAGTGGTCACACTATGAAAGTCTCTACTATAAGAGCAGTCATACTGTGGAGGTCTCTACTGTAAGAGCAGTCACACTACTGAGGTCTCTACTGTAAGAGCGGTCACACTATGGAGGTCTGTACTGTCAGAGCAGTCAAACTGTGGAGTTGTATACTGTAAGAGCAGCATCACTATGGAGGTCTCTACTGTAAGAGCAGTCACACTATGGAGGACTCTACTGTAGGACTCTACTGTAAGGTCACACTATGAAAGTCTCTACTATAAGAGCAGTCATACTGTGGAGGTCTCTACTGTAAGAGCGGTCACACTATGGAAGTCTCTGCTGTAAGAGCAGTCATACTGTGGAGGTCTCTACTGTAAGAACAGTCACAATGTGGAGGTCTCAACTGTAAGAGCAGTCACACTATGGAGGTCTCTACTGTAAGAGCTGTCACAATATTGAGGTCTCAACTGTAAAAGCAGTCACACTGTGAAGGTCTCTACTCTAAGAGCAGTCACACTATTAAGGTCTCTACTGTAAGAGCAGCCACACTATGGAAGTCTCTACTGTAAGAGCACTAACACTATGGAGATCTCTACTGTAAGAGCGGTCACACTATGGAGGTCTCTACTGTAAGAGCGATCACACTATGGAGATTTCCACTGTAAGAGCGGTCACATTATAGAGGTCTTTACTGCAAGAGCGGCCACACTGTGGAGGTCTCTACTGTAAGAACAGTCGCACTATGGAAGTCTCTACTGTAAGAGCAGTCACACTATGGAGGTCTCTACTGTAAGAGCGGTCACACTATGGAGGTCTCTACTGTAAGAGCGGTCACGCTATGGAAGTCCCTACTGTAAGAGCGGTCACACTATGGGGATCTCTACTGTAAGAGCAGCCACACTATGGAGGTCTCTACTGTAAGAGCGGTCACACTATAGAGGTCTCTACTGTAAGAGCGGTCACACTGTGGGGGTCTCTACTGTAAGAGCGGTCGCACTATCGAAGTCTCTACTGTAAGAGCAGTCACTCTATGGAGGTCTCTAATGTAAGAGCGGCCACACTATGGAGGTCTCTAATGTAAAAGCGGTCAAACTATCTAGGTCTCTACTGTAAGAGCAGTCACACTATAGAGGTCTCTCCTGTAAGAGAGGTCACACTATGGAGGTCTCTACTGTAAGAGCGGTCACACTATAGAGGTCTCTACTGTAAGAGCGGTCACACTATGAAGGTCTCTGCTGTAAGAGTGGTCACACTATGGAAGTCACTACTATAAGAGCAGTCACACTATGGAGGTCTCCACTGTAAAAGCAGTCACACTATGGAGGTCTCTACTGTAAGAGCAGTCACACTATGAAGGTCTCTAATGTAAGAGCGGCCACACTATGGAGGTCTCTAATGTAAGAGCGGTCACACTATGGAGGTCTCTACTGTAAGAGCAGTCATACTGTAGAGGTCTATTCTGTAAAAGCAAGTAGTAGAGTGAAGAACCGCACTCAATCAATTGTCTCTGGTGCCAATCAAGGACTGCGAGCAGTCGGTAAACATGAAATGAAAATTGCGGCACTCAGATACTGGATTATTGCGTGTAAAACTTTTTTATTTTTTCATTTTGTCAAGCATTTAGCAGTGATTCATCCAAAACAGCCCAATTTTAGATCCTTGGTACAAACAGTGGATTTAAGACCAGACGTTTCGGTCGTGACAGACCTTCATCAGTGGTCACATATTTTATCTGTTCTTGTAGGGTCCGGACATCTGGGCTTGGATGCATGCATCCAAGCCCAGATGTCCGGACCCTACAAGAACAGATAAAATATGTGACCACTGATGAAGGTCTGTCACGACCGAAACGTCTGGTCTTAAATCCACTGTTTGTACCAAGGATCTAAAATTGGGCTGTTTTGGATGAATCACTGCTAAATGCTTGACAAAATGAAAAAATAAAAAAGTTTTACACGCAATAATCCAGTATCTGAGTGCCGCAATTTTCATTTCATATTCTGTAAAAGCAGTCACACTGTAGAGGTCTTCACGTTAAGAGCAGTCACACTATGGAGGTCTCTACTGTAAGAGCAGTCACACTATGGAGGTCTCTACTGTAAGAGCAGTCACACTATGGAGGTCTCTACTGTAAGAGCGGTCACACTATGGAGGTCTCTACTGTAAGAGCGGCCACACTATGGAAGTCTCTACCGTAAGAGCGGTCAAACTATGGAGGTCTCTACTGTAAGAGCCGTTAGATTATGGAGGTCTCTACTGTAAGATTGGCCACACTATGGAAGTCTCAACCGTAAGAGCGGTCAAACTATGGAGGTCTCTACTGTAAGAGCCGTCAGATTATAGAGGTCTCTACTGTAAGATTGGCCACACTATGGAGGTCTCCACTATAAGAGCGGTCACACTATGGAGGTCTCTACTGTAAGAGCAGTCACACTATGGAGGTCTCTACTGTAAGAGCGGCAACACTATGGAGGTCTATATTGTAAGAACGGTCACACAATGAAGATCTCTATTGTAAGAGCAGTCACACTATGGAGGTCTCTACTATAAGAGCCGCCACACCATGGAGGTCTCTACTGTAAGAACAGTCACACTGTGGAGGTGTCTACTGTAAGAGCAGTCACACTATGGAGGTCTCTACTGTAAGAGCAGTAAAACTATGGAGGTCTCTACTGTAAGAGCCGTCAGATTATAGAGGTCTCTACTGTAAGATTGGCCACACTATGGAGGTCTCCACTATAAGAGCGGTCACACTATAGAGGTCTCTACGGTAAAAGCAGTCACACTATGGAAGTCTCTACTGTAAGAGCAGTCACACTATGGAGGTCTCGACTGTAAGAACGGCAACACTATGGAGGTCTCTATTGTAAGAACGGTCACACAATGAAGATCTCTATTGTAAGAGCAGTCACACTATGGAGGTCTCTACTATAAGAGCCGCCACACCATGGAGGTCTCTACTGTAAGAACAGTCACACTGTGGAGGTGTCTACTGTAAGAGCAGTCACACTATGGAGGTCTCTACTGTAAGAGCAGTAAAACTATGGAGGTCTCTACTGTAAGAGAGGTCACACTGTTGAGGTCTCTACTGTAAGAGCATTCCCACTATGGAGGTCACCACTGTAAGAGCAGTCAGATGATGGAGGTCTATACTATAAGAGCGGCCACACTATTGAGGTCTCTACTGTAAGAGCAGTCATACTATAGAGATCTCTACTGTAAGAGCGGCCACACTATGGAGGTCTCTATTGAAAGAGTGGTCACACTAAGGAGATCTCTACTGTAAGAGCAGTCACACTGTGGAGGTGTCTACTGTAAGAGCGGTCACACTATAGAGGTCTTTACTGTAATAACATTCGCACTATGGAAGTCTCTACTGTAAGAGCAGTCACACTATGGAGATCTGTACTGTAAGAGCGGTCACACTATGGAGGACTCTACTGTAAGAGCGGTCACACTATGGAGGTCTCTACTGTAAGAGGGGTCACACTATGAAAGTCTCTACTATAAGAGCAGTCATACTGTGGAGGTCTCTACTGTAAGAGCAGTCACACTACTGAGGTCTCTACTGTAAGAGCGGTCACACTATGGAGGTCTCTTCTGTAAGAGCAGTCACACCATGGAGGTTTCTACTGTAAGAACAGGCACACTGTGGAGGTGTCTACTGTAAGAGATGTCAAACTATGAAGGTCTCTACTATAAGAGCGGCCACACTATGGAGGTCTCTACTGTAAGAGCAGTCACACTATGGAAGTCTCTACTGTAAGAGCAGTCACACTATAGAGATCTCTACTGTAAGAGTGGTCACACTATAGAGATCTCTACTGTAAGAGTGGTCACACTAAGGAGGTCTCTACTGTAAGAGTGGTCACACTATGGAGGTCTCTACTGTAAGAGCAGTAAAACTATGGAGGTCTCTACTGTATGAGTGGTCATACAATGGAGGTCTCTACTGTAAGAGAGGTCAAACTATGGAGTCTCTACTGTAAGAGCGGTCACACTATGGAGGTCTCTACTGTAGGAGCACTCACACTGTGGAGGTCTCTACTGTAAGAGCATTCCCACTATGGAGGTCTCCACTGTAAGAGCAGTCAGATGATGGAGATCTCTACTGTAAGAGCGGCCACACTATGGAGGTCTCTACTGTAAGAGTGGTCACACTAAGGAGGTCTCTACTGTAAGAGCAGTCACACTGTGGAGGTGTCTACTGTAAGAGCGGTCACACTATGGAGGTCTTTACTGTAAGAGCGGCCACACTATGGAGGTCTCTACTGTAAGAACAGTCACACTATGGAAGTCTCTACTGTAAGAGCAGTCACACTGTGGAGTTTTCAACTGTAAGAGCAGCATCACTATGGAGGTCTCTACTGTAAGAGCAGTCACACTATGGAGATCTGTACTGTAAGAGCGGTCACACTATGGAGGACTCTACTGTAAGAGTGGTCACACTATGAAAGTCTCTACTATAAGAGCAGTCATATTGTGGAGGTCTCTACTGTAAGAGCAGTCACACTACTGAGGTCTCTACTGTAAGAGCGGTCACACTATGGAGGTCTGTACTGTCAGAGCAGTCAAACTGTGGAGTTGTATACTGTAAGAGCAGCATCACTATGGAGGTCTCTACTGTAAGAGCAGTCACACTATGGAGGACTCTACTGTAGGACTCTACTGTAAGGTCACACTATGAAAGTCTCTACTATAAGAGCAGTCATACTGTGGAGGTCTCTACTGTAAGAGCGGTCACACTATGTAAGTCTCTGCTGTAAGAGCAGTCATACTGTGGAGGTCTCTACTGTAAGAACAGTCACACTGTGGAGGACTCAACTGTAAGAGCAGTCAGATTATGGAGGTCTCTACTGTAAGAGCTGTCACAATATTGAGGTCTCTACTGTAAAAGCAGTCACACTATGAAGGTCTCTACTGTAAGAGCAGCCACACTATGGAAGTCTCTACTGTAAGAGCACTAACACTATGGAGATCTCTACTGTAAGAGCGGTCACACTATGGAGGTCTCTTCTGTAAGAGCGGTCACCCTATGGAGATTTCCACTGTAAGAGCGGTCACATTATAGAGGTCTTTACTGCAAGAGCGGCCACACTGTGGAGGTCTCTACTGTAAGAACAGTCGCACTATGGAAGTCTCTACTGTAAGAGCAGTCACACTATGGAGGTCTCTACTGTAAGAGCGGTCACACTATGGAGGTCTCTACTGTAAGAGCGGTCACGCTATGGAAGTCCCTACTGTAAGAGCGGTCACACTATGGGGATCTCTACTGTAAGAGCAGCCACACTATGGAGGTCTCTACTGTAAGAGCGGTCACACTATAGAGGTCTCTACTGTAAGAGCGGTCACACTGTGGGGGTCTCTACTGTAAGAGCGGTCGCACTATCGAAGTCTCTACTGTAAGAGCAGTCACTCTATGGAGGTCTCTAATGTAAGAGCGGCCACACTATGGAGGTCTCTAATGTAAAAGCGGTCAAACTATCTAGGTCTCTACTGTAAGAGCAGTCACACTATAGAGGTCTCTCCTGTAAGAGAGGTCACACTATGGAGGTCTCTACTGTAAGAGCAGTCACACTATGGAGGTCTCTACTGTAAGAGCGGTCACAGTATGGAGGTCTCTACTGTAAGAGCAGTCACACTATGGAGGTCTCTACTGTAAGAGCAGTCACACTATGGAGGTCTCTACTGTAAGAGCGGCCACACTATGGAAGTCTCTACCGTAAGAGCGGTCAAACTATGGAGGTCTCTACTGTAAGAGCCGTCAGATTATGGAGGTCTCTACTGTAAGATTGGCCACACTATGGAGGTCTCCACTATAAGAGCGGTCACACTATGGAGGTCTCTAGTGTAAGAGCAGTCACACTGTGGAGGTCTCTACTATAAAAGCGGTCACATTATGGAGGTCTCTACTGTAAGAGCGGTCACACTATAGAGGTCTCTACTGTAAAAGCGGTCACACTATGAAGGTCTCTGCTGTAAGAGTGGTCACACTATGGAAGTCACTACTATAAGAGCGGTCACACTATGGAGGTCTTTACTGTAAGAGCAGTCACACTATGAAGGTCTCTAATGTAAGAGCGGCCACACTATGGAGGTCTCTAATGTAAGAGCGGTCACACTATGGAGGTCTCTACTGTAAGAGCAGTCATACTGTAGAGGTCTATTCCGTAAAAGCAGTCACACTGTAGAGGTCTTCACGTTAAGAGCAGTCACACTATGGAGGTCTCTACTGTAAGAGCAGTCACACTATGGAGGTCTCTACTGTAAGAGCAGTCACACTATGGAGGTCTCTACTGTAAGAGCGGTCACACTATGGAGGTCTCTACTGTAAGAGCGGCCACACTATGGAAGTCTCTACCGTAAGAGCGGTCAAACTATGGAGGTCTCTACTGTAAGAGCCGTCAGATTATAGAGGTCTCTACTGTAAGATTGGCCACACTATGGAGGTCTCCACTATAAGAGCGGTCACACTATGGAGGTCTCTACTGTAAGAGCAGTCACACTATGGAGGTCTCTACTGTAAGAGCAGTCACACTATGGAGGTCTCTACTGTAAGAGCGGTCACACTATGGAGGTCTCTACTGTAAGAGCAATCACACTAAGGGGGTCTCTACTGTAAGAGCGGTCACACTATGGAGGTCTCTACTGTAAGAGCGGCCACACTGTGGAGGTCTCTACTGAAAGAGCGGTCACACTATGGAAGTCTCAACCGTAAGAGCGGTCAAACTATGGAGGTCTCTACTGTAAGAGCCGTCAGATTATAGAGGTCTCTACTGTAAGATTGGCCACACTATGGAGGTCTCCACTATAAGAGCGGTCACACTATGGAGGTCTCTAGTGTAAGAGCAGTCACACTGTGGAGGTCTCTACTATAAAAGCGGTCACATTATGGAGGTCTCTAAAGTAAGAGCGGCCACACTATGGAAGTCACTACTATAAGAGCAGTCACACTATGGAGGTCTCCACTGTAAAAGCAGTCACACTATGGAGGTCTCTACTGTAAGAGCAGTCACACTATGAAGGTCTCTAATGTAAGAGCGGCCACACTATGGAGGTCTCTAATGTAAGAGCGGTCACACTATGGAGGTCTCTACTGTAAGAGCAGTCATACTGTAGAGGTCTATTCTGTAAAAGCAGTCACACTGTAGAGGTCTTCACGTTAAGAGCGGCCACACTATGGAGGTCCCTACGGTAAGAGCAGTCACACTGTGGAGGTCTCTACTGTAAGAGCGGCCACACTATGGAGGTCTCTACTGTAAGAGCAGCCACACGTTGGAGGTCTCTACTGTAAGAGCAGTCACACTGTGGAGGTCTCTACTGTAAGAGCGGTCACACTATCGAAGTCTCTACTGTAAGAGCAGTCACACTATCGAAGTCTCTACTGTAAGAGCAGTCACTCTATGGAGGTCTCTAATGTAAGAGCGGTCAAACTATGGAGGTCTCTACTGTAAGAGCAGTCACACTATGGAGGTCTTAACTGTAAGAGCAGTCACACTATGGAGGTCTCTACTGTAAGAGCAGTCACACTATGGAGCTCTCTACAGTAAGAGCGGTCACACTATGGAGGTCTCTACAGTAAGAGCGGCCACACTGTGGAGGTCTCTACTGTAAGAGCGGTCACACTATAGAAGTCTCTACTGTAAGAGCGGTCAAACTATGGAGGTCTCTACTGTAAGAGCAGTCAGATTATAGAGGTCTCTACTGTAAGATTGGCCACACTATGGAGGTCACCACTATAAGAGCGGTCACACTGTGGAGGTCTCTACTGTAAAAGCGGTCACATTATGGAGGTCTCTAAAGTAAGAGCGGCCACACTATGGAGGTCTCTACTGTAAGAGCAGTCACACTATGGAAGTCTCTACTATAAGAGCAGTCACACTATGGAAGTCTCTACTATAAGAGCAGTCACCTAGTGGAGTTCTCAACTGTAAGAGCAGTCACACTATGGAGGTCTCTACTGTAAGAGCAGTCACACTATGGAGGTCTCTACTGTAAAAGCAGTAACACTATTGAAATCTCGACTGTAAGAGCAGTCACACTGTAGAGGTCTATTCTGTAACAGCAGTCACACTGTAGAGGTCTTCACGTTAAGAGCGGTCACACTATGGAGGTCTCTACATTGAATGCGCAACGGCTTTGGGAAAAAGAAGAAGCCGCGTCTCTTTGGTCAGGGGCAGATAGAAGACATGTTGGTGCCTCCGCACTCTACACATGATTGTGCTCACGTCGCCAACTTTTCCCATGCACCATATCACACATTTTCTTAGGGAGTGATGAATTCTTAAAAGGGTCAGCGTTTTGCATAGAAGCCCTCATTTGCATAAAGTTTTTCTCGAACCAGATTAGACGGGTATCATTTTAATCAGCAGGATCAACCCCAGCACACAGTCTGACAGGTACCATTTAAAAAGCTAGTTTTAATATTTTTTTATAATTTATTGCCCATTTTCCCCCAAATTAAATGAAAAGAAAATGTATTAATAAAGATCCCTACGTGTCATGCAAAAATTCTGCTGGTAGCTTAAAGGGGTTTTCCAAGATACTGTTATTGATGAGCTATCCTCGGGATAGGTAATCAATATCAAATTGGCAGAGGTCTGACACCCGGCACTCCGGCCAATCAGCTGGTTGAAGAGGACACAATGCGAGCGCAGCTTTCTTTTCAATGTTTACCTGCTCGCCGTCAACATCGCAGTCGAGAGCGGATGCAGCTACAAGTATGGCGTCCCCATTCACTTCAATGGGTCCACAAATCTGGAGATGCGTAACGGTGCGGAACGGAACCCTACTGAAGCACTACGGATTTCTTCCGTGGGGTTTCGTCCTGTACTTCCGTTTCCGCAAAAAGATAGAACATGTCCTATCTTTTTGCGGAACGGCCGGATCGTGGACCCATTAAAGTGAATGGGTCTGCGATCCGCTGCGGCTGCCCCACGGTGCATGTTCACGCATTGCGGCCACGGTGCGCACACGTTCGTGTGCAAGAGGCCTTAGCCTGGGATTTCAGTCTGTACTTTGATACATTTTCTTTGTTACATTTCCTGTTATTTCACATTGTAACCAGATGACATCACAACAAGGACAAACGTCCCATCCTGCGTCCCGTGTCTGTGTCTTCTGGCCTCTTTCCAAGGAGATACCAACAGGTGACCAAGACGACGAGGAAATGTGAGACAATCTTCTGATATTGTCACTGTAATACGGCACTTACTGCAGCCATTAACTCCATTGACAGTAATGAGCGACGTAATGAGACGGCTGGCTCCTCGCCATGCTTACAAGCTTCCATTAGCACGCTGCGGATGACGGCCTCACGCCCATACAGAGACCCCTCTAGTCCAACGACAAGTGCCTAATCTTTCCCATTGTTCATCATTTTCCATGTCTGATCTGCAGTCGCTCAATGTGTCAGCAGCTTTTGCCTGAGAGCACTTGTCGGCGGCTGGCTGTTATCAGGGATAGGAGACAATCAGATGTAAGAGGGCTGAGAGGACTCGGTTACGCTGACCTTGGCGTGGGATGGAGACGGAGAACTTGGCAGGAAACTTGCATCAATTCAGAGCTGAATTAAGGAAAGTTATCAGCGGGATCATTTCTCTATAGTTTAAGGCCTCCACATTATGTCCTATCATCGCTTGGACCATTTGCATCTCATTCCCTTTCAGTGGGTGAGCAGCAGCTCGCATAAGATCCGCAAGCACCTGCATCTCCCCAGATGGATAGAAAATATTCCCTCACATGTAGCCCCAGAGATACATATGGCATGTAACGCCCCCCACAATTTCCATCTGCACTCTCTAGAGACAGATATAGGAGTAGGGATGAATGAATGGTGTCTGAGCCGCCTCACTCCACACTCCTCCAAGCACTGAATGCAGGAGAAGGTGGACCAGAAAGAGACGCACCAGGGGGCGCTACCAAAGAGGAAAAAACTAAACACTTTTATTGCATGTATAGTGCAATAATACTTCATCTTTTTAATTACTAGTAATACTTTACGTGGGATAAACCCAACCCTCAGAACCTGGAATCTGCATCAATATACACTGATGAGCAAAAGGGTAACAATGTTTTGAACTTTTGACTTTCAGGCTCCATATGTCCCCATCCACTGGAGCTTCGGACATGAGACTCCCATCATCCCATAGACCGTCATCTCGGCTATCTCACACATACATTGAACTAGTAACTATTTAGAATAGGATTAGTTCTGCAGATTCTTCTAATGTTACTGCATTGTTACTGTTCTTCTCCTGCTGGTGCAACAATCTTTTTCCTGTCCTCACATTCCCTAATCGCTCATTGTTATTAGGTTGAATCCCAAGTGAAACGTCCAGGAGCCGCCATGAAGAAGATTTCCCAAGAAAAGAGAAACAGCATCATCCAGGTCATCGATAGCGGTATTTTGGCCAAGAAAACCGCTAAACTGCATCATATGAGCGCTGTGACAGCTGGAAGAGTACAAAAGGAAGTCCATCCATCCATTCCAAAGCCAAGAGGTGGACGTCCAGGCAAAATATCGGAGTCATCAAGTCTGCTCATCACAAGGTCTATCAGTTCTGGTGCGACAAACACGGCAGCGGAGGCAGCTCGCGTGCTTCGTAATAGTGAGATCACAAGACGTCCATGTAAACATCGTGAGAAGAGCATTACACAAGTCTGGGATGGTGGCCCGAAAAAAGGTGAACAAGCCTCGGCTTCAATATCATCATAAGAAGAGTCGGAACGAATTTGCAAAAAAGTACAAACAGTGGACAGTAGAAGATTGGAAATGGGTGATTTGGAGCCTTGAGACGAAAGTTAATGGACTGGGCCCTGATGGGTGCAAATGGGTCTGGAAGAAACAAGCAAAAAGGAGGCTAATGGATCGAGAAATTGAAGGAACTGTCAAGTTGGGTGGAGGAAGCCTGATGATATGGGGTTTTGTTTCACAGCCAAAGGTGTTGGATACTTGACCAGGATTGATGTGGTCTCAGTGCTGAGCTACATGTGAGTGTCCTACAAGACCAGTTACTTCCTACTCTCGAGTACTATGGGTACGAAAAGGACGACAGTGTTCTGGCAGGACAACGACCCGAAGCATACGTCGAGATTGGTGAAGAAATGGTTCAATGACAATTAAGTAGAGGAGCTGGATCGGCCCCCACGGTCCCCAGACCTCAACCCAATCCAACACTTGTGGGTAGAGGTGAAGAAAAAGCTGTATTCGTACCCAAGTGAGTTGACCAGTATGGACCAACATTGGGAACGTGTAGAAGAGACCTGGGAACAGTTTTAGGTTGGGCTTGACCCTGATGCAGAGCATGTCCAGAAGGACACAGGTAGCGCTGAAAGCCAAAGGTGGATTTACAAAATACTAACAAAATAATAAAACTGTAACGATGCAGTTACATGAGAAGAATCTGCAGAACTAATCATATGCTAAATAGCTGCAAGTCCAATGTATGTGTGAGATAGATTGTCTATAAAATGATGGGAGTCTCACATTCGAAGCTGTAGTGGAGGGTGAGATACGGAGCCTGAAAGTCAAAAGTTCAGAACATTGTTACCTTTTTGCTCGTCAGTGTAGATGCCGGGGCTGACCCTCTGTGCTCGGCTCAATGGATGAATTCAGGGGGAGCTTGTACACTGTGAGCCCCACCTAGTGGTGGCTGCAGACAGAAATAATGTCATCATGTTGCTATGGCTCTGTGATGTGAGGAGGGTTGAAGCTAACAAAATAAATTATATCAATTGTATTTTTAAAAAAATAAAATGAAATTATATGTGGACCCCTTTGTAATTAGGGCCCCTGTGCAGTTGCACACACAGTACATGCAATCCTGTGTATAAAAGACCTATAATACAGACATACAGTAAGGACCAGTCTTATGTACATTACATAACATTTTATAATACACGCTGGATTTCAATTCCTCAACTTTTTATGGATCTCTGCTTGCTGTCAGTGAATGAGATGATTTTGTATAAAGGGGATTTAAATCCAACTGAATCCAGTTTATTTATGAGCGTCGAGAATCTGCCCTGACGGTGTGTTATACTGTATCAGCGTTCGCGTGACCGCCGGAGTCCACGGAGGATTGTCAAGACTGGTTACAACTGTAACAAACCAGCATCTGTGACAAGCACCGGTTTTAAGCTTTTGTATGTAAATGAGAACATCCCCGCTGACAGGAAGCTGAGATTTTGAAAATCGTGAAGAATTATTAGAAACTTGAAGAATGTTCCTTAACGCAATTGTTATGAAAATACAAAACTCGTTATAGTAGTTGATATTTGTCAAAGGGCGAGATGATGATGAAGGCCATTAAAATAGCATCAGGTCTAGTAAATCGGTATCTGCGGAAATAGAGAACGCGCTCACGCTATGGCATCATAAAATTTTGAAAAGCTGCACCCATTCCCCACACCCCGCCAGCCTTACAATTTCACTTGGCTTGTTTGTCTTGGATCCCACCTCAAAAACAAATATGAAAACTGTATCATCCCTCCATTAAATCGTTATACATTAAAGATTTCATGACAATTTAACCTCTACTCCACCCATAACAGTCACCAAACTGTTATTTCACATAAGCCACCATGCAAACGTATGGCGAAGCCCCTTGTCGAGTACTATGAGCCGTACATGTACAAGTCACCTTGAACCATTATAATATACAATTAATGACGGCGTCGGGCAAGTAAAGTGGCAATATACCTCCGCATAAAGACATAAGTGAAGCTGCTGAATAAGACTTCAACTCAGATTTACTGAGAAATCCATTCATTGACTACTCCGCAAAGATGAAAGTTTAGTAACAGTAACTGACTGATCCCTTAATACCGCGCTGTCTGTAACAGTGGATGAGATAAACCCCAACTGAGCTTTAAATACATTGTAAAGCAGAGGGTGCATTTCAAATGACAAACACATATCTAGAGTCCAGCACATCGTAGCTGTCCAGGGGTATAACTACTGTAGTGATACACCATGCGACTACTATGGGGCCCAGGGCAAGAGGGGGCCCAGTTGGGACCATCCCCTCTTTTACTGGGGGTAAAAACTTGGTCAGGACTCTACCCTCTAACAGAACAACTTTTAGCAAATAATGCAGTGGAAAAAATGGCCCAGGGGTCATTAAAAGGGGTTTAGGCAGAAACCCTTCTGTCCTGTGTGGGGGGGCCTGGTTTGATCTTTGCTATGGGGCCCTTACTTCTCTATGTACACCACTGTATATACAAGAATATAACTACTATAATACTGCCTCCTATGTATAAAAATATAACTACTATAATACTGCTCCTATGTACAAGAATATAACTACTATAATACTGCTCCTATGTACAAGAATATAACTACTATAACACTGCCTCCTACAGTATGTACAAGAATATAACTACTATAATACTGCTCCCATGTACAAGAATATAATTACTATAATACTGCCTCCTATGTACAAGAATATAACTACTATAATACTGCTCCTATGTACAAGAATATTACTACTATAATACTGCCTCCTATGTACAAGAATATAACTACTATAATACTGCTCCTGTGTACAATAATATAACTACTATAATACTGCTCCTATGTACAAGAATATAACTACTATAATACTGCTCCCTATGTACAAGAATATATCTACTATAATACTGCCTCCTATGTACAGGAATATAACTATTATAATACTGCTCCTATGTTCCAGAATATAACTACTATAATACTGCTCCTATGTACAAGAATATAACTACTATAATACTGCTCCTATGTACAGGAATATAACTATTATAATACTGCTCCTATGTTCCAGAATATAACTATTATAATACTGCTCCTATATACAAGAATATAACTACTATAATACTGCTCCTATGTACAAGAATATAACTACTATAATACTGCTCCTATGTACAAGAATATAACTACTATAACATTGCCTCCTATGTACAAGAATATAACTACTATAATACTGCTCCTATGTACAAGAATATTACTACTATAATACTGCTCCTATGTACAAGAATATAACTACTATAATACTGCTCCTATGTACAAGAATATAACTACTATAATACTGCCTCCTATTTACAATAATATAACTACTGTAATACTTTCTTCTATGTACAAGAATATAACTGCTATAATACTGCCTCCTATGTACAAGAATATTACTACTATAATACTGCTCCTATGTACAAGAATATAACTACTATAATACTGCCTCCTATGTACAAGAATATTACTACTATAATACTGCCTCCTATGTACAAGAATATAACTACTATAATACTGCTCCTATGTACAAGAATATAACTACTATAATACTGCTCCTATGTATAAGAATATAACTGCTATAATACTGCCTCCTATGTATAAGAATATAACTGCTATAATACTGCTCCTATGTACAAGAATATAACTACTTTAATACTGCTCCTATGTACAAGAATATAACTACTATAATACGGCTCCTATGTACAAGAATATAACTACTATAATACTGCTCCTATGTACAAGAATATAACTAATATAATACTGACTCCTATGTACAAGGATATAATTACTATAATACTGCTCTTATGTATAAGAATATAACTACTATAATACTGCTCCTATGTACAAGAATATAACTACTATAATACTGCTCCTATGTACAAGAATATAACTACTATAATACTGCCTCCTATGTACAAGAATATAACTACTATAATACTGCTCCTATGTACAAGAATATAACTACTATAATACTGCCTCCTATGTACAAGAATATAACTACTATAATACTGCTCCTATGTACAAGAATATAACTACTATAATACTGCCTCCTATATACAGGAATATAACTACTATAATACTGCCTCCTATGTACAAGAATATAACTACTATAATACTGCCTCCTGTGTACAAGAATATAACTACTATAATACTGCCTCCTATGTACAAGAATATACCTACTATAATACTGCTCCTATGTACAAGAATATAACTACTATAATACTGCTCCTATGTACAAGAATATAGCTACTATAGGGGGGCGGAGCCTAGCCACGCTGCTGAATGGCCGCACGAGCTTGAGCTCCTCCAGCATTCCGGCTCATTTGCCCTAATTAAGCATATAATTTCGCCTTATTATGGGGAAACCTGGCAAGGATAAAGTCAGAGGAAGTACAGAGACGACTCCGAGGCATTCCAAACAGCCAGAAATGGAGAAGTTTCTCCGGAAAACACCGCGGCTTGTAGCACAGAAAGGCCCCAATATGGCGGAGTCTGCCGTCCATGACTCCGATGCCGGAGACCTCTCAGACGCGTGCAGCGGATCTGACATCTCAGACAGGAGACCCAGAGACCCACCGATTTCAGAACGGACTCTCCGACGGGTCCTGGAATCAGCCCTCTCGCCCATCAAGCAAGATTTATCTGATATAAAAGATGACCTGAGGCACTTAGGCCAGAGGGTGGTTGCGCTAGAAACAGCGCAGGAATCCATCATGGAGTATGAAGGCAAAGCCTCGGAGGTGCTGGAGGCCCATAGGGCCTTATTGAACGATGCCTTTCTAAAGCTTGAGGACCAGGAGAACCGTAGCCGTAGGCGCAATATTCGATTCCGCGGCTTACCTGAATCGATAGCGGCGGAGGCCTTGCCGACAATGGCGCGTGAAATCTTCTCCATGCTGCTGGGCCCGGATAGAGCGGAGGGTGTCGTAGTGGAGCGGATACACCGGGCGCTGCGGCCTAGGCCTAAGCCGCAAGAGCCCCCACGAGACATCATATGTGGCTTGTTGAGTTATGTGGACACTGCGGCCCTCTTGAAGAGGCAAAGAGAGATGGAGACGCTCGAATATGAAGGAACGCCATTCCAGATGTACCAAGACTTGGCGCCATCGACTCTGGCGAAGCGGCGCCTGCTAAAACCCCTCCTGGATGTCTTAAGGAAATCATCAACGCCATTCCGGTGGTTATACCCCTTTGGACTTGCTGTATCCAGGAACGGTAAAGTACTTACCATAAGATCCCCTGCCGATCTCGCCTCAGTCTGGAACTCTCTGGATGTCCCCCCTGTGGAGATCCCTTCCTGGCTTCCGGCCGACCAAGATGGCCCCTTACCGATTCCACCGCGGATCTCGGCCTGGCAGAAGGCCTCATCGGGCAGACCTGAGCGTCCAAATCGTAGCAAGGCGGAGAGGCCCCCCACCTGAGTTATGCTAATCCTTTTCCTTTTAGGAAAAGTTTATGGGCCTGAGGTTTCATTTTCCCCTTTGGTTATGGGGTTGTCTGTGTTGCACCTCTTCTCCTCCCCTTTTCAGTTCCTTGTGGCCAGGGGTGATCCTGACCTATTTTTCTGTTTTTGGGGCCTGAGCTGTTTTTTCTATATTGGCGGATGGGAATATGATGTTATAAAGAACTGCAATTACCTCTTTATTACGTGATAGACGTTGTCTCTGAACTGAGAACTTTTGATCCCCACTTACAGGGTAATGACCGGAGCGTTACCGGTGCTGGATATGTTTTTTGTTGTTGGTCTTTATTTGTTACAGACCATAGGGTGTTTCACCTGCCCCCTTGCCAATCCAACCCTGTCTTGGATGGTAATAGGTGAAGCACTCACTCTTTTTCAGATGGATATTCCGTCTGCGCTGGCTCATTGCCAGTCTCACATGTTGATTGTAATGTTTTTCTTACTTTTTATTCTTTTTTACCTTTCCCCCCTTTCTCCTCATTTTCCCTGCTCTGCTCATATACGCTATACGCTGTTCAATACTTTCCTGGGTATCTGGCTCTATCTACCTCATGAACGTATGTTGATATGTCGTCAATTGTAGTCGCCTCCCTAAATGCTCATGGGCTGAACGAGCCATGCAAAAGGTCTCAAATTATCTCCCTTCTCCTGAGGGACAGGGTCTCAGTTGCTTTCCTACAGGAGACTCACTTCAGGACAGGTAGAATCCCCAACCTCCCCCCTAAGAAATTTGTTCAGTGGTTCCATAGCACAAATGACTCAGCTAGTAAGGGAGTTAGTGTGGCTATACACAAAAATCTACCATTCAAGCATACCGCTACTTCAGCAGACCCTGGGGGACGGTACATTTTTGTAAAGGGTGTTTTAAGTGATTCACCGGTTACGTTTGCCAATCTTTATGCGCCTAATAGAGGCCAAGTACCATGGCTCGTTCAGACCCTTGCTGCATTATCCTCATTCTCAGAGGGCTTATTAGTATTAGGGGGCGACTTCAATATTGCTCTGGAGCCAGCGATGGACACCTCGGCGGGTAAACCCTCTGTATCCTACAGGCTCTTGAAAAGAGTAAAAATTTCCTTGAGGAAACTTAAAGTATTAGATGTCTGGCGGGCCTTGAACCCCAACGGACGTGATTACACCTTTTACTCACATGCTAAATTATCTTTCCATAGATTGGATTATATTTTCATGTCTGGTTCGCATTTGCGTAATGTCTCTGGAGCCCGGATAGGTAACATAACAGTATCCGACCATGCCCCTGTCATTGTTAACTTTTCCCTGTCTGAACCACAGAGAAAGGAGCGCATGTGGCGTCTCAATGACACCCTGATTCTAGATCCTAGGCATGCAGATAAACTCAGGGCCTCAATATCTGAATTTTTTGCGATCAATGATACCCCAGAGTCGCCTCCTTCTCCTTCTATACTTTGGGAATCCCACAAGGTGGTCCTAAGGGGGGAGCTCATAGCCTTAGGAGCTTTCGTGAAAAAACAAAGGACATTGGCCCTGGACGCCCTACTGGCGACCATATCCCGTCTAGAATCTTCCCACAAAGAATCACGGGCTATAAGCACCCTAGCAGAACTAACTGAAGCCAGAACAAAACTAAAAAATCTATTGAATGTCACCTCAGCAAAGTTGATACTTCGTGCCCGATTTAAGGCCTATGCTCATGGGGATAGAGGAAACAGACTGATGTCGGCAATTGCCAAGAAGCAGTTTTCTGACTCCTTTGTTTCCTCTATTAAAGACTCCAAGGGCAAAATACATAGGTCAACCCCAGATGTCGCTAAAGCATTTTGCGCCTTCTATGAAGCTTTATATAATTTACCACCTCCTAATGGGACTACCCCGGGAGATCTAAGCGAAGCTACTGATAAATTCTTGCAGTCTCTAGACCTTCCCTCTGTATCCCCATCAAAAATCTCCCTTCTGACTAAGCCTATTTCTGATTCAGAGGTTCGCAAGGTCCTTATGTCTATTCCATCAGGTAAAAGCCCCGGCCCTGATGGGTTTTCCATTGCATATTATAAATCCTTTCAGGATGTGTTAATCCCACGTTTCAGGAACTTGTGCAACTATCTTCTGACAGGGGGGTCTCTTGCTCCTCATTCCTTAATGGCGCACATCACTGTCCTCCATAAGGAAAACAAGGATCCAACATGCTGCAGTAACTATAGGCCAATATCTTTACTTAATAATGATGTGAAGTGGTGGGCGAAAATTCTGGCTACCAGGCTTCAGGATGTTCTCCCTGACATTGTGCATGAAGAACAAGTAGGTTTTGTCCATGGCAGACAGGGGTCGGAGAACACGGTGCGACTTCTACATCTTGTGAATTGGGCCAAGAGATCCTCTAAGCCTTTAGTCCTGGTGAGCACGGACGCGGAAAAAGCCTTCGACAGGGTCAGCTGGCTCTTTATGTCGCGGACCCTGTCGAAGTTTGGCCTCCCGGACCAGTTTATCAGTGCTATCAACACCCTTTACTCGGCCCCCTCTGCCATGGTCAAGGTCAATGGAGCTTTGTCCCCACCATTTCGCATCACCAATGGAACAAGACAGGGGTGTCCCCTCTCCCCGGCTTTATTTGTGCTGGTCATGGAAACCCTTTTGTGTAAGATTAGATTAGACCCTATTATTAGAGGCCTCCAGATTGGCCAACAAACACATGTTACTGCAGCATTCGCGGATGACCTTTTAGTTATGACCTCCAACCCTGCAGAGGCATTGCCCAAGTTGTTGAATACTTTTGAGGAATTTGGATTTGTATCCAATTTCAAAATAAATTATGGGAAATCTATGGCACTTAACATATCTTGCCCTCAAACTATAATTAATAATCTAAAACGCTCCACCCCATTTACCTGGGCCTCCAGAGACATTACGTTCTTGGGAACACATGTTTCAGCCAATATTCAGGACCTAGCCTCCCTTAACTTCGCTCCACTCCTGCAAGAGGTTCGTACTCACTTACAGAATTTGAGACTCCCTTTTGTTTCTTGGATAGGGAGGAAAAACTATCTGAAAACTTTTATTCTCCCCAAATTTCTTTACTTGCTACAAGCCATCCCCATATGGCTGCCAAACTCTTACTTTTCAGAGGTCCGCCGAGTGTTCACACGCTTCCTCTGGAATGGCAAGTCACCACGCATTGCATATTCTATTCTCACAAGAGATAGGAAATTTGGAGGCTTTGGGATGCCTGATGTAAAGTTATATTATACTGCTATCCAGTTATGTAGGTGTATAGCTGTCATGACCCGTAAATCTAATTCCCTTTGCACACGGCTTGAATATATACTACTCACCAACCAGGATCTGCTCACTCTATGGGGTGTTAGACCCTTTTCAGCCAACCATTACGCCTCATCCCCTGTTTGGAAAGGAATGCTAGTAGAATGGTCTAAGACGGTGAAGTCCCAACAGTTTAGCTTTCCTAATCCTTGTATGCCTCTTAAATTGTTGCAGAGCTATATTCATCCTTCTGTGTCAAACCCCTCTGGAATTTGGTCTAGGCTCGCTGGCTTGTCTATGCGGGATGTCCTTCTTCCAGATGGTAGTTTGCATTGGGATTTAATTATGGACCGCCCTGAAATTAAGACTGCTCCATTCTTCCACTTGGCAGATTTTAGGAGAGATACTAAGTTATGCGTGGGAACCTTTGCTAGTAATAACTCCCCCTCCTGGCTTGAGAAGAAAATCCTGACTCCTAGGCCCCCTCTTAGGCCATTATCCCAGATGTATAAGGAAATGCTTTCCTCCTTGCCACCAGAGCTGGGATACTTGACTTCCTGGGAGCGAGAGCTTTCTATGACCCTGACGGAACCAGAGAGAGCCTTTGTGTTGGCTCATTCTCACGGCTTTAGTCGTTGCGTAAGAATTCAGGAGAATTCTTTTAAGCTACTAAGCAGATGGTATAAAACTCCTGAATTCTTGCACAAACTCAATCCTGAGGTACCTGAGGTGTGCTGGAGATGTGGCATAGAAACTGGCTCATTATCACACATCTGGTGGCTTTGTCACAAGATCCAACCGTTCTGGAGATCGATAGAATCAATGATCAACAGTATCTGCAAAACTAAAGTCGTTTTGGATGCTAAACTTATCTTACTATGGTGCCCTAATGACACGCTAACTCCCGCCAAAAACAACCTCCCTACAATGCTGATCACAGCAGCTAGATTACTGGTTCCCCTTCTGTGGAAAACAGATTCCCCCCCAAATCCTAGTATGTGGGCGGATAAAGTAGACCAAATTTACCGCTTTGAGGAACTGGCGCACTGGGAGACAAACTCCCGCCACTGTTTTCTGAAGTTATGGTCCCTGTGGAAATCACATAGAAATTTCACATGATAGAGCAGAACCCTCCCCTTCTTGTCCCCCCTTTTCCTCCCTTTTTCTCTCCTTTTCTTTTCTTTTTTGTCTCTTGTGATGTATATTTCTGATGATGATGATGATGGCTGGTACTGTTTACACATGACATGTATGCCAAATAACTATGGTGACTTTTAATGTTATTGTACTGATGTCCTGTGTGGGCGTGTGGCCTTATCTTCTTACCTCAATAAAAAGAAATATGGTTAAGAATATAACTACTATAATACTGCTCCTATGTACAAGAATATAGCTACTATAATACTGCTCCTATGTACAAGAATATAACTACTATAATACTGCTCCTATGTACAAGAATATAACTACTATAATACTGCTCCTATGTACAAGAATATAACTACTATAATACTGCTCCTATGTACAAGAATATATCTACTATAATACTGCTCCTATGTACAAGAATATAACTACTATAATACTGCCTCCTAGCTGTGAGGACGTGTGTGAGTAGCTCTCCTGAGCCTGTGGATGTCTGTCCAGAGCCCAGGGTGTGGCCAGCCCGGGCGGGGAACTTCCCTCAGCAAGGCCCAGGCTTCCAGGCCTACACTGGGAGAAAACTCCCAAACCATTCCTAAAGTGGATACTAATCCCAAAGTTTCCAGTCAGCAGCAGAATGAAGGAAATATTGTTGTTCTGAAGAGAGAAGAAGAGAAGAAAGTGAGTGCAGTGAAGATGCAAGCGGATCCCAAGTCCAGCCAGCAAGGTGCAGAGGTGATGAGCACAGGCCGTGCAGCAGGTGAGCAGCTCCCCTCTCCTGCACACAGACAGAGACGGACATCACTGGAGAAACAAACATTGCAAGAAAACCTGAAACAGCAAGTTGTGGCTTCCAGCATGGCCTGCCAAGGCCGCACCAGATCTGCAGCAATGCCTCTACAGGTAACCAGGAATGCCATGTCTACAAACACTGCAAAGTGTGAACAGGCCTCAGCAGATGCAACTGCAAGTACTAGCAGTAAAGCTGGAAAGGCAAAGCTGCAGGAGACCGGTGAATCCAAACAGCCTGGACCCCTGCCCCGACCAGGACAGCAGGTGAAGGAGACCACGCGAGCACCTGAGCTGCAGATGGCGGAGGAGATCCCGGCTCTGGTAAGGAGAATGGGGGAGTTAAAGCACCACAAACAACTGCTGCAGATGCAGATAGACTGTGTATATAACCTGAAAACTGCGCACCCCGATAGTAACACATTGTACGATACCAAGCTGCACTCACTGAGCATAGAGCTGGCACAGGTGGTGAAGGAGATGGACTGTGTCCTGGAGAGGATGGGGCCCCTGGCCGAGTCCTACGGGAACCAGGAACGCTTCTCACAGCAGAGACAGAACAGTGACTCTGGATCCTGCTCCTCTAGAGCACAATCAGGGTCCGTGTCCCCAGATGAGCCCCGGCATGTGACACAACCAATACTGAAGCCTGCAAGTTTCTCTTTCCAGAAGGGAGGTGGGCAAGTGCAGCCGCAAGAACCTTCAGCTGTCCCTGAGCAACATCCTGGATATGTGGCACCACAAGTCCCAGCAGAGCCAGCCCAACGGCAGGACAGTGGACATGTATCCATGGGTCAGGGTGATGCGGAGACGCAGGAGAGCTCTGTTACTGGGGCACAGACCGGGGACATTGATATTGTACCTGAGGGGTCGGGGGCTGGGGATACTGTACAGTCTGTGTGGGATATAGAGGTGGATGGTGGTCAGGAAGGTGTACAGAATGATGTCTGTAATTTCCCCCCCTTAACACAACCCACATCGGATGAGACTGTCCCCTCTAGTGCAGACGCGCACCCCAATATTCAGGGTAGTGCCCCCCCCGTCAAGCCCCTCTAGTGGAGACACTCGCCCCAATACTCAGGGTAGTGAGCCCCGTCAGGATCCTCCCAGAAATGCCTGGAGCCGCGGCGCTCCATCCTTCACCTCCAGTGCAGGCTATACAGGCCAGGCGTTTAAGAGGAGGAACGTGGTGAGGTTTAAACACCGAGGCACCAAAGAAGACCTCCCCGATAGGAGGTTTGTGGTGAGGGAACTCCTGTGCCACCAGATGGGGTTTGCTCCAGAGGACATCCTGGCGGTGATAAATCTACCAGACAGGCAGGGCTATGATGTCAGCTTTAAGCTTATGTCTAGTCTGGATAGGTTCTGGGCAAACTTTGCCAGGGTTAGAGACACCGAGGGCTGGAATAAGTTCATTTTCATTCCCATTTCCAAGCCAGACACTGTTATTGTGAATGTTATTTTCTGGAATGAATCTGTTCCTCCCCAGGACATTGTGGTGTGGCTCCGGAGGCACGGTGACCTCGTGTCCGACCTCACTAAGAACAGGGACGATGATGGTGTCTGGACTGGAGGGTGGAAGGTGCTGGTGAAGCTGCGCCAGCACAATAACATCTCCTTACATCTCCCTAACTCCTTCTTTATCGGTAGAGAGAAGGGCGTCTGTTTCTATCCTGGGCAACCTAGAAAGTGCTTCAAGTGTGGCAAGGTCGGTCATGTGGCAAATGTGTGCACAGTAATCAAGTGCAACCTGTGCGGTGAGCTCGGCCATCTGAGTGCCACGTGTAAGAACGTTAGATGCAATCTCTGCGGACAGATAGGCCACTCACATAAGGATTGCCCAGATGCCTGGCATAACGTATGCAGGGAACTTCCAGATGAGGAGTTAGTGGAGGCCGCAGACGCTATAGAGGAGGAGGCTTTGATGTCAGGGACCATACTGACGAGGCACGAGGTACAACAGGGGTCAGGTGAGACAACACCCGAACCTCAGCCTTCAGAGAACACACAGGGCACCATGGAGGTGGTCACTCAGGACCAGTCTCAGGCAGCCGCCTCTGTATCACCTTCTGTATATGAAGAGGCCAAGAGGAACAAAAGGAGGAAAAAAGATAAGTCTTCCCGTAAGTCTGAGGAGGAACATAACCTGGGCCAAAACACCAGGAAAAAAGTCAGTACCGGTGCAGGCGTCATGGTCCTATCAAACAGATATGAGGCGTTATCAGAGTCTGATGGGGATTATGAGGAAGAGCAACAGAGAATAGATAATGAGTGTGAGGCAGACACAGGGGACCCCCCAACAAAGAAGAAGCCCCCTCCTGTAGAAGCCCCTGTAGAGTCAGATATGGAGACCGGTGGTAGGCAGGAAGCCTCTGATCCTGACCTATGATGATGGGAGTCACTTATCTGCTCTTTCTCTGTTGTCTTGTGATGGCTGGGTTTTTTCTAAAAGTTGCTTCGAGCAATGTGAACAGCATCAAAGTAAGAAGGACCAGACACGCGGTATACGATCACCTCAGATACCTGGATGCAGATGTCATCTTTCTGCAGGAGACACGTTTGAACACCTTGGGGCATCTACGTGAGGCTGAGAGTGAATGGCGGTCCGGTCCTTCTTACTGGTCGCTGGCTGTGGAGCCTTATGCCGGGGTGGCCATATTGTTTAACACCAATGACGTGACTGTGCACAGGTTAACGGAGGTAGCTATGGGAAGGTGCCTGGTGCTGGAAGTGACCATCCATGGTAGACGGCTCCGCTTTATTAACATCTACGGCCCACAGACAGTGGCTGAGAGAATCCAGCTGTTTAATGATGTAAAGCAGTATCTTTTTACCTCTATACCTGTGGTAATGGCGGGGGACTTTAATGTCACTTTGTCATCAGGTGACCGGTCCTCGGGCAGAGCGGTGGTCAGAGACTCCAGAGTCTTAAGTAACATAATATCGCAGGCTGGCCTAAGTGATGTCTTCACATGGGGTGGCAGAAAGCCAAACTTCACATATTCTTGTGCTGACAGAAGCAGTAGAATCGACATGGCTTTTGTGAACCCCACAGAGACTGTTAGCGGGATAAGTGAGAAGGTCGTCCCCTACTCTGACCACCTGGCTTTGTTTTTTTGCTTGGGAGCCACTAGACGCTCTGATATTGGTAGAGGGCTATGGAGGCTTAATTCCAGCCTCCTGGATGATGTCTATGTCCAGGATTGTGTCCACTCTCTTTTCCAGGTTCAGCTACAGAGAGTGGACTTTTATAACAACGTGGCCGACTGGTGGGAGGATGTCAAGGTGGAGATCAGATCCCTCTTACAGAGACTGTCAGTTAAAAGAGGGAAGAGTAAGTATAGCCAGTATCTCAGGCTGCGGAAAGAATTGGAGTCACTGTATTCGGCGGGTGGGGATGAAAAACAAAAGATCGACCGACTGAAATCTGAGATAAGGCAGTATCAGTACAGCAGGTACACCTCCCTGGTTCTGGAACGGGATTATGGGACCTTAGGGGCTCCTGATCCCTTTGAGAATTGCAGGGAACGTGTGGCTAATAAATCGGTGGCAGGTCTCACTGACTCCCAGGGTGTTTTGCAGGAATCTCGGGAGGGTATCCTGGGGGTGGTGAGATCTTACTATGCTGACTTATTTCAGAAGAAGGTTTTGGATAAAGAGAAGATGACTCAATTCTTGGAGGCAACTCCAGGCCCTGATACTAATGATGTGGACTTTTCTCCTTTGACAGCAGAATTAACGGTGGAGGAAGTTAAAGTGGCCATTGATCAGTTACATCTGAAGAAGGCACCAGGTCCAGATGGTATAACAGCAGAATTCTATAAGAAGTTCAGAGACCACTTGGCCCCAATCCTCGTGGAGGTGTACAAAAATTGTCTAGAAAATCACCTGATGCCTCCGTCCATGAGGGTGTCCTCGCTAATTCTGCTGTCTAAAGGTAAGGAGCCTAGTGACATCAAGAACTGGAGGCCGATTGCCCTCTTGAATGTCGACAGGAAGATTCTGGCAAAAATCCTGTTCTCTAGGTTAGTCTGTTTGTCCCGGGCACTGTTGGCAGGCTGTCAGTTTGGCACAGTAAAAGGGCGGAACATCTCTGGAGCAGTCATCTCGATAAGGGAGATGTTTGAGAGATGTAAAGCTCTGAGGTGTGGGAGATATGTTGTAGGTCTGGACCAGGCTAAAGCCTTTGACAGAGTGGATCACGAGTATCTATGGGCCACTTTGTCAAAGTACGGTATTCCAGGACAATTTGTAGATTGGCTGAAAACTTTATATTGTGAGGCGAAGAGCTTTCCTCTAATCAATGGTTGGCAAGGGGACACTTTTGAAGTAGAGGCAGGGGTGAGACAGGGTTGCCCTTTGAGTCCACTGCTGTATGTGTTTGCCTTGGACCCGTTCCTGAGGTCACTACAGGAGTGTGATTTTCAGGGGGTGCTGGTCCCCCACTGCTTGCCTTTGAAAGTAGTTGCCTATGCGGATGATGTGACTGTGGTGATATCTGAGCCTCGAGAGGTGGAGATGTTGTCTGCAGCCATCAGAAGCTACTCGGAGGCCTCAGGGTCTCTAGTCAACCTTGAGAAGAG
The DNA here is from genome assembly GCF_905171765.1 of Bufo bufo. NCBI lineage: Eukaryota > Metazoa > Chordata > Amphibia > Anura > Bufonidae > Bufo > Bufo bufo. Next base: position 19,134,313 of record NC_053393.1, on the reverse strand, counting down.
TCAAGCTCTCTGGACTTTAAGTACTGATCCAGACTTTGATCTGCCACAATTTGCAAAGGCCTCCACCTATATTAAAATCCTTGGGGTCAAATTTGGGAGGGAAGATAATGCCAAACTAAATTGGGAAGAAAAGTTGGATTCCGGAAATGCAAAGGTTCAGCGATGGAAGAACTGGAGGCTGACCTATAGAGAAAGGGTTACTATGTTGAAGACTTACCTGGTCCCCGTCTTCTTGTACGTCTCTGTTGTCTTTCCTTTGCCAGAACCTTTCTCGGCTAGGCTCTTTAGCCTGTTCTTCCAACTTTTGTGGGGGAACAGGTTGAACCCAATAAAAAGAGGGATCACCTACCTACAGAGGAGAGAGGGTGGGCTGGATATGTTAAATCCAAGGGTGTTCTTTGACTCCATGTTTCTGAAAGTTAATTTTGGTTGCCTGGACTCAAACAGCAGCTCCCTGTGGGTGAACAGTGTCAGGGACTGGATATTGCCTTTTGCAGAGTCTTGGGTGCGAGGCGGCAGTCTCAAGAGGGGTCGGTTTACTCGTGGCTTCCTCCCCCAGTACCTGGAATATGGTCTAAAGTGTGTGAAGAAATGGGGAATAGACAAGGTGTATCTGGAGACTAAGACCAGGAAGGATCTCTATATAAGGATCTGTAGGACCTTCTATAACTTGCAGCCAGCACTGAGAGACTGCACAACCGCCAACTTGCAGAAAAGTCTTAGGTTCCTCAACGGACCAAGGCTTCCTGCAAAGTTGTTTGACATTGCCTGGCTGTCATTCCATGGGAAGCTTTTTGTCAGAGGCAATTTAAAGTTCCTGAGTGTTCTAGATCGCATGTGTCCCTTGGGCTGTCAGCAGGAGGAGACTATGGAACATTTTATAACCGAGTGCTGGGGAGGGCGACAGATATGGCAGGAGATAACCAGCAAGCTAAAAATCCCAAGACTGCAGTCTCTGACCTACCCAGACATTGTATATGGTGTGACATCACAGGTAGCTGACATTGACCGGGGGACCATGCATCTGATCATTACCATCGTTAAATACTATCACTGGCATACAAGAACAAGAGTGTCCATCCACAGTGAGCCCTTCAATCATGAGAAAGCCGTAAACCTCATCCTGTCGGAGCTAAGGTGGATCAGATCTATAGAAGTTAGGAGAAAGGGCGAGAATGAAAAATTATGGAGGAATGTATATTTGGAGTAATTTTTGGTTCATGTATCCTGAAATTATGTTATTTATTCATCTTTTCTCCCATTTATTTGCAATGGACTCTTAAGTTAAAGTTATTATAAATTTATTATTTTGATGATATGTATGATTTCAGTTTAATAATTGTTTGTTCATTCTTATTTTGAAATGTATTATTGTATTTTTGCTTGTTTATACTAATAAAAATTGCCTCCTATGTACAAGAATATAACTACTATAATACTGCCTCCTGTGTACAAGAATATAACTACTATAATACTGCCTCCTATGTACAAGAATATACCTACTATAATACTGCTCCTATGTACAAGAATATAACTACTATAATACTGCTCCTATGTACAAGAATATAACTACTATAATACTGCTCCTATGTACAAGAATATAACTACTATAATACTGCCTCCTGTGTACAAGAATATAACTACTATAATACTGCTCCTATGTACAAGAATATAACTACTATAATACTGCTCCTATGTACAAGAATATAACTACTATAATACTGCCTCCTATGTACAAGAATATAACTACTATAATACTGCTCCTATGTACAAGAATATAACTACTATAATACTGCTCCTATGTACAAGAATATAACTACTATAATTCTGCTCCTATGTACAAGAATATAACTACTATAATACTGCTCCTATGTACAAGAATATAACTGCTATAATACTGCCTCCTATGTACAAGAATATAACTACTATAATACTGCCTTCTATGTACAAGAATATAACTACTATAATACTGCCTTCTATGTACAAGAATATAACTACTATAATACTGCCTCCTATGTACAAGAATATAACTACTATAATACTGCCTCCTATGTACAAGGATATAACTACTATAATGCTGCTCCTATGTACAAGAATATAACTACTATAATACTGCCTCCTATGTACAAGAATATAACTACTATAATACTGCCTCCTATGTACAAGAATATAACTACTTTAATACTGCTCCTCTGTACAAGGATATAACTACTATAATGCTGCTCCTATGTACAAGAATATAACTACTATAATACTGATCCTATGTATAAGAATTAAAGTACTATAATACTGCCTCCTATGTACAATATAACTACTGTAATACTATGTAGATCCCTGTACCGTTGTCAGTTCTCCTTTATGACCCGCCCCCATCACTCAGTAACTACAGGATATTTAGCTGCCATTGCACAGAGCAGTGGCCGTTCTCATTGTGCCGTTGTCAGCACCACCTCAGTATTGTCAGCTTCTTTCTTCCCTCTCTTCCATCACGGTGGATACAATACTCAGTCACACTGGCTGCCAATGTTCCGACCTGGCCGTAGCTTTATATTGTTATTACAGCGCCGTCATTCTACCTTATCTGGAATCGTTCACTTACGGGCTGTAAATTAGGCATAAACAGCTTTTATTTGCCGTTGTATATTTTCCTGGACCGGAGGAAATGGAAAGTGGATGTAGCCAGCACAGTGATCCAGCTCCGAGCTTCTGCCCAAACAACCTCATTTGCATCAGTAAGAGATTGTAATGACTTTCTCAACTAAGCATACCCATGCAGTTAATTACTTTTTTCCAAATGAAAGGCCAAAATTATTTCCTCGTCGAAGAAGTCAATCACGCATCAAAAAAAAAAAAAAGTGCAGAAAGCTGTAGCTCCTGGAGCAATTATTATAAAATTAATTTCCCCAGACCAGTGGAGCAGAGTGCCGCGCATCCCCTGCATGTTCTATGAGTCAGACACCCAGCAAGCCGCCATTCAGTGAATAAACCAGCATAGGGCCCAAAGGTTCCCCAGGTCCCAGGGAACACAAACTCTATGCTTTCTGTCCACAATAACGATTTCTTGTCCTAGTTGTATTCATTATTCTGGAAATTAAAGGCATTATATTAAAGGGACAGTCTGGATCAGAGGGCCACACACATCTTTTTTTTGTATATTTTCTATATTTAGACTGCAAAAGGGTTAAAAATGCCTTTTTCCATGTACTTCTGTGTAAAAGGCAAATACCAGTTAATAGGTCATAGAACCAGTCACTAGGGCTTGTACACCTCTCCCCATAGGGAGGAGTGTACAATCGTGGCCAAAAGTTTTGAGAATTACATAAATATTGGAAATTGGAAAAGTTGCTGCTTAAGTTTTTATAATAGCAATTTGCATATACTCCAGAATGTTCTGAAGAGTGATCAGATGAATTGCATAGTCCTTCTTTGCCATGAAAATTAACTTAATCCCAAAAAAACCTTTCCACTGCATTTCATTGCTGTCATTAACCACCTCAGCCCCCAGTGCTTAAACACCCTGAAAGACCAGGCCACTTTTTACACTTCTGACCTACACTACTTTCACCGTTTATTGCTCGGTCATGCAACTTACCACCCAAATGAATTTTACCTCCTTTTCTTCTCACTAATAGAGCTTTCATTTGGTGGTATTTCATTGCTGCTGACATTTTTACTTTTTTTGTTATTAATCAAAATTTAACGATTTTTTTTGCAAAAAAATGACATTTTTCACTTTCAGTTGTAAAATTTTGCAAAAAAAACGACATCCATATAGAAATTTTGCTCTAAATTTATATTTCTACATGTCTTTGATAAAAAAAAATGTTTGGGTAAAAAAAAAATGGTTTGGGTAAAAGTTATAGCGTTTACAAACTATGGTACAAAAATGTGAATTTCCGCTTTTTGAAGCAGATCTGACTTTCTGAGCACCTGTCATGTTTCCTGAGGTTCTACAATGCCCAGACAGTACAAACACCCCACAAATGACCCCATTTCGGAAAGTACACACCCTAAGGTATTCGCTGATGGGCATAGTGAGTTCATAGAACTTTTTATTTTTTGTCACAAGTTAGCGGAAAATTATGATTTATTTATTTATTTATTTTTTTCTTACAAAGTCTCATATTCCACTAACTTGTGACAAAAAATAAAAAGTTCTATGAACTCACTATGCCCATCAGCGAATACCTTGGGGTCTCTTCTTTCCAAAATGGGGTCACTTGTGGGGTAGTTATACTGCCCTGGCATTCTAGGGGCCCAAATGTGTGGTAAGGAGTTTGAAATCAAATTCTGTAAAAAATGACCTGTGAAATCCGAAAGGTGCTCTTTGGAATATGGGCCCCTTTGCCCACCTAGGCTGCAAAAAAGTGTCACACATCTGGTATCTCCGTACTTAGGAGAAGGTGGGGAATGTGTTTTGGGGTGTCATTTTATATATACCCATGCTGGGTGAGAGAAATATCTTGGCAAAAGACAACTTTTCCCATTTTTTTATACAAAGTTGTCATTTGACCAAGATATTTATCTCACCCAGCATGGGTATATGTAAAAAGACACCCCAAAACACATTCCTCAACTTCTCCTGAGTACGGAGATACCAGATGTGTGACACTTTTTTGCAGCCTAGGTGGGCAAAGGGGCCCATATTCCAAAGAGCACCTTTCGGATTTCACTCCTCATTTTTTCCTGAATTTGATTTCAAACTCCTTACCACACATTTGGGCCCCTAGAATGCCAGGGCAGTATAACTACCCCACAAGTGACCCCATTTTGGAAAGAAGACACCCCAAGGTATTCTGTGAGGGGCATGGCGAGTTCCTAGAATTTTTTATTTTTTGTCACAAGTTAGTGGAAAATGATGATTTTTTTTTTCATACAAAGTCTCATATTCCACAAACTTGTGACAAAAAATAAAAACTTCCATGAACTCACTATGCCCATCAGCGAATACCTTGGGGTCTCTTCTTTCCAAAATGGGGTCACTTGTGGGGTAGTTATACTGCCCTGGCATTCTAGGGGCCCAAATGTGTGGTAAGTAGGTAAATGACCTGTGAAATCCGAAAGGTGCTCTTTGGAATGTGGGCCTCTTTGCCCACCTAGGCTGCAAAAAAGTGTCACACATCTGGTATCTCTGTATTCAGGAGAAGTTGAGGAATGTGTTTTGGGGTGTCTTTTTACATATACCCATGCTGGGTGAGATAAATATCTTGGTCAAATGCCAACTTTGTATAAAAAAATGGGAAAAGTTGTCTTTTGCCAAGATATTTCTCTCACCCAGCATGGGTATATGTAAAATGACACCCCAAAACACATTCCCCAACTTCTCCCGATTACGGAGATACCAGATGTGTGACACTTTTTTGCAGCCTAGGTGGGCAAAGGGGCCCATATTCCAAAGAGCACCTTTCGGATTTCACAGGTCATTTTTTACAGAATTTGATTTCAAACTCCTTACCACACATTTGGGCCCCTAGAATGCCAGGGCAGTATAACTACCCCACAAGTGACCCCATTTTGGAAAGAAGAGACCCCAAGGTATTCGCTGATGGGCATAGTGAGTTCATGGAACTTTTTATTTTTTGTCACAAGTTAGTGGAATATGAGACTTTGTATGAAAATAAAAATAAAAAAAAGAATAAGCATTTTCCACTAACTTGTGACAAAAAATAAAAAATTCTAGGAACTCGCCATGCCCCTCACGGAATACCTTGGGGTGTCTTCTTTCCAAAATGGGGTCACTTGTGGGGTAGTTATACTGCCCTGGCATTTTCCAGGGGCCCTAATGTGTGGTAAGTAGGTAAATGACCTGTGAAATCCTAAAGGTGCTCTTTGGAATATGGGCCCCTTTGCCCACCTAGGCTGCAAAAAAGTGTCACACATGTGGTATCGCCGTATTCAGGAGAAGTTGGGGAATGTGTTTTGGGGTGTCATTTTACATATACCCATGCTGGGTGAGAGAAATATCTTGGCAAAAGACAACTTTTCCCATTTTTTTATACAAAGTTGGCATTTGACCAAGATATTTCTCTCACCCAGCATGGGTATATGTAAAATGACACCCCAAAACACATTCCCCAACTTCTCCTGAGTACGGCGATACCAGATGTGTAACACTTTTTTGCAGCCTAGATGCGCAAAGGTGCCCAAATTCCTTTTAGGAGGGCATTTTTAGACATTTGGATACCAGACTTCTTCTCACGCTTTGGGGCCCCTAGAATGCCAGGGCAGTATAAATACCCCACATGTGACCCCATTTTGGAAAGAAGACACCCCAAGGTATTCAATGAGGGGCATGGCGAGTTCATAGAAATTTTTTTTTTTTGGCACAAGTTAGCGGAAATTGATATTTTTAATTTTTTTCTCACAAAGTCTCCCGTTCCGCTAACTTGGGACAAAAATTTCAATCTTTCATGGACTCAATATGCCCCTCACGGAATACCTGGGGGTGTCTTCTTTCCGAAATGGGGTCACATGTGGGGTATTTATACTGCCCTGGCATTCTAGGGGCCCTAAAGCGTGAGAAGAAGTCTGGAATATAAATGTCTAAAAAATTTTACGCATTTGGATTCCGTGAGGGGTATAGTGAGTTCATGTGAGATTTTATTTTTTGACACAAGTTAGTGGAATATGAGACTTTGGGCCAAAAAAATATCTGAATGGAGCCTTACAGAGGGGTGATCAATGACAGGGGGGTGATCAATGACAGGGGGGTGATCAATGACAGGGGGGTTGATCAATGACAGGGGGGTTGATCAATGACAGGGGGGTGATCAGGGAGTCTATATGGGGTGATCACCACAGTCATTGATCATGCCCCTGTAAGGCTTCATTCAGACGTCCGGATGCGTTTTGCGGATCCGATCCATCTATCAGTGGATCCGTAAAAATCATGCGGACGTCTGAATGGAGCTTTACAGGGGGGTAATCAATGACAGGGGGGTAATCAATGACAGGGGGGTGATCAGGGAGTCTATATGGGGTGATCACCACAGTCATTGATCACGCCCCTGTAAGGCTTCATTCAGACGTCCGGATGCGTTTTGCGGATCCGATCCATCTATCAGTGCATCCGTAAAAATCATGCGGACATCTGAATGGAGCTTTACAGGGGGGTGATCAGGGAGTCTATATGGGGTGATCACCACAGTCATTGATCACGCCCCTGTAAGGCTTCATTCAGACGTCCGGATGCGTTTTGCGGATCGGATCCATCTATCAGTGCATCAGTAAAAATCATGCGGACATCTGAATGGAGCTTTACAGGGGGGTGATCAGGGAGTCTATATGGGGTGATCACCACAGTCATTGATCATGCCCCTGTAAGGCTTCATTCAGACGTCCGGATGCGTTTTGCGGATCCGATCCATCTATCAGTGGATCCGTAAAAATCATGCGGACGTCTGAATGGAGCTTTACAGGGGGTTGATCAATGACAGGGGTGTAATCAATGACAGGGGGGGTTATCAGGGAGTCTATATGGGGTGATAACCACAGTCATTGATCACGCCCCTGTAAGGCTTCATTCAGACGTCCGGATGCGTTTTGCGGATCCGATCCATCTATCAGTGGATCCGTAAAAATCATGCGGACATCTGAATGGAGCTTTACAGGGGGGTAATCAATGACAGGGGGGTGATCAATGACAGGGGGGTGATCAGGGAGTCTATATGGGGTGATCAGGGGTGATCAGGGGCTAATAAGGGGTTAATAAGTGACGGGGGGGGGGGGTGTAGTGTAGTGTAGTGGTGCTTGGTGGGACTTTACTGAGCTACCTGTGTCCTCTGGTGGTCGATCCAAACAAATGGGACCACCAGAGGACCAGGTAGCAGGTATATTAGACGCTGTTATCAAAACAGCGTCTAATATACCTGTTAGGGGTTAAAAAAAACACATCTCCAGCCTGCCAGCGAACGATCGCCGCTGGCAGGCTGGAGATCAACTCTCTTACCTTCCGTTCCTGTGAGCGCGCGCGCCTGTGTGCGCGCGTTCACAGGAAATCTCGGCCATCGCGAGATGACGCATATATGCGTGACTCTGCGCAGGGCTGCCACCTCCGGAACGCGATCCTGCGTTAGGCGGTCCGGAGGTGGTTAATGGACCTGCTGAGATCATTTCAGTAATCGTCTTGTTAACTCAGGTGAGAATGTTGACGAGCACAAGGCTGGAGATCATTATGTCAGGCTGATTGGGTTAAAATGGCAGACTTGACATGTTAAAAGGAGGGTGATGCTTGAAATCATTGTTCTTCCATTGTTAACCATGGGGACCTGCAAAGAAACGCGTGCAGCCATCATTGCGTTGCATAAAAATGGCTTCACAGGCAAGGATATTGTGGCTACTAAGATTGCACCTAAATCAACAATTTATAGGATCATCAAGAACTTCAAGGAAAGAGGTTAAATTCTTGTTAAGAAGGCTTCAGGGCGTCCAAGAAAGTCCAGCAAGCGCCAGGATCTTCTCCTAAAGAGGATTCAGCTGCGGGATCGGAGTGCCACCAGTGCAGAGCTTGCTCAGGAATGGCAGCAGGCAGGTGTGAGCGCATCTGCACGCACAGTGAGGCAAAGACTTTTGGAAGATGGCCTGGTGTCAAGAAGGGCAGCAAAGAAGCCACTTCTCTCCAAAAAAAACATCAGGGAGAGATTGATCTTCTGCAGAAAGTTTGGTGAATGGACTGCTGAGGACTGGGGCAAAGTCATATTCTCCGATGAAGCATCTTTCCGATTGTTTGCGGCATCTGGAAAAAGGCTTGTCCGGAGAAGAGAAGGTGAGCGCTACCATCAGTCCTGTGTCATGCCAACAGTAAAACATCCTGAGACCATTCATGTGTGGGGTTGCTTCTCATACAAGGGAGTGGGCTCACTCACAATTTTGCCCAAAAACACAGCCATGAATAAAGAATGGTACCAAAACACCCTCCAACAGCAACTTCTTCCAACAATCCAACAACAGTTTGGTGAAGAACAATGCATTTTCCAGCACGATGGAGCACCGTGCCATAAGGCAAAAGTGATAACTAAGTGGCTCGGGGACCAAAACGTTGACATTTTGGTTCCATGGCCTGGAAACTCCCCAGATCTTAATCCCATTGAGAACTTGTGGTCAATCCTCAAGAGGCGGGCGGACAAACAAAAACCCACTAATTCTGACAAACTCCAAGAAGTGATTATGAAAGAATGGGTTGCTATCAGTCAGGAATTGGCCCAGAAGTTGATTGAGAGCATGCCCAGTCGAATTGCAGAGGTCCTGAAAAAGAAGGGCCAACACTGCAAATACTGACTCTTTGCATAAATGTCATGTAATTGTCGATAAAAGCCTTTGAAACGTATGAAGTGCGTGTAATTATATTTCACTACATCACAGAAACAACTGAAACAAAGATCTAAAAGCAGTTTAGCAGCAAACTTTGTGGAAACTAATATTTGTGTCATTCTCAAAACTTTTGGCCACGACTGTAGACACATGGAAGCCTTGTGGAGATACGTACACGGCTTAAAGGGGTTTTCCAGAATTTTACTACTCATCGGTGGGGGTCCGACACGTGGGACCCCTGCCGATCAGCTGGTTGAGAAGGCACTGACACTCCTGTGAGCGCTGCGGCCTTCTCTTTGCTTACCACTCACAGCAGCATACATTGTATAGCGGCTGCTCTTGGTATTGCGCTTATATTTACTTATATGGGGCTGAGCGCCCTACCAAGCACAGCCGCTATGCAATGTACAGCGCTGTGCTTGGTAAGGAAAGAGAAGGCCACAACACTCCCAGTGGTCGGATCCTCACCAATCAAGACACTGATGACTTATCCTGAGGATAGGTCACCAGTATTAAAATCCCCAAAAACCTCTTTAACCAGAAGGTTCTAGACTTCACAGCAGAAATTGTCCAGAAGACAAAGGCTTCCAGACCTGGATAAGCTTAATTGAGGCAGAATCCAGATATGCAAACTATAGTACATCCTGTTGTGGAAACCTGTTGTAACCTTAAAGGGGTTGTCCGTGTTATTTTTTTGTTCTTTCTATGTTCCTAACTGGGCAAATATAACAGCTTTCCAATTCACTCACTTTATCTCCAGTGGCTGGTTTCTCAGATCTCACTGAGGGTCACATGACCTGTGATGTCAGCTTCTCTCCCTGCTCTGATAATGTTTGTGCACAAGCCTGAGAGATCTGTACACTAGACGTCACTGTGCTGGCCACGCCCCCCTGCAGTGCCAGCTGCTGCTTATTGCTCTCTCCCAGGATTCTTAACCCCTTCAGCTGTACAGACTCAGGGCTGAAGTGTTTACTGTGTAGCTGCAGGCAGTGAGGAGACAAATGCTGGGCACAGGAGCTGAAAGAGAAGTTCTGCAGAGCATTACAGGTAGGGGGAAGATACTGTGTGTATTAGCAGTGTCATTATACAGCTGGGACTTGTAGTTCTACACTTACAACATGCTGCTGAGACTCCCAGCAGGCACACATGTCACTCAGGGCACCATCTGTATTCACTCCCTTAGCAGTGCAGGGGGAGGGGCAGAGATTGTTTTTATTGCAAGTAAACAAACAAAGGGCCAGAAGAAAACCAGGGAAATTATGAAATAGATATTTTTTTTTGCCTAAAACTTGCTTAGCTCAGTTATATATCGCTGACCATCAGATTTACAGTGCTATATCTTTTTTTTCCATAACTCGGACAACCCCTTTACGTAACTCTGAGTACGGCAACCAGTACAAAATGTGTAGAACTTGTGGTCCGCCCTGTGGTTGCATCATACAAAAGAAAGCGTTGCACCTCTATATTATGGATGCTTATACAAAAGTCAGATACAGAAGTGCAGTGTGAGAAAAATGGATTTAAGGATAAGTCTCTGCCTGCTAACTGTGACTGCAACTGTGTAACTTGTGGGATCTGCTTAAACTGCACAATGTGTAGGAACTGCCAGTCCATGCATGCTGAGAACTGTAAGGCTGGTTTCACACGGGCGTTGCGGGAAAATGTGCGGGTGAGTTGCGGGAACATGCACGATTTTTCCGCGCGAGTGCAAAACATTGAAATGCGTTTTGCACTCGCGTGAGAAAAATCGCGCATGTTTGGTACCCAAACCCGAACTTCTTCACAGAAGTTCGGGCTTGGGATCGGTGTTCTGTAGATTGTATTATTTTCCCTTATAACATGGTTATAAGGGAAAATAATGGCATTCTGAATACAGAATGCATAGTAAAGTAGCGCTGGAGGGGTTAAAAAAATAAATAAAAATTAAACTCACCTTAATCCACTTGCTCGCGCAGCCGGCATCTCTTCTGTCCCTATCACATGATCCATCACCGTGGTAAAAGATCATGTGATGGACCATGTGATGACCGGAGTGACGTCACCAAAGGTCCTTTTCCTGCAATGAGCAAAGAAGAAGACAGAAGAGAAGCCGGGCTGCGCGAGCAAGTGGATTAAGGTGAGTTGAATTTTTTTTTAAAAAATTTTTTAACCCCTCCAGCCCTATTGTACTATGCATTCTGTATTCAGAATGCTATTATTTTCCCTTATAACCATGTTAAAAGGGAAAGTAATAATGATCGGGTCTCCATCCCGATCGTCTCCTAGCAACCGTGCGTGAAAATCGCACCGCATCCGCACTTGCTTGCGATTTTCACGCAGCCCCATTCACTTCTATGGGGCCTGCGTTGCGTGAAAAACGCAGAATATAGAACATGCTGCGATTTTCACGCAACGCACAAGTGATGCATGAAAATCACCGCTCATGTGAACAGCCCCATAGAAATGAATGGGTCAGGATTCAGTGCGGGTGCAATGCGTTCAACTCACGCGGAATACTCGCCCGTGTCAAAGGGGCCTAACAGATGTGTTTGAACTTCATTCTTTTATAAAGAATTGTTTTACTGCACCATTGCCTCATCATTGCCACCAGCGTTGCAGGTGACCCTGCCTTGCACCTCAAAAGTCATCACCATCAAGGGCATGCCAAACCACGTTCAGGCAGGAGAATCCCCAGAACCAGGGAAGAACGGTGTGCCGTTCTCATCTCTGCACAGCCCAGAGGAGTGTCAGTGAGCAACTACAACCACCATTTTTGCCATCACTCCTCTCCTCTGCTCTCCTCTCCTGAGCTGGCTGCACAGGGGTATAAGTAAAAGTACTTTCATGCTAGTGTTGAACGGATCCAGCAGGCAGTTCCGGCAACGGAACTGCCTGCTTGATCTGGCACACCGTATGCAAACAGAAATATGTTTTTTCAGGATCTGTTAGACGGATCTGGTGAAATACCGAATCCGTCTCATCCGGTATCATTCGGAATAACGGATCCGATATTTAACGGAACCGATCAAAAGCAAAAAATAACTCCTCCTATGACCTGGAGCATGCACAGACCGGAAAACCGGATCCGGCGATGCGGCAAATTCCGGAACACTTGGTACCGGATCCGGCATTAATACATCTCTATGGAAATTAATGCCGGATCCGGCAAGTGCGGTAGTGTTCTGGGATTTTGGCTGGAAAAAAAACGCAGCATGCTGCGGTATTTTTTTCCGGTCAAATACCATACAAGGGACAGAGCGGAAGACATTCTGATGCATACTGAACGGATTGCTTTCCATTCAGAATGCATTAGGACAAAACCGATGTGTTTTTTTCCGGTATTGAGACTCTTTACCGGATTTCAATACCAGAAAAGAATAACACATGGAATCACATGGACCAGAGGAATATTTATATAAAGCCCCAAACTTTATTTATAGAAGATAAAAATAAAAATTAAGTAAAATAAAATAAAACGTAGGTGCAATATATAATAATTTTTTTTTAAAAGATAAAAAAATGTAAAAAAATTGGCCAATCACAACATTGATAGCCATTGTGGGGTTTTTCTCTGGTAGATAGGGTAAGCGGGCGCAGTACAGAGGTAAAATACAAGTTCTTAACTGAAAACATCAGTGTTTATTCACACTTGAGGCAATTGCACAAAACAGCACGTAACTTTACATGTTAATTCACACACAATGGAAAGCTCATATAACACAAGTCACCTTGCTGGCAGTTCTGCCTCCAGTAGTCCACAGCAGGCTTTAGGGGGCCTGTTTCCCCAGCATGCCGCTCTCAGCCCTCCAGCACGGCACAAAGCCTCAGATCCCAAAAACAAAGACATCTCTGCTGAGCCCAGCTGCCTATTTAAACTCAAAACTCCGGTCCAGTATTTGACCTCATCTGGCTGGAAACCAGCCCAGCCGCTCATGCTGGAAGGAAAATACCTGCCTTGCCAGACACAACCCCTCACTGTGTCACATACCCCCCTCCCCCTTTGTTCAACCCTGAGGGGGTGGACACATGCCAGACAATGCACCCAGGACATGCACCCAGGACAGGGCAACCGCGTTTCCCTGCAACCAGCCTGCTCTGTGTTCTACCGAGAACTTAAAGTTCTGCAGAGACAAAAACCATCTGGTGACCCGGGCACTTCTGTCTTTGGCCTGGCTCATTCACTTGAGAGGGGAGTGGTCGGTCACCAGGCAGAACTTTCTCCCCAACAAATAGTAGCGAAGAGACTCGAGTGCCCACTTGATGGCCAGGCACTCTTTCTCCACTATACTGCACCTGGTATCGCCTGAGGTGAGCTTGCGGCTTAGGAAGACAACGGGATGCTCCCCCCGTTGACTTCCTGAGACAGTACAGCACTGAGGCCTACTTCGGAGGCATCTGTTTGTTCTACGAACTCCCTCTTGAAGTCGGGCGTCACCAAAACCGATGACCCACACAGGGCCGACTTCAAAGGGGCAAAAGCCTCTTCCGCCCGATCATCCCGGCGAACCATCACAGATTTTCGTCCCTTTAAGAGCCCTGTCAATGGCACGGCTAGAGTAGCAAAGTTGGGAACAAACCTCATGTAATAGCCCACCATTCCCAGGAATTACTTTTTTTGCCTAGTGGTGACAGGTCAGGGCCAATTCCGTATCGCCTCTATTTTCTTCACTTGGGGTTTGATGACTCCACGCCCAATGACATACCCCAGGTACTTAGTCTCCTCTAACCCTATCGCTCATTTTTTTGGGTTACCGGTTAGTCCAGCCTTCCAAAGGGAGTCCACTACAGCCTGCACTTTGGGTAGGTGACTTTCCCAGCCGGTACTGTGGATGACAATATCGTCCAGGTAAGCTGAAGCGTACCGACGATGTGGACGAAGTACAATGTACATTAGTCGCGGAAAAGTGGCGGGGGCGCCATGCAGACCAAAGGTAAGACCTTATATTGATATAGCCTCTCAGTCGTGATGAAGGCAGTTTTCTCTTTGGCAGCCTTCGTTAAGGGCACCTGCCAGTACCCTTTCGTGAGGTCCAAAACAGAAAAATACCAGGCCTGTCCTAACCTCTCGATGAGCTCATCCACCCGGGGCATGGGATACGCATCGAATTTGGAAACCTCGTTAAGTTTTCGAAAGTCGTTACAAAACCGCAATGCCCCATCCGGCTTGGGTATCAATACTATAGGACTGGCCCACTCACTTTTTGATTCCTCAATGACGTCTAGCTGCAACATTAGCTGCACCTCCTCCGATATGGCTTGTCGCCGAGCCTCGGGTACCCGGTATGGTTTTAATCAGACTTTTGCCTTAGGCTCAGTGACAATGTCATGCTGGATTATGGAAGTGAATCCAGGAAGGTCCGAGAACACATCCGTGTTCCGACTAACAAACTTCCTTGCCTCCTAAGTCTGTTTAGAGGAGAGGCTGTCAGCAATTTTTACTGTGGCAGCTGCCTCTCTTGCATCAGACAGAGGTCCATACCTCTTCTCCTAGAAAACCTGGCCGCGGGCTGTCTTCTGTACAGGTTTCCCTATCTTACCACGGTTTGAGTAAATTCACATGCGCAGGGTTTCACCGCCCTGGCTGGTGTACCTTGTAGTTTACATCTCCAATTTTCTTGAGTACCTCGTAGGGCCCCTGCCACCTAGCCAGGAACTTACTGTCCACGGTCGGCACCAGAACCAAAACCCGATCACCCGGGATAAAGATCCAGACCCGAGCCTGCCGATTATAGACCCGACTCTGGGCTCACTGAGCTGCCTCCATATGCTACCTAACAAGAGGCAACACTGTCTCTATCCGATCTTGCATCTGGGTAACGTACTCAATGACACTTTTATGTAGAGTGGGTTGTTGTTCCCACGCCTCATTTGCCACGTCCAAGAGGCCGCTAGGGTGTCTGCCATATAGCGGTTCGAAGGGCGAGAACCCAGTAGAGGGGTACCTCTCGCACTGTGAACATGAGATAGGGCAGAAGGAGGTCCCAGTCCTTCCCATCTTTAGACACTACCTTTTTCAACATATTTTTTTATGTTTTTTTAATGTTTGGTTAAACCGTTCTACCAGACTGTCCTTTTGTGGATGGTAAAAGGACGTCTGTAGTTGTTCTTTGTAGTTGTGCAGCAACTTAGAGTTCCCTCATCACCTTGGACATAAAAGGGGTCCCTTGGTCGATCAGAACCTCTTTAGGTAGTCCTACTCGGGAAAACATCTCCATTAACTCCTTAGCTATGAGTTTGGCCGAGGTATGTCGCAATGGCACCACCTCCGGGTACCGAGTGGCGTAGTCTAGATTGACTAAGATGTCTTGATGCCCTCTGGCAGACTTCGGTACTGGGCCTATGAGATCCATAGCTATTCGGTCAAACAGTACTTTGATAATCAGGAGAGGTACTAGGGGACTACGTATATGTGGCTGGGGCTAGTTACCTGGCAGGTCGGGCAAAACTTACAAAACTCTTCCACTTCTTTGAATATGCTGGGCCAGTAAAACCTCTGTAGAATACGATCATGAGTTTTATGCAGCCCCAGGTGACCCGCAAGAACGTGTTGGTGGGCTAGATCTAACACAAGCTTGCAATAATCCTTGGGGACCACCAACTGTTCAATAGGCTCACCCCCTAGTCGGTTTACCCGATACAACATATCCTGATGAACCACAAAACGGGGAAACACTGACTCTGCCCTAGGTTGTTGTGGTTCACCATCTACTATTAACACATTTTCCCAGGCGCGGGTTGGGTCCTGACGTTGGTAGGTACCAAAATTATCCCCGGAGACATTGAGGTCTGCCAATTCAGGACCCGGCGGCAAGTCCTCCACGTCTCCCACCATCACACTTAGCGGGGTTGTCTCCCCCTCTTCCACCGAAGTGGCGGTCACCCCTACCGCTGGCCCTTCGGGCTCCCTCCTGAGCCGAGCCACTCTGCTAGGGGTACCCCTGTCTCATGGCTATCAGTCACTCTCATAGCAGGCCACAGTGCCAGGAAGCCCAGGAAGTCTCTCCCTATTATAAGTTTGTAGTGTAAATTTGGGGCAACTGCCACTTCGTGAGTCCATCTGCCAGCCCCTGTGGTTAGAGACACCAGGGCGGTGGGATAGTCTTTTAAGTCTCCATGAATGCAAATAACCCCGACTTTCCGGCCAGTATACTCCGCTGACCACATCAGGGGATCACTTACTAGGGACACCAGACTCTCTGAGTCCAGCAGAGCCTCCGCTGGAGTGTCTCCTATCTCCACCTGGCACAAGTGGTTTAGAGCTTTTGGGGTACCTGTTGCACACAGCTTCCTGGCATATAGCGACTGACGGTAGCCATAGTTAGTATCCATGGGTTCCACCTGATGGGGATAGTCAGCTCTTACATGGCCCAGCTCCTGACCGCCAGCAGACTATCTGAGCCAGGTCCGTAGAGGGTACACCCCGGATGGGTTTGGTTGGTACAAGTCGCCGGGTCTGGGATGGAGATTTACAGGGTTTGACTGCCCCCTCCCAAAAGAACCCACTGTAACAGTCTTAGTAGCCTCGTAGCGCTCCGCCAGGTCCAACATTTCTAGGGCGTTGCCAGGAGACACCTGGCTGATCCAGTGCTGGAGAAGGGGTGGCAGAGCCCTCCAGAACATATCAGCCAATAGTCTATCCAGCATAGCCGTGGGACTCAACACATCAGGCTGTAGCCACTTTTGGAAGAGGTGGAGTAAGTCATAATACTGGGTCCTCGCAGGCTCAGCCGGCTTAAAGAGGACCTTTTTACCAGGATACATCTATAGAAATAGTTATATTACCTAACAGTGCGTCACCCAGTGATGTATTTCCACTTATTAATTTTTCAAAGGACCCCTCCGTTCGTCCGCTGTGGTCTCCGGTAGTTCTGGCACCTCATATGCTAATGAGGCGATTCGGTTCAACTAGGCGGTGACTGGAATTTGTCCTGGGCGCGGTTATCTTCTCCCTGGCTAAGAGCGCATCAAATCAGAGTGCCCCGCTCTTAGCCAGGGAGAAGGAGCCGAGCCGTGCGCCATCTTGGAGTCCCTTAGGGGGTGGTGGGAGTTAAATTTGTAAAACTAACATCATGCTCGTTTGCCTAGGGGGATTATTAGTAAAGGTTAAAGAAGTTTCTCGTTTTCTAGGGTTGTTTTTCATACTTACTGACAGGATCCTACTGCTGCTGCCGCCTATGCAGCCGCTGCGGTGCTCTCCGCCGGAGACTCCAAGATGGCGCACGGCTCGGGATGTGTAAAAGCTCAAGTTCTCGCAAATCTCGTGAGAACTTGAGATCCTTGTCCCTGGCTAAGAGCGAGGCGCTCTGAATGGATGCGCTATTAGCCAGGGAGAAGATAACCGCGCCCAGGACAAATTCAAGTCACCGCCTAGTTGAACCGAATCGCCTCATTAGCATATGAGGCGCGAAAACTACCGGAGACCACATCGGAAGAAAGGGGGGGTCCTTTGAAAAAATAATAAGCGGAAATACATCACTGGGGGCCACACTGTAAGATAATATAACTATTTCTATACATGTATCCTGGTGAAAGGTCCTCTTTAAACCCCCACTAATGTATCCGCTGGGCCCGGACCAACACATTCACCCCGAGTCTTGCCAAAATCTCACCCTTTACTTTTTGGTAGTCGGCTGCTTGATCGTCTGGCAAGTCGAAATACACCAGCTAGGAATTGGATGCCAGGAACGTAGCGACGACCTCAGCCCACTGGTCACGGGGTAGCTTTTCCCTGATGGCCACTTTCTCGTGCATTGCCATGCACAGTAGGTTTCGATGTCGTCTGTAGGGGTCATCTTAGGAATCGCGGCACGGACTGCTTTCCAGGCATCGTGGACGCTCGGCGTTGCTCCTGCTGTCTGCAAAGCAATCACGTGTTGTAGCAGCAACTGGTTAGTCTCCTGCTGCTGCTTATTAGCCTCGAAGGTTTTTCTATGGCTGCTGCAGATTAGCCTCCTTAAGGGCCTTCACAACAGCCACCATTTTGTCGTGGGGCACTGGTTGTAATACAGCTGGTTTAATGTGGGACATAAAACAGTGCCTGAAAAATGCAGAAACCAAAAATATCAGCGTTCACTCCAGCCTCACTGCTCTTGCCCGCATCCTCCACCAATTGTGGGGTTTCACTCTGGTAGATAGGGTAAGCGGGTGTAGTACAGAGGCAAAATACAAGTTCTTAACTCAAAACTTCAGTGTTTATTCACACTTGTGGCAATTGCACAAAACAGCACGTAACTTTGCAGTCTTGGTGTTAATTCACACACAATGGAAAGTTCATATAACACAAGTCACCTTGCTGCAGTTCTGCCTCCAGTAGTCCACAGCAGGCTTTAGGGGGCCTGTTTCCCCAGCAAGTGGCTCTCAGCCCTCCAGCACGGCACAAAGCCTCAGATCCCAAAAACAGAGACATCTCTGCTGAGCCCAGCTGCTTATTTAAGGACAGCCAGGTGCTTCCAAAAACCCGGACTGCACTTAAACTCCGGTCTGGTATTTGACCTCACCTGGCTGGAAACCAGCCCAGCCGCACATGCTGCGAGGAAAATACCTGCCTTGCCAGACACAACCCCTCACTGTGTCACACCTTATATACAAGTCTTGTTACAATCGCCACAATTTGGTTAAAAAAGCTATCACCACCTAACTACAAGGTTACATGGTCTATATATATAGAGAGAAATCGCACTAACTTGTAAATGTGCACAGCATTCTATTATATCGTCCCATCGCAATGCTAAGGCCCCTTTCACATGGGTGAGAATTCCGTGCGGGTGCAATGCGTGAGGTGAACGCATTGCACCCGCACTAAATCCAGACCCATTCACTTCAATGGGGCTGTTCAGATGAGCGGTGAATTTTACGCATCACTTGTGCGTTGCATGAAAATCACAGCATGTTCTATATTCTGCGTTTTTTACGCAACGCAGGCCCCATAGAAATGAATGGGTCTGCGTGAAAATCTCAAGCATCCTCAAGCAAGCGCGGATGCGGTGCGATTTTCACGCACGGTTGCTAGGAGACGATGTAAGTAAATTGATAAAAGTCAATTTACTGTATTATTTTTCCTTATAACATGGTTATAAGGGAAAATAATAGCATTCTCAATACATGCTTTTATTTTTAACCCCTTAAGACACATTTTAGTAAACATTCTGTATTAAGAATGCTATTATTTTCCCTTATAACCATGTTAGAAGGGAAAATAATTAAATATACAGAACACCTAAACCAAACCCGAACGTCAGTGAAGAAGTCCGGGTTCGGGTCTGGGTACCACAGTCAGTTTTTTATCACGCGCGTGCAAAACGCATTGCACCCGCGCGATAAAAAATGAACATCGGAACCCAATCGCAGTCAAAACTGAATGCAATTGCGTACCTACTTGCACGATTTTCCCTGATCGCAGACGCAACGCATCCGGACCTAATCTGGACACGCTCGTCTGCAAGGGGCCTAAAAAAGCAATCAGTATTTTCTGTGAATTGAACTGTGAAAGCGGTACGGTACATAATACGCCTTATTGCAGGTAGTAGTGGCTGTAAAGTGGTCAGATATAGGGAATAGAAAGTATATATGGAGGAATAGGCCGCTTAGAAATTCAGTTCACAGCATCATTCATTAAAATGACTTACAAACTGTATATCATATATATCTAGTTAGAATGCGTCTATCGAATATCCTATATAGCGGTGTAATAGTTCTTACATAAACAAATGTCCCTGTAGGGTAAATGTCTTCAGAATATTTATATTTGTGAGCCGCAAAGTAACGATTCCTATTAGTGTTGATCGAGCACCGTAGTGCTCGGGTGCTAGGGGGCTCGGACTGAACACATCTACCGAGCACCCGAGTATAATGGAAGTCAATGAAAGAACCTAAGCATTAAACCAGGCACCCCCTGCTCTGAAGAGGGGAGGGTGTCTGGTTCATAGGAAAAGGTCAGAAATGAATGGAAACACCACCGAAATGGTTCGGGAACAGCATGGGGAGGATGTCTGGATGCATCTTGGACTCCCAGGTCGCTGCTGGGAACGATGTTGTCTGAGTAGTACGCCACTTTTACAGACTGACAATAATACGCACAAAACCGGAAAAAAAAATCTATTTTAGAGGAAAAATTGTTAGGAAACATTCCTTCCTGTATATTTACTTGTATATAAAGTGCAAGTGCTGCCAAAACTTACAAGGAAGAGGCACTCCGATACAACCTGTATATCACATAAAGGAGGGCCTCATTCACATTGTGGTACAATTGTTCAGGTGGTGGGACTCCTACACTCATAAAGCCTATGCACTAAGTGAAAGGGCTGCCAAAAATTACAAGGAACCGGCACTCCAATACACCCTTTATCACACATAAAGGAGGGCATCATACACACCCTTGAAAAATTATGATTGATGGCCTGCTGGTGACCCTCAAAAACATTATGGTTGAGGGCCTGCTGGTGACCCTCAAAAACATTTGGAGCAAGGGCCTGCTGATCTGACCATCTAAAACATTAGGTGCGAGGGCCTGCTGCCGCATTGGTGACTCTAGATAACCTCTGGGCGATTGCACATCCCTGTGACGTCCACGATCCATTTGGATGTCTGCCCTATCAGCTTTCGATGTTCTTTTCTGTGCCTACCATGGTGATCACGGGTAACGGGGAATCAGGGTTCGATGCCGGAGAGGGAGCCTGAGAAAGGGCTACCACATCCAAGGGAGGTCAATGGCTGAAATCTAATTGGCTGTTGTTGCCTTGCCCCTTTTTTTTCCTAATTGTTAACCACCCAGAGAGGGTGGGACAAGTTATTAAAGCACAAGCGTCCAAGGAAGGCAGCAGGCGCGCAGCAATTTCCCACTCCCGACTTGGGGAGGTAGTGCCGATAAATAACAATACAGCACTCTTAAGAGGCCCTGTTATTGGAATGAGTACACTTTCCGTTAACAAGGATCTATTGGAGGGCAAGTCTGGTGCCAGCAGCCAACTTGCTCCCGGCCTCCACAACGTTCACCCAGTGTGCCGTCATGGTGAGGATTGTGTTGACAAGACTCTTGGCTACTGAGACTGGACTTGTAGGTGAGGGCCTGCTGCCCCTTTGTAGACTATAGATAACTTCTAGTCGATCGCACGTCCCCGTGACGGCGACAATCCATTTTAGATGTCTGCCCTATCAACTTTCGAGCAATTTTTCAACAAGGACCTTCTGGTATAGCACCGTTTTGCTTGTCCTCTCCACCAGAGGAATGAGAGATGAGAAGTTCTTTGTAGCGGGGGTCGAGAAGGGTGAAAAACCAGTAATCATTGTTGTTTAAAATGCGTATAACGCGCGGGTCATGGGAAAGGCAGCCTAACATGAAGTAAGCCATGTGTGTCAGAGTACCAACAGGCAAGACTTCGCTGTCGTCATCAGAAGGTGAGCTGACCTGTAAAAGATTGTAGGTGAGGGTCTGCAGGTGAGCTGACCCTGTAAAACATTATATGCGAGGGCCTGCAGGTGAGCTGACCCTGTAAAATATTATATGCGAGGGCCTGCAGTTGAGCTGACCCTGAAAAACATTATATGCGAGGGCCTGCAGGTGAGCTGACCCTGTAAAACATTATACGCGAGGGCCTGCAGGTGAGCTGACCCTGAAAAACATTATATGCGAGGGCGTGCAGGTTAGCTGACCCTGTAAAGAATTATATGCGAGGGAATATATGCGAGGGCATTATATGCGAATAATAAGCATGTTGATATGATGAAAGAGGAGGAGGATGAGAAGAGGAAGATTTAACCATATACCCTTTTTTGTGGTGGAAGGGGTGCATGGGAATACAGTGTATTGAGTACATTAAACAACACATTTAAAGTGCCTTTGTTCTTCTTTTCTCTGGTGGAGTCGAGAAGTCTGGGGCAATCCAGGCCTTGTTCATTTTTATAAGAGTCAACCTGTCAGCATTTTAAGTTGACAGGCGGATACACTTATCTGTTATAATGCCACCAGCAGCACTAAATACCCGCTCAGACAAAACGCTGGCGGCGGGGCAGGCCAGCACCTCCAAGGTGTAGAGCACCAGTTCGTGCCACGTGTCCAGCTTGGACACCCAGTAGTTGTAATGCACAGAGGGATCACTGAGGACACTGACACGGTCTGCTATGTACTCCTTCACCATCTTCCAAAACTTTTCCCTCCTTGTGACACTAGGCCGCGCATCAGAGTGTGGGTGCTGGCGAGGTGTCATGAAACTGTCCCAGGCCTTAGATAGTGTTGCCCTGCCTCTGTTGGAACTGCTGTGTGTTCCCCTTGTATCCCCTCCTCACTTGCCCAAGGAAGTATGGACTCTACCGCCAGTGTTGTCAGACGAAAATTTTTGGAGCAATTTTTAAACAAGAACCTTCTGGTATTGCACCGTTTTGCTCGACCTCTCCACCTGAGGAATGACAGATGAGAAGTTCTCTGTAGCGGGGTCGAAAGGGGTGAAGACCCAGTAATCCGTGTTATCTAAAATGCGTATAACGCAAGGGTCGCGGGAAAGGCAGCCTAACATGAAGTCAGCCATGTGTGCCAGACTACCAACAGTCAAGACTTCGCTGTTGTCATCAGGAGGATGACTGTCCATCTCCTCATCCTCTTTCTCCTCTTTTGCCCACCCATGCTGAACAGATGGAATTAAACTTCCATTGGTACTACCCTCTGTAGCGGAGGCAACCGTCTCCTGCTCCTCCTCCTCCTCTTCATCGTCCAATTCGCGCTGAGAAGACGGACGGAGGGTGGTCTGGCTATTACCCTGTGTAATGTCTTCTTCCCCCATTTCCACCTCTTCTACATGCAAAGCGTCATCCTTAATTGTGAGCAGCGGGCGTTTGAGTAGACACAGAAGTGGGATGGTGACGCTGATAATAGCGTTATCGCCACTCACATCTGTGTTAATTCCTCAAAGTTGTGTAAAACCTCACAGAGGTCAGACATCAATGCCCACTCCTCGCTTCTGATTAGTGGAAGCTGACTGGAAAGGAGACGACCATGTTGCAGCTGGTATTCCACTACTGCTGCTCACAAAGCCTGGCCAACATGTGGACCATCGAGTTACAGCACGTGCTCACATCACACAACAGCTGGTGAGCTGGCAAGTTAAAGTGCTGCCAGACCGGCTGAAGCTGTCGATGACTTGCGTAAATGTGCTCACGGCGCACCTTCACCAGGCAAATTGGGGTAGGTTTTGAGAAACTGCTAAACCACTAAGTTTAAGACGTGGGCTAGGCATGGGATGTGTGTGAGCTTGCCGAGCTCCAAAGCCACCACCAAGTTACGGCCATTATCCTACACAACCATGCCTGGTTGTAGGTTGAGTGGCGAGAGCCACAGCTCAGTCTGGTCTCTTATCCCCTTCCACAGCTCTGTGGCGGTATGCTGTTTGTCCCCTAAGCATATCAGCTTCAGCACGGCCTGTTGACGCTTCCACACTGCAGTGCTACACTGCTTCCAGCTACCGACTGATGGCTGACTGGTGCTGCACGCGGATAATTTGGAGGTTGAAGTGGAGGAGGAGGAGAAGTGGGGGTTAGAGCCACTAACGTATGTGCTGGCGGAAACCCTGATGGAATTAGAACCAGCAATCCTCGGCGTCGGTAGCACCTGTGCTAGCTATCCCAGGGTACGACTCGCTCCCGGACTCCACAATATTCACCCAGTGTGCCATTAGGGAAATGTAGCATCCCTGGCCAAATGCACTTTTCCATGTGTCCGTGGTTAAATGGACCTTCCCAGTAACTGCGTTGGTCAGGGCACATGTGATGTTACGGGACACATGTTGGTGTAAGGCTGGCATCGCCCACCTTGAAAAATAGTGGCGGCTGGGGACAGAGTACCGCGGGACGGCCGCTGACATCAGGCTGCGGAAGGCCTCAGTGTCCACAAGCCTAAATGGCAACATTTTCAGGGCCAGTAATTTTGAAAGGTGCGCATTTAGTGCTATGGCCTGTGGGTGGGTATTTGCACTTGCGTTCAAATGCCTGGGGTAATGACATTTGGACGCTGCACTGGGACAGGGAAGTGGATGTGGTCGCTGATGGTGCTTGCGAAGGTCCAGGTGCAGGGCAGGAGGCATCCTCGCCTGCGCCTTCGACAGGCGATTGGCCAGCCGTATCATAGGGGAAGAGGAGGCAGTGGTGTGACTCGCAGACACAGATTGTGGACCCAGACATTCGTCCCACTTATTACAGTGCTTGGATGCCATGTAGCGGATCTGGCTGGTGCTGGTGAGGTTGCTAGTGTTCACGCCCCGGCTCATTTTGAGGTGGCACAGGTTGCAAACTACTATTCTTTTGTCGTCCGCACTTTTCTCAAAAAAGCACCATACTGCGGAATACCTACCCCTTGGCAAGGGAGATTTACGCAAGGGGGTGCTTCGTGGAACAGTTGTGGGCCTGTTTGGCGTGGCCCGCCTTCTCCCTTTTGCCACCCCACTGCCTCGTCCAGCCTGTTGCGGTGCTGCAGATCCTTCCCCCTCTATACTGCTTTCCTCGCTCGGCTTTCCACCTTCCCAGTGTCATGGTGGGGAGTGGGTAAAACCCCCCACCGTGCGGTGTCAAAGGGTAAAAGGGAATCAGCCTGGCCAAAAGGAGTAATAAGGGAGCAGGTCACCTCCTACAGCTCCCTAATACTCTCCCTGACTCCTCACCGTATGAGCGGACCCCGATGGTAAGACGGCTCATACTCTGGATTCCTAGAGACCCTGAGTCGCCATGGAAAGCCCTCACCAAGGAGCCGGGAAGAGACGACCTGTTCATCCCATTCATGGAGGAACAGGAGTCTCTATCTGAGGCCAGGCTGCAAGGAGAGGGGAACACATACAGTATATAGAGTTGGCAGGAAAGCGAAACCCATAACACACCTATCTGCCACAGACACACTGACTGGGACCCGTGCACAAGTGCTGCTGTCCACACCAACAATAAGGACACAGCACAAACGACAACCACACAGCCAGTACACCAAAGGAATGCATCCAGCACACAACACAAGCACCTGAACCACTGAGAAATGGACGAGGAGAAACGCAAACACCAGTGACGGTTCACACCAACTGCAACCAACTGTCACAGGGAACCGCACTGTTAACAGCGTCTCACCTTTCACCCTCCCTCCGGAGGATAAGATGGGGGCCAGAAAATGGCAGGTGACACATGCTGGGCCCTCTTCCGAAGACGCCAAGCAAGGAGCCTTTGTGGTCATGCTGATTCCCTTTTACCCTTTGACACCGCACGGTGGGGGGTTTTCCCCACTCACCACCGTGACAGTATGACCACAAGGGTGGCCCTCACTGGACAGATGGTAAAAGCCAAGAACAGTGAGCCACCAGCCTACCCCAAGGCTGGAGGAACACTCAGCTTCAGGCATCCAGCAGAGGCTAAATAGCCCAAGCAGCCACACACACACACACACATAAACCCAGGGTTCACAAAACACTAGGAAGGGAGTTAACCCTTCCAACACCAGACAGAGGAAGGAAGCCACTTAAAGGGGAAGTGCACACACAAGCATACCAAACCACATGTTACCACCGGCAACAGCATGCGTGGCAACCATATCACGGCAATCACCCAGAAGGCCGAGACACTGCCACAGCATGCTCTCACAGCAACATGTTTCCGCAGGCAAACGCAAGTGTGGCAACAGTATCACAGCGTAAAACCAAAGGCCGTGACACCCAGGTTGGGTCAGTGACCTCATCGTCCACCACCTCCTCTTCCACTTCCTCGCTCTGATCATCCTCTTGATTTGTTGACCTAACCACAACCTCAGTGATTGACAACTGTGTCTCATCCTCTTCATCAACCTCTCGAGACAGTAATTGTGGTTGACTCATTGGCAACTGTGTCTCATGATCATCCACCTCATTAAACACTAATTGCCATTCCCCACCGTCATGTTCTTGTGACTGTGGATGCTCAAGAGGTTGGGAATCAGGGCACAAGATCTCATGTCCCTCTTCAAGCGTGCTTGGCGAAAGGGCCAAATCAAGTAATTGCGATGAAAAGAGCTCCTCGGAATTTCCGAGTGTGGGATCACTTGTTTGCCCAGACTCTCCATGGTGGGAGGAAGGAGGGTCAGGGTGAGGATTCTGTTGACCAGACTCTTGGCTACTGAGACTGGACTTGGTGGAAGACAGGGTGGGGCTTAACCGACTAGAAGCATTATCTGCTGCAATCCAACCGACCAACTGGTCGCACTGGTCTGACTTCAAGAATTTTGTCCTGAGACGCCCTGCAAACTGGGACATTAAGCTAGGTATCGTGGATGATTGTTTTCCTTGTGCTCTGGCAGCAGGCACAGTTTTAACTCGCCCAGGGCCACGGCCTCTGCGTGAACCATCAGCATCACGGCCACTTCCCCGTTATATGCACGGTTGACACACAAGATGTGGCACGGATGCCACAGTTCACAGCAAGCACAGTATATTGAAAAAGTGCGTAAAAGTATGGAAAAAGGAAAATAGATTTCACTTATGTTTTTCCTATCTCTGGTCCTGACACACAGAAGGTATTGGACAGATGTCACAAGTCACTGCAGACACCCTCCATAGAAAAAGTAGGGAAAAAATCTACTAGTTTTCACTTATATTTTTCCTATCTCTGGCCCTGACACACAGAAGGTATTGGACAGATGTCACAAGTCACTGCAGACACCCTCCATAGAAAAAGTATTGAAAATGCTGGGGGAAAAAATTGATGGCTATATTATATTGCTGCCAGTATGCCACCACACACAATAGTCCTTAAAATGACTTTTGGGTCTTTGAAACATTTTTCTACTAAATAGATTGCAATCAGACTCCCTACACTCTCTGTCCCTTCAGAAGCGCAGCTCTCCCTGACTACAAATTACAGTAGCCGAACATGCGTCATTGGGTGCTATATAGCACCCGATGACATGTTCCGGCCAGCCAATCACCGTAATGCCAAAAGCCAACATGGCGCTCGAGCACATGCGGTACTCGGCCGAGAAAAGGCTGCCTGGGTATCTAAAAGATACCACTGATGTCCTTAAAGCAATGTCACATAGGAGATGGGACAAACAATACATGTGGCTTACTATAGATGTTATCGCTTTATATCCCTCCATACCTCATGACATAGCGTTGCAATCCCTTGAGTACCATCTACACAGATATAGTAGTCAATCGCCAGATTCAATAGACTACATATTAGACATCACTCAATTTCTCCTAACCAGGGCTTTTTTTCTCAGAGAAAAGGTGGTGGAACTCACCCCCCCTCCCCTGGCCACACCCCTACCCACCCCTAGGACCGCCCACTAAAACCACCCCTTTAGAGAACAGGGATGCAAGTAAAATTGCCAGTGACGGTCGTGACAGCCAGGCTGCCAGTGCCTGCGGCCGCCGCCGCCCTAGTCCACACATGGGCCGCGCAGCCTGGCCTGGCCCCTTCCTTCCCTCCCAGTATAAAATGCCCCTATATAGAGCCCCCATTTAAAATACCCCTTCTTTTTAGCCTCTGTAGATGTCCCTATAGTGCCACCCAATAATTTGCCAGTAATAAGTGCCCCAATAGATGCCCCCCAATCATGTACCAGTAAGATGTGCCCCCATATCATGTGCCAGTAAGATGTGCCCCTATAGATGCCCCCCATTTATGTGCCAGTAATAAGAGCCCCCCACCATCATGTGCCAGTAGCCTGAGTGCCCCCCTATCATGTGCCAGTAGCCCCCCTATCATGTGCCAGTAGCCCCCCTATCAAGTGGTGTAATTTATATCATCAAATGCATATGTTGTGATCTTCTTTATGTAGGCTGTACTACTAGACAACTAAAAACATGAATACGAGAACATCTCAATTATGTGCCCAATCCCCGAGCTTTGGGGATTTCTAGCGCAGCGAAACATTTTATTAATATGCATAATAGGAGTGTCAGCTACTTACGGATATTTGCTATTGATAAAGTAACGCTTCCCTTTAGGGGTTGGTAATTTGAAGAAAAAAATCCTCCTGAGGGAGGCTTATTGGATCTTCAGGTTAGGTACAAGGTACCCTGCAGGTCTCAATCTTAAAAAAGAATTAATGCTGTTATATCACTAATGGCCAATTTCTCCCTTAGATTTAATATTTATGATAGTAATGTCATTCAGAGTCAGGAGCAGTTTTACCATCCACACCTATTTCACACTCGTAATACAGACATTCAATTTTGGTATTGGTGACTGTTCACAGCAGTTTTTCAGCCGGTACCAATGTTGAGCCAGCAGCCCCCCTTATGTGCCAGTAGCCAGTATCCCCCCTTATGTGCCAGCAGCCCCCCTTATGTCTGTGCCAGCCCAGCAGCCCCCCTTATGTGCCAGTAGCCCCCCTTATGTCTGTGCCAGCCTAGCAGCCCCCCTTATGTGCCAAGATTGTCATTTTTGATTTTTACATATAAAAAAAAACCTTATACTTACCTCCTCCAGGATGCGATGCAGGCCTCTTCCGGCCTGTGTCCCTCGCTGGCTCAGGCGGCGCGATGACGTCATCGCGCCGCCTGCACCGACCTCTGATAGGGGACACACCTCTCCCTGCCCTGCCGCATTACAGACATTTGTATTGCCGTCTTGAGGACGGCGATACAGATGAGATGACTTTGGAGATGAGTGAGCGCTTGCACAATGGAAGCTTCCTGCTGTGCCCTGCCGGCGCCCCCCTTCTGACAGCGCCCCGGGCGGCTGCCCGGCCCTGCAGTAACTAAAGGGGGGCGGGGTGAGTCGGCAGAAAATAGGTGGCGGAACACCGTTTCCGGGGCGTTCCGCCAGAAAAAAAGGCCTGCTCCTAACACATAACTATTTCAGTTTTGACCAGGTGTTCTTTTTGCAAATCCGTGGAGTTTCTATGGGGGCCAAATTTTCTCCTTCTTTGGCTAACCTGACGATGGGTTACTGGGAGGAACGTTATTTGTTTTCCAATACGAATGATTTTTGCTCTGACATCGTCTGGTATGGCAGATACATCGATGATCTTCTCCTTATATGGAGCGGCGATGTGTCTGCCATAGCGGACTTTGTCGAGTATTTAAATACCAATTCATACAACTTACGTTTCACCCACTCCATAGATTCTCATAGCATTTCCTTCCTAGATTTGACTCTCATAGGCATTTCTGATAAATTTGTATATACAGAGACGTATCACAAAGAGATCACAGGTAACACCATTTTGCAAGCAAGCAGTCACCATACCATTAAAGCCATCCCGGTAGGTGAATTCATCAGAGCTAAAAGAAATTGTAGTACCCAAGTGGGTTTTGATAAAGAAGCAGATTATATTTGGAACAGGTTGAAAAAACGAGGTTACCCTAGTTGGATGCTAAAAAGAGCCAAAAATGTAGCTGCCAATAAAAATAGAGATTAATTACTTTCTAAACCAGGTAAATATGCACATAAAGCTCCAACCAGACGTTCCAAACCCACCATGGTACTTACATACAGTCGACAATTCAGCTCCATCAAACAAGCAGTTTACAAATGCCTCCTATATGAGGATAGTATCTTGTATGATACACTCAAGGATGGGTGCAGAATTGTGCACATTGGCTAACATGCTGTCTCCCTCATTTTTTTTCCAAAACTGCTTTTACCAGGAGCTCCTGGCTAAAATATCAGGGCTTCACCAAATGTGGAAGACATCCATGTAAGACCTGCAATTTTGTACACTGCACTACTACATTCGAAAATGCAACACATACGGAAAATTTTAAGATCAAAAGTTACATTAATTGCATTTCAACTGGTGTAATTTATATCATCAAATGCATATGTTGTGATCTTCTTTATGTAGGCTGTACTACTAGACAACTAAAAACACGAATACGAGAACATCTCAATTATGTGGCCAATCCCCAAGCTTTGGGGATTTCTAGCGCAACGAAACATTTTATCAATATGCATAATAGGAGTGTCAGCTATTTACGGATATTTGCTATTGAGAAAGTAACACTTCCCTTTAGGGGTGGTAATCTGAAGAAAAAAACCTCCTGAGGGAGGCTTATTGGATCTTCAGGTTAGGTACAAGGTACCCTGCAGGTCTCAATCTTAAAAAAAAATTAATGCTGTTATATCACTAATGGGCAATTTCTCCCTTAGATTTAATATTTATGATAGTAATGTCATTCAGAGTCAGGAGCAGTTTTAACATCCACACCTATTTCACACTCGTAATACAGATATTCAATTTTGGTATTGGTGACTGTTCACACCTAGCAGTTTTTCAGCCGATACCAGCGGTGGTCTGTCTTTTTATGTTTTTTGTAGTACAGTCGTGGCCAAAAGTTTTGAGAATTACATAAATATTGGAAATTGGAAAAGTTGCTGCTTAAGTTTTTATAATAGCAATTTGCATATACTCCAGAATGTTATGAAGAGTGATCAGATGAATTGCATAGTCCTTCTTTGCCATGAAAATGTACTTAATCCCAAAAAAACCTTTCCACTGCATTTCATTGCTGTCATTAAAGGACCTGCTGAGATCATTTCAGTAATCGTCTTGTTAACTCAGGTGAGAATGTTGACGAGCACAAGGCTGGAGATCATTATGTCAGGCTGATTGGGTTAAAATGGCAGACTTGACATGTTAAAAGGAGGGTGATGCTTGAAATCCTTGTTCTTCCATTGTTAACCATGGTGACCTGCAAAGAAACGCGTGCAGCCATCATTGTGTTGCATAAAAATGGCTTCACAGGCAAGGATATTGTGGCTACTAAGATTGCACCTCAATCAACAATTTATAGGATCATCAAGAACTTCAAGGAAAGAGGTTCAATTCTTGTTAAGAAGGCTTCAGGGCGTCCAAGAAAGTCCAGCAAGCGCCAGGACCGTCTCCTAAAGAGGATTCAGCTGCGGGATCGGAGTGCCACCAGTGCAGAGCTTGCTCAGGAATGGCAGCAGGCAGGTGTGAGCGCATCTGCACGCACAGTGAGGCGAAGACTTTTGGAAGATGGCCTGGTGTCAAGAAGGGCAGCAAAGAAGCCACTTCTCTCCAAAAAAAACATCAGGGACAGATTGATCTTCTGCAGAAAGTATGGTGAATGGACTGCTGAGGACTGGGGCAAAGTCATATTCTCGGATGAAGCCTCTTTCCGATTGTTTGGGGCATCTGGAAAAAGGCTTGTCCGGAGAAGAAAAGGTGAGCGCTACCATCAGTCCTGTGTCATGCCAACAGTAAAGCATCCTGAGACCATTCATGCGTGGGGTTGCTTCTCATCCAAGAGAGTGGGCTCACTCACAATTTTGCCCAAAAACACAGCCATGAATAAAGAATGGTACCAAAACACCCTCCAACAGCAACTTCTTCCAACAATCCAACAACAGTTTGGTGAAGAACAATGCATTTTCCAGCACGATGGAGCACCGTGCCATAAGGCAAAAGTGATAACTAAGTGGCTCGGGGACCAAAACGTTGACATTTTGGGTCCATGGCCTGGAAACTCCCCAGATCTTAATCCCATTCAGAACTTGTGGTCAATCCTCAAGAGGCGGGTGGACAAACAAAAACCCACTAATTCTGACAAACTCCAAGAAGTGATTATGAAAGAATGGGTTGCTATCAGTCAGGAATTGGCCCAGAAGTTGATTGAGAGCATGCCCAGTCGAATTGCAGAGGTCCTGAAAAAGAAGGGCCAACACTGCAAATACTGACTCTTTGCATAAATGTCATGTAATTGTCGATAAAAGCCTTTGAACGTATGAAGTGTGTGTAATTATATTTCACTACATCACAGAAACAACTGAAACAAAGATCTAAAAGCAGTTTAGCAGCAAACTTTGTGAAAAATAATATTTGTGTCATTCTCAAAACTTTTGGCCACGACTGTATATGTTTTGTCATGTTTAAAGGTGTTGGATTTGATACGTGGCAACCCAGGGGTTAAGTGGCTGTGTTTTCAGCAGTTTTCCTTCCTCCTCACCACTGCTCCCCCTGCTGATCGTACCTACTTAACCTCAGGTGTTGGGTCCACGTCACTAGGTTATGAATGATTAAGAACTTCCAAGTTTGAAACATGTTAACCTGTGGTGGAGGGTGGTGAAGATTGAAGCATGTACTGTTATGCCGATCTACAATAAAGACGACCAATACTGACGGATGCTGGAGAATATTCCTTTATTTTTCTACTCGGCCGAGTACCGCCATGTGCCGAGCATAGTGATGCTCGAGCTTAACAGCAGTTCGGCCGAGCATGCTCGCTCAACACTAATTCCTATGTTTCAGGTTTGCGAAATCAACACTCCAAAATGTCCAGACCTCACCGCAACCAACCCGCTGGTGAGTATTACCTACATGTCTATATGTCTAGTTCTCAAATATTTGCAGTACATACCATCGCACAAAGGATTGCTAATTACTCACAGTTGAATGTGGGGGTAGGGAATCCAGTGCCTGCCGTGGCGTCCCACGTGGTCTCCGGCACATACAGATCTTACCTTCGACTGTTCACTCTCTGCTGTAGAGTGTATCGCAGCTTGCTGGTCTCATGTGCGGTATGTTGGGGAGATCAAAGTCCCACTTGTTAGGTTTAATCCAGGTGGATGATTTTATCTCAGTAGGGATTCAGATTCCTCAAGTGGCAATTCCTCAAAGGCATATATGGAGCGCTCTAATTTTGTCTACTTATGGATCCATACGGGTACTTCAGGCATGAGGATCTCCCGAAACCAGACGCATTTCGGAGCCTTTAGCGTCCTCCTTATTCAGTGGTTGCCAGTACCCTTAATTAGTAGCATCTCCTTCCAAATTTTTTGGAGTGGATTCTCCCATACATTATATCTGAATTTTATGTGTCCACAGCATATGAATATCTTGGGATTGAGCTTCCTGCGGTTCACTTGCGTTACTCATGCGATTTTTATAATGTAGTTCTGTAGTGTTTTTATTCAATTGCCATTAATAAAAATGTTCTCATTCCATAACCTAATACATATTGTATCTTTTATTATCTATCGAATAATTCTAATCCTCAAATCAAATTAATATAAAGAAGTCAAATGCTTTGTTCATATCTACAACATACACTCACCTAAAGAATTATTAGGAACACCATACTAATACGGTGTTGGACCCCCTTTTGCCTTCAGAACTGCCTTAATTCTACGTGGCATTGATTCAACAAGGTGCTGATAGCATTCTTTAGAAATGTTGGCCCATATTGATAGGATAGTATCTTGCAGTTGATGGAGATTTGAGGGATGCAAATCCAGGGCACGAAGCTCCTGTTCCACCACATCCCAAAGATGCTCTATTGGGTTGAGATCTGGTGACTGTGGGGGCCATTTTAGTACAGTAAACTCATTGTCATGTTCAAGAAACCAATTTGAAATGATTCGAGCTTTGTGACATGGTGCATTATCCTGCTGGAAGTAGCCATCAGAGGATGGGTACGTGGTGGTCATGAAGGGATGGACATGGTCAGAAACAATGCTAAGGTAGCCCGTGGCATTTAAACGATGCCCAATTGGCACTAAGGGGCCTAAAGTGTGCCCAGAAAGCATCCCCCACACCATTACACCACCACCACCAGCCTGCACAGTGGTAACAAGGCATGATGGATACATGTTCTCATTCTGTTTACGCCAAATTCGGACTCTACCATTTGAATGTCTCAACAGAAATCGAGACTCATCAGACCAGGCAACATTTTTCCAGTCTTCAACAGTCCAATTTTGGTGAGCTTGTGAAAATTGTAGCCTCTTTTTCCTATTTGTAGTGGAGATGAGTTGTACACGGTGGGGTCTTCTGCTGTTGTAGCCCATCCGCCTCAAGGTTGTGCGTGTTGTGGCTTCACAAATGCTTTGCTGCATACCTCGGTTGTAACGAGTGGTTATTTCAGTCAACGTTGCTCTTCTATCAGCTTGAATCAGTCGGCCCATTCTCCTCTGACCTCTAGCATCCACAAGGCATTTTTGCCCACAGGACTGCCGCATACTGGATGTTTTTCCCTTTTCACACCATTCTTTGTAAACCCTAGAAATGGTTGTGCGTGAAAATCCCAGTAACTGAGCAGATTGTGAAATACTCAGACCAGCCCGTCTGGCACCAACAACCATGCCACACTCAAAATTGCTTAAATCACCTTTCTTTCCCATTCTGACATTCAGTTTGAAGTTCAGGAGATTGTCTTGACCAGGACCACACCCCTAAATGCATTGAAGCAACTGCCATGTGATTGGTTGACTAGATAATTGCATTAATGAGAAATAGAACAGGTGTTCCTAATAATTCTTTAGGTGAGTGTACATGCACTTATATACAGGGAGTGCAGAATTATTAGGCAAGTTGTATTTTTGAGGATTAATTTTATTATTGAACAACAACCATGTTCTCAATGAACCCAAAAAACTCGATAATATCAAAGCTGAATATTTTTGGAAGTAGTTTTTAGTTTGTTTTTAGTTTTAGCTATTTTAGGGGGATATCTGTGTGTGCAGGTGACTATTACTGTGCATAATTATTAGGCAACTTAACAAAAAACAAATATATACCCATTTCAATTATTTATTTTTACTAGTGAAACCAATATAACATCTCAACATTCACAAATATACATTTCTGACATTCAAAAACAAAACAAAAACAAATCAGTGACAAATATAGCCACCTTTCTTTGCAAGGACACTCAAAAGCCTGCCATCCATGGATTCTGTCAGTGTTTTGATCTGTTCACCATCAACATTGCGTGCAGCAGCAACCACAGCCTCCCAGACACTGTTCAGAGAGGTGTACTGTTTTCCCTCCTTGTAAATCTCACATTTGATGGACCACAGGTTCTCAATGGGGTTCAGATCAGGTGAACAAGGAGGCCATGTCATTAGATTTTCTTCTTTTATACCCTTTCTTGCCAGCCACGCTGTGGAGTACTTGGACGCGTGTGATGGAGCATTGTCCTGCATGAAAATCATGTTTTTCTTGAAGGATGCAGACTTCTTCCTGTACCACTGCTTGAAGAAGGTGTCTTCCAGAAACTGGCAGTAGGACTGGGAGTTGAGCTTGACTCCATCCTTGTAATGACCGACGTCACGCACAGGGAGGAAAACAGGGAAAGCCCTGCCCAAGGGAGAGGGAAAGGTGGTGACCCCTAACTCACCTTGCGGCTGGCACGTGACTGCCCTGACGTCCCTAGACGGTTCCTCACCCGTGCGGCGATCACGTGCCTAAACCCTGGCTTTCCCTAATATGAGCCCTAGATAGTGAACGGGCCGGTGGGATCGCTAGTCCGCACCACTATCACTAAGAGGGAAACACCAGCGAGAGGACAGACAAAACAGACAAACACATACACCCAGGTGGGCGACCACAATAGACCAAAAAGGTCCAACAGGGATCTGGAGGGTAGCGTTCTGGACCAACTACCAGAGAACGCAGCAACACAGCTCCAGAAGGTCAGAATAGATGTCCAGGCAGGAAGCTCTATCTCTGGCAACCAGAGAAGTGTGAGAGAGGAATATAAGGAGGTCTGGGAGTGCTGGACAAGGAACAGCTGAGGAGAAGGAGCTACGGATCCCTGAGTGAGCCAAAAGGGTTTGCAAAGCAAACCCAGAAAGCTACCATAAGGAAAACAGCCCTATCTTAAATAGAGCGTGCAGCCAACCGCTGCGACTTCCTGACCCCGGGTATAATGGAGTCAGGCGTGGTTCTCGATACCCTCGTGACAATCCTCAACCCGAAAAGGCCCCACAAGCTCATCTTTGATGATACCAGCCCAAACCAGTACTCCACCTCCACCTTGCTGGCGTCTGAGTCGGACTGGAGCTCTCTGCCCTTTACCAATCCAGCCACGGGCCCATCCATCTGGCCCATCAAGACTCACTCTCATTTCATCAGTCCATAAAACCTTAGAAAAATCAGTCTTGAGATATTTCTTGGCCCAGTCTTGACGTTTCAGCTTGTGTGTCTTGTTCAGTGGTGGTCATCTTTCAGCCTTTCTTACCTTGGCCATGTCTCTGAGTATTGCACACCTTGTGCTTTTGGGCACTCCAGTGATGTTGCAGCTCTGAAATATGGCCAAACTGGTGGCAAGTGGCATCTTGGCAGCTGCACGCTTGACTTTTCTCAGTTCATGGGCAGTTATTTTGCGCCTTGGTTTTTCCACACGCTTCTTGCGACCCTGTTGACTATTTTGAATGAAACGCTTGATTGTTCGATGATCACGCTTCAGAAGCTTTGCAATTTTAAGAGTGCTGCATCCCTCTGCAAGATATCTCACTATTTTTGACTTTTCTGAGCCTGTCAAGTCCTTCTTTTGACCCATTTTGCCAAAGGAAAGGAAGTTGCCTAATAATTATGCACACCTAATATAGGGTGTTGATGTCATTAGACCACACCCCTTCTCATTACAGAGATGCACATCACCTAATATGCTTAATTGGTAGTAGGCTTTCGAGCCTATACAGCTTGGAGTAAGACAACATGCATAAAGAGGATGATGTGGTCAAAATACTCATTTGCCTAATAATTCTGCACTCCCTGTAGATATAGAGAACGGAAGTGTGTTCTTCTTTGTCCCATGCGTTTTATGTGCGGTTTATAATCCTAGTCTGTATGTTGGTCTATTGAATCCGTAGGGGCACATAGATTCCTCATCTTCAGCTTGCATTCAGTATATTAATATGTGTAGGATACAAACCTCCTGCTAAAGATATGGAGCACACGTTATATCTAATTTATGCAGTATCTATGCGTTTTATATGCAATTCCTTGTGTTATGTATTTAGTGGAGTTTTTTTTTGTTTTAGGCCACATTTTTCGGTTATTTGAATAAATTGCTCTTTATTGGAATAGTAGACACGTATACTTCTGGATTGATGATTCACAGTAGGATAAAGGTGAGGGCCCTCCACCAAGAGAGGACCGAAGCAGGGGCATAGCTAGAAGTGACTGGGCCCCACAGCAAATTTTTGTACGGGCCCCCCTAACCCCTGCCGAACTTCGCAACTCCATCCTCCCATGCAAACCCCACTCCTTTGGCTAGTCAAGATCGCAGACAGGGGCCAGGCCCAGGGGGACACCGGGGCCCGGTGGTGCAGGTAAAGGCCAAGGGGGTGCAGACAAGGGCCGGGTGGGGCACATACAAGGGCCGGGTGGGGCACATACAAGGGCCAGGGAGGTGCAGGCAGGGGCCGAGGGGGCACAGGCCAGGACCAGGGTGGCGCAGATAAGAGCCAGGGGCACAAACAATGGCCAGGGGCACAAACAATGTCCAGGGGTGCAGACAAGGGAAAGGGGCGCAGACAAGGGCCGGGGGGGGCATAAACAAGAGACCAGAGGGCACAGACAAGAGCCAGGGGGGCACAAACAAGGGCCAGGGAGGTGCAGACAGGGGCCAGGGGGGACAGGCCAGGGGGGCATAGGGGAAAGGAGGGCACAGGCCAGGGCCAGGGGGGTGCAGATAAGGGCCAGAGGGGGCACAGACAAGAATCAGGGAGATGCAGACAGGGGCCAGGGGAGAGGGGCACAGACAGGGGCCAGAGGGGTGCAGACAGGGTCCAGGGGGGCACAAGACAGGGCCAGGGAGGTGCAGACAGTGCCAGAGGGGGCACAGACAAGAGCCAAAGGGGCACAGACAGGGGCCAGGCCGCTTCCCCTGCTTCCCCCGTAGTTACGCCACTGGACCGAAGTGTCCATAGATAGAACACACCTCGATCCCCTGTTGGTGGAGGGCACCCCCCAGTAGCTTACAAAAACCCAAATATCTCTAATTCAGTATTCAAACCTTCAGGTAATAGTGAATTGAATTTGAAGATTCTCCTCGATTCCAATCTAGACATCCCATTCTGATATGGTCTCCTCCCCTCCAATGTTTCTCCACTACTTCAAGCGGTGCATATTTCAAACCTGTCGGGTCTTGATTGTGAATTTGTTTAAAGTGGTTTGATAAAGTGTGTTTGTCATACCCGTTTTGTGAATTGTTCAGAAATCCGTTTTTTTAGGGTTCTCTTGGTTCTCCCTACATATTGTTTGTCGCAGGGGCATTGGATAAGATAGTTGACATTTGTCGAGTTACATGTTAAAAAATCTTTTATGATATGTACATGTGAATTGGCTGTTGAAGTAATTTTTTTTGTCCTTCTTGGGAATGAAGTGATCTTACAGTTTGTGCATTTACCGCATCTATAGAAGCCGGTCATTCCTGCCCATTTTTGGATAGAGTGTTCTCCTTTATGGTGTTATTTGACAGATGGGGCTACCTTAAGACCTAAATTTGAGGCTTTCGTAAATGTAATTTGGGGAAAAGTAGCGACTAGATGTCCTAAAATCTTATCTTTTTGAATGTAATGCCAATGTCTTCTGATCACCTGTTGAATCTTTCTGTATTGTGTGTTGTACAGTAATATAATACATTTGGTATCTTCCTCTTGTTTATTAGATATCTTAAAATCTTTAAAAAAAATTCTGTCTGTCCATATTACGTACTTTGGTCAGGAAAGTTTCTAACATTTCTGAAGGATATTTTTGGGTCAAAAATTGTTGTTTAATTTCTCTAGCTTCCTCCTCAAATTTGTCTTCGTTAGTACAATTACGCTTAATGCGTCGGAATTGACCTAATGGTATATTTCAGAGCCACCTAGGGAGGTGGCAACTTGTATATAAAATATAGCTATTTCTGCTAATCGGTTTATGATAGGTGTTGCATACTATACTTCCATTTTTTATTGTAATCTGGAGGTCCAAAAACTCTATTGTTGAGTCACTTATACTGGATGTAAATTGCAAATTGTATGTGTTAATATTAATGTCTTCCAAAAACTTTTGAAGTATGATTCAGAAATTTTTCCATATGAAAATTATATCATCGATATATCTTTGCCAGAGCACCAGATCCACCCCCAGCTTGGGAGTGATGACCTGCTCCTACCATTCTGCCATGAATAAATTAGCATAGCTGGGGGCAAATCTGGTGCCCATAGCAGTACCGTGTCTGTAAATAAAATTCGGACTCAAAATAAAAATAGTTGTGGGTCAATATAAAGTTAACCCCTTCTACTAAGTACTCTGTTTGTTTTAAAGGTAATTGTCCATCTTTTTGTAATTGTTTCCTCATGGTTTCCATTCCATGTTTGTGATTAATTATAGTATATAAGGAGTGTACGTCAAGTGTACCTATTATTCAATGCGGTTGAATTGTCAAATTTTCCAAAACCTTAATGATTTGTGTGGTGTCTTTGATGTAAGATCGTATCTTTTTTACCGTTGGTTGTAATAGTTTGTCTATATACTGGGATAGGTTCGTAGTAAGGGAGCCTATCC
Organism: Bufo bufo; assembly: GCF_905171765.1. Lineage (NCBI taxonomy): Eukaryota > Metazoa > Chordata > Amphibia > Anura > Bufonidae > Bufo > Bufo bufo. The sequence goes on along the minus strand of NC_053393.1, from coordinate 19,094,784 downwards.
CAGAAATTATAGGACGTCCTGGTGGGTCTAGTGGGTTTTTATGTAGTTTGGGTATACAGTAAAACACAGGCAGTCATTGTTGTGTGTTAAGTAAAAATGTATATTCTTGTTCTGAGAGAATTTCTTGTTCTCGACCCTTATTACAGTAATCAATTAATTTTGAATGATATTCTTTCATAGGAACGCTTTTTAGTTTGATATACAGTACAGACCAAAAGTTTGGACACACCTTCTCATTCAAAGAGTTTTCTTTATTTTCATGACTATGAAGGCATCAAAACTATGAATTCACACATGTGGAATTATATACATAACAACTGAAAATATGTCATATTCTAGGTTCTTCAAAGTAGCCACCTTTTGCTTTGATTACTGCTTTGCACACTCTTGGCATTCTCTTGATGAGCTTCAAGAGGTAGTCCCCTGAAATGGTTTTCCCTTCACAGGTGTGCCCTGTCAGGTTTAATAAGTAGGATTTCTTGCCTTATAAATGGGGTTGGAACCATCAGTGGCGTTGAGGAGAAGTCAGGTGGATACACAGCTGAAAGTCCTACTGAATAGACTGTTAGAATTTGTATTATGGCAAGAAAAAAGCAGCTAAGTAAAGAAAAACGAGTGGCCATCATTACTTTAAGAAATGAAGGTCAGTCAGTCAGCCGAAAAATTGGGAAAACTTTGAAAGTAAGGGCTATTTGACCATGAAGGAGAGTGATGGGGTGCTGCGCCAGATGACCTGGCCTCCACAGTCACCGGACCTGAACCCAATCGAGATGGTTTGGGGTGAGCTGGACCGCAGAGTGAAGGCAAAAGGGCCAACAAGTGCTAAGCATCTCTGGGAACTCCTTCAAGACTGTTGGAAGACCATTTCAGGGGACTACCTCTTGAAGCTCATCAAGAGAATGCCAAGAGTGTGCAAAGCAGTAATCAAAGCAAAAGGTGGCTACTTTGAAGAACCTAGAATATGACATATTTTCAGTTGTTTCACACTTGTTTGTTATGTATATAATTCCACATGTGTTAATTCATAGTTTTGATGCCTTCATAGTCATGAAAATAAAGAAAACTCTTTGAATGAGAAGGTGTGCCCAAACTTTTGGTCTGTACTAGGGATGAGCGAACCCGAACTGTATAGTTCGGGTTCGTACCGAATTTTGGGGTGTCCGTGACACGGACCCGAACATTTTCGTAAAAGTCCGGGTTCGGGTTCGGTGTTCGGCGCTTTCTTGGCGCTTTTTGAAAGGCTGCAAAGCAGCCAATCAACAAGCGTCATACTACTTGCCCCAAGAGGCCATCACAGCCTTGCCTACTATTGGCATGGCTGTGATTGGCCAGTGCAGCATGTGACCCAGCCTCTATATAAGCTTGGGTCACGTAGCGCTGCACGTCACTCTGCTGATTGAAGCATAGGGAGAGGTTGCAGCTGCGACGTTAGGGCGAGATTAGGCAGATTAACTCCTCCAAAAGACTTCATTCTGTGATCGATCTGCAGCTGTGGATCATTGAAGTGCTATTATTGACTTGCTCACTTTTTTGAGGCTGCCCAGAGCGTTTTTAGATCACTTTTTTTCTGGGGTGATCGGCGGCCATTTTGTGACTTGTGGTGCGCCAGCACGAGCTATCACCAAGTGTATTTAACCATCGATAGTGTGGTTATTTTGTGCTATATCCTACATCAGCTGCAGGCTGAGCCTGTGTCACCGAAGTGCATTTAACCATCAACAGTCTGGTTATTTTTTGGCCATATACTACATCAGCTGCAGGCTGAGCCTGTTTCACCCAAGTGCATTTAACCATCAACAGTCTGATTATTTTTTGGCCATATACTACATCAGCTGCAGGCTGAGCCTGTGTCACCCAAGTGCATTTAACCATCAACAGTGTGGTTATTTTTTGGCCATATATTACATCAGGGGCAAGTTGAGCCTGTCACCCAGCGCCTGAAAAATAGACCTGACATTTCTATTCAACCAAATCTGCACAGTTTTAGCTGGTCAAGTTATTTGTAGTGACCGTCAAAGCAGACTTTTTGTTCTGGGTTGAAAAAGCATTCCCAAATTTGCCATTCTGAAAATAACTAGTTTGTGGTATTTCAGGCCTACTTGAAATCTATCCCAAAAAGAAAATCTTACATTGAAGTTATTGATAGTGTCATTCAGAAAAACCTAAGACACACGCTAGCGTGCTGATAGAAGTGTCATTCTGTGATTAAACCTATAACTGTCACACAGCGCAAAAAAAAACAGGTCTCACATCTCTATTCAACCAAATCTGCACAGTTTTAGCTGGTCAAGTTATTTGTAGTGACCGTCAAAGCAGACTTTTTGTTCTGGGTTGAAAAAGAATTCCCAAATTTGCCATTCTGAAAATAACTAGTTTGTGGTATTTTAGGCCTACTTGAAATCTATCCCAAAAAGAAAATCTTACATTGAAGTTATTGATAGTGTCATTCAGAAAAACCTAAGACACACGCTAGCGTGCTGATAGAAGTGTCATTCTGTGATTAAACCTATAACTGTCACACAGCGCAAAAAAAAACAGGTCTCACATCTCTATTCAACCAAATCTGCACAGTTTTAGCTGGTCAAGTTATTTGTAGTGACCGTCAAAGCACACTTTTTGTTCTGGGTTGAAAAAGCATTCCCAAATTTGCCATTCTCAAAATTGTGGTGAACGGGAACAATGAGGAAAACATCTAATAAGGGACGCGGACGCGGACGTGGACATGGTCGTGGTGGTGTTAGTGGACCCTCTGGTGCTGGGAGAGGACGTGGCCGTTCTGCCACAGCCACACGTCCTAGTGAACCAACTACCTCAGGTCCCAGTAGCCAGCAGAATTTACAGCGATATTTGGTGGGGCCCAATGCCGTTCTAAGGATGGTAAGGCCTGAGCAGGTACAGGCATTAGTCAATTGGGTGGCCGACAGTGGATCCAGCACGTTCACATTATCTCCCACCCAGTCTTCTGCAGAAAGCGCACAGATGGCGCATGCAAACCAAGCCCATCGGTCTGTCACATCACCCCCATGCATATCAGGGAAACTGTCTGAGCCTCAAGTTATGCAGCAGTCTCTTATGCTGTTTGAAGACTCTGCTGCCAGGGTTTCCCAAGGGCATCCACCTAGCCCTTCCCCAGGGGTGGAAGAGATAGAATGCACTAACGCACAACCACTTATTTTTCCTGATGATGAGGACATGGGAATACCACCTCAGCACGTCTCTGATGATGACGAAACACAGGTGCCAACTGCTGCGTCTTTCTGCAGTGTGCAGACTGAACAGGAGGTCAGGGATCAAGACTGGGTGGAAGACGATGCAGGGGACGATGAGGTCCTAGACCCCACATGGAATGAAGGTCGTGCCACTGACTTTCACAGTTCGGAGGAAGAGGCAGTGGTGAGACCGAGCCAACAGCGTAGCAAAAGAGGGAGCAGTGGGCAAAATCAGAACACCCGCCGCCAAGAGACTCCGCCTGCTACTGACTGCCGCCATCTGGGACCGAGCACCCCAAAGGCAGCTTCAAGGAGTTCCCTGGCATGGCACTTCTTCAAACAATGTGCTGACGACAAGACCCGAGTGGTTTGCACGCTGTGCCATCAGAGCCTGAAGCGAGGCATTAACGTTCTGAACCTTAGCACAACCTGCATGACCAGGCACCTGCATGCAAAGCATGAACTGCAGTGGAGTAAACACCTTAAAAACAAGGAAGTCACTCAGGCTCCCCCTGCTACCTCTTCTGCTGCTGCCGCCTCGGCCTCTTCTGCTGCTGCTGCCGCCGCCTCGGCCTCTTCCTCTGCCTCTGGAGGAACGTTGGCACCTGCCGCCCAGCAAACATGGGATGTACCACCAACACCACCACCTGCGTCACCAAGCATCTCAACCATGTCACACGGCAGCGTTCAGCTCTCCATCTCACAAACATTTGAGAGAAAGCGTAAATTCCCACCTAGCCACCCTCGATCCCTGGCCCTGAATGCCAGCATTTCTAAACTACTGGCCTATGAAATGCTGGCATTTAGGCTGGTGGACACACACAGCTTCAAACAGCTCATGTCACTTGCTGTCCCACAGTATGTTGTTCCCAGCCGCCACTACTTCTCCAAGAGAGCCGTGCCTTCCCTGCACAAACAAGTGTCCGATAAAATCAAGTGTGCACTGCGCAACGCCATCTGTGGCAAGGTCCACCTAACCACAGATACGTGGACCAGTAAGCACGGCCAGGGACGCTATATCTCCCTAACTGCACACTGGGTAAATGTAGTGGCGGCTGGGCCCCAGGCGGAGAGCTGTTTGGCGCACGTCCTTCCGCCGCCAAGGATCGCAGGGCAACATTCTTTGCCTCCTGTCTCCTCCTCCTCCTACTCAGCTTCCTCCTCCTCTTCTTCCACCTGCTCATCCAGTCAGCCACACACCTTCACCACCAACTTCAGCACAGCCCGGGGTAAACGTCAGCAGGCCATTCTGAAACTCATATGTTTGGGGGACAGGCCCCACACCGCACAGGAGTTGTGGCGGGGTATAGAACAACAGACCGACGTGTGGTTGCTGCCGGTGAGCCTCAAGCCCGGCCTGGGTGTGTGCGATAATGGGCGAAATCTCGTTGCAGCTCTGGGACTAGCCGGTTTGACGCACATCCCTTGCCTGGCGCATGTGCTGAATTTGGTGGTGCAGAAGTTCATTCGCAACTACCCCGACATGTCAGAGCTGCTGCAGAAAGTGCGGGCCGTCTGTTCGCGCTTCCGGCGTTCACACCCTGCCGCTGCTCGCCTGTCTGCGCTACAGCGTAACTTCGGCCTTCCCGCTCACCGCCTCATATGCGACGTGCCCACCAGGTGGAACTCCACCTTGCATATGCTGGACAGACTGTGCGAGCAGCAGCAGGCCATAGTGGAGTTTCAGCTGCAGCACGCACGGGTCAGTCGCACTGCGGATCAGACCCACTTCACCACCAATGACTGGGCCTCCATGCGAGACCTGTGTGCCCTGTTGCGCTGTTTCGAGTACTCCACCAACATGGCCAGTGGCGATGACGCCGTTATCAGCGTTACAATACCACTTCTATGTCTCCTTGAGAAAACACTTAGGGCGATGATGGAAGAGGAGGTGGCCCAGGAGGAAGAGGAGGAAGAGGGGTCATTTTTAGCACTTTCAGGCCAGTCTCTTCAAAGTGACTCAGAGGGAGGTTTTTTGCAACAGCAGAGGCCAGGTACAAATGTGGCCAGACAGGGCCCACTACTGGAGGACGAGGAGGACGAGGATGAGTAGGAGGTGGAGGAGGATGAGGATGAAGCATGTTCACAGCGGGGTGGCACCCAAAGCAGCTCGGGCCCATCACTGGTGCGTGGCTGGGGGAAACACAGGACGATGACAATACGCCTCCCACAGAGGACAGCTTGTCCTTACCTCTGGGCAGCCTGGCACACATGAGCGACTACATGCTGCAGTGCCTGCGCAATGACAGCAGAGTTGCCCACATTTTAACGTGTGCGGAATACTGGGTTGCCACCCTGCTGGATCCCCAGTACAAAGACAATGTGCCCACCTTACTTCCCACACTGGAGCGTGATAGGAAGATGCGCGAGTACAAGCGCACGTTGGTAGACGCGCTACTGAGAGCATTCCCAAATGTCACAGGGGAACCAGTGGAAGCCCAAGGCGAAGGCAGAGGAGGAGCAAGAGGTCGCCAACGCAGCTGTGTCACGGCCAGCTCCTCTGAGGGCAGGGTTAGCATGGCAGAGATGTGAAAAAGTTTTGTCACCACGCCACAGCTAACTGCACCACCACCTGATACGGAACGTGTTAGCAGGAGGCAACATTTCACTAACATGGTGGAACAGTACCTGTGCATACCCCTCCACGTACTGACTGATGGTTCGGCCCCATTCAACTTCTGGGTCTCCAAATTGTCCACGTGGCCAGAGCTAGCCTTTTATGCCTTGGAGGTGCTGGCCTGCCCGGCGGCCAGCGTTTTGTCTGAACGTGTATTCAGCACGGCAGGGGGCGTCATTACAGACAAACGCAGCCGCCTGTCTACAGCCAATGTGGACAAGCTGACGTTCATAAAAATGAACCAGGCATGGATCCCACAGGACCTGTCCATCCCTTGTGCAGATTAGATATTAACTACCTCCCCTTAACAATATATTATTCTACTCCAGGGCACTTCCTCATTCAATACTATTTTTAATTTCATTTTACCATTATATTGCGGGGCAACCCAAAGTTGAATGAACCTCTCCTCTGTCTGGGTGCCGGGGCCTAAATGTGTGACAGTGGCCTGTTCCAGTGGTGGGTGACGTGAAGCCTGATTCTCTGCTATGACATGAATACAGATTCTGCGCTGACATAAGGCCAGATTCTCTGTTACGGGACCTCTCTCCTCTGCCTGGGTGCCTGGGCCTAAATGTGTGACAGTGGCCTGTTCCAGTGGTGGGTGACGTGAAGCCTGATTCTCTGCTATGACATGAATACAGATTCTGCGCTGACATGAAGCCAGATTCTCTGTTACGGGACCTCTCTCCTCTGCCTGGGTGCCTGGGCCTAAATGTGTGACAGTGGCCTCTTCCAGTGGTGGGTGACGTGATGCCTGATTCTCTGCTATGACATGAAGACAGATTCTGCGCTGACATAAGGCCAGATTCTCTGTTACGGGACCGCTCTCCTCTGTCTGGGTGCCGGGGCCTAAATGTGTGACAGTGGCCTGTTCCAGTGGTGGGTGACGTGAAGCCTGATTCTCTGCTATGACATGAAGACAGATTCTGCGCTGACATAAGGCCAGATTCTCTGTTACGGGACCGCTCTCCTCTGTCTGGGTGCCGGGGCCTAAATGTGTGACAGTGGCCTGTTCCAGTGGTGGGTGACGTGAAGCCTGATTCTCTGCTATGACATGAATACAGATTCTGCGCTGACATAAGGCCAGATTCTCTGTTACGGGACCTCTCTCCTCTGCCTGGGTGCCTGGGCCTAAATGTGTGACAGTGGCCTGTTCCAGTGGTGGGTGACGTGAAGCCTGATTCTCTGCTATGACATGAAGACAGATTCTGTGCTGACATAAAGCCAGATTCTCTGTTACAGGACCTCTCTCCTCTGTCTGGGTGCCGGGGCCTAAATGTGTGACAGTGGCCTGTTCCAGTGGTGGGTGACGTGAAGCCTGATTCTCTGCTATGACATGAAGACAGATTCTGCGCTGACATAAGGCCAGATTCTCTGTTACGGGACCGCTCTCCTCTGTCTGGGTGCCGGGGCCTAAATGTGTGACAGTGGCCTGTTCCAGTGGTGGGTGACGTGAAGCCTGATTCTCTGCTATGACATGAAGACTGATTCTGCGCTGACATGAAGCCAGATTCTCTGCTATGGCATGAAGACTGATTCTCTGCTGACATGAAGCCAGATTCTTTGCTATGGCATGAAGAGACGGATTCTCTGCTGACGTGAAGCCAGATTCTCTGCTATGGGACCTCTGTCCAATTGATATTGGTTCATTTTTATTTTTTTTATTTTAATTTTAATTCATTTCCCTATCCACATTTGTTTGCAGGGGATTTACCTACATGTTGCTGCCTTTTGCAGCCCTCTAGCTCTTTCCTGGGCTGTTTTACAGCCATTTTAGTGCCCAGAAGTTCGGGTCCCCATTGACTTCAATGGGGTTCGGGTTCGGGACGAAGTTCGGATCGGGTTCGAATCCCGAACCCGAACATTTCCGGGAAGTTCGGCCGAACTTCTCGAACCCGAACATCCAGGTGTTCGCTCAACTCTAGTCTGTACTGTATGTTGTTTCATCCTCCAATTGTCTCCTGCATTCTTTCTTAAATTTTGCTGCTTCTAGGATGACTATAGTTCCGCTCTTGTTGGCGGGATAAATAGCTATCTCCTTTTCTGTTTGTAATTGTTTAATAGCTTCTATTTCTTGTTTGGTTAGGTTATTATATTTATTATTATATTTGTCACTCATTCTACGTATATCAAATTCAACACATTAGTGAAAGGCGGTTTAATTCTTGGCTCAATTCCTCCCTTGGATAATTTATTTATTTATTTTTCAATCCTGTGTGTTGATATTTATCTAATTTTATTGGATGTTCTTCAGATTTTATTGGGTTTTTCATGTAGTATTTTTTGAGACATAATTCTCTGATAAACTTCTCTATACCAATGTACATCAAATTTATTCAGTTTGTTAGTAGGTGCAAACTCAGTACAACTTGAGACACAGACACACCAGTCCAGAACGAGAGACGAGGACACAATACCAACACAGAGCACCACAGTCACGGGGAACACCTTACCAATCAACGGACAATTTTACGCAAAGGCATCAACACACAACGCACATATACGAAGGAGGAAGAAGAAACTACGGAGGGGAGGGAGAAATAAGAAGAGGACACAACGAATAACAACTAATGAACACGAAAAAGACTCTATAGTAAACTTAAGCACTATTTCACTTACTGATGCACAGACTAAACTACTGAATAAGGGGTTAAAGTTTGCACCTACTAACAAACTGAATAAATTTGATATGTACATTGGTATAGAACGACGAAGGTCCGCTGAAACGTGCGTCGGAGCTGGCGCCATCCCAGAGGAGACACATTATGGGTAAATAGACTCTGTTTATTGTATGAGATGGTTATATGCACTTGCACTTTAGTATTATGTAATATGTACTATGTAGAATGGGGATTGAGTCACCATTTGTGTCTCCTGTTGTGGATGTCGCCTTTCTCCTGCACTTGATTTTATGTATGGATTGTCATTTGTAAATTGTGTTAATAAATTATACTTATATTTCATGCGGCCTGGCAATCTTTATTGGCATATATCTAATAAACAAGAGGAAGATACCATACGTATCATATTACTGTACAACACGCAATACAGAAAGATTCAACAGGTGATCAGAAGACATTGGCATTACATTCAAAAAGATAAGATTTTGGGACATCTAGTCCCTATTGTTCCCCAAATTACATTTACGAAAGCCCTAAACTTATGGAAGCCTCATCTGTCAAATACCACCATAAAGGAGAACACTCTATCCAAAAATGGGCAGGAATGACTGGCTTCTATAGATGCGGTAAATGCACAAACTGTAAGATCACTTCATTCCCAAGAAGGACAACAAAAATTACTTCAACAGCCAATTCACATGTACATATCATAAAAGATTTTTTAACATGTAACTCGACAAATGACATCTATCTTATCCAATGCCCCTGCGACAAACAATATGTAGGGAGAACCGAGAGAACCCTCAAAAAACGGATTTCTGAACAGATCACAAATATCAAAAACGGGTATGACAAACACTCTCTATCAAACCACTTTAAACAAATGCACAATCAAGACCCAACAGGTTTGAAATATGTGACGCTTGAAGTAGTGGAGAAACATTGGAGGGGAGGAGACCATATCAGGATGGGATGTCTAGATTGGAATCGAGGAGAATCTTCGAATTCAATTCACTATTACCTGAAGGTTTGAATGCGGAATTAGAAAGATTTGGGTTTTTGTAAACTACTGGTGGGTGCCCTCCACCGACAGGGGATCGAGGTGTGTTCTATCTATGGACACTTCGGTCCTCTCTTGGTGGAGGGCACTCACCTTTATCCTACTGTGAATCATCAATCTAGAAGTATACGTGTCTACTATTCCAATAAAGAGCAATTTATTCAAATGACCGAAAAATGTGCCCTAAAAAAATAAACATACAGACTAGGATTATAAACCGCACATAAAACGCATGGGACAAAAGAACACACTTCCGTTTTCTATATCTATATAAGTGCATGTATGTTGTAGATATGGACGAAGCATTTGACTTTTTTATATTAATTTCATTTGAGGATTATAATTATTCGATAGATAATAAAAGATACAATATGTATTAGGTTATGGAATGAGAACATTTTTATTAATGGCAATTGAATGAAAACACTACAGAACTACATTATAAAAATCGCATGAGTAACGCAAGTGAACCGCAGGAAGCTCAATCCCAAGATATTCATATACTGTGGACACAAAACATTCAGATATAATGTATGGGAGAATCCACTCCATGTCTTTGATTGACCGCAAAATTTTGGAAGAAGATGCTACTATTTAAGGGTACTGGCATTAGAGGGATATCAACCACTGAAGAAGGAAACATAGAAACATAGAATGTGTCGGCAGATAAGAACCGTTTGGCCCATCTAGTCTGCCCAATATACTGAATACTATGGATAGCCCCTGGCCCTTATCTTATATGAAGGATGGCCTTATGCCTATCCCATGCATGCTTAAACCCCTTCACTGTATTTGCAGCTACCACTTCTGCAGGAAGGCTATTCCATGCATCCACTACTCTCTCAGTAAAGTAATACTTCCTGATATTACTTTTAAACCTTTGCCCCTCTAATTTAAAACTGTGTCCTCTTGTGGTAGTTTTTCTTCTTTTAAATATTCTCTCCTCTTTTACCTTGTTGATTCCCTTTATGTATTTAAAAGTTTCTATCATATCCCCTCTGTCTCGTCTTTCTTCCAAGCTATACATGTTAAGGTCCTTTAATCTTTCCTGCTTTTATCCTGCAATCCATGTACCAGTTTAGTAGCTCTTCTCTGAACTCTCTCCAAAGTATCAGTATCCTTCTGGAGATATGGTCTCCAGTACTGAGCACAATGCTCCAGATGAGGTCTCACTAGTGCTCTGTAGAGCGGCATGAGCGCCCCCCTCTGTCTACTGGTAATGCCTCTCCCTATACACCCAAGCATTCTGCTAGCATCTCCTGCTGCTCTATGACATTGTCTGCCTACCTTTAAGTCTTCTGAAATAATGACCCCCTAAATCCCTTTCCTCAGATACTGAGGTTAGGACTGCATCACTGATTTTATATTCTGCTCTTGGGTTTTTATGCCCCAGGTGCATTATCTTGCACTTATCAACATTACATTTTAGTTGATGGATTTTTGACCATTCCTCTAGTTTTCCTAAATCCTTTTCCATTTGGTGTATCCCTCCAGGAACATCAACCCTGTTACAAATCTTTGTGTCATCAGCAAAAAGACACACCTTACCATCGAGGCCTCCTGCAATTTTGCTGATAAAGATATTAAACAATATGGGTCCAAGAAGAGATCCCTGAGGTACCCCACTGGTAACAAGACCATGGTCTGAATATACTCCATTGACTACAACCCTCTGTTGTCTATCCCTCAGCCACTGCCTAATCCATTCAACAATATGGGAGTCCAAGCACAAAGACTGTAGTTTATTGATAAGCCTTATATGTGGGACAGTATCAAAAGCCTTACTAAAGTCTAGATAAGCGATGTCTACTGCACCTCCTCCATCTATTGTTTTAGTCACCCAATCCAAAAAATCAATAAGATTAGTTTGACATGATCTCCCTGAAGTAAACCCATGCTGTTTTTCATCTTTCAATCCATGGGATTTTAGATGTTCCATAATCCTCTCCTTAAGTATGGTTTCCATTAATTTCCCCACTATTGATGTCAGGCTTACTGGCCTATAGTTGCCCGATTCCTCCCTACTACCTTTCTTGTGAATGGGCAAAACATTTGCTAATTTCCAACCTCCTCGGACGACTCCTGTTGTCAGTGATTGGTTAAATAAATCTGTTAATGGTTTTGCTAGTTCACCGCTGAGCTCTTTTAATAGCTTTGGGTGTATCCCATCAGGCCCCTGTGACTTATTTGTATTAATTTTAGACAGCTGACTTAGAACCTCTTCCTCTGTAAAGACACATGCATCAAAAGATTCATTAGTCTTCTTTCCTAACTGAGGTCCTTTTCCTTCATTTTCCTTTGCAAAAACTGAACAGAAATATTCATTGAGGCAGTCAGCTAGTTCTTTATCTTCTTCCATACACCTTCCTTCTTTTGTTTTTAATTTGGTAATTCCTTGTTTTAGTTTCCTTTTTTCATTTATGTATCTGAAGAATGTCTTATCGCCTTTTTTCACTGACAGCTAATTTCTCTTCTGCCTGTGCTTTAGAAGCTCTTATAACTTGTTTGGACTCTCTCTGCCTAATCTTATAAATTTGCCTGTCATCCTCGTTTTTTTTATTTTTTATAATTACTAAATGCTATCTTTTTGTTTTTAATTATTTTGGCCACTTCTGCTGAGTACCACAGTGGTCTCTTCCTTTTTTTTCTTTTACTGACAAGCCTAATGCAATTTTCTGTTGCCTTCAATAGTGCCACTTTTAAGTAGTCCCATTTCTCCTGGACTCCAATGAAACTGTTCCAATCTGATAGGGACTCGTATACCACTAATCTAATTTTAGAAAAGTCAGTTTTTCAAAAATCTAAAACTTTTGTTTTTGTGTGGTGTGACTCAGTCACTGTACTTATAGTAAACCACACTGACTGGTGATCACTAGATCCCAAGCTTTCCCCTACAGTAATATTAGATACCAAATTCCCATTTGTAAATACTAAATCTAAAATGGCCTCCTTCCGGTTTGGCTCCTCAACTACTTGCTGTAGAGATAATCCCAGTAGGGAATTTAGAATATCTGTACTCCTGGCAGAACTAGCTATTTTGGTTTTCCAGTTTACATCAGGAAGATTGAAGTCTCCTATAATGATAACTTCCCCCTTCAAGGTCATTTTAGCTATTTCTTCAACTAGTAGGTCATCTAATTCTTTGACTTGGCTAGGTGGTCTATATATCAGGCTCCAAAAACGTGTCTGGTTTCGGGAGATCCTCATGCCTGAAGTACCTATATAGATCCATAAGTAGACAAAATTGGAGCGCTCCATATATGCCTTTGAGGAATTGCCACTTGAGGAATCTGAGTCCCTACTGAGATAAAATCATCCACCTGGATTAAACCTAACACGTGGGACTTTGATCTCTCCAACATACCGCACATGAGACCAGCAAGCTGCGATACATTCCATAGCGAAAGGTGAGCAGCGCGACCAGCAAGCTGCGATACACTCTACAGCAGAGAGTGAACAGCCGAAGGTAAGATCTGTATGTGCCGGAGACCACGTGGGACGCCACGGCAGGCACTGGATTCCCTACCCCCACATTCAACCGTGAGTAATTAGCAATCCTTTGTGCGATGGTATGTACTGCAAATATTTGAGAACTAGATATATGGACATTTAAGTAATACTCACCAGCGGGTCGGTTGCGGTGAGGTCTGGACATTGTGGAGTGTTGAATTTCGCAAACCTGAAACATAGGAATCGTTACTTTGCGGCTCGCAAATATAAATATTCTGGAGACATTTACCCTACAGGGACATTTGTTTATGTGAGAACTATTACACCGCTATATAGGATATTCTATAGACGCATTCTAACTAGATGTATATGATATACAGTTTGTAAGTCATTTTAATGAATGATGCTGTGAACTGAATTTCTAAGCGGCCTATTCCTCCATATATACTTTCTATTCCCTGTATCTGACCACTTTATAGCCACTACCACCTGCAATAAGGTGTACTATGTACCGCTTTCACAGTTCAATTCACATAAAACACTGATTGCTTTTTTAGCATTGCGATACGACGATATAATAGAATGCTGTGCACATTTACAAGTTAGTGCGATTTCTCTATATATATATAGACCGTGTAACCTTGTCCTTAGGTGGTGATAGCTTTTTTAACTAAATTGTGGCGATTGTAACATGACTTGTGTATAAGTCTATCAATGTTGTGATGGGCTGATTTTTTAACATTTTTTATCTTTTATAATTTTTTTATTAGATATTGCACCTACGTTTTCTTTTATTTGACTTTATTCTTATTTTTATCTTCTATAAATAAAGTTTCGGGCTTTATATAAATATTCCATATGTTGTGTGCCTATTATCCTATGGGAAGTTTATTTATGATTTTATTGACGAGGTGAGTCGAGTTGATTAGAGCACCTCTTCCACAACAGTACCTACAGTGGGAGAGCCACCTCGCTACGATTTATTTACAGAAAAGAATAAGGCTAGTGTCAAAGTACCCTCATTGAGTCACCCATTCTAGTGTACATCCAGAGGCTGAAAATGCTTCTAGACCATTAACTGCCGGATAAACAGTCTGGACTTCTGGCCAATAAATGTTGCCTGCACTGATACATTGTAACAAACTGTTTGGACTGAGATTTGTGCAGCTGATCACTTTTGTCTAGACTGGTTAGAATAGTAGCAACCCTAGCATGTCTTTACAGGTTTTCAGCCTTGCGGAGACTTGATACAATTGTATCCAGTGTAGACAATGCCTGGACTGATACATTGTAGCAACTATCAGACATTTGCTGTTGATGCTCCAGATGGATTGGAGGCGACTGGATTTTCAGTTTCTGGATAAAAACACTAATGTTATTTGCTGACAGCAAACAGAGATCTTGAAAATAAGAAACTAATACACAAAGTTTATAATAAAGTAGCAGAACTTTTCATTATAGGGTGGTCAAGCTTTACGGAGAGCCCCCTATGGTATAATATGGATGGAGGGGGTATGTGCTTTCACATCAATGTGCCCCATTAGGAAGTCAGTCCTGTGGATAGGCGGGAGTCATGTTCCATTACCGTGCGGCTCGGCTAGTGACCTTGACAGCGATATCAGGTATTTGGAATTTAAATAAGAGTCTATCATCTATTAATTATACCGGCGCATTCCTCTCACATCAAACCGCGTCTAATTACCGAAAAGTCATCCAGACTTTTCCAATGCCCAATGTCAACAAAGCCGAACCACCGATTACGTAGACCGCTATCTCCGCTGACATCTTTATGCTAAATTCTCAACATAATTAGAACGTGAATTGAAGAGGAATACGTGAAACCGATCGCAAATATCTGATAGCAACCGCTGTGACCTTGAGCAGCTGAGAAAAACACTTTTGTCTCCGCACAAAATATGAAATCAATTTCTCCCAGTGATTTGAGCCCTGAATAGATAAGAAATGGGGGCAGAAAAAGCGAGGAAGGGGGGACACAATTACTCATCACCGGCAACGTGTTTATTAATTTAGCAAAAGTATTATTTGCCGTTCAGTTATATGTTTTAAAACCCTTTTTGGCTTGTATTAGTGGGGGGAAAAAGGGCTTTTTTAGCCGTTGTGTGGTAAAATGAGAAAATTACAGACTTTACATAAAAAATGTTAATAAAAATAATTTTACAAGAAAATTACAGACTTTTTTGGGGGTGTCTTAATTTCCTTTTTATTTATTTATTTGATCTAACAGTATGTCAGACAGAGAAGTGCCAGTCCCTGCACAGAGGAGTGGCAGAGGCCTAAATGTTTCTGGCGCAGGCAGAGGCCGCAGCAGAGTAACGGGTCGTGGCAGCAGGAGTCGCAGCGAGAGGCCTGAGCTCCCGGTGTCAGCTTACGGTCGTGTCTTGACCAGCAACCCAGTGGTTCTTGAATGGTTGACTCGGTCATCCACTTAATCCCAAGTGACTTCAGACAGCCCCAGTCAACAGTCGGTGGGTTCGTCAGACACAACCCTTAGTTGGCATGGCCCGGTAGCAGGCCCTGTGCCCTCACCTGTCCTCAACCTGCCTCTGTCCTTTTCTGTTCCCTCAGCCAGAGAAGTATTGTATGCTGTGGGCTCAGCTCCACTATACAGCAAGGACGAGCTACTAGAGGACAGACAGCAGCTACTGGCTAGCCAAGATGTTGAGGAGACATCCGCCGCTTCCTCCGGTAAGCGGGCAAGTAGTGATGAGGAGAGTGGTGTGGGAGCTGATGTTGCGAGCGGTCAGGCTCCTGACCCAGAGACCGTTGAGGAGGACATCAGTGACGTGCAGACTGGTACTTGATGATGATGATGTAGCCGATCGCACTTGTGAGCCGGGTGAATTAGGGGCTTTATCATCATCGGGAGAAGAGGGTAGCAGCTTGCCCTTGAAGCAGCAGCGGAGCCAGCAAGTCGGTAGCGTGGCCGGGAGTCAGCAGGGTGGCAGCAGTGCGAGGTCGGGAGCCAAACGTGCCCGGGGTAGACCACCCACTTCGCAGGAGCCTACCTGCCCGGAAAGTAGTGGTGCAGGGGTTCACGGAAGCAGCAGCTGTAGCAGTCAGTCAGTGTGGAGTGTTGGGGGTAAAATCACCCACTGTGGCAGTTTTTTGTTAAGCTGCCGGAGGAGGTGAACATGGCCATTTGTAGAATCTGTGGGCAGAAGGTGAAGCGTGGCCAGGGTGCCAATGTCGGCACCATGGCCCTGCGTCAACATATGCAGCGTCACCATAAAGTGGCCTGGTAGAACTGTGGCTCCGATGTGGTGGTCCAGCCTGCTGCAGCAACCGCTGCATCACCCAGTGACAAGCACCCGATTTCAGGCAGTCAAGGCTCCACCACCTCAGCCGAAGGGAGCTGTCTGTCCTTCCCATCATCTGCTGGTCCTGATGCTCCTGCTCCTCCTCCTACTCCTCGTCAGTCATTCCGTCAGCAATCGATCACCGAAGCCATTGCCAAGAGACAACAGTATGCGTGCACTCATCCAATGGCGCAGAAGCTGAATGTGCTCCTGGCCAAGATGCTGAGTTGTGGACTCTGTACCTTTCAGAGAACTGATGGCTTGTGCGACGTTTCCCCCCGGTGGAATTCCACCCTCCATATGTTGGATTGACTATACGAACAGAGACGTAACAGAGGCCATAAACGATTTCTTGATTATCCAAGCAGACAGGAGCACTCCCCTGTGTAACTTCGATGTCAGCCAGTGGCAGCTCATGCGTGACACCTGCCGTTTGTTCAGACCCTTTGAGGAGGCCACGTTATTTGTCAGTCGCCAGGACTATGGGATGAACAACGTCATTCCACTGCTTCATGTCCTGGAACAAATGCTGGTACATATGGCTGGTCAGGGGACTGGAGACGTGGCGCCTAGATCTCACGGCCACATGAGCCCTGTGGAGGCTGAAGTGGAGGAGGAGGAGGACATTGGAGCACAAGCAATGTGTAGAGAAATTGGTGGATTTTATACACAGGTGACAGGAGAGGAGGAGCAGGAGAAGCCAGAGATGCTACAGGGCGATGAGGAAGACGAGGCAGAGGACCCAGACACACCGTGGAAGGATAGAGGCAGGGAGTCCCTTCAAGTTACTTGCACAAATGGCCCGATGCATTCTTACTTGCTTGGGTAGTGGCAGCCGAATTGTCACCATTCGGCAGAGGGATGACTTCTGGCTCTCCACCTTGTTGAACCCTTGCTACTGTTCCAAAATGGGGGCCTTTTTACACCCGCTAAGAGGGAGGACAAACTGAACTACTATAGAGACATCCTATGTAGTCAGTTGTTCGCTGCCTATCTGTGCCATCGTCCATCCTCTCGCAGGTCTGACCCGGGGGCCCTCTGTGCTCACGTTCCTCTGCCATGGCTGCTGGGGAGGGGGGTAGGAGCAGTTCCAGCTCCATCAGCAACAACTTGATTCTAGAGTTGCTGATGAGTAGCTTTCTTCACCCGCATAGTGAAGAAACTACTCACCAGCAGCAGCAGCTAGACCTGGAGCAGGACCTGAACCAGCAGGTGGTGGCATACTTGGATAGCACCCTGCCACCCCACATTGAAGATCCGCTGGACTACTGGGCAGCCAAACTGGATTTGTTGCCGCATCTGGCAGAGTTTGCCCTTGAAAAACTGTCCTGCCCAGCCAGTAGTGTGGCATCAGAGCGGGTGTTTAGAGCGGCTGGGGCCATAGTTACCCCAAGAAGAACTTGCCTGTCCACCCAAAATGTGGAGAGACTGACCTTTGTCAAGATTAATCAGGCGTGGATCAGCCAGGATTTCCACCCACTAATGCCTGATGCATAAGACTAGATCATCCATTGTGCCACACCAACACTCTGACAAAAGAGCGGTTTCTTCTGGCTACCTGTCTCAACTACTATTCTGATGCTGCCACCCGCCTGATGCCACACATCTGATGCCAAGTGCTCTTTCTTTCACCTACCATCTTCAGCTGGTACTGGTATTGCCACCCACCTTCCCACTCTGTCACCGGGTCACTCTGTGGTCTCTAGATGCTGCTGCCACCTCAACACTGTCACCTTGCCACATTGTGGTCTCCTGATGCTGCTGCCACCTCCACACTATGTCACCTTGCCACTCTGTGGTCTCCTGATGCAGCTACCACCTCCACACTATGTCACCTTGCCACCAATATTTTTACAGTAGAAATTAATTTACAAAGTTATTACCCGAAGTCTCGCGAGACTTCACAAAGTAATACCTTCGGCTTATCTGAGCCAATACATTCTAATACTGTATGGAGCACTCGCTCCGTACAGTATTCAAACGAAGTTTTATGCGAATCGACTTCGGACGAAGCATCTGAAGTCGATTCGCTCATCCCTAGTTATAACCTCCATTCTGATCCTCAGCTGTGTCATGTGACCAGCACTCTGATCTCCAACTGAAACAGGACAGGAAGTCCTGGATGTTACTTCTCTATTCATTCCTATGAAACTGACATTGAGGCTCCCAGCGGAATACATACAGAAACTGGCTTCCTGTCCACACATAAGAAGCTGTGTTATTTGGAAAGTCTGAGTGTTGGGAATGGTCACATGACACAGCTGAGTTTCAGAAGGGGGGGGATAATGTAGTGCCCTGGAGCAGGGAGTACTTTGACATTTGGACATTTTTGGACATTTGCTATTTCCCCTATGCAAAGTTAAAACTTCTTACCTTATTTCACCTAAAAGGGTTAACTTCAGTGGCGTAACTACCAGGGAAGCAGGGGAAGCGGCTGCTTTGGGGCCCGGGCTGACAAAGGGCCCAGCGCCTTGCAGCCTGTCAGTCAAGTTTCATCATTTTTATTTATATGCAAATTACCTTCCTAACATGTCCAAGGGGCTGTCCCTCCGGCCGTTTGTGCCCAGCCGCGCCCATTATCGCCAAGCCCAGCGCCGCCCCGCTGTTAATTATTCACTGCTGTCCTCGTCTTTTTTTTATTTTATTGCGCCTTAGTCTTGCGCATGTGCTGATGTTACTCACGTCCGGGCCCGCACAGTGTCCTGGCAGTAGCCTCAAGTAGTGTAATGCACAAGACTACGGCGCACTTAAAAAGAAAAAAAAGACGAGGACAGCAGTGAATAATTAACAGCGGGACGGTGCTGGGCTTGACGATAATGGGCATGGCTGGGCACAAACAGCCAGAGGGACAGCCCCTTGGGCACGTTAGGAAGGTAATTTGCATACAAATAAAAAACGATTTTTATCAAAAATGAAAGGTGTCTGGGGAACCCAGCGTAGCGTTGGGGCCACCCCAAACCCGGCCACTGCCATTACTCACAAATACAGACACTGGTATTGCCTTTGCTACAGATTACATCATGTACCTTTCTAACAGGTCAGAGAATAAAAACCATTTTTTGGGAGTGCTTCTTTAAGATAGCTGCTCCATTCTAGAATTATTAAATAATAATTGCTCCTCTTTCAATAATTAGTTGTCATAAGACTGCTTTCTGTAATGAGTAAGAAGCTGACAACCTAAAATAGCCGCTCCTCTCTCAGTAATGAGTAAGTTAGGAGTAGTTGTCATCTTTAATAACATAAAACCCACTGTGATGAGTTAGCCAGGAGTAATCATATGCCAACTCTCTGTGCTGAGTTAGGAGCAAATATCAATATACAGTACTCACAAAAAGTTTGGGATATTTGGCTTTCAGGAGAAATTTATGGAAAACATAAAAAGTTCCTGCTCCAGTGATATTATATCATGAAAGTCAAGCATTTAGTAGAAGCAGCAATAGTGTTTTTCCCATCTCAAACAATTTATCGAAACAAAAGCCAACACCAGTGCTGGGTATACCCCCACTGGGGTACAGCGTTACGAGCCTCTACACAGAGACTCAGCTGATCACGTAGGTTTTCAATGGGATTCAGGTCTGGAGAAAGTGCCGTCCACTCCAATTGAGGTCCCCCAATCTCCAGCGACCATTCCCTAATGATGTGACCTCGATAAGCTGGCACATTGTCCTCCATAAAGATAAAATTAGGCCTGTGTTCTTCATGCAGAGGCACAATGATTGGACTAATGATGTTTTTCAAGTAGTATGGACTTGTCCCTGGACCATTCACAAAGTGTAGGGCAGTTCTGTATTAACTAGACACACCTGCCCACACTGTGACACCACCACCACCAAAGGCTTGTCTGGTGACAACAGTGGCTGATCCATAGCACTCTCCTTGATGTCTAAATCATCATTGGTGGCCATCATTTCTGCTCAGCGTGAATCGACTTTTATCAATGAAGAGCACTGAGACCCACTGGTACCTCGTCCAGCGTAGATGCTTTCAGGCCCATGCAAGATGATGATGCCTGTAGTCAGGTACCCTTGCAGGTTGTGTAGCACGCAGACCACGCTGATGTAAATGGTTTCCAATGGTCTGACGTGACACATGGGTGCCTCTCACCTCCATTAAATATGCCTGGAGTTGTGTGGTATTCATCATCCAGTTCCGAAGGGCATTCTCCACAATGAAGCAGTCATCAGTTTGGGATGTGACCAAAGGACGTCCACTTCTCTGCCTTTCTGTGACTCTTCCAGTCTCTGTATCTCTGATACAGCATGCGGATGACACTCTGTGACACTCTAAGCTCAGTGGCCACTTACGTCTGAGAACATCCTGCTTGAAGCCTCGTAATGGTCAGGTACTGTTCATCAATTGTTAGGTGTCATCTTGGTCTCATTAAGTCAAAATGTGAACAGCATGATGAGGAGGACTGTTTAAATAGCAATTCTAATTGAACCAGGAAATGTATTGGGCGATTCATGAATCAAACACCTGTTGTGAATTTTGCCGTTAAGCTCCTTGTTAGAGAACAGCAAGTTGTGCAAAAAGTACTGAAACATTGAATAATTGGACATGTGCATTCAGAAGTTTAGAGAAGTTCACCTGTAAAGCCAATTATCTCTAACTTTTGTGAGTAGAGTAATATCAATCAATGTGTCAATAGACCAGCTTCTCCATTCTCTGTGATGACAAGCAGTGGCTGTCAATTGACAGAATCTCTTCTGAAAGAAAAGGAATAGCTGTCATCTGAATGAGGGCTCCACAGAGAACCCTAAAGTGTGATTGGAACTTTACAAAAACTTGATGAGTCTCATGATGCACATATGTTCACCAAGAAACAATGAAAGAGGCTGGATTACAAGGAGAAGACACTAAATGGTTTGGTCCATCTCAGAGATGGGCCATCAAAGTCACATAGGTGCCGGTCCCACCTCTGGGACCCACTCCTCTATCTAGAATGGGACCTTCGAAGCGAAGGAGAGTGCACCACAGCGCACTCTCCTTTTCTTCGGGGGGTCGGTTCTGGAGATAGGTGCCACTTTTCTGACATTGATGGCATATCCTAGCATAATGCCATCATTGTCTAAGATGAGACAACCCCTTTAAGAACAATCAAGAAAAAAATACAAGATTCCAAGGTAAGACATAAGTAACAATGTATCAGCATGTAACCAGGTAACAATGCATCAATCTGTAACCATGAGTCTGTAATTATGTATAACAATGTATTGATCACTAGCACCGTCTCAGTAACCATCTGTCAATTCTTAACAATGTATCCATGTGAAACCAGGTAACAATGCATCAATCCACAACCACGTGTCTATAAGAAATTATGGATTAATATATAACCATGTATTGATCACTAGCAATGTCTCAGTAGTAACCATGTGTCACTCTGTAACAATATATTTCAAATGAGGGCTATATTATAAATAATAGTAGGCACACCCCCACCTGTATTCACTTGGCACAAACCGATAAATAAATCAGCAAGTATTTATTATAATAAAGTCAATAGACAATAACTAACAGCAGGGCCCTTACTGTTCAAATATTAATACACCAGATTAAAATAGGTGAAATAAAACTACAGAGGAATGCATTGTTTAATCCTATAAATTATTATAGTGAATCAGTAGTCCCACAGCATAGGAAAATTGGTGTATTGTGTTTGCTGTTTAAATGATAATTAATGCTAGAGATGAGCGAATCGAAGTTGACAAAGTTGAATTTGATCCGAATTTCAGGAAAAATTCAATTCGCACCGAATCCGAATTTCCTCATGCTTCGTGGTAACGAATCGCATTTTTTTCTAAAATGGCTGCTGCACATGTTAGGACATGGAGCAAAGAACTCTGGGAACGAGGGATCAACCATAATGCCGTGCATGCAGTCACAGCCCTATAAATAGCCTCAGTCACCTTGGATTCAGACATTTTCCAGTGTACTTAGTGCAGGGAGAGACGTCAGCAGGCACTAGGGACAGTGCTAGGAAAGACTTTAAAACTTTTATTTTGCTGTATAGAAGTTCAGGGAAAGGATAGGGAGGAATCATTCCACAGTATTGAAGCAGAACAGGGTCCAATAGGGGAGGTTACAGCCTGGTGTGACACAGTGAGAGGTTTTGTCTGGAAAAACAGGTATTTTCCTCCCAGCATGTGCTACTGGCTGCTGGGCTGATTTACAGCCAGGTAAGGTCAAATACCGGACCGAATTTTAAGTGCCGATGCAGGTTTTGGCAGCACCTGGCTGTCCTTAAATAGGCAGCTGGTCTCAGAAGCGATGTCTCTGTGTTGAGATCTGGGAGCCTTGTGTTTGGATGAAGGCTTGCTACCTGTTTGGCGTGATAACAGAATTACCACCAACACCGCAAGGTGACTTCTTATTTGATTATGACTGATTGTTTTGTCACTTGCCTAAAGTGTGAATAAAACACTGAACTGAATCCTATTACACCTTGCTGCACTGACTGGGCATCCAAATTGCCATTATACTGCTGCTCATTTCAGGTTTGCAATAGATGATAACCTCTGTAATTTCAGCAAACCATTCTCTTTATTGGGGTGTAAGTGCTGTGTGATACAGCCATTAATAGGGTGTATTACTAGGAAATATTTATATGTCCTATTTATATGTCTTATTAGCCCTTGTGCGGTGCAGTTATATGTTCTAAAACCTTTTTTGGCGTGTATTAGTAGGAAAAAAAGTATTATTTGCTGTTCAGCGGTGCAGTTACATGTTCTAAAGCTTTTTGTGGAGTGGGGAAAAAAAGGGCTTATTAGCAGTTGTGTGGTGAAGTGAGAAAATTACATCCTTTTTTGTGGTGTATTTCCTTTTAATTTATTTATTTGATCTAACAGTATGTCAGACAGAGAAGTTCCAGGCCCTGCACAGGGGAGTGGAAGAGGCCTTAATGTTTCTGGTACAGGTAGAGGTCACAGCAGAGTAAGGGGGGTGGTAGCAGGGGTCGCAACGAGAGGCCTGAGCTCCTGGTGTCATCTAGCGGTCGTGTCTTGACCAGCAACCCAGCAGTTCTTGAATGGTTGACTCGGTCATCCACTTCGTCCCAAGTGACATCAAACACCTGCAGCCAAGAGTCGGTGGGTTCGTCAGACACAACTCTTAGTTGGCATGGCCCGGTAGCAGGACCTGGTCCTCACCTGTCCTCAACCTGCCTCTGTCCTTTTCTGTTCCCTCAGCCAGAGAAGTATTATATGGTGTAGGCTCAGCCCCACTATACAGCGAGGATGAGCTACTAAAGAACAGTCAGCAGCTACTGGCCAGCCAAGATGTGGAGGAGACATCCGCCGCTTCCTCCGGTAAGCAAGCAAGTAGTGATGAGGAGAGTGGCGTGGGAGCTGGTGTTGCGAGCGGTCAGGTTCCTGACCCAGAGACCGTTGAGGAGGACATCAGTGACATGCAGACAGTAATTGATGATAATGCAGCCAATCGCAATCGGGAGTCAGCAAGTCGGTAGTGTGGCCGGGAGTCAGCAGGGTGGCAGCAGTGGGAGGTCAGGAGCCAAATGTGCCTGGGGTAGACCACCCGCCTCACAGGAGTTTACCTGCCCGGAAAGTAGTGGTGCAGGGGTGTACTGTCACGGATGGTGTTACAGAAAACTAGAAGACACAAATGAAGATCCGACTGACTTGATCCAAAACTAAGGAACAAAAGGGTAAGCCCTGTAAAAACACTAGCTCTCTCCCTTACTGCTCAGCCTATGCAAAAATCTCAATGGTAGAAAATTGCATACCCTCGTTCCTCGACTGTATGACACCTGAACACCCTATAATAGTGAGGGGACACGACCACCGGCTCCCTACACTTAATACGGAGAGAGTCAGGGTCACCTAGGATCAAGCCCACAGGAAAACAGAAATAAAGAAACAGACTTATCTTGTGGATGCAGCAGTAACAGCTTCTAGCATCAGCACACTCCAGGAAGTTGTATAAACCGCAAAGTGATGCAGTATGGGAGGGGATTTAAAGGGATGCAATCAGTGCAACTAGATGACAGCTGAGAGAGGGAAACGAGATGAGAAAACGAAAGCAAAACAAAAGAACCTCAAGCAAGAGGTTCTGAAGAACGTCTGTCAGAGCTTCTCAGATGGGGAAAAAAATAAACGAACCAGCACCTTCACAATAAGTGAATATAAGAACGCAGGTGCACGCTACCTTGGCTAAAACACACTTGGATTCGTAGAACTACAGGTAACAGCACTCTGCTAGTCAATTGCACAAAGATATAAGCAAACACTGAAAGAATAAATGCTTGGGGGTCATACTTACTGCAAATGCAGCTAGAAGCTTTTTGCGAATATAATTGATCAAAAATATTTCGGGCCCATCTACCGGTCGTCAAGGTCGCTTCTAATCAGATGGGTCCTACTCTGACATGCCTCTCCTGGGCTTACAGCCTACAATCTGGGCAAAGTAGTACCAAGCTGCATCCTACACATGCCTCTCCCAGGTTGTGAGCCTGCAGTATGGGCTGGGTAGAATACAGCTGTACAAGCTATCTAATTAAAAGCACATGGTAAATGGGCTGGTGGTGCACGGTTCAATCTCACCACAAGGGGGAGCCACTCCCCTAGTGGCAGTGACAATGGCGAAAAAATAAACGAACCAGCACCTCCACAATAAGTGAATATAAGAACGCAGGTGCACGCTACCTTGGCTAAAACACACTTGGATTCGTAGAACTACAGGTAACAGCACTCTGCTAGTCAATTGCACAAAGATATAAGCAAACACTGAAAGAATAAATGCTTGGGGGTCATACTTACTGCAAATGCAGCTAGAAGCTTTTTGCGAATATAATTGATCAAAAATATTTCGGGCCCATCTACCGGTCGTCAAGGTCGCTTCTAATCAGATGGGTCCTACTCTGACATGCCTCTCCTGGGCTTACAGCCTACAATCTGGGCAAAGTAGTACCAAGCTGCATCCTACACATGCCTCTCCCAGGTTGTGAGCCTGCAGTATGGGCTGGGTAGAATACAGCTGTACAAGCTATCTAATTAAAAGCACATGGTAAATGGGCTGGTGGTGCACGGTTCAATCTCACCACAAGGGGGAGCCACTCCCCTAGTGGCAGTGACAATGGCGAAAAAATAAACGAACCAGCACCTCCACAATAAGTGAATATAAGAACTAGGGGAGTGGCTCCCCCTTGTGGTGAGATTGAACCGTGCACCACCAGCCCATTTACCATGTGCTTTTAATCAGATAGCTTGTACAGCTGTATTCTACCCAGCCCATACTGCAGGCTCACAACCTGGGAGAGGCATGTGTAGGATGCAGCTTGGTACTACTTTGCCCAGATTGTAGGCTGTAAGCCCAGGAGAGGCATGTCAGAGTAGGACCCATCTGATTAGAAGCGACCTTGACGACCGGTAGATGGGCCCGAAATATTTTTGATCAATTATATTCGCAAAAAGCTTCTAGCTGCATTTGCAGTAAGTATGACCCCCAAGCATTTATTCTTTCAGTGTTTGCTTATATCTTTGTGCAATTGACTAGCAGAGTGCTGTTACCTGTAGTTCTACGAATCCAAGAGCTTCTCAGATGTCTGGCGGTGACATCCACGGAGGCAGCAGCAGTAGCAGGCAGTCAGTGAAAAGTGTTAGGGGTAAAATCACCTACTCGGCGGTGTGGCAGTTTTTTGTTAAGCTGCCGGAGGAGGTAAACATGGACATTTGCCGAATCTGTGGGAAGAAGGTGAAGCGTGGCCAGGGTGCTAATGTTGGCACCATGGCCCTGCGTCAACATATGCATAAAGTGGCCTGGGAGAACCGTGGCTCCAATGTGGTGGTCCAGCCTGCCGCAGCAACCGCTGCATCACCAAGTGGCATGCACCCGATTTCAGACAGTCAAGGATCCACCACCTCAGACGAAGGGAGCTGTCTGTCCTTTCCATCATCTTCTGGTCCTGATGCTCCTGCTCCTCCTCCTCTTCATCAGTCATTCCATCAGCAATCACCGAAGCGATTGCCAAGAGACAACAGTATGCGTGCACTCATCCAACGGCGCTGAACGTGCTCCTGGCAAAGCTGAACGTGCTCCTGGCCAAGTTGCTGGTACTGCAGTCCCTCCCTTTCCAAGTGCTGGACTCTGCACCTTTCAGAGAACTGATGGCTTGTACCAAGCCGAGGTGGAGAGTCCCAAGCCGTCATTTCTTTGCCTAAAAAGGCAGTACCAGCCCTGCACAAATATGTAGAACAGAAGGTGTCCACCTCTGCCTCATCATCCTCCATCATGTCCTCAGCCTCCACTGCAGGGACAATTCACAATGCCCCTCCAGCATACCACATGTGCAGGGCACGGCGGTGTCCCGCTGTTCTACACCTCGTTTGCCTGGGCAAATGGAGTCACACAGGGAAGGAACTGCTCCGTGTCCTTCAAATATT
Organism: Bufo bufo; assembly: GCF_905171765.1. Lineage (NCBI taxonomy): Eukaryota > Metazoa > Chordata > Amphibia > Anura > Bufonidae > Bufo > Bufo bufo. The sequence goes on along the minus strand of NC_053393.1, from coordinate 19,068,110 downwards.
AGAATCCTGGCTTTCTCTGTGACAACCCAAAATCAGAACCGTGTTGACCAACATGGTGTCAGCTCTGCATCAAAGAGGGCTGAGCCATGCGCCCTGCAAGGCGCACATGTTTAATCTGGTTGTCAAGTGGTTCCTGAAGTCTTCCACCCATCTGCAAGACATCCTAAAAATGACCAGGAAACTTTGCATGCACTTCAGCCACTCGTACACCGCCAAGCACACCCTCCTTGAGCTGCAGAGGCAGAACGGTGTTCCCCAACATAGGCTGATATGCAACGTTTCCACCCGTTGGAATTTCACCCTCCATATGTTGGACCATAAATGATTTTTTGATGATCCAAGTGGACAGGAGTGCTCCCCTGTGTAGCTTCGATGTCAGCCAGTGGCAGCTCATGCGTGACACCTGCTGTTTGCTCAGGCCCTTTGAGGATGCCACGTTATGTGTCAGTCGCCAGGACTACGGGATGAACAACGTCATTCCACTGCTTCATATCCTGGAACAGATGCTGGTACATCTGGCTGGTCAGGGTGTGACGGACTGAACCGTCACTGGGGCTGCTGGAGAAGCCTGAGGGCCAGCCTCCTTCCTGCAGACTATGGACCGAGAACTGTGGAGACCCCCTGAGACCTTTTGGGGTTACAAGGAACTATGAACCCTGATTTATGTGTGTAATTTATATGCCACATATTTCCTATGGCCCATTGGAGGGGCATGGTGTGGATTCAGCGACACAAAAAGGGTTAACTCTGCACTTAGACTCCCACTGATTGTGTTGGTGATGGTATTAAGATGGTTGATTATAATAGCAGCCGACTCCTATGATGCACTCAGGAGATAATCCCATCACATGTGTCTCCTCTTCCCATTCATTCATTATGGAGGGGGTGAAGATGTCTGTTTGCATGTTGTGTTTGTTAATTGCGTCACAGACAATGCCATTGTGTTTGTTGAATAGGATTAGCATTTGTGTTTAAACTGTACAGGATTGGCTGCTATGTCATGTCCTCAGTTCCCAACGAGGTCCACGGGGGTGGTACCCTTGTTGGAAAATGTGTATATAAGTCAATGCTGTGTGTTCAATAAAGAGTTCCTGTTTTACCCTTCATCATGTTGAGGCTGGTGTTTGGGTAACTGATCAACACTGGGGATTGCTCTTGTAAGAGCTGTTCCTGCTCTCTGGATTTAGGAGAGGTTCACCCACTGGAGCCTGGAGTCTTGTCGTAGGTCCAGGGTGGGTAGGAGACGGCAAGACCTCAACCAAGCTTCGGCGGTTCGTGGGGTCTGTGGCGGTTATGGTATCAAGTGGAGTGCTTGGAGTCCTCGGGAAGCGCTAGGAGCATCCATCGACGGAGGTACCCGATCGGGGTGCCAGTCGATCCGTTACATTGGTGGCAAGCAGTGGGATGGCATCCTAGTGTGAGGAGAAGCAGTTCGGAGACACCGTTCGTGGAGTATATTGAGGGCAACGCTAGTATCCGTATAGCGCTCTGGCTACAGCAGGATGGAATCGGCTAGTCTTTGGACAGCGTTCCACTATGAGGAAGAGGATTACCCGGACTGGAGGGATGCAGTCCGGAAAGGCGTCTGGCACGAGGCCCTGGAATATATACAGCGTCGGCGGGGCGAGAGTCTCCACAGTGAGGAGCAACAGTTGCGGATGCGAGTGGCCCTGCGAATGCCCCTTCTGGGAGAACAGCCCCTGGATGAGTGGGCATAGGCGTGCACAGCCTATTGCATTAGGGTGTGCACCCTAAAGCACAAACACAGACGCAGCGCACGCACCTGTGTGTGTATGTATGTATATATATATATATATATATATATATATATATAATATACACATACACACTCATATATATACACAAATACACTCTGTATACATACAGACCTGCACTATCAATATAATGAAGGGAGAAGAAATCATTTTTAAACTTACCGTATTTTTCGCCCTATAAGACGCTCTATTCGCCCTATAAGGTTTTAGAGAGGGACAATAAGAAAAAAATAATTCATTACACCTCAGGTCAGACCACCAATCAGACCCCCAATGTCAATAAGACCCCAATAAGACCTCAGATCAGACCCCAATGTGAATGACCCCCAATCAGACCTCAGATAAGCTCCCCAGTGCCTCATATCAGCCCCCAGTGCCTCATATCAATCCCCATATAAAATTTAAAAAAAAAACCTTTCCTGCTCCGGACGCTGCCGCTCCTCACCGCTCGCGCTCGGTAATCCTCTTGTACAGTATGCTGTGTGGGCACGCACAGTGTGAGGTCACAGCGCGGCCTCATACTGTGCGCAGCCTTCACAGTGGAGCGCATGAGGACCAGAAAGAGGTGAGTATAGCGCTTCCTGGCCCTCTGGTACTAATAACTTGATTAGTATTCGCCCCATAAGACGCAGGGGCATTTCCCCCCCACTTTTGGGGGAAAAAATGCATCTTATGGGGGCGAAAAAGTGCAGCGCGGGGGTGACAGAACCAGTGTTTCCTCTAAGCCTTGGCAGCTGCTGAGCGGGATCGGCTCAGAGCTGGGCACAGCGCCATCAAAGGTGGGCGATAGGAAAACCTAAGATAATTGTCACATCAAAGAGCATAAAAACCACTGCGCCATCCCGTACAATACAGTATAACCCCTGCACCATCCCATACAATACAGTATAACCCCTGCCCCATCCCGTACAATATACAGTATAACCCCTGCCCCATCCCATACAATACAGTATAACCCCTGCACCATACCATACAATACAGTATAACCCCTGCCCCATCCCGTACAATATACAGTATAACCCCTGCCCCATCCCATACAATACAGTATAACCCCTGCACCATACCATACAATACAGTATAACCCCTGCCCCATCCCGTACAATATACAGTATAGTCCTCTCTGTGGTCACTGGACATTGCTCTCCATGTAAAACCATACGGGGGAAAAAATCTCATTGATCCAGAGAACTTACATAGAAAAACTAATAACCAAGAGGCTAAACAAAACCCTGTTTCTGACCCTTATGTTAAAACATAACTTTCATTTGATTGCTCTAATACCTAAAGGAAAAAAATAAAAAATTTAAAAGCTGCTGTTTCTCTAGATGACCTTATGTTGATAGTAGTGTTAATAGAGTCTCAAGGGTCTATAGAAGCAGCTACACTATTTTTGCAAACCTTTGAGACTCTATTAACACTACTATCAACATAAGGTCATCTAAAGAAACAGTAGGTTTAAAAAAAAAAAATTCCTTTAGGTGTTAAAACATAACTTTCATTAGATTGCTCTAACATCTAAACGGAAAAAAAAAAAGAATAAAAAAAACCAGCTTTTTCTCTAGAAGACCTTATGTTAATAGTAGTGTTAATAGAGTCTCAAAGGTCTGTAAAAATAGTGTAGCTGCTTTTATAGACCCCTGAGACTCTATTACCACTACTATAAGGTCATCTAGAGAAACAGCAGCTTTTTAAAATGATTTTTTTCCATTAGGTGTTAAAGCAATCAAATGAAAGTTATGTTTTAACATAAGGGTCAGAAGCAGGTTTTTTTTTAGCCTCTGTCTTGGCTATTAGTTTTTCAATTCATAAAGCTCCACATGGAGCTCCCACCCAGCAGTAGATAGAAGCCTGCAGGACACGTCACCTGGGCACATGGTGACGGCTCCCTTCCTATGCTGTCCCTGGCACTTCAGCAGCAGCAGAGGTGGCGCGCTTCCTGTTCATAATAACTGAAAAGGAAGCTACTGCTGCTATGTTCAGCTCCCGAGAGGAGGGGTGTGAGAGGATCAGCCAATGGCAGGACAGCCAGCTGATACTGGCCAATCAGCAGCCTCCTCCCTTATAACAGAGCTCTGTAATGTACAGAGCTCTGTTATTGGAGATTTCAGGCATCAGCTGTATTGCTCTGCTGCCTGCAGTGCCGCACATTGTAAACCTCAAGTCGGCTTGATTAGGGTGTGCCCAGGCACACCCGGCACACCCCGTGCGCACGCCTATGTGAGTGGGTGACCGAACTCGAGAGCCTGGTATGGAAGGAGCTTTGGTTAGACGACGCCTACCAGGCACTCTGTGGTATTTGATTCGGCACTCCCCCTGGATGGCTGAGCACGACAGACCCGAGGGTGAGGATTATGATGGCCCTGGCCTGTTGTTTGAGTCCTTCGCAGAACCGAAGTTCGGAGATGCTGGTGAGTCCCGGTTCTGGGATTTCTATGACTACAGGGAGGCTATGCATGATTGGGCTACAGCGAGAGAGGTGAGACAAGACCTGGCATCTCTAGTGACAATGGAGTGGGAGCTGGAGCAGGATTACCAATACTTCCTCAGCTCAATTCGGCCCCAAATACACTGCCAGAGAGCTGGGTGGCAGACCCAGGTCCAGAGCCCTTCAGCTGGGAGGATATTGTGGAGGTTTACTGGGAAGAACCCCAGGTGGCCGGTGGAGGTGGGACCGAGGTCTCTCCACCGGTCCTGCAGGTAATTGGGAGCCCAGTCTCCATTCCCCAGTGCAGGCTGAGTTACAGGGGGCAGAGACAGTCGGTCCTGTCCCCCAGCAGCAGAGGGTTTTATCGGGAGAGGAGAGCTTTGTCCTTCCACCCCAGCGGCAGAGTGTCCAGCAGGGAATAGAGAGCCCAGTCTCCTTTCCCCAGCAGCAGGACACTGTATTGGGAGCGAAGACGGTCGGTCCTGCTCCCCAGCGGCAGTATGTTTTGCAGGGAGAGAAGAGCATCGTCTTCATTCCCCAGCGGCAATGTACCTTGAAGGGAGAGGAGACAACCGTTTTCTCTCCCCAACCACAGGGGGACAGCACCCCTAACTCCGATGGTGCAGATAGGACTGCAGTCTCTGCACCAGGCCTACCGGGATGCTGGATGGCCGGTACAGATCCCCCACCAACCCCGCAGGAATGCCAGAAGGAGGAGATAAGCGCTCCATCCTCTCCACAGCTGATCCGCAACAAGGTCCTGGGGGTAGGATTCCATGACCCCATCCCAGCGGAAGAGCTGGCATCTGGGCAGAGCGCAGTTGGCCTCTGCCCTCCCCTATCCTCTTGTCCAGACGCTGACTCCTCACAGGCTACCCCAGCGGAAGAGATGGCATCTGGGCACAGCGCAGTCGGTCTCTGCCCATCAAGTACCCACAGCTCCAACAACAATGAAGCAAGGAGTAGCAGATGCCCACTCAACAGCTGGGGACATACAGGACAGAGCCAGGCCCCAGAGTTCAACAGGACCAGTGTTTGTTTATGGGTGGGCTACTCGACTAACTCAGGCACTGACCGACAGGAGGTCAGGTACCTGGTTAGTCTATTGTTGGAAGGGGAGAAATGTGACGGACTGAACCGTCACTGGGCTGCTGGAGAAGCCTGAGGACCAGCCTCCTTCCTGCAGACTATGGACCGAGAACTGTGGAGACCCCCTGAGACCTTTTGGGGTTACAAGGAACTGTGAACCCTGATTTATGTGTGTAATTTATATGCCACATGTTTCCTATGGCCCATTGGAGAGGCGTAGTGTGGATTCAGCGACACAAAAAGGGTTAACTCTGCACTGAGACTCCCACTGATTGTGTTGGTGAAGGGCTTAAGATGGTTGATTATAATTAGTGTTGAGCGTGAATATTCGAATAGCGAATATTAATCGCGAATATCGCAACTTCGATAATTCGCGAATATTACGAATATACTGCTATATATTCGTTATATCGAATATTCGTCATTTTTTACATCTGAACAAATAATTCCTCCCTGCTTAAAATGCTTGTGGTCAATGAGTCAGGCATACTCCTCCCCACAAGCATCCCCGTCACCATGGGAACGCCTGGTGGTTAGAATATACCATCGGATCTGAGTTAGATTGTGAAAACTCAAATCCGATGGTATATTCTAACACAGAGGCGTTCCCATGGTGATGGGGACGCTTGAAGTTAGAGTAAACCAACAGGCGCATACATACTGGCCCCCTGCTGCCTGGCGGCACCTGACCTCTGACAGGGCACTGTGATCCACACAATTAACCCCTGAGGTGCCGCACCTTAGGGGTTAATTGTGCGGATCACAACAGTGCGCCCCTCCCCGCCCCCCCCCCCCCACTATTAAAATCATTCATGGGCAGTGCGCCCTAACCCCCCCTCACCAGTATTACAATCATTGGTGGCCAGTGCGGATCCCCCCCTCCGTATTAAACATCATTGCTGGCAGTGCACTGCCAATCCCTCCCCCCCACCCCGTATTAATCATTGCTGGCAGTGCGCCCTCAATCCCCCCTCCCTCCCACGTATTAATCATTGCTGGCAGTGCGCCCTCAATTCCGACCTCTGACAGGGTGCTGTGATCCGCACAATTAACCCCTTAGGTGCGGCACTTGAGGGGTTAATTGTGTGGATCACAGTGCCCTGTCAGGTGCCGCCAGGCAGAAGGGGGCCAGTATGTATGCGCCTGTTGGTATACTCTAACTTCAAGCGTCCCTATCACCATGGGAACGCCTTTGTGTTAGAATATACCATCGGATTTGAGTTTTCACAATCTAACTCACATCCGATGGTATATTCTAACCACCAGGCGTTCCCATGGTGATGGGGACGCTTGTGGGCAGGAGTATGCAAAAGGGGTTTAACTGTACTGTTTGGAGAAGAAAAAAAAGACAAATATTCAAAAAAAATTCAAAACAAATATATTCGCTATAGTGCTATATATTATTTTTTTGAATATTCGTCTTTTTTCAACATCTAAAGTCATGATTCCTCCCTGCTTCTTGCTTGTGGGCCAATGACTCATTGACCACAAGCATTTTAAGCAGGGAGGAATCATTTGTTCAGATGGAAAAAATGACGAATATTCTAAAAACGAATATATACCAGTATATTCTGTTGTGCTATATACTCGTTTTTGACCAACACCTTTCTTCGCATTATTCGATTTTTTTTTTATTACAGATTTTTCGCAATATAACGAATATCTCGAATATTCGCAAATATATGACGAATATTCTACCATATATTCGCGAAATATCGCAAATTCGAATATTGCCCCTGCCGCCCATCACTAATTATAATGGCAGCCGACTCGTAGATGAGTAGATCACCATTTGATGCACTCAGGAGATAATCCCATCACATGTGTCTCCTCTTCCCATTTATTCATTATGGAGGGGGTGTAGATGTCTGTTTGCATGCTCATTGTTGATTGCGTCAAAGACAATGCCAGTGTGTTTGTTGAATAGGGTTAGTTTTTGTGTTTAAACTGTACAGGATTGGCTGCTATGTCATGTCCTCAGTTCCCAACCGGGTCCACAGGGGTGGTACCCTTGTTGTAAAATGAGTATATAAGTCAATGCTGTGTGTTCAATAAAGAGTTCCTGTTTTACGCTTCATCATGTTGAGGCTGGTGTTTGGGTAACTGATCGACACTGGGGATTGCTATACGCTGAAGATTTGCTATACTCCCCTGGCTATAACTACTAGCTCTTGTAAGAGCTGTTCCTGCTCTCTGGATTTAGGAGAGGTTCACCCACTGGAGCCTTGTCGTAGGTCCAGGGTGGGTAGGAGACGGCGAGACCTCAACCAAGCTTCAGCGGTTCGTGGGGTCTGTGGCGGTTATGGTGTCAAGTGGAGTGCTTGGAGTACTCGGGAAGCGCTAGGAGCATCCATCGACTGAGGTACCCGGTCGAGGTGCCAGGACATCCGTTACACAGGGGATTGAGATGTGGCGCCTACATCTCACAGCTACATGAGCTCTGTGGAGGCTGAACTGGAGGAGGAGGAAAACATTGGAGCACAAGTGTGTAGCGAAATGGGTGGTTTTTCTACACATGACAGGAGGAGGACGAGAAGCCAGAGGAGCAAGAAGGAGATGAGGAAGACGAGGCAGATGACCCAGGCACACCGTGGCAGTATGCAGTGGAGATGGAGGCAGGGAGTCCCTCCGAGTCACTTGCACAAATGGCCCGATGAATGCTCACTTGCTTGGGTAGTGACAGCCGAATTGTCACCATTCGGCAGAGGGATAACTTCTGGCTCTCCACCTTGTTGGACCCTCGTTTCCGGTCCAAAATAGAGGCCTTTTTTACACCTGCTGAGAGGGAGGACAAACTGAATTACTATAGAGACATCCTATGTAGTCAGTTTGCCGTTGCCTATCTGCGCCATCATCCATCCTCTCGCAGGTCTGACCGGGGGAGCCCTCTGTGCTCACGTTCCAATTCCATGGCTGCTATGGCAGGGTGGGGGGGGGGGTAGGAGTAGTATCAGCTCCATCAGCAGCAGCTTGAGTCCCACCTAGTGAAGAAACTACTCACCAGCAGCAGCAGCCAGACCTGGAGCAGAACCTGAACCAGCAGGTGGTGGCATACTTGGACAGCACCCTGCCACCCCACATTGAAGATCCGCTTGATTACTGGGCAGCTAAACTGGATTTGTGGCCGCAACTGGCCAACTTTTCCCTAGAAAACTTGTCCTACCCGGCTAGTAGTGTGGCATCAGAGCGGGTGTTTAGTGCAGTGGGGGCCATAGTTACCCCAAGGAGAACTCGCCTGTCCACCCAAAATAGGGAGAGACGGACTTTTGTCAAGAGGAATCAGGCGTGGATCAGCCAGGATTTCCACCCACCAATGCCTGACTAGTGATGAGCGGCAGGGGCAATATTCGAATTCGCGATATTTCGCGAATATTTGTGCGAATATTCACCATATATTTGCGAATTCATGATCTCCATGCATTATTTTCTTGATTGCGAAAATTCGCATTAAATTTGCCTAAAAATTTGCATCCAAATTTGCATGAACTGGTTATTTAAAAAAAAAATTGAATATCCGCGATTACGAATATATTTTGCGATATTCTAAATATTTGCGAATTCTCGAAGTGCCGATAATCGCGATTAAAATTCGCAATTCGAATATTCGTGATCAACACTTTGCCTGACGCATCAGATTAGATCATCCATGCTGCCTCACCCAAACTTTGACAAAAGAGACCGGTTTCTTCTGGCTACCTGCCTCAGCTAGTATTCTGATGCTGCCACCCGCCTGATGCCACACATCTGATGCCAAGTGCTCTTTCTTACACCCACCATTGTCAGAGGGTACTGCTATTGCTACCCCTCTCTGTCAACGGGTCACTCTGTGGTCTCCTGATGCTGCTGCCACCTTACCACTCAGGTCTACTCATGCTGCTGCTGCTGCCACCTTCACACTCTGTCATTGTGCCACTCTGTGGCCTCCTCATGCTGCTGCCACCTCTACACTGTCACCTTGCCACTCTGTGGTCGCTTCATGCTGCTGCTAAATCAACACTATGTCACAGGGCCACTCTATAGCCTTCTCATGCTGCTGCTGCCACTTCCACACTATGTCACCTTGCCACTCTGTGGTCGCTTCATGCTGCTGCTAAATCTACACTATGTCACTGGGCCACTCTATAGCCTTCTCATGCTGCTGCTGCCACTTCCACACTATGTCATCTTGCCACTCTGTGGTCGCTTCATGCTGCTGCTAAATCAACACTATGTCACTGGGCCACTCTATAGCCTTCTCATGCTGCTGCTGCCACTTCCACACTATGTCACCTTGCCACTCTGTGGCATCCTCATGCTGCTGTTGCCACCTCCACACTATGTCACCTTGCCAGTCTGTGGCCTTCTCATGCTGCTGCTGCTGACACTATATATCACCTTGCCACTTTGTGGTCTCCTCATGCTGCTGCTAACTCAACACTTAGTCACTGGACCACTCTATGGCCTCCTCATGCTGCTGCTGCCATCTACAAGCTATGTCACCTTGCCACTCTGTGGTCTCCTAATGCTGCTGCCAATTCACAACTCTGTCTCTGGGCCACTCTGTGGTCTCTTCATGCAAATGCCACCTCCACACTCTGTCAGGCTGCTGCTGCTGCTGTCTCCTCATGCTGCTACCTCAACACTATGTCATTGGGCCACTCTGTGGTCTTCTCAAGCTGTTCTCCCACCCTCCCCACTCCATGACTGGGCCACTATTTTGCCTTTTTGGCCTGGTTGACCAAATCATCATCATTCATTTGACCCTTCGTCTGATCTGTCAGAAGGAAGGAAAAATGAGACGCACAACGGATCCTTTCTGTGTAGCAGCTGTAAGGCCTGTATGGTCCCATCAGAATTGGCTTAAGATTTGGTAGCCAAAAGCAGGAGCTGGTGCAAAACATAGAAGACATGCAAATAATCCATTCACGTGTCATCTGTGTTTTGGATCCACTCCTGTTTTTTTTTGCTTTAGCAAAACTGATGGATTACTGACCAAATGCTGACAAAGTGAAGACGTATGCCCAACAGACAGGATCCATTTTTTGGGGGGTTATTGTTCTGATGGATCAGAGGAAGGGCAAAATAATCAGTGACGTCAACACAAACTGCTGACACCCTCTCCACTCTGTCGGGGGCTCTACTTGTATAAGCGTTTAATAGAACAGGTTCTGTAGATGTGGAATCAGCTGACGTCGGTGTAAAAGGAGTGCGCTCTTTTACGCTATAGTAGGATCTTGGGCCTCTGCACGGTTCTTTATACCTGGCGCTAACATCGACCTGTAATGCTGAGTTCACACTTAGTTATTTGGCCCCGTGACTGCCCAAATAAGTGAAGTGTGCAGTGATTCTAAGACCGACGCCTGTCATCTACATGTCATACAGACTCCTGCAAGGCACAGTGTTCTACATCCCTATACGGGCTCTCTGCAGCCAGGAGATAGCTGTTTTTTAATGCGATTTGCCGCAAATAAATTTCAGATCAAATCTTTTTGGAAAATTCGGGGAAGCGGTCGAATCAAATTTTTGAGAAATTTGCTCATCTCTAATAAATACCATATCGGGATGTGGCATATTACAGTAGCCCGGTATTGCAGAATAGATGAAACAATGTTGCTGATTATGTGGCACGTCACTGTTTGAATGAGTACAGTATACGTACTTGTGGGATTTTACCACCCTCTGGGATATCGCACCAGTATCCGTCAGTTGGTGCTGTTAGATTACATACATGGTAATAGTGTGCCCGCAGAGGTCTTTTGAGGTCTTCTATTGTGGAATTTGGGGTGTGTTTAGGATCATTATCCATTTGTAGAAGTTATCCTCTGTTCTACGTCACCTTTTTTTACAGTTGGTGTTATGTTTCCTTGTAGAATTTGCTGGATTTTCAATCCATTCTTCCCTTTACCCATGAAATGTTTCCCATACCACTGACTACAACACAACCCCAAAGTATGATTAAATTCCCCTCATCCTTAATGGTTGGAGAGGTGATCTTTTCATGAAACTCTGAGTCCCTTTTCTCCAAACATACCTTTACTCATTGTGGTCACAGAGGTCTATTCTCCCCTCATCGGTCCACAGGACTTGTTTCCAGAATACATCAGGCTTATTTCGATGTTCTTTTGCAAACTTCTGACACAGAATTTTGTGTGGAGGACACAGGAGAGGTTTTCTTCTGATGATTCTTCTATGAAGTCAAAGTTATCTAAGCTCGCAGGTCTCCAGGGGTTCCCATACTTTTGCAAGGTGCTCCTTTCCCTTTTCACTGTAAAATTGTACAAAACCAGAATATTCCTCTGATATTGCTTAAAATGTTGAAAATTGTGTTTCATCTTTATCTTTGTGCCTTTTAGAGATCATTTCATCTTCAACTTTGGGCTCATGGCCACAAACTAATTGTTTTTTTTTTTGTATCAGTTCCGTTTTTTTGTTTTTTGTGCCCCGTATGCAGAACCATTCACTTCAATGGGGCCACAAAAAACGTAAATGACTCAATAGGACGGAAAACATGTCCTATTAATTTCCGCATTACGGATAGGACTGTTATATTAGGGTCCGGCCATTCCGTTCCTCAAAATAAGGAATGCACAAGGCCGAGATCCGTGTTTTACGTTTCCGCAATTTGCGGACTGCAAAACAGCCAATGGTCGTGCGTATGAGCGCTAACAGGAATTTTGGCCAGGGGTACCCAAACTTTTGCATACCACTGTAAGGCTCCATTCACACGTCCGCAAATGGGTCCGCATTCGTTCCGCAATTTTGCGGAACGGGTGTGGACCCATTCATTTTCTATGGGGACGGAATGGATGTGGATTTGCGCATTTGCGGAGCGCGGCCCCGATCTTCAGGTCCGCAGCTCCGCAAAAGATAGAACATGTCCTATTCTTGTCCGCAGCTCTATGTATCTAAGTGTAACAATGTATCAATAAACAAGGCGGAATCATTCTTTTATAGTGTTGAGAATCAAAAGTAAAGCGTATGTTTCATGAAGTTCATTCCTTCTCCTTGATCTCACCTTGAGATTTTATTCACTCATTGGACGGCTCGTAAAATCAGATGAAAAATTAACAAAAAATAAATCTGCTCTTCATCCGCGGGGAGGGTGCAATGCTCTGCAGGGTGTTAATCAATCACTTCTGAATACGATGGATTACACTTAGTGCGGCCTTGACGTTTTGACATGCCAGGTCATTCTTCCATCCTTCCACCACCCCCCCTCGCTGCGGTTTATGATCCAGTCCGGTTCCGGCGGACATAATGATTGACTTGTGTTTGGATTGTTCAGAAAACATGTACGGGAGAAAAACATGCAAATTTCATTGCGGTATATTCACACAGACATATGTTACATGCTTCTGTGACCACCAGACTGACACCACATGGTCAAATATGAATAATTGTTTCCGCATGGTAGAAGAAACGCAGATACTACAGATGCAGCAGAGCTGAACTTGTCATGTAATCGGGGTTAGAGATGAAAGCTCCGAGCCCCTGATATCAGATCTGCTCCACACTGTCACCATTTGTAGTTCTGAGGTCCTCTCACACAAGGGCCCAGGTATGACTACAGTCCTGCTCAGGTAATGCACTGCACTTGGAGGGTTGGGTGCCATTGGGCCCACTTGATTATCAGCCCCTGACATTCTTTCTCTTCCTTCTGCACCCTCTAGTTTTGGGGTAACCTTAGGCAAACATTAGATCAAAAAGGTTGGCACATTTCTTCCCTCCTCTTCCTCCTCGCAGCTGAGATAAAGTGACAGAGATCTGCAGCAGAAAGGACACACCCCTAAGCTGTGACAGGGAGATCTGCCACAGAAAGGACACACCCCTAAACTGTGACAGGGAGATCTGCAGCAGAAAGGACACACCCCTAAGCTGTGACAGGGAGATCTGCAGCAGAAAGGACACATCCCTAAGCTGTGCCAGGGAGCTATGCAGCAGAAAGGACACACCCCTAAGCTGTGACAGGGAGATCTGCAGCAGAAAGGAAACACCCCTAAGCTGTGACAGGGAGCTCTGCCACAGAAAGGACACACCCCTAAACTGTGACAGGGAGATCTGCAGCAGAAAGGACACACCCCTAAGCTGTGACGGGGAGATCTGCAGCAGAAAGGACACACCCCTAAGCTGTGCCAGGGAGCTATGCAGCAGAAAGGACACCCCCTTAAGCTGTGACAGGGAGCTCTGCAGCAGAAAGGACACACCCCTAAGCTGTGACAGGGAGATCTGCAGCAGAAAGGACACATCCCATGAGATGCGATAGCCAGAAAACTGCAGCAGAAAGGGCATGCCCCAGGGTTATGACAGAGAGAACGCAGCAGTTAGGACACATCCTGAACTGTGATAGAGATGATGAAGCAGAAAGGACGCACCCCTTAGCTGTGATAGTAACAGCTGCAGCAGAAAAAAGGATATGCCCCTGAGCTGCGATAGTGATAGAGCCACAACAGAAAGGACACACCCCATGAGCTGTGATAGACAGAAAACTGCAGCAGAAAGGACATGCCTCGGAGCTATAAAAGGAAGAGCTGCAGCTGAAATGACACATCCCCTGGGCTGTGATAGGGAGAGAGCTGTAGCACAAAGGACACACCTTGAACTGTGATAGAGAGAAAGCTGCAGCAGAAATGACACACCCACTGAGCTGGTAAGGAGAAAGCTGGGCAGAAAGGACATGCCTCCTGAGCTGTGATAGGGAGAGAGCTACAGCAAAAAATGACACACACCCTGAGAAAGGACACGCCCTCAGAGCTGCCAACATGACATAAATCTAGCAGAACAATTGGAGCAATGAATGGAGAGATCTCTGGATCCATGTGAGGTACAGGGCTGGTTCCAGCTTTGATAGAAAGAGATTTTCCTCTACTATATGATGTCTGATGTCTTCATTTTGTACTTTGATCATGGCATAACCCCTTTAATGCAGTTCAATCTACGTGCAGCATGGTACAGAGCAAGAGGAGCTGTGCAAAATAATACATTGTTTTGTGGGAAAATATCCAGTACAATATAACACTATTCCTTGAAACCTTTGCTAATTGTGGGCTCAGGAGTCCAGTGGGCGGTGGTATCAGTGATGAGCATGCCCACATAGCTGTCAGTCACTGACAGCACCGCCCACTGGACTCCTAAGCCCAGAATAAGCAGAAAGTACAATGTATAAATTGCATACTGAATCTCTGCCCATCCGTGTGCTCAGCTCCTCCTGTGCTATAACATGCCGCCTGCAGATGGCACTACTCTGGTGGCTTCCCTTTAAGTTAAGTGGTGACAGTATTATAGAGAAAAACTGTAGCTGACTATTGACTATTGAATGCTCCAACCCAACCACATGTACTAATGCAGTGGCCGGGTTTTGGGTGATCCCAACGCTTCGCTGGGTCCCCTGGACACCGTCAAGGTGTCACCTTGCTGCTCTCTGGAGGGAATGGTAAGGTGTGGCGCACCCAATGTGAAATAAGGCCAGAGAGGGTTAGGTCAGGGTTTACTATACACCAGAGTGCTTCTTTACTGGAGAAGAAGGCTCTGTGTTGTCCCTCTGTCTTACTCAGAAGGCTGGTACCCTGGCCAATGGGCTTGTGGACCATGCTCTGTGGCCGAGTCATATGGCTGGCCCTCTGGTCAAAGGGCTGATGACCCAGGATCTGTGGCAGAGCATCCCCATCTCAGCATCTTCTTCTGGTCATTCATGCAGTCTGTCAGAGTCTCTCCTACTAGTCTCTATCTGCAGACAACTAGGGGCCCCTTTACATACAGTTTCTACCTGAGCTAGAACCTTCTAGTGGGAGGGGTGGAGTGGAAAAGCACAGCCTAAAAAAACAGAAATAGTCTTGTAATTTCAGTCTTTTATAAAATTGTATAGAGTTTCAATACAAGTCTATGGGAATGACTAAGGCCTGTTTCACACTTGCAGAGGATCTCAATACGGGAATTAAAAGGATCAGTCTTGATTTTGCACATAGGATGCATAAGTTCCATTACGATGCGGATGTGTGAACTAAAAACGGAAAAAAAGATCCATCACTAAATACATTGAAAGTCAGTGGGTGACGGATCCGTTTTTTTAAGGCTCTTAAAAAAAAACTGATTCTTCACCATTGACTTACATTGTTTTCAGTGCTGGATCCATTTTTTTCAGTTTTTATGACCGGAAACAAATCCGTAGCTTGCAGAAATGTTGCAGAAACATTTTTATTTCCGATATTGAGATCCGGCAACGTGTGAAAGTACCGTAAGCAGTTTTTTTCTAGACATAAGCAAGTTTTCAGACGTAAACAACAGAGCTAAACCAGGCAGTGTGAAGGTCAGTGTCTCAGGTTTTTTTTTTCCCTCCAAAACATTATATAGTCCCTTTAACTGTGGAAAATTTCTGACTTCTCAGTGCATCAATATAAAGTCCCAAAGTCTCTCTGTATTAGCTAGATGTGAATTAACCCCTCCACAGGGCAGCTCAGATATACTGCAATAACAGTGCAAATAAACAAGATATATTACACTAAATATATCAAAATGCAGTTCAACGATATAAAAGAGTATAAGTTCACATGACAGCATAAATAACAGTGCAAGTTAACCCATTAATGTAGGGGGTTGATGGCTTCACGTAGTAGCAATAAGGGCAAATGTCCAAAAACGTCCACAGTCCAAAGTACCCAGTAGTTTAGTCCTGGTATCTTATCATAAAGGGGTACGCAGCTCATGCCCACTGGGTCCCTAATGGATACATGTTATATTACAAGTACCATTCCAGGGTATTGACGTGTCGTCATAGGCCATATCCATGGGCAGGGGCGGATTAAGTGCATAATAGCCCCGGAGCTGTCTACCCAATTCAGGCCCCTCCCTCCATTTTAGTTTAAAAAAATCTGTATGAAGGGGCTGCGGTGCTTTGTGAGCTCCAGAGTCTCCTCCTAGGCCATATGACATCACATTCAGCGTTCACATGGCCTCGGTGCAGCTCTGTCCCTTCTGAGTGATTGGGTCTGAAATGCCCCTACAGTGCCTCCCCAATAGCAACGCCCCACACACTGCCCCATATAGTAATTTCCCCACACACTGCCCCATATAGTAATTTCCCCCACACTGCCTCCCCAATAGCAACGCCCCACACACTGCCCCATATAGTAATTTCCCCCACACTGCCCCATATAGTAATTTCCCCACACACTGCCCCATATAGTAATTTCCCCCACACTGCCCCATATAGTAATTTCCCCCACATTGCCCCATATAGTAATTTCCCCCACACTGCTCCATATAGTAATTTCCCCCACACTGCTCCATATAGTAATTTCCCCCACACTGCCCCATATAGTAATTTCCCCCACACTGCTCCATATAGTAATTTCCCCCACACTGCCCCATATAGTAATTTCCCCCACACTGCTCCATATAGTAATTTCCCCCACACTGCCCCATATAGTAATTTCCCCCACACTGCCCCATATAATAATTTCCCCCACACTGCCCCATATAGTAATTTCCCCCACACTGCTCCATATAGTAATTTCCCCCACACTGCCTCCATATAGTAATTTCCCCCACACTGCCCCCATATAGTGATTTCCCAACACTGCCCCATATAGTAATTTTCCCCACACTGCCCCATATAGGAATTTCTCACACACTGCCCCATATAGTAATTTCCCCCACACTGCCTCCATATAGTAATTTCCCCCACACTGCCCCCATATAGTGATTTCCCAACACTGCCCCATATAGTAATTTCCCCCACACTGCCCCATATAGGAATTTCTCACACACTGCCCCATATAGTAATTTCCCCCACACTGCTCCATATAGTAATTTCCCCCACACTGCCCCATATAGTAATTTCCCCCACACTGCCCCATATAGTAATTTCCCCCACACTGCCCCATATAGTAATTTCCCCCACACTGCCCCATATAGTAATTTCCCCCACACTGCTCCATATAGTAATTTCCCCCACACTGCCCCATATAGTAATTTCCCCACACTGCCCCCATATAGTAATTTCCCCCACACTGCCCCATATAGTAATTTCCCCACACTGCCCCCATATAGTAATTTCCCCCACACTGCCTCCATATAGTAATTTCCCCCCACACAGTCCCATATAGTAATTTCCCCCACACTGCTCCATATAGTAATTTCCCCCACACTGCCCCATATAGTAATTTCCCCACACTGCCCCCATATAGTAATTTCCCCCACACTGCCCCATATAGTAATTTCCCCACACTGCCCCCATATAGTAATTTCCCCCACACTGCCTCCATATAGTAATTTCCCCTACACTGCTCCATATAGTAATTTCCCCCACACTGCCTCCATATAGTAATTTCCCCCACACTGCCCCATATAGTAATTCCCCCCACACTGCCCCATATAGTAATTTCCCCCACACTGCCCCCATATAGTAATTTGTCCCCACACTGCTCCCATATAGTAATTTCCCCCACACTGCCCCATATAGTAATTTCCCCCACACTTCCCCATACAGTAGTTTCCCCCACACTGCCCCCATATAGTAATTTCCCCCACACTGCCCCATATAGTAATTTCCCCCACACTGCCCCACACAGTAATTTCCCCCACACTGCCCCATATAGTAATTTCCCCCACACTGCCTCCATATAGTAATTTCCCCCACACTGCCTCCATATAGTAATTTCCCCCTACACTGCCTCCATATAGTAATTTCCCCCACACTGCCCCATATAGTAATTCCCCCCACACTGCCCCATATAGTAATTTCCCCCACACTGCCCCATATAGTAATTCCCCCCACACTGCCCCATATAGTAATTTCCCCCACACTGCCCCATATAGTAATTTCCCCCACACTGCCCCATATAGTAATTTCCCCCACACTGCCCCCATATAGTAATTTCCCCTACACTGCCTCCATATAGTAATTTCCCCCACACTGCCCCATATAGTAATTCCCCCCACACCGCCCCATATAGTAATTCCCCCCACACTGCTCCATATAGTAATTTGTCCCCACACTGCCCCATATAGTAATTCCCCCCACACTGCCCAATATAGTAATTCCCCCCACACTGCCCCATATAGTAATTTCCCCCACACTGCTCCATATAGTAATTTCCCCCACACTGCCCCATATAGTAATTTCCCCCACACTGCCCCATATAGTAATTTCCCCCACACTGCCCCATATAGTAATTTCCCCCACACTGCCCCATATAGTAATTCCCCCCACACTGCCCCATATAGTAATTTCCCCCACACTGCTCCATATAGTAATTTCCCCCACACTGCCCCATACAGTAATTTCCCCCACACTGCTCCATATAGTAATTTCCCCCACACTGCCCCCATACAGTAATTTCCCCCACACTGCCCCATATAGTAATTCCCCCACACTGCCCCATATAGTAATTTCCCCCACACTGCCCCCATATAGTAATTTGTCCCCACACTGCCCCCATATAGTAATTTCCCCCACACTGCCCCATATAGTAATTTCCCCCACACTGCCCCATATAGGAATTTCTCACACACTGCCCCCATATAGTAATTTCTCACACACTGCCCCCATATAGTAATTTCCCCCACACTGCCCCATATAGTAATTCCCCCCACACTGCCCCATATAGTAATTTCCCCCACACTGCCCCCATATAGTAATTTGTCCCCACACTGCCTCCATATAGTAATTTGTCCCCACACTGCCTCCATATAGTAATTTCCCCCACATTGCCCCCATATAGTAATTTCCCCCACACTGCTCCATATAGTAATTTCCCCCACACTGCCCCATATAGTAATTTCCCCCACACTGCATCCATATAGTAATTTCCCCCACACTGCCCCATATAATAATTTCCCACACACTGCCCCATATAATAATTTCCCCCACACTGCTCCATATAGTAATTTCCCCCACACTGCCCCATATAATAATTTCCCCCACACTGCCCCATATAATAATTTCCCCCACACTGCATCCATATAGTAATTTCCCCCACACTGCCCCATATAATAATTTCCCACACACTGCCCCATATAATAATTTCCCCCACACTGCCCCATATAATAATTTCCCCCACACTGCCCCATATAATAATTTCCCCCATACTGATCCATATAGTAATTTTCCCCACACTGCCCCATATAGTAATTTCCCCCACACTGCTCCATATAGTAATTTCCCCCACACTGCCCCCATATAGTAATTTCCCCCACACTGCTCCATATAGTAATTTCCCCCACACTGCCCCATATAGTAATTTCCCATCACTGCCCCCATATAATAATTTCCCCCACACTGCCCCATATAATAATTTCCCCCATACTGACCCATATAGTAATTTCCCCCACACTGCCCCCATATAGTAATTTCCCCCACACTGCATCCATATAGTAATTTCCCCCACACTGCCCCATATAATAATTTCCCACACACTGCCCCATATAATAATTTCCCACACACTGCCCCATATAATAATTTCCCCCACACTGCCCCATATAATAATTTCCCCCACACTGCCCCATATAATAATTTCCCCCACACTGCCCCATATAATAATTTCCCCCACACTGCCCCATATAATAATTTCCCCCATACTGATCCATATAGTAATTTTCCCCACACTGCTCCATATAGTAATTTCCCCCACACTGCTCCATATAGTAATTTCCCCCACACTGCCCCATATAGTAATTTCCCATCACTGCCCCCATATAATAATTTCCCCCACACTGCCCCATATAATAATTTCCCCCATACTGACCCATATAGTAATTTCCCCCACACTGCTCCATATAGTAATTTCCCCCACACTGCTCAATATAGTAATTTCCCCCACACTTCCCCATATAGTAATTTCCCCCACACTGCCCCCATATAGTAATTTCCCCCACACTGCCCCCATATAGTAATTTCCCCCACACTGCCCCATATAGTAATTTCCCCCACACTGCCCCCATATAGTAATTTCCCCCACACTGCCCCATATAGTAATTTCCCCCACACTGCCCCATATAGTAATTTCTCCCACACTGCTCAATATAGTAATTTCCCCCACACTTCCCCATATAGTAATTTCCCCCACACTGCCCCCATATAGTAATTTCCCCCACACTGCCCCATATAGTAATTTCCCCCACACTGCCCCCATATAGTAATTTCCCCCACACTGCCCCATATAGTAATTTCTCCCACACTGCCCCATATAGTAATTTCCCCCACACTGCCCCATATAGTAATTTCCCCCACACTGCCCCATATAGTAATTTCCCCCACACTGCCCCATATAGTAATTTCCCCCACACTGCCTCCATATAGTAATTTCCCCCACACTGCCCCCATATAGTAATTTCCCCCACACTGCCCCCATATAGTAATTTCTCCCACACTGCCCCATATAGTAATTTCCCCCACACTGCCTCCATATAGTAATTTCCCCCACACTGCCCCATATAGTAATTTCCCCCACACTGCCCCATATAGTAATTTCCCACACACTGCCCCATATAGTAATTTCCCACACACTGCCCCCATATACAGGGAGTGCAGAATTATTAGGCAAGTTGTATTTTTGAGGATTAATTTTATTATTGAACAACAACCATGTTCTCAATGAACCCAAAAAACTCATTAATATCAAAGCTGAATATTTTTGGAAGTAGTTTTTAGTTTGTTTTTAGGTTTAGCTATTTTAGGGGGATATCTGTGTGTGCAGGTGACTATTACTGTGCATAATTATTAGGTAACTTAACAAAAAACAAATATATACCCATTTCAATTATTTATTTTTACCAGTGAAACCAATATAACATCTCAACATTCACAAATATACATTTCTGACATTCAAAAACAAAACAAAAACAAATCAGTGACCAATATAGCCACCTTTCTTTGCAGGGACACTCAAAAGCCTGCCATCCATGGATTCTGTCAGTGTTTTGATCTGTTCACCATCAACATTGCGTGCAGCAGCAACCACAGCCTCCCAGACACTGTTCAGAGAGGTGTACTGTTTTCCCTCCTTGTAAATCTCACATTTGCTGATGGACCACAGGTTCTCAATGGGGTTCAGATCAGATCTGGTGAACAAGGAGGCCATGTCATTAGATTTTCTTCTTTTATACCCTTTCTTGCCAGCCACACTGTGGAGTACTTGGACGCGTGTGATGGAGCATTGTCCTGCATGAAAATCATGTTTTTCTTGAAGGATGCAGACTTCTTCCTGTACCACTGCTTGAAGAAGGTGTCTTCCAGAAACTGGCAGTAGGACTGGGAGTTGAGCTTGACTCCATCCTCAACCCGAAAAGGCCCCACAAGCTAATCTTTGATGATACCAGCCCAAACCAGTACTCCACCTCCACCTTGCTGGCGTCTGAGTCGGACTGGAGCTCTCTGCCCTTTACCAATCCAGCCACGGGCCCATCCATCTGGCCCATCAAGACTCACTCTCATTTCATCAGTCCATAAAACCTTAGAAAAATCAGTCTTGAGATATTTCTTGGCCCAGTCTTGACGTTTCAGCTTGTGTGTCTTGTTCAGTGGTGGTCGTCTTTCAGCCTTTCTTACCTTGGCCATGTCTCTGAGTATTGCACACCTTGTGCTTTTGGGCACTCCAGTGATGTTGCAGCTCTGAAATATGGCCAAACTGGTGGCAAGTGGCATCTTGGCAGCTGCACGCTTGACTTTTCTCAGTTCATGGGCAGTTATTTTGCGCCTTGGTTTTTCCACACGCTTCTTGCGACCCTGTTGACTATTTTGAATGAAACGCTTGATTGTTCGATGATCACGCTTCAGAAGCTTTGCAATTTTAAGAGTGCTGCATCCCTCTGCAAGATATCTCACTATTTTTGACTTTTCTGAGCCTGTCAAATCCTTCTTTTGACCCATTTTGCCAAAGGAAAGGAATAATTATGCACACCTGATATAGGGTGTTGATGTCATTAGACCACACCCCTTCTCATTACAGAGATGCACATCACCTAATATGCTTAATTGGTAGTAGGCTTTCCAGCCTATACAGCTTGGAGTAAGACAACATGCATAAAGAGGATGATGTGGTCAAAATACTCATTTTCCTAATAATTCTGCACGCAGTGTAGTAATTTCCCCCACACTGCTCCATATAGTAATTTCCCCCACACTGCCCCATATAGTAATTTCCCCCACACTGCCCCATATAGTAATTTCCCCCACACTGTCCCATATAGTAATTTCCCCCACACTGCCCCCCATATTAATTTCACACTGCCCCATGAAGTAATTTGCCCCCATGTAATCATTTGCCCTCACTGCCCCTGTAGTAATATGACCTCCTCTGCCCCCCAAAGTTGGCACACACAAAAAAAAAAAAAAAGTCTAATACCTGTGTCCGTGATGGTAAGGCAGGCGCGTGTACATCAAAGCCCTGCACCCGGGCACACGCGCGATTACGTCATCACGCACGTCTGCGCCAGGCTTTTACTATTACATAGACTTCAGGCCTACTAGGCCTAAGGCCTATGGCGGTTTTAGGCAGCGGGGCAGGGAACTATGTGCTCCTGTGCCCCGCCGCAGTATGTGGGCGTTCGGGTCGGCGTTGGGCCCCCAGCGATGCTGGGCCTGGGGCTGCTGACCCGAACGCCCCTATGATAATCCGCCATTGTCCATGGGAGACCATATAGATTTCTACAAGCATCAGAGACTTCAATCATAAACAACCCCGTCCATTTACAGTCAGGAAATTATGTAAACCATATGTCCAACAATTACTGAACGTAGTGAATATGACGGGATCCTCTGTGTCCTGCTAAAGATGGATGATCCTGTAATCGCTGCCAATTGACAGCATGAATCACCAGCCTGAGAAGTCCTTCAGTATACTGCCCATGGATGCTGCGCAGAAGAAGGCGACCACTGATCAGAATACACTGAGAGTAATAACACAGTAATAGAGATATAAGAGGAGCAGTATTATAGTAGTTATATTCTTGTACAAAGGAGGCAGTATTATAGTAGTTATATTCTTGTACATAGGAGGCAGTATTATAGTAGTTATATTCTTGTACATAGGAGCAGTATTATAGTAGTTATATTCTTGTACATAGGAGGCAGTATTATAGTAGTTATATTCTTGTACATAGGAGGCAGTATTATAGTATTTATATTCTTGTATATAGGAGCAGTATTATAGTAGTTATATTCTTGTACATAGGAGCAGTATTATAGTAGTTATATTCTTGTACATAGGAGCAGTATTATAGTAGTTATATTCCTGTACATAGGAGCAGTATTATAGTAGTTATATTCTTGTACATAGGAGCAGTATTATAGTAGTTATATTCTTGTACATAGGAGCAGTATTATAGTAGATATATTCTTGTACATAGGAGCAGTATTATAGTAGTTATATTCTTGTACAAAGGAGCAGTATTATAGTAGTTATATTCTTGTACAAAGGAGGCAGTATTATAGTAGTTATATTCTTGTACATAGGAGGCAGTATTATAGTAGTTATATTCTTGTACATAGGAGCAGTATTATAGTAGTTATATTCTTGTACATAGGAGGCAGTATTATAGTAGTTATATTCTTGTACATAGGAGGCAGTATTATAGTATTTATATTCTTGTATATAGGAGCAGTATTATAGTAGTTATATTCTTGTACATAGGAGCAGTATTATAGTAGTTATATTCTTGTACATAGGAGCAGTATTATAGTAGTTATATTCTTGTACATAGGAGCAGTATTACAGTAGATATATTCTTGTACATAGGAGCAGTATTATAGTAGATATATTCTTGTACATAGAAGCAGTATTATAGTAGTTATATTCTTGTACATAGGAGCAGTATTATAGTAGTTATATTCTTGTACATAGGAGCAGCATTATAGCAGTTATATTCTTGTACATATGAGCAGTATTATAGTAGTTATATTCTTGTACATAGGAGCAGTATTATAGTAGTTATATTCTTGTACATAGGAGGCAGTATTATAGTAGTTATATTCTTGTACATAGGAGCAGTATTATAGTAGTTATATTCTTGTACATAGGAGCAGTATTATAGTAGTTATATTCTTGTACATAGGAGGCAGTATTATAGTAGTTATATTCTTGTACATAGGAGCAGTATTATAGTAGTTATATTCTTGTACATAGGAGTAGTATTATAGTAGTTATATTCTTGTACATAGGAGGCAGTATTATAGTAGTTATATTCTTGTACATATGAGCAGTATTATAGTAGTTATATTCTTGTACATAGGAGCAGTATTATAGTAGTTATATTCTTGTACATAGGAGGCAGTATTATAGTAGTTATATTCTTGTACATAGGAGCAGTATTATAGTAGTTATATTCTTGTACATAGGAGCAGTATTATAGTAGTTATATTCTTGTACATAGGAGGCAGTATTATAGTAGTTATATTCTTGTACATAGGAGCAGTATTATAGTAGTTATATTCTTGTACATAGGAGTAGTATTATAGTAGTTATATTCTTGTACATAGGAGCAGTATTATAGTAGTTATATTCTTGTACATAGGAGCAGTATTATAGTAGTTATATTCTTGTACATAGGAGTAGTATTATAGTAGTTATATTCTTGTACATAGGAGCAGTATTATAGTAGTTATATTCTTGTACATAGGAGCAGTATTATAGTAGTTATATTCTTGTACATAGGAGGCAGTATTATAGTAGTTATATTCTTGTACATAGGAGGCAGTATTATAGTAGTTATAGTCTTGTACATAGGAGCAGTATTATAGTAGTTATATTCTTATGCATATGAGGCAGTATTATAGTAGTTATATTCTTGTACATAGGAGGCAGTATTATAGTAGTTATATTCTTGTACATAGGAGGCAGTATTATAGTAGTTATATTCTTGTACATAGGAGCAGTATTATAGTAGTTATATTCTTGTAGATAGGAGGCAGTATTATAGTAGTTATATTCTTGTACATAGGAGCAGTATTATAGTAGTTATATTCTTGTATATAGGAGCAGTATTATAGTAGTTATATTCTTGTACATAGGAGCAGTATTATAGTAGTTATATTCTTGTACATAGGAGGCAGTATTATAGTAGTTATATTCCTGTACATAGGAGCAGTATTATAGTAGTTATATTCTTGTACATAGAGCAGTATTATAGCAGTTATATTCCTGTACATAGGAGGCAGTATTATAGTAGTTATATTCTTGTACATAGGAGGCAGTATTATAGTAGTTATAGTCTTGTACATAGGAGCAGTATTATAGTAGTTATATTCTTATGCATATGAGGCCGTATTATAATAATTATAATAATAGCAGTGATATAGAAGTATTTTCTTATGCATAAGGGATTATTATAGTTTTCAGGGGCAGGCAACCTGCGGCACTCCAGCTGTTGTAAAACTACCACTCACAGCATGCATACTTGCTCTACTTTTCTCAGAACTCTTAGGCCTCTTTCACACGGGCGTTGCGGGAAAATGTGCGGGAGCGTCGCGGGAACACCCGCGATTTTTCCGCGCGAGTGCAAAACATTGTAATGCGTTTTGCACTCGCGTGAGAAAAATCACGCATGTTTGGTACCCAAACCCGAACTTCTTCACAGAAGTTCGGGCTTGGGTTAGGTGTTGTGTAGATTTTATTATTTTCCCTTATAACATGGTTATAAGGGAAAATAATAGCATTCTGAATACAGAATGCTTAGTAGGTGATCAATTGAGGGTTAAAAAAAAATAAAAAAATTAACTCACCTTCTCCTCTTGTTCTCGTAGCTCCCGGTCTCTTCTTTAGGTTCTCAAAAGATGAACTATCGGCTAGGACCTGTGGTGACGTCAGATCACATGCTCCAATCACATGGTACATCACCACGGTGATATACCATGTGATTGGAGCATGTGATCTGATGTCACCAAAGGTCCTTTAGCCGATAGTTCATCTTTTGAGAAGTAAAGAAGAGACCGGGAGCTACGCGAACAAGAGGAGAAGGTGAGTTAATTTTTTTTATTTTTTTTTAACCCTCAATTGATCACCTACTAAGCATTCTGTATTCAGAATGCTATTATTTTCCCTTATAACCATGTTATAAGGGAAAATAACACAGTTTATAGACTGTCACCTAGCAACCATGCGTGAAAATCGCACCGCATCCGCACTTGCTTGCGATTTTCACGCAACCCCATTCACTTCTATGGGGCCTGCGTTGCGTGAAAAACGCTGAATATAGAGCATGCTGCGACTTTCACGCAACGCACAAGTGATGCGTGAAAATCACCGCTCATGTGAACAGCCCCATAGAAATGAATGGGTCGGTATTCAGTGCGGGTGCAATGCGTTCACCTCACGTATCGCATCCGCGCGGAATACTCGACCGTGTGAAAGGGGCCTTATAGAAATAATTGGAGCATGCTATATAATATAAGGTGTTTAAAAGCACAGAATCTGCAATTTTGTTGCTGCGTGGTCTTTCAGAGTCAACTTGGCATTGGTCCACTAGTCTAAAAGATCATTGGTAACAACAATTTGAGGAAATATGCTCTTTAGGGTAGGTGGAGTGCACATGGCGACCCCCGCTTCAGAGGAAAATGGAAAAAGATGAAACGGCATCATACGTGCTATACTATATGATGCCGTTCCGTCTGGATCAGTAGGAGCTAATACACATTTACATTTGACAGGATTCATATTAGCATCCTTCTGCTAACAAAGGTGGCGGTAAGGAGGTTTACTGGACGGGACACTAGAGCCTGATGGTAATGCCGGACACGTCAGACATATTGGCACATCCAAACATGTCAGGGCCCGAATATCCATTAGTGTGGACGGGAAGCCATGTTTTATTAATATTTCATGTCTGCCATATGAGTAAGGTGTGACGGATTAGGTCAGGATGCGTTCAGTGAAACTCGCACTATTTTGCAAGCAAGTTCAGTCAGTTTTGTTTGCGATTGCGTTTAGTTGCTCAGTTTTTTCCGCGCGGGTGCAATGCGTTTTGATGTGTTTTTCGCGCGCGTGATAAAAAACTGAAGGTTTACAAACATCTCTTAGGCCCCTTTCACACGGGCGAATATTCCGTGCGGATGCGATGCGTGAGTTCAACGCATTGCACCCGCACTGAATCCCGACCCATTCATTTCTATGGGGCTGTTCACATGAGCGGTGATTTTCACGCATCACTTGTGCGTTGCGTGAAAATCGCAGCATGCTCTATATTCTGCATTTTTCACGCAACGCAGGCCCCATAGAAGTGAATGGGGCTGCGTGAAAATCGCAAGCAAGTGCGGATGCGGTGCGATTTTCACGCACGGTTGCTAGGAGACGATCGGGATGGAGACCCAATCATTTTATTATTTCCCCTTATAACATGGTTATAAGGGGAAAACTCGCCCGTGTGAAAGGGGCCTAAGAGAGGAAGAGCCGGCACAGGTAATGAGGGCCATCCCAGAAGACTGGGACGAGAATAGGAGATAGGCTCCTCTCAGCTCCACCCTCTGCTGAATGGGGATAAAAACGAACGATTGGGGACATTTCATTGACACAATTTGGGGATCCGATCAACACTGGGTTGTGTTCCACATCCTCCTGTCCCCGGAAACCAGAAGGGACTCTTATCACCCAATTTGGTGAGTAGTAAAAACCTTTCTGTTTTTATCCTTTTGTTTTTATAACTGATTTGTGCACCTTTATGTAGGTCTCTTATAGTAGTGGACCTTTTTTTAGTACATTAAAGCACATCTTTAATGGTTTTGCCTTGTGCCCTGAGCAAGTTCAGTAACATCCATTTGTCAGTCTATGAGTGCAGTTTGCGTTACCGTGTATTTGCTATCAGTGTGACGCGTGCTACTGTGAGCCTGCCTGTGAGGGGGGCGCTATGAGCCCCTAATTAATTGGTGTATTAATTTAAATGTCATAGATGGTGGCAGCGTGTCGGGGTGTGATCTAGGCTAAATCTAAGGCCTGTGTGTAGGGGCGCGAGAGATTGAGTGCGTGAAATAGATGGACCCTTGGCAGTCACGCCCAGGTCACGTGACGTGGCGGTTCCCTACGTGACAATGAGCTAATCACTGGATATTGACCGAATTTTTAACTAGAATAGAAGTGACGTCATCCACAGATCTGTCAGCAGCAGACGGGCAGAACGTGACGATGATACATTGATCAATAGTTTATATTGATTTAGCATTAGTTGCAAGTTATCTTCTCTTTTAAAGAGGAATAAAAGTTTTCAGAGTTTTCTGCAACAAAACTTTTCTTATTTTTCGAGCTCGCATTACAACGTTCGCTCGTTCATTACTCAAAATGTCAGCTCTGACTCCTTTCTGATGCATCACTGATACTCATTTAGCAAAGCTGTCACAAGCCAATGATTTCAAAGCCTGGAAATCAGCATCTGTTACCAAGAAACAGAGAGAAAAGTCAGATTGTGTTTTTTTAATTAAACTCTTTCAATGTGCACCCACTCCGAGAGAAAAATAGCTGTTTACGTGTCAACCGCGGATTCTGTGTACAGGAAAGTTACAGAAATATAAAGGAAATAAAATATCTCCAAAAACATTTACATGTACTATGTTACTATGATGAGGACAATCAGCAATGAGAAAAAAAGTTTTCTTGTTTCAGAAACAGCGCCACTCTTGTACATGGTTGTACCTGGTATTGCGGCCAGATAAAATTAGGCCACGGGGAGTAGTACGGGCAGCCTCTATAACAGCGGTGCAAATTTTTTTTTGGTCTGGGGGCCTCATTGTCATATTGCTCTGTTTTAAGGGGCGACAAAAAATGTTTCAATGGGGCTCGTTTGCATCAGACTATCAGGCCCCTTTCAGATGTGCAAAGTGTCACACTCCAGGCCTTACCACAATGAAGGGTACAGTCTGTATAAATATGTGGCTGACAAAAAAGGGGCTTGCACCAGTCCTGACCGTGTTTATTGCAACATAGCAAATGCTTATACAACATCACCTGCCCCCCATCTTGGCAGGTCGGATCACATTTCTTTGTTTTTGGCTCCAGCATACAAACCTCTTATGGCCAGGATTAGGCCTACTTTGCATACAATCAGAGTTTGGCCTGAAGAAGCCACAATGAGACTACAGGATTGTTTTGAGGACACAGATTGGGATTTGTTTAAACAGGTAGCTTCAAAGGAAAATCAAACTGTCACGGATGAAGTTGCAGATAGCTGAAACTTATAAATAAACGACCAACTGGCTTGATCCCAAACTGAGGAGCTTATAGGTGAGCCCTTTAAAACCCTAAGAGCTCTCGCTGACTGCTATGCACATGCAAGGGTCTCAATGGTAGACGATTGCATGCCCGCATACCTAAGACTGTGTGACACCTGAAAACCCTATAATAGTGAGGGGACACGACCACCGGTTCCCTGCACTTAATACGGCGGGGTCAGGGTCACCTAGTATCAAGCCAGCAAGGAAACACAATAAAGGAAAAGACTTATCTGAGCAAACAGCAGCAGCAGCCTCCAGCAGTGAACACTTCATCCAGGAACTAGTATAAACCACAAAGTGAGGCAGTATGGGAGGGAATATGAAGGGAGACGATTAGTCTAAATAAGTGACACCTGACAGAAGGAAAGGAGATGACAGAGTGAAACCAAAACAAAGAACGTCATACAAGAGGTAGAGAAGAACGTCTGTCAGACCTTCTCACAGAGCTGGCGGTGACACACACAGACTTAAACATATATGCCTCCTCTGTCCTATCCTATATTTAATTTTGCATGGACAATGTCACTGATACCAAAATCATCCTGACCTTCCCAAATAGGAAATCATGGATAAACAGAAATGTCCAAAACCTTTTGAAGGTACGTGACATTGCTTTTCGTAAGGGAGACAAAGAGGAGTACAAAACAGCCAGGTCCAATCTGAAGAGGGGCATTAAGGAGGCAAAGCTCTGCTACAAAACAAAAATACAACATCATTTTACAAGCTCTGATTCCCGACGCATGTGGCCGGGTATCAAGTCCATTACGAATTATAAGAACAACACCTGTTCTATCAACACTGGATGTTCTTTTTCTCTTGATGACCTAAATATTTTTTTTGCACGATTTGACCACGACAATGATCTGCCTATCATCAAATTAGCCCAGCAAGAGGCTCCATCATGTTCCCTGATGCTGAGAGCACATGAGGTAGAATGGGCCTTAAACCACATTAATCCCCACAAAGCAGCTGGCCCTGATTAAGTTCCTGGAAAAGTCCTAAAAAACTGTGCTAAACAGCTGAAAACAGTGTTTACCAGTATGTTAGAGCAGGCCATTGTCCCCACTTGCATGAAGTCCTCCACAATTGTCCCAATTCCAAAACAGGCCGGGGTGAAGACCTTAAGTGATTATCGCCCGGTGGCTCTCACTCCTATTGCTATGAAGTGCTTTGAACAACTTGTCCTCAGGCACATGAAGAGCAAGATCTGCACCTCCATGGACCAATACCAGTTTGCTTACAGAGCACATAGGTCGGCTGAGGATGCTGCGTCACTGGCCCTTCACACTGCGCTGTCACACTGGAGCAGAGAGACAGCTATGTGCGGATGCTGTTCATTGATTACAGCTCGCCCTTTAACACCATCCCTCCCAATAAGTTGGCAACGAAACTGAACAACTTGGGACTCCTGTGCAACTGGACACTGGATTTTCTTACAAAAAGACCACAAATCGTACGCATGGGCAAGCACTTCTCTTAATCCTTAAGGCTGTGTGTTGAGCCCTCTCCTTTACTCCCTCTTCACAAATGACTGCAAACCTATTCACAATACCAATACCATTATAAAATTTGCAGATGACACGACCGTGATAAGCCTGATCCCCAACAAGGATGAAACAGCTCAATACCAACCTCACACTCAATACCAAGAACACAAAGGAGCTGATTCTGGATTTTAGGAAGAAGAAACAAAAAGGGACACCACCCCATTAGAATTAATGGTGGAAACGTGGAGGTAGTTCAAAGTTTCAGATTTTTTGGAGTTCATATTAGTCAGGACCTGTCATGGATAAAAAACACAACAGAAATTACCAAAAAAGGCCTTCAGAGGCTTCATTTTTTGTGGAGTCTGAAGAAAGCACAATTCCCAAAACAGCTGCTAGTCAATTTTTACAGCTGCACCATAGAATCTGTTATCACATACTGCATTACAGGGTGGTCCTCCGACTGCTCTTCTGAGGACAAGAAGACCCTCAAGCGCATCCTCAGAATGGCTGGAAGAATCTCTGGTACTCAGTTACCATCACTGAATGACATCTTCACTGCTCGTTGCAGCAACAGGGGAAAGATTATCTGCGGGGATCCAACTGACCCCGGCCACAGCCTTTTCACTCCCCTACCCTCCGGTAGGCGTCTTAGAGCCCTACATGCCCACGCCACTAGGCTGAAGAACAGCTTTTACCCCAAAGCAATCAGTCTCCTAAGTGCTCAGAGACTATTGCCCCTTCCAAGGATAAAAACTACCACAGACTGAAAGTGACTGCTGCATTCATGACCCCATGACGATCTCTTGTCTGCAGTGGTGTCTGATCAGTGTGTATATATATTCATAAGCACTTCCTACTTTGCTCTTGCTATATATATATACAGTACAGACCAAAAGTTTGGACACACCTTCTCATTCAAAGAGTTTTCTTTATTTTCATGACTATGAAGGCATCAAAACTATGAATTAACACATGTGGAATTATATACATAACAAACAAGTGTGAAACAACTGAACATATGTCATATTCTAGGTTCTTCAAAGTAGCCACCTTTTGCTTTGATTACTGCTTTGCACACTCTTGGCATTCTCTTGATGAGCTTCAAGAGGTAGTTCCCTGAAATGGTCTTCCAACAGTCTTGACGGAGTTCCCAGAGATGCTTAGAAGTTGTTGGCCCTTTTGCCTTCACTCTGCGGTCCAGCTCACCCCAAACCATCTCGATTGGGTTCAGGTCCGGTGACTGTGGAGGCCAGGTCATTTGGCGCAGCACCCCATCACTCTCCTTCATGGTCAAATAGCCCTTACTTTCAAAGTTTTCCCAATTTTTCGGCTGACTGACTGACCTTCATTTCTTAAAGTAATGATGGCCACTAGTTTTTCTTTACTTAGCTGCTTTTTTCTTGCCATAATACAAATTCTAACAGTCTATTCAGTAGGACTATCAGCTGTGTATCCACCTGACTTCTCCTCAACGCAACTGATGGTCCCAACCCCATTTATAAGGCAAGAAATCCCACTTATTAAACCTGACAGGGCACACCTGTGAAGTGAAAACCATTTCAGGGGACTACCTCTTGAAGCTCATCAAGAGAATGCCAAGAGTGTGCAAAGCAGTAATCAAAGCAAAAGGTGGCTACTTTGAAGAACCTAGAATATGACACATTTTCAGTTGTTTCACACTTGTTTGTTATGTATATAATTCCACATGTGTTAATTCATAGTTTTGATGCCTTCAGTGTGAATCTACAATTTTCATAGTCATGAATATAAAGAAAACTCTTTGAATGAGAAGGTGTGTCCAAACTTTTGGTCTGTACTGTATATATACTGTTAACAGTAATGCTTTTTAGTGCAATGTGTTTCTTTTTTTCTATTGTAATAATTTAATTTAAATGTCAGTTCTTGTTCCTCTGTCCATGGCATCTAGGATTGCTCCAAACAACATTTCATTGTATTGTACATTGTATTACATTGTATTGTACAGTGACAATAAAGGCATCTTATCTTATCTTATCATAGGCAGCACAGCTCTACTGCAGCACATGACACGGGATCAGAAAATCCAGTGGTAAAACAGAACCAGTCAGAAATTGGAACAAGTCTGTCCTCAATCTCCCAGTCTTCTCTGGCAGCCAGGCTGAATCCACATGCAGTACAGTGTCCTTGTCATCATCAGTGACTACTTCTCCTGCTCAGTCATCCATAACAGAATGCGTGGCCAACAAACGACTGTACGAGAGGGTTTTCAGTGAAGCAGGTTTTGAACTAAACAAACAAACTTGTCATCCACAAGTGTATAAAACATTACATATGTGAAAATGGCCAGCCCATTCATGCCACTGTCTGCCTGCCACCACCACTGCTACTGCCTCTACTGCCAGTACTACTACCCCTACACAGCTGCACATTAACTGCCTTGCCACTACTAATACTACCTCCACACAGCTGTAAATCTACTGCCTTGCGAAAACTAATACTACCCCTACACAGCCACACATCTACTGCTTTGTCTGTTAGGTTTTATACTGTGCTGCTTCTGTTGCCACTGCTTTTGCTATTACTATCACCCCTACACAGCCACGCATCTCCTGCATTATCCATGAAGTTCCTCATCCACACTGTACTGCTGCTGCAATCAAACATGGGAGAATTTTTGGAGGCTTGTTCAGAACAAGCTAATGCTCAGTTTGACACTAGCTTGTGTGTGCATAAACATGGGCAAGCATCTGTCCCCAATAAGAGACGATTTTTGGAACATTTTTTTTATTTTCAAAAGTGTTTGCATGCTGAATCTGTGTGCTTTGTGTGTTTTTGTATCATGTGTGTTGTATGAATGTACATTTACATTTTCTATAGTGAATATTGCACTATGGTATTTATTATATTATTTATGTTAGCAGAGTGATGTTGTACTGTGTTTGTTTTTGCCTCCATGGATGTATCTTTGTATCATTTATTGTGTGTGTTGTGGCTGTATCTGTGTGTGTTTGTATCCTGTGTGTTGTATGAATGTATCTATGTACATTGTGCATATATGTGTGTGCCTACATGTAACATGTCTTTGTAGAAAGACATATGTATTGTAATGTTACGGTCATATAAAAATTGAATTATCTTCTATTAGATCATTGCTTTTTCTGCAGTTTCTGTAGGTGACAGTGTTCTTTTCTCCACAACTTGCATTAGAGAGACATAGAATCCTTAGCAAGTTCTGTATGGAAACCGTTCTATCAGTCTCCCCATCATATTTCCAATGGATTTGTCCTGTAGACTCACTAGATGATTCTGCCTGGTGTGGCTCATATTGAGGGATCCTCTTGGGCGGGTCCAAGGAATGTGCTAACGCAAGGACCTGTTAAAGCCGTATCTTCAGCCTTTACTCCACAAGCTGCATGTTACGGTCGTATTGTTGTTGGACCGTGACGCGGTTGCCGTGCAGACTGGTTGCCAGGGGCAACGTGTAGTTTGCGGTTTGCACGTGCACTTCCCCTTTAAGGTGTGCCTTCCTGCTGTTTGCTGAGCAAGGGGTTAATCTTCTTGCTAGTGGGGATTAAGGTGTTTTCTGGGTGTGGACACTTGGGTTTTATCTCCTGTGGCTTCCTGGCTGGAGTCAGTTGTACTTCAGCTGTCGTTGGTGCTGGAGCTCTGCTCCAGTCCAGGGTGTTCTATCTGCCCAGTCCCTGAGGGCCACCTTATGGAACATACTGTCACGATGGTAAGTGGGGAAAAAAAACCTACCGTACAATGTAGGGATAAAAGTAGCAGCTAGGCCAGGCTGCCAAGAAAAGGGAGCTGGTCACCTCCTATAGCATCCCTAAATCTAGCCCTGTTCTCCTAACTGTACGAGCCGACCTTTAAGGTAGGAGGGCCCATACACTGGAACCTCAGAACCCTGACATCCCTGAAGTTAGGAGACAGGGACAAGAGACAACCAGGTTCATCCAAGACACGGATGAACTAGAGTCTCCACAGGCCGAGCAACAAAGGGAAAGCACACCAAGTGGAATGACAGGCAAGTAACCAGTGGCCAGTAACAACTGAACCAAAACAGCAGTAAACCTGGTCACTTACCTGCCGCAGCTGCTGGAAGACACCAACAAAGAACACACCAGAAGTTAACTGGAACCCAAACAGATGCACAGCAATCCAAACTCCATACAGATGCAGTACGTGCTGACACATGGGAACCAGCACTCCAGCAACTGCACCACCTGGCAAATAGTTCACCCCACCGGGAAACTAACCCTCTTCCGGAGGAATCAACATACCGGTTGACGTATAGCATACATGCAGGGACCAACACCAACAACAGCCCAGACAAATAACAACCAACAAAACGCTTCACACCCCCAGAACATAAACCCACACCACATAAACAAGAAAGGGTACATAAGGGAGGACAATTTATGTTCCATAAGGTGGCCCTCAAGGACTAGGCAGAAACACCCAGGCAAGGAGCAAAACTCAAACACCCAGGCAAGGCTGTAGTACAACTGCACCCAGCCAGCAAGCCACAGGTTTATATCAAGCTCACGGCCACACTCAGGAAACACCTTAATCCCCACTAGCAAGAAGATTAACCCCTTGCTCACCAAACAGCAGGGAGGCACACCTTAAAGGGGAAGTGCACATGCAAACCGCAAAATACACATTGCCCTTGGCAACCAGTCTGCACGGCAACCACGTCACGGTCCAACAACAATATGACCGTGACACTGCAGCTGAGCCAAGAACATCCACAGGCCCTCACGTCACTTTTGTCCTTTGGAGAAACTTCTCCGATCTGGATCATTGAATGTTTAAGGCCTTATGCACACGACCGTTGTGTGCATCCGTGGCCGTTGTGCCGTTTTCCTTTTTTTTTCGCTGACCCATTGACTTTCAATGGGTCCGTGGAAAAATCGGAAAATGCACCGTTTTGCAGCCGCATCCGTGATCCGTGTTTCCTGTCCGTCAAAAAAAATGACCTGTCCTATTTTTTTGACGGACAACGGTTCACGGACCCATT
This sequence comes from Bufo bufo, assembly GCF_905171765.1. NCBI lineage: Eukaryota > Metazoa > Chordata > Amphibia > Anura > Bufonidae > Bufo > Bufo bufo. Next base: position 19,032,160 of record NC_053393.1, on the reverse strand, counting down.
CAAGTCAATGGGTCCGTGAAAGAACACGGATGCACACAAGATTGGAATCCGCGTCCGTGATCCGTGGCCGTAGGTTACTTTCATACAGACAGATCCGAAGATCCGTCTGCATAAAAGCTTTTTCAGAGATGAGTTTTCACTCACAGAGGCGTTCCCATAGTGATGGGCTGTGATCCGCACAATTAACCCCTCAGGTGCTGCACCTGAGGGGTTAATTGTGCATATCATAGCCCCCTATAAGAGATCAGGGGCTGCCAGGCAGCAGGGGGCAGACCCTCCTCCCTCCCCAGTTTGAATATCATTGGTGGCCAGTGTGCGGCCCCCCCCCCGCCCCCCCTCCCTCTATTGTAATATTATTGGTGGCCAGTGTGCGGCCTCCGTCGGCCCCCCCTCCCTCCCTTTATTGTAATATCATTGGTGGCCAGCGTGCGGCCCCCCCTCCCTCTATTGTAATATCATTGGTGGCCAGTGTGCGCTCCCCCCGGCCCCCCCTTTATTGTATTAATATCATTGGTGCCCAGTGTGCGGCCTCCCCCCCCCATCATCATTGGTGGCAGCGGAGAGTTCCGATCGGAGTCCCAGTTTAATCGCTGGGGCTCCGATCGGTAACCATGGCAACCAGGACGCTACTGCAGTCATACTTACTGCAATCATACTTACCTGCTGCGCTGTCTGTGACCGGCCGGGAGCTCCTCCTACTGGTAAGTGACAGATCATTAAGCAATGCGCCGCACAGACCTGTCACTTACCAGTAGGAGGAGCTCCCGGCCGGTCACAGACAGCGCAGCAGGTAAGTATGATTGCAGTAAGTATGACTGCAGTAGCGTCCTGGTTGCCATGGTTACCGATCGGAGCCCCAGCGATTAAACTGGGACTCCGATCGGAACTCTCCACTGCCACCAATGATCGGGCAGGGGGGGGTGAGAGGGGAGGCCGCACACTGGCCACCAATGATATTACAATAGAGGGAGGGGGGGGCCGACAGAGGCCGCACACTGGCCACCAATGATATTACAATAGAGGGGGGGCCGCACACTGGCCACCAATGATATTACAATAGAGGGGGGGCGGGGGGGCCGCACACTGGCCACCAATGATATTCAAACTGGGGAGGGAGGAGGGCCTGCCCCCTGCTGCCTGGCAGCCCCTGATTTTTTTTACAGGGGGCTATGATATGCACAATTAACCCCTTCAGGTGTGGCACCTGAAGGGTTAATTGTGCTCATCACAGCCCCCTGTAAAAGATCGGGTGCTGCCAGGCAGCAGGGGGCAGTCATGTACACAGTTCGTAGTATATTCTATCTAGAAGCGTCCCCATCACCATGGGAACGCCTCTGTGTTAGAATATACTGTCGGATCTGAGTTTCACGATGTAACTCAAATCCGATGGTATATTCTAACATAGAGGCGTTCTTATGGTGATGGGGACGCTTCAAGTTAAAATATACCATCGGATTGGAGAAAACTCTGATCCTATGGTATATTAATAGGGACTCCTGACTTTACATTGAAAGTCAATGGGGGACGGATCCGTTTGCAATTGCACCATATTGTGTCAACGTCAAACGGATCCGTCCACATTGACTTGCATTGTAAGTCAGGACTGATCAGTTTGGCTCCGCACGGCCAGGCGGACACCAAAACGACTTTTTTTTCATGTCCGTGGATCCTCCAAAAATCAAGGAAGACCCACGGACGAAAAAACGGTCACGTATCACGGACCAACGGAACCCCGTTTTGCGGACCGTGAAAAAATACGGTCGTGTGCATGAGGCCTAAAGCTGTTTTATTGTGAAATCTGTGAGGAATGATTACACCTCTGAAATACTACATACCCCTGTACATTCCTACCCATAGACCTGTACATAGGGTACTTACCTTCCTAGGTTACTTCTGGCTGCCATGGTAATTTTGTCATGAGGGGAGGGGCGTTCAGTTCCAGGTAAATGACCACTCAGATGCCATTGTTGTAATTAACCATGGCATCTGAGGGGTTGAAAGTCCATGATTGGAGTAGTGTCTAATTACGAAAATGAAGTCCTGTGGGTGAAATGTGTAAGGGGTGAGGCGCAACCACAAAACAACCTCCAAGTACTTAGTGTTAGTATGAAATGTCACAGCTTTCTTTCGCAACTTTTGATTTCCTATGTGAATTTGGCCTTATAATGTAGATTGTCCACACTGGGAGGGCAGGCGACTCTACACCTTCAGTAGCTGTACCTATACCGAAAATGAACTAAGACTAAATGGGTATATCATCAAAATATAAATGCTTTATTAAATACAAATTACATATATAAAAAGAGAACATGATGCATCAGATAAAAAATAGACTACACCTGAGGAGGTATAACAGCACGTACATATAGAGGAAAAAGACGGGGGAGAGATGGAGACAAAAAATATTAAATCATCTAGTTCAATGCTGTGCATACATCTGTGTCCACAGTTGATGTGTGTATATATATATATATATATGTGTGAAAATATAGTACCCTAAGGCCTCTTTCACACGGGCGTTGCGGGAACATGCGTGGTTTTGCACTCGCGTGAGAAAAATCGGCATGTTTTGTACCCAAACCCAAACTTCTTCACAGAAGTTCGGGCTTGGGATCGGTGTTCTGTAAATTGTATTATTTTCCCTTATAACATGGTTATAAGGGAAAATAATAGCATTCTGAATACGGAATGCATAGTACAATAGCGCTGGAGGGGTTAAAAAAAAAATTAAAAATTAAACTCACCTTAATCCACTTGATCGTGCAGCCCGGCTTCTCTTCTGTCTTCTTTTTTGCTGTGTGCAGGAAAAGGACCTGTGGTGACGTCACTCCGGTCATCACATGATCCATCACCATGGTAAAAGATCATGTGACGGACCATGTGATGACCGGAGTGACGTAACCACAGGTCCTTTTCCTGCACACAGCAAAAAAGAAGACAGAAGAGATGCCGGCTGCGCGAGCAAGTGCACCCTGAAAGACCAGGCCACTTTTTACACTTCTGACCTACACTACTTTCACCGTTTATTGCTCGGTCATGCAACTTACCACCCAAATGAATTTTACCTCCTTTTCTTCTCACAATAGAGCTTTCATTTGGTGGTATTTCATTGCTGCTGACATTTTTACTTTTTTTGTTATTAATCGAAATTTAACGATTTTTTTGCAAAAAAATGACATTTTTCACTTTCAGTTGTAAAATTTTGCAAAAAAAAACGAGATCCATATATAAATTTTGCTCTAAATTTATTGTTCTACATGTCTTTGATAAAAAAAAATGTTTGGGTAAAAAAAAAATGCTTTGGGTAAAAGTTATAGCGTTTACAAACTATGGTACAAAAATGTGAATTTCCGCTTTTTGAAGCAGCTCTGACTTTCTGAGCACCTGTCATGTTTCCTGAGGTTCTACAATGGCCAGACAGTACAAACACCCCACAAATGACCCCATTTCGGAAAGTACACACCCTAAGGTATTCGCTGATGGGCATAGTGAGTTCATAGAACTTTTTATTTTTTGTCACAAGTTAGCGGAAAATGATGATTTTTTTTTTTTTTTTTTTTTCTTACAAAGTCTCATATTCCACTAACTTGTGACAAAAAATAAAAACTTCTATGAACTCACTATGCCCATCACGAAATACCTTGGGGTCTCTTCTTTCCAAAATGGGGTCACTTGTGGGGTAGTTCTACTGCCCTGGCATTCTAGGGGCCTAAATGTGTGGTAAGGAGTTTGAAATCAAATTCTGTAAAAAATGACGAGTGAAATCCGAAAGGTGCTCTTTGGAATATGGGCCCCTTTGCCCACCTAGGCTGCAAAAAAGTGTCACACATCTGGTATCTCTGTATTCAGGAGAAGTTGAGGAATGTGTTTTGGGGTGTCATTTTACATATAGCCATGCTGGGTGAGATAAATATCTTGGTCAAATGCCAACTTTGTATAAAAAAATGGGAAAAGTTGTCTTTTGCCAAGATATTTCTCTCACCCAGCATGGGTATATGTAAAATGACACCCCAAAACACATTCCCCAACTTCTCCTGAGTACGGAGATACCAGATGTGTGACACTTTTTTGCAGCCTAGGTGGGCAAAGGGGCCCACATTCCAAAGAGCACCTGTCGGATTTCACAGGTCATTTACCTACTTACCACACATTAGGGCCCCTGGAAAATGCCAGGGCAGTATAACTACCCCACAAGTGACCCCATTTTGGAAAGAAGACACCACAAGGTATTCCGTGAGGGGCATGGCGAGTTCCTAGAATTATTTTTTTTTTGTCACAAGTTAGTGGAAAATGATGATTTTTTTTTTTTCTTACAAAGTCTCATATTCCACTAACTTGTGACAAAAAATAAAAACTTCCATGAACTCACTATGCCCATCAGCGAATACCTTGGGGTGTCTTCTTTCCAAAATGGGGTCACTTGTGGGGTAGTTATACTGCCCTGGCATTCTAGGGGCCCAAATGTGTGGTAAGGAGTTTGAAATCAAATTCTGTAAAACATGACCAGTGAAATCCGAAAGGTGCTCTTTGGAATATGGGCCCCTTTGCCCACCTAGGCTGCAAAAAAGTGTCACACATCTGGTATCTCCGTACTCAGGAGAAGGTGGGGAATGTGTTTTGGGGTGTCATTTTACATATACCCATGCTGGGTGAGAGAAATATCTTGGCAAAAGACAACTTTTACCATTTTTTTATACAAAGTTGTCTTTTGCCAAGATATTTCTCTCACCCAGCATGGGTATATGTAAAATGACACCCCAAAACACATTCCCCAACTTCTCCTGAATACGGAGATACCACATGTGTGACACTTTTTTGCAGCCTAGGTGGGCAAAGGGGCCCATATTCCAAAGAGCACCTTTCGGATTTCACAGGTCATTTTTTACAGAATTTGATTTCAAACTCCTTACCACACATTTGGGCCCCTAGAATGCCAGGGCAGTATAACTACCCCACAAGTGACCCCATTTTGGAAAGAAGAGACCCCAAGGTATTCGCTGATGGGCATAGTGAGTTCATGGAAGTTTTTATTTTTTGTCACAAGTTAGTGGAATATGAGACTTTGTATGAAAAAAATAAATAAAAAAAATCAGCATTTTCCACTAACTTGTGACAAAAAATAAAAAATTCTAGGAACTCGCCATGCCCCTCACGGAATACCTTGGGGTGTCTTCTTTCCAAAATGGGGTCACTTGTGGGGTAGTTATACTGCCCTGGCATTTTCCAGGGGCCCTAATGTGTGGTAAGTAGGTAAATGACCTGTGAAATCCTAAAGGTGCTCTTTGGAATGTGGGCCCCTTTGCCCACCTAGGCTGCAAAAAAGTGTCACACATGTGGTATCGCCGTATTCAGGAGAAGTTGGGGAATGTGTTTTGGGGTGTCATTTTACATATACCCTTGCTGGGTGAGAGAAATATCTTGGCAAAAGACAACTTTTCCCATTTTTTTATACAAAGTTGGCATTTGACCAAGATATTTCTCTCACCCAGCATGGGTATATGTAAAATGACACCCCAAAACACATTCCCCAACTTCTCCTGAGTACGGCGATACCAGATGTGTGACACTTTTTTGCAGCCTAGATGCGCAAAGGTGCCCAAATTCCTTTTAGGAGGGCATTTTTAGACATTTGGATACCAGACTTCTTCTCACGCTTTGGGGCCCCTAGAATGCCAGGGCAGTATAAATACCCCACATGTGACCCCATTTTGGAAAGAAGACACCCCAAGGTATTCAATGAGGGGCATGGCGAGTTCATAGAAATTATTATTTTTTGGCACAAGTTAGCGGAAATTGATATTTTTAATTTTTTTCTCACAAAGTCTCCCGTTCCGCTAACTTGGGACAAAAATTTCAATCTTTCATGGACTCAATATGCCCCTCACGGAATACCTGGGGGTGTCTTCTTTCCGAAATGGGGTCACATGTGGGGTATTTATACTGCCCTGGCATTCTAGGGGCCCTAAAGCGTGAGAAGAAGTCTGGAATATAAATGTCTAAAAAATTTTACGCATTTGGATTCCGTGAGGGGTATGGTGAGTTCATGTGAGATTTTATTTTTTTGACACAAGTTAGTGGAATATGAGACTTTGTAAGAAAAAAAAAAAAAAAATTCCGCTAACTTGGGCCAAAAAAATTTCTGAATGGAGCCTTACAGGGGGGTGATCAATGACAGGGGGGTGATCAATGACAGGGGGAGTGATCAATGACAGGGGGGGTTATCAATGACAGGGGGGTGATCAGGGAGTCTATATGGGGTGATAACCACAGTCATTGATCACCCCCCTATAAGGCTCCATTCAGATGTCCGTATGCGTTTTGCGGATCCGATCCATCTATCAGTGGATCCGTAAAAATCATGCGGACATCTGAATGGAGCTTTACAGGGGGTTGATCAATGACTGGGGGGTAATCAATGACAGGGGTGTAATCAATGACAGGGGGGTGATCAGGGAGTCTATATGGGGTGATAACCACAGTCATTGATCACGCCCCTGTAAGGCTTCATTCAGACGTCCGGATGCGTTTTGCGGATCCGATCCATCTATCAGTGCATCCGTAAAAATCATGCGGACATCTGAATGGAGCTTTACAGGGGGTTGATCAATGACAGGGGGGTGATCAGGGAGTCTATATGGGGTGATCACCACAGTCATTGATCACGCCCCTGTAAGGCTTCATTCAGACGTCCGGATGCGTTTTGCGGATCCGATCCATCTATCAGTGGATCCTTAAAAATCATGCGGACATCTGAATGGAGCTTTACAGGGGGTTGATCAATGACAGGGGGGTAATCAATGACAGGGGGGTGATCAGGGAGTCTATATGGGGTGATCACCACAGTCATTGATCACGCCCCTGTAAGGCTTCATTCAGACGTCCGGATGCGTTTTGCGGATCCGATCCATCTATCAGTGCATCCGTAAAAATCATGCGGACATCTGAATGGAGCTTTACAGGGGGGTGATCAATGACAGGGGGGTAATCAATGACAGGGGGGTGATCAGGGAGTCTATATGGGGTGATCAGGGGTGATCAGGGGCTAATAAGGGGTTAATAAGTGACGGGGGGGTGTAGTGTAGTGGTGCTTGGTGCTACTTTACTGAGCTACCTGTGTCCTCTGGTGGTCGATCCAAACAAAGGGGACCACCAGAGGACCAGGTAGCAGGTATATTAGACGCTGTTATCAAAACAGCGTCTAATATACCTGTTAGGGGTTAAAAAAAACACATCTCCAGCCTGCCAGCGAACGATCGCCGCTGGCAGGCTGGAGATCAACTCTCTTACCTTCCGTTCCTGTGAGCGCGCGCGCCTGTGTGCGCGCGTTCACAGGAAGTCTCGCGTCTCGCGAGATGACGCATATATGCGTGACTGTGCGCAGCGCTGCCACCTCCGGAACGCGATCCTGCGTTAGGCGGTCCGGAGGTGGTTAAGCACTGGGGGCTGAGGTGGTTAAACATCCCATATGTTAAATTTACTGGTGCCACTGCTGTCCCTTTGACCATGGCTACTGTTGTTCTACTATACCTATGGAATGACTATACATACTACCCTCCATCTAATTATATACCATTTGGATTCCACAGATATTGCATCCATACCCTGGCAGCTCTACCTGGCAATCACTTACTCGTTGTCTGAATACTATAGTCGATGCTACAGTCATTTTCCCACTATCATTTTGCTATTGGCGTTTTGCTATTGTCATTTTACTATTGTAATTTTGCTACTGTCTTGTTGTATACTAGGCTGCCTATTACATATTAGACTGCCTATCCGTCTACGTACTATAAGTCCAGATCCATAATTGGATAACATGGATGTGTCTGGTTCGTTTGATATTCCCATTATGTACTCTCGTTCACGTCTGACGTCTCTCCCCCTATAGCAATGTCACAATACATTGTCTTTTTGAGAATATGCTATGTATGCAACTACTCTTTGCCTTATCACTATATATATTAATGTAAATATGTACTTGTTTATAGAATAGGCCGTGAACAAGGTCTAAGATTACACCGAAACGTTGGCCAGTGGCTATTACTTTTGGATGGATATACAAAAGAAAAATTTATATATAAGAAAGATATGAAATAAAATAAGCAACTAAAACATTTACAGAGTGCCGTGGTCTTTTGATGAAATTTGTACGGATACCACTGAGCACCTGCCAATCTCCAACAAGGAGTGCCGCTGAACCCCCTCTCCCTCAACCCTATTAAACAAGGCATGCAGTTTGGTAGGGTTGATCCCGCTGATTAAAATGATACCTGTTTTGTGAAAATGCTACGCTGAGTCCCCCGGACACCTTTGAGGTGTCACCACTTGTTGCTGCTCTCCGGAAGAGATGGTAAGGCGTGGTGCACCCCAATGGGAAATAAGTCAGGGTCGTGTGATTTATGTATCGCTCCTGATGAAGGGGGTTTTTCCCATACCCCGAAACGCATTGAGCAGAATCTCCAATAAAAGAATTGATTAGAAGCCATCCTAGACTGGGCTGCCTTCAATATCTACTATCCTACAAGCAATTCTGGCTAGTGGGGTATAAGAATCCGTAGGTGTCTTGAGGTTATTCTACGGACCACACCCTATTAAAGTGAGTCAATACTTTTTACTTTTTTAGTATTTTTGATTTTATTGCTTTTTATACCTATATTTTAAATATTTCTTCATATTAAATATTTCTTTGTATAAACGCACTTCTTGCTTAACAATTGGACACGAGAAAAGATCATAATCCCTATCACCCTAAAGTGTAATGTGTGACCAGGTGATGGGATCTCTTTTGTGATTTGATATACCTATTATTTTATTATCTGGACACCGGCCAAATAATATCTTATACAAGCTTTTTAGTCACAATATCACCTGTTAAGGGTTTTGGCGCTATCTATGGGGGTCAGTTGAAAGCGGTAAAACAGTTGGGTACATTTATGACCTAACAAACCCACTATTTACCGTTTTTCAACCGTCTATTGATCTTTTTCCCTCCAAGACATGCTCTTCTTTAAACCGTATGGTAATTGTGGAAAATTACCAGCTTCTCATTATTAGCTAGAAAGTCCCAAAAGTCTCTGTACTTCTTCCATTGTCTTTATCTTCCCCGCGCTGTTTGCTTCTGGTTGGCTATGGCCATGATCACATGCACTGCTCCAGCCAATGACTGGCTTCACATTGCAGCTGGAGCAGTGCATGTGACCATTGCCATAGCCAACCAGATAAAGACAGCGGAGGCAGTGCAGACCACTGAAGCGGCGTGGAGCAGGTAAGTATTAATCTTCTATATTAGGGGCAGGCTGTGGCAGAATCATTATTACTGGAAAACTCCTTTAATGTATAGCGGTATCAGTTGGACACTGTATGGCTGTTTTAGTTTGACCATATGCCTGTGCTAGATAGGCAGATTATCTGGGTACTGCATGATAGTACTATTTAGGTGCTGCATAAAGGAATTTCGGCATTGTATGATGATAGTTAAAGGTTTTTATCCAGTACTTAGATATTGTCAGCCTATCCTCAGGATAGGTCATCAATATAATTTCGGAGGGGGTCCGACACCCGACACCCCCATGATCAGCTGCTATATGCAGCCTCCAGTGTAAGATACTTACGGTGGATGGAAAAGGAAGTAACAATTTCCGTGCACTGTGTAATAGCCGCGCAGGAGCACCGCGCTGGAGCATCTGAACTGCAGCACATCAGCGCTGGAAACCACACAGAGGATGAAGCCTTCTGTCCACTGAATAGTTTCCGGCACTAACAACTGCCCAACACAGCTGATCAGAGTGATGCCGGGTGGCGGACCCCCATTGATCTGAGGATCCTGAGGATAAAGCATCAATATCTAAGTTCCAGAAAAAAACTCCCTTTAAAAGGGTTGTGAAAGAATGGGGGGCATGGGGGTTGGCAAACCCCACCACTTGGCTGGACCTGTAAAAGGAGGATTACTTGCTTCCCAGCTGGGTCCCCGCTCCCTCTCCTCCTGCGATGCTCCGCTCGGCATCCTGCTGTAAAGATCCGGTTTGACATTGCCTGCAGACAAATGGTCACATGACGTAAGGGCGCCGGTCACCGGCACAGCGAGTGATTGGCTGTAGGCGATGTCAAACCGGAAGTTTTCAGCGAGGGAGCCCAGCGGAGCATCGCAGGCTGGGAGGAGAGGGAGCGAGGAGCCAGTGCCAGGAGGCAGGTACGTAAGCTTCTTTTTACAGCTCCAGCCAAAAGCCCCCCATTCTTGCACAGCCCCTTTGAGCACAGTTTAGTGATATCACGGTCTTATTTAAAGCGGTTATCCAATACTATAAAAATGTCCCCCATATGCCGGACCCCTCACAGTGAATAAACTTACCCCGCTCCCTGCACCCCCGCAGCTGCTTCTCCCCATGCGGGAATGAAAACATTCGGTGTGGAGGGGGAGCAGCCAATGGTAGGCGGGGATGGGGACAAGCCTCCCTAGCGTCACCCGCGATGCTAGAAAGGCTCGTCCCCATCCCCGCCTGCCATTGGCTGCTAACCCCCGACACCAGATGTTTTCATTCACATACAGGGAGAAGCAGCATCGGCGGTGCGGGGACCAGGAGCGGCGCAGGGAGCGGGGAGCCATGTAAGTATATTCACTGTGCATATGGGGGACATTTTTATAGTATTGGATAACCCCTTTAAAATTCTCTCTATGTTTGGGAAATGCAATCAAGCTAACTACATTAGATACAAATTGTAACTTTTTAGTGGTTTGTTAAACTCTATACATCCAGCTGGGTGTTACTACAGTTGGGGGGTGTCCCTGCACAGTCTGACACTATCCAATCAGTGCTGCCAGTGTCATACTGTGCAGGGACACACCCCAACTGGTAACACCCAGATGGACCTTGACTGCAGATTGCTGGCAATTCATTGGAATAATGGAAGTATAGATGCTCCAGAATTGTTATTATATAGAGAATGCAAGTAGTTACTAAAACAGACAAGACAAGAGAGGGGAGAGCTCCTCTTTAACTGCAGATACTTTACTTTGCTACATTTTAAATTCTGCTGATTTTCTATTATTCCTCAGGTTATAGGATCTGGTCTTCCCAGTAACACCCAGAGGGACCTTTAAAGAAAACTGGTGGCAATTCATACATAAACTACTAGTAGGAACAGTAGAGGAGAGGCACTACACAGATGCTCCAGAACTGTCATGGACAATGTAAATCAGGAGAGGTGAGAGGTCCTCTTTAACTCCCTAAGGACACAGCCTTATTTCACCTTAAGGACCAGGCCATTTTTTGCAAATCTGACCAGTGTCACTTTAAGTGCTGATAACTTTAAAACTCTTTGACTTATCCAGGCCATTCTGAGACTGTTTTTTCATCACATATTGTACTTCATGACACTGGTAAAATGAAGTAAAAAAATGCTTTTTTATTTATAAAAAAATACCAAATTTTCAAGTTTCAATTTCTCTACTTCTATAATACATAGTAATACCTCCAAAAATAGTTATTGGTTTACATTCCCCATATGTCTACTTCATGTTTGGATCATTTTGGGAATTAAATTTTATATTTTGGCGACGTTACAAGGCTTAGAAGTTTAGAAGCAAATCTTGAAATTTTTCAGAAATGTTCAAAAACCCAATTTTCAGGGACCAGTTCAGGTCTGAAGTCACTTTGTGAGGCTTACATAATAGAAACCACCCAAAAATGACACCATTCTATAAACTACACCCCTCAAGGTATTTTAAACTGATTTTATAAACGTCGTTAACCCTTTAGGTGTTGCACAAGAGTTATTGGCATATAGAGATGAAATTTGAGAATTTCAATTTTTTTGCAAATTTTCCATTTTAATCCATTTTTTCCAGTAACAAATCAAGGGTTAACAGCCAAAAAAATGCTATATTTATTGCCCCGATTCTGTAGTTTGCAGAAACACCCCATATGTGGCCGTAAACTACTGTACGGGCACACAGTAGGGCGTAGAGGGAAAGGTGCGCCATACGGTTTTTGGAAGGCAGATTTTGCTGGACTGGTTTTTTTACACCATGACCCATTTGAAGCCCCCCTGATGCATCCCTAGAGTAGAAACTCCATAAAAGTGACCCCATCTAAGAAACTACACCCCTCAAGGTATTCAAAACGGATTTTACAAACTTGTGTGAAGTAGAAATATTAATATTTGAAATCCACTCTCATCAAACTTGGTGTAAGGAAAGGTAAAAATCCCTCAACCGCAGTTAGAGTCAGACACAGATGTTACCATGTTGAATTATTGCTGAGCAACTCCCTTCCCCCTGCCCAGTCTGTTTCTTTTATTTACTCACAAAAGGTGTAAAAGGGGCTGGCCCATAACAAGGATGCAGGAAGTGATGACACAGGAAGACAAGACACCATCATTTAGAATAACTCAGCCAACAAACACATGTATGCAATAATCTACCATTACCACTGATAAACAATGACACATGCTGTATGAAGCAGAAAAACGCACTAATAACAGTCCAAATGGACTGTTATTAGTGCGTTTTTCTGCTTCATACAGCATAGATGTGGTTGGAATGTGCACATTGGTGGTCTATTATGAGAACCTGCCAATATGCACATTATATGTGTCATTGTTCATCTAGACAATATCCAAAACCCCTCCCTTGTGACCTTGTGACCTCCTTAAGGCGGTATGTTTGTATGTATAAATGTGTGTAGCTTTGTGCTGTTACACTTGTGCAGCTCCTTTGTACCTGATGAAGGGGAGTGATTCCCCGAAACGCGTTGTATTGCTGCAATAAAAGATTCCTTCTTGACCCTGGTGACTGGTAGACGGTAATTCGCGCCGTGGGACGTTTTTCGTTTTCTTGTATCCCCCTCCTGTGACACACTGCACTTTTTTGGGTTCGTCCCTTCTTTCCAGTATGGGGGACCACACCTGGAAAGTGTTGGCCAGGGACGATCCGGGCGCCTCCAGTTCCCGAGGTACTCCCGCCTGCTCTTTCCCAGTCAGAAAACATCAGGGTCTTGAGGACTGCTTCATAGAACTGAAGGGATGTCCCTGTGTTGCCAGCGCTCCGGGACAGCACAAAAAAGTTGTACAAGGCAACCTGCACCAAGTAGACCGCAACTTTTTTGTACCATGCCCGGGTTTTGCGCATGGCGTTATATGGATTGAGGACTTGATCAGAGAGATCAACTCCTCCCATATACCGATTGTAGGCGACGATACAATCGGGCTTGAGGACCGTTGCCGCGGTACCTCGCACAGGGACAGGGGTGATGCCGTTACCATGAATTGTGGACAGCATAAGGACATCCCTCTTGTCCTTATATCTGACCAGCAACAGGTTTTCACTGGTAAGGGTACGGGTCTCACCCCTGGGGATAGGTACCTGGAGGGGGTGGGCAGGGAGGCCGCGTAGATTTTTCCGCACGGTCCCACAAGCGGACGTGGATCTGGCGGCGAGGGACTGGAACAAGGGGATACTAGTATAAAAGTTATCCACGTACAGGTGGTAATCCTTATCTAGCAGTGGGTGCATAAGGTCCCACACAAGTTTTCCGCTAACACCCAGAGTGGGGGACATTCTGGGGGTTGAATACGGGAATCTCGCCCCTCGTACACACGAAACTTGTAAGTGTACCCTGAGGTACTCTCACAAAGTTTGTACAGCTTCACGCCATACCTCACCCACTTTGAGGGAACATACTGGCGGAAAATGAGTCTCCCCTTGAACGCAACGAGAGACTCATCAACTGCGACCTCCCTTCCAGGTACATAGGCCTGTACAAATTTGGCCCCAAAGTGATCGATGACCTGCCTGATTTTGTACAGGCGGTCATAGGCAGGATCACCTTGGGGGGGGGACATGCTGCATTATCTGAATAATGCAGGCATTTCCGGATGGCCTTAAACCGGGAATGTGTCATGGCCGTACTGTAAAGTGGGGTCTGGTAGAGGACGTCCCCACTCCAGTAATGCCTGACACTAGGTTTCTTGACTAGGCCCATGTGCAACACAAGACCCCAAAACTTCCTCATCTCGGCTGCACTGACCGGAGTCCAGCCACCGGCCCTAGCCAAAAAGAAGCCCGGGTGTTGAGCAACAAACTGTTGGGCGTAGAGGTTTGTTTGCTCCACCATTAGATTTACAAAGTGGTCACTGAAAAAAAGACTAAAATAGTCATATTCAGTGAAGCCCACTGTGGAAATCTGGATTCCTGGTTGGCCTACAAAATCAGGAATCACAGGCTCAAAACGCTCTGGGGTATACCAGACAAGTTCACCAGCAGGGGGCTCCGGTGGATTTAACTGGTGGGCCGGAAAACTAGTATGAGCCCCAGAGCTGCTCGTACTAGGGTGGGCCACAGGGTCCCTAGCATGGCGGTCCCCTTGCTCCGCCTGGCGGCGTCTCCGCCGCCTTGGGGGCTCATCATCATTGCTAGATGATGAGGAGGACGCGGATGACAACAGGAATGTAGGGTCATCCTCGTCCTCACTAGGACTCTCGGACTCGGAGGCAAGCTGGGCATATGCCTCCTCGGCCGAGAACATCCGACGGGCCATAGGGGAGTGTGTGTCTGCGTGTGTGTGTGCGTGCGTGTAAATCTTTATTCTGTGCGTGTGTGTGGGGGCACGGGTGTTCGCGAACTCACCCTAAACCTAACAGACAAAAAAAAAAAAGACTAACAACAAAAAGGGCAAAAAATGTGAATTTTTTTTAATCAAAACCGCTGATCAACCGTCCGAAGTTAATCAGCGGTGGGGTGTGCGATGCGCTAACAGTGGCCGGACGCTAAGAGTGCCGGCCGGCCACAGTCAGCGTACGCACAAAAAAATAAAAATAAACTGCCTGCGCCCCAAAAAAGTTGTGGGGGAGGGGGGGCAAGCTGCAGCACCCCTGGGGGTCTAGGGTCACACAGCTGTGCTGTGGACCCCAGACACCCGATTTAGGGTGATGCAATCACAAACTTTCTTTTCTTTTTTTTTACTTCCACTAACTTTCCCTTTATTATCCCTGCCTAACCCAACCTTTTCCTAGCCTTTCCCTATGTACCTGATTGAACAGATGGGGGGTGCTGGGGCACAGATCGGGTGCTGGGCACAGATGGGGTGATGCCTGGACAGATAGGGGGTGCTGAGATGCGACGACGTGCAGCGGCAGCGCTCCTCTCTCCTCTGCTCCACGGACACAAAAGGAGGAGGAGAGGAGCGCTGCTATGATTTGAACCTCCCACCGCCCGCCCACCTACCAATCAGAGGTGATCCTGAGAGGTGATGTCACCATCACCTCTCAGGATTGCAGGATGGTGATTGGTGGTGTATTATCACACCACTCTTCACCATCATGTTCCGGGTTATCGGGTCCTCAGAGACCCGAATAACCTGGAAATGCAGCAAACCGCAGGTCTGAATTTACCTGCGGTTTGCAGCAATCGCCTACATGGGGAGGGGTCACAGGGTTCCGATTACCGCCCGCAGCGCGGCGGTGATCGGAGATACACAGGGCGTACAGGTACGCCCTGTGTCCTTAAGTACCAGGATATCAGGGCGTACCTGTTTGCCCTGTGTCCTAAAGAGGTTAAGTAACTTTAGGAAGCATGCATATTATATTCATTATGATGATGTCACGATATGAACTGACACTGTGACCTACACCGCGATTATTTCTCTGGACTGATTATTAATGTACATTTACAACTCCATTTCTACAACCCAAATCAGTGCACCCAAACTGAACGTTTCCCCCTCCGCCACCGCAAGACACGATATCTCCCACAGAAGGTAAACTACTGGTTCGCTCTCTAAATATTTGCTCCATGCAAAGCCGTTCATCAGAAAACCAATTACTTAATGTATGTTCATTGTTTATTTTTCATCCTTATCGCAAAGCCGAGCAAACACTTCCTGCCGAGAATAACAATTCCCAGCTCGAAAAATGAATGGAATTCTTATAGCGAGGGATTGTTACCAAGAGCACCGCGCGGGACACGAAAGAACGATCAGACGCTCTGCATTCACCGTAAAGAGTCGTCCATTGTGCAGAACGTCAACAAATCATTAAAAAGTAGAAATCAATTTATCAATAATATACAATTATATAGAATACTAAAGCTACACTGTATAATAACTGCAGCCATTCAAAACACAGGCTGCTGTAATAGCAATTTGCCAGACGGGTGTCCACCATAACATATAACCACCAATTAAGCCATATATAAGAAATGTATTATAATAAAATTACAACAATGTTATATATTTATAATAATATAATATACATTTTATTTATTCTATCAAAAAGTATGCATACAATGTATATATAAAAAATTACATTAAATAGATTAAGTTGTTACATGTGCCCTCGGCAGCTGGTGCCAGGTTCATATGTCCCGCATTGCTGACAAAATAAATCATAAGACGACATCATAACCAATCACATTCTTTAGCCATCGTTAGGTAAGTAATGGCACCATAGTGCCTGCAAATTCCGGGGGATTAACCAGAAGGAAGAGCTTCGGTCGGCTCGCATGATGGCAGAAGTGTGAATGCGTAATCGATAGATGGAAGGTGGAAAGATAGTGGCAATGATGATAATACTGATGGTAAGTGACGCAAGGAAGAGGGCAATTCACCCCAAATATAATGCCAGTGTGCAACTGTGAAAGCAAAACCATGTTTAAAGTGCGAGGTGACATAACAATAACTAAAAATTCATTTACTAAGCTACATACACTGTTATAATGAAATCAAATGAATATAAAAGTAATGCCTATGGGGAAAACTGTGATGAGATATCATGTAATACAGCAAACATCCCCAATTGTTAATATAATATACCTCAATGTTACGTAATAAAACCCAAACACATATTTAAAGCGTACCAAAAAAAAAGTTTGCAAAATGGGTGTGCTTCTTTGTATAATCATAACTGAAGAAATAGGATTTGTTTGGGCTTCCCTGCAAGATTATTCCCTGTTTCAGCAGCACAACTAGATGCATTTCTCTCACAAGCAGGGTGGGGGGGGGGGGCTCTCTTCAGTGAAATCTGCCAACATTGTACTGCTGTGACATCCTTTCGGAGCTCACAGAACAGATAAGGAGGGGAAGATCACACTCACAGACACATAGGAAACTCCTGGGATGTTCAGAAGAAGTGTAGAAGCAGTTCTTTTATCAGGTTCAGGATCTCAGATAGCTCTGACACGCCCCCTACTTCCTCTCTGCCGTCTCCTGTGTTACTAGGGACGGATCTAGCGGACTGCAGCGTAAGTGGAAGTGAGACCCCTAGTGGCCATGGCAGGCAGATTTTTTTAAATTAAATTATTTAGATATTTGCTAGTTACACCATTCTCTGTTAAATAAAATGAAATTGTGAGAAAGCACAGTGACTGTTTGAATAATAAATAGGGGATAATATTATTTAATATTTAGTTGACCACAAACCCCACCTATCAGTTGGCTCATACCGTAGAAATGATATAAATAATATATATAATATTAAATATTCATTAATATTAGTGAACATAATTATAAATTATATACACCCCCTGCCATATAAACTAATGGTCAGATTTTTGCATATATTCTTGTACATAGGAGGCAGTATTATAGTAGTTATTTTCTTGTACATAGGAGGCAGTATTATAGTAGTTATATTATTGTACATAGGAGCACTATTATAGTAGTTATATTCTTGTACATAGGAGCAGTATTATAGTAGTTATATTCTTGTACATAGGAGGCAGTATTATAGTAGTTATATTCTTGTACATAGGAGGCAGTATTATAGTATTTATATTCTTTATCAAATTTCTTTTTATTTGAGAAAAATATACAGTCATGTAGAGAGTCATACATTTTGTGTCCAGACGCAGCTGGACAAGTGCATAGATAGCCAACACAATATATTCAAGATAGTTGCATACACGACTTCAAATAATAAAGTGACAAATGTAAACAAATATCTAACGAGGGGGGGCTATGACAAGACAAAGGAAGGTGGGATAGGGGAGGGGGAGAGTTGGATGTCAATCACAATCTTAAATCAAGACATATCTAAGCCTAGAATTTGCGATATAGCTTCCAAGGAGACCATAGTTTTACAAAAACTGCTCTAGAGTGACTTTCCCAGTGGGCTAATTCTTCAAACCGATATAGTTGGTCAATTTTTTCCGTCCACATCAAGAACGAGGGAGCTGATTCATTTTTCCACAATAGAGGGACCAGCAATCGAGCTGCTGTAATAAGCATGGTTTGTAGATTGTACTTTGAGGGGGTTAGCGTGCCATTTGGACACCAGAGCAGCAGGAGTTTTGCGTCTAAGGTAATCTGGCTATTACATATCTTGTTGATAGTTGTTTGTACTTCAACCCAAAACGGTTTTATTTTCTCGCAGCTCCACCAAATATGAGATAAAGAACCAATATCTCCTCCACACCTCCAGCAACCGTTTGGGATAGCGGGATTGAGCTTGTGAAGGAACTCCGGTGTCTTATACCATCTTGTAAGTAATTTATAAGAGTTTGCCTGTATTCTAATACAACGGTTGAAACCATGTGAGTGTGTGAGGATGAACGCTTTTTCAGGTTCTGACAGGGACAGGGACAGCTCCTTCTCCCAGGCTGCAAGGAACCACAGATCTGGAGGTGCGGAGGAGAGTAGCTCCCTGTAGAATGTGGAGAGAGGTTTCTTGGGGCGAAGGGCGTTAGAGATTTTCCCCTCCAACCAAGAGGGATCTCCCGTAGGCCTGGGAAAAGATTTCAGAAGCGCCAGATCTTTCTTAAAAGCCATAAGCGCTAGGAAAGAGGCTTCCTGAACCCTAGGGATTTCATATATTTTACTCCAATTTAAGGCACCTGATACAGTTATGATGTCTTTCAGTTTAAAGTTAGATAGTAAAGCCCAAATTCCTGTTGCATCAGAGGTGGTAGGGTGAACATGTGCCTGCAGCAGCTCTAAGGGGAGACTCAAGCTTGGGAACCCAAGGGTCGAGGACCCATATAATTTGGTCCATTCCAGTAACAGACCCTTCCATAAGGGCGAGGTAAATTTATTATTAGCAGTACATTTGCGCACGCCCCATAGAACTAACTTGTCCCTATATGAAAGCAAATTACACTCCAGTCGGGAGACAAGGCCGAGAGGGCGCCAAGAGATGAGGCTCAGAGCTCTGTTCAGCATTGATGCTTTGTAATAAAGGTATATGTCGGGTAGGCCGAAGCCTCCCAACCTCTTCTCCCGAGTGAGAGTGGCATAAGCCAACCTAGGGGACTTGCCAGACCAAACAAAGGTTGAGATGACCCTGCGGACCTCCACAAAGAAGGAATGGGGTAGCCAGATAGGAAGTGTTTGGATGAGATAGAGCAGTCTGGGGACAATAAAAGCTTTAATGAAGTTTTTCCGCCCAATCCAAGAGATAAACGGGAGTTTTAGAGAGTGTAAGTGTGTTCTAATGGATTTCAGTAAAGGGACATAATTTAACTCGAAAAGATCTTCTGGTTTTGCTGAGATATGGGTACCTAGAAAAGGGATTGACTTAGTGGCCCACGAAAAAGCAGCGGAACCTTTAAGCGTGTCTACAGTAGCAGGTGGGCAAGAAATATTCAGGGCCTGTGACTTAGTATAGTTGATCTTAAAATTTGAGACCGCTCCATATTCTTCAAAAAGGGCTTGAAGTCTGGGGAAAGAGGTTAGAGGGTTGGACGTTATGACCAAAAGGTCATCTGCAAAAGCGGCCGTTAGATGGGTATGCGACCCCACGGTGATCCCCTTAATATCTGGGTCTTGCCTGATCCTGGCCAGCAGGGTCTCCATGACAATAACAAAGAGGGCAGGCGAGAGTGGGCATCCCTGCCTAGTCCCATTAGTAATGGGAAAAGCTGGAGAGAGTGTTCCATTAATCCGTATTCTGGCAGAGGGGAGCGAATAAAGTGAGAAAATGGATTGGATAAACTGGTCCGGAAGGCCAAACTTCGACAGTGCCCGAGACATGAATTGCCAGCTGATCCTGTCAAAGGCCTTTTCTGCATCTGTACTGAGAAGAGCTAAAGGTATTGAGTGCTGGCGAGCATGTGTGATCAATTGTATGACACGGACCGTATTTTCACTCCCCTGCCTGCCAGAGACGAACCCCACCTGCTCCTCGTTGATAATGCCAGGGAGAACCGACTGAATCCGTTGAGCCAAAATTTTGGCCCACCACTTCACATCAGTATTTAGAAGCGAGATAGGACGGTAACTCCCGCAATTTAGGGGGTCCTTATTTTCCTTGTGGATTACCGTGATATGGGCTGAAAGCGATTGGGGAGGAAGGGAACCTCCTTGGAGTAAGTGGTTACATAAGGTATTAAAATGGGGAATTAGGGTCTGCTTAAAGGATTTGTAGTAAGAGATGGTAAAACCATCGGGGCCTGGACTTTTGCCCGAAGGTATGGAGGAGAGAACCTTACCAATTTCATCGTCTGTGACAGGAGATAAGAGCTGAGCTGACTGAGCGGGGGTAATGGTAGGTAACTGGAGGGAGGACAGAAACTTCTCAGTTGCCTCACCTAATTGAGCTGGTGACATATTATCTGGTGTTTTAAGGTTGTATAGGTCCCTATAGAAGGCACAAAAGGTCTTTGCTATATCTGGGGTACCTTTATGAAGGACTCCTCTGTCATCTTTAACTGCAGCAATAAAGGAGTCAGTTTTTTGTTTCTTCACTAAAGCGGACATTAGCCTATTCCCTTTGTCCCCGTGTGCATATGAGCGGAATTTGGCTCTAAGTAACAGCTTAGCTGACGTGACATTTAACAGGTTCTTGAGCTTAGTACGGGCTTCTGAGAGCTCCAAGGCACAGCTAAGGGCCTGGGAGGCTTTGTGCGTTAGCTCTAGAGTCTGAATCTGGGAGAGAAGTGTCGCCACAGCCTGATTCCGCTGTTTTTTAATATGTGCACCCAAGGCTATTAGTTCTCCCCTCAGGACAGCTTTGTGGGTTTCCCAAATAATGGAAGGGGAGGGAGCGTCAGGGCCTGAAGTATTAGTTGTGAAGAAATCAGTTATGATAGAAGATAATTTCGCAGCATGGGAGGGGTCAGAGATGATGGTCTCATTAATGCGCCAATTCCATTCCCTCTTTGGGAGGTCCAGCAGGGACACACTCAAAAATACTGGAGCGTGGTCAGACAGGGTGATGTTCCCTATGTGAGAATTTATAACTCTGTTAGCACAGGATTTGGATAAAAATAAATAATCTAATCTATGGTAAGATAGTTTAGCAGCTGAATAAAAGGAAAAATCCCTACCAGTAGGGTTTGTGGTGCGCCAGATATCTAGAACCCCTAACCTCTGTAGGGCCAATTTAAGGCGCCGCAACCGGGTATGTGTAATGGCAGACTTCCCATTTGAGGAATCTAATGTAGGATCAAGGGTAGCATTAAAATCACCTCCTAGAATAACCATTCCCTCCTTAAAGGAGGATAGTAGGCCTAGGGTCTGAACGAGCCAAGCAACCTGCCCTCTGTTGGGAGCATATACAGTTGCCAGGGTAACAGGAGTGTCAGCGATAGTGCCCTTAACAAACAGGTAACGACCCTCAGGATCTGCAGAAACGGCAGAGTGCTTAAAGGGGAGCTGCTTGTGGATCGCTATGCTGACACCCCTGCTAGCCGAACCATACGTGCTGTGGAACCACTGGGAAAATCTTTTGGGGGGCAATTTGGGGATCTTACCCTCTCGGAAGTGGGTTTCCTGGAAGAATGCTATAGACACTTTATCCCTCTGTAAAAGGGCCAGGATTTGGGACCGCTTGCAAGGCTCGTTCATTCCCCGGGCGTTAAATGAAGAAATCACAATAGACGACATTCTGAAATAAAAAATAGACAATCAGCATCTGAAAATGCAGTATATGACATCTGATGGAGGGGGAGGGGGGGGGGGGGGGGGAAAACACACGAGGAAAGGAGGGGAGACAAACAAATAAGCCACATAACAATGGTGCACATACATTTTGCATAGGGAGCTCTACTGAGCACCTGACAGTACGACCCTTTCTCATCACGGCTACCAGCCGGGGTCTGTCAGGTGGGGGGTCCCGCAGAGCTATAGAGGGCCAAATACTGGCCATCTCACAAGGAAAAGGGGTGACCCAAAGGTGAAACCGGGTTAACCCCTGCAATTATCAAATGAGCAAGTAGCAGGCAAGGTCCAGAACTTTAAACAAACCAGTAAACAATCTGGAAACGGATCAGCCTCATTAGAACCCTGGAACAGCCTTCATCCACAACAGGCGGACAGGACAGGCCTGGAATAGGGCCCTGTGCCCTCAGAAAACGGTGAGGCACCAGGTAACTTCTCCAGGAGGCGCTCAGTCCCGGTCATTTCGGTCAGAGCTGGAAACAATGCAGAAATCTTCTGTAGAACTTCTTATATTCAGGTAGGAGGATAATCAGGCTTCTCAGCCCTAGCTTTGGGCGACTTTTTGTTGTAAACAGGGCGCCATTCAGCTGCTTGGGGTGGCGGGAGGGGAGGATCCTCCATGTCGGCCGGCATCCATGAGGGAATATCGATCGGGGGTAACCCCAACTGGGCCCAGCTGGCATGCAGATCCCTCGGCGAGCGGATGGTGATCTGGCGTCCGTTTTTGAGGACTGCGATTCCGAACGGGTAAAGCCACCGGAACGGGGTAGCTGCAGCTCTAAGGGCATCCAAGAGCGGCTTGAGGATGCGCCTTTTGGCTAAAGTGGACGGGGCCAGGTCCTGGAAAAGCATGAGCGACGTACCTCCATACTGCAGCTGCTCCTTCTCTCTGCCGGCTCTCATGATTGCTGCTGTATCCACAAAACTTAGGAGGCCGCAGATGACATCGCGTGGGGGATCGGTATTCTTAGGCTTAGGCCTAAGCGCCCTGTGAATTCTTTCAATCACGATACGCTCTGCTCTCTCAGGCCCCAGCAGGTCAGTGAATATCTCGTGCGCCACCTTTTCCAGCGCTTCACTGGCGAACGATTCAGGGAGCCCGCGGATCCTCAGATTCCTCCTGCGGCTCCGATTCTCCTGGTCCTCGACCCTCAGGAGCGCTTCATTAAGCAGGTCAGTGTGGGAGCTGATCGCTTTGTACGTCTTCTCTTCCCTCCGGATTGCCGCCTCTTGCGCGCCTTCCAGGTCTGACACCCGGTGACCCATGTTCCGGAGGTCCTCTTTGATTTCCGAGAGGTCTCTTTTAATCGGTGCTAACGCTGAATTTAGCACCTCCAGGAGTGCCGCTTTAGTGAATGAGCCCCTCTGCCTCCTCGATTTGCAGGTGGAGGCATCCGAGACACTCCCGCCATCTGTGTCTTCCTCCATGTCGGATGCCTGGGCAGGAGCGGGCGCCATCTTGGGGGTCTGAGCCGACCGAAGCTTCGGTTGTTTATTAACAAATTGATCCATGTCAGGCTGTCTGGATCTAACATGGACTGGATCAGCCTGATCCTTGGGTCGATCCCTACCCGTTTTGCCCATCAGAGCTGTGCTGTTAGCTTAATATAGGGGTTAATTCGCCGGTATGGATGAGGAGCTCAGCAATCTGCAGCCATCAAGCTACACAGCCAGGCTCCGCCCCCGATAGTATTTATATTCTTGTACATAGGAGCAGTATTATAGTAGCTATATTCTTGTACATAGGAGGCAGTATTATAGTAGTTATATTCTTGTACATAGGAGGCAGTATTATAGTAGTTATATTCTTGTACATTAGTAGTTATAGTCTTGTACATAGGAGGCAGTATTATAGTAGTTATATCCTTGTGCATAGGAGCAGTATTATAATAGTTATATTCTTGTACATAGGAGCAGTATTATAGTAGTTATATTCTTGTACATAGGAGCAGTATTATAGTAGTTATATTCTTGTCCATAGGAGGCAGTATTATAGTAGTTATATTCTTGTACATAGGAGGCAGTATTATAGTAGTTATATTCTTGTACATAGAAGCAGTATTATGGTAGTTATATTCTTCTACATAGGAGCAGTATTATAGTAGTTATAATCTTATACATAGGGAGAACTATTATATTCTTGTACATTGTAGGCAGTACTATAGTAGTTTTATTTTTGTACATAGGATTCAGTATTGTAATAATTAGATTATTGTACATAGGAACAGTATTATAGCAATTATATTCCTATATTCTCATACATAGGAGCAGTATTATAATCATTATATTCTTGTACAAAGCTGGCTTTGGGTTTTTGATTATTATTTTTTTTTATTTAGAAGCCCCATATCAGCTTCTAGTATGATATTCACAATGTCAAAAACGAGTTGTAAGTATACTTCTCTGTCAGATATCCTACATTTTATATGATTTTGTTTTGTTCCCTTTCATAACAGAAAAATATCATTGAAATTCTAGTTGCATGCTGCACAAAACAGCAGTGCCAGATGTAAAAGGAATATTATATTGGCTGATATTAAGGACAATTCTGTATTAACAATATAATAATCATTGTACTAAAGTATTCAATTAGATAAACATTATTTCTGTATAACAAGGACCTTGGAATCTAATTGCTCTGATTTCTTCTTCCAGGCAGTCAAGCAGATAATGATAGGCCAATAGAGCTTCTGAAATACAAAATACAATTACGCCCAAGACGTAGGCTTAATATAGAAATTAGATCATAAAGGGAACCTTCCATCAAGCAGATTGTATAGGACAGTAGGGCAGTTAAACAACATTGCACCCATGTCCTTGTTACTGCCTGCAGATTTTCCTTTGACTGGAAAGATAAGTTTTAATGCAGCATGTGATGTTTGCACACGTCATACCTGGAGTCTGTGACTACACCAACTCCTCGCTGATTTACCTCCCCATTGCTTCGTGTTTCACAACTGCTAGCACTAATATCAAGGGGGCCACCATTGATAGAGATGTGTGAATATCTTGCTTTAATTTTTTTTTATGTAACTAGATCTATTTTCTTATGTAGTTACTTTAAGTTGCTTCTTCCTTATCTAAGCAGTGCCTTCCCCTCCCCCCTTTGCTCCGAGCTGCCTGTATATCAGCAGCGAGGAGAGGGGGGGTACTTAGCTGTGTGCCAAGCTCATCCTGATTTCTCCCATAAATGTGCCAGGAGTGATGTATAGACTGTAGAAGAATGCTTGAGCCTATAAAAAAAAAAACCTATAAAAAAGCACCTCCTTGAAGTGTCATATATGATGTAAGCAGTATTAATGTTAGTAAGACGCCATTATAATATGGCGCCGGTGCACAGATGTTTACATTAACTCACATACCAAAGTTTGTAGGATAGTGCACAATGCGCAGACTCCAAGTGTTATCTCTTTTCTTCTCATCTCTTTTTTCCTTCTTTGCCAATGAAATAATGGCATGAGCCTCAAAGGGGGAAGCCCCTCCCTGAAGATATATAAGCTGCTTTACTCATTGTAATAAACAGAGAGATAGTTTTTGACCCACCTGTGTGTCAGTGTCTATTTCTACCACGCGTGGATATTAACCCCTTGGGGTACCCTGATTTGGAGCACCAGAGTGTATCTTAAATGCTTTAATTAAAGCAACTTCAACAGTTGGCGCCCGGAACATGGGGCCCCAGACGAAGGGAGCATCGACAGCCGACAAACAAGAGCCCCCAGGACTTGACAAATGGCAAGGGAGGGGAAGGCCGTGGCTTTCAAAAGAAGGTAAGAAAACCATTTATTACAGTTAAGACCACAGGCAAAGGAAGGGAAAAGTAACCTCCTGGTTTGGGCCAGAGGGTGTTGTCGCACCAACGAAGGACGCAAGTTATTCCGCCTGACCCGCGGGTATAGGT
Source organism: Bufo bufo (assembly GCF_905171765.1). NCBI lineage: Eukaryota > Metazoa > Chordata > Amphibia > Anura > Bufonidae > Bufo > Bufo bufo. The sequence continues at coordinate 19,006,396 of NC_053393.1, read as the reverse complement.
GCAGAGGACATCCATCTGACCCAAGGGAATAGGTGCGGAGAGGAGTCCGGAGCTGACTAGTCGAAGACGCGATAGATAGTCAGATTGAGCCAACCAGAGGGGAAGGTAAATCCTTTGTCTGTGGAGGAAAGGGTTAAAGGTGCCTGCTCCTCTGTTTTGTGTGTGTCAGTCTGCAACATTGCTGTGGAAATGGGCCAATCCCAGTCGCATGAAAGAGGAGAATATACAGCTCGTCAGCTAGTAGCGAGAAAAGAAGGAAATAAACATGTAAAAAACTGTAAGAAGTTGATGAAGATTGCAGGTATGTGATATTAATGGAGAACTGAATGTTGAAGTGTGGAAAAGAGTATTAGAGCGATGTCGGGGAAAGTTGAATGATGAAGGAATGCTAGGTGCAGTACAAGCATGGCATCGATTGGCAAGTCGATTCATGGCGACTGGAGGGACAATAAGATGGGATAAAGGAATAAAAATGTACATGTATACTGTGGGACAAGATGAGCCACCACCCTAAAGTGGTGCTCATAGACAAAAGATCTTGCAGCCCCTGTTGAAAAGTGCCCCCCCCCCACAGAGACCTGAGGGGTGGGCTTGTAGTGTTTCATGAATATTCAAATTGCTAAATTTTATTGAGAATATCGGCACTTCGAGAATATTTAGAATATAGTGATATATATTCATAATTTCGAATATTCAAGATTTTTTTTTACATTTTTTTAATGAGAATCAAAGAGATCGTGAAAACTCAGATCCGATGGTATATTCTAACCCCCAGGCATTCCCATGGTGACGGGGGCGCTTGTCGGGGAGGAGTATGCCAAAGTGGAACAACTGTACAGATAAAAAAAAAAAAGATGAATATTCTAAAAAACTAATATATTCGTTTTTTAGAATATAAGAATATATAGCAATATAGCAAATATTTGAGATTTTTTTTTAATCAGTGCACATGATCCCTCCCTGCTTCTAGCTTGTGGGCCAATGAGAAGGCTGCAATATCTTTGACTTTAGGAGTAGTGTTGATTGCGAATTTTCGTAATGCGAATTTTCATAATGAGAATTTTCGTAATATTATAATTTGCTATATTGCTATATATTCTTGTTTTATAATATTAAGAATATTCTAAAAAACAAATATATAGCGGAAAAAAAAATATAATATAGAGCAATTTAGCTAATATAGTGCTATAATCTTCTTTTTCTAATAGTTGTAATTTTTTTCTCATCTGAAGTTCAGATTGGAAAAAAATTACAATTATAAAAAAAGATTATAGCACTATATTAGCTAAATTGTTCTACATTCTTTTTTTTTTTTTTTTTAATATTCGCTATATTGCTGTATATTCTTGTTTTAGAATATTACGAATATTCTAAAAAACGAATATATTATTTTTTTTTAAATATTCATCTTTTTAAAAAAAATCTGTACAGTTGTTCCATTTAGGCATACTCCTCCCCGACAAGCGTCCCCGTCACCATGGGAACGCCTGGGGGTTAGAATATACCATCGGATCTGAGTTTTCACGATCTCATTGATTCTCATTACGAAAATTTGCATTACAAAAATTCTCATTACAAAAATTTGCATTACGAAAATTTGCATTCAACACTACTGCTAACGAATATTCTAATTCGCGAATATTCGACTAATATTCTACAAAATATTCGCGAAATATTGCGAATTTGAATATGACCCCTGCCGCTCATTATTACTGACGGCACATACTATGTACCAAAGAAGGGAGTGTCACAAAGAGGTGTCACAAATAGGTGAAGAAGGCAGGAGCTGCAAAATCCCATAGAGAGCAGGAATCAGAAGATGAAGACGAAGAGAGTACAGGGGCAACAAATGATGAACCACATAAATTAGATGATATGTCCAGGGCAGAGAGAGAGAGAAAGACAGAAAAAGAGAGGAAACTGGATCTGATGGTAGCCAAACTGTCAGGACAAATAGACATCTTATCACAACAAGTCCAGACCTCAACGGCTAAGTCCAGTGAGGAATACAAAGCAGGAGGAAGATATGTTATGTTTAGTCCTACTCAAGCCACTAACTTAGTAAACTTACTCCCGGACCCAGAGCAGCACCCCATGCCTTTCTACAGAGCTATGGAGCAGATAAGGAAGACACATTCAGCTGCATGGAGGGTCTTGGCTGGTACAAATAAAAGCAGGGGACTCCTTCTGGCCCACCATGCAGAGAGAATTGAACCTCCCAGCATATGCATCAGAAGAACACCTAAGGACATATGAGTCAGGGGAGGAATTTAGTCAGAAGCTGGAGGAATGGGCAAGGGGAAGATTGGCCGATCAAGCTACTCAGATACAAGATATGAAGCAGGACAAAAATTTATCTGTAGAAAAATTTGCTAACAGGATAGAACAGATGTTCCGGGATCTAGTATTCAATCGTAATGATACAGTGCAAGCAAGAATGTTGTCCAGTAGTGATGAGCGGCAGGGGCTATATTCGAATTCGCGATATTTTGCGACTATTTTGTAGAATATTCGTCATATATTCACGAATTTCGAGAATTTGAGATTATTTTATTGAATGCGATAAATTGGCAATGTAAAAATTGGGTGGGTCACTTTGGCTACATTTTTAAAGCTGCTAGTTTCCTGAGACTGGAGAAAATGGTTGGCACAGCAGAACATTAGAATAGCTTTATATGCAGATAGAGTCAAGTGCCCCAATATATTTGCGATTGCGCTAATCGGCAGTGATTAGAATATTTTTTAGCACTACGTGCAACTTCACATTTTAGCAGGTCTGACTACAGATTACTGATTGGTGCACTAAGTATTGTTGTGAACTTGACATTGCTTCCTTCTCATTGGCCCACAAGCAAGAAGCAGAAAGGAATCATGTGTTCAGATGGAAAAAAATGCTGAATATTCGATATAAGGAATATATAGCACTATATTCTAAATATTCGCGAATTCTCGAAGTGGAATTCTCTATAAAAATTTGCTATTCTAATATTCGTGCTCAACACTATTGTCCAGTGCCTTTGTGTATGGGTTAAAACCACCTATCCAAAAAGCCTTAAAAGTTGCCCGCCCCGAGTATCAGACTGCTGACCTGAAAATACTCGTATTAATAGCCAAAAGCATTGAGACAGCATCTCGAGCTCACCTTGTTATGGTTAGCGGGGAAGGACCCAGGGAAGAAGGAAGATTCCAGGATCCGGCCCAGAGAGCCACTATCACCTGCTATGGATGTGGACAAAAGGGACATTATAAACTGAAATGCCCACATCGGCCAAGGGGGGCCAGAGGGAACCTCCCCAGCAATTTCCTTGGGCACCGGCCCACACTGCCCAGGCAACGCAACAAACGGGGGCAGTCCCAAATCAACCATAGGACAGAGGCAATTCAGATCCACATGTCGGAGAAGCTTAAAGGATAACTGTCACATTTAGACCCTAATTTTAATTTTCATATATGTAGTTACTAATAACATTGTAACGGACCGTTTCAGCAGACAAGGGGTTAAAATCCGTTTAGGCGATATGCCCCTTTCTGAGAGACAGGCCCAGCTACTGCAGAACACCAAACCCCCGAACTGGATATAAAATAGCACTCCAAACTGGAACCTCACGAATAGCTGCTAGCAGACGAACAGGAAAAGCATACAATCCTGGCAATCAGTCTCTACCAGCATACAGCGGATCCCCCCAATAACGAGACAAGGCTCCGTGTTGAGGGTCAAGCAGTGGTCTGACTGTACTTTACGTACAGCCTCTTTTATTCATAAACCACAAACATAGTACTGCCCACAGGGGTTTGAAATACAACCAATCAGTAATTTACAACACATACAATGTAACTACAGCAACCAATCGTTCACACCCCCAGAGGACCAGAATGAAGACTGTGACATAGGACAGATACAACATATCCCCACAATGCATCATGGTTTCCTCCTCTCTGTCCCGGAGACAACCTGAGGAGCAATCCAATTATCTCTGAGGACAAAGGGAGATCGCCAATACACATGTGAGGACAACAGAACAGACATCACCATTTAAACACACAATGGGACAATGGCACAATAGAAACACACCCAGCATTTTCCTCCCAAGCTGACAAGTTACACTTATTATAAATTGTTACAACTTTGTGAGTTTACATTGGCCATACATATAACTTACATCAATTTAAACAGTATAACTTGGGGACAAACCTATCCAAAATTCACTTGAATAGGTTCAGGGGTTTAAAAGTTAGTATATGGCCCATAATCCTGAGGCAAGAGGCTGATAAACAGGCCTCTCCAAAACACTGTGGCGAGGTTGGTTTCGCCACACATCTCCCCCCCCCAGGGAAGACTAACCAGATACCTGACCTCACGCCGGTCGGTACCTGAGTTAGTCTGGCAGCCCACCCACAACCCAATACTGGACCTGTTGCATTTGGTAGCCTGTCTCTGTCCAGTGAGTCCACCAAGGTTATGTTGGAAGCTGGTACTCCCGGTCTCTGTGTTGCTCCCTGGCTTGGAGTCTGGTTGTTGGAGGGGGAGACCGACTGTCTCTACACCCTGTGCTGTAAGTGCAGAGACCACGGTCCCATCTGCACTGTTGTGGGGCTTACTGTCTCCCCCTGGTGCGTTAAGCTGCCGCTGGGGAGAGGGGGTAACGAGCTCCTCTCCCATACATACTTCCAGCCGCTGGGGAGGGTGACCGACCGTCTCCGCTCCCAATACAGTGTCCTGCTGCTGGGGAAAGGAGACTGGGCTCTCTATTCCCTGCTGGACACTCTGCCGCTGGGGAATGGAGACTGGGCTCCCAATTCCCAAAAAATCACTCTGCTGCTGGTGGGCAGGAACAACTTCCTCTGCCCCCTGTAACTCAGCCTGCCGCTGGGGAGGGAGGACGCTGCTCTCCTCTCCCTGCACTTCACACTGCCTTCCCGGCATATCACTCTGCTGCTGGGGGCAGGAACAACTGCCTCTGCCCCCTGTAACTCAGCCTGCCGCTGGGGAGGGAGGACGCTGCTCTCCTCTCCCTGCTTTTCACACTGCCTTCCCGGCATATCACTCTGCTGCTGGGGGGCAGGAACAACTACCTCTGCCCCCTGTAACTCAGCCTGCCGCTGGGGAGGGAGGACGCTGCTCTCCTCTCCCTGCACTTCACACTGCCGCTGGGGAATGGAGACTGGGCTCCCAATTCCCTGCAGGACCGGTGGAGAGACCTCGGTCCCATCTCTACCGGCCACCTGGGGTCCTTCCCAGTAACACTCTACAATATCTGCCCAGCTGAATGGGTCTGGATCTGGGTCTGTCACCTTACTGTCCTGCTGAGCCTTCCCAATGGAGTGGAAGAGATCTCGGTAGTCCTGCTCCAGTTCCCACTTCAGGGTTGCTAGGTGAGCCAGTTCTTGCTCTACTTCATGGGGGTCATCCCACTCATGCCTAGCCTCCCTCTCATAGAAAATGTCCTGAAGTCTGGACTGTGCAGGGCTCCCGAAGTCAGGCTCTGCAAAGGACTCCCATAACAAGCCAGGACCATCAAACTCCTCTCCCTCTGGCTTGTCATGTTCGGCTGTCCAGGGTATATACTGTGCCATATACCACCAAAGCGCCAGGTAGGCATCCTCCAGCCATAGCTCCTGCCATACCCTGTGCTCTAGTTCCTTCACCCATTCCTCCAGGGGCTGCTCTCCCAGGAAGGGCATCCGCAGGGCCACTTGCTTCTGCAACCGCTGCTCTTCACTGGGGAGACTCTCACCCCGCTGGTATTGTACCTTATCCAGGGCCTGGTACCAGATGCCTTTCCTTAATGCATCCCGGCCATCCAGGTCCTCCTCCTCGTATACGACTGCTGGTTCCATCCTGGTGCTTTTAGGGTCGCTGTACTGGGACATGCGTTGCCCTTAAATTGTAGAATTCACAGAAATGGTGCCTCCTGTAGCTGTCCTTCTGGCTGTAGGAACGATCCCGCTGCTTGCCACCAATGTAACGGACCGTTTCAGCAGACAAGGGGTTAAAATCCGTTTAGGCGATATGCCCCTTTCTGAGAGACAGGCCCAGCTACTGCAGAACACCAAACCCCCGAACTGGATATAAAATAGCACTCCAAACTGGAACCTCACGAATAGCTGCTAGCAGACGAACAGGAAAAGCATACAATCCTGGCAATCAGTCTCTACCAGCATACAGCGGATCCCCCCAATAACGAGACAAGGCTCCGTGTTGAGGGTCAAGCAGTGGTCTGACTGTACTTCACGTACAGCCTCTTTTATTCATAAACCACAAACATAGTACTGCCCACAGGGGTTTGAAATACAACCAATCAGTAATTTACAACACATACAATGTAACTACAGCAACCAATCGTTCACACCCCCAGAGGACCAGAATGAAGACTGTGACATAGGACAGATACAACATATCCCCACAATGCATCATGGTCTCCTCCTCTCTGTCCCGGAGACAACCTGAGGAGCAATCCAATTATCTCTGAGGACAAAGGGAGATCGCCAATACACATGTGAGGACAACAGAACAGACATCACCATTTAAACACACAATGGGACAATGGCACAATAGAAACACACCCAGCATTTTCCTCCCAAGCTGACAAGTTACACTTATTATAAATTGTTACAACTTTGTGAGTTTACATTGGCCATACATATAACTTACATCAATTTAAACAGTATAACTTGGGGACAAACCTATCCAAAATTCACTTGAATAGGTTCAGGGGTTTAAAAGTTAGTATATGGCCCATAATCCTGGGGCAAGAGGTGGATAAACAGGCCTCTCCAAAACACTGTGGCGAGGTTGGTTTCGCCACAAACATGATATTCCAGAATCAGTTACTATTAGACTGACTTACCCCATATTTAATAAGATTCAGCCCTTAGCAACCAGTCTGCATAAAACTGCAATTTCACTATTCAGTTAAGATGGCCGCCACTGCCCTCACCCTGAGGCTAATCCCGCCTGCCCTCACTAGCCAGTAACAATAGCCCCCCAAAAGTGTCAGTAACCAGAGCCCTCCCCCCTAAAGGGTTAATCTCCTGCAGCACAAAGGGGTCCTCTTACCACATGTTGCTTTCATTTATGATGGCAGATCTCCCTTCCCTGGTCTGCGCTGCTCCAACTCTGCATTTTCCAGCTCTGCTGAGTGAGGGAGCTCAGACCTTGAACAGAAAATAAAGAAAAATATAGATCTACTACAAAACGAGATTAAAGAAAGAAAGCACAGAAAATATATCAGGGACCGTACCGATTTTGAGACGGACAGGGTATATATTTGGAGAAATAGAGGGACAAATAGGATCCCACAGCGTAGATACTTTGATAACTCTGAATCAGAGACCTCAGGTACAGAGGGTTCAAATTATAGCTCAGGTGCACAGGGAAATCGAGTTAAGGGTATTAAACAAAAAACTAAAAAAAGACAGTATCCTCCAAAGAAACAATCTCAAGAGAGACGAGAATCCTTCCAACCATGTCCGGAAGGAACAATAAGAAAACAGGCCACTACAAATCTGGGCACCTCAATGGCCAATACGAATATAATCCCTATGTTAGCCCACCCATCATCATCTTCACAACCATTTTCTTTTGGGTTGTCTCAAGGGGGGAATATGGGTCAGAACCAAATGGTTTATCAGCCCCCTGGCATACCATGTCAGATTCCTACATCTTCATCTCAGACCAATATGGGCTTGAAGGAGAGAACTCCCCCCATTGCCCCCCTTTTTTTAGGACAACCAGGGGTCCAATTGAGGGACAAGGAAAAATGGGGTTACAGCAAGTGACTGAATCAAGGCCAGAAATAGATGTAGATGAAAGACAGATCATAAATCTCTCCACCCATATGATTACCACCTCACAACAGACACTCTTAAGTAAAGGTCTTACCTTTGCGCCAGTCCCCCAGTGTGACAAGTTTCTTTGGATCAAGGACATAAACCTTTTCGCTCGGAAACTAGCCCTACACAAGGTATACAAACAAGAAGAAAATGATGTACGTAAGACCTTTGAAAATGAAAAAAGATGTGTAGAGACTTTAGAAGATCTATTGAAAGAGAGTGAAGGATATCAGATCATTCCGGATCCACCTTTCTCGACTTTAAAACCTAAGTCAAGGATCACTCCAAATTTTACACAATTTCAGGAGATAGAGACTTTTGTGCAATTGGTGACCCATGATATAAAATCCTTAAAGATGAGGAAGGATCACATTAGTTCTAATTTGAGTGATCAAGAACATGAAGCCCTAGAGACCCTAAAGAAAAATGGCAATATAATAATAAAACCTAGTGATAAGGGGGGCAACATAGTCGTACAAGACAAAAATGATTATGTAGAGATGGTCCTCAGACTTCTCAGAGATAGAAGAACTTACAAAGCTCTATCCCATGACCCTACAAAAGAATTTACGATTGAACTAAAAAATCTCCTCACAGAGGCACATCAGGCAAATGTCATCTCAAAGGATGAATATCAATATCTATTTAACAAAAACCCGACTATCTCCACATTTTATGCCTTGCCAAAGGTGCACAAGAATAAAAAGCCCATCCCTGGGAGACCGATTGTTTCGGGGAATGAAAATTTAACGCAAGCTCTGAGTGAATATGTTGATCAAATACTGAGGACTTTCGTGACAGCTTTACCCTCATATATTAGGGATACGAAGGATTTACTTTTAAAAATTAATGACATCACTGTCACACCTAATACTATTCTAGCAAGTCTAGACGTCGAGTCACTTTACAGTAATATTCAGCACTCACTAGGAATACACGCTGTAGAATATTATTTGAATACAAAAAGTCAAAATTTCCAAAAACATAATGAGTTTGTTTTATTAGCACTTAGATTTATTTTGGAGCACAATTATTTTATGTTTCAGGAACACTTTTATCACCAAATAAATGGGACTGCGATGGGGACATCATGTGCCCCCACGTATGCAAATTTATTTTTAGGGTGGTGGGGAAATTATTTTGTATTCACGGATGAGATGTCGTCATATGTCTGCCACATTATTTTTTGGGGCAGATATATTGACGACATTCTCATTTTATGGGATGGAGGTCACGCTTTGTTTCAGGAATTCACTCAGAGACTCAATAATAATAATATAGGGATGAAATACACCTTTGAGGTACAGAATGAGGAGATAGTATTTCTTGATTTAAAAATAAAAAAATCAGAAGAGGGTCATCTCACTACAGAGGTACATAGAAAAACGACAGCAACAAACAGTTATTTGCATTGGAGCAGTTGGCACCCACCTCCTCTAAAAAGAGGAATACCAACTGGCCAATATTTGAGGGCACGTAGGAACTGCTCGGATGAAATCTCTTTTGATAGAGAGAGTGAACAACTATTCCAGAGATTTAAAAAGAGAGGATACTCGACTAGATCCCTAAAGAAGGCCTATAATAGAGCTAAAAGCCTGAATAGAGAAGAATTATTGAAAACAACACCTCACAAAAAAAGTGAAGTCATCAGGTGTATTGGTACCTATGATGGATATAATGACGAGATATGCCGTATAATTAAAAAGTACTGGCATATAATACGATCTGATAGAGATCTAGGGAAGGTACTTACCCCATATCCATCCATAACGTACAGGAGAGGTCCGAATCTCAAGGATCAGTTGGTTCATAGTCACCTGGCCGAAGAAAAAATCCAACCTACAGAAGAAAGAGAAAAATATAAGGGTTCATCACCATGTGGGAACTGCTCCTTTTGCAAATATATACCTCGTATTAGGAAATTTACAAACCCTGGAGATGGGAAAGAATATACAATTAGACAATTGATAACATGTAGAACACAAGGAGTTATCTACATAGCTACTTGCCCATGCCCAAAACTGTATGTGGGTAAAACTATACAAGAGTTGAGACGTCGGATCTCAGGACATCTAAGCACAATTGAAACAGACAAAGATACCCCTCTAGCTAGACATGTCAAATATATACATGGTAACCAAAGCTCGATTCTGAGGTTTTGGGGAATAGAAAAGTTATCCATGGGACCAAGAGGAGGTAATCTAGATAAAAAACTGTTACAATGTGAAGCCCGCTGGATTGATAGATTAAATACCATGAGTCCGTTTGGACTGAATGAAGGATTTTCATTCGCAGCATTCATCTAGTAGAAAATTATATATTTATATAAAAAGGAAACCTAATATACCGAAGTATATAGATAAACATTAAATAAGTGGATATATAAGTAATAAAAGGATGATTTTTAGAGAAAATAAGGAAGGCCAATTACCATTCAGGTCGGCATCAACTATAGGATCTTCAGTAGTGTAATATGCATCTTATGACCTATATAGAGTAAATTAGATGGGAAAAACAAGAAAACGTATAAAATTAGGTCATAGATAGGATAGGTACAAGATGATATATTGTTGCATACTGTTATATCAGTGAGGTACAGTAGGAGTATATATCCTACCCCATAGGATCTACTGTCAAATAAAAAATATAATATCAGAAATTACAGTAGTAGTGTCCCTTGAGAACAGGATGGATTTGTAATCCCTTATGGAATATAAAACATCCAATATTCCTTTTGTCCCCTCCTCTTTCACTCTTTCTCCCTTCTTTCCTCTTTTTACCATCCCTGTCTGTCACTCAGGAACATTACATGATTCACCATCTATACGACGGATTTATCCCCATCTCTTAGGAGAATAAAAGGAGAATAAGCAAACCAAGCCTGGAGTCCCTTAAATGTAACAGGAAGATAAATATAAAGGGTGAAAAAAATCCTTTCAAAAAAGAACACATGTAGTGGAAGTTATATATCAGCAATTTCCAACTAATAGGGACATAAAATGTTTAAAGGTTTGAGCATGGGAGAATTGAGACTAAATCTAAGGGCATGCGCAGGAGTAAAAATGAATAAAACATCAATAAAGCATAGATGCACGCACCTTTGGGGGAATCATGTACTCTGAGACTATGTCTGTGGGCATGCGCAGGAGTAACAACGAATGAAATATTAATAGAGTTTAGAACGCATGCGCACCGACTTATAATTGGCAGAAGAAGTGGAGAGCAGAATCGGAAGATCTCAGGATTCATAGAGTATGGACGCATGCGCAGAGGTAACTTGGATCATGGCTCTGTATGGCCTCATGGTCTAAGTGTGTGGGCATGCGCAGTGGGGACAAAGGATGGGCAAGCGAGATGGAGTGTGGTGCGCATGTGCACACACTTAACGCTTGTAAGGAGAATCCTTCTGGTAGGAGACATACTACAGTCGGAACAGGTAGGCAGTATATATGGGGAAGACTCTGTACGCAGGTGCATACCTGACAATAATACTGATTAGTCCGGTGCCGGACCAGACGCAGAGATGGATCTTATTGGCCTAACTGTATGACTATCACAGGATCGCCGCTAACTCATTGGAGAGTGGGGAGGGAAGGACCCACCCACCGGATATATAAATGTTAAATCACCTGGCGATCTTGTTGATAGTAGCTCCATTGCCCCTGAAGACGCCACATCTGTGGCGAAACATGTCGGGGGAGCTGCAAGTTAGGTTTTAAGCGAGTGTGTGTGCTTGGTGTTCGGCTCCCGGTGCGCTGCAGACACCGGCTGTAGCCGATACAAACAGCAACCCTCTATCCACTCAAGTTGAACAAGGGAACATAGCTATATATATTAGAATCTCTCCGGTGTAGGATTGACAGGGAGCTGTCATCTGGTTATATTCCACCAACCCGGAGGAGGAAAGTAGATCAGGAACTATTCCTTAGGATAGAGTGGTAGCTATATGAAGAAAAAGTGACTGCAAATATAAGCAGTAAATTATCAGCAAATAAATACTGATTGCTGCCAAGCACAAGTGCACTTTAATTTTAAGACATTTGCTTTTCTTTTTTTGTCTTCCCGTATACATTTTTAAAGAATAGTAAATAAATGTTATATTTTAAAATAGACCGCAAACGGGAATCCATTAGCCATCTGGCTATCTGAATCAGAGCGTCTGCCAAGCGCAGGGACAGGGGGAAGTGCACACAGCCCAGGCACTGTTATCAGCTGCTGGGGAGGACCTGGCTTTAATCATTTACTTACAGTCTCTGGCTGTCAGTAATGTGACCTTGCACGCTGCGTGCTCCGTCCTTCAACAGATAGATGGACCATGCCTAGCTTATATAGAGGCTGGGTCACATGCTACATTGGCCAATCACAGCCATGCCATTAGCAGGCATGGCTGTGATGGCTTCTAAGGTCAGACAGTTAACCGCTTGTTGATTGGCTCTGCAGCCTTTCAAAAAGCGCCAAGAAAGCGCCGAACTCCGAACCCGAACTTTTACTGAAATGTTCGGGTTCAGGTCAGGGGTCCAAAAATCCTAAAGTTCGGTACGAACCCGAATTTTACAGTTCGGGTTCGCTCAACCCTACTGAGGATAAAGCATCAATATCTACGTTCCGGGAAAAAACTCCCTTTAAAAGGGTTGTGAAAGAATGGGGGGGATGTGTTCTTTGACTCTTCTATCCCTTTCCAGGACATATTACCACATAGGGCAAAAACCTCTGAGATCCCGGCCTTACCAATATGTCCAGATAATAATACTCCCTCTCCTGTGGATTTATCCAAACACCCGCTGATGAGTAGTTTATCCATGTTTCATAGGATACACTTTACTCAACATATGAAAAAACATCTACGTAATTTTGTTAACTCTCAAGACCACACTGTATTTGAAAAATTTGTTTTGCAAACTAAAGAGCCGAAAGGGAAAGTGTCTGAATGCTATAATCTCTTGATGACGCTGAAATGTCGAGCACCACACACCTTTTTTACACACTGGGAAAAGGATTTAAATATTCTATTCACCCCTACCGATAGAAGGGATGCTTTACTAAATGCTTTCAGGGTGTCTAGGTGTGTGAAACTTCAAGAAAACAGCTATAAAGTTCTGACGCAATGGTACGGGTTGCAGTTCTGAGTGTTGGCGCTGCGGGACGGAGATAGGCACCCACGGCCATATATGGTGATCTTGTCCCAAGATCATACCCTTTTGGGAACAAGTATGCAAGAATGTTACAGAAGTTTGCAAAGTCAAATTTATAACATGCCTGAAGTTGTGTCTTTTTGGTTTATATGGTGGTTTTAAGTGTTCTAAGTCTACACGTACCCTATGTAATATATTACTAACTTTGGCTAGGTTATTAATAGCCACTAATTGGAAATCCACTGACCCTCCGAGTATTCTTCATTGGTTGTTGAAGTGTGATCAGCTCTATCGTTTAGAACAATTGGCACATTGGGACTCCCGAACCACACCCAGGTTTGAAAATATATGGAAACCCTAGAAAATTTTCAGGAATTTCTCAGACTCCTAGCTGACATTTGACCGAGGTTCGATTAGACCCCTAGACAGTGGGCCATATCTGGACCCAACTAGACCCAATTGTTCCTAACGATCCCTTTTCATATGGTTGGCGGTCAGGGAGTGTGTTTCTAGAAGAGCTGGCTGCTTGGACTGACGGGACCCTACGATACTGCGATATTACGATATTATGATGTTATGATGTTCAGATGTTACGGCATTGTGATACTCAGACATAACGATGCTATGTTTATCTTGAAGGAGATATAATCTGTAATGACCCACAAAACCTCCCCTTCCCATCTTACCCTGTCTTTCTTTCCACCCCCCTCCCTTCTTACGTTTCTTTTTATTTATTTTATTCATTTTGAATGTCCGATATAGTTTTATGGTCTCATGTTTCCACATGTTACAATGTCATAAAAGTAAAATTCTGTAATGGCTGGAAAGCATTAGCATTAGGGTGACCTTTCTAAGCGGATTCGGCTACGCAAGTCCCTCTAAGTTTGGGTCATGGACTCTAAATAGATGCAGAATTGCGTTCTACATTTTACTTCCTTTAGGATACTATTCTTATTTGATTGTGCTAAATGTGAACCATGTTCGTTTATCTTATATCACATTTATCAGATGTACAGTCGTGGCCAAAAGTTTTGAGAATTACATAAATATTGGAAATTGGAAAAGTTGCTGCTTAAGTTTTTAGAATATCAATTTGCATATACTCCAGAATGTTATGAAGAGTGATCAGATGAATTGCATAGTCCTTCTTTGCCATGAAAATTAACTTAATCCCAAAAAAACCTTTCCACTGCATTTCATTGCTGTCATTAAAGGACCTGCTGAGATAATTTCAGTAATCGTCTTGTTAACTCAGGTCAGAATGTTGACAAGCACAAGGCTGGAGATCATTATGTCAGGCTGATTGGGTTAAAATGGCAGACTTGACATGTTAAAAGGAGGGTGATGCTTGAAATCATTGTTCTTCCATTGTTAACCATGGTGACCTGCAAAGAAACGCGTGCAGCCATCATTGCGTTTCACAAAAATGGCTTCACAGGCAAGGATATTGTGGCTACTAAGATTGCACCTCAATCAACAATTTATAGGATCATCAAGAACTTCAAGGAAAGAGGTTCAATTCTTGTCAAGAAGGCTTCAGGGCGTCCAAGAAAGTCCAGCAAGCGTTAGGATAGTCTCCTAAAGAGGATTCAGCTGCAGGATCGGAGTGCCACCAGTGCAGAGCTTGCTCAGGAATGGCAGCAGGCAGGTGTGAGCGCATCTGCACGCACAGTGAGGCGAAGACTTTTTCCAGATGGCCTGGTGTCAAGAAGGGCAGCAAAGAAGCCACTTCTCTCCAAAAAAACATCAGGGACAGATTGATCTTCTGCAGAAAGTATGGTGAATGGACTGCTGAGGACTGGGGCAAAGTCATATTCTCCGATGAAGCCTCTTTCCGATTGTTTGGGGCATCTGGAAAAAGGCTTGTCCGGAGAAGAAAAGGTGAGCGCTACCATCAGTTCTGTGTCATGCCAACAGTAAAGCATCCTGAGACCATTCATGTGTGGGGTTGCTTCTCATCCAAGGGAGTGGTCTCACTCACAATTTTGCCCAAAAACACAGCCATGAATAAAGAATGGTACCAAAACACCCTCCAACATCAACTTCTTCCAACAATCCAACAACAGTTTGGTGAAGAACAATGCATTTTCCAGCACGATGGAGCACCGTGCCATAAGGCAAAAGTGATAATTAAGTGGCTAGGGGAGCAAAACGTTGACATTTTGGGTCCATGGCCTAGAAACTCCCCAGATCTTAATCCCATTGAGAACTTGTGGTCAATCCTCAAGAGGCGGGTGGACAAACAAAAACCCACTAATTCTGACAAACTCCAAGAAGTGATTATGAAAGAATGGGTTGCTATCAGTCAGGAATTGGCCCAGAAGTTGATTGAGAGCATGCCAAGTCGAATTGCAGAGGTCCTGAAAAAGAAGGGGCAACACTGCAAATACTGACTCTTTGCATAAATGTCATGTAATTGTCGATAAAAGCCTTTGAAACGTATGAAGTGCGTGTAATTATATTTCACTACATCACAGAAACAACTGAAACAAAGATCTAAAAGCAGTTTAGCAGCAAACTTTGTGAAAACTAATATTTGTGTCATTCTCAAAACTTTTGGCCACGACTGTATGTCATGATATAATTGTTAACTTTGATAAAATCAATAAAAATAACTATAAATAAAAAATAAAAATAAAGCTGATACCTCCCCATTTATGGTCCTCTGGGCCCCAGGATATTGGGAAACTAAGGGTCCAGCCTGCAGTAGTCACGCTTAAGCCAGGTCCCAGCTACCCCGCAAACTCCAATATACATTGTCAGTGGCACAAATAGATGTATTGACTAAGTAAATCCTGGCATTCCAGGAA
This sequence comes from Bufo bufo, assembly GCF_905171765.1. NCBI lineage: Eukaryota > Metazoa > Chordata > Amphibia > Anura > Bufonidae > Bufo > Bufo bufo. The sequence goes on along the minus strand of NC_053393.1, from coordinate 18,990,621 downwards.
AAGGGAGTGATAATTAAAACAACCTCTCCATGTAACACGCCCCTTTTCCCAGTTAAGAAGGGAAAAAAGGACAACCAGACACTTATCGTATGGTACAACGAAGCTACAGTCTTGGAAACACCAGTGGTACCAAACCCACATACCCTTTTGTCATGCGTGCCTCCAGAAGCCACTCACTTCACCGTAATTGATTTGGCAAATGCCTTCTTCTTCTTAGTGCCACTTCATCTAGACTGTCAATATCTGTTTGCCTTTACTCATGCTGGATGCCAATAGACCTGGACTGTCATGCCCCAGGAAGCACAGAACAGTCCTTCTCAGTTCAGTAAAGCCATGTCTTCCATACTGGATGAATGGAGCATGATACTGTGACACTCCTGCAATATGTGGATGATTTGCTCTTGTGTGCTGACACTGTACAAGCGTGCAGAGATGCTTCTGTCACGCTACTTCTTTTCCTGGCTCAACAAGGATGCAAGGCCAGCCTTGCCAAGGTCCAGTGGTGCCAGAACATGGTGTTTTTCCTGGGCCACCCTCTCAGCTATGGGGCCAAACCCCTGACTGAAGACAGGAAGACAGCAGTCATGCAGATGACTGAGCCTACAACTCCAAAACAATTTCAAGCCTTTCTAGGACTAATCTCATACTGTTGACCGGATTCTGGGTGCTTCAATTCTCATGCAGCCTTTATATGATTGTATTCCTACTCAGCCTTTCTACCTCACCTCCGAGGCCAAACAATGTTTTGAACAACTGAAACAAGCTTTTATATCCTCCCCAGCCCTGGGCCTTCCAAACTACAACTTGCCATTCAGACTCTACGTCATGGAAAGTCAAGGGTATGCCACAGGTGTGCTAACCCAATTACATGGAGGCTGCAATCGCCCTCTGGGCTACTACTCACCCAGAATTGATCCAGTGGCCAGGAAGACCATCATGTATTCGAGCCATTCATGCATGTCACTTGTTATTGGACAAAACAGCTGATGTTGTCTTAGGTCATTCACTTCAGATCCTGGCCCCTCATGACATATCAGCCATCCTTCAGCAGACTCAGCCAAAACACTTGTCTGCAGTCAGACATCTCAGAATGCAGTGCTCTCTTTTACTTCTGGATACGGTCACTATCAGCAGATGTCATGTTCTCAATCTAGCTTCACTCCTTCCTTTCCCTCAAGGGGGGTCTACAGAAGGGAAGGGCGACGACATCGATGCCACTAATTCAGATGATGAGTTTTACAATGGGGAAGCCCATGACTGCCTTCAATTAATTGAACAAAAAACTGAGCCCCTATGGAACATCAAAGAAACTCTTATTCTGGACCCAGACTTGACACTATTTGTGGATGGATCTAGATACGCAGATGAAACAGGAAAATACCACACAGGATATGCAATTACCTCAATGGAAACAGTATTACAGCAACAACCCCTTCCACCAGATAAATCAGCACAGGAGGCCGAATTAATAGCCCTGACTGAGGCTTGCAAGATGGCAGAAGGAAAAACTGCAAACATCTACACTGACTTGCGTTATGCTTCTGGAATAGCCCATGATTTTGGACCTATATGGAAAAGCAGGAAGTTTCTGACGGCAGGAGGCGCACCTGTACAGAATGCAGAAGCTGTGCAGGCACTGATGGAAGCCCTAAGTCTCGCCACTCAAGCTGCCATTTTGAAAATGAAAGCCCATTCAAAAGCTGAAACTCCAGAAGCCCACGAAAAATGCTCTAGCAGATAAAGTGGCTAAAAAAGCAGCAGTGAGCGAAATTAAGGACCTCAGCACTCTAATGGCCTTTGCTCCAGGTAAAGTGGCCAGGAGAGAAGGGGGAATTCCAAAGGGACTCTGCCTCACTAAGGAGATCTTGGAAGACAGACAACATGAGGCTACAGATGATGTGTTTGAAGAGTGGGCCGATAAAGGGGCTGGCCCAGATGAGGATCGAATATGATGGAGACTGGGCCACCTGCTGTGCCTACCAAGAAGTCTATATCCAACTGTATATAGATAAGGTAAAGGACGGCTCACCCCTGACTCAAGCTGGCAAGGTGCTCCAACCCGATGTCGTACCCCGATCACCAGAAATGAAGCAATAATAGTAAAGAAAAGGATGGGCACTCTTATAACTGGACCACAGAGTAAGCGATATAACACTAATTTATTGGTAACAATGCATAAAAGGTCACCAAGCACATATAAAATGAAGTAATATATCCTGAACAGGTTAAAACCCTAATAAAATACAATTGATAAAATGTTTATAAAAAATAAATAAAAAATATATATATATAGCTTTAGTCCACTGATAAAACTAATATGCGGGGGTTGGGGCCTGATATGCCGGCCAAAGGAACATATATAAATGACCAAGGTTAAACCAAATTGCATGCAGGCTGCAACATTAAGTATATTTGGTTAGTTGGAGCAATGGCTGATAACAATTATATCTCCACAAAAACAAATATAAGTGTACAAATTGTGCCAAACCAGTGTGTCAAAAAATAAATATAAAACTACTATTGACATAAATAATGTTAATATTAATAAATCAGTGCAATGAATAGAAAAATAGCAGTGCTCAAATGGTTACAGTGATGCGTATCCGTGAAGCGTGTATGTGGAGATTAATCCTGGAACTCAGTCTTTCCGCAATGGTGTAGCAAAGGTTCCGGAAAATCAGCACAATGTTCCAATATTTAATCCGGAAAATATACTAGGTTACACAATGTAACAGTCCAGCGAATCTCTAATTAGGGCAGCCTTAGGTCGCAGTGGCAATAGTCCATTAAATATGCAGTGCAGCGGTTAAGCAACAATGTGTGCACATATAATAAAATGTTTTATTACTCACGTACGGACTTAATACCGTCCTCACCGTGGCGTCCCACGTAGTAGAAATTCAGGATAAGGTATATCCCTGGGCAGCAGACAAAAAAGCAGCTTAGCTGTTAGGTATGAACCTGTGGTTTTTCAGGTCCGGCTGTGAGTAGAGGTGCTTGATAATGCCTGCTCTATCCCACTGCAGGTTCACCTTAGAGTTCCTTGATTGGAATGAGTGTTCCACCTGTCTTTGGTGCAATCACGTCCATAGGTGGCTGCTAGAAGTCGGCTGCTAGAAATCCATGATTCCTTTATCTTTGAAAGCGCTTTATTTTATCCAACATCAAATGGCAGACTGTTGCGGTTTTTTTGTCAGGTCCAATTCATCCACGCCATGGATTTCTAGCAGCCGACTTCTAGCAGCCACCTATGGACGTGATTGCACCAACCAGGTTCATACCTAACAGCTAAGCTGCTTTTTTGTCTGCTGCCCAGGGATATACCTTATCCTGAATTTCTACTACGTGGGACGCCACGGTGAGGACGGTATTAAGTCCATACGTGAGTAATAAAACATTTTATTATATGTGCACACATTGTTGCTTAACCGCTGCACTGCATATTTAACCCCTTAAGGACACAGCCTTTTTACACCTTAGGACCAGGCCATTTTTTGAAAATCTGACCAGAGTCCCTTTAAGTGCTGATAACTTTAAAACGGTTTGACTTATCCAGGCCGTTCTGAGATTGTTTTTTCGTCACATATTGTACTTCATGACACTGGTAAAATGGAGTCAAAAAAAAAATTTTTTTTGCACCAAAAAATACCTAATTTAACAAAAATTTGAAAAAAATTAGCAAATTTCAAAGTTTCAGTTTCTCTACTTCTGTAATACATAGTAATACCCCCAAAAATTGTGATGACTTTACATTCCCCATATGTCTACTTCATGTTTGAATTGTTTTGGGAATGATATTTTATTTTTTGGGGATGTTATAAGGCTTAGAAGTTTAGAAGCAAATCTTGAAATTTTTCCGAAATTTACAAAAACTCAATTTCTAGGGACCAGTTCAGGTCTCAAGTCACTTTGCGAGGCTTACATTATAGAAACCACCCAAAAATGACCCCATCTAAGAAACTACACCCCTCAAGGTATTCAAAACTGATTTTGCATACGTTGTTAACCCTTTAGGTGTTGCACAAGAGTTATTGGCAAATAGGGAGGAAATTTGAGAATTTCATTTTTTTGTCTAATTTTTCATTTTAACCCATTTTTTCCACTAACAAACCAAGGGTTAACAGCCAAACAAGACTGTATCTTTATTGCCCTGACTCTGCCATTTACAGAAACACCCAATATGCGGCCGCAAACTACTGTACGGCCACACAGCGGGGCGTAGAGTGAAAGGTGCGCCGTTTGGTTTTTGGAAGGCTGATTTTTATGGACTGGTTTATTTACACCATGTCCCATTTGAAGCCCCCTGATGCACCCCTAGAGGAGAAACTCCCTAAAAGTGACCCCATCTAAGAAACTACACCCCTCAAGGTATTCAAAACTGATTTTACATACGTCGTTAACCCTTTAGGTGTTGCACAAGAGTTATTGGCAAATGGCGATGAAATTTGAGAATTTCATTTTTTTGCCTAATTTTCCATTTTAACCCATTTTTTCCACTAACAAAGCAAGGGTTAACAGCCAAACAAGACTGTATCTTTATTGCCCTGACTCTGCTGTTTACAGAAACACCCCACATGTGGCCGTAAACTACTGTACGGGCACACAGCGGGGCGTAGAGTGAAAGGTGCGCCGTTTGGTTTTTGGAGGGCTGATTTTGCTGGACTGTTTTTTTGGCACCATGTCCCATTTGAAGCCCCCCTGATGCACCCCTAGATTATAAACTCCATAAAAGTGACCCCATCTAAGAAACTACACCCCTCAAGGTATTCAAAACTGATTTTACAAACTTTGTTAACCCTTTAGGTGTTGCACAAGATTTAATGGAAAATAGAGATACAATTTCAAAATTTCACTTTTTTGGCAGATTTTCCATTTTAATATTTTTTTTCCAGTTACAAAGCAAGGGTTAACAGCCAAACAAAACTCATTATTTATGGCCCTAATTCTGTAGTTTACAGAAACACCCCATATGTGGTCGTAAACAGCTGTACGGGCACATGGCAGGGCGCAGAAGGAAAGGAACACCATATGGTTTTTGGAAGGCATATTTTGCTGGACTGGTTTTTTTGACACCATGTCCCATTTGAAGCCCCCCTGATGCACCCCTAGAGTAGAAACTCCAAAAAAGTGACCCCATTTTAGAAACTACGGGATAGGGTGGCAGTTTTGTTGGTACTAGTTTAGGGTACATATGATTTTTGGTTGCTCTATATTACACTTTTTGTGCGGCAAGGTAACAAGAAATAGCTTTTTTGGCACCGTTTTTTTTTTGTTATTTACAACATTCATCTGACAGGTTAGATCATGTGGTAATTTTATAGAGCAGGTTGTCACGGACGCGGAGATACCTAATATGTATACAATTTTTTTTATTTATGTACGTTTTACACAATGATTTCATTTTTAAAACCAAAAAAATGTTTTAGTGTCTCCATAGTCTAAGAGCCATAGTTTTTTCAGTTTTTGGGCGATTATCTTAAGTAGGGTCTCATTTTTTGCGGGATGAGATGACGGTTTGATTGGCATCTATTTTGGGGTGCATATGACTTGTTGATTGCTTGCTATTACACTTTTTGTGACGTAAGATGACAAAAAATGGCTTTTTTTACACCGTTTTTATTTTTATTTTTTTACGGTGGTCATCTGAGGGGTTAGATCATGTGATATTTTTATAGAGCCGGGCGATACGGACGCGGCGATACCTAATATGTATACTTTTTTTTTATTTATGTAAGTTTTACACAATGATTTCATTTTTGAAACAAAAAAAATCATGTTTTAGTGTTTCCATAGTCTAAGAGCCATAGTTTTTTCAGTTTTTGGACGATTATCTTGGGTAGGGTATGATTTTTGCGGGATGAGATGACGGTTTGATTGTTACAATTTTGGCGTACATGCGACTTTTTTGATCACTTTTATTACCTTTTTTGGGAAGTAAGGTGGGCAAAATTTCAATTTCATCATAGTTTTTTATTTTTTATTTTTATGGTGTTCACCGTTCGGGTAAAGTAACATGACCGTTTTATAGATCAGGTCGTTACGGACGCGGCGATACCAAACATGTGTAGGGAATTTTATTTTTTTATTTTTTTATCAGTGATAAATGTGTTTTTTGATTTTTACTTTTTTTTCACTTTTATTCACTTTTTTTTGACCCAGACCCACTTGGTTCTTGAAGATCCAGTGGGTCTGATGTCTGAATAATACAGTACAGTACAATATATATTGTTCTGTACTGTATTTTACTTACACTGAACAGATCTATGCCATTCAGCACAGATCTGTTCAGCACCATGGACAGCAGGACGCCTGAGAGGCGTCCTGTTGCCATGGGAACCTTCCCCGTCTGCTCAGTACTGCTCAGAACTTCGCAGACGGGGAAGGGTAAGGAGGGGATCTCTCGGGGGGCTCTCTGGGGGCTCTCTCCCTCCCCATCGGGGGGCTGCAAAGGCACAGCAGCCCCCCGATGGGAGAGGGAGGGAGCTCCCTGCGCTGTTAACCTTTTCCATACAGCGGTCCGTACGGACCGCTGTATGGAAAGGGTTAAACGGCTGACATCGCATCGCAGATGTCAGCCGTTTATACCAGGGTGCCAGCAATGTGCTGGCACCCTGGTATCCCCACTAGACACCAACGATTATACAAGGGGAGGCGGGCGGGGGATCGCGATCCCGCCTGCCGCACCGCCCGCCTCCCGCACCGCCCACACCGCCCGCAACCCTCCCCCTGCACCTCCCGCCACCATAAAAAATCATTCGGGGGTGCAGGGGGGGGTAAATAAAACTTTTTTTATGGCATATAAAGTTTCTGATCCCTGCGGTCAGGGACTGCGGGGACCAGAAACTTCAGAAATCGCAGCAAACCGCAGGTCTGAATTGACCTGCGGTTTGCCGCGATCGCCGACATGGGGGGGTCACGGGACCCCCCCGCGCATTTAGCCTAGGTGCCTGCTCGATGATTTGTGCAGGCACCGGGTCCCGATCACTGCCAGCCGCACGGCAGTGATCGAAAATACACAGGGCGTACATGTACGCCCTGTGTCCTTAAGTACCAGGGCACAAGGGCGTACCTGTACGCCCTATGTCCTTAAGAGGTTAATGGACTATTGCCACTGCGACCTAAGGCTGCCCTAATTAGAGATTCGCTGGACTGTTACATTGTGTAACCTAGTATATTTTCCGGATTAAATATTGGAACATTGTACTGATTTTCCGGAACCTTTGCTACACCATTGCGGAAAGACTGAGTTCCAGGATTAATCTCCACATACACGCTTCACGGATACGCATCACTGTAACCATTTGAGCACTGCTATTTTTCTATTCATTGCACTGATTTATTAATATTAACATTATTTATGTCAATAGTAGTTTTATATTTATTTTTTGACACACTGGTTTGGCACAATTTGTACACTTATATTTGTTTTTGTGGAGATATAATTGTTATCAGCCATTGCTCCAACTAACCAAATATACTTAATGTTGCAGCCTGCATGCAATTTGGTTTAACCTTGGTCATTTATATATGTTCCTTTGGCCGGCATATCAGGCCCCAACCCCCGCATATTAGTTTTATCAGTGGACTAAAGCTATATATATATATTTTTTATTTATTTTTTATAAACATTTTATCAATTGTATTTTATTAGGGTTTTAACCTGTTCAGGATATATTACTTCATTTTATATGTGCTTGGTGACCTTTTATGCATTGTTACCAATAAATTAGTGTTATATTGCTTACTCTGTGGTCCAGTTATAAGAGTGCCCATCCTTTTCTTTACTATTATTGCTTCATTTCTGGTGATCGGGGTACGACATCGGGTTGGAGCACCTTGCCAGCTTGAGTCAGGGGTGAGCCGTCCTTTACCTTATCTATATACAGTTGGATATAGACTTCTTGGTAGGCACAGCAGGTGGCCCAGTCTCCATCATATTCGATCCTCATCTGGGCCAGCCCCTTTATCGGCCCACTCTTCAAACACATCATCTGTAGCCTCATGTTGTCTGTCTTCCAAGATCTCCTTAGTGAGGCAGAGTCCCTTTGGAATTCCCCCTTCTCTCCTATCGCTTACTCTGTGGTCCAGTTATAAGAGTGCCCATCCTTTTCTTTACTATTATATCCAACTGTAGTCTGTTGGGCCCATGGACCCACACATCTAGGAAAGTCAGCCATGAACAATCTCATATCCTCCATATGGTTTGCGCACGCCATCTCCACCTACACCTCTCGATATGTGAACAGCTGCATGGTCTGTGCCAATTGCAATCCAGGGAAGCTGGAGAAGGTTCCCATGAAGTGCCTAGCAAAACCCTTGTACCCTTTCCAACAGATCCAGATCGACCACATTCAAATTCCCCCTGCACAGGGGTTCCATTATGCTTTGGTGGTAGTGGACATGTTCTCTGGATGGCCAGAAGCCTACCCCGTGAAGAACCAGACAGCGAAAACTACTGTGAAGAAGTTGCTGAATGAAGTGGTTTGCCGGTTTGGGGTACCTGAAGTGATTGAGAGTGATCAAGGGATTGCTTTCACTACAGACACCGCACGGGAAATATGGACAGCTCTGGGGACGCACTTGGCCTTTCATGCACCATACAGACCACAGAGCAGCGGAAAAGTCGAAAGAATGAACGGCATGCTGAAACTAAAGATGCTGAAGATGCGCCCAAGAGAGACTGACAAACCATGGCCAGAAACCCTCCCAATTGCCTTGGCCAGTGTACGTCATACACCAAGGGGGAAAGAGAAGCCATCCCCCTTTGAGATCCTATTTGGCAGTGCCCCTAAGTTAGTACAGAATTTTCCAACAGCTTGCATTTCAGTATGACTGTCTAGCTGATTATGTGACTGCTCTATGTAAACGTTTGACTGATCTACATTTTCGAGTTTTTTCTTCACTTCCAGATCCTGAACAGATTCCTGGAAGTCACAAGTTGCAGCCCGGAGACTGGGTCCTGGTAAAGAAACACGTCAAAAAGACACTGGAACCCAGATTCGAGGGGCCTTACCAAAGTACTTCTCACCACCACCACAGTGAAACTAGAGGGAAAGAAGGCTTGGATACACGCATCCCACTGCAAAAAATCCTGACCCACCTCCTGAAGAATGATATCCTTTTTCATTCTTGCTTCTGGAAAGATGGGTGCCCAAAACTTCCTCTGAAATATCATTATTGGGAACCACATTCAGATAGAGAGCCTTTGGTCTTCTGGGTCAATTTAACCAAAAAGCTCCAAGAATATGACTTTGATTACTGTGATATTGCTGACTGCAGATGTTATGATTTAATGATGTGGGATTATCAGCGGTTCCAGTTTTATTTTTGTGGTACTGAAGCAAATAACACTTTCTGTTCCTCCTGGTCTAATGTCATCACTAACACAGGGATAGATTGAGGGTATAGGCCCGAGAAGACCCTAAAAAGTAAGGACAAACAGGGAAAGAACCTACTACAAAGAATGCATCTATTTGACAGGAATGTGGGGAAAACCCGGCTTAGTAGTTGTCAGCCATATCCAAATGCTATAACCTGCAAGGGTCCCCAAAAATGCTTGCAGAACCCACAACGGACAGACCTTGGCATGTATGCACTCAAACTATAGACGGTATGCACCTTGGGGACAGTTATGCTTAAAGGATTTGGCAAGCAAGTTCACTGGCCCCACTCCGACCCCTGGAAACCCCCTGCTACCCCTTGCTCGCAGTCAGGAAGGAAGGAAGAATACCCTACATTGTGAAAGAAACCTCACAGAAACTGGGTTTACTTGGCTTGACTGGGTGAGATACAGCCCAGGCCAATAGGAGTGCATGCATCACTTGTGCTGCAGCTAGACCCCACCTGGGTACGGTTCCTCTGCATCTCCCTCGAGATCATTTCATATGTTTCCTTGGCCTATAAACCAACTCCACATCTAATGAGATAGCGTGTGAACAATGGAAAAGCCAGTACCCTCTTCTTAAAGGCCCCATTGTATATGGCATTACTATATACAAGGGCAACTACACTCGTTTCGAGATAGACGGTAAGGAAGGGAAAGAGGTGGGAAAATTCCCAGAAGGATATTGTGGTAAGATAGTAAATACCACTGGACAGGAGTATAAAATCCATTTGGTCAATCAAATCCAGGCTCTAGGAGATATAATATGGATATGTGCAGACATGAAAAAAAATCGAGGTAGAATGGCATAGTCAGTGTGCATTAGCCATGGTATAGATGCCCTTCCATATTTTTGACATCCCTGATTGGAAGAAGGTCATAAGTCATATAAAGCAGTCTCCAAAACCCCAAGGGCACATAGGGACAAGGAAAAAATGGTAGACTATTCCAGGTGGTAGTTTGGACACCCATGTATATATACCAAAGATGCCATTGGAGTCCCAAGCACAGAATCAAGTTGTAGCAGGATTCAAATCTATATTTCCAATATTCCTGGTAAACAAAAATGTAGATGGAATAAATTATATCTACTATAACCAGCAACGCTTTGTGAATTACACTCGGGATGTCCTAAAAGGTATAATAGAACAATTGGGTCCCACAGTACTATGGCATTCCAGGACAGGATGGCTTTGGCAGAAAAAGGAGGAGTTCACAAAATGATAGGAGAGTCCTGCTGTACTGTCATACCCGATAATCTAGGGCCCAATGGGCAGGTCATAAATGCTTTAAAGGGATTGACCTCCCTATCTGAAGAATTAAAAAGGAATTTGGGTATAGACAATTCGTGGACAGAAGGGCTAGAGAACTGGTTTAAAAATTGGAAGCAGATGTTGTTGCAAATTGGTATCATCATCGGGGTTTTAATTTTGCTTGTACTAATTATCTGCTGTATTATTCCCTGTGTAAAAAAATTGTTCAGCAGGGCAGTTGAAGAGGCCACACCAGAGATGATGATGGGAGAGTTGCATGAAGACTTCGATCCAGAAAAATCAGGAGCACTGATGACGTCCAGTCTCCCCCCATATGACGTCAGCGCAACCTAGGGAAAGATCATCTGACTTCCCCATGCTCAAGTCCAGTGTCATGGGAGCCAATACATTAGGAATAGGTTGTCATGGAAGCTGGTGAAGAGGAGGCAGAGCATTGGGACAGATGTTTAGGTTTAGGGAAAGAATGAGATTCAAGGGGGGACTGATAGAGATGTGCAAATATCTTTCATTTTTTTATGTAAGTAGATTGATTTTCTTATGTAGTTGCTTTAAGCTGCTTCTTCCTTATCTAAGCAGTGCCTTCCCCTCCCCTCTTTTCTCCGAGCTGCCTGTATCTCAGCAGCGAGGAGAGGGGGGGCACGCAGCTGTGTGCCGAGCTCATCCTGACTTCTCCCACAGATGTGCCAGGAGTGATGTATAAACTGTAGAAGAATGCTTGAGCCAATTACTTAGCTAGATGATTCACATATGTATTCAGTGCCTATAAAAAAGCACCCCCTTGAAGTGTCATACAGATGTAGCAGGGTTAACACACTCTTAACTCAAATTTCTTAACTCATCGCATTATCTTGAAACAAAAGCCATTGAAAAGCAATTGAAGGTGTTTGCTTAAAGGGAACCTGTCACCAGTTTTATGGTGTCCTAACTAAGGGCAACATAAATAAGTGACTGATTCTCTTAGCACAATGCTGGGTCACTTTCTTTAATTGACTCAGTCAATCTGCCAACATCTTGTATTGAAAAGCTCCAGCTGATAATGATGAGTCCTGAATATTCATGAGCTCCTGACTCTCCCCACCCACCTGCTGCTGAATGACAGTTTTTTTTCCATATGAATCAGCAGTAGGTGGGCAGGGGAGTGGCTATAGCTCTGAATTAAATATACACTGGACTCAATGACATCACGCTGGACTCAAATCAGCTCATTAGCATGCGGCATCTTTGCGTGTATATTATGAGGTAACCATCTGTCACACCAGTAAGTGAATACATCTAAGGCACTTTTTAGTAGTTAATGATTGTATATAATTAGTTATATTATAATCAAATATCCACATGACAGGTTCCCTTTAACGCATTTAGTTTAGATAACTTGTCTCAAAAAGCATGTGTGTTAACTCTACTGCATCTGTATATAACGTGAGCAGTATTAATGTTAGTAAGACGCCATTATAATATGGCGCCGGTGCACAGATGTTTACATTAACTCACATACCAAAGTTTGTAAGATAGCATTTGGAGTCTGCGCATTGTGCACTCTTTTTTCCTTCATAGCCAATTAAATAATGGCATGAGCCTCAGAGGGGGACACCCCCCTGAAGATAAGATAAGCCGCTTTACTCATTGTAATAAACAGAGAGATAGTTTTTGACCCACCTGTGTGTCAGTGTCTGTCTCTACCACGCATGGATATTAACCCCTTGGGGTAGCCTGATTTGGAGCACCAGAGTGTATCTTAAATGCTTTTATTAAAGCAACCAACACCATTCATTAGTGATCAGCCCCTATCAGCCTCCATCAGCCCCCCCCCCCCCCCCCCCCCCAGCCTGCACTTCTCGAGCTTGGACCCCCAATCAGACCTCAGACATTTAAAAAAAAAATTAACTTACCTCTCCATCTATGGACAGTGCTGCCACTCGGCAGATTCACTCAACCTCCCTGGTCTTCTCCCCGCCACGATGTACTGTGATGTGACGTTGACAGTGTCAGGTCATAGTGCGCCTATGTGCACTACATCCTGACACTATACGTGTCAGGACACAGAGCGGAACCCAGAAGAAGATCAGGCAAGGTGAGTCCTGATTTCTCCTTATCAGCCTGATGAAGGGCATCTCACTCTGCCCGAAACGTTGCTTCTAGTGTACCACTATAAACGGCTGAAATGAAATAACATTCACTAAGCATCATAACAGATTTGAGTGCTGTCTAAATTTATATGACTGGCTGCACACAGGACACCTGATGCCCAACAGTGACCCGGGGCTAAGAAATACAACTTGGCTACCCCTGCTCCAGTCTAGCCTTCTCTGCTGAGGGTGCTACTGCTGCTCCAAATTACTGAGGCAGTGTGCAAGTTGCAAATGCCACTTACCTCCACTAGCTAGCTAACTACCACTCAGTATGCAGATGGTCCTCTGTCTATACCAGAAGTTGCAATGTCTCTCGCTGCAAAGCTTTTCTGTGCTGTCTCACATGGACCGCGTTTTGCGTACTTGCTTCTTTTTCTGCCCACACAGTCCTGGAAGTTAGTCCTTACATTGCCACCAGTATTCTCTAGATACAATGCAGTATCTCAATTTACACAATGCATTTCAACCCATTAATGGTACAGTTTTCAAATGAGCATATTTCCATTTCACAACAGTACTACAGTAGATATATTATTGTACATAGGAGGCAGTATTATAGTAGTTATATTATTGTACATAGGAGCAGTATTATAGCAGTTATATTCTTGTACATAGGAGCAGTATTATAGTAGTTATATTCTTGTACATAGGAGGCAGTATTATAGTAGATATATTCTTGTACATAGGAGCAGTATTATAGTAGTTATATTCTTGTACATAGGAGCAGTATTATAGTAGTTATATTCTTGTACATAGGAGGCAGTATTATAGTAGTTATATTCTTGTACATAGGAGCAGTATTATAGTAGTTATATTCTTGTACATAGGAGCAGTATTATAGTAGTTATATTCTTGTACATAGGAGCAGTATTATAGTAGTTATATTCTTGTACATAGGAACAGTATAATAGTAGTTATATTCTTGTACATAGGAGCAGTATTATAGTAGTTATATTCTTGTACATAGGAGCAGTATTATAGTAGTTATATTCTTGTACATAGGAGCAGTATTATAGTAGTTATATTCTTGTACATAGGAGCAGTATTATAGTAGTTATATTCTTGTACATAGGAGGCAGTATTATAGTAGTTATATTCTTGTACATAGCAGGCAGTATTATAGTAGTTATATTCTTGTACATAGGAGCAGTATTATAGTAGTTATATTCTTGTACATAGGGCAGTATTATAGTAGTTATATTCTTGTACATAGGAGGCAGTATTATAGTAGTTATATTCTTGTACATAGGAGCAGTATTATAGTAGTTATATTCTTGTACATAGGGCAGTATTATAGTAGTTATATTCTTGTACATAGGAGGCAGTATTATAGTAGTTATATTCTTGTACATAGAAGGTAGTATTATAGTAGTTATATTCTTGTACACAGGAGCAGTATTATAGTAGTTATATTCTTATATATAGGAGCAGTGTTACTTGCGACATCGCTGTTAGCAGTATACAGCTTATATAAAGTCACAATATACAGGGTATTTTACCCACAGTAGTGCACATATTTACGAATACCTCATTGGCATTTACTAATGGTGGTTTACAGTAACCATCTTTTTCTGATATCGGCTCTGTCACTTGTAATTTTAATAATACAGTTGTTCCCGTCTCTGAATTCCCTTTGGTCGCCTGCAGATTACATAATCATAAAAATGACAAACCCTTATCCACAGAGAGCTGAGAGGAGAGCATTAGTGAGCGGGTGGAAACTCAGATTTGACAAGTTGTATTTAGCTTACTCTGCATCCTAAGCCGACAATGTGCAATTAAAAGAAGCAGTAAAAAAAACTAATCTTTCAAGAAGTTTCCAGAAGTTTCCAATGCTGGAGCCAAGCCAAAGGCTCATTTGCGTAATGATTACTGCCCTTTAGAGGTTTGCACATTTCCATATATCAATACAAATGGGATCATCCATTATCTATATTCTGGACAGAGGTCTAACTCGAATTCTCACTCCATTATGTGTTAGGCATAATATCCAGTCAGCAAAATAAAGATCTGAATTTCTGGCAAATTTTTCATGAAGAGTAAACAAAAACTCAACGTTAAGCTATAGGCATAGAGCTGCCATTGTATTCATGTATAGAGTGATCATTAGTATCTAGCTTTAAGATTAACTCCTTCTACATAGTCCTAATTGTACACCATCGCAGCCTGTTTATCAGCATGGTGCACGCTACCGGTCACTTTTGGGTCTTGGTTCCTATTGCCCCAATCGGCAATTTCT
Organism: Bufo bufo; assembly: GCF_905171765.1. Classification (NCBI taxonomy): domain Eukaryota; kingdom Metazoa; phylum Chordata; class Amphibia; order Anura; family Bufonidae; genus Bufo; species Bufo bufo. The sequence goes on along the minus strand of NC_053393.1, from coordinate 18,975,597 downwards.
TTCTATGTGGCTTTTCAAACTACCCCCTCAGGTCAAGAGAAAAAAAGTTTTGGCTCTCAGAATGTAGCAATGAAAAAACTAAAATATTTACTGTGTCCTGAAGGACCAAAATGGATCAATGCATAAAGGGGACCTAAGCATAACTTTTCACCAGAGTTGTACTGGGGTTCCTCGGGCCCACCAGAGGAAATCATTCTTGGGGCCCAAACCCCATATCATCAACAAAGTCTAATAGATTTTCATTCAAAGAAATATACAAACGTGGCAAGTGATTGGCTCCAAAGACAGCTCCAAATTATTATTTTTTTCTCCTGGACCTTTGGGACCCACTATGCTATCAGAGGTTGGACCCACCAGAGGATCCTCTGGTGGGTCAGCCATTTTTGTACCCGGTGGGGGTTTCAGCCCTTTGAGAGCCCCACCACCAAATACTTATGCCCTATTCTGTCCATAAGGCAAAAATGTATACCTTGCTGCAAACCTTTTAAGAGACCACAGCACAAAATCATGCTGCAGCCCCTTTAAGCTCAGAATTGGTGAAGGTCATTCAAGTGGGACCCCCTAAAGCAATTGCATACCCTAGAAAAATGTCATTAAATGTCATCAAAATGCCTCATTAAGGTTTCATGTGATTTAAGTACCACACCCAGGACTACTTTACTTAAAATAGTAGGATAAAGCTTGATAAAGACCAGTAAGTCGAAACATTGTGAATTTGGTGGAATAAGCGAAAGAAAACATTGAAGAAATTGGAGTGCCGCGGTTTCCTTTTATAGTCCTGATAACTAAGGGGTTCAAGGCCAGAACTCATCACTGCAGGCACCGCCACGGAATGGAATGACTGTTGTAGTGTCCCACTACGTAAAAGGTGGGCACTACTCAAGGGTCAATTGGGTCATGTTGTTCTCCACCTCCTGTGGAATATGGTCATGGTATTTTGTATTACATTATAATGTGTATTTTAATGTTATTTCCTGTGTACCAGGCCTGTTAGGGGTGTAGTTTCTCCTCCCAAGCTGTAAAGGGAGCTAGGGAACCCCCTAGTATATATAGACAGGTGCAGTCCAGGAAAGGGTGGTATTGAGAAGTCAAGAGTCACTTCAGCCAGGGAGTAGCTGAGGTCCAGCTTCTAACATGCAGCTAGATAGCCCAGGTTTCTAACCTGCTACCAGGAGAAGAAGTTTCCTCCTGAAGTTATCCTGCATCAAGCAAAGTACAGAGCAGTGCTAATTGTGTCCAGCCAAGTAGAAAGCTGAAGGGCAGAAGTTTATTGTACAGCAAGTGGATTTATACCAGAGGAAGGTTTCCCTACCCAAGGATAAAGCCAGCTATTAGGCATTCGGGCCTTGGAAAAAGTCAGACAGGATTCTGCAGAAAGTACAGCCTGATCTGTGAGTTTATTCCCTCTGAGTTATCTTGCCAGGATTATACCTACCATTTATGTAAAGCCTGCCTGTTACCAAAGCTACTTCATATGGAACTGTCTGAAACTTGTATAAAGTTGAACTGTTCAGTAAAGAGGAATTCTAGTTCACTACAATCTTGTGTACCTCCATTATTCCTCCTAACAAATCGGTGTGCCACCGTTACCGGCACTGGCGTCACGAACTGTAAGGGATCTTGCCACAGACACGCTAAACTTTCAACACCCAGGGCACCTCACCTATCACCTGGCCTGGTCCCTATATCCAGAGAGTGCCCCAGAGGATCTACGTGCCAGCCTCTCCATCACTGCTGTACACCTGCCCAGGGTATACTACAAACTGTGAGTACAAAGAGCAACCCTCGGTCTGTTAACTGACCCCCGTGACCTCATATTCGCTCACCCTGCAGGACTGGCATACTGCACTGTTTCAAGTCAGTGAGTAGTGCTGTCTTATCTTTAAATCTATGTTACTTAAAATAGTCTCACATCAAACTTCCAAAGTCCACCATGCACCTACCGACAAGCTCACTCTCAGGCCCTGTTCTCAAGGGCTTTGTCTCTCTGTCACTGTCCCGTATGTCTGAAGGGCTCTGTCTCTCATGCCTCCTCTTAGTTCTTTCTACCAGGAAGTCTCCCTATGTGAAATGAGACCACACCTCCAGATCCTCTCTTCACTCTCATACTTACTTTGACAGTAGGGCAGCTTTCACACAAGACCCCTGACTCTGAAGGAGTCTTGTCATTTCTCCCCTATCCCTGTCTACTTCACTTCATAAGCTGTAGTCCAAGACTAGACCACCAGGTCGCATCTGAGGTCTACAGGACAACCAGACCTCACTGAGGCTACAAAATATCACTGGCCTGCTAACCAGGGATTGCCCTAAATCCCACATAGGACCCAACCACAGCCTTCCTTGGGTTTGAGCACAGCATCTTGTGCCCTCAACACTGGTTCCCTTACCAGGCTGACTGTATCCACAACACCTGCAGACTCCATGTTACACCTCAGTTGTCACCATTTAGGCAGTGGCCCACATAGAACACCAGCAAGCCCACCTCTTACATGGAACCACTCTATCACCTCTGCTCCGTGACCCACATTCCAGGCCTCGCTTGACAAAGCGGCCATACTGCTCCTTGCTCTGGAATTGTTAAGTCTCTTGCAGTCAACCTCCTTCTCAGCTCCACATAGGTCTGCACCACATTGGCTGACCTCTGCCTTTACAGCCACAGTCTTCCACTGCTTCTCCACAGAGGGACAAGCTTGTCCCTAGTGGCAACCAGATCCCAACCTATATTTCACCCAGACCCTCTAGAGTCATGTCTGACACTACATATGGCTTGCTTGCACTTCACTCTATGGTTACAAACCTTTTATTGGTTCTCCTCTGCCCCCCGCACAACCTATTTGTGTCCACAGCTACCACCAGGTTCTTCCTGGGCCAGAAGCTTCATGTTACACCTCTGGAGAGGTGGTGCTACCACGTGAGGAGAAAAGAGGCATTGCCCAGTAGCCATTATTAAAATCAAAGCAACAGGTTCTCCACTTGGGTTAAGAGAGGAGGGTCCCAAAGATGAAACCTCATATTGATTCAGAGAATAAACCAAACTGTACACAGCGCCTGCAGGCAATATTTTCCATCTCACTACTACCTGATCTGGGGAAAAAGCAAGGAACGTGTCACTTCACTTGGGTCAACCTTAGGTTAAAATTCTCAGTTCAGCTCTAGTAAAATGCATTCTGCAGGCTGAGCGAGGTGCCAGCTTCCTGCGAGGACGATGTCGCCGTCTCTGGCTCTCAGTCAATATTATGTGAGCTTCCACCGCCGTTTACTCTCTGATAAAGAGAGAATGGATTTATAATGAGGAACGGCCTCGTCTGAACAAATGACGGAATTACCAGGACCGCGCGCTTCGTCCTCATTAAAAGGTGACTTTGTAATTGAAATTGTTCTCCAGCCCCAGGCTAGGCAGTGATTACCGCCGCGCACACCTCGAGGACATGAGCGTTAATTGTGCCTTTCAGAGAACGCGGCCTTGGCTAATGTTTCCTGCAGCGCTGGCAGCAAGCACAAAAATGCAGAAAAATAAACTATTGTATTCTTCACAAGCAGGAGACGTGTGCGTACACATCCATGGGGTACGTCCAGGAATGAAATGCGCACAGAAGGATGAGTAATCGTATACTTTTATAAGCCATTTCTTTCATTGCTCCAATGTGTGAATTGTGTTGACTAAAAAGCTGCTTTCGTTTTGTGTACATGCAGTATGCCAGACCGACAGGGGAATTACACGTGAGGTCACGGTGTGAGCATTAGGTGGGCTGAGGTAAATGCAGTTCTCGTCACTAGCGGTTATGTCGTCCCTGGGCAGGCTCGCATAAGTGAAGAGGAGAACGGCACAGGAATTCTCTGGGGCACACTCTGGTGTAAGGGACACAGGCCAGATGGTGGTTCGAGGTGCCCTTGATGGTCTGTATTAATGTGCCTATGGCAAGGTCCCTTGTAGTCGTGACGCCAGTACCTTTTATGGTGGTACAACCATTTACTGTAGTGTTAACTGAGGAATTGGAGACTGAGACAAGGATGGTGCAATCCAACCTATAACTTTTACTGAACGTTGCTCCTGATAACAGTTACATCCAAGTATAAAACAGTCTCTAGTACATCCAGATATGAAATACAGTCTCTTTAAGATGGACAGAGGTAAAGCTGCAAGAGGTCCACTGCCCACAGGTGTGATGTCTGTCTCTCAGGCTATTAATGATATAGGTTTTATGCTTACTGGTAGAGGACTTCTACGCTGGTCCCTGTTATCCCAGTGCAGGTTAGTGAGGCTGCCAGAGGCTGGTAAATCCTTCACTTTCAACTCCAAAGGTCCTAAGGCGTGTATAGCGATGGCCGTAACCCTTTGGGTCTCTGTTTCTTTAGTGCTTTCTGGATTAATATCCTTTTTCTGAAGCTAAACTTCTAGCTGATGTCCACCAACTCTTAGCAGAGTTCTGAGCCAGATGTAGACCACTTCAGCTCAGGGCTGAAGACTGACTACTACTACTTAAGACTGAAAACTAAGACTGACTCCTAACTAGGCCTGAGCAGGGCTATATATATGGGATGTGTTGTCTCCCCCTAGTGGTAGGCTCAGTGTAATGGAATCTAACACACCTGTAGGCAGGGATTATGCACAAAGAAGCACTGCAGTATAAAACAGGTTATATAAAGCATACAAAGCATAACACTACAACTTTACAGTACCCACGAGGGTAGTTGGACACTGCATACACCCTTGTTTAACCCGTGTCGTCCTCGACACAAAGATGAAGGTCTCCTGAAAGATACAAAAAGAGAACAATTTTGCAGGCATGAAGAACAGTACCATAACCCATAACAATACTTTTTCTTGAGACTGAAAAGCAAAATGTTAGGCACAAATGTAAATATCAGGCTAACATCAAGAATGGTAGTAAACAAGTGAAAAGGGGTGTAGTTTCTTCCTTCTGAAGACTGATGAACAGGGGCACTGACCTGGCACAACGGAATAGTAATAAACCAGGATAGTCCATAATGGGGAAATAATAAACAGGGATGAAAGTCAGGGGGCTCACAGGGCATGAGTCTGTTCCCTGAGCATAGGGGATGTAAAGATGTATAACAACACAGAGGCTCAGGTACGTTTGAGTCTTTCTCCAGGCACAGGCTTGAACGTTGCGACAACAAAACAAAGAAAACTGTAGAGAGTCCTTGGAATAAGGCAAATAATCATAGTTAAGAAGTCTCTTACTCTGGCTCTGTAGTTTCACCAAGAAGCGAAATTGTAATCCACATTAAACTGGGATGGTTGGAAGCATTCTCTTCTGGGTTTGCAGTAGACACTCCCTATAATGAGCAGGTGGTTGTCCCTTGGTAATCCGACTGGATCTGCGAAGTGGTGGTCCTTCTTCTGGCCTTGGCGCAAGAGGACTTGGTACTTCTGGAGTTTCTTGCACTACTGAAACTTCTTCTTGAGGTGGTTCCTCTGGCTGACGTGACACTGGACTGCCTGGAGCAGGCACAGCTGTAACGGTCACGTACACACACACACACAGGGGGAGGGAAGTGACCACTGCGCTCCACCCTCACTCCTGGCCCTGCCTACTTGTCTCGCGAGTCCTAATGACAGGAGACAACTGGACGGCAATCCCTAGCTTGGAATAAGTGCAGGGATGACAGACAGACAAACAACAGAACGTGAACGGACCGAGTCAATACCAGGAAATCTACAAAGTACAAATGGAGCAAGCAGAGAATAGTCAGGAGAAGCCGGGGTCATAAATACCAGGAGAGTCGTGAAGTACCAAAGGAGTCAGCAGAGGATCGTCAGGAGTTCAGCAGGGGGTCAGTACGCCAGGAAAGACAAAGTCGCAGGTGGAACCTAAATAACAGGCAATCTGTGGCCAGCAGATTGCCTGTTTAAATAGGGAGCTAGAGGGGCCATGTGACGTGGCCAGCGTCACATGACTTCACACAGACTACACAGCCGAGCACCGAGTGATCAGCTCGGTGCTCAGCCCTAAAACCATTAGCATGAATGCAGATAGATGCACACATAGTATTATCAGGAGCACGGGTGACGCTGGACGCACTGATGATGCGCGCGCGCTCTCGACGTGCCCGCCTCCTAGACGGCGCCGTGACAGTACCCCCCCTTTTACGCGGGGCCACCGGACCCAAGGACTCAGGTGACGGCTTCTCGGGATGAGCCTCATGAAATTTTTTAACCAGTCTAGGGGCATGAAACTCCCTAGCTGGTACCCAAGACCTCTCCTCAGGTCCATAGCCCTTCCAGTGCACCAGATACTGCAAGGAATTACGCACTCTCCTGACATCCACAATTTTAGATACCACATACTCCACAGAATCCTTAACCAGAACAGGCAGAGGCGCGGCTTGTGACGGTACAATAGGTTTGATGTATTTTTTTAGTAGGGACTTGTGAAATACATCGTGAATGTGGAACGAGTTGGGCAATTCTAACCTAAATGATACAGGATTAATCACCTCTACGATTTTGTACGGCCCTACAAAGCAAGGAGCAAACTTTCTTGAAGCAACTTTGAGTGAAAGATTTTTAGAGGACAACCACACCATATCACCCACCTGAAAGTGCACCCCCGTGGAACGTCTCCTATTGGCCTTGACTCTTTGAGTATCTTGAGCCTTTTCCAGGTTTGATTGAACCCGAGCCCATACTGTGCACAGTTCAGAGGAGAGCCTATCCGCCTCAGGGTTAGAGGAGGAGACGGATGACCCAGAAAGAAAATGATGATGAAAGCCATAGTTACAAAAAAAAGCAGAGACCCCAGCAGAGGAATTAACACGGTTATTCAGAGCCAACTTGGCTAATGGAAGGTATTTCACCCACAACTGTTGATCATCTGCAACATATGCCCTGAGAAATTGTTCCACCGACTGATTGAGGCGCTCAGTCTGTCCATTACTTTCAGGGTGATAAGCAGATGAAAAGGACAGAGAAATCCGGCATCTCAGACAGAAGGCTCTCCAAAACTTGGACACAAACTGCACACCCCTGTCAGATACAATATTTTCTGGAATGCCATGTAAACGTACAATTTGTTCCACAAACAAAGATGCTAGGGTCTTCGCACTCAGGAGTTTAGGCAGGGGAATAAAGTGAGCCATCTTGCTGAATCTATCGACCACTACCCAAAACACAGTTTTACCCTCTGCAGGTGGCAGATCAGTGATAAAATCCATCGAGATATGAGACCAGGGTCTACTGGGAATGGGTAAGGGTCGTAGGTCCCCAGCCGGGCGAGTCCTAGGGGTCTTAGACCTCGCACAAACCTCACAGGCCAACACATAAGACTTGACGTCTCTAGTTAAAGTAGGCCACCAGAATGATCTGGAAACCAGCTCTTTAGTGCCCTCAATGCCCACAAAAAAACAGATTCATGACACTCACCCAACAGTTGGAGACGAAACTGTACGGGAACAAACAACTTATCTGTAGGAGTGGATGGTGGAGCTAGGTGTTGTTCAGCCTTGATGAGAGTCGTTATGTCCTGAGACAAGGCTGCTATGAAGACCTTAGCTGGTAAAATGGTTTCAGGTGGAGTCTCTGTAGGCTGGTACGCACAGAAACTCCAAGAGAGTGCGTCGGCCTTCACGTTTCTACTTCCAGGTCCGAAAGTTATGGAAAAATTAAAGCAAGTAAAAAACAATGCCCATCTAGCCTGACGGGGATTTAACCTTTTAGCCGACTCGAGAAACATTAGGTTCTTATGATCTGTAACAACAGTAACACAATGTTTTGCCCCCTCAAGAAAATGTCTCCATTCTTCAAATGCCCACTTAATGGCCAGTAACTCCCGATTTCCTATGTCATAATTTCTCTCAGAGGGGGAAACTTTCTGGAAAAAAAAGCACAAGGTCTCAGGTTAGTGAGGGTAGCAGGACCTTGCGAGAGGACTGCTCCTGCCCCGTCCTCAGAAGCATCCACCTCCACGATAAAAGGTTTTTCCTGATCTGGCTGGGTTAGAACGGGAGCGCTACTGAAAGCATCCTTTAGGGTTTCAAATGAATCTAAGGCCTCAGTAGACCAATTTTCCAGATCCGCCCCTTTTTTAGTGAGGTCGGTCAGTGGTCTAGCGATTACCGAGAAATTCTTTATGAACTTACGGTAGTAGTTAGCGAATCCAAGGAAACGTTGTAAGGCCTTTAAGGATGATGGTCTTACCCATCCCTTAATCGCTAAAACCTTGCTAGGATCCATCTTTATGGCATGGGGAGTCAGAATATGTCCGAGAAATATAATCTCCTGCACCCCAAAAACACATTTCTCCTGTTTAGCAGATAATTGGTTCTCTCTCAACACCTCCAACATCTGTCTAACGTGAAACACATGACTCTTAAAATCAGGGGAAAATATCAAAATGTCGTTGAGATATACAATGACAAATTTTCCCAAGAACTCCCTAAGAATATCGTTCATGAAATTTTGGAACACAGCCGGGGCATTGCTGAGTCCAAAAGGCATAACGAGATATTCAAAGTGACCAGCCGGGGTATTGAATGCTGTTTTCCACTCGTCCCCCTCCTTGATTCGGATTAAATTGTATGCTCCTCTTAAATCAATCTTAGAAAACCAGGCCGCCCCCTAATACCTGGTTAAATAAATCCGGAATTAATGGGGGGGAGTAAGTATTCAAGATAGTGATCTCATTTAATTTCCGGTAATCTATACAGGGTCTAAGACCACCATCCTTCTTCTTAACAAAGAAAAACCCCACCCCCATGGGAGAAACCGAGGGTCTAATGTGCCCCTTAATGAGACTCTCCTTATTGTAATCTTCCATGGCCTCACGTTCAGGTTTGGAAAGATTTTAAATACGCCCTTAGGAAACCTTGCCCCCTTCTCCAGGACTATGGCGCAATCATAAGGTCTATGGGGAGGAAGAGCCTCTGTGGACGATGACGAGAACACATCAGCATACTCCTTTATGACTGCAGGTAATACCTCAGTCTCCACAGAGAACCCAACCCGTATTCTAGCCAAACACGAGCCGCACTCAGATCCCCAACTCACCAGTTCCCCTCTGGTCCAATCAATCATAGGATTGTGTAATTGGAGCCACGGCATCCCCAATACCACCTTTACTGGTAAGTTCTCTAGGACTAACAATGAACATTTCTCTAAGTGGCACACTCCCACAGCTAAGGAAATCTCTGAGGTACATGACCTCACAGTACCCCCCACCAGGGGATTGGAGTCGATGGCCATGATATGGATGGGCGTGGGTAAAACAAAAATTGGAATACCCTGTCTAGTAGCATACCCCTGGTCAATAAAGCTGGCCGCTGAGCCCGAATCTATAAAGGCCTGACCCGACCACTTATTAGAACCCAGAGAAATTGTTATAGGAACTAAAAGCTTACTCTTAGTAATAACAGGGAGTACCTGGTCCCTTGGTGGTCTTGTCTTGGAAGCCTTATCAGCAAGGATCCTCTTTGGACACTGATTGATCCAATGGTCAGGATCTCCACAGTAGAAACAGATCCCACGTCTGCGGCGCTGATCCCCTCTGGTCATCCCAATTTGCATAGGTTCTTCAGAGGAGACCTCCACACCACTCCTGGTGCAACCCTCAGACTGGACCAGTACCTGAGAAGAGAACTGTCGTTCCTGTCGTCTTTCTCTCACACGTCGGTCAAGTCGGACTGCTAGGGTCATAGTCTCCTCAAGAGTCTCAGGGAGCTGATAACTCACTAGTAGGTCTTTTAGATTATCAGATAGGCCTGACCTGAATTGACACTTAAGAGCTGGCTCATTCCACCCTGAGGGAACACACCACCTTCTAAATTGGGTGCAATACTCCTCCGCAGAGAGGTTGCCTTGAACCAATGCTTTCAGCGCAGTTTCGACTACCAGGGCCCTGTCTGGTTATCATACAGGGTACCCAGAGCCTGAAAAAAACCCTCTACCGTGGTAAAACAACTATCATCAGGGGGTAAAGAAAAGGCCCACTCCTGGGGATCCCCCTGTAAGCGGGAAATAACAATGCCCACCCGTTGGCTTTCCGACCCGGAAGACAAGGGGCGTAAACTAAAATACAATTTACAGCTCTCCTTAAAGGAGTGAAACTTCCTCCGAACTCCAGAGAAGGGCTCTGGAAGCTTGATCGGTGGCTCCATATGAGGGCTCAAGTTCGGACCAGAGGCCTGAGGAGCAGCGGCGTATTGTCCTATTTCTAGGGAAAGAATCTTCTCCCCTAGCTCCTGCACCATCTGCGTCAGGTTTGACACATGCTCAGTCAGGGTCACTAGAGGATTCATGGTACAGTTGTTTCAGTAGGCCTGTTATTCTGTAACGGTAACGTACACACACACACAGGGGGGAGGGAAGTGACCACTGCGCTCCACCCTTACCCCTGGCCCTGCCTACTTGCCTCGCGAGTCCTAATGACAGGGGGCAACTGGATTGCAATCCCTAGCTTGGAATAAGTGCAGGGATGACAGACAGACAAACAACAGAACGTGAACGGACCGAGTCAATACCAGGAAATCTACAAAGTACAAATGGAGCAAGCAGAGAATAGTCAGGAGAAGCCGGGGTCATAAATACCAGGAGAGTTGTGAAGTACCAAAGGAGTCAGCAGAGGATCGTCAGGAGTTCAGCAGGGGGTCAGTATGCCAGGAAAGACAAAGTCGCAGGTGGAACCTAAATAACAGGCAATCTGTGGCCAGCAAATTGCCTGTTTAAATAGGGAGCTAGAGGGGTCATGTGACGTGGCCAGCGTCACATGACTTCACACAGACTACACAGCCGAGCACTGAGTGAGCAGCTCGGTGCTCAGCCCTAAAACCATTAGCATGAATGCAGATAGATGCACACATAGTATTATCAGGAGCGCGGGTGACGCTGGACGCACTGATGATGCGCGCGCGCTCTGGATGTGCCCGCCTCCTAGACGGCGCCGTGACAACAGCAATGTTTAACCATGGTGTAAGGAACCATTTTAGAGGATCTGTTTATGCCATTAGTTTTTCAACAGTTTGCATAGGCTCTACAGACTTAACTGGTAGTTCAGGCACTTGAATTGGAGGCTGATGTTCCTCTGCAACAGTCTCGTCTGGAAGGATTCCTCCTGGAGTATCTTTCTCTTTGTTACACAGTTTCAAGCTATTGTGATGTACTATTTGAGGCGATTTGTTTTCTCTGGTGATCTCATAGGTGTCAGTTGCTGGATTGGGGATAGCTGAAAAGATGTAGGGGTCTCTTTCCCACTTACTATCCAACTTGCTGGTGCGATGATTGTTCTTTAGTCACACATAATCACCAATTTCAAGAGGCTCTGCTTTGGCAGATTGGTCATAATCTTTTTACTGCCTTTTATAAGCATGTTCCATGCGGTGGTGAACAATTTTTTTGTGCATCAGCTAGACGTCTTTGGTGCTTGCTCACCCAATCAGTTTTTGGAAATGGATTGATGGCATCAGGCACTTGTACGTCCAAAGTATGGTCAGCAGGTAGTTTACCTTGTCGGCCAAACATGAGGTAGTAAGCTGCATGCCCAGTGGAACAGTGAATGGAATTATTATAGGTATACATCAATTGGGGCAGAAGAGTAGGCTAATCATTCCTGGTAGCAGGTGGCACAGTTCTAAGCATTTCTATTAGGGTCTGGTTCATCTTTTCACAAAGTCCATTACCTTCGGGATGGTAAGCTGTTGTTCTGATTTTCTGGCAATGGTGAAGTGAACACAATTCTTTGAAGAGTTGCGATTCAAAGACAGATCCCTGATCTGTAAGATTTTTTTCTGGACATCCGTATGGTAACAGGAAATGTTTCCAGAAGGCATCTGCAGTTGTTTTAGCGGTCAAGTCCTTAACAGGTGCGGCTACAACCAATTTGGTGTAGTGGTCAATGATGGTCATAGTGTATTTGTAGCCTGAGCGACTTGGTTCCAGCTTCATGTGGTCAATTGCAACGATCTCCAACGGTGTCTGACTTACAATAGGATGTAAGGGTGCTCTTTGGTCATGCTTTTGACCTCGTCCAACAGCACAGGCGGAACACTCTCGACACCACTTCTCAATGTCTCCTCGCATTCCAATTAAATAGAATCGTCTACGGACAGTAGCTTCTGTCTTCTGCACGCCAAAGTGTCCTGATTGGTCATGGTACATCTTGAGAATGATGCTTGCATCCTGGCGGAGTATTAGGATTTGGTATACCCTGTCATAGGTAACTGGATCCAGGCTTCTTCTCAATAGTAGGCCCTTTCTGCAGGAAGAGTTGTTTCCGGTGTCTCCACAGCTTCAACAGATCTTGGTCTGCATTTCTTCTGCGGATTCTCTCAGGTGTTCTTACACTGGTGAGGAAGTCATGTAGCTCTCCGATTACTCTAATTTCTGACTGAATTTTGATCCATCTCTCCTTTTCAATTTGAGATTCTGGATTGTTCTGTAGATGGAGATTTAGGACTCTTTGGTTTTTGATGGAGAGGATGCTTTGTTGGGCGAAGTTTTTGTGGAAATTAGGCATCTCCACTTCTTCCCAGACATTTACGTGTGCAGTAGGATCATTGTAACGGGGTTCCGAAGGTGCACTCGGTCCCCCATTGGCCGCAGACCTGCTGCTTAGCTTCAGGAGCGAGGATCTGTGTTTGACCTCGTTCTCAGGGCGGCTTTGCTGGCCCCCTGCTCCTAAGTCTGCCTTGAGCACCGAGCTGATCCCTCGGTGCTCGACTGGTTGGTCTGTCGGTCATGTGACGCTGGCCACGTCACATGACCCTCACTCCCCACTATAAATACAGGCAGCCTGCTGGCCACAGGTTGCCTGTTAATTTAGGTTCCACCTGTGATTTTGTCTTTCCTGGCGTACTTACCTCCTGCTGAATTCCTGACGATCCTCTGCCTGCTCCTTGTGTACTTTGCTGCTCTCCTGGTATTCTGACCCCGGCCTCCTCCTGACGATCCTCTGCTGACTCCTTTGGTACTTCACGACTCTCCTGGTATTTATGACCCCGGCTTCTCCTGACAATTCTCTGCTTGCTCCATTTGTACTTTGTAGCTTTCCTGGTATTGACCCGGTCCGTTCACATTCTGTTGTTTGTCTGTCGGTCATCCCTGCACTTATTCCAAGCTAGGGATTGCCAACCAGTTGTCCCCTGTCATTAGGACTTGCGAGGCAAGTAGGCAGGGCCAGGGGTAAGGGTGGAGTGCAGTGGTCACTTCCCTCCCCCCTGTGTGTGTGTGTGTGTACGCGACCGTTACAATCATCCTTGGTAGGCAGGCAAGATAAGGCATCCACGTTCTCGTTGGACTTGCTTGTTCTGTATTTTACAGTGAAGTTGTAGTTAGCAAGACGTGAGGCCCATCTTTGTTCTAAGGCACCTAGCTTGGCTGTATTGAGATGAGCCAGTGGGTTGTTATCAGTGAAAGCTATGAAAGAAGTTGCTGCAAGGTAGTCCTTCAATTTTTCAGTGACAGCCCACACAAGTGCGAGGAACTCTAACTTGAAAGAGCTGTAGTTCCGGTCATTCTTTTCAGCTCCTTCCAGGGATCTACTAGTGTAAACAATCACTCTTTCACGTCCTTCTTGCATTTGGGACAGAACAGCTCCCAGGCCTTTCTGGCTGGCATCAGTGTAGAGATGGAATGGCTGTTGGTAATCTGGATATCCCAAGACAGGTGGTTCGGTCAGCTTATTTTTCAGGAGCTGGAACGCAATTTCCCTGTCTTCATTCCACTCCACAGGTATCCGAGTCTTCTGATACTTCTTGGGATGTCCTCTTAGGAGTTCCTGAATTGGCTCAGCAATCTGGGCGAAGTGAGGGATGAAGCGTCTGTACTACCCTGCAAAACTAAGGAAACTTCTCACCTCTTTTACTGTGGTAGGAGTAGGCCAATTCTGGACTGCAGCTAACTTTTCCGGATCTGGTTTAACACCTTCTGCACTGACAACATGTCCCAGGTACTTGACTTCTGGCTTCAGCAGGTAGCACTTAGAGTCCATGTTTAATGAGGACTTGGAAGACTTCTGCAAGGTGTTTCAAATGGTCTTCATAGTATTTGGAATAAATAATGACATCGTCCAGATAGAGTAGGATTGTCTCGAAGTTTCCATGGCCTAAACAGCGTTCCATTAGTCGTTGAAACGTTCCTGGTGCATTGCAAAGTCCAAAGGGCATGTAATTAAATTCGAATAGGCCCATGGGGGTGGTAAAAGCTGTTTTCTCTCGGTCTTCAGGAGCCATGGGTACTTGCCAGTATCCACTGGTCAGATCAAGGGTAGAGAAATAGGCTGATGACCCCAGTGCTGTCAGGGATTTTTCAATTCTGGGTAAGGGATAAACATCCTTGTGGGTGATTGGATTAAGTTTTCTGTAGTCCACACAGAACCTGATGTTACCATCCTTTTTCCGGACAAGAACTAGTGGCGCAGCCCATGGACTATGGCTGTCTTGGATAATATTGGAATCCTTCCTCTCCCGGATCATTTGTTTCACAGATTGGTACATCGTTGGTGGTATAGGCTGGTACCTTTCTTTTATTGGAGGATGAGAGCCGGTAGGGATAGTGTGTTTGATTCCACAGACTTCCCCATATTCCATAGAGTGCTTACTGAAGGCTTGATGATGTTTCTTCACGATGTTAAAACTCCTTCAATTTGGTTTTTGGGCATAGAGCTGTCTCCCACGTTGAGTTCTTCCCACCAAGATGCAGGCAGAGCATGTTCAGGAGCACTGGAGCCCTGCGCAGATTGTTCTACTTTAATTGCAGGCACACTGATGACATCCTGGAAAGAAATTTGCAATAACCGAGCAACAGGATAGTGTTTAGTGAGGGTAACGTGGTGATCATTCAAGTTTAGGAGACGGACAGGCATTTTACCTTGGGAAACAGTCACTAAGCTCCTCACAGCTCTGACTAGAGGATGATCTTCTAGCACGAAGGGCTCTACTATGGCTTGGTAGTCTTGACCTCGAATTTCCAGGGCGACACGGCACCATATGAGTGTCTCTGTATTTGGTTTAAGGATTACAGGTTGGTTATCTTGGATGCGGACACAGCAGATTTCCCTTTTCTCATTGGCGAATTTCTGTTGTGCGCTTAACACACGGATGGTCTGTTATATGACCCTTTTGGAGGCAGGAGAAGCAGTAGGCATAGATTGGCGTTTCGGTGTAACAAATTCCTAAGGACATTTATTCCTAGGATTACTGAAGAGCCACTTTTGTCTCTGTCTTGTACAGCAATAATACCTTGTCGAGGTAGGGAGGTTTCTCCTACTTGCAGAGTTGGCTCCAAATAACCATGTATTGACACGGGTTTCCCGTTGCTGGCTGTAAGAGCCAACCAGGATTCTGGCGGTTGCGTAAGTTGGCTCTGGTCCCAGTATTTATCATATGCAGGCCGTTGGATGGTAGTGACCTGGGATCCGGTGTCCAGTAGGGCAAGAAAGGGAACTCCGTTAATTCGGATTGCCACTTCCAGACGGGATCCTACATATCTGGGCATTCAGTTGGAATCTTGTGGACCTACTAGTTTACCTCTCGAGGGGCGGTCCTTAGCCTCGAGGGTTTCTCTTTTAACCGCCAGCACATTGTTTCCATATGCCCTAACCTATTACAGTAGGTGCAAATAGGTCGACTGCGGGCATTGGAGTGGTAATTTGGGCTCCCGCCAGGACCTCTGGGATATATATCTTTGTAGTCAGGAGGGAAAAGTTCTCTTCGTACGGGTGCCTTATCCTCCAATAATAAAGGCTTCTCCCACTGTTCTAATTTCTGACACACCTTCTCCAGGATTTTTGTCAAGAAGTAAACCTGTTCTGTCAAGGCTGCTACGGCATCAGGGACCGGAGTTTGAGCTGCCTGACTGGCTACCAGACAACACGTGGAAGGGGTAGCAGGCGTATGGACAGGTTCTGGCTGCGGACTCTTTCCCAGAATGCTAATGGGTAGCTCTTTAAAGTCCAGGAAGGTGACGCTTGGGTGTTGTGCAGCTAACATTCTCAACTGGCTTTTTAGGTTGTCAGTGCTAACACCTTCAATAAATTCCTCTTTCAAAGTTTTGTCTTGGTTCTCTGCCTCACGGGGGTCTACCTGAACCACAGCTCTAAGGGCTTCTTGTAAAGACAATGCAAAGTCTCTGAGTGACTCACCTGTTTGTTGTTTCGTCCATTCTAAGTATAGGTGCAGGTCCCAGAGGAAGTAAACCATGAATGATCCAGTGAAAATAAAAGCAAGCAGAGATCTTGAGAACCACAAGGAATTGATAAGGAATATGAATTGGAAGATTGTAGATTATGTCATTGTGTAAGAAGTATTGATTAATAGGGAAGACCGGAATTCGTAAAGAGGAACCTACACAGATGTCAGGGATTTCCCTATGGGTCCTAATGGAAGCTGGAAAGACGATCAGCAGCCAGCCCGGGAGATCAGCTCTTATCTAATACCGGTCCCAATCTGCAGGCTCTTTCCAGGTCAGGAGACCCCCTTCTATGCTGTTTTTCTTTCTTTTGGCACATGTTGGATTAGGTCCTGACATGTCAAATGGCAAAATATTGGTAAATTTCCTCAATATTTAAAAGGGGTATACAGAATATGAAAAAAGGGCTCTTTCTTCTGCAAATAGTGCCACCCCTATCTACAGGTCTTGTGTGGTACTGCAGCTCAGTTCTATTGACTTCAATGGAGCTGAACTGTAATACCATGCACAGCCTGTGGACAGGTGTGGCGCTGTTTCTTGAAGGCATGTGTTACCTAATCCTGTACAACCCCTTTAAATGTCCCTTATATTGTTAGTAGTTGGAATAAATGAATGTTCGTTTCCCGTGTATCATTTCCTGGGCAGACCCTGCACCGTTTTATCCTTAATTACATTAACTGCAGTGAATGGAATTTTCCCCATTCATTATACACAAACCAATTGTCTCCATTTAAGATGTTTTTGAGCATTTATTTCAGTTCCCTTACAAAAAAGCCCTTTTTTACCTTTCATACTGAAGCACACCCCTTGAGCCGGAAGGAACCCCCATTTAATTAAAGCTTCTTTCGGGTTTTGTGTTGCAGCTAGAATGTTTTTCTCCTTTTCTCTCAGTGCAGAATGTTCCTATTCTTACACCCACATGGGCTGAGTCACACATCGCTATATCCAGCGACACAGGACTGTAAGCATCTTTTTTCTCCCATGTAGTCAAGTGGTGTTAGCGGAAGTGAAATTGTAAAGCTAAGATGAAACAGTGTGTTCCCCGGAGCACAAAAGAAAAAACAGCCGGGCAGAACCCACATTGTGTCCGAAAATATGACGAACCCGCAAAGAAGGCAAGAAATCGACCAGTGCCTAGGATGATCCAAAAAACAGTCAAGCTGTCTACGTTGGTGTGCAGTATGAAACGGAAAGGATCTGTCCCTTCAACGAATTTATGCAAAATCTGAAAAGTCATTCTTAAAGTATAAATCAAAATTGTGTTCTGATCAATGGTATTATATCTTTATGGCGTTCAGAGCTCCATTTTTCTGATACAGAGCTCCAAGTCTCCGGTAAAGAGATAGATTGAAAGAAAACATTCTGAGTACCTGCAGTCACAACTAGGGGGAGCTCAGGAGCTGCCTGTATACTGTGTTAATACCGAGTTCCATTTATATTCAGTATGTGCTAAGCTCCTTCTAGTGGTGGCTGTTAGCTGCTATAGGGAAATATAAAATGCACTATGAACTGTGATTTATGTAGTGGTTTTTTTCATTTTTGGTGCATTTTCTGTGTCTGTTTAGGGGTGGCTTTTTTTATCAGGTATTTCTTACAGGCTTCTCTCTCTCTCTATAATTAATATATATATATAAATGCATGTCAGAAATGTGTGACCATAAAAAACACCATCTGAAAAGTCACTGCTTGAGAAAGATCCCAGGAAGCGGATCGAAACGTTGCGGGTCTGGTGAATAAAGTTTTTCTACTATTTTACGCCTTGGATGTGCCGTGGAATTTCTTCAGCCCATCTGAAAAGCAGTTATAAAAAAATGCATGACATACAAAGAAGGTCTAAATGGAACACTAAACATAAAAACTGCACAAAGTATCCCAACACTTCCTCCCCTCATTTCCTCCTTTCCTTTGGTCCTATTTTATATCATATTATAACTAAAACTGAGAACTATATGGAGAAATTTTCTCTATGTGCCCCCGGAGGCCAGCCATGTCCCCCCTCCTCCTCCTCCCTGTCCTTTGCCTGGCTGTAAGACAATTGGCTGGAGCAGGAGCCTCTTCCCTGCTGTGTCCTGCCTGCAGAAGGACAAAAATATTGAGAAGCCCTGCCCATTTACTTATGCCCCAACTCTCTCCAGCAGAAGACGGCACTGATCGCCCCTGTGTTCTCTGCATAGTTTGTGTCAGGAGATTGATGAACAGTGGGGGAACTATGGGGATCATTTATTAAGATCAGCGTTTTAGACGCCGGTCTTAATATCCCCTATAGCTGGCGGTGTATCCACCAGAGTTATGTAGAGGAGCCAGCCTCAACATAACTTCGGCGGATACACCGCCGCTTCTAAATGTAAGACAGCTTCCTAGCTTTCTAAGGGGTTAACACATGAAGACTATTAGGGCATATAGGCATCATATGTGAGGGTCCCCCGCTTGGCATCTAAGCCAGCGCCATGAACGGGTGGTAATAGTACTGTGACTCACAGGAACTACCTTGCCACTAATAAGTACTATGCTTATCAACACTGTAGCTGGTGAATTTGAGGGATATAACCCCACCACCAGGAACAACCCTAAACTAACCCCGGGTCACCCATTTATGGCTACAGCTTATATAAGCCCAGGCCATTTTTGGCTCAGGACAGTCCAAATTTGCCTGGCCTGTCTCTGAAAATTAGGGACCGTACCTGCAAATTTGGCACTGTTGGCAACTATGATATATT
Organism: Bufo bufo; assembly: GCF_905171765.1. NCBI lineage: Eukaryota > Metazoa > Chordata > Amphibia > Anura > Bufonidae > Bufo > Bufo bufo. The sequence continues at coordinate 18,956,739 of NC_053393.1, read as the reverse complement.
ATTACCGCACAGGGCGGAATTTTTATTTATTTACAGTATGGCTTAGTGGGTTAAAAATAAAAAAGAAGCTATGCCTACCTCACTGATCTCCCACCCCTGCCATTCCAATGCTTAGGGGTCTCTGCTCTGCTTTACTTCCTGGTTCTGGTTTGACATGCAGGAAATGCTTGAAAATACATTCTCAGCCAATCACTGACCACAGCAATGACCCACCTCAGCAGGCGATTGGCTGACCGTTCCACACCCAGCATTTCCTGCATGCCGAGGGTGGCAGCGGAAACCCAGAAAGTGTTGGAATGGCAGAAGTGAGGTAAGTAATGTTTTTATTTATTTTATTGTAAGCCATGTATAAAATAAAATGCAAAACTGCCTCTTAACCCCTTTAAAGGGTGTAAAATTTCTAGAACTTTTGAAAAAAAAAATCTGACCGTACCGAATATCTGAACTCAGATCACGAAGTCAGGATTGTACTTGCTGTACTCATCCCACCACTTCTCACAATTTAATTCATCAATATTTTCGGAGAACAGAACATTAAGAAAAATGGTTAAAAAGTTTCCGTCTCTTGTGCAGCAATTTACAGCCCTCGCCCTCCAACGAAATGTGAAAAAAGGAAAGAAAAGTAATTATCAGCAAAGGAGTTCTTCCAATATAATGCGGCACTTAAGTATATTGAAAAATTGTAATTATGCCATCAAGTTTTTGACATAATACTGTCATGAGAGCTCGTTCCCTCTTTGGGAAAATTTAGGATGTTTTGACAAGAACTAGAGTTTGGTTTATTGGTTTAATGATACGTGGCGGAGAATTTCATTTATTGATGTTCTTGTTGAATGATATCTCCTGTCATTATACTCTTGTAACGAGGTCTACGTGCCTAATAATTACCAGCACTAGGCAAAGAGTGACAAGTGGAAACCAATGTTGACCATGGAAATTGTCAAAGGATGTGGAAAGAAAGAACTAATCAAAAGTTATAATTTCAAATATCGCACCCTATATTCCAGTGGTTTGGATCAAGACATTCAACTGGCACCAGGGCCGAGCCGGTCATGTGGTAATTCTGACGATAAATGTAAAAAGTAAAACATATTAACAGTACCAGGAAGGGTATTTTGCGAAGATAAGAAACCATTCAAAAGGCACAATTTCACCAATAGCATCCCATATTCCTGTGGTTGGGTTCAAGGCCATCAACTGGCCCCAGGACTTATATGCCCCAAGCTGGTCAAGTGGAAATTCCTTCGACAAATGTAAAAAGTAAAACATACTAGGAGCACTGGCAAGGGTATGTGGCAGGGTGTGTGGAAAGTCCTAGAAGGGGTGTATATCTCACCCAGAGTCCTCAGCCGGGTGAGATAAAAGACATCCAGAAAGCTGCATTCGTTTCAGCAGGATGTAGTTTGCTGAAGCTTTTGGTTTTGATTCTCTTCTTGGCTGGATTTATTTGGACTGGTGGGTAGGTTGTTAGTGGGACCTACCAGTCCCCACCCTTGCTCCAGCAAGTTGGTGGACCTGTCTTTAGTGAAAAAACATGATGTCCCTGTGTTTGGTGAAAGTATAGGTGAATAAAAACCTATGTTTCGTTAGAGCCCAGAGGAACAGGTGTTTATTTTGAAGTGACCTTACGTGGATCCTTACAAGTCATCTTGTATTGGACACAAAATAAACGTTATTTTGAACTTTTTAACCAGCTGTCTTCAGTGAAGTCTGTCATTGCCGATCCCACCACATGTACAGATCCCAACAGGTATTACAAAGATAAAGAACCATTCAAAAGGCACAATTTTACCTATAGCACCCCATTTTCCAGTGGTTTGGATCAAGGTGCTCAAGGTGCTCAACTGGCCCCAGGACTTATATGCCCTGAGCTTGTCATGTGACAAACAAAAAAACTAAAACATACGAAGAGTACCGGCAAGGGTATTATGAAAATAAAGAACCATTCGAAAGGGGACAATTTCACCAATAGCATCCTACTTTCCAATGGTTTGGTCAAGATACTCAACTGGCCACAGGTCTTATATGTCCTGAGCTGGACAAGTAGTTGATTCCTATGACAAAAGTCAAAAGTAAAACATTCTATAGGTACCTGCAAGGTATGAAGAAAAAGAACTAAAAGCTACAATTTTACCTACAGAATCCCCCTTTCCAATGGTTTGGTCAAGGTTCTCAGCTGGACCCAGGATTTATATACCCCGAGCAGGTCAAGTGATTGATTCTCACGACAAACAACAAAAGTAAAACATAAGAATACCGGTAAGGGAATTACGGAGAGATGTGGAAACACAAGGCAGTTTGGTGGTTAGCAACGGGAATCAGACATTGGCAGGTCGATGAGTAGGCCATAGACTCTGGCGAGGTGAGTAAATTATAACTTCTGGTCTTGTTGCTGCAACAGTGTTCTTTCTTTATTGGACTATCACTTTACAGATCTGTTTTTGTGAGGGACACGTGATTCATGTTGAGTCATGTAGTCGATTATCAAAGTCGTCAACAGTGCACCATGTCCGTGTCCTGCATTCCTGAGCACAATGCACCTAAAATAAAAGGTTTTGAGTCCAGTCGCATGTTGGGGTAATACCCTGTACAAGTATCTGGATTATTCTTTATCTGGAAAACCAATGTTGAGAGAACATAGAAGGATTTCTGATAGTCCACTTTTTTGTATCCCGAGCATATGCCATAGATAGTGAATGGGGTGCTGGTCATGTACTGTATGCACACTGCCACTGCTACTAATAGTATAAAAAAAAGTACAAAAGTAAAAGAAAATCTAAAAAAAAAAAAACATAAAATTTTTATGTATCAAAATAAACAATTAAAAATAAACATAACTGGTATAGCTGTGTCTGACAATGTCCAAACTATTAAAATAAAAAAAACTGTTTGCCTTTGCGGTGAATGCCCTGGAGCTTAATACAGGATGTAACTCAGGATCAGTACAGGATAAGTAATGTAATGTATGTACACAGTAACTGCACCAGCAGAATAGTGAGTGCAGCTCTGGAGTATAATACAGGATGTAACTCAGGATCAGTACAGGATAAGTAATGTAATGTATGTACACAGAGACTCCACCAGCAGACAAGTGAGTGCAGCTCTGGAGTATAATACAGGATGTAACTCAGGATCAGTACAGGATAAGTAATGTAATGTATGTACACAGTAACTGCACCAGCAGAATAGTGAGTGCAGCTCTGGAGTATAATACAAGATGTAGCTCAGGATCAATACAGGATAAGTAATGTATGTACACAGTGACTACACCAGCAGAATAGTGAGTGCAGCTCTGGAGTATAATATTGTCACAGCGCGGTGTGGGAGGATAACTCCACACCGACCACAAGAGGGAAGGGAAAAGGTACTAGGCCTGGAAACTAGGGAAAGGGGGAAAGGTCACCACCTAGTGAATCCCTAACCCAAGCCCTGACTACTATAAGTATGAACAGACCTTGATGGTAGGAATGTTCATATGCTGTAACCTAGGGCCCTATCTGACCCTAAAGGGCCCTGGAAATAGTGTCAGGAAAAGAAATGACCTGTTCCTTCCCAGCTGAAGGAACAGGAGGCTCCCTCAGGCCTAATACCAAAAGGTAGGGGAAAACCATGAACAAGAAATAGGGAAAAGACACTTAACTCCAAAATATGCAGACGAGCAGGAACTCAGAGGAGAACCAGATATCAGCTCTTCACAACCAAAAGGAGCTATCAACTGCATAGCATTATGGGTGAGGCCAGACTAAATAGAGGAGTAGGAATTACCACTTAAGCTACACCTGAGATCAGAGATGTGGTCATACCAAGCAACAACACAGAAGAGTGAAATCAGAGAGGCTGTCAGATCACATCACGTGCAGCCAGTCTCCTAGATTTTCTGACCCCTGTCACAGGAGAGACCATGACAAATATATTATATAACCAGAATCAGAACTGGATAAGTAATGTAAAGGGGGCAAATACTTATCCCCAACATACTGTATAATTTTCTATCTATTCTTGTCCATTAGATTTCTTCTTTATATTCTAAGACAGGCAAAGAAAGAAATGTCTGATAACTCTGGGTTATTGTGATTCTGCTGATACATGTATTAGAATAACGAGCCCCTCCATGGCTTTAATTAGGGAATTTTCCCTTTGCCCCATCAATAAAGTAGCATGAAGAGGGAATTTTACAAGACATTCTACCTTTGCCGCTTTCAAAGATTTGAATAGAGGGTTTAATAGACATTCTTTCCGCTGGATTCCTGCGGTTTATTTCATGTTTACATCTTTGGGCTTACAAAAAAAAAATTTTTTGAATTTAATTTCCTTCCTTTTGTCATAATGTTCTAGGAATCAGAGCGACAACGCATTCAGTGTGGATGCGAAGACGGAGAAAATTCACATTAGCCGTTCAAGGCATTTCCAAAATGTTCCAGAGGGTTTTTCTTTTTGATTAAGAGCGGCAGCGAGTGACCTTCATCCCATCCTCATTTCTTTGTTATTATTTTCTAGACGCGGCTCCATTATTCAGCCGCCTATTTTAGTAAGGACCCTTTCTGTTAGGATCGAGTCAATACTTCATAATGCCGGATCTCCGACCTCTCAGCACTGCTACAGTAATCAACGTACATAAATCTATTGTGAAAATTTTTGTACACTAAGCCATTCCTCTAACTCCGTCCAATAGCCCAATCCTCTTAATGGCCCCAAATAGAAAGAGGACCACACACACACACATAACACGAGTACCCCCTTAGTGTGCCAACATGGTAAAAATGTCCCTTTAGTGCCCCTAAAACAATACGCTCCCCTAAGCGCCCCACACACAATAGAATGCCCCCTAAGTGCCCCTTCACTCCATGCATAGTATACAGCCCCCATAGGTTCCCCCCATACAGAATCATGCCATATAAGTGTCCCACACAAAGAATGAGGCCCCCATACAGTAAGTACCTGCACACAGTATGAAGTCCTATAAATGCCCCTGAAGAGTATTAGAACCTATCACTGCCCTCACATGGTACTGTATGCTGCCCCCATAAGTGTACCTCCACATAGTATGAGGCCACATATATGACCCCACACAGTATGAGGCCCCATAAGTTCCCACACACAGTGTGAAGCCCCATAAGTTCCTCCCACATAATATGAGGCCCCGATACACAGTGATACCCCCTTAGATTGAATACTCATCTATCCCAATGACTGCTCTGGTCTCCGGTCTACGCCTATGGCTCGGCACGGCAGGCACGATGACTTTACTGTAATGTGCCTGCCTGTCCAGAACCACCAACAGCAGAGGGACTGCACATACAGTTGAATTCAGAACATGCAGGAGCCCTCCCAGGACAGAGGATAAAATTCGGGACTGTTTCGTAGACTCTAGGATGGCTATATGACATGCTTATTGTCAATGGACCCTTCTAACAAATAGGGATTCCTAAAGCAGATAATTCTAAAACCTAGGCTAAGACAGGCCGATGAGAGGACAAAAAGATCCTGCAGAGACTTCAAGTTCTGACATAATCAGGACACTTAACCACACCCATGAGGAGCTAACAGTAGTTGTTTTCTGCCTGGGTCTGTCATCTGGTGGAGTTGTGAAGATTTTATAGTGTCTGAGATTACAATATAAAGGACAAGTACATTACCCCAGAAGGACTATTGCAAAGAGGTTGTCCAGGTTCAGAGCTGAACCCGGTCATAAGTACCCTCTCACTCATTTAGCCTGTATGACTGGTGGGGAACCAGTGACATAATGGACTTCTCATGGATATGCTAGGCGGAGGCTTCCACCTAACAGTGACGTCACCAAGACAAATGGGCCGTCTTTAGTGCTGCCGGAGGCTATTTTACAGGCTAGGACAGCACTAAAGACCGCTCATTAGTGTTGGTGACGTCACCAGATTCAGCTCTGAACGGGGACAACCCCTTTAACACTTTGCAATAGTCCTTCTGGGGTAATGTACCTGTCCTCTATATTGTAATCTCAGACAAAAATTAATGCAATGTTTATTGAATGTATTGGATAGGTTATCAGCATCTGATCGGTGGGGGTCTGACACCCCCGACAATTGCATGATTTTCCTATATTATGACGTAAAGTCATGATTTTATGAAAGACACGGAGGCGATTATTGCTTAACCCTTTCTTTACTGAAACCACATAGCAGCAAAGAGAAAAAAGAAATACAAACGGTAACCATGACAATAATTCCTCCCCAGTGTCCCTGTATATATGGACCCTCTCAACTGGGATCCTCCTCTTTCTTTGTGATCTTGACACCAACTAGACGAAACGCCCAAACTGTTGATAACCGGAACTCCATCCAACACAATGACGGAAGAAATGGTGCAATCTGAACTTGCTAGACCTCAACCGTTGCGTAGCAACCGAAGAAAACTGGAACACTGGTGGAGATATGTAATATTCTGCTCCCCGCAACAAGTATTTTCAACCTGTGGAGAAAAGGAGAAGAACAGGCCTTGTGTAAACGTGTCTGAGACTGCGGTAAATCGTATCTAAACTGTTGAAGAAGATAACAACGTAAAACATAAATAGAAACTAAACTGTTGAGATATGTAACAACGTAAACCAATCATATGCAACAAATACCAATATACTTAAAGGAAAGAAAACAATAAGTGGGCGGGTGTCTTGTGGGGCAATACTCGCCTCCGTGTCTTTCATAAAATCATGACTTTACGTCATAAAATAGGAAAATCATGCAATTTTATATCAAGACACAGAGGCTCCAATTGCAAGTTTAAAGTCGAGCTACCACCGAAGAAAAGGCATGAGACTCAGGTCGAAAATAAAATTCCCGGAAGGTGGAAACTCAAGACCAATCCACCAATTTCATTCCTCTCCAATAGGAATCTAGTCGTCTCCGAAACACCTGTGATGTCCCAGGAACCCCCGATACTCTGCATGCCAGGAGTCGCAAGGATCTTTCCTGAAGCAGAGGATGAGGTTGGTTGGATGGACCCATGAGGAGTTCCAGGTAAGAGGGTAGAAGAAGGGGTTCCCCCACGAGCAGTTCCAACAACTGGGGAAACCAGGATTGGGTTGTCCAAAAATGGTAAAATCAGAACCAGGTCGGCTGACTGACGGCGATTCTGGACTAACACCCAAGGGATCAGCGCGAAAGGTGGGAACGCGTACATAAGGGATCCTGTCCACTGTTGGAGAAAGGCGTCCACTGCTTCTGCCTCCGGGTCCGGCCGCCAACTGTAGAATCTGGGTAGTTGGGTGTTCAACCGTGACGCGAATAGATTGATGGAGAATAGTACCCAAAGAGACGAGATGGTAGAGAACATTGTCCCGTCTAGTTTCCAATCGCTGGAGTCGGAAAGATATCGTGAACTCCAGTCGGCGAGGGTATTGTGGAGGCCTGGGAGGTATTCCGCTACTACTGTGATGTCGTTGGCCAAGCAGAAGGTCCAAAAATCCTTTGCCAGATGAGTTAAAACGGTGGAATGAGTGCCGCCCATGCAGTTGACATACCGGACCGCTGATACATTGTCCATGCAGAGTCTGATGCAAGCTTTGACTGTGCCATTGACGAAACTCCGTATCGCGAAGGACACTGTGAGGAGTTCCAAGGCGTTGATATGGAGCTGGGATTTGTCCACCGACCATGGGCCTCCGGTGGAGACCCCATTGCAATGCAACCGTGAAGACTGGCGTCCGACTCTACGATCAGGTCCGGTTGGGGCCCAAGGATCGCTTTGCCATTCCATACAGTGAGATTGTGGATCCACCACGTTAGCTCGTGTCTGGTTTCCCTGTCCAATGTGAGCACATCGGCGTAAGATGCCCCCGCTCGGAGGTGAGCGATTTTGAGGCATTGTAGAGCTCGATAGTGCAAAGGTGTCGGGAAAATAGTTTGAATGGAAGAAGCTAACAGGCCAATTATTCGAGCCAGATGTCGAAGGGAAATTTGAGGAAGAGCAAGGGTGTGACGTACCTCCTTGCGAATAGCCCGGACCTTCATCTGAGGGAGGCTGAGAGTTTGTCCGATCAAATCTATGGTGAAACCCAGAAATTCCATGGAAGTGGACGAACTCAAACAGGATTTCTCTCTGTTGATGATAATAAACCCCAGACTGGCGAGGAGCGACATGGACATCTTCAAATGTTCCTGAAGGACGGAAGGACTTTGGGCCATGAAAAGGATATCGTCCAGATAGATGATTAATCGTACCCCCCTGCTGCGAAGCCAGGCCACCACTGGGCGGATCAGCTTGGTGAAGCACCACGGGGCGGAAGAGAGGCCGAATGGTAGGCACGTGAAGCGCCAGACCTGACCATTCCAACAGAACCGGAGTAAATCTCTGGAAGCGGGTGCTACCGGAACCGTTAGGTAGGCATCCTTGAGATCCAACTTCACCATCCAGTCCCCTGGGAGAAGCATGTCTCTTAGGAGATGAATGCCTTCCATTTTGAAATGGCGGTAACGAATGAAGGCGTTCAGGGCTTTGAGATTTATCACAGGCCACATCTGGCCCCTTTATTTTGCACCAAGAAGATGCTGCTGATAACTCCTGTGTGTAAACGGGAGGCTAGTTCTATTGCCCCTTTCTGGTACAGTGCCGTCAGTTCCGTGTGGATAAGGATCATAGGGTGTGGGAGAGGCAGGTTTACGGGGGAGGTTACGAGGTCTATCTGAATGCCTCTGACTGTTGACAGTACCCAGGGGTCGGAGGTGATCTTTGACCAAACATGAGAAAAGAGATGGATTCTGCCCCCTACGCAAATAACAGATGAATTCAGAAGAGGATGAGAACTTACCGTATGGTCGTCTGGAAGCCGGATTTCCTCTGAAGCCTCTGGATCGGCCTGCTCCGCCTCGGGAAGGGAAAAATGAAGGTTGGTGCCGTTGGTCCTGCAGAGATGCTCTGTGCGCAAAGGAGCCTCGACCCGAACCTCGGGTCTGAAAAGATGACCGGCCGGACAGACGGCCCCTTGAACTGCCGGCCCTGGAGGAAAAACGGTTGTTGAACACCTTGCGCATAGAGGACTGCTCTTTGTCTAGGGCCATAAAGGCACCCACAAATTTGCCTAATTCTTTGATGAAAGAATCACCAAATAGAAGATCTTGGGCGTCTTTGCCCGTCTCGGTCAACGCCAGATAAGACAGCTTGGGGTCGATCTTCATAAGGATCGCCTTGCGTCTTTCGATAGCTAAGGACGTATTAATGTTCCCCGCAATACAGAGGGCTCTTTGAACCCATCCTCTCAGTTCATCAGGGTCAACTTGCTCGCCGGTTGTTTTAGCGGACTCCGCCATATCAAAGATTTTTGCTAAAGGACCTGTTATGTCCAGTAGCTTGTCTTGGCAGGCCCGTAGGGCTGAGTCTAAACCTCTACGGGGGTTAAAACCAGTTTTAGCCAAAAATGGTACCACCTTAGGATCTACCACAGGGGTCTCACAGACCTTATTGGGGATAAGTGGCCGTGGGCACTCTGCCCGCAATTTACTGCGGGATTCCTTACTGAGGGGCTTACGGATCATAGCCTCCAGATAACGTGCCACATGAGTGGCGGGAAGCCACTCAGAGGATCGAGGGTGGTGCAGTGTGTCTGGATCAAATAAGGGTTCACCCGTCGGATCTGTAAGAGAAGCAGATGGACCCAAGGGCAAATCAGGGTTTGAACTAGCAGGCAGCAAACCTGAAGGGGGTTCCCTTTTGTTGTAGGATCCACCCTGATATCCACCATATATGGACTCCAATTGTGCCTCCTCCTCGGACTCTCTATCAGAGTCAGAACCAGACTCGGGCTGCGTTTGTTCCGATTTCCAGAGCCGTGTTTTTTCTGCCTGGCGCGGACAGGCTCGTTTGTGCGATCTAAGCCCGCTATCATGGGATGGAGCAGAGCCATCATTCATTTGGATTCTGGAGGCATATGTAGGTGGCATTGGTGGCAGGTTTAACCCTTGGCTAACAGAAGGAGGCTGAGCTATCAAAGCTTGTGATATAGATTGAGTGAGGGCTGTGGACATAGAGCCCATGGCCATCATAATCGCTTTAGATATGGATTGCTGTAATTCCAAAGCCTGGGCCTCTGATGAGGAAAGATTGGTTTCCCTTATGGGAGGGGATGAAGAATGGCCCCTGGATGGATTGTCCTGCATGGCTAGGGCAGGGAGGGAGATGCTGTCTGTGTGCTGGTGAGACATAGGGCGGTTGCTGGCGGGAGTAGGTCACCCCAGGCCAAAAGAGGAAGGTATATATGAAAAAATATGCCTATTAGGTGAAAAAAACGGGAGCAGGGTGAGCGAGCCAACAGAGTAATACCTGGCAGACTCCGAGATGCACTGGCGCCCGAGATATCACAATATCTCGGGCGCGCTGTGAGACAGGAAGCGGGGAGTGGCCCAGCCAGTGCGCACGAAAGTACTGGCCGGGGCACTATACCTCCCGCAAACCCGCGTGAATACGCGAGATCTCAGGCCAGTGGAGAAGAAAAAATGGCGTCCGAGAATCTTGCGTGAGAACGCGAGACCTCGGGGCCCGGCGAGCGGCGCAGAGGAGAAGGGAAAGAAGATGGAGTTCCAGGCAAGATGGCGCCCGTACTCAGACGGGGAGGACAGAGGTAACTAAGTTGTGGGGGGGGGGGGGCCTGTGGAGCCGCAGCTGTTGTAGGAAAACGGCGAGGGGAAACACCCCCCCCACGCAAAAGGGAAGGAAGGAGCTTCCGATAAAGGTGTAGGGAATACAGAAACTGTGGGACAAAAATTATATACCCTTAACTATAATAACATTATATAGTGTAAATGAACTAACTAAAGTCCCCTAAGCTACCCCATGTATATACCACAATTGTATGAGTGGGAAAACAATAAAGGTAGCAGATGGGGACAAATGCCAAGAGAAAATAACAAGAGTGTACTTATCTGGAGTGGCAGCAGCAAAGAAAGAGAAGGATCCCAGTTGAGAGGGTCCATATATACAGGGACAATGGGGAGGAGTTATTGTCATGGTTACCGTTTGTATTTCTTTTTTCTCTTTGCTGCTATGTGGTTTCAGTAAAGAAAGGGTTAAGCAATAGGAGCCTCCGTGTCTTGATATAAAATCAGCTGTTTGAGAAGGCCCTGGAACTCCTGTGTGCACTGCAGTCTTCTCACTGCTTACCCTAGGCCAGTGACCTCACGACCATCGGTCACATGTCCTAGTCTCAGCTCAGCCCTATTCAAGTGAATAGGACTGAGCTGTGCCAAGGCCATGTGACCGATGGTCAGACCCCACCAATTAGATGCTGATGACCTATCCAGAGGATAGGTTATCAGTTGCAATGAGTCAAATAACTTTAAATGTTGTAATTTATGTGTATGAGCTTAGTAGCATTGTATGGACAACATATGGTTAATATTTAGGAAAATTATGTTAGGTTGTCAGAGGATAAGCCAGGTCCACCCCCTTACTAGTTAGTATTGAAAATCTGAAAAGTCTGGCCTGGTAGTGCAAGGGAGAAGACGTACAGCTCCTGCACAACTTGGCCCAAATTCAGAGAACACTAATTTCTGAGCCTACAATTACCGTAGAAATAACCCACCTATTAAGGGACCCTCAAAAACAGAAAGACCAGACATCTAAGAAGGTCTATAATGTAAAAGGCCGTGCATGCTTCAGACAGCAAGCTATTGCACTCGTTTGAGGCAGAAAGGCTTTTGCTGCTGTGGAAGGGAATATTACAAAATAAATCTCACCACACTTTAAGACGGATTTGCCACTCGTTTCTGAATGTCTGCCCTCCCCCCAGTCTTGGAATCACAAAAATGTAATGGAGCTGTTACAAACTCCCCTGTCCGGGCCCCAGCGGCGCAATCCTCAGTTTGGGCATGGCCGTGCCGGGAGAGACACCCTGCTGAGCCACGTCCCCTTAGTAACAGGATGCAAGGCTCTGCTTCTCCCTGCAGCAGGCGTGTGCTGGAGGAGAATAGCAGTGGTCCGATTGCTTGGCTGCTCTATTACTGTGAGCTAGTGTTTCTGGATAATGGAGCGCCAAGTCATGGACCTATCAGGTTCTGATCCAGGGACCTGGAACCCCTTCCTGGCCATACACCAGAGCCAGTGATAGTCTTTGTTTGGCTCGCTAGCTAGGTTCCCTGTTCCCTATTCCTGCATTGCTGATTGATTCCTCTGTGTCTCTGACCCCGGCTTGTCTTCTGACCACTCTCTGTCTCACGTTTTGTTACTGCGTAGCCCGTGTGGTCCTGACATGTTTCTGACGACTCTGGTATTGTGTTTGTCTGTCTTTGTTTTATAGTCCATCTCTGCACTTATATTCTGTAGCGTAGGGACCGTTGACCAGTTGCGGTCTAGCTATCTAGGGCTTGTACTGCAAGTAGGTAGGGAAAGAGGGCTGGGTTCTAGCCTTAGGGCTCCCTGTCCTTGTCTGTCCCTACCTACAGGTGTTACAGGAGCAAAATAAATGACAATAAACACATTTTGTGATTACTAATTAAATTAGACTGTTGCTGTTATCCCAATGTCCTGGTATATAGAGATGTATCTGTAGATGCTAGTGTATTTTATATGAATACTAATGAAGGTTTTTAGTTAGAAAAATTGTCAGGTTTCAGTCTCCCATAGAGAAGGTCATGAGTTCGAGACCAGGTGGTAACAATTTAAAAGTAGAGACTGAATACATATGAAACATATAGGGGTGTCCCTATACACTGTCAGAATGTTTGGAGATACCCCCAGGGATGACTCTGTATATGGAAATAGACATATATGGAGTCAGGCAGGGGACTGGGCAGAGGTGTAGCTCCCGAGTCAAGGATTCATTGTTTTACTCAGCATGATCAAACCTACCAAGCATTGTGGCTGGTTTCATAGGTCTGATCATCCTGACTGATGCTCTTTCAAGACGTATTCTAGTCTATCGATCTATCCACTATCTTTTCCTGTGATATGTTTAGAGCAGTCACCCCATATAGCCTACAGAACAACATTAATGACTGCGCTCTTCCTATAATGAGATGGTCCTCAGATCCTCCTGAATGTTTTATTAAAAAGAATATGTTTTCCATACAACCTACGAGTGCTGAGCGTTGCGGCGGCTGCTGTGCCCAAGGGTTCATTAGCGGCTGCATTATGGCTAATGGCCAGTGTACAAGGTGCAATCAAAGTCTAACAGAATATTCAATGAATCTGCATTAAAGGAGCCGGAAAAACGCAGATGAAAGGAGGACTATAAAGTTTACAAGCAACATATGGGCGAATCTCTCACTGAGACAGATACTCGTGAGTCTACATGAGTCAGTTTCATAGTCCACCATCCAGACACAGGTGGCCCCTTCATTACACACCTGGTCTCAGCCCAGACCATATCCAGGCGCTTAGCAGAAGGAAACTGGTGTCATAGCGCCCATTATGTGCCCTGCCTGTGCCCAGCCTCCGTCGCCTTCATTTGCAGTGCTACAGACTAGAACAGTATTGTCTATAGCAGAGATGCCCAACCTGCGGCCCTCCAGCTGTTGCAAAACTACAACTCCCGGCATGCCCGGACAGCCTAGAGCTATCAGCCTACAGCAAGGCATGATGGGAGTTGTAGTTTTGCAACAGATGGAGGGCCGCAGGTTGAGCATGCCTGGTCTATAGTGAGGAAACCGGGTTCTGTTTGGGATGCCACGATGGTCAGATTGGAGTATGGAGGCCTCATGGTGAGCGATTCAATCCTGCCTTTGCTGTGGAGTGACACTGCCCCAACTGCTGGTGTGATGATCTGGGGAGCTATCACATACGACAGTCGGTCACCCCTAGTAGTGATACGAGGGACACTAACAGCTCAGCGATATGTACAGGATATCCTGTAGCCAAATGTGTTCCTCTTATGGCAGGATAATGCTCGCCTGCACAAAGCAAGGGTTTCCGGGGAAGGTCTCCTCCAGATTACACTTCCTTGACTGCCCAGTCATCAGATTTATCACCAATCCAACATTTATGGGACTGCTGGGAGGCCAGCAATGAGTGTGGAGGATCTACAGGCCCAGCTGTGATATCTGTGGGCAAATGTGCCGCAGGATACCATACAGTACCTGTATGCTTCTATGTCCAACCGTATCTCATCTTTTATCCAGGCTAGAGGCCGTATCTGATCTTGTATCCAGGCTAAAGGCTATATCTCATCTTTTATCCAGGCTAGAGGCCGTATCTGATCTTGCATCCAGGCTAAAGGCTATATCTCATCTTGTATCCAGGCTAGAGGCCATATCTCATCTTGTATCCGGGCTAGAGGCAGTATCTCATCTTGTATCCAGGCTAGAGGCCGTATCTGATCTTGTATCCAGGCTAGAGGTCGTATCTCATCTTGTATCCAGGCTAGAGGCCGTATCTGATCTTGTATCCAGGCTAGAGGTCATATCTCATCTTGTATCCAGGTTAGAGGCTGTATCTCATCTTGTATCAAGGCCAGAGGCTGTATCTCATCTTGTATCCAGGATAGAGGCAGTATCTCATCTTGTATCCAAGCTAGAGGCCATATCTGATCTTGTATCCAGGCTAGAGGCCGTATCTCATCTTGTACCCAGGCTAGAGGTCATATCTTATCTTGTATCCAGGTTAGAGGCTGTATCTCATCTTGTATCAAGGCCAAAGGCCGTATCTCATCTTGTATCCGGGCTAGAGGCCGTGTCTCATCTTGTATCTGGGCTAGAGGCCATATCTCATCTTGTATCCAGGCTAGAGGCTGTATCTCATCTTGTATGCAGGCTAGAGGCCATATCTCATCTTGTATCCAGGCTAGAGGCTGTATCTCATCTTGTATCCGGGCTAGAGGCCGTATCTCATCTTATATCCAGGCTAGAGGCCGTATCTTATCTTGTATCGGGGCTAGATGTGGCCGAACAGGATTTTAGAGCCTCCTATCAGTTGTACAGTTTCCCCAATAATCTTCTCCTTCCTCCAATATTGGAATCTCTTCCATTTCTCATCATTATAGTCACACAGAGAAATCTTCATTCCAACATCTGGTGCAGGATTTTCTTTGTCAATAATTGTATCAGTCTTTCTGGGGTTCTGGATTCCGGAGAATTACTTGTTAAATCTTGGGGGTGTCGCAGCAACACAACAAACCCCCTATGTCTTGAGACCATCCTCAGCGTCTGCAGGCTGATTACAACAGAAATCCAATTAACTGGAGGAAGATTAAAGGAGCATTTAAGGAGAGTGATGGGAAGCGTTTCCATTCGATGATCTTTCTAGTTTGTGATTCCAGCTTCTCGGAAGGAACTGATTATAAAGACGAGTGGATTGAGGGCGCCGCTTCCTCCTCTCTGCTGTCAGATTAGCGGATCTATTCCAGCTTTACAGCTCAACACATCGAATTAGTGAAACACTGGAACTGTCAGATGCGATTATCTAGGGTGAGGTTAGAAAAGGACAGCACATGGGGAGAAGCAGCACCTAAACAGCACAAGCAACTCCAAGATAAGGGTCTAGATCATTAAAGACAAATGTATACAGCCACCACTAGGGGGAGCTCATTGGAAACAGATTTACACAGAGTCATATTTACCTGCTCCCCAACACTCAGGTCTGTAGGTCCCATGCTGTCTGGACTTCTGGAACCCACAGGTAAACTTCCTGCACAGACAGGGGTCAGGTGCGCCACTGCAGTGAACGATTGGCTGTAGCAGTGATGTGTGCCCAAGCTGTCACTGCCGTGTTATTGGCTGTAGTGGCGCACGTGATTCCCATCATGCGAGGACCTAAGTGCAGTGAAGACAGTGCAGGATGGAACTGAACAGCAGGGAGCCAGCAAGTATGCTTCACCTGACAGGTCCTGCTGGGTGGTGCGGAGTCATTTTAAAAAACAATGGAAAAGTTTTGAAAAGTGCATAAAGTACGATAATAACCAAATGGTAAGTGAACTGTCGGTATACGGTATATATCGTGAGACAAGTAATACTGGGGTGATACAAAATAACAATCAGTCATTGTAAGGTTATTATGAATTAATACTTGGCAACGCCTTCTATATGGCGCATATCTCTCCACCACGTGCACCATTATCCGGGCCGTGTCCGCGGTGTCCGTAAGACATGAAGTGTGCGTGATAATATACGCAGTTCACGTCATCACGGAGCAGTGAGACGTATTGGTATATAGTGCAATAGATCGCATTATATATGGAGAGCCAACATGGGACTACAGTCGTGGCCAAAAGTTTTGAGAATTACATAAATATTGGGAATTGGAAAAGTTGCTGCTTAAGTTTTTATAATAGCAATTTGCATATACTCCAGAATGTTATGAAGAGTGATCAGATGAATTGCATAGTCCTTCTTTGCCATGAAAATTAACTTAATCCCAAAAAACCTTTCCACTGCATTTCATTGCTGTCATTAAAGGACCTGCTGAGATCATTTCAGTAATCGTCTTGTTAACTCAGGTGAGAATGTTGACGAGCACAAGGCTGGAGATCATTATGTCAGGCTGATTGGGTTAAAATGGCAGACTTGACATGTTAAAAGGAGGGTGATGCTTGAACTCATTGTTCTTCCATTGTTAACCATGGTGACCTGCAAAGAAATGCGTGCAGCCATCATTGCGTTGCATAAAAATGGCTTCATAGGCAAGGATATTGTGGCTACTAAGATTGCACCTCAATCAACAATTTATAGGATCATCAAGAACTTCAAGGAAAGAGGTTCAATTCTTGTTAAGAAGGCTTCAGGGCGTCCAAGAAAGTCCAGCAAGCGACCAGGATCGTTTCCTAAAGAGGATTCAGCTGTGGGATCGGAGTGCCACCAGTGCAGAGCTTGCTCAGGAATGGCAGCAGGCAGGTGTGAGCGCATCTGCACGCACAGTGAGGCGAGGACTTTTGGAAGATGGCCTGGTGTCAAGAAGGGCAGCAAAGAAGCCACTTCTCTCCAAAAAAAAACATCAGGGACAGTTTGATCTTCTGCAGAAAGTTTGGTGAATGAACTGCTGAGGACTGGGGCAAAGTCATATTCTCCGATGAAGCCTCTTTCCGATTGTTTGTGGCATCTGGAAAAAGGCTTGTCCGGAGAAGAAAAGGTGAGCGCTACCATCAGTCCTGTGTCATGCCAACAGTAAAGCATCCTGAGACCATTCATGTGTGGGGTTGCTTCTCATCCAAGGGAGTGGGCTCACTCACAATTTTGCCCAAAAACACAGCCATGAATAAAGAATGGCACCAAAACACCCTCCAACATCAACTTCTTCCAACAATCCAACAACAGTTTGGTGAAGAACAATGCATTTTCCAGCACGATGGAGCACCGTGCCATAAGGCAAAAGTGATAACTAAGTGGCTCGGGGACCAAAACGTTGACATTTTGGGTCCATGGCCTGGAAACTCCCCAGATCTTAATCCCATTGAGAACTTGTGGTCAATCCTCAAGAGGCGGGTGGACAAACAAAAACCCACTAATTCTGCCAAACTCCAAGAAGTGATTATGAAAGAATGGGTTGTTATCAGTCAGGAATTGGCCCAGAAGTTGATTGAGAGCATGCCCAGTCGGATTGCAGAGGTCCTGAAAAAGAAGGGCCAACACTGCAAATACTGACTCTTTGCATAAATGTCATGTAATTGTCGATAAAAGCCTTTGAAACGTATGAAGTGCGTGTAATTATATTTCACTACATCACAGAAACAACTGAAACAAAGATCTAAAAGCAGTTTAGCAGCAAACTTTGTGGAAACTAATATTTGTGTCATTCTCAAAACTTTTGGCCACGACTGTACACAGAACATTACTGCAGGAATTAATAGCATAAGGGGTAGAGCAGAAAATATCATTTGAAATATACATGATTGTAGTACGATTATATCATGTTACGCCTCATGCACACGACCGTTCCGTTTTTTGCGGTCCGCAAACCGAGGATCCGCAAAAAACTGAAGCCTCCCGTGTGCATATTTTGCAGCCCCATTGAAGTGAATGGGTCCGCATCTGAGCCGCAAAAACTGCTTCTCGGAAGCGGACCAAAGCAATGATCGTGTGCATGAGGCCTTACTCATATATTAAAGGGTTTCTATCACTTCGTTTGACATAATTAGCTGTCAGACACTAGTGATCCGCTAGTGTCTGCTCTAACAAACCATCCTAATATAATAGGTTTTGGGGCAGCCGTTTCGCTAAAAAAAGAACTTATATCTATATGCTAATGAGCCTCTAGGTGCTATGGGGGCGTCATTAGCATCTAGAGGCTCCGTCTACCTTCATAAACTGCCGCCGCCCAGAGCGTCCCTCCAGCCCGCCCATCTCCTGCTGAATGCGATCCTCCCCGTGCGCGTCTCTGTTCGGCGCAGGCGCAGTGAATGTCTGACCGCTTCCCTGCTCAGACATCTCCACTGCGCCTGCGCCGATGACGTCATAGTGCTCCGAGGAACAGGCGCAGTGGAGATGTCTGAGCAGGGAAGCGGTCAGACATTCACTGCGCATGCGCCGAACAGAGACGCGCACGGGGAGGATCGCATTCAGCAGGAGATGGGCGGGCTGGAGGGACGCTCTGGGCGGCGGCAGATTATGAAGGTAGACGGAGCCTCTAGATGCTAATGACGCCCCCATAGCACCTAGAGGCTCATTAGCATATAGATATAAGTTCTTTTTTTAGCTAAACGGCTGCCCCAAAACCTATTATATTAGGATGGTTTGTTAGAGCAGACACTAGCGGATCGCTAGTGTCTGACAGCTAAATGTGTCAAACGAAGTGATAGAAACCCTTTAAACATACATGCTCGAAACGGATACTGTCGTCATATAATAGCAATGATTGATAAAATAGTGAAAGTGATCGTCAAGGTGATTAAATAAAATCTAAATATTTGTTATAAAAAAGAAAAAGTGATAAAAACTAAAGTACAGTAGTGAGGTGAAAATTGTGTGTAATGGATTACTAATAAATGATTTATTTTGTGGATATAGCAATTAATGATTTTATATCAGGACACGGAGGCTCATATTGCTTAACTCTTTCTTTACTGAAACAACAGCAGCAAAGAAGACAATCAGAAAACATTTCTCCAATGAGGATATAAGTCCCTCCCCTTAGTCCCACATATAGGGACCTCCTTCATATCTGAACTTCCTCTTTCTTTGCTGCTGCTGTTCAGTTAAGTACCCCACCACAGTCCTCCGGGGCTGTGGGTGGGAATTTGCCTGATTATATGGGAATTTGTAGGTTTATATAACTTATATTTGTTATATTTAGACTGTCGCTCCTCCCTTTGGGGATTGGACTTTTATTGGGTTGTTTTTCACCTCCTTTTCTTTTCTTATCTTCCCCTTTTTGTTTCTGTATCTTTTTTCAGTAGTTTCCTAAGTTTTTCCCTTCTACCCTTCCTGGGAGGTAAGTTTTTCTCCCTCCGGTTCAGGTCAGAGCGGTCTCTCCGGTGCCCGGGTCTTACCTGGTCCCACTGTGGGTCCCGCGTTTCTTCCTGCGGTCGCGGTTGCCGGGCGCCATCTTTTCTTCATCTTCTTCACCTTGTCTCCTTCTTCTTGCGATCCTAGTATCGCGAGAGTTCGGCGGCCATCTTGGATTGCGCCCGAAGTCTCGCTATCGCGGGATCTCGGGCACGCTCTCTCTGCCTGCACCAGTGAGGGCCATGTTGGCCAATTTAGACTCAATCGGCGGCCCTGTTTCAGGGGCCGTTGGGTCAACCGCACCCTCTGGTCGTCTCCGACTCTTTGCGCCTGCTGGCCTGCAGGAGTTCGGGAATTCCAGTCAACTCTCGGATGTTTCGTTCGGAGACGGCTAGATTCCTTCTGGAGAGCGCATGGGCCCCCGGGACCAGAAGAGCTTACAGGTCTGCATGGCAATCATGGTCTGATTGGTGCCTGCTTAGGAACCTGGATCCCGTTACGGCTTCAGCAAATAATATTATCCTTTTTCTTTCTTCCTTGTACAAGGACAGTAAGGCCTATCGTACTATAAACGTTTTTAGGTCTGCCATCTCGTTGGGCCATAGGGGGTTCGAGGGCTGCCCGGCTGGGCACCATCCCCTAGTTTGTCGCCTGCTTAGAGGATCTCGCCTCACCCGCCCTCCCCGCCCTCGTTTCTCGAGTTCTTGGGACGTTTCTACAGTTTTATCTTTTCTGTCGGCCTGGCCAGTCAATCAGGAGCTGTCCTTACGCCAGCTGTCAGCCAAATTAGTTACCTTATTTTGTCTCGTCTCCTGTAAAAGGGTGTCGGACGTGCGGGCGTTGGACTACGACGCTCGCTCGTTCACCCCGGAAGGCGTGACCTTTAATATCTCGCGTCGCACAAAAACCGTATGGCTTTTTCAGGGTTTTGCGGTCCATTTTTCACGGATCCGTTGTTCTGTTTTTTGTTTCCGTTTCTGTTCCATTTTTACGTTCCGTTTTTCCGTATGGCATATACAGTATACAGTAATTACATAGATAAAATTGGGCTGGGCATAACATTTTCAATAGATGGTTCCGCAAAACCTGAACGGAAACGGAAGACATACGGATGCATTTCCGTATGTGTTCCGTTTTTTTGCGGACCCTTTGACTTGAATGGAGCCACGGAACGTGATTTGCGGGCAGTAATAGGACATGTTATATCTTTAAACAGGACGGAAATACGGAAACGGAATGCATACAGAGTACATTCCGTTTTTTTGCGGAACCATTGAAATGAATGGTTCCGTATACGGACCGTATACGGAACGCAAAAAACAGCCAGTAAACGGGGGGAAAAAACGGTCGTGTGCAGGAGACCTAAGGATGATGAGCTCAATCCCTGACGTTACAGGGTCCCATTGTCCCTCACCCACTGCCCCTTCTACTTTTATGGTGGCCGTTATGGCACATAACAGGTAGTATTTAGTGTTAGGTTCCCGTCTTACAGAGATCGCCTTGACGCCGGCAGACGGGCCCAAATAATTTAGTACAAAATGTATTTGCCAAGAATCTCAAATTTACAAAATAAGCGTAGTATTAGCACCAGAATATTTTCTATTACTATGGCATTATTGTACTTTATTTGTGTTTGCAGAGTGCTGCTGCATTGTGTTTTTTTCTTCTACTGCCCTGTGCCGCTACACACACCGCCTAGCTCCTCCAGTTATCATGTCACGCCAGGCGCCTATGCATCCACAGAATAAACTGGGGGAGATTTATCATCTCCCTCGTTCTAGAAAAGTTGCATTAAAAAGTGGCAAACTATGGGGGTCATTTATTAAACAGAAATATATTCCTAAATTAGGAGTATTTCTGGTGCAGATTGCAGCACAATGGTTGGCTGTGCCGCAACCTGCAAGTTTTTTCCCACTCACGCCAGGTCTAAAAAAAAGTAGGCGTGGTGTGGGCGGGGAAGGGGAGGGGTGGCAGACCCTTCTCATTTACCATTTTGTACACCTGGTTCAGGCATAGAAAATGGTCTAAATGTAAGATGGCAGGGAAGCTTCTTACATTTAAAAAAGTTAGGCAGAGCCCTGCTCGTCTTCATAATTTTTCCAATCCACCACGAGGTAGAAAGGTTATTAAGACCAACGTCTAAACCGCCGGTCTTAATAAATGACCCCCTAGGTGTTTCCTACTTCTTAACTGAGACTTAAAAAAAAACTGTTACATCTCCCACTTTTTGTGCCACCCTTGAACTTTGCTCAAAGGGGGCGTGGTAAGGGTGGGAAGGGGGTGTGGCCAGCAGCTGCAACTAATGTATCTGTATTTACATGTACTAGCTGTATTACAGATGTGTTACATAGGACTGCAGGTGACATCTACTACATTATCTGTACTCAGAGAGTTATCGCTGTGTTATCTGTGGTGTTACATAGGACTGCAGGTGACATCTACTACATTATCTGTACTAGGAGAGTTATCACTGTGTTATCTGTGGTGTTACATAGGACTGCAGGTGACATCTACTACATTATCTGTACTCGGAGAGTTATCACTGTGTTATCTGTGGTGTTACATAGGACTGCAGGTGACATCTAGCACAGGAGGAGGGAGTTGTGGGGAAGTACTGCAGGTGGAGAAGGGCGAGCTGTTCAAAAATTAGCTGAGGAGCCCAGTCATTTCTAGTTCTGTCCCTAAAGTTGTATATATCAGAGCTGTGTACACAAATGACAATAGATTTCTTTAATAACGACCTAATCAGTTGCATAATTTTCTATTTTAGATCAATTAAAGGAAAAAAACGGCTTTAATGGGGAAATGACGTGTGGCCCCTGGATACAGTGTGATGTAAATGTAACCAACTGTTGTACAATAACCGCCCTGTGATCAGGGGAACTGCAGTTGTGTCCATGCAAAGTCCTCCCTTGGATGCCAATGACAGCTGCCACCCTGCAGCGACACCCAGGATGGGGATTTAACCCTTGCAATGCAATGACCAGTAGTGCCAGAGCTACCCCTCCACCACCCCCTTTCAGAGTGTTCTGTTCTTCTCCGTTCTCCTGCCGCGGGCTGGAACGCCTCTCCTGTCAGATCAGAACTGGCCGCCTCCTGCTTTTAAAGTCTTTGCTATTTTGGAATGGCTCCTGCTCTATTATGGTTCAGTACAATATGAATAGTAATAAATTGAGCCCTTCAGCCAAGCACATTATATCGATTCCCCTGTCAAATATATTCTCACTGCCAAAAACATACAAAGTGATGTGAGCCCCCTGGGAGGGAAGCGGGAGTGATGGCGAAACTTAAGGTTCAATTGAGTGCATTAAGTGGGGGCGTTCATCATAAGAAATGATGGCAGTGCCGTTTATATTTTAGTGACTTAGTGCTTGAAGGTTTCTGCTCCGGTACGACACAAAGCGCCACAATTACCTACATAGCGAATAGTAAGGGGAGGGAAAGGAAGCGGGGGGAAGAAAGCAGAGCCGCCGGTGTCAGCCGCATGGTCCATATCACTACACACAGAAGATGTATAACTTATACCAGCTGTACATATATAATTATATACAGGAGATACCCAGGTTATACCAGCATGGTCCATATCACTGTATACAAGAAGATGTATAACTTATACCAGCTGTACATATATAATTATATACAGGAGATGCCCAGGTTATACCAGCATGCTCCATATCACTATATACAAGAAGATGTATAACTTATACCAGCTGTACGGATATAATTATATACAGGAGATACCCAGGTTATACCAGCATGCTCCATATCACTACATACAGAAGATGTATAACTTATACCAGCTGTACATATATAATTATATACAGGAGATACCCAGGTTATACCAGCACGGTCCATATCACTATATACAAGAAGATGTATAACTTATACCAGCTGTACATATATAATTATATACAGGAGATACCCAGGTTATACCAGCATGCTCCATATCACTGTATACAAGAAGATGTATAACTTATACCAGCTGTACATATATAATTATACACAGGAGATGCCCAGGTTATACCAGCATGCTCCATATCACTGTATACAAGAAGATGTATAACTTATACCAGCTGTACATATATAATTATATACAGGAGATGCCCAGGTTATACCAGCATGCTCCATATCACTATATACAAGAAGATGTATAACTTATACCAGCTGTACGGATATAATTATATACAGGAGATACCCAGGTTATACCAGCATGCTCCATATCACTACATACAGAAGATGTATAACTTATACCAGCTGTACATATATAATTATATACAGGAGATACCCAGGTTATACCAGCATGGTCCATATCACTATATACAAGAAGATGTATAACTTATACCAGCTGTACATATATAATTATATACAGGAGATGCCCAGGTTATACCAGCATGGTCCATATCACTATATACAAGAAGATGTATAACTTATACCAGCTGTACATATATAATTATATACAGGAGATGCCCAGGTTATAGCAGCATGGTCCATATCACTATATACAAGAAGATGTATAACTTATACCAGCTGTACATATATAATTATATACAGGAGGAGATGCCCAGGTTATACCAGCACGGTCCATATCACTATATACAAGAAGATGTATAACTTATACCAGCTGTACATATATAATTATATACAGGAGATACCCAGGTTATACCAGCATGCTCCATATCACTATATACAAGAAGATGTATAACTTATACCAGCTGTACATATATAATTATATACAGGAGATGCCCAAGTTATACCAGCACGGTCCATATCACTATATACAAGAAGATGTATAACTTATACCAGCTGTACATATATAATTATATACAGGAGATGCCCAGGTTATACCAGCATGGTCCATATCACTATATACAAGAAGATGTATAACTTATACCAGCTGTACATATATAATTATATACAGGAGATGCCCAGGTTATAGCAGCATGGTCCATATCACTATATACAAGAAGATGTATAACTTATACCAGCTGTACATATATAATTATATACAGGAGGAGATGCCCAGGTTATACCAGCACGGTCCATATCACTATATACAAGAAGATGTATAACTTATACCAGCTGTACATATATAATTATATACAGGAGATACCCAGGTTATACCAGCATGGTCCATATCACTATATACAAGAAGATGTATAACTTATACCAGCTGTACATATATAATTATATACAGGAGATGCCCAGGTTATACCAGCATGGTCCATATCACTATATACAGAAGATGTATAACTTATACCAGCTGTACATATATAATTATATACAGGAGATACCCAGGTTATACCAGCATGGTCCATATCACTATATACAAGAAGATGTATAACTTATACCAGCTGTACATGTATAATTATATACAGAAGATACCCAGGTTATACCAGCATGGTCCATATCACTATATACAAGAAGATGTATAACTCATACCAGCTGTACATATATAATTATATACAGGAGATACCCAGGTTATACCAGCATGGTCCATATCACTATATACAAGAAGATGTATAACTTATACCAGCTGTACATATATAATTATATACAGGAGGAGATGCCCAGGTTATACCAGCATGGTCCATATCACTATATACAGAAGATGTATAACTTATACCAGCTGTACATATATAATTATATACAGGAGATACCCAGGTTATACCAGCATGGTCCATATCACTACATACAGAAGATGTATAACTTATACCAGCTGTACATATATAATTATATACAGGAGATGCCCAGGTTATACCAGCATGGTCCATATCACTATATACAGAAGATGTATAACTTATACCAGCTGTACATATATAATTATATACAGGAGGAGATGCCCAGGTTATACCAGCATGGTCCATATCACTATATACAGAAGATGTATAACTTATACCAGCTGTACATATATAATTATATACAGGAGATGCCCAGGTTATACCAGCATGCTCCATATCACTATATACAAGAAGATGTATAACTTATACCAGCTGTACATATATAATTATATACAGGAGGTGCCCAGGTTATACCAGCATGGTCCATATCACTATATACAAGATGTATAACTTATACCAGCTGTACATATATAATTATATACAGGAGATGCCCAGGTTATACCAGCATGCTCCATATCACTGTATACAAGAAGATGTATAACTTATACCAGCTGTACATATATAATTATATACAGGAGATGCCCAGGTTATACCAGCATGGTCCATATCACTACATACAGAAGATGTATAACTTATACTGTACCCGCTGTACATATATAATTATATACAGGAGATACCCAGGTTATATCAGCTGTACATATATAATTCTATACAGGAAATGCCCAGGTTATACCAGCATTGTCTATATCACTGTATACAAGAAGATTTATAACTTATACCAGCTGTACATATATAATTATATACAGGAGATACCCAGGTTATATCAGCATGGTCCATATCACTATATACAAGAAGATGTATAACTTATACCAGCTGTACATGTATAATTATATACAGGAGATACCCAGGTTATATCAGCATGGTCCATATCACTATATACCAGAAGATATATAACTTATACCAGCTGTACATATATAATTATATACAGGAGATACACAGGTTATACCAGCATGCTCCATATCACTATATACAAGAAGATGTATAACTTATACCAGCTGTACATATATAATTATATACAGGAGATACCCAGGTTATACCAGCATGCTCCATATCACTATATACAAGAAGATGTATAACTTATACCAGCTGTACATATATAATTATATACAGGAGGAGATGCCCAGGTTATACCAGCATGGTCCATATCACTATATACAGAAGATGTATAACTTATACCAGCTGTACATATATAATTATATACAGGAGATGCCCAGGTTATACCAGCATGGTCCATATCACTATATACAGAAGATGTATAACTTATACCAGCTGTACATATATAATTATATACAGGAGATGCCCAGGTTATACCAGCATGCTCCATATCACTATATACAAGAAGATGTATAACTTATACCAGCTGTACATATATAATTATATACAGGAGGTGCCCAGGTTATACCAGCATGGTCCATATCACTATATACAAGATGTATAACTTATACCAGCTGTACATATATAATTATATACAGGAGATGCCCAGGTTATACCAGCATGCTCCATATCACTGTATACAAGAAGATGTATAACTTATACCAGCTGTACATATATAATTATATACAGGAGATGCCCAGGTTATACCAGCATGGTCCATATCACTACATACAGAAGATGTATAACTGATACCAGCTGTACATATATAATTATATACAGGAGATACCCAGGTTATACCAGCATGGTCCATATCCCTATATACAAGAAGATGTATAACTTATACCAGCTGTACCTATATAATTATATACAGGAGATACCCAGGTTATATCAGCTGTACATATATAATTCTATACAGGAAATGCCCAGGTTATACCAGCATTGTCTATATCACTGTATACAAGAAGATTTATAACTTATACCAGCTGTACATATATAATTATATACAGGAGATACCCAGGTTATATCAGCATGGTCCATATCACTATATACAAGAAGATGTATAACTTATACCAGCTGTACATGTATAATTATATACAGGAGATACCCAGGTTATATCAGCATGGTCCATATCACTATATACCAGAAGATATATAACTTATACCAGCTGTACATATATAATTATATACAGGAGATACACAGGTTATACCAGCATGCTCCATATCACTATATACAAGAAGATGTATAACTTATACCAGCTGTACATATATAATTATATACAGGAGATACCCAGGTTATACCAGCTGTACATATATAATTATATACAGGAGATACCCAGGTTATACCGGCATGCTCCATATCACTATATACAGAAGATGTATAACTTATACCAGCTGTACATATATAATTATATACAGGAGATACCCAGGTTATACCAGCATGCTCCATATCACTACATACAGAAGATGTATAACTTATACCAGCTGTACATATATAATTATATACAGTATATAACCAGGTTATACCAGCATGGTCCATATCACTACATACAGAAGATGTATAACTTATACCAGCCGTACATATATAATTATATACAGGAGATACCCAGGTTATATCAGCATGGTCCATATCACTATATACCAGAAGATATATAACTTATACCAGCTGTACATATATAATTATATACAGGAGATACCCAGGTTATGCCAGCATGCTCCATATCACTATATACAAGAAGATGTATAACTTATACCAGCTGTACATATATAATTATATACAGGAGATGCCCAGGTTATACCAGCATGGTCCATACCACTATATACAAGAAGATGTATAACTTATACCAGCTGTACATATATAATTATATACAGGAGATGCCCAGGTTATACCAGCATGCTCCATATCACTATATACAAGAGGATGTATAACTTATACCAGCTGTACATATATAATTATATACAGGAGATACCCAGGTTATACCAGCATGGTCCATATCACTGTATACAAGAAGATGTATAACTTATACCAGCTGTACATATATAATTATATACAGGAGATACCCAGGTTATACCAGCATGGTCCATATCACTATATACATTAAGATGTATAACTTATACCAGCTGTACATATATAATTATATACAGGAGGAGATGCCCAGGTTATACCAGCACGGTCCATATCACTATATACAAGAAGATGTATAACTTATACCAGCTATACATATATAATTATATACAGGAGATGCCCAGGTTATAGCAGCATGGTCCATATCACTATATACAAGAAGATGTATAACTTATACCAGCTGTACATATATAATTATATACAGGAGGAGATGCCCAGGTTATACCAGCATGGTCCATATCACTATATACAAGAAGATGTATAACTTATACCAGCTGTACATATATAATTATATACAGGAGATGCCCAGGTTATAGCAGCATGGTCCATATCACTATATACAAGAAGATGTATAACTTATACCAGCTGTACATATATAATTATATACAGGAGGAGATGCCCAGGTTATACCAGCACGGTCCATATCACTATATACAAGAAGATGTATAACTTATACCAGCTGTACATATATAATTATATACAGGAGATACCCAGGTTATACCAGCATGCTCCATATCACTATATACAAGAAGATGTATAACTTATACCAGCTGTACATATATAATTATATACAGGAGATGCCCAGGTTATACCAGCATGGTCCATATCACTATATACAGAAGATGTATAACTTATACCAGCTGTACATATATAATTATATACAGGAGATACCCAGGTTATACCAGCATGGTCCATATCACTATATACAAGAAGATGTATAACTTATACCAGCTGTACATGTATAATTATATACAGAAGATACCCAGGTTATACCAGCATGGTCCATATCACTATATACAAGAAGATGTATAACTCATACCAGCTGTACATATATAATTATATACAGGAGATACCCAGGTTATACCAGCATGGTCCATATCACTATATACAAGAAGATGTATAACTTATACCAGCTGTACATATATAATTATATACAGGAGGAGATGCCCAGGTTATACCAGCACGGTCCATATCACTATATGCAAGAAGATGTATAACTTATACCAGCTGTACATATATAATTATATACAGGAGATGCCCAGGTTATACCAGCATGGTCCATATCACTATATACAGAAGATGTATAACTTATACCAGCTGTACATATATAATTATATACAGGAGATACCCAGGTTATACCAGCATGGTCCATATCACTACATACAGAAGATGTATAACTTATACCAGCTGTACATATATAATTATATACAGGAGATGCCCAGGTTATACCAGCATGGTCCATATCACTATATACAGAAGATGTATAACTTATACCAGCTGTACATATATAATTATATACAGGAGGAGATGCCCAGGTTATACCAGCATGGTCCATATCACTATATACAGAAGATGTATAACTTATACCAGCTGTACATATATAATTATATACAGGAGATGCCCAGGTTATACCAGCATGCTCCATATCACTATATACAAGAAGATGTATAACTTATACCAGCTGTACATATATAATTATATACAGGAGGTGCCCAGGTTATACCAGCATGGTCCATATCACTATATACAAGATGTATAACTTATACCAGCTGTACATATATAATTATATACAGGAGATGTCCAGGTTATACCAGCATGCTCCATATCACTGTATACAAGAAGATGTATAACTTATACCAGCTGTACATATATAATTATATACAGGAGATGCCCAGGTTATACCAGCATGGTCCATATCACTACATACAGAAGATGTATAACTTATACTGTACCCGCTGTACATATATAATTATATACAGGAGATACCCAGGTTATATCAGCTGTACATATATAATTCTATACAGGAAATGCCCAGGTTATACCAGCATTGTCTATATCACTGTATACAAGAAGATTTATAACTTATACCAGCTGTACATATATAATTATATACAGGAGATACCCAGGTTATATCAGCATGGTCCATATCACTATATACAAGAAGATGTATAACTTATACCAGCTGTACATGTATAATTATATACAGGAGATACCCAGGTTATATCAGCATGGTCCATATCACTATATACCAGAAGATATATAACTTATACCAGCTGTACATATATAATTATATACAGGAGATACACAGGTTATACCAGCATGCTCCATATCACTATATACAAGAAGATGTATAACTTATACCAGCTGTACATATATAATTATATACAGGAGATACCCAGGTTATACCAGCATGCTCCATATCACTATATACAAGAAGATGTATAACTTATACCGGCTGTACATATATAATTATATACAGGAGATGCCCAGGTTATACCAGCATGCTCCATATCACTATATACAAGAAGATGTATAACTTATACCAGCTGTACATATATAATTATATACAGGAGATGCCCAGGTTATACCAGCATGGCCCATATCACTATATACAGGAAGATGTATAACTTATACCAGCTGTACATATATAATTATATACAGGAGATGCCCAAGTTATACCAGCACGGTCCATATCACTATATACAAGAAGATGTATAACTTATACCAGCCGTACATATATAATTATATACAGGAGATGCCCAGGTTATACCAGCATGCTCCATATCACTATATACAAGAAGATGTATAACTTATACCAGCTGTACATACAGTGGGGGAAATAATTATTTGACCCCTCACTGATTTTGTAAGTTTGTCCAATGACAAAGAAATGAAAAGTCTCAGAACAGTATCATTTCAATGGTAGGTTTATTGTAACAGTGGCAGATAGCACATCAAAAGGAAAATCAAAAAAATAACTTTAAATAAAAGATAGCAACTGATTTGCATTTCATTGAGTGAAATAAGTATTTGAACCCTCTAACAAAAAAAGACTTAATACTTGGTGGAAAAACCAAGCACAGAGGTCAAACGTTTCTTGTAATTGATGACCAAGTTTGCGCACATTTTAGGAGGAATGTTGGTCCACTCCTCTTTGCAGATCATCTCTAAATCCCTAAGGTTTCGAGGCTGTCTCTGTGCAACTCTGAGCTTGAGCTCCCTCCATAGGTTTTCGATTGGATTAAGGTCCGGAGACTGACTAGGCCACTCCATGACCTTAATGTGCTTCTTCTTGAGCCACTCCTTTGTTGCCTTTGCTGTATGTTTTGGGTCATTGTCGTGCTGGAACACCCATCCACGACCCATTTTCAGTTTCCTGGCAGAGGGAAGGAGGTTGTCGCTCAGGATTTCACGATACATGGCTCCGTCCATTTTCCCGTTTATGCGAATAAGTTGTCCTGTGCCCTTAGCAGAAAAACACCCCCAAAGCAAAATGTTTCCACCCCCATGCTTGACGGTGGGGACGGTGTTTTGGGGGTCATAGGCAGCATTTTTCTTCCTCCAAACACAGCGAGTTGAGTTAATGCCAAAGAGCTCTATTTTGGTCTCATCAGACCACAGCACCTTCTCCCAGTCACTCTCTGAATCATTCAGGTGTTCATTGGCAAACTTCAGACGGGCCTGCACATGTGCCTTCCTGAGCAGGGGGACCTTGCGAGCCCTGCAGGATTTTAATCCATTGCGGTGTAATGTGTTTCCAATGGTTTTCTTGGTGACTGTGGTCCCTGCTAATTTGAGGTCATTAACTAACTCCTCCCGTGTAGTTCTAGGATGCTTTTTCACCTTTCTCAGAACCATTGACACCCCACGAGGTGAGATCTTGCGTGGAGCCCCAGAGCGAGGTCGATTGATGGTCATTTTGTGCTCCTTCCATTTTCGAACAATCGCACCAACAGTTGTCACCTTCTCTCCCAGCTTCTTGCTAATGGTTTTGTAGCCCATTCCAGCCTTGTGCAGGTCTACAATTTTGTCTCTGACATCCTTGGACAGCTCTTTGGTCTTTCCCATGTTGGAGAGTTTGGAGTCTGCTTGATTGATTGATTCTGTGGACAGGTGTCTTTTATACAGGTGACTAGTTAAGACAGGTGTCCTTAATGAGGGTGACTAATTGAGTAGAAGTGTCTAACCACTCTGTGGGAGCCAGAACTCTTAATGGTTGGTAGGGGTTCAAATACTTATTTCACTCAATGAAATGCAAATCAGTTGCAATCTTTTATTTAAAGTTATTTTTTCGATTTTCCTTTTGATGTGCTATCTGCCACTGTTACAATAAACCTACCATTGAAATGATACTGTTCTGAGACTTTTCATTTCTTTGTCATTGGACAAACTTACAAAATCAGTGAGGGGTCAAATAATTATTTCCCCCACTGTATATAATTATATACAGGAGGAGATGCCCAGGTTATACCAGCATGGTCCATATCACTATATACAGAAGATGTATAACTTATACCAGCTGTACATATATAATTATATACAGGAGATACCCAGGTTATACCAGCATGGTCCATATCACTACATACAGAAGATGTATAACTTATACCAGCTGTACATATATAATTATATACAGGAGATGCCCAGGTTATACCAGCATGGTCCATATCACTATATACAGAAGATGTATAACTTATACCAGCTGTACATATATAATTATATACAGGAGATGCCCAGGTTATACCAGCATGCTCCATATCACTATATACAAGAAGATGTATAACTTATACCAGCTGTACATATATAATTATATACAGGAGGTGCCCAGGTTATACCAGCATGGTCCATATCACTATATACAAGATGTATAACTTATACCAGCTGTACATATATAGTTATATACAGGAGATGCCCAGGTTATACCAGCATGCTCCATATCACTGTATACAAGAAGATGTATAACTTATACCAGCTGTACATATATAATTATATACAGGAGATGCCCAGGTTATACCAGCATGGTCCATATCACTACATACAGAAGATGTATAACTGATACCAGCTGTACATATATAATTATATACAGGAGATGCCCAGGTTATACCAGCATGGTCCATATCCCTATATACAAGAAGATGTATAACTTATACCAGCTGTACATATATAATTATATACAGGAGATACCCAGGTTATACCAGCATGGTCCATATCACTATATACAAGAAGAAGTATAACTTAAACCAGCTGTACCTATATAATTATATACAGGAGATACCCAGGTTATATCAGCTGTACATATATAATTCTATACAGGAAATGCCCAGGTTATACCAGCATTGTCTATATCACTGTATACAAGAAGATTTATAACTTATACCAGCTGTACATATATAATTATATACAGGAGATACCCAGGTTATATCAGCATGGTCCATATCACTATATACAAGAAGATGTATAACTTATACCAGCTGTACATGTATAATTATATACAGGAGATACCCAGGTTATATCAGCATGGTCCATATCACTATATACCAGAAGATATATAACTTATACCAGCTGTACATATATAATTATATACAGGAGATACACAGGTTATACCAGCATGCTCCATATCACTATATACAAGAAGATGTATAACTTATACCAGCTGTACATATATAATTATATACAGGAGATACCCAGGTTATACCAGCTGTACATATATAATTATATACAGGAGATACCCAGGTTATACCGGCATGCTCCATATCACTATATACAGAAGATGTATAACTTATACCAGCTGTACATATATAATTATATACAGGAGATACCCAGGTTATACCAGCATGCTCCATATCACTACATACAGAAGATGTATAACTTATACCAGCTGTACATATATAATTATATACAGTATATAACCAGGTTATACCAGCATGGTCCATATCACTACATACAGAAGATGTATAACTTATACCAGCCGTACATATATAATTATATACAGGAGATGCCGAGGTTATACCAGCATGGTCCATATCACTATATACAAGAGGATGTATAACTTATACCAGCTGTACATATATAATTATATACAGGAGATACCCAGGTTATGCCAGCATGCTCCATATCACTATATACAAGAAGATGTATAACTTATACCAGCTGTACATATATAATTATATACAGGAGATGCCCAGGTTATACCAGCATGCTCCATATCACTATATACAAGAGGATGTATAACTTATACCAGCTGTACATATATAATTATATACAGGAGATACCCAGGTTATACCAGCATGGTCCATATCACTGTATACAAGAAGATGTATAACTTATACCAGCTGTACATATATAATTATATACAGGAGATACCCAGGTTATACCAGCATGGTCCATATCACTATATACATTAAGATGTATAACTTATACCAGCTGTACATATATAATTATATACAGGAGGAGATGCCCAGGTTATACCAGCACGGTCCATATCACTATATACAAGAAGATGTATAACTTATACCAGCTATACATATATAATTATATACAGGAGATGCCCAGGTTATACCAGCATGCTCCATATCACTATATACAAGAAGATGTATCACTTATACCAGCTGTACATATATAATTATATACAGAAGATACACAGGTTATACCAGCATGGTCCATATCACTATATACAAGAAGATGTATAACTTATACCAGCTGTACATATATAATTATATACAGGAGATACCCAGGTTATATCAGCATGGTCCATATCACTATATACCAGAAGATATATAACTTATACCAGCTGTACATATATAATTATATACAGGAGATACACAGGTTATACCAGCATGGTCCATACCACTATATACAAGAAGATGTATAACTTATACCAGCTGTACATATATAATTATATACAGGAGATGCCCAGGTTATACCAGCATGGTCCATATCACTATATACAAGAAGATGTATAACTTATACCAGCTGTACATATATAATTATATACAGGAGATGCCCAGGTTATACCAGCATGGTCCATATCACTATATACAAGAAGATGTATAACTTATACCAGCTGTACATATATAATTATATACAGGAGATGCCCAGGTTATACCAGCATGGTCCATATCACTATATACAAGAAGATGTATAACTTATACCAGCTGTACATATATAATTATATACAGGAGATACCCAGATTATACAAGTATGCTCCATATCACTGTATACAAGAAGATGTATAACTTATACCAGCTGTACATATATAATTATATACAGGAGATACCCAGGTTATACCAGCATGCTCCATATCACTATATACAAGAAGATGTATAACTTAAACCAGCTGTACATATATAATTATATACAGGAGATACCCAGGTTATACCAGCTGTACATATATAATTATATACAGGAGATGCCCAGGTTATACCAGCATGGTCCATATCACTATATACAAGAAGATGTATAACTTATACCAGCTGTACATGTATAATTATATACAGGAGATACCCAGGTTATACCAGCATGGTCCATATCACTATATACAAGAAGATGTATAACTTATACCAGCTGTACATGTATAATTATATACAGGAGATGCCCAGGTTATACCAGTATGCTCCATATCACTGTATACAAGAAGATGTATAACTTATACCAGCTGTACATATATAATTATATACAGGAGATACCCAGGTTATACCAGCATGGTCTATATCACTATATACAAGAAGATGTATAACTTATACCAGCTATACATATATAATTATATACAGGAGATGCCCAGGTTATACCAGCATGCTCCATATCACTATATACAAGAAGATGTATCACTTATACCAGCTGTACATATATAATTATATACAGGAGATCCCCAGGTTATACCAGCATGGTCCATATCACTATATACAAGAAGATGTATAACTTATACCAGCTGTACATATATAATTATATACAGGAGATACCCAGGTTATATCAGCATGGTCCATATCACTATATACCAGAAGATATATAACTTATACCAGCTGTACATATATAATTATATACAGGAGATGCCCAGGTTATACCAGCATGGTCCATATCACTATATACAAGAAGATGTATAACTTATACCAGCTGTACATGTATAATTATATACAGGAGGAGATGCCCAGGTTATACCAGCATGGTCCATATCACTATATACAAGAAGATGTATAACTTATACCAGCTGTACATATATAATTATATACAGGAGATGCCCAGGTTATACCAGCATGGTCCATATCACTATATACAAGAAGATGTATAACTTATACCAGCTGTACATATATAATTATATACAGGAGATGCCCAGGTTATACCAGCATGGTCCATATCACTATATACAATAAGATGTATAACTTATACCAGCTGTACATATATAATTATATACAGGAGATGCCCAGGTTATATCAGCATGGTCCATACCACTATATACAAGAAGATGTATAACTTATACCAGCTGTACATGTATAATTATATACAGGAGGAGATGCCCAGGTTATACCAGCATGGTCCATATCACTATATACAAGAAGATGTATAACTTATACCAGCTGTACATATATAATTATATACAGGAGATGCCCAGGTTATACCAGTATGCTCCATATCACTGTATACAAGAAGATGTATAACTTATACCAGCTGTACATATAGAATTATATACAGGAGATGCCCAGGTTATACCAGCATGCTCCATATCACTATATACAAGAAGATGTATAACTTATACCAGCTGTACATATATAATTATATACAGGAGATGCCCAGGTTATACCAGCATGGTCCATATCACTATATACAAGAAGATGTATAACTTATACCA
Source organism: Bufo bufo (assembly GCF_905171765.1). NCBI lineage: Eukaryota > Metazoa > Chordata > Amphibia > Anura > Bufonidae > Bufo > Bufo bufo. The sequence continues at coordinate 18,920,116 of NC_053393.1, read as the reverse complement.
GCTGTACATGTATAATTATATACAGGAGATGCCCAGGTTATACCAGTATGCTCCATATCATTGTATACAAGAAGATGTATAACTTATACCAGCTGTACATATATAATTATATACAGGAGATACCCAGGTTATACCAGCATGGTCCATATCACTATATACAAGAAGATGTATAACTTATACCAGCTATACATATATAATTATATACAGGAGATGCCCAGGTTATACCAGCATGCTCCATATCACTGTATACAAGAAGATGTATAACTTATACCAGCTGTACATATATAATTATATACAGGAGATACCCAGGTTATATCAGCATGGTCCATATCACTATATACCAGAAGATATATAACTTATACCAGCTGTACATATATAATTATATACAGGAGATACACAGGTTATACCAGCATTGTCTATATCACTGTATACAAGAAGATTTATAACTTATACCAGCTGTACATATATAATTATATACAGGAGATACCCAGGTTATATCAGCATGGTCCATATCACTATATACCAGAAGATATATAACTTATACCAGCTGTACATATATAATTATATACAGGAGATACACAGGTTATACCAGCATGCTCCATATCACTATATACAAGAAGATGTATAACTTATACCAGCTGTACATATATAATTATATACAGGAGATACCCAGGTTATACCAGCTGTACATATATAATTATATACAGGAGATACCCAGGTTATACCGGCATGCTCCATATCACTATATACAGAAGATGTATAACTTATACCAGCTGTACATATATAATTATATACAGGAGATACCCAGGTTATACCAGCATGCTCCATATCACTACATACAGAAGATGTATAACTTATACCAGCTGTACATATATAATTATATACAGTATATAACCAGGTTATACCAGCATGGTCCATATCACTACATACAGAAGATGTATAACTTATACCAGCCGTACATATATAATTATATACAGGAGATACCCAGGTTATATCAGCTGTACATATATAATTATATACAGGAGATGCCGAGGTTATACCAGCATGGTCCATATCACTATATACAAGAGGATGTATAACTTATACCAGCTGTACATATATAATTATATACAGGAGATACCCAGGTTATGCCAGCATGCTCCATATCACTATATACAAGAAGATGTATAACTTATACCAGCTGTACATATATAATTATATACAGGAGATGCCCAGGTTATACCAGCATGCTCCATATCACTATATACAAGAAGATGTATAACTTAAACCAGCTGTACATATATAATTATATACAGGAGATACCCAGGTTATACCAGCTGTACATATATAATTATATACAGGAGATGCCCAGGTTATACCAGCATGGTCCATATCACTATATACAAGAAGATGTATAACTTATACCAGCTGTACATGTATAATTATATACAGGAGATACCCAGGTTATACCAGCATGCTCCATATCACTATATACAAGAAGATGTATAACTTATACCAGCTGTACATATATAATTATATACAGGAGATGCCCAGGTTATACCAGCATGGTCCATATCACTATATACAAGAAGATGTATAACTTATACCAGCTGTACATGTATAATTATATACAGGAGATGCCCAGGTTATACCAGCATGCTCCATATCATTGTATACAAGAAGATGTATAACTTATACCAGCTGTACATATATAATTATATACAGGAGATACCCAGGTTATACCAGCATGGTCCATATCACTATATACAAGAAGATGTATAACTTATACCAGCTATACATATATAATTATATACAGGAGATGCCCAGGTTATACCAGCATGCTCCATATCACTGTATACAAGAAGATGTATAACTTATACCAGCTGTACATATATAATTATATACAGGAGATACCCAGGTTATATCAGCATGGTCCATATCACTATATACCAGAAGATATATAACTTATACCAGCTGTACATATATAATTATATACAGGAGATACACAGGTTATACCAGCATGGTCCATACCACTATATACAAGAAGATGTATAACTTATACCAGCTGTACATATATAATTATATACAGGAGATACCCAGGTTATATCAGCTGTACATATATAATTATATACAGGAGATGCCCAGGTTATACCAGCATAGTCCATATCACTATATACAGGAAGATGTATAACTTATACCAGCTGTACATATATAATTATATACAGGAGATACCCAGGTTATATCAGCATGGTCCATATCACTATATACCAGAAGATATATAACTTATACCAGCTGTACATATGCAGCAGGCTGAATCCAGCCTGCTTTTGTGGGAGGGGCGTAGGGGGCTTCTTAAGCCCAAGCCGCCCAGCTCACCGGGTGCACGTCCTCTCTCGCCTGACGCTGGTAGGAGGAGCTGCACCCGTCACTTGCATTTACGGCCCGAAAGCTGCCTGCACGTGCAGCGGTTTCTGCACGCCAGAACCGCCAACTCCAAGGTAAATCCCCCCTCCGGTAACCTCATCCCCGTCCCCCACCCTCCTCAGCTCCTGCCCGTCGCCCCGCCGCCAGTCTCCTCCGCACCCCGCCCGGTCACTTGCCTCCTCTCCTGCCGCTTCCGTCTCGCCGGCTTGCGCTCCAACCTGGAGCGCATCACGTGACCGCGGCGCGGCGTCCCGGAAGTCGGCAGGAGCAGGCGCTTCCTTCTCTGGCCCCGGCTCGTCCTCCTCTCGCTCCCACCGCTCGGGGATGCACGGATATCCACGAGCGTCTGGGGGGGAAAAGGGGGGGGGGGCCTGGAAGACAGCCCAGCTTGCTGCCTGGCGTGCCCCTGCCCAGGCCCCCGCCACCCCCACTTCCTCCTGTCACCCTGCCCAGGCCGGTACCCCGCTCCCGGCCGCGGCAGGGGGCCAGGGAGGAAGGAGGAAAAAAAACAAAAAAAAAAAAACAGTACATCACCAAACACCGCCTTCACATGGCCATCCATGTCTAAAAAACGCACAACCCCCCCCCCCCCACTATCCACCTTCCATCATCCCTGGCACCCGCATCGGGGGAGGGACAGTACGGTCTTCGCTCGGCATCTGTCCCTCCCACTTTTGCCCCCCCCCTTCCCTAAACACCGGTTCGCACACCCACCACCACTGGGGCATTTCCCCGCGCGGGCTGGCCTTCCCCTTTGCGCTGGTCCGGTCCCCTCCCCGCCGAGCGTCGCCCGCGGCCGGGTGGGGGGGGGGGCCCGGCGGCTCGGGGGGTCCACCAGCCCAGCACCCGCCAGGTGACCAGCGTCATCCTTCTTCGGGTGGTCACGTCCGGGTAACCAAAAAAAAAATTCATGTTTCCCAACCCGTCCACCCTCCACTACTTTTTTGTCCGCAGGAACGCCCTGCTCTCTTCTCATCTCTTTCCGCTCTCTTAAAAAAAAAAAAAAAAAAGTTCACAGGCAAGGCCTGTTTCCATCCGACATCGCCTGGCCGTGTCCTATCTCTCTCTTTGTTTTCTGCTCGGGTCACGCAACCCAGGTGTCTTCAAGGTGGTACGCCCACCTCGCATTCCCACACCTACCCCCGGGCCGGGTACGCCCAGGCCCCACTTTGTCCCAACAGTCTTCTTCACAGGTACGCCCTGAACCGCCCCTCAACCCGTCCTCCCAGGATCGCCGGGCTCACAATTCTCTCAGCGTCCCCTCGCTACAACCCCATCGGTTCCGCAAGGACGCAATCCTACCCACGTGTTTTTCCACTTCTTGGCTCGCCGCTGCAGCAGTCACGCGCCATCCCCCGGCTCCGGCCCGGTCAAATGCCAGGAAACCTCTGGTCTCGCACCAGTTGCGCTTTCCTTAAATCAACACGTTCGGTCTTGTCCTTTCAGGTGACTAAGCTACTCCGTGAGTGCTCCCTTGGAATCCTTTGGCCCCCCTTTTTTTTGGTCGTCCAGGTAAGTAGCGACCACGATTCACTATTCCGGCCGCCCGGCACAGCCAATCGTGGCATCATATACTGTTCTTTTCAGGTGAACCAGGGATAATCTCGGCTTCGCCAGGTCGCTTCCGTCCCCTCTGTTCACGGCATTAACAGCTCCAGCATCTTAAGGTAAGGTTATAAACCACGCCCAGTAAGGGGACCTCGCGTCCTCCGGCCTCGCCCCGACGCTGGGCACCTCCGTCCCGCCACGCGCTTCTCTCTGTAATACCACCCGCACCCACCTCGCTTCCCCCTCCAGCTTTCCTTTCCCCTCTTCGTTTCAGCTCCAACATGTCCCACGTGTCCGACATCGAGGACGCTCTATCGATCGTGGAGTCTGCGGTATCGGAACGGGCAAGTCGCTCTTCTTACCGGACTTGGACCATCCCCAAGATGATTGCCGAGCTGGACAAGCGAGGAATCCGCCATTCGGCCACAGCCCGAAAGGCCGAATTATATCACCTATTGTTTCCTGAGCCATCCACAGGGTCCACGGAGCAGATCCCCATGTCGACCATACAGCTGTCACTAACGCAGCTACACGCCACGATAAACAATTTGTCCAGTTCCATCTGTGACATGAACACCAGGCTCCAGGCAGTCGAAAGCAGGGACGCTTCACCTGCCGCACCCTCCAGTCCCGCCCCTGGTCCTTCCACTTCCCAGCCATCTTCCTCAGGTAGGTTGTCTGGGCCGCCCGAAATAGCCCCCTCCTTTTTCGTCCCCGAAAACCTGCGCAGGGACATTCTCGCAGGCAAGGACGTGAACCTGGCTGCGGTCCTCATCTCCACGCACGACACGGTGTAAAACCGGACCATCGCTTGCGGGGACGTGTCCGTAGTCCTGAAGGCCAAAGACGCGAGGTTGAACAAAAAACTCTCCATCCCAGAGTTCGTGCTTGCGTTCAGCCTCTACCGCGACATCATCTGCGCAGCACACCCAGCCAGAAGAGAGGAGCTGGACGCATATTTATACAGGGTCACGGAGCTTGGGCACAAATACGGAGGATTTGCATATTACGACTATCACCGGTCATTTTCGGCGAAGGCAGCTGCAGCCCTCGCCCAGTTCCAGCATATCACCAACTGGGCCTCCCTCGACATGGAGCTATTCTGCAGACACTTTGCAGGTCTCAGGTCTCCTTTTTGCTCCTTCTGCCAGTCAGTCCTGCACGCCTCCGATTGGTGCCCAAGCTCCCACGCCTCCCCCCTGCCAAAACAGCAGCCGAGCACTTCGGCCCCCCAGAAACCGGGTCCGCTCCTGGACAAATTGGGTCGCCCCATCGTGTACCTGGGAAAAAACCAGTTGTGCAACAACTTCAACTCCAGCTTCTGCAACTATAGCAAATGTAAGGCGCTCCACATTTGTTCCACCTGCTTCCGGGCCCACCCCCAGTCCACCTGCTCCCAGCGCTCGGCCAAAAGCTGACTGACCGACATTAATGTCCCCCTTCTCATCTCCCTCCTCAATACCCACCACGATCCCGCCTTCGTCCAATTCCTGCATTCCGGTTTTTCATCAGGCTTCCACACCGGCCTGGTCACCCTGCCTCGGGATTCCTGGGAGACCCCCAATCTCATGTCAGCCATGACGGACCCGGCCTCGGTGGATTCCCTTCTGCAGGTCGAGCTGCAGAAGGGTTTCATCATAGGGCCTTTTCCCACCCCTCCCTTCCAAGTCTACAGGGTGAGCCCCATTGGGTTGGTCCGCAGCAAAAATTCCAATAAAAACCGACTAATATATGATTTGTCAGCGCCTCATGCATCCAGCACCCCGAGCCTCAACTCGTTGATACCATCAGAAGAATACTCCATGCGCTATTCTTCCCTGGACGAAGCCATCCAACTCATCCTACAGGTAGGGGCAGGGGCTTGGCTCTCAAAAGCGGACATTTCGGACGCTTTCAAGCTCCTACCAATCCAGCCCCTCCTCTGGAGGTTTCACGGGATCAAATGGAGGGACCAGTATTACTTTGCCACCCGCCTCACGTTCGGGTCAAAGAGCAGCCCCTGGCTCTTTGATCAGTTCGCCCAGGCCCTCCATTGGATCCTGGTAAACCACGGCAACTGTCCCAGAGTCATACACTACCTGGACGATTTCTTACTGGTCGAGAACCCAAACCATGTGCCCGACAGGTTGGAAAGCCTCCTCTGCATTTTTTCCGCCTTACAGGTCCCAGTGGCGCCATCAAAGGTTGACGGCCCTAGCACGGTCCTCACCTTCTTGGGTATCACGCTCGATACCTGCAGAATGGAAGCCAGACTCCCAGAGGACAAACTAGTCAGGCTCCAGTCATTCATTTCTGCTCACATCGGTTCCAGAACCATGTCCAAGGGCGACCTGCAGTCACTGTTGGGTTCTCTCAACTTTGCAACCCGCATCATGCCGCAGGGACGATCCTTCACAGCAAGACTCCTCCAGTTGTTACCCACAGCCTCAACCCAGGACTCGCTGATCCAACTGGACCGGGAAGCCCTGGCCGACCTGGACATGTGGAGGGTCTTTCTGTCAGCATGGAATGGCATCTCCATGTTCGTCCCTCACTGGAGCCCCACCTGCCCGACCGTGTACTCTGACGCAGCAGCATCCGTCGGGTTCGGCGCCTTATTCGGCCACCAGTGGTTCGCTGATTCCTGGCCCTCCCAGATCCTCTCAGACCCTCAAGCCATCCAGTCCTCTCCTCTCCTTGAATTGTACCCCATCGTGGCAGCAGCTCAAGTCTGGGGCAAAGTATGGAGCAACATGCCCGTGCGTTTTTTCACCGACAACCACACGGTCGTCGACATCATCTCCAAAGGCAGATCCAGTTCACCCAAAGTCATGCGCTTCCTACGCAAACTCACCTGGCTTGCCCTCAAGTTCAATTTCCATGTTTCTTGCACCCACATCCAGGGTATCAGGAACGTCGCAGCAGATGCCTTGTCTCGCTTAAACCTGACTCTCTTCTTCCAGGTCATGCCTCAAGCCGACAGAATCGGGATTCCACCCCCGGACTTCGGCTCTCTGATCCTGGACTAGACAGGCACCTAGTCATGGCTCATACTCTCATCCGCAAGTCCCTGTCCGAAAACTCCACAAGGAACTACCAGTCGGGTTGGAAAGCTTTCGAGGTATTTCGTCACCTTCACCCCAGGGGCAACGTAAGCGAAACCGCTTTCATCATGGCTTTACTGGCATACTGCCACAAGGACCTACACCTCTCCTTCAGCACCATCAGATCGTATCTGTCAGGAGTCCAGCATCACCTCATGATCCGTCAGCCAGACAGCAACCCTATCTTTTCTTCCCACGCCATCAAAGCCACACTGCGGGGTATTCAAAAATGCTCTCACAAATCCGGACCCGCCAGGCAACCCGTCTCAGGGGACCTGTTCAGGAAACTCTCATCCTCCCTAGACGGCAGTCCTTTTGGCCCTTTCAGAAGCTGCATTCTCAAAGCCGCCCTCTACCTAAGCTTCTACGGCTTTCTCCGGCCCGGGGAATTCACCGGCACCTCTCCTCACAACTCAGGCCCGGCGCTAAACCAACTCACCCGTAGTCGCGAGCGTTTCACCTTCACCTTGCCAGTCTCCAAAACCTCACAAATCGGGCCCCCAGTGCACATAGAATACTTCCCGACTTCCAACTCCTGGTGTCCCGTGGCCGTCCTCAACGGGTTACTCACCACACTGGGCAATCGGGCTCCCGCCAGCCCTCTCCTTCCTTTCCCGTCACGACCTCTCACGTCCTCGCAGTTTGTCAAACACATTCGCAGCCTCGCGTCCGGGTTTGGGTTCAACCCCCAGGCCATCACGGGCCATTCATTCCGGATCGGAGCCGCCTCCGCCGCCTCCAAACATGGGGTCCCGGCCCATATCATCCGTAAGATGGGCCGCTGGAAGTCCTCTTGCTTCTCACGATACATCCCGCACCCGAAAGCCGAAATCGCTGCGGCTTTCTCTGACTTAGTTCTGTAGTACCATCTTTCACAATAAAGAGTCGCTCCTTACACCTTTCCTACTCGTATTTTGCCCCCTTTATTTGGCCTACCCTCGTCACGTGGCAACAGGCACACCACCAGCCACTGTAGCTAGATTAGGTTCAGTCACACTCCACAGGCTTCGCGCCGCAGCCAGGACCACAAATGCAGCAGGCTGAATCCAGCCTGCTTTTGTGGGAGGGGCGTAGGGGGCTTCTTAAGCCCAAGCCGCCCAGCTCACCGGGTGCACGTCCTCTCTCGCCCCTCCCTCCCGACCCTTCTCTTTACATCTCCCATAGGGTATGCCCCCTTTATTTGGCCTACCCTCGTCACGTGGCAACAGGCACACCACCAGCCACTGTAGCTAGATTAGGTTCAGTCACACTCCACAGGCTTCGCGCCGCAGCCAGGACCACAAATATAATTATATACAGGAGATACACAGGTTATACCAGCATGCTCCATATCACTATATACAAGAAGATGTATAACTTATACCAGCTGTACATATATAATTATACACAGGAGATACCCAGGTTATACCAGCATGCTCCATATCACTGTATACAAGAAAATGTATAACTTATACCAGCTGTACATATATAATTATATACAGGAGATACCCAGGTTATACCAGCATGGTCCATATCACTATATACAAGAAGATATATAACTTATACCAGCTGTACATATATCATTATATACAGGAGATGCCCAGGTTATACCAGCATGGTCCATATCACTATATACAAGAAGATGTATAACTTATACCAGCTGTACATGTATAATTATATACAGGAGATACCCAGGTTATACCAGCATGGTCCATATCACTATATACAAGAAGATGTATAACTTATACCAGCTGTACATGTATAATTATATACAGGAGATGCCCAGGTTATACCAGCATGCTCCATATCACTACATACAGAAGATGTATAACTTATACCAGCCGTACATATATAATTATATACAGGAGATGCCCAGGTTATACCAGTATGCTCCATATCACTACATACAGAAGATGTATAACTTATACCAGCTGTACATATATAATTATATACAGGAGATACCCTGGTTATACCAGCATGGTCCATATCACTACATACAGAAGATGTATAACTTATACCAGCCGTACATATATAATTATATACAGGAGATGCCCAGGTTATACCAGCATGGTCCATATCACTATATACAAGAGGATGTATAACTTATACCAGCTGTACATATATAATTATATACAGGAGATGCCCAGGTTATACCAGCATGCTCCATATCACTATATACAGAAGATGTATAACTTATACCAGCTGTACATATATAATTATATACAGGAGATACCCAGGTTATGCCAGCATGCTCCATATCACTATATACAAGAAGATGTATAACTTATACCAGCTGTACATATATAATTATATACAGGAGATGCCCAGGTTATACCAGCATGGTCCATACCACTATATACAAGAAGATGTATAACTTATACCAGCTGTACATATATAATTATATACAGGAGGAGATGCCCAGGTTATACCAGCATGGTCCATATCACTATATACAAGAAGATGTATAACTTATACCAGCTGTACATATATAATTATATACAGGAGATACACAGGTTATACCAGCATGGTCCATACCACTATATACAAGAAGATGTATAACTTATACCAGCTGTACATATATAATTATATACAGGAGATGCCCAGGTTATACCAGCATGCTCCATATCACTATATACAAGAAGATGTATAACTTATACCAGCTGTACATATATAATTATATACAGGAGATGCCCAGGTTATACCAGCATGGTCCATATCACTACATACAGAAGATGTATAACTTATACTGTACCAGCTATACATATATAATTATATACAGGAGATGCCCAGGTTATACCAGCATGGTCCATATCACTATATACAAGAAGATGTAAAACTTATACCCTGGTATTGACATTTTACACTGTGTTGAATGACACTGCTATATTAATGCACTATAATGTGCTGAAATGCCCAATTAAAAACAGTAGCTAAATTAAAACAGTTTTTTCAGTAACTAACAGAGGTCCAGTTGAACACGTCCTGCTATGAACACAGTGGGGAAATGAACTGCTTAATTATACATGGTAGCAAAATTGCTAAAGTTTTTTGGGTAATTAAGCAAGGCACACTGAAAGGCGCTGAAGTACTTAATTATAAACAGTAGCAAAATTGAAACAGGATTTTAGAAAAAGCTGCAGCCGACTGCGCAGCATTTGTAGCAAAATGTATGCCGGTGGTGCTGGAAATAAGCCTGTAAAACACTTATGAACTGTAGAAACTTGAGATTTAAAATAAATAAATCAGGCTGGCTGTTCATGTACAGAAAAAATGAGGTGGTGCAGGATTTTGACGATTGCAGAAATTTTTGTTCATACATAAACTTCCTATTTTGGCTTTTTAGGAAGCCTAGAGACTGTAGGACCTGCCATGGTTCACAGCCTGTCTGTCAGCCTTTAAGCCAGTTAGGGAAAGCCACCCTTCCTCCGAAGATCATGTGATCCTCTATCTTTATCCTCCCTGCCAATTTTCCCGCCGATTTTCTCAGTAAAATGGCAGCAGAATTGATTTATTTTATTCATAACGAATCCGATTCGTTCAGAATTGGTTCGCTCAGTCTCTAGTCCATATATAATATAATGCTATACTTATACTGGCTGGAGTGAAAAAATTCTATCTGGTAAAACTTTTATTGCTGTCAGGACGCACTTTAAAGACAGATATTCTCCACTTGCCGGTGATTATTTTTTTAATGTAACAAATTAATAGCAGCTTATAAAGATAAATGAGCCGTTTATAAGCCAGGAGTCGAGCTAATTAAAAAGTATAATGGTAGACGCTCTACGCATTCACGCTCCGACTGAGGTCATGTCTGTATTAAATTAAGACAAGCCAGCAATATACATCAAGAGGCAGATACACAATGGACACACAGTAGTTATGACTGTGCAGATCGGCTGCCCTACCCCAATATTTTGCACCCTAAAATAGTTGACAGGGAAGTTTATTTTAGCCCGGGTGATAAATATTGTGTGCTGCCACCAGAAGAGCAAATCTTGGGATCAGAAGGTGGTTGTTCCCATTTGTCCTCCTCTCCAGATGAGCTATGTACCAAAAAATAAATGGAGGAAACGTCAAAATTGGCGCAAAGGAAATAATCGGCGTTGTCCATTCCAACCAATCAGATTGCAGCTGATATATTTATAAGTGTCTGGAATCCGATTGGTTGTTATGAACATCTCTGCCAAATATCATTATGGGTTTTTCGTGGAAATTAAATTTAAAAAACATGGGCCAGAAAGGGATAAAAATAAAATTTAAGCTCCTTCAGACTCCAATCCGGTCCCTGCTGCTTCTTTGTTTCGGGTGGAAATGAGAGAAAAGATCCACTCTGCCAATCATCTGCGGCCATAACATTGACTCCCCTCAACTAGTGATTGGCTGACCGCTACTACTCTGCATCCAATTCGAGACCATAGAGGCGTGCTCCAGCACCACCCCACCTCCATAGCTAACCTTTTCCACTTACAGTATATTATTCAGGTCTATACTCCCTTCATTCCACTCTCCCTGCAGATGAAACGACCCGAAATGCACTATTAGATGAGTTTTTGTCTCAATGCCATCTTCCTACTCTGACAACAGAGGCCCTGACTCATCTTAACCAAGCCATCACCATTGAGGAGATTAAGGAGACTATTTCTGATTTACCCAATGGGAAGTCTCCTGGGCCCCCGACAGGCTTGCTTATAAATATTTTAAGACGTTTGGGGACTTATTACTACCTCATATGGTCAAATTATTTTACGGATTTCTGAAGGGCAAGAAAATACCCGACACAATTCTGGGCTCTTATATAACGGTCATTCCCAAACCTGGTAAGGACCCCGCGGATTGCTCCAGCTACCGACCCATTAGCTTATTGAACTCGGATCTGAAGATATTTACAAAATTGCTAGCAAACCGGCTGAATTGCTGGCTCCCACATTTAATTCAGAAAGATCAGGTTGGCTTTGTTCGCTTCCGCCAGGCAGGTGATAACACCAGACGGGCCATCGTACTGCTAAGTTTAGACGCAGAAAGGGCGTTCGACCTCCTGAACTGGAACGTTTTTTTCCGGACACTGCATCATTTTGGATTTAAGGGCCCATTCCTAGCTGCCCTGATGGGTCTGTACTCCTCCCCAAAAGCGGTGATTCGGTTACCGCATGCCCATTCCTCCTCTCTCCTGATTTATAATGGGACAAGACAAGGGTACCCCCTCTCCCCCCTTTTATATGTTCTTAGCATTGAACCCTTAGCGGCCCTAATACGTAATAGCCCCGGCATCCAAGGTATACCGGTCAAAGATAAGTCATTTTCTATTTCCCTCTTCGCTGCCGATATCTTACTCACCCGTACCAATCCTTTTATTTCCCTCCCTAACTATGTTGGATCAATATAGTGTGCTGTCTGGCTATAAGCTTAATATATCGAAGTGCAAAGCCTTGCCAATCAACATCTCCCCTAATAGACTCAGCCTTCTTCATAGCAGGTTTACTTACACCTCGCGTACTCATTCTATTAAGTACTTAGGGATCCAACTCACGCCCAGTTACTCTTCCCTCTACAAAGCCAACTTTCCGTCGCTGCTAACGGAAAAAAATGGCCTTTTTACTAAATGGAAAACGCTCTCGATTTCCCTACTGGGTCACATAGCGGCCATAAGAATATCCATACTCCCTAAGTTTCTATACCTGTTTGAAACCCTCCCGGTGAGGGTGCCTGCCACAGTCCTCCGCTCTATACAGTCTGCTTTTGCCAACTTTGTATGGAACTATAAACGTCATAGATTCTACCATAGAGGTATGGCCTCCTATTACCTAGCTAAGCACCTGAGGCACATTGTCTCCTTGTCTAGGCTGCATTCATATAACCGATGGACTGAGGTTGAGCGTCTGTGGCTGGCACTGATCCACCCGGGTACCATGACCTGGGGTTCCCCTCCCTTTATCTCCGCCTCTAAGCTATTGGGCCCCATGCTGTTCACAAGGGAGGTTTGGTTCCTGAACAGGATTAGATATAACTTAGCCACCCTGAGCTCCCCTTTTACTACTTTTCTTTTAACCCCCCCCCCCCCCCCCCCTCATTTACCGGAGAGTTCGGGGGTTGAGTTGGTTGGACCGGGGAGGGCTGCAGGGCTCTACAGAATTGTCGACCTGAAAGATCTTCTCTCAGCTAGGCTTTTAACATTTGAGGAACTACAGGCTGAATTTTCCCTGGCTGACTGTCACAGTGCGGTTCATTGTGACACTTTCCGTGTAGGCTGGCTGCATGCACCCTTGCGTACTGGCTGCAGGCTGAATTCCTGTGCAGGCTGGTTGCTTGGGACTGCGTGCTAGCTGCGGGGTCAGTGGACTCGCCTGTGGATGTTGCTATCCTCGTGTCAGTCTGTCTGCAGTTTCAAGGGTTGGTTGTGCTCTGGCGTACTGGCTGCGGGTGTCTCCGTGTATGCCGGTTGCCAGGGGAAATGGCCTGTGCTGCAGTCTGTCTGTTTTGGTCTGTTCTGGACTCTGGTTCTGTTGAGGTTAACTTCTCTATTCTGTGGCTGGGTGGAGCTTCTCAGGTGCCTCGTTATGCAGCTTTAAGTCCCTGTGAGCTGTGGGGCTTGGGGTCAGTTTGTCCTGTTCCGTTCTAGATGTAGCTCCTTGCTGCTGACCCAAGGGATCTTACCATCTGCCCGTTTGTATAGTTCCGCCTAGGTTTACATTGTTGTATTCTGCCTTGCCTGTCTGTGGAATCTGTACCTGTATCACTGTCTGACTCTGCTGGTACCATTGTTGGTAACTTCTGGTCTGCTGGACCAGCTGCCACTGACTCGGTTTACGCTCTGGAGTCGACCCTGGAAACTACCATGGCTCAAGTCTATCCTCACCACTAGAGGTGGTAGTGAAGACCTGGTGTTGCTTAGTTACGCCCCTCCAGAGTATTGCTAGTCAGTGGCACAGTAGGTACACACCCGCTGGTTCATTACACTGCGGTTTCAATATCATAAAATACTCCCAGCGCTCTCTCTCAGTTTGAACGGGTCTGCACCCGGAGCCCCTCCTCCAAATGCCTCATTTCTGATATATACCGGGTCCTATCTGCTTCAGATTTCCCAGCGGGGTATAAACATGCATACATGAGGAGATGGGAGGACTAGTTGCAGAGGGAGCTCCCTCCGGAGACTTGGCAGACCATATGGAATAGAGCACACTCTAGCTCTTCTTCAGTGACTTACAGGGAGAACCAACTGAAGATTCTAACGTTCTGGTACCACACAGACCTTTGCTGGCGGTGCTCCCAACCGAAAACTTCTCTGTTCTATTTCTTCTGGTCCTGCCCAATTATAAAGCCGTACTGGACAAGGGTAGCTCGATTCCTACAAAACATTTTGGATATCCATATTCCTAGAGAGACCCTCTGACACTCCTCCTGAATGTAGTTCCGTCGTCAATTAGGGGTCTGGGTGCCAGGCTGCTCCTCCACATGCTAACTGCAGCTAAATGTTTGATAGCACTGTACTGGAGGATCTCCATCCCCCCACAAACTCCAAACTCTATACTTGGATAGAGGACATATGATCCCTGGAATATTCGGTGGCACTTCAGAGATGCACGGCAAATAATTTCCTGAAATCCTGGCAACCTTGGGACAATCTCAAGTCTACGATACCTTTATAGATACGGAGAAACGTTCACTTCCTTTTCTTTTGTACCTTTATTGTTCTTACTATACGAGGTTTCAATGTTTGGTTCTTATGTCATGGACCGTTGCATTCTTACTATACTGTTTGTAATTTTATATTCTCTAAAAAAATCAATAAAAAAAATTTCAACGGGGAAAAAAAAAAGTGACCAGTGTCAGAAGAGCAGTGGCAGGGAATCGGTGAGGGTCAGTATGGCTTATTTTTTTACTTTTAACCCTGTGTGTTTTAAATTATATTTTTTTCCAGAAAAACCCTTTAGGTCTCTTTCACACGAGCGTGACGGATTAGGTCCGGATGCGTTCAGGATGCGTTCAGTGAAAATCGCACCATTTTGCAAGCAAGTTCAGTCAGTTTTGTCTGCAATTGCGTTCAGGATGCGATGTGTTTTTCACTGAAGCC
Source organism: Bufo bufo (assembly GCF_905171765.1). NCBI lineage: Eukaryota > Metazoa > Chordata > Amphibia > Anura > Bufonidae > Bufo > Bufo bufo. The sequence goes on along the minus strand of NC_053393.1, from coordinate 18,905,035 downwards.
CCATTCACTTCTATGGGGCCAGGGCTGCGTGAAAAACGTAGAAAATAGAACATGCTGTGTTTTTCACGCAACGCAGAACTGATGCGTGAAAAAACGCCCATGTACACAGACCCATTGAAATGAATGGGTCAGGATTGAGTTCAGGTGCTATGCGTTCACGTCACGCATTGAACCCGTGCGGAAAACTCGCATGAAAGGGGCCTTAAAGGGGTTTTCCCATCTCAGACAATGGGGGCATATCGCTAGGATATGCCCCCATTGTCTGATAGCTGTGGGCACCACCTAAACCGAGAACTGAGCCCTGAAAGTGGTGATGGGAGCACTGCGCATATGAAGCCGCCCTCTATTCATTTCTATGGGACCACCGAAAATAGCTGAGCGCTGGCTCGGCTATTTCCATTGGCCCCATAGAAATGAATGAGAGCTGTGGGCGTGCAAGCGCAGTGCGCCCCCATTCACTACTACAGGGAGAGTGCTTGGTGGTGGCCACCACCTTCCTCGCTCCGTTCTCAGTGTAAGTGTGGGTCCCAGAGGTGGAACCCGGACCTATCAGACAGTGGGGGCATATCCTAGCTATATAGCCCCATTGTCTCAGGTGGGAATACCCCTTTAAGTCTCAATCCTCAAGACTTCCCCTCACAGACCAAGTTGGAGTTTAACCATAAGAGACGTCTTAACAGAGTGCAGTCTAAGGCGGAGTCCAGATGTGGCGAAGAAGCTATGGATTCGTGTTTCAGATCCTGCACCAAAAACCTGCTGCAATTTACATTACAATGCATAATCTGCAACATGTTCGTTATATAGTGAGAAAAAAAATTGCAGGTTTTGACTTCAGATTGCATACTTTGCATTGCATGGGGTGAACTCCATGGCAAATGCACCACGAAATCCCCAACAAAATATGCATGTGACACATTCATCGTGGATTCAGGGCCTTAAAGGGGCTGTCTGTTTTGCTCCAGTAGGGATCATTCACAATAGATGCACTGGAATACAGCTTAACAACTGTGACTATTTACAGTCTCTTAAAGACACATTATGCATATTGGTTCTCACTTAGAGAAACCGTTCATTAACTACATATAGTCTATCTAGGCCTCTAGTCCTCAAGTGTCTTAGCTCAGGGTCCCCTCTATACATGCAGCTGTCACACGGGCATTACTCTTGCTGTCCTAGTGTCCCCAGTGACTGATGCACGGACCAGCCCCTTGGCTCCTCTCCAGAACTGGCAGCGCTAACCCTACTGTCTCTTCCCCTCTCAGGGACCCAGCTCTTCTTGGTACTTTGGAGACTTGGAGACTCCCTGTCCTCTCACGCTCTACAGCAGCCCTTTCAATGTTTCAGGATGAACAGCTTCTTCAACTCGCCTCCATCACAGTCTAGTAGGGAGGCAGACTCCTATTCTCCCATCCTCTGTGGCCTGCTATACCCATAAACAGTCATCTTCTTACCATTGTATAAGGTTATATTTGGGTCACTATAGTCATGGTGAGTTTTGTGCCGTGTCCCTAGCCAGGGGCCTTTTCAGCCTGGTCTGTGGTCTGGTCCTTCTTTGGTTGCACACCCCAGCAGGTGCTACTCTGCTTTTTTTCAGTGCACATCCTAAGGTCATAATCGCAGGACGGAGCTTCATTTCCAGTCCTATCTATACTTACCTGCTGCAGTTGCTGCAGCAGGCTCTTGTTTAGTGCTCACCCCAGCAGGGAGGTGAGAACACACCACACAGCTACACTAAATGTGGGGGCATGCTAGTCCCATCACTGTTTGTCATCAAGGGGGTAGCATTTTCTTTCAGCTTTTGCTCTTCTAACAGAGAGTAAAGCAGCTTCTTCCTTTTGTGATGCCATACCGGCTGGATTGCGGCAGTGCAGCGAAGACTGATTTTTCTCTGTTTCCTTTTCCCTTAAGGAGTGTCTCTCTCAGCCAGGCCCTGATCATTTATTTCAGACACAACTATACTTTGAATCATAACATCTTTTAGGAGGCCCTCATCCAAACGTATCCAACCTATTGGGAGAATCGGGATCCATTTTCCCAAAACTCCCATACACATCAATGAAGGGGGCATGCATTACCATGCTTACCTCTCGGATGAACTGAACAGACCTTGCAGAAATCAGATTCGCGGCTCCCCTTCTCTAAAAGGTACCAGGATGGGAAAACACCAGGATAGGGAAAAGGTACCAGGATAGGGAAAACAGGATCGTCAGAGCTAAAGGTCTCTAATATATAGGGGGGTCACCTCAGGCTATGGAGGGTGTTTGTCAGATGGTCACCATCTTACCTTTCCTGTGTATGAGATTATCTAATTATTGGATGTCAATAGCCAATATTTGACTACCCTAGACATTGTACATTAGAGTTTCCATTATTTACATGGGACTGCACCATGAATGTGTCTGGAGTTGGATATCACATGATGTGAATTGAAGTCATCTAACATTTCATGCTCCATAGATGCTTTGATGCCTCCTCGCTGTAAAAAGCTCTGACATCTGTTTTTTGCTCCGCCAAAAGCGTTTCTGATGGAGGGTCACCAGATTTCCTCGTTTGATCTGGGACATTAATTACAAACGTTAGGACTTTATTTGAGACGAGGGTAAATGAGGTGCAGATATCGTCATCATCACGGTAATTGAAACGACTGACACAAATGATAAAGTATCTACAGACAGGAGTCCATTTCTCTACAGAACATTACGTTTCCTCACCAAACTAGGCTTGTTATGATGATAGACCATTACGTAGAGTCACAGACCTTGAACGAAGACCAGAATCCTTATCAGTCATCAATCTACTCATCTGGAGAAGAAATTATACAACATTTTATGGCATCTTTTTCCATCTCCAAGGGCATGGTTGACTTGTCAACCACTGATACGGTCTTGCGTGATGACCCTTGGATCAAGCTTTGTCATGTGGAAAACTTCATCTTTTAATATTATCTTTACGTTGGCCTAAAAAGCTTTTATGATGAGACGTTGGGTCAATGTAGAGTCACAAAAAACGTGTGAAATAGTAAGAGCATATATTAGTATACTCCTACTATGCTCCCTTTCAAATTTATCAAGGCAATACAAAAAAAGGAGGGTTAATGTAGTAAATAAAATTTAGCTTTTAATAAACCTCATCTAAAAAAGACAAAAAGTACACCATAGATACAATAAGTGGAACAATCTTACCGGTATGCTGATAATTCTTTTGGACACTGGATACCGATCTAGTAGGGTAGATACCGTTGACAGGAGAGCGATGTAAGAAGGGAATTTTTTGGATAATACAATGTACAGTACAGATCAAAAGTTTTGACACACCTTCTCATTCAAAAAGTTTTCTTTATTTTCATGACTATGGAAATTGTAGATTCACACTGAAGGCATCAAAACTATGAATTTACACATGTGGAATTATATACATAACAAACAATGTTAAACAACTGAAAATATGCCATATTCTAGGTTCTTCAAAGTAGCCACCTTTTGCTTTGATTACTGCTTTGCACACTCTTGGCATTCTCTTGATGAGCTTCAAGAGGTAGTCCCCTGAAACGGTTTTCCCTTCACAGGTGTGCCCTGTCAGGTTTAATAAGTGGGATTTCTTGCCTTATAAATGGGGTTGGGACCATCAGTGACGTTGAGAAGTCAGGTGGATATACAGCTGATAGTCCTACTGAATAGACTGTTAGAATTTATATTATCGCAAGAAAAAAGCAGCTAAGTAAAGAAAAACGAGTGGCCATCATTACTTTAAGAAATGAAGGTCAGTCAGTCAGCCGAAAAATTGGGAAAACTTTGAAAGTAAGGGCTATTTGACCATGAAGGAGAGTGATGGGGACCTGAACCCAATCGAGATGGTTTGGGGTGAGCTGGACCGCAGAGTGAAGGCAAAAGGGCCAACAAGTGCTAAGCATCTCTGGAACTCCTTCAAGACTGTTGGAAGACCATTTCAGGGGACTACCTCTTGAAGCTCATCAAGAGAATGCCAAGAGTGTGCAAAGCAGTAATCAAAACAAAAGGTGGCTACTTTGAAGAACCTAGAATATGACATATTTTCAGTTGTTTCACACTTGTTTGTTATGTATATAACACCTTTAATAGGTGGCAGCTCTTCCAAAGGATGGTGCATCTGTCTAGTTATCCATCGGCACTGGAGTAGAGGGGCATCAACTCTTGTGCTTAACTTAGTGTGGCCTTTGTGGTTGTCACCCAATTGGCAATATTTGTAACAAATTGAAAGAAGGCCCGTTTCCGATCCTGGAGGCAAGGCTTGTTGACTCTACATTGAATAAATCTCATCTGGCAGCCCACCCACAACCAAATACTGGACCTGTTGACTTTAGTAGCCTGTCTCTGTCCAGTGAGTCCACCAAGGTTATGTTGGAAGCTGGTACTCTGGGTCTCTGTGTTGCTCCCTGGCTTGGAGTGGAGGTAACTTTGTGGGCAGGTATCAGCGGTACTCTGCCCTGGTGCCAGCGTTACCATGGAAGAAGCCTGGTTGGAGCCTGGTTGTTGGAGGGGGAGACCGACTGTCTCTACCCCCTGTGCTGTAAGTGCAGAGACCACGGTCCCATCTGTACTGTTGTGGGGGTTACTGTCTCCCCCTGGTGCGTTAAGCTGCCGCTGGGGAGAGGGGGTAACGAGCTCCTCTCCCATACATACTTCCAGCTGCTGGGGAGGGCGACCGACCGTCTCTGCTCCCAATACAGTGTCCTGCTGCTGGGGAAAGGAGACTGGGCTCTCTATTCCCTGCTGGACACTCTGCCGCTGGGGGACAGGACCGACTGTCTCTGCCCCCTGTAACTCCGCCTGCCGCTGGGGAATGGAGACTGGGCTCCCAATTCCCAAAAAATCATGCTGCTGCTGGGGGGCAGGAACAACTACCTCTGCCCCCTGTAACTCAGCCTGCCGCTGAGGAGGGAGGACGCTGCTCTCCTCTCCCTGCACTTCACACTGCCGCTGGGGAATGGAGACTGGGTTTGTCACCTTACTGTCCTGCTGAGCCTTCTCACTGGCGTGGAACAGCTGCTGGTAGCCCTGTTCCAGCTCCATCTCCCGGGTCACCAGGTGGACCAGGTCCTGCTCAATCTCATGAGTGTCGTCCCAGTCATACCTGCTCTCCCTCCATTCCAAGAGATCATGGAACCGGGCTTGTGTAGGGCTCCCAAACTCCAGCTCTGAAAAAGTCTCCCATAACAAGCCAGGACCATCAAACTCCTCTCCCTCCGGCTTGTCATGCTCAGCTGTCCTGGGTTGGTACTGTGCCCCATACCACCAGAGCGCCTGGTAGGCATCTTCCAGCCACAGCTCCCGCCATGCTAGGAGTTCCAATTCCTTTACCCATTCCTTCTGGGGCTGCTCTCCCAGGAAGGGCATCCGCAGGGCTACTCGCTTCTGCAACCGCTGGTCTTCCGTGGGGAGTCTCTCGTCCTGCATATACTCCACAATACCCAGTACCTGGTACCAGATGCCTTTGCGGACTGCATCTCGGTCATCCATGACACCCTCATCGTACTCCACTGCTGTTTCCATTCTGGTGCTGTCAGGGTCGCTGTACTGGGACATGCGTTGCCCCTAAATTGTAGAATCCACAGAAATGGTGTCTCCTGTAGCTGTCCTTCTGGCTGTAGGAACGATCCCGCTGCTTGCCACCAATGTAACGGACCATTTGAGCAGACAAGGGGTTAAAATCCGTTTAGGCGATAAGCCCCTTTCTGAGAGACAGGCACAGCTACTGCAGGACACCAACCTCCCGAACTGGATACAAAATAGCACTCCAAACTGGAACCTCACGAATAGCTGCTAGCCGACGAACAGGAAAAGCATACAATCCTGGCAATCGGTCTTCTAACAGCATACAGTGAATCCCCCCAATAACGAGACAAGGCTCCGTGTTGAGGGTCAAACAGTGGTCTGACTGTACTTCACGTACAGCCTCTTTTATTCATAAACCACAAACATAGTACTGCCCACAGGGGTTTGAAATACAACCAATCAGTAATTAACAACACATACAATGTAACTACAGCAACCAATCGTTCACGCCCCCAGAGGACCAGAATGAAGACTGTGACATAGGACAACATATCCCCACAATGCATCATGGTTTCCTCCTCTCTGTCCAGACAACCTGAAGAGCAATCCAAGTATCTCTGAGGACAAAGGGAGATCGCCAATACACATGTGAGGACAACAGAACAGACATCACCATTTTAAACACACAATGGGACAATGGCACAATAGAAACACACCCGCATATTCCTCCCAAGCTGACAAGTTACACTTATTATAAATTGTTACAACTTTGTGAGTTTACATTGGCCATACATATAACTTATAGGAAAAGAGAAATGTAGCAGCTCTCACCTGCCCTTCCTTTAGTTGTGAGCACGGATGGCCCGTGTCAGGTGCGGGCAGCAAATGCAGAAAGAAGTTGAGAAAAATCCAGCTCCACTTTAAAGGAATTGCGTTTATTCAGCTTGCGGTTAAAAACTCATCCAAGAAATACAAAAATTTAGCAGTCTTGTCTTGTCTACATGTTTCGGGCTATCAGAGACATTTCCAGCCCTTCTTCATGACACAGAAAGACATTAAAAGTGAGACCTTTTAAAGGGGAGGGTGCACCTGTGTTCACTAATTGTTTCCACAGGCCTGTAACCGCCCCCAGGAAAAGGTGCCACACTTACAGTTAACTCTTCACATGAAAATTAAATGAAAGAAAAAACAAAAATATATAACCATATGTATGCATAGAGAAAATAAAAGTATAATGACTATGAAAAAAACTATGTCATACAAGGGTATACATATATAGAGGATACATGGGGTATGAGCCAGATATACAGCAATATTCTAGCAAAGCATGGTGGAATGTAATGGAAATCAGGTCACCAGAAATGTGTTGTAGCATTCTCAGGAAAGGAAGAAATTCACATGCCAAAATATTATTAGCATGAGAATTATTGCTGCAAAATCAGATCTAAGCGTTTATTGAGCCCCTCAGGTTGGCGTGTATTCAGTGAAAAAATCCAAAAGGATTCCCTGTTTAATAATTTTCTTCTATGGTCTCCTCCACGTTTAGGCAGAAAAACTTTTTCTATGCCTTGTACTATCATATCTGATGTGTCCCCACCATGGCAGACAGCAAAATGCAGACTAGCTGCAGACACATTGCGACTGCCATGGTGGGGCACATCAGAGATGTGTTGGCGTATCCTAGATTTTATTGCATTAATAGTACAACCCACGTATTGCAGTTTGCACTTTGTGCAGGTGATCAGGTAGACAGCGTGGGTTGTATTGCAGTTGAGATACGCTTTTATTGGAAAGACTCTGTTGTTTACAGTTGAGGAAAAGGTTTTGGATTTCATCATATGTGTGCAGCAAATGCATCTGTGGTGTCCACACCTGTAACTCCCCTTGGTCCTAAGCCACACAGGTTGCGACTTTTTCTCTTCTTGGTATAGGCTAGGGCTGACATAGTTTGCAATTGTGGGCGCCCGTCTGGCTGCGCATTTAACCCCATCTGCAACTATGTCAGTCCATTCTCTGTCATAAGACAGGACAGGAAAATGTTTTTTTATAATATGACATATCTGTTGGTGCTCTGTACTATATTGTGTTACAAACAGATTCCTTCTGTCCTTGTCCTTGATAATGTTGTTTGTGTTTCTATTTTTGTTTTCACTATTAGTGCCTATATCCAGTAGTGGAACCTCCTTATGCACAGGATTTTGCTGTTTAGGATAAAGGAGGGATCCCCTTTCAATGGTTGAGACCTGAGCTATAGCATCTTTTACATGTTTGATGCTATAGCCTCTTTTACCCAGTCTATGGCAAATATGTCCAGCTTCCTCCATGAAGCCAATTTCCTCTGTGCAATTCCTTTTTGCACGGATGATTTCCCCCCTGGGTATATTGGCAGTTACATGTTTAGGCCTCCTGCACACGAACGTATTTTTTTGCGGTCCGCAAAAACAGGTCCCGTTTTAACGTGATCCGTGACCGTTTTTTCGTCCGTGGGTCTTCCTTGATTTTTGGAGGATCCACGGACATGGAAAAAAAAGTCGTTTTGGTGTCCGCCTGGCCGTGCGGAGCCAAACGGATCCGTCCTGAATTACAATGCAAGTCAATGGGGACGGATCCGTTTGACGTTGACACAATATGGTGCCATTTCAAACGGATCCGTCTCCATTGACTTTCAATGTAAAGTCTGGAGTCCCTTTTATACCATCGGATCGGAGTTTTCTCCAATCCGATGGTATATTTTAACTTGAAGCGTCCCCATCACCATGGGAACGCCTCTATGTTAGAATATACTGTCGGATATGAGTTAGATCGTGAAACCTCATTTCCGACAGTATATTCTAACACAGAGACGTTCCCATGGTGATGGGGACGCTTCTAGTTAGAATATACTACAAACTGTGTCCATGACTGCCCCCTGCTGCCTAGCAGCATCCGATCTCTTACAGGGGGCCGTGATCAGCACAATTAACCCCTTCAGGTGCCGCACCTGAAGGGGTTAATTGTACTATCATATCCCCCTGTAAGAGATCAGGGCTGCCAGGCAGCAGGGGGCAGACCCCCCCCCCCCCCCCCCAGTTTGAATATCATTGGTGGCCAGTGCGGCCCCCCCCCCCTTCCTCCCTCTATTGTAATAATTCGTTGGTGGCACAGTGTGCCCCCCCCGCCCCCCCCCCCCCTTCCTCCCTCTATTGTAATAATTCGTTGGTGGCACAGTGTGCCCCCCCGCCCCTTCCCCTTCCTCCCTCTATTGTAATAATTCGTTGGTGGCACAGTGTGCGCCCCCCATTGGCCCCCCCTCCCTCTATAGCATTAACAACATTGGTGGCCAGTGTGCGGCCTCCCATCTCCCCCCCCCCCCCGATCATTGGTGGCAGCGGGTTACTAGCAATAGTACAATAGTAAAAGATTCATACTTACCTGCGGCTGCGAGCCGCGATGTTCGTGTCCGGCCTGGAGCTCCTCCTACTGGTAAGTGACAGTTCATTTAGCAATGACACTTACCAGTAGGTGGAGCTCCCGGCCGGACACGAACATCGCAGCAGCCGGTAAGTATGAATCTTCTACTATTGTACTATTGCTAAGTAAGTAACCATGGCAACCAGGACTGTAGTAGCGTCCTGGTTGCCATGGTTACCGATCGGAGCCCCAGCGATTAAACTGGGACTCCGATCGGAACTCCGCTGCCACCAATGATGGGGGGAGGGGGGGAGATGGGAGGCCGCACACTGGCCACCAATGTTGTTAATGCTATAGAGGGAGGGGGGGCCGATGGGGGGCGCACACTGTGCCACCAACGAATTATTACAATAGAGGGAGGGAGGGGGGGGCGCACACTGTGCCACCAACCTATTATTACAATAGAGGGGGGGGGCCGCACTGGCCACCAATGATATTCAAACTGGGGAGGGGGGGGGGGGGGTCTGCCCCCTGCTGCCTGGCAGCCCTGATCGCTTACAGGGGGCCGTGATCAGCACAATTAACCCCTTCAGGTGCCGCACCTGAAGGGGTTAATTGTGCTGGTCACGGCCCCCTGTAAGAGATCGGGTGCTGCCAGGCAGCAGGGGGCAGTCTTGTACACAGTTTGTAGTGTATTCTAACTAGAAGCGTCCCCATCACCATGGGAACGCTTCTGTGTTAGAATATACTGTCGGTTCTGAGTTTTCACGAAGTGAAAACTCAGCTTTGAAAAAGCTTTTATGCAGACGGATCTTCGGATCCGTCTGTATAAAAACTAACCTACGGCCACGGATCACGGACACGGATGCCAATCTTGTGTGCATCCGTGTTCTTTCACGGACCCATTGACTTGAATGGGTCCGTGAACCGTTGGCCGTGAAAAAAATAGGACAGGTCATATTTTTTTCACGGCCAGGAAACACGGATCACGGATGCGGCTGCAAAACGGTGCATTTTCCGATTTTTCCACGGACCCATTGAAAGTCAATGGGTCCGCGAAAAAAAACGGAATACGGCACAACGGCCACGGGTGCACACAACGGTCGTGTGCAGGAGGCCTTAGGATGACATGATGTCGCATGTAATGTGGTATTACCTGCCATAGGTTTCCTATATGTGCAGGTGGATACCTGACTGGTGGCGGGGTCCCCCCTCAGGCGCAAATCCAAAAAGGCCACCTCCAGCGTGTCATAATGGACACTAAAGGAGATGGTATCCACACAGGAATTGATGTAACCACAAAAGGATGGTATGGCCGCCACATCGCCCGTCCAGATCAGGATCAGGTCATCGATGTAACGGCCATACCACCTGATGTGGTGCCAGAAAGGGTGGGTGTCGATGAAGAGAAAACACCTCTCCCACCATGCCATAAAAATATTGGCGATGGAGGGAGAGAATTTAGCCCCCATCGAAACCCCCGATGTCTGGAGATAAAATTTGTTGTTGAACATGAAGAAATTGCGCCTGAGGAGGAAGTCCACCACCATCAGGACATATTCCTGCAAGCCTGCAGTAATGTTGCCATATATCTGTAGGAACCAGGTTAGGGATTTAATGGCCAATTCATGGGGAATATTGGTATACAGGGACACCACGTCTGCTGTGATCCAAACATAATTTGAGGACCATTCAATGTTATCGATTGTTTGTAAAACAGACGTGGTGTCCCTGAGATAACCCGGTATTAATGGTATGAGTGGCTGAAGTATGGAATCAACCCATTGTGACATTCTCTCTGAAAAGGAGCCAATGCCCGCTACAATTGGCCTAAGGGGAGGTGGAAAAACATTTTTATGTGTTTTGGGAAGTGCATGGAACACTGGGATGACTGGGGACATGGTATAAATATACTCTGATTCTTTATTGGTTAGGAAGCCTGATTGGATCCCTAAATCCAAGATGGCCCAGAGTTCCTTCTGAAAAGAGGGGAGGGGGTTGTCGCTGAGAGTGACATAAACTGATGTGTCACTGAGCATGGATTCTATCAGGGTCCTGTAGAGACCACTGTCCAGCACGACAACCCCACCCCCCTTATCAGATTGTTTAATTACAACATCAGCTCTTGTTTTAAGATCCTGGAGTGCCTTTTTTTCTTTTTTGGAAATATTGCTGCAACCCCCACTATCATGGATGATCTGATCGTGCAGCAAAACTAGATCGCGTTCCACCAAATCCTGATATCTATCCAGTGCTGGAGATCTGGACTGAATTGGATAAAAATCCAGATTTTTTTGTATGAAAATGCATGGACCTATTATGTAGATCCAGATCATCCAGAACTGTATTAGACTCTTGTAATTCACAAATATGCATCATTTCATGGAAACTCATATATCTATTTTCTAAAGTAATCGCATCAACACAGACGGTGGGATCACTATTGGATGCAACAGGGTGATCGGCGTCCCCAGCCCCCGCAGCACTAACATCATTACCACCCACCTGAAAATGCCGGCGGAGAGTGAGGGCGCGGGCCAGTCTGTTAACATCCAAGAGCGTCCTGTACAGGTCCAATTGACAGGTAGGAGAAAAGGTTAAGCCTCTTTTGAGTATGCTGATATCATCAGCTGACAATATGGAAGCAGATAGGTTAATTACTTCCAGTTCATCCTGTCCTTTTTGTATCTTATCGGATATCGGCGGTTTGCCATGTTTTCGGCCTGCTCTCCGTTTTTTGAAACCGCTTTATGTGAAAGAGAATGGACTGACATAGTTGCAGATGGGGTTAAATGCGCAGCCAGACGGGCGCCCACAATTGCAAACTATGTCAGCCCTAGCCTATACCAAGAAGACAAAAAGTCGCAACCTGTGTGGCTTAGGACCAAGGGGAGTTACAGGTGTGGACACCACAGATGCATTTGCTGCACACATATGATGAAATCCAAAACCTTTTCCTCAACTGTAAACAACAGAGTCTTTCCAATAAAAGCGTATCTTTACTGCAATACAACCCACGCTGTCTACCTGATCACCTGCACAAAGTGCAAACTGCAATACGTGGGTTGTACTATTAATGCAATAAAATCTAGGATACGCCAACACATCTCTGATGTGCCCCACCATGGCAGTCGCAATGTGTCTGCAGCTAGTCTGCATTTTGCTGTCTGCCATGGTGGGGACACATCAGATATGGCAGTACAAGGCATAGAAAAAGTTTTTCTGCCTAAACGTGGAGGAGACCATAGAAGAAAATTATTAAACAGGGAATCCTTTTGGATTTTTTCACTGAATACACGCCAACCTGAGGGGCTCAATAAACGCCTAGATCTGATTTTGCAGCAATAATTCTCATGCTAATAATATTTTGGCATGTGAATTTCTTCCTTTCCTGAGAATGCTACAACACATTTCTGGTGACCTGATTTCCATTACATTCCACCATGGTTTGCTAGAATATTGCTGTATATCCGGCTCATACCCCGTGTATCCTCTATATATGTATACCCTTGTATGACATAGTTTTTTTCATAGCCATTATACTTTTATTTTCTCTATGCATACATATGGTTATATATTTTTTGTTTTTTCTTTCATTTAATTTTCATGGGAAGAGTTAACTGTAAGTGTGGCACCTTTTCCTGGGGGCGGTTACAGGCCTGTGGAAACAATCAGTGAACACAGGTGCACCCTCCCCTTTAAAAGGTCTCACTTTTAATGTCTTTCTGTGTCATGAAGAAGGGCTGGAAATGTCTCTGATAGCCCGAAACATGTAGACAAGACAAGACTGCTAAATTTTGTATTTCTTGGATGAGTTTTAAACCGCAAGCTGAATAAACGCAATTCCTTTAAAGTGGAGCTGGATACATATAACTTACATCCATTTAAACAGTATAACTTGGGGACAAACCTATCCAAAATTCACTTGAATCGGTTCAGGGGTTTAAAAGTTAGTATATGGCCCATAATCCTGGGGCAAGAGGCCAGCAGCCAGTCCTCTCCAAAACCCAGTGGCGAGGTCGGTTTCGCCACAGTGACCACTTTGAAGAACCTAGAATATGACATATTTTCAGTTGTTTCACACTTGTTTGTTATGTATATAATTCCCCATGTGTTAATTCATAGTTTTGATGCCTTCATAGTCATGAAAATAAAGAAAACTCTTTGAATGAGAAGGTGTGTCCAAACTTTTGGTCTGTACTGTATATATATACAATACTTTTACTGGCACATAATGGGGGGGAGGGGGGGCTGTTTTACTGGCACATGGGGGGGTCTGTTATTACTGGCACATAATGGGGGGGACTGTTATTACTGGCACATAATGGGGGGGGGCTGTTATTACTGGCACATAATGGGGGGGACTGTTATTACTGGCACATGATTGGGGGGCTGTTATTACTGGCACATGATTGGGGGGGCTGTTATTACTGGCATATAATGGGGGGAGGCTGTTATTACTGGCACATAATGGGGGGAGGGGGGGTTGTTACTACTGGCACATGATTGGGGGGGCTGTTATTACTGGCACATAATGGGGGGCTGTTATTACTGGCACATAATGGGGGGGCTGCTATTACTGGCACATAATGGGGAGGGGGGCTGTTATTACTGGCACATGATTGGGGGGCTGTTATTACTGGCACATAATGGGGGGGTTGTTATTACTAGCACATGATTGGGGGCTGTTATTATTGGCACATAATGGGGGGCTGTTATTACTGGCACATAATGGGGGGGCTGTTATTACTGGCACATAATGGGGGGGCTCTTATTACTGACACATGATTGGGGGGGGTCGTTGCTCTTGTTACTGACACATTATTGGGGCACTATAGGGGCATCTACTGAGACCACAAAAAAGGGGTATTTTATATGGGGGGCTCTGTACAGTATAATTTTATACTGGGACACATTATGGTGGGTACTATGGGGAAGGGGGGAGAGGAGTACAATGGGGTCATCTACGGGGGCACTAAGAAGGGGTATTTTATACTTGCAAATTATGGGGGACACTGATGGCATCTACTGGGGCATTTTATACTGGTACATTATGGGGGGCACTAGAAGGAAGGGGGGAGAGGAGCACTATGGAGGCATTTACTGGGGGAATTATATTGGGTTTTTTTTATACTGGCACATTATGAGGGCACTTGGGGACATTAGCTCAACTAGGGGCATTACAAGGGGGTATTTTTTGCACTGTCAAATTATAAGGAGAATTATTTCTACTGGGGGGCATTATAGTGGGCTTAATTACTCCCGCATTGTATGACCCCCTAGTAGCAGCACCAGCCTCTCCCTGCTCTGCTATCCCTCTGCCCCTTCTCCAAATCCTTATTATGAAATCTTTCTCATTAGGATAAAACACAACATCAGCTCCGCCGAGCCCCCGGCCAAAGTGTTGAAGTGGTGTCCGAGATCCCCAAGGGCCAAGCCAAGTAATTGTAAGTTTTCTATTTCTTAAGAGATGTCTAAGAAGCCAGTTAATTTGTGCAGAAATACAGAAAAATGCACAGGCAGATATGTTTTTGCCAGTCTCAAATATAAGTTTGACGAAATGCACTTGTGAAAGTAAGTGTCCCTGAATGGCAGTTAGGAAATGTGGTCACCCTAGCAAGAGGGTGGCCACGGGTAGCATGGGTGGAGCTGCTGTATCAGTTCTAAATAAAAGCGGAAGTAGAAGTGAGGGATGTATGCAAACACATTGCAGGGGATCAGAAGAAATAAAGCAAGGTTTGCAATATATACTGTATATAGGGTGGCCCACAAAAATGTAGCCCACCTCCAGCAATAGAATGACAAGATGAACTGTAAGCGAGGGGTTATGGCCACCACGTTCCCCAGACTTGTCCAAATACAATTTTTATCTGTATGGAAATTTAAAACAGAAAGTGTCAGCTAACAATCCACATCCCCTCGAAGAACGCAAGGAGAACATCACAAACACCATCCGCAGCATCAGCCGACAGCCAAAGATGCAGAGACATGAACGGGGACCACTTGCAGCATCTTTTTTGACTTGTGAGTAATAAAAAATAAAAAAATCCACTTGCTTGTTCATCTTCTCATACTATTGCTAGAAGGGGCTACTTTTTTGTAGGCCACCCTGTAGAATTATGAAAGGGAATGATAAAATCCATCCTCAAAAATGAAATTGCAACACCAAGAAGGACAAGCCGTAAGGTTATTCAAATCTAGGAAGTAGCAGGTGTCGCGAAGATATCACGTGGGATGATTGTGTGATGCCTTCTGTTCATGGATGTTCCAGTTGTCATCACTTGTCAAAACTGAGAGGGACAGAATCCTTTACCTGAGAGAGTCCGGTTTATTGCTACGCGCCTACACCGAGATGTCGGTACTGTTCAATGTTACGTGTCCCAGTGGTTGGGAGAACAAAGGAAAACTGTAATGGCAGCAAGAGGTGCAGAGAAGAGAACCTCTGCCCGGACAGATCATCTGATTAGAAGAATAGCGCGTAATAATCTATTCTCTACTGCAAAGGAAATTGTCACATGCCCAAGCCTCGGGCGGCAAACAGAGTCTACACAAACCTTCAGAAAGTATTTGCAAGAAAATGGTCTACGAGCCAGACGTCCAGTTACAGATGTTTCTTTGTCCTCATTTTACCGCTCTCAAAGACTATCATGGTGCCAGGGCCGGCGCTGGGGGGGGTAAGCTGGGCAATTGCACAGGGCCCCCATTGTCTAAGGGGCCCCCTGCTTCAGTGCTGCTGTTCAGCTGAACGTCCGAGGAAGCAAACCGGCGGACAGCTTACCAGCTGCACTTTACAATGCAGTGTAGGGTCTCCTCCCTCACATATAAGATAAAGCATTACCACAGTGCTGACAGGAACTGCCATAATGTCAGATCCAGGAGGCGGAGCTCAGCAGAGAAGAGGGGATGAAGGACCTGCGATGACCTCACCATCATGTGACCAGAACAGGAGGCGGAGCTCAGCAGTGCAGTAAGGTAATGAAGAAGAAGACCAGCCATGCATGTGAAGAAGTATGGATTCAATGTAAGTGCCAGGGAAATGCTGGGAGTTGTAGTCCTCTCCTCTTATACCTTCTGTTATGTAATATCAGTGTACATTACAAGATGAGGTATGAGGAGAGGACTACAACTCCCAGCATGTCCAGCTTGTTATGTAATATCAGAGTACATTACAAGAGGAGGTATAAGAGGAGAGGACTACAACTCTTAGCATTTCCCTGGCACTTACATTGACTCCAATCAATATTATTATATAATATCAGGGTACATTACAACACCCTGGATATGCTGGGAGTTGTATACCTCCTCTTATAATGAACTCTGATATTACATAATAACAACTTGGACATGCTGGGAGTTGTAGTCCCATCCTCTTATACGTCCCCCTGTAATTTGTTCTGATATTAAATAATAATGGCTTAGACATGCTGGGAGTTATAGTCCTCTCCTGTTATACCTCCTGCAGTAATGTGTTCTGAATTAGGGCCGGGACGATGGATAGGAGATCATTATATAAACTTGGCACTACTGGGGAGGAATGGAGGAGCATTATATACATACTGGCACTACGGGGGAACATTATATATATATTGGCACTATGGGGGGAAGCATTATATATTAGAACTAGTGGGGGGCACTACAGAGGGACGTTAGAGCCAATGGGAGCATTATGGTTATATTATTACTACTAGTATACTGTAGGGGCGTTATTATTATTTGACACAATATGGAGGGTATTGCTACTAATGGGGGCTATCTTGGGGAGTATTATCACTATTGGGGGCACCATTACTAATTAGGGCAGTCTGGCTGTATAGTGTAGTGTTTGTGGACATGGGGGGGAGCACAACAGGCACAGTATTTGGGGTAGCTTTAAGAGGTTCTCCGGGTTTTTTCATATTGATGACCTTTCCTTAGGATAGATCATCAATATTATATCGGCGGGGGTCTGACACCCGGCATTCCCGATGATTAGCTGTTTAAGGAGACTGCGTGCGCTGTGCGCACGTGCCGCCTCCCTCCTCTCTTCCTGCTCGGCTGCTGTATGTCTATGGGACAGCAGCAGTGAACAGCACACACCGTCTTCTCAAACAGCTGACCGGCGGGGGTGTCGGACGTCGGACTGTGTTTTTAGCACATTATTACAAGATATGGCCCCCCCCCCACACCCTTTTGATTTTGCCCAGGGCCACATTTTGTCTAAAACCTGCCCTGCATGGTGCACAGCAAGACGGCAGTGGAGGCTGGAATGGAGGTCTGTCCTCTCCAGTGATGAGACCCGCTTTTGTCTCAGCTGCAATGATAGCCAGAGATTAGTCTGGAGACTGCCTTCACAAGGGAACATCACACCGGTCCTACTCCCGGGATTATGGTGTGGGGTGTGTAGGAAGGCGCAAGGGTCCGTCGTTGACATAAGGTATGTTTAACCAAGGTTCCTGGCCTCGGTGAAGTAAGAGCAGGTATTTTCAAGTGTCAGCGGCAGCTGCTTTTTTAGTATGGCTGTAAGCTGATCCGGGCCGGCTCTTACTGGGAGCAGCCAAAGTGCTGAGTGGGTGGCTTCTCCCCACGCTCCAGGCTGGGTCTTTACTGGTCTATATCAAACCCAGCCAGCAGTCTCAGCTGGGTGTGGATTACTCCTCTCTGACAGTGGAGCGCTGTCAGTCCCTGTGTGTTTTGGGATCTGAAAACTTGTACCGTGCAAAATGGCTGGGAGCCGCATGCTGAGAAATAGGCCCCTAAAGCCTGGTGGAGAAACTGCAAACCAGGTGAAGGTTTTTTGTTTTTCCTTATGTGTGAATAAAACACTGAACTGTTTAAGTTAACGATTTTGTGTTTGCCTCTATACTGCATCCGCTAATCTGCCTACCAGAGCAAATCCCCACAAGTGTTATAATGTATGGTAGTCAGACCCCTTTAGTCTTCATTTCAGGTACAAAAACAGCTTGGAGTTACATTGATTTGGTCATGGAACCAATGGTATGGCCGTTTCTCCAAAGTCTCCCAGAAGCCACTTGTCAACAGGCCAGGCCACATGCTGCTCGTGCTACTTTGAGCAGTTTTCGTGGCCTAAACGTGCTAACATGGCCTGCAGAGTCTCAAATCAAGACTGTCGGTATAATCAGGAAAAGGATGGGGGGGGGTTGAAACTCCATCCTCCTTCTGGCCCCTTACCAATACCCAGAAACCCCTTCAATAAGGACACTGACACTGTTCCTCTTTTAACCACTTTATTGTTGTTGGGTGGTAATCGGCCACAGCTAATTATTTAAACTGCAAAACCATAAACCTCAGCACCGTGCGATCTCCCGGCGGGCAGTTCCGCCCATTTGCCTCCAACACCTCTCCGTTGTATTAACCATGCCGCCAGCTGTGACTTTCAAATTCAACCAGGCACCTTGCCTACTTAAAGATTCCAACCGCAACCACATACAAAACCACAAATTGAAAAGAAGAAGCCTAACTGCCAACTTCCAGGGAGGGAGGGAGGGAGGGACACAGCGCTTCCGCTCAAAGAGGGAGAGAGAGGCGGGACAGTGGCTTATATGTCCTGCTGGACGTCCGCCTCCTTCCCCCTAAACCGGATCCCAGCATTAACCCCAGCCTGCATCTACCAAATGGGGGCCAGGAGTAACCCATGCAAAGGTGGGGAAAAGGGGGGGGACCACCAGTCCCTGCCCACCCTCCCTAAACTGTCGGGTGGCCACCAGCCCATCAGGAACGTGATTGGTCGGCAATTGTGAAGGAAGCTGCCAGCAGTGTTCTAGGGTCTAATTATTCAGGCATTTGGTCTGGACTAATTTTAGGGTCTGGTCTAGAGTCGTGATTATCTTAAGGGGTCTAGTGTGAGTCTGTATTCATTCTGGGGACTGTATTAATTTAGTTTTTTGGTCTATGGTCATTATTAGTTTAGTGGTTTTGGTGAAAGTTTTTTATTAATTTTGTGATCTGTAGAGTCTGGTCTGTTGTCCGAATTTATTATTTTTTTGGGGAGGAGTGGTCTGAGATCTGAATTTAGGGTCTGGTCTGGGGTCTGAATTCATTTGATGGTCAGGTCTGAGTTCTGTATTATTTTATATGGTCGGAATTTACTTAGTCGGAGATCTTTATTCATTTTGGTCTCTGAATTCATTCTGGGGTCTGAATTAATTTTCTGGGTGCGCCCATGATAGGGACCACGTAGGGGTATAGCTACAGAGGAGGCAGCTGCACCCAAACCCTGGTGACTGAGAAGTCGCTAACCTGTCTCTGCCAGATAAGAAAACACCAGTATTAGGAATAGTCTACGGTAGGTGGGGGCCCTGTCCCAGATTTTGCAGGAGCTTGGCACACTGTACATTCTGTATTGCACACATGGACTGTTTCTGGAGGTAGTAGCTGTCATCCTGGATGCAGCTTCTTCTGAGAGCTTCTGTAACAAACTAAAAAGGAGCTAAAAGCGGCAGATATTTTCTCCCTGCTGTAAATTGAGTCAGTGAAGCGCCGTCTGCATCCAGCTTTATGTTCTTGTATCTCATGTACTGGAACGTGGATGTTTATTTTGCACAGCTCCGCAGCAGGGCACCCGCAGAACATTTTTTGGCAAGAACCATCTATCGATCTGCAAATCTTCAGTGCTGCTGCCATCCCCTCCCTGCCAGGGAGACATTAGAGCCTCGCAGTACGGTTCTCAGCTGGAAAATTACGTACAATTAAAGTAAGTAGAAGAGAATTTCACTTGAATACAGATCCAGGCTTTTCTTGGCAGAGATATTTTTAGGATGAAAGGGAAATAAAACTGAAAAAAAAAAAAAGCTTCCAGAAGAAACCGGGAGCTATAACACCGGGATATAATTCGGGGCTGTCCTCATCCCAGCTTTGCCTCTTCTCTCGTCATGGAGACTCGCAACGTGTTGACTCAAGCTGGTTACAAGTGTCAATTACAGATAAGCTAGGAGCCACGGTGCCCCCATACTGGTGGCGTCCACAGTACCCCCTGGGTAGTGCCAGCCACACAGCTCCTAGAACAGTGCCAACTCCAATGCCCATAATAGTTCCTGCTATAACCATGACAACCGCTGTGTCCTCACAACACTGTGACAGTGACATAGCAGTGATCCTGGCTGAAATAGCCTGGGATGTGTAGCAGGAGGCTATCGGCTTTTATTTATTTATTTTTTATTTATATTTAAAAGCATTACTTTCTGATATTTTGTCATGAGATGTCTAAGTTATTTGCGACCATATGTGGCCACCCAGTGGTAGTGATGAGGGTTGCAGCCTGGCAAGGATTTTGCCAATAAGTTGCAATACTGTATTGAATTTGTTTCCTGAGAATTTGAAGTCCGTAACCAAATTCTAGAAAAGGTAATAGTGCGGACATCTCTATACGATGGCAGCAACAGCGCTTCCTTAAAGGATAACTGTCACACTTAGACCCTAATTTCAATTTTCATATATGTAGTTACTAATAACATGATATTCCAGAATCAGTTACTATTAGACTGACTTACCCCATATTTAATAAGATTCAGCCCTTAGCAACCAGTCTGCATAAAACTGCAATTTCACTATTCAGTTAAGATGGCCGCCACTGCCCTCACCCTGAGGCTAATCCCGCCTGCCCTCACTAGCCAGTAACAATAGCCCCCCAAAAGTGTCAGTAGCCAGAGCCCTCCCCCCTAAAGGGTTAATCTCCTGCAGCACAGAGGGGTCCTCTTACCACATGTTGCTCTCATTTATACACTGAGCAGACGGCAGATCTCCCTTCCCTGGTCTGCGCTGCTTCAACTCTGCCTTCTCCAGCTCTGCTGAGTGAGGGAGCGTCTGCCAAGCGCAGGGACAGGGAGAAGTGCACACAGCTGCTGGGGAGGACCTGGCTTTAATCATTTACTTACAGTCCCTGGCTGTCGGTAATCTGACCTTGCACGCAGCCTGCTTCTGCGTCCTCCGTCCTTCAACAGATAGACGGACCATGCCTAGCAACCTTATTTTAAGCACAGGTAAAAGTAGGCAGTACAGGGAACAAAAATGTGGAATTAAGGGGTAGTTGAGTACACAGTGAAAAGTTGAAATAGGGCCACCAAGGAGATATTAATCCTCACAATCCAATACTCCAAAAAAAATAATAATACGACAGTTATCCTTTAATAACAGCGCCAGTCACCAATAAGGAGTTTACAGGTTTGCACAACCCTGAACAGATTTACTTAAAGGGGCATTGCCAAATTTGGGACCCCCACTGAACCTGAGAATAAGGGTAAATCTTTGCAGCCATGGTCCCAGTCAAGCGAGTGGCCGGGAACACCACTGTACAGGAAAAAAAGAGGATGAACGTGGTGCTATACCAGCCCTTTCATTCTCAGGATCGGTGGTGTCCTAGAGGTAGGGGGCGTAGCTGTAGGGGGTGCAGAGGTAGCAGTTGCTACAGGGCCCAGGAGCTTGAGGGGGCCCAAAGACCCTTGTGCCACATAAGAAGACACCGGTATTATAGAAAGTGCATGCTGGTCAAGTTAAAGAGGACCTTTCACTAGAATAAAACATCTAAACTAACGATACAGACATGGAGAGCGGCGCCCATGGATCCCCCTGCACCTACTATTATCCCTGGGTGCCGCTCCGTTCTCCCGTTATAGCCTCCGGTATCTTCATAGTTAGGCTCCACCCAGGGGAACCTGCCGGCGTCTCATTCTCCCAGGCTGTAGCGCTGGCCAATCACAGCGCTCAGCTCATAGCCTGAGAGGCTTTTTTTTCTCTCAGGCTATGAGCTGAGCGCTGCGATTGGCCAGCGCTACAGCCTGGGAGAATGAGACGCCGGCAGGTTCCCCTGGGTGGAGCCGAACATATGAAGATACCGGAGGCTATAACAGGAGAACAGAGCGGCACCCAGGGATAATAGTAAGTGCAGGAGGATCCCTGGGCGCCGCTCTACATGTCTGTATAGTTAGTTTAGATGCTATATTCTAGTGAAAGGTCCTCTTTAAAGCTCTGCCTGGAGGAAAAGGGTTAGGTCAAGAATCTCAATTTTGTGCTTTCCTGCCCCTGGCCACTGAGGGAAGGGGGGCCCAAGCTGAACTCTTGCACCAGGGCCCATGAGCTTTTAGCTACACCCCTGCTGATCATGAAGGCATCATGGTGGCACATCCTACGTAGCAATGCTGTATCGGAAAGAGGACCTCCTGCTACATTCACCACAATACAGCACTGGCTATCAACAAATGACACCATGGACAAATATATGGACCTATCGACACAAGTAAGGGGTGCAAAGATAGCAGTCACACCCACCCATGGTGGCTGAGGGGGCCTAAAAGCCCATCCTGCTGCATAAGAAGATACCAGCAGTATAAATGGCACATGATAGGTGGGGGAGTCACCATAACAGATTTTGCATTGTGGCCCAGGAGCTACACATTGTGTATCTTTTAATGTCGAGGATGCCATAACCATAAGACAAGATGTTGGTAAAATAAATATCCAAGTGGAAAAAAGGAACATATCTAACAGTATCAACCATTATAAGAGCCGACATTAGAATTGAATCATTTTGATTATACTTGGCTCCCAAAGTAATTATTTTACCCCATGATGCAAAAGTTGATCATCCATTTCTTTTATCGCCTGTCTGTAAAGGGTCTCATTCATCCAGATCATGGTATATTAGTAGTAATAAGTCAGAGCAACTGGACTTGTAGATATTTTTTTTTCTTGAAGACGTTTTGCCAGTCATCTGACTAGCTTTCTCAATTAGAATGGATTGTACGAGTAACCTCGGGCACTGAATACAGGTGACTCGTGCTTCAGTCACGGAGGTAAAATGTTGCATGCTATTAGGTGTGATTACACTGCTTCGGGAGAGGTGTTAGGACAGCATTATAATGGCAGACAAAAGATGTCGCTGTAACGGTCAGTGGGTGTGGAAGTCCCTGGGTATTCACCCTTTAATCCCTATACAGGGATTTTGACTTCCCTGCAGGAGAGCCACTAGGCCACTACCTCCTGGAGTAGCCCCAATGTGGTTGACATCTAACTCACGGGGTTCAGAGATTCTTCCACAGAGAACTGAGGGATAAGGCAAAAACATAGTCAGGGACAGGCCGAGGTCAGGGCAGACATTGGTGTAAATCTATAAAACAAGTCTGAGGTTAGAACAGGCAGTAAAGGGTCAATACAATAATCAGGCACAGGTCAGGCAGCAAAAGATCAGAGTCAGGAGACGGGCAGATGTCAGTACACAGGGAGAACAGCACACCTTCACAGGAACTAGCATGCTAGACAATCTATTGCTTTAGCAGCACTCCCTAGGGACTCCCAGGTGTCCAGCCATTGGCTGGTGAAGATTGCTGTAACTGTGTGCTGGCCCTTTAAAGGGGGCTCTGGCCTGCATCTGGGGACACAGAACTCCAGTGCTGGTGGGCAGAGGAGGGCCAACGGGACCGTACGCCAGGCAGCAGAAGGGTAAGTGATGTGACACCAAGTCCCACCCTGGATGGTGGGATGTTGGGGGGCATGGAGTGTTGCCATTGACAATCGCACCTCTCCACCTCACTTCAAGCTTGATTTCTCAAATTTAGCATAAATAGCTAACTCAGGACTCAGGTGTGTCTACATCTTAAGGACAATGGACACTCGTTTGATGACAGCAAGGTTTGCATCTTAGACACAGAAGGACTGGTTCAAAATAGGAGTGAAAGAAGCAATTTATGTTAAATTGGAGAAACCAAGCTTGAGTAGAGGTGGAAGGGTGCGACATCTATTGTCTGCCACTTACAATGCTGTTCTAACACTTCTCCCAAGACAGTTTGATCCCACCTGATAGCTTCAGTCATTCAAGTACAATCAACACCTTACCTCCATGACTGAAGCAAGAGTCACCAGTATGTAATGCCAGAAATTTCTTGTACAAACCATTGAGAAATGTCTTCAAGGAAAAATATACAGTCCTGATCAAAAGTTTAAGACCACTTGAAAAATGGCAAAAAATCATATTTAGCATGGCTGGATCTTAACAAGGTTCCAAGTAGAGCTTCAACATGCAACAAGAAGAAATGGGAGTGAGACAAAACATTTTTTGAGCATTCAATTTAATGAAAACAACGAATAAACTGAAACAGGCTGTTTTTCAGCTGATCAAAAGTTTAGGACCACACCTCCAGAAAAAAACTAAACCCCCCCAAAACAGAAATCCAACTTCCAAACATGAACTCAGTAATGAGTAGCTCCACCGTTATTGTTTATCACTTCAAAAATTTGTTTCGGCATGCTTGATGCAAGCGTTTCCATGAGGTGAGTGGGAACATTTCTCCAAGTGGTGAAGACGGCCGCACGAAGGCCATCTACTGTCTGGAACTGTTGTCCATTTTTGTAAACTTCCCTTGCCATCCAACCCCAAAGGTTCTCAATTGGATTTAGATCAGGAGAACACGCAGGATGGGCCAAAAGAGTGATGGTATTCTCCTGGAAGAAGTCCCTTGTCCTGCGGGCATTGTGTACTGTAGTGTTGTCCTGTTGAAAAACCCAGTCGTTACCACACAGACGAGGGCCCTCAGTCATGAGGAATGCTCTCTGCAACACCTGGACATAGCCTGCAGTCAGCACCAGTAAGGGCCTTAATCTGGGTCGAGGATCATCCAGTGTCTTGACGGACAGCCAATTGGATCCTCCGACTCAGTGATGATGAAATTTTTTTGGGTCTTCCACTTGACTTTTTTGTTCCATAACCCTCAGGATCATTTAAGAAATTCCAAATGACTGTCTTACTGCGTCCCACCTCAGCAGCGATGGAGTGCTGTTAGAGACCCTGCTTATGCAGTTCAACAACCCGACCACGTTCAAAAAGGGAGAGTTTTTTTGCCTTTGCCATCACAACGTGTGACTACCTGACAGAAAATGACAATGAATCCACATCTTTGCACAGATTTGTCCTTTTAAAGGCATGTGGTCCTAAAATTTTGATCAGCTGAAAAACAGCCTGTTTCAGTTTAATCGTTATTTTCAATTAATTGAATGCTCAAAAAATGTTTTGTCTCACTCTCATTTCTTCTTTTTGCATGTTGAAGCTCTACTTGGAACCTTGTTAAGATCCAAAATTGTAAAATATGATTTTTTTGGGCATTTTTCAAGTGGTCTTAAACTTTTGATCAGGACTGTATATACAATTGCAAGAAAAAGTATGTGAACCCTTTGCCATTATATGGATTTCTGCACAAATTGGTCATAAAATGTGATCTGATCTTCATCTAAGTCACAACAATAGACAATCACAGTCTGTTTAAACTAATAACACACAAAGAATTAAATGTTACTATGTTTTTATTGAACACACCATGTAAACATTCACAGTGCAGGTGGAAAAAGTATGTGAACCCTTGGATTTAATAACTGGTTGAACTTCCCTTGGCAGCAATAACTTTAACCAAACGTTTCCTGTAGTTGTAGATCAGACGTGCACAACGGTCAGGAGTAATTCTTGACCATTCCTCTTTACAGAACTGTTTCAGTTCAGCAATATTCTTGGGATGTCTGGTGTGAATCGCTTTCTTGAGGTCATGCCACAGCATCCCAATCGGGTTGAGGTCAGGACTCTGACTGGGCCACTCCAGAAGGCGTATTTTCTTCTGTTTAAGCCATTCTGTTGTTGATTTACTTCTATGCTATGGGTCGTGGTCCTGTTGCAACACCCATCTTCTGTTGAGCTTCAGCTGGTGGACAGATGGCCTTAAGTTCTCCTGCAAAATGTCTGGATAAACTTGGGAAATAATTTTTCCTTCAATGATATCAATCCGTCCAGGCCTTGACGCAGCCAAGCAGCCCCAAACCATGATGCCCCCACCACCATACTTCACAGTTGGGATGAGGTTTTGATGTTGGTGTGCTGTGCGTCTTTTTCTCCACACATAGTGTTGTGTGTTTCTTCCAAACAACTCCACTTTGGTTTCATCTGTCCACAGAATATTTTGCCAGTACTGCTGTGGAACATCCAGGTGCTCTTGTGCAAACTGTAAACGTGCAGCAATGTTTTTTTTGGACAGCAGTGGCTTCCTCTGTGGTATCCTCCCATGAAATCCATTCTGGTTTAGTGTTTTACGTATTGTAGATTCGCTAACAGGGATGTTAGCATATGCCAGAGTCTTTTGTAAGTCTTTAGCTGACACTCTAGGATTCTTCTTCACCTCATTGAGCAGTCTGCGCTGTGCTCTTGCAGTCATTTTTACAGGACGGCCACTCCTAGGGAGAGTAGCAGCAGTGCTGAACTTTCTCTATTTATAGACAATTTGTCTTACCGTGGACTGATGAACAGCAAGGCTTTTGGAGATACTTTTATAACCCTTTCCAGCTTTATGCAAGTCAACAATTCTTTATCGTAGGTCTTCTGAGAGCTCTTTTGTGCGAGGCATCATTCACATCAGGCAATGCTTCTTGTGAAAAGCAAACCCAGAACTGGTGTGTGTTTTTATAGGGCAGGGCAGCTGTAACCAACACCTCCAATCTCATCTCATTGATTGGACTCCAACTGGCAGACACCTCACTCCAATTAGCTCTTGGAGATGTCATTAGTCTAGGGGTTCACATACTTTTTCCACCTGCACTGTGAATGTGTACATGGTGTGTTCAATAAAAACATGGTAACATTTAATTCTTTGTGTATTATTAGTTTAAGCAGACTGTGATTGTCTATTGTTGTGACTTAGATGAAGATCAGATCACATTTTATGATCAATTTGTGCAGAAATCCATATCATTCCAAAGGGTTCACATACTTTTTCTTGCAACTGTATTTACGACAAGTCCAGTTGCTCTGACTTATTACTACTAATATTGGATGTGAAATAGATTTTTTCTTCCAATGGGAACCGGTAGTTGCCTCCAGTGCCAACAGCATCTCTACCATGTGGAGAATTCAATGAAACGTGTGTACAATTATATAATGTAACAAAGGACGAAGAGTTTACAATGTATCCAGAAGCGACCAAGACTATATCTCTTCCTAAGTGGTGGAGAAGACCTCGCCAGCTCCTCTGAAGAGCCTGAAAACATTTATGTCCACCTGCTGACCTTCTCATTAATGGCACAGTGGCACGGCCGCCTCTGAGGGCCGCTCCTCCTCATCTACGCCAACTTGATTAGACTATTACAGATGGAGTAATTGGATTAGACCTGATAGGACATCCAACCCTACGGCCAGCTTTCTGTTCACTCCCTGGTGGTTTTATCGTTGGCAGACATTTGACGGGTCCTGGGTGGCACATGAGTGCTGTATACGTCTGGTATTAGATAGTCATTTATCAATCCTGCCTAATGGGGTGTGCACGAAATGGGGCATATGGATGGCAGGATCCCCCCGCTGTGTCACCAGATGGACGGATCTTCTGTGACTGATCAGTACGGCTACAGCAATTAGAGGAGATATGTTCAGGTTTTGTCGGATAATCAGAATAATCCTTGTGTTTTCAGATTGAAGAGGTGAGGACATCAGGATGCTATTACTAGTCGCTGGTAATGCTTAGTAGAATAAAGGAGCAGGCACCTGGGACTATGCCGCGGTACCGGGCACAGCAACGCTGGTAGGGACAGCAGCACATCTACTGATGCTGTGAGATATGGGTACATGCTCCAGGTGGTCTAACTAGTTCACATCGGAACCCACTGCCTTCTGCATCGTGTGGCATTACCAGGCTGAAAAGGGTCACAATGAACCCAAAACCCTGCCGCAGCTCCCTGCATGTACATGTGATACAGACCCCGGACCAGATGCCCACAAACTAATATCACCCAGATAGATACAAAGCACACACTAGACTAAAAATCCTGCACACCCCCATAAATATAAGACAGACGTCCCCAAAAAACCCTAAGTAAATACAGATTCACCCTGACATACTAGATAAATACAGACTCTCTACAGACCCCAGACCAGTCACCCTATATAAAATATAAAAAACTCAGACCCCTCCTTAAGGCAAATCCTAATCCAGACCCCCTTAATAAAGACCCCAAACCAGTCCAACTCCCCTTAATACAGTCCCATAGAGATGAATGGACCAGCACTGCACATGCTCCAGTAGTTCTACCTCCAACGATCTAATAGTTATCCCTTAACCCAGTGGTCCCCAACCTTTCTTACCTTGAGAGCCAAAATCAGCGATGAGAGATGGTCGCGAGCCACACTATACACAAAGAGATGGTCTTATCCAGGGATTCCCAACCTGCGGCCCTCCAGCAGTTGCAAAGCTGCAACTCCCAACATGCCCTGATAGCTGTAGGCTGTCTGGGTATGCTGGGAGTTGTAGTTTTGCAACAGCTGGAGGGTCGCAGGTTGGGCATCCCTGGTCAAAGCCACAGAACAAACAGGAGACAGTTGGAAACTGTTCCATCTAACAATGAATCAGTTCAGTGTCAGATATGAAGCTGCATGTTTTCTCCTGGGCTCTCAAAATCTGGATTATAGTTAGTGAAACCATACACATGTAGTCACCCAGGTGGGCACCTGTCAAGTGGGTTCAATATCTAGACTTCAATATTTTCATGGCTGAAAATACAGATTCCCCCTATCGTGCCCCCAGTAGTTATAATGCCCCACTGTAGTGCCCCAGTAGTTATAAAGGCCAATGTAATGCCCCAGTAATTATAATGTCCCCTGTAGTGCCCCCAGTAGTTATAAATGACCCCCTACAGTGTCTCTAGTAGTTTTAATTACCACTTATAGTGCCCCCAGTAGGTATAATGCCCCCAGTAAGTATAATGCTCCCTACAGTGCTCCCAGTAAGTATAATGCACCCAAGTAGATTTAATAGTCACCCTACAATGTCCCCATCAATTATAATGCCCCCTATAGTGCCCCACTAGTTATAATGACCTCCTATAGTGTACCTAGTAGTAGTAATGGCCCCCTGTAGTGCCCCCAGTAGTTATAATGGCCCCCTGTTGTGCCCCCAGTAGTTATAATGGCCCCCTGTAGTGCCCCCAATAGGTATAATGCCCCCTGTAGTTCCCTCAGTAGATATAATGCCCTCTGTAGTGGCCCGAATAGTTATAATTCGCCCCTGTAGTGCCTTGCATAGGTATAATGGCCCCCTTTAGTGCCCCCAGTAGTTATAATGGCCCCCTGTAGTGCCCTCAGTAGGCATAATGCCCTCTGTAGTGCCCCCAGGAGTTAGAATTGCCCCCTGTAGTGCCCCCAATAGGTATAATCACCCTCTGTAGTGCCCTCAGTAGGTATAATGCCCTCTGTAGTGCCCCCAGTAGTTATAATGACCCCCTGTAGTGCCCTCAGTAGGTATAATGCCCTCTGTAGTGCCTCCAGTAGTTATAATGGCCCCCTGTAGTGCCCTCAGTAAGTATCATGCCCTCTGTAGTGCCCCCAGTAGTTATAATGGCCCTCTGTAGTGTCCCCAGTAGTTATAATGGCCCCGTGTAGTGCCCTCAGTAGGTATAATGCCCTCTGTAATGCCCCCAGTAGTTATAATGGCCAGCTGTAGTGCCCCCAATAGGTATAATGACCCCCTGTAGTGCCCTCAGTAGGTATAATGACCTCTGTAGTGCCCCCAGTAGTTATAATGGCCCCCTGTAGTGCCCCTAATAGATATAATGTCCTTGTGTAGTGCCCTCAGTAGGTATAATGGCCCTCTGAAGTGCTCTGAGTAGGCAAACAACTGCAGCAGGGCAGTCCAGACGGAATCTACAGATTCCCAGTATGAGCTTGTCTTCTCAAATCATCAGAGAAAGCCTAGGAAGATGCAGCTCGTGAGCCACACATGAGGGTGGAGATAATTGCCCTAACCTGTGGATAGTGAATAACTTGGAATATCAGACATACCCCTGTAAAGAAGACCCTAGAGTGGACCCCCTTAATAAATACTCCAAACCAAAACGTCAGCCTTTATACAGACCCCAACCTCCCCCCCCCCTTTACTTTTGTCCATCCCATTGCTGTCCGTGTGCCCAAACTTAAATCTATGCCAGGTCCTATAGCAGGAAACTGGTATAAATGATTATAAATGTGCCGAGGCCAGTGCCCCCGCCAGCACTCTGCCTTCGCCATGGCCCCTTTTCTTAGGCCTCATGCACACAATCGTTTTTTTGGTCGGCATCCAAACCGCAGTTTTTGTGGCTTGGATGCGGACCCATTCACTTCAATGGGGCCGCAAAAGATGCGGACAGCACTCCGTGTGCTGTCCGCATCCGTTGCTCCGTTCCGTGGTCTGCAAAAAAAACAAAACCTGTCCTATTCTTGTCCGCGTTTTGCGGACAAGAAGAGGCAGTTACATCAATGGCTTTCCGTGCCCAAATGGACGTCATCCGTGTTTTGCGGATCTGCAATTTGCGGTCTGAAAAACACACAACGGTCGTGTGCCTGAGGCCTTAAAGTCATGAGGGTAAATTAGAAATGACACTTGTCCCTAGATTCAGGCACAGTGGTGTTTAAAAAGCTGCAAACCAGCGTTTGTGTCACCAGTTTGTGACATTTTTACGCCAGAAAACTGGTGTAGAGGGGATGATCAATCCCCCCATAGTCTGTGTCTGGGGCACATGAGTGAAGAGAGCTGCAGGAATGGGGAGAAGTGAGCGTAACTTAAAAAGACACAGTGCTCGGGAGATTTGCCATCTCTTCCCATCTCTCCATTTTCCGGCTGTCTGACCTACATTATTGGAAAGCATGTAAAAAATGTTTAATGGTGGTTATTCTTGGAGGTATGAGGGGTCAAATGTCACACCATGTAGTGTAAAAATAGCACCAAAACAATGTCCAAAATACAACAATCCGTACTTTGTATCTATATATATATATATAAAAAAGGACGTATGTGTGTATGTATGTGTATGTATATGTATGTGTATGCATGCATGTGTGTGTATGTATGCATGTGTGTATGTGTGCATGTATGTATGTGTGTATGTGTATGCATGTGTGTGTGTATGTATGTGTGTGTGCATGTGTATGTATATGTATGTATGTGTATGCATGTGTGTATGTGTGTATGTATGTGTATGTGTGTGTGTGTATGTGTATGTGTGTGTGTGTGTGTGTATGTATGTATGTGTGTATGTGTATGTATATGTATGTGTGTGTGTGTGTATGTATGTATATGTATGTGTGTGTGTATGTATGTATGTATGTATGTGTCTGTGTATGTGTGTGTATATGTACAGTACAGACCAAAAGTTTGGACACACCTTCTCATTCAAAGAGTTTTCTTTATTTTCATGACTATGAAGGCATCAAAACTATGAATTAACACATGTGGAATTATATACATAACAAACAAGTGTGAAACAACTGAAAATATGTCATATTCTAGGTTCTTCAAAGTAGCCACCTTTTGCTTTGATTACTGCTTTGCACACTCTTGGCATTCTCTTGATGAGCTTCAAGAGGTAGTCCCCTGAAATGGTCTTCCAACAGTCTTGAAGGAGTTCCCAGAGATGCTTAGCACTTGTTGGCCCTTTTGCCTTCACTCTGCAGTCCAGCTCACCCCAAACCATCTCGATTGGGTTCAGGTCCGGTGACTGTGGAGGCCTGGTCATCTGGCGCAGCACCCCATCACTCTCCTTCATGGTCAAATAGCCCTTACTTTCCAAGTTTTCCCAATTTTTCGGCTGGCTTGGGAGGAAAATGCTGGGTGTGTTTCTATTGTGCCATTGTCCCATTGTGTGTTTAAATGGTGATGTCTGTTCTGTTGTCCTCACATGTGTATTGGCGATCTCCCTTTGTCCTCAGAGATAATTGGATTGCTCCTCAGGTTGTCTCCGGGACAGAGAGGAGGAGACCATGATGCATTGTGGGGATATGTTGTCCTATGTCACAGTCTTCATTCTGGTCCTCTAGGGGCGTGAACGATTGGTTGCTGTAGTTACATTGTATGTGTTGTAAATTACTGATTGGTTGTATTTCAAACCCCTGTGGGCAGTACTATGTTTGTGGTTTAAGAATAAAAGAGGCTGTACGTGAAGTACAGTCAGACCACTGCTTGACCCTCAACACGGAGCCTTTTCTCGTTATTGGGGGGATTCGCTGTATGCTGTTAGAGGACCGATTGCCAGAAGTTGAAGCTGATCCCTGTTCGTCTGCTAGCAGCTATTCGTGAGGTTCCAGTTTGGAGTGCTACTTTGTATCCAGTTCGGGAGTTTGGTGTATCCTGCAGTAGCTGTGCCTGTCTCTCAGAAAGGGGCTTATCGCCTAAACGGATTTTAACCCCTGGTCTGCAGAAACGGTCCGTTACAATACATAACAAACAAGTGTGAAACAACTGAAAATATGTCATATTCTAGGTTCTTCAAAGTAGCCACCTTTTGCTTTGATTACTGCTTTGCTCACTCTTGGCATTCTCTTGATGAGCTTCAAGAGGTAGTCCCCTGAAATGGTCTTCCAACAGTCTTGAAGGAGTTCCCAGAGATGCTTAGCACTTGTTGGTCCTTTTGCCTTCACTCTGGGGTCCAGCTCACCCCAAACCATCTCGATTGGGTTCAGGTCCGGTGATTGTGGAGGCCAGGTCATCTGGCGCAGCACCCCATCACTCTCCTTCATAGTCAAATAGCCCTTACTTTCAAAGTTTTCCCAATTTTTCGGCTGACTGACTGACCTTCATTTCTTAAATTAATGATGGCCACTCGTTTTTCTTTACTTAGCTGCTTTTTTCTTGTCATAATACAAATTCTAACAGTCTATTCAGTAGGACTATCAGCTGTGTATCCACCTGACTTCTTCTCAATGCAACTGATGGTCCCAACCCCATTTATAAGGCAAGAAATCCCACTTATTAAACCTGACAGGGCACACCTGTGAAGTGAAAACCATTTCAGGGGACTACCTCTTGAAGCTCATCAAGAGAATGCCAAGAGTGTGCAAAGCAGTAATCAAAGCAAAAGGTGGCTACTTTGAAGAACCTAGAATATGACATATTTTCAGTTGTTTCACACTTGTTTGTTATGTATATAATTCCACATGTGTTAATTCATAGTTTTGATGCCTTCATAGTCATGAAAATAAAGAAAACTCTTTGAATGAGAAGGTGTGTCCAAACTTTTGGTCTGTACTGTATGTGTGTGTATGTGTATTTATGTACAGTGAGGAACAGAAGTATTTGAACACCCTGCGATTTTGCAAGTTCTCCCACTTAGAAATCATGAAGGGGTCTGACATTCACATTGTAGGTGCATTCCCACTCTGAGAGACAGAATAAAAATAAAAAAAAACAGGAAATCACATTGTATGATTTTTTAAGAATGTATTTGTCTTGCACTGCTGAACATTATTTGAACACCTGAGAAAATCCATGTTAATATTTGGTACAGAAGCCTTTGTTTGCAGTTACAGAGGTCAAACGTTTCCTGCAGTTCTTGACCAGGTTTGCACACACTGCAGCAGGGATTTTGGCCCACTCCTCCACACAGATCTCCTCTACATCTGTCAGGTTTCGGGGCTATCGCTGAGCAACACAGAGTTTCAGCTCCCTCCAAAGATGTTCTATTGGATTTAGGTCTGGAGACTGGCTAGGCCACTCCAGAACCTTGATATGCTTCTTACAGAGCCACTCCTTGGTTATCCTGGCTGTGTGCTTCGGGTCGTTGTAATGTTGGAAGACCCAGCCACGACCCATCTTCAATGCTCTGAGGGAAGGAGGTTGTTGCTCAAAATCTCACCATAAATGGCCCCATTCATCCTCTCCTTAATACAGTGCAGTCGCCCTGTCCACTTCGCAGAAAAGCACCCCCAAAGCATGATGTTACCCCCCATGCTTCACAGTAGGGATGGTGTTCTTGGGATGCAACTCATCCTTCTTTTTCCTCCAAACACGACGAGTAAAGTTTAGACCAAAAAGTTCTACTTTGGTCTCATCTGACCACATGACTTTCTCCCATGCCTCCTCTGGATCATCCAGATGGTCATTGGCAAACTACAGACGCGCCTGGCCATATGATGACTTGAGCAGGGGAACCTTCAGTGCAATGCATGATTTGAAACCATGATGGCGTAGTGTTCTACCGACAGTGACCTCTGAAGCTGTGGTCCCAGCTCTCTTCATGTCATTGACCAGCTCCTCCCTTGTAGTTCTGGGCTGATTCCTCACCTTTCTTATCATCAGTGATACCCCACGAGGTGAGATCTTCATGGAGCCCGAGTCCGAGGGAGACTGACAGTCGTCTTTAGCCTCTTCCATTTTCTAACAATTGCTCCAACAGTTGATCTATTTTCACCAATCTGCTTGGCAATTGCCCCGTAGCCCTTTCCAGCCTCGTGGAGGTCCACAATTTTGTCTCTGGTGTCTTTTGACAGCTCTTTGGTCTTGCCCATGGTAGTAGTTGGCGTCTGACTGACTGTGGGGTGGACAGGGGTCTTTAAAGAGCTCAGACAGGTGCTACTAAGTTATATTAATGAGTGGAGTAGAGGTGGACTAAAGGCACAGTAACAGGTCTTTGAGAGCCAGAATTCTTGCGGTTTCTCAGGTGTTCAAATACTTCTGTTCAGCAGCGAGACAAAGACATTCTTTAAAAATCATACAATGCGATTTCCTGAATTTTTTTTAATTTTATTCTGTCTTTCAGAGTGGGACTACACCTACAATGTGAATGTCAGACTCCTCCATGATTTCTAAGTGGGAGAACTTGCAAAATCGCAGGGTGTTCAAATACTTCTGTTCCTCACTGTATGTATGTTCCGCGAAAACTCAAAAACGCAACCATCCATTTCAATTAAACTTGGTATACACATCCATTGCTACCTGGAAAGAAATCTTGCGGGGGTCTCAGCTCTCTAGGACGTACTGTTCCTGAGATATTCCCAAAACATGACCTGCATTAGCCGATATAAGCCTGCAAGTCTTTCTCTTCATATGCCAGCTACCATACACACAGTCACGTGTCCCTTATCAGCCAATAGAAGATCACAGGTCCTACTCCAGGTTGCCATAACAACTGATCACAGGTTTTAGCAGTTCGCAGGTCCTGAAAAGCGGACGGACGCTGTGGAGTTAACTGTTAAAGGGACGGACACTGTGGAGGTCACTGTTAAAGGGGCAGGCACTGGGGAGTTAACTGTTAAAGGGGCGGTCACCGTGGAGTTCACTGTTAAAGGGACGAGCACTGTTAAAGGGGAGGCCACTGTGAAAGTCACTGTTAATGGGGTGGTCACTGTTAAAGGGGCGGTCACTGTGAAAGTCACTGTTGAAAGGGTGGTCACTGTTAAAAGGGGGGCGGCCACTGTGAAAGTCAATGTTAAAAGGGTGGTCACTGTTAAAGGGGCTGCCACTGTGAAAGTCACTGTTAAAGGGGCGGTCACCACTAAAGGGGCGGCCACCGTGAAAGTCACTGTTAAAGGGGCGGCCACCATGGAAGCCACTGTTAAAAGGGCAGCCACCGTGAAAGTCACTGTTAAAGGGGTGGTCACCGTTAAAGGGGCGGCCACTGTGAAAGTCACTGTTAAAGGGGCAATCACCGTTAAAGGGGCAGCCACTGTGAAAGTCACTGTTAATGGGGCGGCCACTGTGAAGGTCACTGTTAAAGGGGAGGTCACCGTTAAAGGGGCGGCCATTGTGAAAGTCACTGTTAAAGGGGCGGTCACCGTTAAAGGGGCGGCCACTGTGAAAGTCACTGTTAAAAGGGAGGTCACCGTTAAAGGGGTGGCCATTGTGAAAGTCACTGTTATTTAATATAAAATTGCAATTAATAAATACCCGAGCAACGCCTGGTCATCAGCTAGTTAAACCAATAAAGCAAGACGACAAGCGTCCCCCCAGCTTCTCCGCCGCCCACTCCTTGGTGATGAACTCGAGCCGATACAAGATGTGATTTACTGACACAATATGCAGGATCCGCCGTCCCTCACACGGGAGGCTAAACCAGACGCCATAGACAAAACTGTCACAACATAGCGTGCGGCACAGACACTATAAATAATGCTGCCGCCCCAGGTGCGCGCCGGACGGACGGAACGCTCTCATTCCCATAAACTGGTTTGTATCTTACTACATTGGGTGTAAAACAAAATGGAGAAAAAGGGAAAAGGAATAGATTTATATTGCAATCTTATGAGACCACTCTAGACACTGTACAATAATATGTTTAAAATAAATAAATACAGTTTATGTAAATCCAAGTACAATGTAGCTGAGGCCATCACAGGGCTACCCTTCTCTAATCGAGAGTCCAGACTCCTCCCCCTTATTGAGGCTCCTCCTCCCATCAGTCTACATGCGGCAGTGACCTAATCTTTTCATCCGTGTTGTAATGGAAATCTTCTCTCCATGCACTGAGTTCCTAATCAGTGACTGATCAGTACAGCAGTGTAAAGCATTGGGCAGAGACAGCCCAGCATCCTGATAATAAAGGAATTGGATTTCAGGTGACCTATTGTAAGACTCCAACAGACAAGGCAGCTAAGGCAAAGTCACTGATGCCGTGACAGTAATCATATCCTGTGCAAAATCTGCCTCAGTAAATCAGCAAAGGAAGTGAATATCAGCTGCAGGTTACAGGGGATTTCTAATCAGGCACAAGCCAATTTATATTGGAGCTGTCAGCATCC
Source organism: Bufo bufo (assembly GCF_905171765.1). NCBI lineage: Eukaryota > Metazoa > Chordata > Amphibia > Anura > Bufonidae > Bufo > Bufo bufo. The sequence continues at coordinate 18,868,621 of NC_053393.1, read as the reverse complement.
CTGCCAAACTGCTGATGGAAGTCCCAGCCAGTCAGATGTATCCCCTGCAGGGGAAATAGCGTGTTACATGGTGGATATTCAAAGTGACTCCCTGCTATGGAGTATGAAGGAAGTTGTCGAGCAGGCGGCCGTCCTCTGTGACACCATCTATAGGTCATATGAACAGGGCTTCATATCATTTTGAAAAATGGTTGATTCTGCTGATTGAAATGCCATGTGAAAATGGGTTGTTGTGTTGTCAAGAAAAAAAGATGTTTGTTCTTTAGGCAAATGAGGCCCTGAGTGCACCGAAGGACGGGGCCTAGCTCCTCAGTGGATGTCCTCTTCTCATCTTTCCAGTGCTGGCCACGTTCCTCTGTGCACCGAAGCCCATATTTGCATAAAGACTTTTTTTCTTGGGAACACCATAGCCAAGCTTCTCTCAAGTCTAGGGTCCTCACAGTAGAAGAAGACAAGAGGTCACAAACTAATGCTATGTATTACTCCCCTCCCCCAAATACACAGGGGTTGCACAGTAATAAAATTCCTCTTCAATGCAAGCTAGTGTAAGGTTTAGAACAAATTGCTGATCTCTCATGAAAGGTAACTTCATCAGGACCTATTATGGACAGAATTCATAATGAAACTGATCTAGAGGGCTGCAGGGAGGTCACTTAATGCAGTTGCCTTTAGGCCCCACCCCTGAGGAACTAGAGAAGGAACTGGGTTACTTTATACTTAACCTCTATAACTGACGCTTTGATTTGGTTCATAAAATTTTGTTTCAGTTTGTTCATAGGATGGGTGTAACAGCGGCTGCTGTGCTCCGCTGTTCTTCTGCTTACCGCCGCAGTTCCAGGCTCCGTGTTCAGTGGTGATCTGCGGCCGATGCTTCCCATTTCACCGCTGCAGTCCTGGGCTCTGTCCGTGTGGGTGCTATTGTTCTGGATCAGCTCGAGTTTGCTCTCAACCCTGGCCACAGCATGCTAGCTGTTTGTTCCTGCTGCACTTCCTTAAGAGCCGGCGTGGGTCACTTCCTGGGCTTTGTGGCTTAGGTCATGTGACCTCGCTGACCAATCCTAGCCCTCCTGTGCATATATAAGTGGCTCAGCCCCCTTCCCAGATTCCTCAGCATCAAGGTCCTTGTGCTCTGCTAAGGCAACTGATAACCACTTGTGTTCCTGACTCGTATTTGTGTTATTGAATTCTGCTACCCGTCTGATCCCTACCTGCTTGCTTTAACTCTCCTGTTGCTGACCCGGATTGCCTGACCTGTACCTGTGCCGCCTGCCCTGACCTTTTGCCTGTCTGACTACGCCTCTGCCTCATCCTTTGGTCCTGCACTGTTTCTCCTGGTAACGACTCCGCCTGCCTGACTACGCCTGTACTTCGGGTACCTCCTGGTCCGCCTGGACCAGCTGTCTCGTGTTCCTATCCTCCTCAAGAAGTAGCGACCTGGTGTTCCCCTCGGGAAAGTCTATCCCCACCACGAGGGGTACTGTGAAGAATAAAGGGGTTCATTTAGACAACACCCTTAGAGGAGGTCGGACACCTGGCACAGTGGGTTCACACCTGCTGGTTCATGACAATGGGCTTATGTGGTTGGAGGCGGTTGAGTGTCTGTGACTGTTTAGAGGTTAAAAGCCTGCCTTGTATGACATCACCGAAAATGTTCTTTCTCTGACCTTTGCCTTTTTTATATCCCACCATATATAAATATTTGCTATTCATTTTCTACCTTTTGAACAGTGAAATGAATTGCACCCTTGGAGGAGCCGCCATGTTGGCAGTAAATATATTGAACATGTCCAACTTTATGGTGCATTATGTACATGTAATGAATAGCCATGTCCATCTCTGAATGATGAAGCTGATGATACATAATTCATAAAGTATGCATGGGAGCTTAAACTTTTGCAATTTTAGCACAGAAGAATACTTGGCCTGTAGGACCTTGTCACATCACTTGCATCCACACAAAAGAGAGGACATAAAATCTTCTAGCCTGGGTGGGAGTCTATCCAGACTCGGAGATTATAGATTTTTCCAAACTTGTATCATGATGATCTTGGGTTGACACCTGATTTGGAAATACAGATGCTTGTAATGCTTTTGGGGTAGATTTGCTCTTTAATGCTGTTTTTTTTACATGTAAATGTGCTCAGAAATGATGACCTACATGAAATGATTCTTTATTATGCTGGGTGCACGGGTAGCACCATGGTATCAAAAGATCAAGAGGACCCAGCATGGTGGCATACAACTGTCCTCTCCTTCTAACCAAAGAAGGGGCCAATTAGAGCCAATCCCTCATGTCCTGACAAGTAAAGGGCAGGCATGACCATGAGTGAGATTTTACAGTGGACCCAAGGGGGTAAATTCTTGTGGAGAAATAGAAATGATATTGTAGCCTTTGCCCGCGTAGCTTGTTTACAAGCCTCACACAACCTTCGAAGGATTTTTGCATTTTCTAACATACATTTTTAAGCAGTGGGAAAAACAAGTGAGTCACCGAGATGCAAATAATTCTCCCCTAATGTGAACCCACTCCAACTACAGCTGTCAAACACTTTAAAAGTCAAAGTGACGCAGATTATAAAAAAATAACACTTGAAAACACTAATGTTGATGCTCCAGAATGAAAGGACATCTGCAACATAAATACAACATGCTACAGCCAGACAATGAAGATGATGGAAAGTGAGTCATTCTGCTGCATCTAACCGATATATGGAGAACTAATGGAATAAGTATCAAGCTCTGGCACGGGGAACCTTATGTCGCTGGTGGATGACCGTATAAAAACAAAATGCAATCAATGTAGAGTAAAACAACAAAAATGCCTCAAGTACAAGACTATATTTACTATAATACTGCCTCCTATGTACAAGAATATAACTACTATAATACTGCTCCTATGTACAAGAATATAACTACTATAATACTGCTCCTATGTACAAGAATGTAACTACTATAATACTGCCTCCTATGTACAAGAATATAACTGCTATAATACTGCTCCTATGTACAAGAATATAACTGCTATAATGCTGCTCCTATGTACAAGAATATAACTACTATAATACTGCCTCCTATATACAAGAATATAACTACTATAATACTGCCTCCTATGTACAAGAATATAACTAATATAATACTGCTCCTATGTACAAGAATATAACTACTATAATACTGCTCCTATGTACAAGAATATAACTACTATAACACTGCTCCTATGTACAAGAATATAACTACTATAATACTGCTCCTATGTACAAAAATATAACTACTATAATACTGCTCCTATGTACAAGAATATAACTACTATAATACTGCTCCTATGCACAAGAATATAACTACTATAATACTGCTCCTATGGACAAGACTATAACTACTATAATACTGCTCCTATGTACAAGAATATAACTACTATAATACTGCTCCTATGTACAAGAATATAACTACTATAATACTGCTCCTATGTACAAGAATATAACTACTATAATACTGCTCCTATGTACAAGAATATAACTACTATAATACTGCTCCTATGGACAAGACTATAACTACTATAATACTGCTCCTATGTACAAGAATATAACTACTATAATACTGCTCCTATGTACAAGAATATAACTACTATAATACTGCTCCTATGTACAAGAATATAACTACTATAATACTGCTCCTATGTACAAGAATATAACTACTATAATACTGCCTCCTATATACAAGAATATAACTACTATAATACTGCCTCCTATGTACAAGAATATAACTAATATAATACTGCTCCTATGTACAAGAATATAACTACTATAACACTGCTCCTATGTACAAGAATATAACTACTATAATACTGCTCCTATGTACAAAAATATAACTACTATAATACTGCTCCTATGTACAAGAATATAACTACTATAATACTGCTCCTATGCACAAGAATATAACTACTATAATACTGCTCCTATGGACAAGACTATAACTACTATAATACTGCTCCTATGTACAAGAATATAACTACTATAATACTGCTCCTATGTACAAGAATATAACTACTATAATACTGCTCCTATGTACAAGAATATAACTACTATAATACTGCTCCTATGTACAAGAATATAACTACTATAATACTGCTCCTATGGACAAGACTATAACTACTATAATACTGCTCCTATGTACAAGAATATAACTACTATAATACTGCTCCTATGTACAAGAATATAACTACTATAATACTGCTCCTATGTACAAGAATATAACTACTATAATACTGCTCTTATGTACAAGAATATAACTACTATAATACTGCCTCCTATGTACAAGATTATAACTACTATAATACTGCCTCCTGTGTACAAGAATATAACTACTATAATACTGCTCCTATGTACAGGAATATAACTTCTATAATACTGCCTTTTATGTACAAGAATATAACTACTATAATACTGCCTCCTATGTACAAGAATATAACTACTATAATACTGCTCCTATGTACAAGAATATAACTACTATAATACTGCTTCCTGTGTACAAGAATACACTGTGTGCAGAATTATTAGGCAAATGAGTATTTTGACCACATCATCCTCTTTATGCATGTTGTCTTACTCCAAGCTGTATAGGCTCGAAAGCCTACTACCAATTAAGCATATTAGGTGATGTGCATCTCTGTAATGAGAAGGGGTGTGGTCTAATGACATCAACACCCTATATTAGGTGTGCATAATTATTAGGCAACTTCCTTTCCTTTGGCAAAATGGGTCAAAAGAAGGACTTGACAGGCTCAGAAAAGTCAAAAATAGTGAGATATCTTGCAGAGGGATGCAGCACTCTTAAAATTGCAAAGCTTCTGAAGCGTGATCATCGAACAATCAAGCGTTTCATTCAAAATAGTCAACAGGGTCGCAAGAAGCGTGTGGAAAAACCAAGGCGCAAAATAACTGCCCATGAACTGAGAAAAGTCAAGCGTGCAGCTGCCAAGATGCCACTTGCCACCAGTTTGGCCATATTTCAGAGCTGCAACATCACTGGAGTGCCCAAAAGCACAAGGTGTGCAATACTCAGAGACATGGCCAAGGTAAGAAAGGCTGAAAGACGACCACCACTGAACAAGACACACAAGCTGAAACGTCAAGACTGGGCCAAGAAATATCTCAAGACTGATTTTTCTAAGGTTTTATGGACTGATGAAATGAGAGTGAGTCTTGATGGGCCAGATGGATGGGCCCGTGGCTGGATTGGTAAAGGGCAGAGAGCTCCAGTCCGACTCAGACGCCAGCAAGGTGGAGGTGGAGTACTGGTTTGGGCTGGTATCATCAAAGATGAGCTTGTGGGGCCTTTTCGGGTTGAGGATGGAGTCAAGCTCAACTCCCAGTCCTACTGCCAGTTTCTGGAAGACACCTTCTTCAAGCAGTGGTACAGGAAGAAGTCTGCATCCTTCAAGAAAAACATGATTTTCATGCAGGACAATGCTCCATCACACGCGTCCAAGTACTCCACAGCGTGGCTGGCAAGAAAGGGTATAAAAGAAGAAAATCTAATGACATGGCCTCCTTGTTCACCTGATCTGAACCCCATTGAGAACCTGTGGTCCATCATCAAATGTGAGATTTACAAGGAGGGAAAACAGTACACCTCTCTGAACAGTGTCTGGGAGGCTGTGGTTGCTGCTGCACGCAATGTTGATGGTGAACAGATCAAAACACTGACAGAATCCATGGATGGCAGGCTTTTGAGTGTCCTTGCAAAGAAAGGTGGCTATATTGGTCACTGATTTGTTTTTGTTTTGTTTTTGAATGTCAGAAATGTATATTTGTGAATGTTGAGATGTTATATTGGTTTCACTGGTAAAAATAAATAATTGAAATGGGTATATATTTGTTTTTTGTTAAGTTGCCTAATAATTATGCACAGTAATAGTCACCTGCACACACAGATATCCCCCTAAAATAGCTAAAACTAAAAACAAACTAAAAACTACTTCCAAAAATATTCAGCTTTGATATTAATGAGTTTTTGGGTTCATTGAGAACATGGTTGTTGTTCAATAATAAAATTAATCCTCAAAAATACAACTTGCCTAATAATTCTGCACTCCCTGTATAACTACTATAATACTGCTCCTATGTACAAGAATATAACTACTATAATACTGCTCCTATGTACAAGAATATATCTACTATAATACTGCTCCTATGTACAAGAATATAACTACTATAATACTGCTCCTAAGTACAAGAATATAACTACTATAATACTGCTCCTATGTACAAGAATATAACTACTATAATACTGCTCCTATGTACAAGAATATAACTACTATAATACTGCTCCTATGTACAAGAATATAACTACTATAATACTGCTCCTATGTACAAGAATATAACTACTATAATACTGCTCCTATGTACAGGAATATAACTTCTATAATACTGCCTCCTATGTACAAGAATATATCTACTATAATACTGCCCCTATGTACAAGAATATAACTACTATAATACTGCTCCTATGTACAAGAATATAACTACTATAATACTGCCTCCTATGTACAAGAATATATCTACTATAATACTGCTCCTATGTACAAGAATATAACTACTATAATACTGCTCCTATGTACAAGAATATAACTACTATAATACTGCTGCTATGTACAATAATATAATTACTATAATACTGCCTCCTATGTACAAGAATATAACTACTATAATACTGCCTTTTATGTACAAGAATATAACTACTATAATACTGCCTCCTATGTACAGTAATATAACTACTATAATACTGCTCCTATGTACAAGAATATAACTACTATGGGGGGCGGAGCCTGACAGCCGACCGAGAGAGACGCATGTGAGAGAGCTCCTCTCCATGTGAGTCAGCAAACTAGTTAATTCTGCTATCTAGCCTTGTGAGAATGGGCAAAGTGGGTAGATTTATCCCCAGTGATATACCAGAACCCAATAGATTGGACAAAAGTCCAAAAGAAATGGAGAAATTTCTTAACAAGAGACCTCCAGCCGCAAGTGCTGCCAAGATGGCGCCGCCTGAACAAGATGACTGGCTGCAGGGCGCGGAAGGAGCGGACGGCGTCTCACCAGACACAGACACCCGGTCCAAGACAAACTCATCGGCACCCATTTCACGCCAGTTCATTCAGCAAGCTCTGACCTCAGCACTGGCTCCGGTGATGCAGGATCTCACGGAGATCAAGAGTGATGTCAAACACATTGGGCACCGGGTGGAAAAGTTAGAGCACAACCAGGCGGCCATACTGACTTTTGCTCACACTTTTGGAGAAAACAGCGCAGCACTGGCCTCGTCGCTGGACAACGCTTATGCACTAATAGAAGACCAGGAAAACCGTAGCCGTCGGAAGAACATCAGGCTACGTGGTCTTCCAGAGCTGGTGCCTCATGACGCACTACCTGAGGCAGCCGCCGCCATATTTTCGGGCCTATTAGGATCAGAGCGTGCAGCAAAGATTTGTGTGGAGCGTATCCACAGAGCATTAAGGCCGAGACCAAAAGAAACAGATCCACCGAGAGACGTGGTGTGCGGGCTGCTGCGATATATTGACACAGCGGCTATTCTTAAAGCGGCCAGGGAACAGAAGGAGCCGATCTATGAAGGAGCAAAGATTTTACTATATCAAGACCTGGCACCCTCGACCCTAAGCAAGCGGAGAATCCTGAGGCCGCTCACAGACCACCTTAGGGCACTCAAAATGCCTTATAAATGGCTTTTCCCGTTTGGGTTAACTTTCTCCTCAGAGGGCAAGAGATGTACGATACGCACACCAGCGGACTTACCAGCAGCATGGTCCCTTCTCCAGACGACTCCATTGGACATACCATCTTGGCTACCATCAGCCGACACAGGAGTCCCACTGCCTGAACTACCCGTGGAGCAGAGGTGGATCAAAGCAGCAAGTAGAAGAAAATCTAACATTAGGCCTTGAAGCTGCAAGCATTGCCTAATAACACCCTCTTTGCACATCAATGACATCTGTTGGAAGCGGAGCCGGACTAGGCCACACAATGGACGTTTCTAATGGTTCATGCTGCAAGTATACTGCAATGCCATATATGTCTGCTTTATGTATAGCTTTATGTGAGACGCCCAGCCGCTGCCTTGCGACCGAGTACCCAGAAGGGCCTTGGCTGTGATGCCGCGGATGGGCCGCTCCATGGCGGGTGGGCAGAACCACTGCTGCTGTGGTGGTCTGACCACTCAAGGTCAGGTTTAGAGAACATAACCACTTTAAACATATTTGCGGCATTTAATAGAACCCTACGTTAGGAGATATGTTAGCATGCTTCCTCACATTTGAACTAAAATATAGCATTGTCAAGATAGAGTGTGGCACTAGGCCGGTCAGGCTAGGATGTTAAGCTGTTTACACTATTTCACCCTGTTTGCAATGACTCATGTGACGGGTTGGCTTTCCCCCCCTGTATCGCCACCTGCCACAGTCCTACATGGCACTCACCAGGGAAATATTGGCGCAATCCTGGTGTAAGCGCCTTAGAACAGGCTGGCTTGGGCCATTCGCGCTTTGCCTTTTTCTGATGGGCTGCGCGTTAGGCACAAGTCACCCGACAAACGTGTTGGAGATTTACTCCACTTATCAAATGTTCTCAATGTTTTGCATGTTATTCCGTTTCCCTGGACACACATATGGATATGATTCTTTGCTCGCTCTAATGCAACCACTCAGAATATACCATGGCATTGATTAAGTGTACATCATTCAATGTGAGAGGGTTTAACACCCCGCAGAAGAGGTCACAAGTCATAAGGATGATGAAAAAATTGCACACTGACATCTGTTTTCTGCAAGAATTGCACTTAAAGTCAGGGCGTGTGCCCACCCTCCCCAGAACACATTTCCAGCATTGGTTCACTAGTGAATGGAGCAGGGCGGCAAGGGGAGTAGGCATCGCCATATCAAAGAAAATCCCTTTCCAATTGATTTGTAAACAGGAAGACCCAGAAGGGCGCTATGTATTTGTGAAGGGATCAATTGGTACCCAGGTAGTGACACTTGCCAGTTTATATTCCCCTAACAGGGGACAAGCAAAATGGCTTATCAATACTCTAAAAAAATTTGCCTCTTTTGCAGAAGGAATAAGAATATTAGGTGGGGATCTCAATATGACACTAAACCCCTTAGTAGATGCATCTGATGGCACTTCACAATTAACTCAGGCGGCCTTAGGCAGGGTAAATAACTACCTCGCAGATGCCAACCTGGTGGATTCATGGAGACTGCTCCACCCTGTCGAGAAGGATTTTTCTTTCTTCTCAGCCCCGCATAGCACTTACAAGAGGCTGGACTATGTCCTGATCTCTGGAAGCTGTGCGGACAGGCTGGAGCGGTCCACCATTGAATCCATCACGGTTTCTGACCATGCCCCAGTGACTATTTCACTCCAGTTCCCAACATTGCCAATACATTCTAGACAATGGCGTTTAAACGAGACACTTCTAGACAAACAGTCTGATCGAGACAATCTTAGTCAGAAACTGATTTGGTTTTTCAGGGAGAATTGCACGGAAGGAATGCCGCTCACAACTGTATGGGAGACGCACATACAAGTAATAAGGGGGGAGCTCATTGCGCTAGGCAGCAGAGTCAAAAAGAGCAGACAGGAGCACTTAAATAACCTACTTAAACAAATTGTGGATATTGAATCGCTTCATAAGAGGTCTAGAGCCATAGATGCCAGAGATAAACTAAGTACCCTACGTAAACAGCTGACAGATCACCTAAACATAAGCTATGCGAAGACATACCAGTACTCGCAGTTCCGCTTTTACTCCCATGGAGACAAGGGCACTAAACTCATGTCCTCTTTGCTTAAACAAAAGAAGGATTCCATGTTTATAGCAGGTATTGATACCAGAGATGGCACTACCCTACACAAAACGTCAGATATAGCCACTGAGTTCCAAAAATTTTATAAGGATCTATATGGTCTTCCAGAAGAAATAGCAGGATCCACCGCAGGAAGAGACACTCTGATAGATAACTTTTTAAGCCATTTGCAGCTACCCAGCTTAACCGAGGTGGAAGGCCAGGCTTTATTGTCGCCTGTTACAGAGGAAGAGGTCACCAAAATATTAGGCTCCATGCCATTGGGGAAAAGCCCGGGCCCAGACGGCTTCCCAGTGGGCTATTATAAAAAATTCTCGAAAGAGCTAGCTCCCCACTTGGCTGCCTGGTGCAATGAGCTTCTGAAAGGTTCCCAGTTACATAAGCAGTCCCTTGAGGCCACAGTTACTATCCTCCCCAAACCTGGGAAAGATCCTAAGTTATGTGGCAGCTATAGGCCAATTTCGTTGTTAAACGTCGATGTGAAGGTCTGGGCGAAACTTTTAGCAACCAGAATTAGTGCTCTTCTCCCTAAACTCATAAACCCTGAACAGACAGGTTTTGTACCTGGCAGGGAAGGCAGTCACAACTCGTGTAGAATCCTGTCCATCATGCAGTTAGCTATTAAAAATAAAATTCCCCTGGTCCTGCTGGGTATAGACGCGGAGAAGGCCTTTGACCGGGTGAATTGGACCTATATGATGAGGACTTTACAAAAGTTTGGCTTTCCTCAGCAGTTTAGGAATGCTATCATGTCACTGTATGGCGACCCTAGCGCCCGGATCAGAGTTAATGGCACCCTGTCGCCTCCCTTCCCCATAAGGAACGGGACGAGGCAGGGTTGCCCCTTATCACCTGCTTTGTACATTCTAGTGATGGAAACATTGCTACAAGCTATTAGGGAGCACCCAGATATCAAGGGTATTAAATTGGAGAATAGCCCCATAGAACATCTTAATGCAGCATATGCAGATGACCTCTTGGTCATGGTGTCCAACCCGGTCGGGGCCTTCCCGCGTCTGTTATCCCTGTTCGAGCAGTATGGACAGGTGTCCAACTTTAAAGTGAACCACACAAAGTCAGAGGCAATGAATGTGTCCGCACCAGCCAATCAGATCAGTCTACTTAAATCTAACACTCCCTTTATATGGCAAACGTCTCACCTGTCCTACCTGGGTATCAAAATTCCTCATAAACTGGATAGAATATTCCAACTAAATTATGCTGCATTACTGAAAGATATTCAACAGCAGTTACACACCATAAGGATCCCGTATGTATCGTGGATGGGTCGGAAGAACATGTTGAAAGCATTTATCATGCCTAGACTATTATATGCCATGCAGATGCTGCCTGTCTTTCTCCCCTCTTCCTTCTTTACGCAAATCAGACGACTCTTTAGCACGTTCCTTTGGGGGGGGGGGGGAGCGAGACTGGCACATCGCACGCTGATCTTAGGGAAGGTTCAAGGAGGTATGACTTTACCTGATGCACAATTATACTATAAAGCCATACACCTGAAGAGGTGGTTACATATTCACGCCCCTTGGTCCAATATCTTAAGCAAAGAAATAGAGATCGCACAACTTGATAGGAAACAGAGAGCTGGTTTATGGGGCCTGAACTCCTCTTCACTACACCCACATGTGTTGCTTAAAGGCACAGTAGGTGTTGTTAGACAACTAAATAAGGATAAAAGCCTGCTCCCTGCTCCGTCATCATTGATGCCAGCCGACCTTGCTCCATTCCTAGTTAGACCCAAGGCAGACAATGTACCGCCAATATGGAACAAAATGCACTCTTACACTATAGATGAATTTCTGGATGGGGCATCAAGTGCTCTTCATGACCAACACCCTATAAACAACGTTCTATCATCTTGTAACTTTCTAGATACCATTGAACTTAATTCTGTGAGTAAACCATTACTAAAAGACAGACAGAGCAAAACGGAAACCACTTGGTTTGAGAAGCTGGTGCTTTTAGAGTCGCCCCCTAACAAACTAATATCCAAACTATACTTGGCACTTAATGTCCAGAGCCCGATTGGGATACCACATTATTTAAAAACTTGGGCCACAGAACTAGATACAGACTTTTCAGAAACCGATATTTTGCGTATCCACGCACACTCCCATGGATTCTCCAGATGCGTGAGAGTGCAAGAGCACTCATACAAACTATTAACTCAATGGTATCACACCCCAAAACAATTATTCACTAAGGGGCTAAGTAGTTCTGACCTTTGCTGGAGATGTGGGGAGGAGAGTGGATCACAAACACATATATTTTGGTCATGTTCAAAAATACGAGAGTATTGGGAAGGAGTATCTGAAGTAATAGACAAAGTTATGAATAGACATGTCCAGCTATCGCCAGAATTGGTGCTTCTCTGGCTTCCCACTCCAGGCCTGTCTCCATCCAAATCAAGCTTACCTACCCATCTAATACAAGCCGCGAGGCTTCTAATTCCACAGAAATGGCTCAGTAAAGATCCACCCACACTCCCACACTGGGAAATAAAAGTAGACCAGATATGTAGAATGGAGGAGCTGGCTGGTTGGGAAGGCAGACGGCATGAGAAATATCTTAAAACCTGGTCTCCGTGGTTGAAATATAGGAACCAGGGAACAGACCCTCAAGTGCGCTAAGATGCTATGGAAGTAATCTATACGGTTGCCTCATTATACTCTCAATCCATGATCACCAATTCAACAAGGGCTGTTAGAGCGTGTTTAGATAAAGCATATATGAAAAGCATTTGAAACATATGTGTCCAGGAGGGTCTCCTCTGGGAGGCCTCATTACCCCAGTTCTCTCCCAGTCCAGGTTAAGGGACTGTTGTTCCTTTTTCCTTCCCCCTGTGCCCCCCTTTTCTGATTGGAACTTTTCCTCCTTCTACGGATGCTGGCGGTAGGAGCAAATAATGGTTCATCTCAGAAAACATGGTTGTCTAGTGTCTGCTGCCATATATACTTCTTAATAAAGCTTGCCTACGTAAGATACAATAAGGCTATGGGGCAAGATACTTCACAGGATCTGGGTAGCCGTAATATCTGTCGTACGACACTTATAATGTTAAATCTTATGACGATATAATCCAATGCACATTATAATGGAATGCATGCTTTACTCATAGTTAAGTACGCTATAAATGTGATGCCTTTGTCTTGTATGACAAAATGTGAAAATTGGAATGTTCCGATATTGTTTCTACTCTGCTACTTTTTCAATAAAAAGAAATTTGACAAAGAATATAACTACTATAATACTGCTCCTATGTACAAGAATATAACTACTATAATACTGCTCCTATGTACAATAATATAACTACTATAATACTGCTCCTATGTACAAGAATATAACTACTATAATACTGCCTCCTATGTACAAGAATATAACTACTATAATACTGCCTCCTATGTACAATAATATAACTACTATAATACTGCTCCTATGTACAAGAATATAACTACTATAATACTGCCTCCTATGTACAAGAATATAACTACTATAATACTGCTGCTATGTACAATAATATAACTACTATAATACTGCTCCTATGTACAAGAATATAACTACTATAATACTGCCTCCTATGTACAAGAATATAACTACTATAATACTGCTCCTATGTACAAGAATATAACTACTATAATACTGCTCCTATGTACAAGAATATAACTACAATAATACTGCTCCTATGTACAAGAATATAACTACTATAATACTGCTCCTATGTACAAGAATATAACTACTATAATACTGCCTCCTATGTACAAGAATATAACTACTATAATACTGCCTCCTGTGTACAAGATTACGACATGCTACTTATTTTCACACTAGTGTTCAGAGGTTGAGCAGGCTGTTCCTGGCTCTCTGGATCAGGCAGTAGCCAGCCAGGTCTTTAACCCCTTAAGGACTTATGACGTACCGGTACGGCACTGCGCTCATCACATGGTCCATCACATGATCCATCACCATGGTATCATTATCATCAGTGCAGTGACGTCACCACAGGTCCTTTTCCTCACAGATGAAGACAGAAGAGAAGCCGGGCTGCGCGAACAAGTGGATTAAGGTGAGTTAAAAAAAAAATTAACCCCTCCAGCCCTATTGTACTATGCATTCTGTATTAAGAACCATGTTATAAGGGAAAATAATAATGATCGGGTCCCCATCCCGATCGTCACCTAGCAACCGTGGGTGAAAATCGTACCGCATCCGCACTTGCTTGCGGATGCTTAAGATTTTCACGCAGCCCCATTCACTTCTATGGGGCCTGCTTTGTGTGAAAAACGCAGAATATAGAGCATGCTGCGATTTGCGCACAAAGCACAAGTGATGCGTGAAAATCACCGCTCATGTGCACAGCCCCATAGAAATGAATGGGTCCGGATTCAGTGCGGGTGCAATGCGTTCACCTCACGCATTGCACCCGCGCGGAAATCTCGCCCGTGTGAAAGAGGCCTAAGGCTCCATTCACATGTCCCCAAGTGTTGTCTGCACCCGTTCCGCAATTGTGCGGAACGGGTGCGGACCCATTCATTCTCTATGGGGACTGAATGGATGCGGAGAGCACATAGTGCATCCCCATTTCGGGAGCGCGGCCCCGATCTTCTGGTCTGCAGCTCTGAAAAAAAAATAGAGCATGTCCTATTCTTGTCCGCAATTGAGGACAAGAATAGGTATTTCTATAGGGTTGCCGGCCGGGTGTATTGCGGATCCGCAATGCACTACGGACATGTGAATGGACACTAACTGTTGGGAACGTCTTATGACTTCTCAGTTGCCCTTGTCACCATTCCCCTGGCTCGGGATGACGGTAGTGATGTACATACTGTATACAGTACTTTTAGTTAAGTGTAAATTATATGCAACAGTTTCAGGCTTTAATTATACGACATGTGATTGGAGGATGTGGTGCCTCATTAGTGCCTCGGCTGACGGGTATCTGTTATAAGTTGTAAAATGTGTGTCCGAATAAGCTGCCATGTGGGTGTATATGTAGGATGCCGTAATGGAGATCATCACATAGCAGAATTAAAGGGGTTGTCCGACAAAAAATATTAGTTTTCAATTCAGCAACTGGATCTGAATACTTCTGTAATTGCATGTAATAAAAAAGTTAGCATAGCCACAGAAAAAAAAATGTATCTGTATAGCGCCACCTGCTGTCTTTCTTATTTCGTTGTCCTGCTCACTGAGAAGGCCGCACATGCTCAGTTTCATCCTTCAACTTCTAGGTTATAGCCTTGTTAGAAAGAGATGGCCATGTACAGTCGTGGCCAAAAGTTTTGAGAATGATACAAATATTAGTTTTCACAAAGTTTGCTGCTAAACTGCTTTTAGATCTTTGTTTCAGTTGTTTCTGTGATGTAGTGAAATATAATTACACGCACTTCATACGTTTCAAAGGCTTTTATTGACAATTTCATGACATTTATGCAAAGAGTCAGTATTTGCAGTGTTGGCCCTTCTTTTTCAGGACCTCTGCAATCCGACTGGGCATGCTCTCAATCAACTTCTGGGCCAATTCCTGACTGATAGCAACCCATTCTTTCATAATCACTTCTTGGAGTTTGTCAGAATTAGTGGGTTTTTGTTTGTCCACCCGCCTCTTGAGGATGGACCACAAGTTCTCAATGGGATTAAGATCTGGGGAGTTTCCAGGCCATGGACCCAAAATGGAAAATGCAAATGTGATCGCACACTACATCCAGCACTCTGCCCTCCATGCTGGATGAGACATTGGTTTATATTTTGGCCAAAGCATAGTAAGCCACTCACCGCGTCAAGGCTGTCTCATGAGTGGTCCCTAACTCTTGTTCCTACCTGTTCATGGGCCATGACAGCCACATAAAATCCAGGGAATGCAGGTCAGCATGCAAGCCAAGTACACTTTGCTTGTAACCCCGTCCGGTGCCATTACAGCTTTCATCGGATCCAGGGATGCAAGTACCAACATGCATGCTGAACCCACCATATACTTCTCCTGGAGCCAAATGGCTAATGGTAGGTTCTATACAAGCAGACTCAGTTTTATACTGACTTTAAAACCAGCCTCAAGGACAGATTAACTGGTCAGGTGTGCAATGACTCCAAGGAGATCGCCACGCCTCCAATATATACTACAAAGAAAAAAATAAGGGGTTGGGTCAGCACAACCTGCCTGTAGGTGCAGATCACTATGGCGAAATACATATACAAACGGAAAATGCAAATGTGATCGCACACTACATCCAGCACTCTGCCCTCCATGCTGGACGAGACATTGGTTTATATTTTGGCCAAAGCATAGTAAGCCACTCACCGCGTCAAGGCTGTCTCATGAGTGGTCCCTAACTCTTGTTCCTACCTGTTCAAGGGCCATGACAGCCACATAAAATCCAGGGAATGCAGGTCAGCATGCAAGCCATGGACCCAAAATGTCAATGTTTTGGTCCCCGAGCCACTTAGTTATCACTTTTGCCTTATGGCACGGTGCTCCATCGTGCTGGAAAATGCATTGTTCTTCACCAAACTGTTGTTGGATTGTTCGAAGAAGTTGCTGTTGGAGGGTGTTTTGGTACCATTCTTTATTCATGGCTGTGTTTTTGGGCAAAATTGTGAGTGAGCCCACTCCCTTGGATGAGAAGCAACCCCACACATGAATGGTCTCAGGATGCTTTACTGTTGGCATGACACAGGACTGATGGTAGCGCTCATCTTTTCTTCTCCGGACAAGCCTTTTTCCAGATGCCCCAAACAATCGGAAAGAGGCTTCATCGGAGAATATGACTTTGCCCCAGTCCTCAGCAGTCCATTCACCATACTTTCTGCAGAAGATCAATCTGTCCCTGATGTTTTTTTTTAGAGAGAAATGGCTTCTTTGCTGCCCTTCTTGACACCAGGCCATCTTCCAAAAGTCTTGGCCTCACTGTGCGTGCAGATGCGCTCACACCTGCCTGCTGCCATTCCTGAGCAAGCTCTGCACTGGTGGCACTCCGATCCCGCAGCTGAATCCTCTTTAGGAGACGATCCTGGCGCTTGCTGGACTTTCTTGGACGCCCTGAAGTCTTCTTAACAAGAATTGAACCTCTTTCCTTGAAGTTCTTGATGATCCTATAAATTGTTGATTGAGGTGCAATCTTAGTAGCCACAATATCCTTGCCTGTGAAGCCATTTTTATGCAATGCAATGATGGCTGCACGCGTTTCTTTGCAGGTCACCATGGTTAACAATGGAAGAACAATGATTTCAAGCATCACCCTCCTTATAACATGTCAAGTCTGCCATTTTATCCCAATCAGCCTGACATAATGATCTCCAGCCTTGTGCTCGTCAACATTCTCACCTGAGTTAACAAGATGATTACTGAAATGATCTCAGCAGGTCCTTTAATGACAGCAATGAAATGCAGTGGAAAGGTTTTTTTGTGATTAAGTTAATTTTCATGGCAAACAAGGACTATGCAATTCATCTGATCACTCTTCATAACATTCTGGAGTATATGCAAATTGCTATTATAAAAACTTAAGCAGCAACTTTTCCAATTTCCAATATTTATGTAATTCTCAAAACTTTTGGCCACGACTGTACTATAGGATGACTGACTTCATTTTTTTACAATAGTCATGGGAAGAACCCTTTTAAGCATTTTAGATGTGAACACAGCAGTTAATTAAGACAGTAAATCACCTACAAATCAGCAGCAGTCTCTACTTTTTGTCTGCCCCTCCCTTCACCTTCTCCTCCCCTCTCCATAGACTTCCATGTAATGTTATCCTTCAGTGAGCAGGCAGCCAGTCATCACTGAAGAAGGGTCTGAGCAGTGAATTTAGTTATGCTGGGGTTACACCTAGACTTTTTGTAGCACTTTAATTTTAACTGTTGAGTGACAGCTGCAGTGCATAGAGGTTGAAAAATCCAATCCTTGGAACCTTTACCCAATTTAAAAAAAAGAAAACGCTCACCTGCCAGCAATCCCACCATTCTGGCACTGCAGCTCTGTTCCTGTACACTGGAAGTGGCTTGGTCCTGTGAATGCTGCAGCCAATCACTGGCCTCAGTGATCATATGTGCTAGAACAGCACGTCACTAGCATGTCTAGCATATGTGCTATGTGACTGCTGAGGCCAGTGATAGGCTGCAGCGGTTACGGGACCAAGCTACTTGTATTCTCCCGTAGATAATAAGCGGGCATGAATAGGACAGTGGCTTAGGACTGGACGGGTGAGTGTTCTGTTTTTTTTTTAAGTATAGGCTTCCAAGGATTGGGTTTGTTGGCTGCTAAGACAGACAACTTCTTTCTAATCAATCAACAGTGCTGCAAAAAGTCAAGGCGCAGCCTCAGCCTTAGTACGGAGGAAGGGGGAGTCTGATAAGCATCTTTCTCTGATAAGATATATTACAACGTTTCTTATATTCACATGTACAGTACATTTATAAAAAGAATGAAAGATGTTACTCTTGTCTAACACCTGGACCTCAAACATTCAGGAAAACAAAGGGTCGGCAGTGTAGGAATGGGGTTGGTCAGCATCACCATGAATAGTTGTATGTACAGATGGAGGGGATGGTACTGCTGTAGTGCAGGCTGGTGGGGTTATTAGCAGTCAGACCCCTCCCTACCAATTATACATTCTTGTGCTATAATATGTATTCTTGTAAGCCCTATTACATTGTCTCTGAGTGGGTAGAAGCTCCTAATGATTCAATGTATCACATTTATGTCTAGACAAAGCACTCTGTTCCCAGGGTCATCCTCCCCATCACTTACCTACGGTATGTGCATTATTGCTCTGCAGTAGTGTATTTTAATGGAGACAAACCGCGTCGAGGCTATGAGTCCCAGCGGACATGCCCCAAACCTGCCCCGTTGAACGTGTACAATCCACCTACTCTGCTTGCACCTACCACCTTCTTTCATGTTTGTTTATTATCATTTCTTCTGAAAGTGGCAGCAAAAGCTAGAACTCAGCAAATACATTTCATAACACCCCATTTACCCAAGGCAGAGAAATCTGTAAAGGATGAACTCTGCACCATAATCTTCTGTATATATATAGTGAGCGTACGTATGTGCAAATGTGTTCATATGTATGTATATAGCAACTATATACCTGTATGTATTGTCTAGACTCTATAGTGACAATGCATTTCTATGTGCTCTAGAAGACAACACCAACCTCCACTGGCTCCAATAGGTAACCACTGTGCATAACACATTAGAAGCTCCACACCAAAGCTATAAATACTCAGCACATGAATAATCAAAATATGTCTTTATTAATTTCTTACCAAACGATAATAAGCAGCAGCGGCGGCGGCGTGTACAAAGAAGAGCCACAATATGTCACATATCAATGAAAAGAATCCCAATAGTGAACCTGGTATATTGTAGTATAGTTCCCCCTTACATATGGTTATATGCAGTGAATATTGCTTTCTAATCTCTTTAAAGGGTGGGAACTATACTACAATATACCAGGTTCACTATTGGGATTCTTTTCATTGATATGTGACATATTGTGGCTCTTCTTTGTACACGCCGCCGCCGCCGCCTCTGCTTATTATCGTTTGGTAAGAAATTAATAAAGACATGTTTTTGATTATTCATGTGCTGAGTATTTATCTAGAAGATACATTATTAAAGGAGGACATGTAGAAATTGTGACTTAAAAAAAAAAAAAAAAGTGAAACTCATTAACATAGCTAACCACACCCACCTTTGCACCCACATTATAAAACTGTGAGTATTGTAAAAAGGCGCAAAGTTCGAGTGCAAAAAGTCGCAAGAGCCCTATTTTGTGACTTTTTGAAACCAGAATTCTGGAGTGAAGGCATGATGAATCGGGGCCTGTATATTTTATTTGTCGTCTATTCATATACCTCTCCAATGTATATTTGGTGCAGGTTCACTTTAAAAGGGGTGGTACTTTCCAGTAGCTCCTCCCTTAATCTCCTCCTCTCATGTGATCCTGTTCAATCTCATGATGAAAACAAACTGTAAGGGCTCTTTCACACGAGCGTTCCGGATTTGCTCCGGATGCGTTGCGTGTGCATTGCGGGAAAACTGCGGGACCTTTGATGACGTAATCGCGCTCACCATGTCTTGAGCGTGGTGACGTCAGCGCAGGTCCTGCTGAATGAAGATAGAAGGATCTTCTATCTTCATTCAGCAGAACCTGCGCTGACATCACCTTGCTCACCACGTGATTTTGACGCAACGCACAAGTGATGCGTGAAAATCACCGCTCATCTGCACAGCCCCATTGAAGTGAATGGGTCTGGATTTAGTGCGGGTGCAATGCGTTCACCTCATGCATTTCACCCGCACGGAATTCTCGTCCATGTGAAAGGGGCCTAAGGGCTCATGCACACGACCATTGTTGTTTTGCGGTCCGTTTTTCACGGATCCGTTGTTCCGTATCTCAGTTTTTTTTTCTCTAATTAAAGTCCTCTTCCGTTCCGTTATTCCACAAAACATATCCGTATGCGATCCATTTTTTGCGGATCAGAAACAGAAACAGTAACTTTATAATCACCAAACAAATGAGCAATATGGGCTGGGCATAGCATTTCTACAGTATGGATCCGCAAAATATGGATGAAATACGGATGACATACGGATGTGTTCCGTGTGCGTTCCGTATTTTTGGCGGACCCATTGACTTGAATTGGGCCTAGGATCGTGATTCGCGGACAATAATAATACATGCGCTACTTTTTTGCGGAACGGAAATACGGAAACGGAATGCACACAGTTGTTTTTGCGGACCCATTAAAGTCAATGGTTCTGCATATGGTCCGCAAAAAAAACTGAACGGAAGCGGAAAGAAAATAAGTTCGTGTGCACGAGCCCTAAGAAAGAATCCCTCCATCTAACCTCAGTTCAGATCTACCCCTGACAGTAAGGTAACTGGCTGCAGCACTAGCCCCCCGTCACTGCGGAGACCGGGAAACTAAACTCAAGCTCTTTACCATACTCCTCGAGTGCGTTTTTCCGTATGGCATAATTATACAGTAATTACATAGAAAAAATTGAGCTGGGCATAAAATTTTCAATAGATGCTTCCACAAAAACGGAACGGATACGGAAGACATACAGAGTACATTCCGTATGTGTACCGTTTTTTGGGCTGACCCATTGACTTGAAAGAAGCCACGGAACGAAATTTGCGGGCAATAATAGGACATGTTCTATCTTTGAACGGAAAAACGGAAACGGAATGCATACGGAGTACATTTTGTTTGTTTTGCGGAACCATTGAAATGAATGGTTCCATATACGGAACACAAAAAACGTTCGCGTGAACGAGCCCTAAGAAGCAGATTATCCTGGATCGACACCGCCCGCCCCCAAGCGCAGGCTGTAGCCAGGAACTTCCCTCAGCAGACAGCAGCTCCTGCTCAGTTTCCATGCATTAAAATATGTTCAATTAGTTAAACACTCGAAAAAGGGAAAATTGCCTCTTCCATTGTCTGTAACAATATACAGTGCCTTGCAAAAGTATTCACCCCTTGACTTTTTTTGTGTTTTGTTACATTACAGCCGTAAGTTCAATGTTTTGTTAATCTGAATTTTATGTGATGGATCAGAACACAATAGTCTAAGTTGGTGAAGTGAAATGAGAAAAATATATAAATAAAACTATTGTTTAGAAATAGAAAACAGAAATTTGTCATGTGCGTATGTATTCACCCCCTTTGTTAGAAAGCCCATAAAAAGCTCTGGTGCAACCAACTACCTTCAGAAGTCGCATAATTAGTGAAATGATGTCACCTGTGTGCAATCTACGTGTCACATGATCTGTCATTACATATACACACCAGAGGCTGCAACACCTAAGCGAGAGGCATCACTGACCAAACACTGCCATGAAGACCAAGGAACTCTCCAAACAAGTAAGGGACAATGTTGGTGAGAAGTACAAGTCAGGGTGAGGTTATAAAAAAATATCCAGCTCTTTCATGATCCCCAGGAGCACCATCAAATCTATCATAACCAAATGGAAAGAACATGGCGCAACAGCAAACCTGCCAAGAGACGGCCGCCCACCAAAACTCATGGACCGGGCGAGGAGGGTATTAATCAGAGAGGCAGCACAGAGACCTAAGGCCTCTTTCACACTTGCGTTGTCCGGATCCGGCGTGTACTCCATTTGCCGGAGGTGCGGGTCGGAACCGGAAAAACGCATTGAGCCGTCTTCAAAATGCGTTCAGTGTTACTATGGCAGCCAGGACGCTATTAAAGTCCTGGTTGCCATAGTAGTAGCGGGGAGCGGGGGAGCAGTATACTTACCGTCCGTGCGGCTCCCGGGGCGCTCCAGAATGACGTCAGAGCGCCCCATGCGCATGGATGACGTGTCCATGTGATCACGTCATCCATGCGCCTGGGGCGCCCTGACGTCACTCTGGAGCGCCCGGGGAGCCGCACGGACGGTAAGTATACTGCTCCCCCGCTCCCCACTACACTTTACCATGGCTGCCAGGACTTTAGCGTCTTGGCAGCCATGGTAACCATTCAGAAAAAGCTAAACGTCGGATCCGGCAATGCGCCGAAACGACGTTTAGCTTAAAGAGGACCTTTCACCTATTCTTACCCTATGAACTAAGTATACAGCCATGTGGAGCGGCGCCCGGGGATCTCACTGCACTTACTATTATCCCCAGGCGCCGCTCCGTTCTGCCGCTATGCCCTCCGGTATCTCCGTTCCCTAAGTTATAGTAGGCGGAGATACCAGTCCCTAAGTTATGGTAGGCGGAGTCTGCCCTAGCGCTGGCCAATCGCAGCGCAGAGCTCACAGCCTGTGAGGTTATTTTCTCCCAGGCTGTGAGCTCTGCAATGCGATTGGCCAGCGCTAGGGCAGACTCCGCCTACCATAACTTAGGGAACGGAGATACCGGAGGGCATAGCAGGAGAACGGAGCGGCGCCTGGGGATAATAGTAAGTGCAGTGAGATCCCCGGGCGCCGCTCCACATGTCTGTATACTTAGTTCATAGAGTAAGAATAGGTGAAAGGTCCTCTTTAAGGCCGGATCCGGTTCGGAACTGAAGACATCCTGAACGGAATTCTCTCCATTCAGAATGCATTAGGATAAAACTGATCAGGATTCTTCCGGCATAGAGCCCCGACGACGGAACTCTATGCCGGAAGAAAAGAACGCAGGTGTGAAAGAGCCCTAAGGTAACCCTGGAGGAGCTGCAGAGTTCCACAGCAGAGACTGGAGTGTCTGTACATAGGACGACAATAAGCCGTACGCTCCATAGAGTTGGTCTTTATGGCAGTGTCCAGAAGAAAGCCATTACTGTCAGCTAAAAACGATAAGGCCCGTTGTGAGAAAAGGCCTGTGGGAGACTCCCAAAATGTATGGAGGAAGGTGCTCTGGTCTGAGGAGACTAAAATTTAACTTTTCGGCCATTAAAGAAAAACGCTATGTCTGGAGCAAACCCAACACATCACATCACCCAAAGATCACCATCCACACAGTGAGACCTGGTGGTGGAGGCATCATACTGGGGGGATGGGAAACTGGTCAGAGTGTAGGGAAAGATGGATGGTGCTAAATACAGGGATATCCTTCAGCAGAACCTGCCCCACTCTGTGCGTGATCTGAGGCTAGGACGGAGGTTCACCTTCCAGCAGGACAATGACCCCAAACACACGGCTAAAGCAACACTTGAGGGGTTTAAGGGGAAACATGTAAATGTGTTGGAACGGCCGAGTCACAGCCCAGATCTCAATCCAATAGAAAATCTGACCTGTGTGAAGTTGGCACCCCATGTTCTTAAATTTCAAAAAGAAATACACCATTCGTTTGTGCTGCGTTTGTGCTGGTTTGTGCCGCAAAAATGAACGTTTGCGCCGCTTTGGTTTTCGAGATATTGCGCAATTGATTTGCTGAAACCCCGCCCACTTTCCACCCCATGTTTTAAAAAAAAATAAAAAATACACCATTCGTTTGTGCTGCGTTTGTGCTGGTTTGTGCCGCAAAAATGAACGTTTGCGCCGCTTTGGTTTCCGAGATATTGCGCGCTAGATTTACTGAAACCCCGCCCAGTTTCCACCCCATGTTCTTAAATTTCAAAAATTAATACACCATTCGTTTGTGCTGGTTTGTGCCGCAAAAATTAACGTTTGCGCCGCTTTGGTTTCCGAGATATTGCACGCTTGATTTGCTGAAACCCCGCCCACTTTCCACCCCATGTTTTTAACCCTGACCCTAGACCCCCCCAGGTGTGCTGCAGCTTGCCCCCTCCCACCCCCCCCCCAGAACTTTTTTTGGAGCACAAGCATATTATTTTATTTTTTTCTGCGTACGCTGACTGTGGCCAGGACTCTTAGCGTCCGGCCACTGTCAGCGCATCGCACACCCCACCGCTGATCAACCATCCGAAGTCCTGGCCACAGTCAGCGTACGCAGAAAAAAATAAAATAATATGCTTGTGCCACAAAAAAAAGTTCTGGGGGGGGCGGGAGGGGGGGCAAGCTGCAGCTGAGTTTGAATATTTTTTTTTTTTAAATTCACATTTTTGGGCTTTTTTTTATTTTAATTTTTTTGTCTGTTAGGTTTAGGATAAGTTCGCAAACACCCGTCCCCCCACACACACGCACACCAAATAAAGTTTATCACGCACACACACACTCCCCTATGGCCCGCCGGATGTTCTGGGCGTACGCCCAGCTTGCCTCCGAGTCCGAGAGCCCCAGTGAGGGCGAGGATGACCCCACTTTCCTTTTGTCATCCGCGTCCTCCTCATCACCTAGCGATGATGATGAGCCCCCAAGGCGGCGGAGACGCCACCAGGCGGAGCAAGGGGACCGCCATGCTAGGGACCCTGTGGCCCAACCTAGTACGAGCAGCTCTGGGGCTCGTACTAGTTTTCCGGCCCACCAGTTAAATCCACCGGAGCCCCCTGAACTTGTCCGGTATACCCGAGAGCGATTTGAGCCCGTGATTCCTGATTTTGTAGGCCAACCAGGAATCCAGATTTCCACAGTGGGCTTCACTGAATACGACTACTTTAGTCTTTTTTTCAGTGACCACTTTATGAATCTGATGGTGGAGAAAACGAACCTGTACACCCAACAGTTCATTGCTCAACACCCGGGCTCCTTTTTGGCTAGGCCCGGTGGCCGGACTCCGGTCTGTGCAGCCGAAATAAGGACATTTTGGGGCCTCGTGCTGCATATAGGCCTAGTCAAGAAACCTAGTGTCAGGCATTACTGGAGTGGGGACGTCCTCTACCAGACCCCACTTTACAGTACGGCCCTGACACGTACCCGGTTTGAGGCCATCCAGAAATGCCTGCATTATGCAGATAATGCAGCATGTCCCCCCCAAGGTGATCCTGCCTATGACCGCCTGTACAAAATCAGGCAGGTCATCGATCACTTTGGGGCCAAATTTGTACAGGCCTATGTACCTGGAAGGGAGGTCGCGGTTGATGAGTCTCTCATTGCTTTCAAGGGGAGACTCATTTCCCGCCAGTATGTTCCCTCTAAGCGGGCGAGGTATGGCGTGAAGCTGTACAAACTTTGCGAGAGTACCTGAGGGTACACTTACAAGTTTTGTGTGTAAGAGGGGCGAGATTCCCGTATTCAACCCCCAGAATGTCCCCCCACTCTGGGTGTTAGCGGGAAACTTGTGTGGGACCTTATGCACCCACTGCTAGATAAGGGTTACCACCTTTACGTGGATAACTTTTATACTAGTATCCCCTTGTTCCAGTCCCTCGCCGCCAGATCCACGTCTGCTTGTGGGACCGTGAGGAAAAATCAACGCAGCCTCCATACTCACCCCCTCCAGGTACCTATCCCCAGGGGTGAGACCCGTGCCCTTACCAGTGAAAACCTGTTGCTGGTCAGATATAAGGACAAGAGGGATGTCCTTGTAATGTCCACAATTCACGGTAATGGCATCACCCCTGTCCCTGTGCGAGGTTCTGCGGCAATGGTCCTCAAGCCCGATTGTATCGTCGACTACAATCGGTATATGGGAGGAGTTGATCTCTCTGATCAAGTCCTCAAGCCATATAACGCCATGCGCAAAACCCGGGCATGGTACAAAAAAGTTGCGGTCTGCTTGGTGCAGGTTGCCTTGTACAACTCTTTTGTGCTGTCCCAGAGTGCTGGCAACACAGGGACATTCCTCCAATTCTATGAGGCAGTCCTCAAGGACCTGATGTTTTCTGACCGGGAAAGAGCAGGCCGGAGTACCTCGGGAACTGGAGGCGCCCGGATCGTCCCTGGCCAACACTTTCCAGGTGTGGTCCCCCATACTGGAAAGAAGGGACGGACCCAAAAAAGGTGCAGAGTGTGTCACAGGAGGGGGATATGGAAGGACACCACTACTCAGTGTGACACGTGCCCGATCATCCGGACCTCTGCATTATTGGTTGCTTCAGGGAGTACCACTGCGAGGTACATCGGCCTGCACAAATTTGGCCCCAAAGTGATCGATGACCGGCCTGATTTTGTACAGGCGGTCATAGGCAGGATCACCTTGGGGGGGGACATGCTGCATTATCTGCATAATGCAGGCATTTCCGGGTGGCCTCAAACCGGGAGCGTGTCATGGCCGTACTGTAAAGTGGGGTCTGGTAGAGGACGTCCCCACTCCAGTAATGCCTGACACTAGGTTTCTTGACTAGGCCTATATGCAGCACGAGGCCCCAAAACGTCCTCATCTCGGCTGCACTGACCGGAGTCCAGCCACCGGGCCTAGCCAAAAAGGAGCCCGGGTGTTGAGCAATGAACTGTTGGGCGTACAGGTTCGTTTTCTCCACCATCAGATTTACAAAGTGGTCACTGAAAAAAAGACTAAAGTAGTCGTATTCAGTGAAGCCCACTGTGGAAATCTGGATTCCTGGTTGGCCTACAAAATCAGGAATCACGGGCTCAAAACGCTCTGGGGTACACCAGACAAGTTCACCGGTAGGGGGCTCGGGTGGACTTAACTGGCGGGCCGGAAAACTAGTACGAGCCCCAGAGCTTCTCGTACTAGTGTGGGCCACAGGGTCCCTAGCATGGCAGTCCCCTTGCTCCGCCTGGCGGTGTCTCCGCCGCCTTGGGGTCTCATCATCATCGCTAGATGATGAGGAGGACGCGGATGACAAAAGGAAAGTGGGGTCATCCTCGTCCTCACTGGGGCTCTCGGACTCGGAGGCAAGCTGGGCGTATGCCTCCTCAGCCCAGAACATCCGGCGGGCCATAGGGGAGGGTGTGTCTGCGTGATAAACTTTATTTGGTGTGCGTGTGTGTTGGGGGACGGGTGTTCCGCAAAGTTATCCTAAACCTAACAGACAAAAAAATAAAAAAGGCCAAAAAATGTGATTTAAAAAATAATAATAATTCAAACTCACTGATCAACCGTCTGAAGTTGATCAGCGGTGGGGTGTGCGATGCGCGAACAGTGGCCGGATGCTAAGAGTCCCGGCCACAGTCAGCGTATGCAGAAAAAAATAAAATAATATGCTTGTGCCCCAAAAATAGTTGTGGGGGGGGGCGGGAGGGGGCAAGCTGCAGCACACCTGGGGGGTCTAGGGTCAGGGTTAAAAACATGGGGTGGAAAGTGGGCGGGGTTTCAGCAAATCAAGCGTGCAATATCTCGGAAACCAAATCGCCGCAAACGTTAATTTTTGCAGCAAAAAAACAGCACAAACGCAGCACAAACGAATGGTGTATTTCTTTTTGAAATTTAAAAACATGGGGTGGAAAGTGGGCGGGGCTTCATAAAAATCTAACGCGCAATATCTCAGGAACCGAACCGGCACAAACGTTCATTTTTGCGGCACAAACCAGCACAAACGAATGGTGTATTTATTTTTGAAATTTAAGAACATGGGGTGCCAACTTCACACAGGTGAAAATCTGTGGTCAGACGTAAAGATTGCTGTTCACAAGCACAAACATCCGACCTGAAGGAGCCGGAGCAGTTCTGCAAGGAGGAATGGGCAAAATTCCCAGTGGTAAAATGTGGCAACTGCTCCTAGAGTCTTATCCAAAGCGACCTGGAGCTGTGATTGCCGCAAAAGGCGGCTCTACAAAGTATTGACTTCAGGGGGGTGAATAATTATGCACATTGAAATCTTCATAGTTGTCGGCATGTTCTGTAAATTACATGATGCAAATCCTCAAACAATCCATGTTAATGCCAGGTTGTGAGGCACCAAAACACGAAAAAAGTCAAGGGGGGTGAATACTTTTGCAAGGCACTGTAAATGCTTTGCCCACTTAGGGCACTTTCACACTTGCGGCAGAGGATTTCGGCAGGCAGTTCCGTCGCCAGATCCGGCAATCCGGACGCAAACGGATACCATTTGTCAGACAGATCCGGATGCGGATCCGTCTGACAAATGCATGGAAATACCGGATCCATCTCTCTGGTGTCATCCGTTAAAAACAGATCCGGTATTATTTTTTTTGCATTTTTAAAGGTCTGTGCATGCGCCGGATCCAGCAAGTGTTCAGTATTTTTGGCCAGAGACAAAACTGCAGCAAGCTGCGGTATTTTATCCATCCAAAAAAACGTAAGAGAGACTGAACTGATGCATACTGAACGGATCGCTCTCCATTCAGAATGCATTAGGATAAAACTGATCAGTTTTTTTCTGGTATTGAGCCCCTAGGATACCGGAAAACAAAAAGGCTAGTGTGAAAGTGCCCTTACTATTTTACAAAATATATCAAACGGAGTTTCATAACATACCCCATCTGTTATGCTTCGCAGAGTAAGGGAACAGTATCCATGTAGTCACAGACGATGATACAATTAAGCAGCACATTGTACTTAAGTAACAAAATAAAATATAACCAAATAAAACGGCATAAAACATTACAAAACAATCGTCTCAGATGCTTTTAGATTGGCAGTCTCCGTAACTTACTCCGTGCCCAGGAACGCCCACTTTAGGACACATTCACATAAGTCATGCCCCTTTAAGATCTGTTTCGGGAGCCATGGTTTTGTGCTCAGTGTAGTATCTGTCACAGTACATTGTCTACATTGTAGCAGCTTCCAAGCAGCCAGTCATGTGACAGCTAAGCCCCTCCCAGTGTGAGAAGCGGCAGCAGCAAAAAATGATGCATCATGGGACACAAAACATAAATCATACAACTGGTTTAGCCTAGGAAAACCACTAAACGTCCAGAAATACTTTGTGTCCGATTTGCATAAGCCCACCCATTTCCATGAAAAGCGTGGTAGTTTGTCAGTATGCCAGTAGGTGGTGCTACATCAGAGCAACCCTAAAAACATGGGCTCTTTCTGACACAGGAGACGGCATTGACATCACTGGCATTCCGTCTCCTCCTAGTATCCACAATGGCTCCTCAGGGGCGGGATTTCAGTAAGGGTTGATTATAAATACTTTTCTTGTGGCACAAATAACAGTTATGAGTATTTTATAAGGAAGTGGACAACAAGATGCTGTGAAAACACCAAAAACTCCCATCATACCTTGAGAACAGGAAGTCGTTTCATAGCCTCTGGAGATACACATGATGGAGACCACTGGTATAAGAATTTTATGTATCCTAGCTAATGGGGACTTAGAGGGAAACACCACCCCCAACCAGGATCAGAGGTCAAACGAGATTGCCACTTATATTTTCATGGACTTAGTTTTGGGAACTGGGTTATCGGTCCCAATCCCTTTAAGTAGCAGCTTGAAAAATGTCTGCTTGAGTAAAGCGGGGGTGAGCTTACCAGATTTTGGAGTACCAGAAAGATGTCATGCCCCATGGACCTGCTGCCATACATTATTTTCCGACCATGTAAAATCCTGAAACCTCCCCCATTGTTGTACGCAGGGATACTTACAGTATCTTCTAAAAAGCGCCCCTCTACTCTGTTACCCAATTTGTGTCGTCAAACAATTGACAAAACTGACTCCCGACATGACCTACACTAGGAAATTTTGAAAGCATGTACCAGAAGTAACAGCTGTTGTCATGGGAACGGTTTAGAACTCTGTGTTATGTTTGGCGCTTACAATATATCCTTTATGTATTGATCTGATACATTCTATTGTCATCACAAAAATCACAGACACCCCAATAGTTGTGCTGCCGAGGTTCAGGTTATTTGACGTCATCACAGGCACTTAACCCCTTCTGGACCAACCCAAATGTTCATTTTATTTTTTTCTTCCTCCTCACCTTCCATAATTCTTTTACTTTCCTGTTCACATAGTTGGGTAGGCTTCTTATTTGTGGGACAAGTTATATTTTTAATAACACCATTTAATTTGCCATAGCTTTTATTGGGAAAAAACACAAAACATTTTTTCTTTTCCTTATTTGTGGAGTGAAATTGAAAAAAAAAAATCTTCCATTGTTGTTTTTTTGTTTTTATGGAATTCACTTTAAACTTGACCAAAATAAAAATACATACAGTTGCAAGAAAAAGTATGTGAACCCTTTGTAAGGATATGGATTTCTGCACAAATTGGTCATAAAATGTGATCTGATCTTCATCTAAGTCACAACAATAGACAATCACAGTCTGCTTAAACTAATAACACACAAAGAATTAAATGTTACCATGTTTTTATTGAACACACCATGTAAACATTCACAGTGCAGGTGGAAAAAGTATGTGAACCCCTAGACTAATAACATCTCCAAGAGCTAATTGGAGTGAGGTGTCAGCCAACTGGAGTCCAATCAATGAGATGAGATTGGAGGTGTTGGTTACAGCTGCCCTATAAAAAACACACACCAGTTCTGGGTTTTCCTTTTCACAAGAAGCATTGCCTGATGTGATTGATGCAAAAAAGAGCTCTCAGAAGACCTACGATTAAGAATTGTTAACTTGCATTAGGCTGGAAGGGGTTATAAAAGTATCTCCAAAAGCCTTGCTGTTCATCAGTCCACGGTAAGACAAATTGTCTATAAATGGAGGACGTTCAGCACTGCTGCTACTCTCCCTAGGAGTGGTCATCCTGTAAAGATTACTGCAAGAGCACAGTGCAGACTGCTCAATGAGGTGAAGAAGAATCCTAGAGTGTCAGCTAAAGACTTACAAAAGTCTCTGGCATATGCTAACATTCCTGTTAGCGAATCTACGATACGTAAAACACTAAACAAGAATGGATTTCATGGGAGGATACCACAGAGGAAGCCACTGCTGTCCAAAAGAACATTGCTGCACGTTTACAGTTTGCACAAGAGCACCTGGATATTCCACAGCAGTACTGGCAAAATATTCTGTGGACAGATGAAACCAAAGTTCAGTTGTTTGGAAGAAACACACAACACTATGTGTGGAGAAAAAGAGGCACAGCACACCAACATCAAAACCTCATCCCAACTGTGAAGTATGGTGGTGGGGGCATCATGGTTTGGGGCTGCTTTGCTGCGTCAGGGCCTGGACGGATTGCTATCGAAGGAAAAATAAATTCCCAAGTTTATCAAGACATTTTGCAGGAGAACTTAAGGCCATCTGTCCACCAGCTGAAGCTCAACAGAAGATGGGTGTTGCAACAGGACAACGACCCAAAGCATAGAAGTAAATCAACAACAGAATGGCTTAAACAGAAGAAAATACGCCTTCTGGAGTGACCCAGTCATAGTCCTGACCTCAACGCGATTGAGATGCTGTGGCATGACCTCAAGAAAGCGATTCACACCAGACATCCCAAGAATATTGCTGAACTGAAACAGTTCTGTAAAGAGAAATGGTCAAGAATTACTCCTGACCGTTGTGCACATCTGATCTGCAACTACAGGAAACGTTTGGTTGAAGTTATTGCTGCCAAAGGAGGTTCAACCAGTTATTAAATCCAAGGGTTCACATACTTTTTCCACCTGCACTGTGAATGTTTACATGGTGTGTTCAATAAAAACATGGTAACATTTAATTCTTTGTGTGTTATTAGTTTAAGCCGACTGTGATTGTCTATTGTTGTGACTTAGATGAAGATCAGATCACATTTTATGACCAATTTGTGCAGAAATCCATATCATTCCAAAGGGTTCACATAATTTTTCTTGCAACTGTATATGGTAAAAACAGAGCGCAAGCCACCTGCTCAAACGGGTCTCATTCCTTTCTGCAAACAGAAAATAAATTAATGGACATAAACCAAATAAGGACCTGGAGCGCAAGAGGTGAACCCCAAAAGTCTAAGCACCACTGTTGGTATGAATGAACCCATCTGCTGGCATATACAGTCAGGTCCATAAATATTGGGACATCGACACAATTCTAACATTTTTGGCTCTATACACCACCACAATAGAATTGATATGAAACAAACAAGATGCGCTTTAACTGCAGACTGTCAGCTTTAATTTGATGGTATTTACATGCAAATCAGGTGAACGGTGCAGGAATTACAACAGTTTGCATATGTGCCTCCCACTTGTTAAGGGACCAAAAGTAATGGGACAGAATAATAATCATAAATCAAACTTTCACTTTTTAATACTTGGTTGCAACTCCTTTGCAGTCAATTACAGTCTGAAGTCTAGAACACATAGACATCACCAGACGCTGGGTTTCATCCGTGGTAATGCTCTGCCAGGCCTCTACTGCAACTGTCTTCAGTTCCTGCTTGTTCTTGGGGCATTTTCCCTTCAGTTTTGTCTTCAGCAAGTGAAATGCATGCTCAATCGGACTCAGGTCAGGTGATTGACTTGGCCATTGCATAACATTTCACTTCATTCCCTTAAAAAACTCTTTGGTTACTTTTGCAGTCTGCTTTAGGTCATTGTCCATCTGCACTGTGAAGCGCCGTCCAATGAGTTCTGAAACATTTGGCTGAATATGAGCAGATAATATTGCCCGAAACACTTCAGAATTCATCCTGCTGCTTTTGTCAGCAGTCACATCATCAATAAATACAAGAGAAGCAGTTCCATTGGCAGCCATACATGCCCACACCATGACACTACCACCACCATGCTTCACTGATGAGGTGGTATGCTTAGGATCATGAGCAGTTCCTTTCCTTCTCCATACTCTTCTTTTCCCATCACTCTGGTACAAGTTGATGTTGGTCTCATCTGTCCATAGGATGTTGTTCCAGAACTGTGAAGGCTCTTTTTAGATGTTGTTTGGCAAACTCTAATCTGGCCTTCCTGTTTTTGAGGCTCACCAATGGTTTACATCTTGTGGTGAACCCTCTGTATTCACTCTGGTGAAGTCTTCTCTTGATTGTTGACTTTGACACACATGCACCTACCTCCTGGAGAGTGTTATTGATCTGGCCAACTGTTGTAAAGGGTGTTTTCTTCACCAGGGAAAGAATTCTTCGGTCATCCACCACAGTTGTTTTCCGTGGTCTTCCTGGTCTTTTGGTGTTGCTGAGCTCACCGGTGCGTTCCTTCTTTTTAAGAATGTTCCAAACAGTTGTTTTGGCCACGCCTAATGTTTTTGCCCTTTCTCTGATGGGTTTGTTTTGTTTTTTCAGCCTAATGATGGCTTGCTTCACTGATAGTGACAGCTCTTTGGATCTCATCTTGAGAGTGGACAGCAACAGATTCCAAATGCAAATAGCAGACTGGAAATGAACTCTGGACCTTTTATCTGCTCATTGTAATTGGGATAATAAGGGAATAACACACACCTGGCCATGGAACAGCCGAGAAGCCAATTGTCCCATTACTTTTGGTTCCTTAACAAGTGGGAGGCACATATGCAAACTGTTGTAATTCCTGCACCGTTCACCTCATTTGGATGTAAATACCTCAAATTACAGCTGACAATCTGCAGTTAAAGCACATCTTGTCCGTTTCATTTCAAATCCATTGTGGTGGTGTATAGAGCCCAAAATGTTACAATTGTGTTGATGTCCCAATATTTATGGACCTGACTGTATGTACTGTGGAACTCATCTATTTAAACATGGCAGCCACTCACTAGCACAGCAGGTGTCATAGCTGCTGCATTTCAGCTGTTTTAAACAGCGGAGGCCAAGAGCTAATGTCTTCAATCCGCAATACCGCCGATCGCAGACGTTTAACCCTCAGATGCAGTGGTCGAATGTGACTATAGCATCTGAGTGGTGAAAATGCGCTCCCACATAACTAACAGCTTCCCCTCACTGACATCAGGTAAGCTGTTGCCTGGTAATGATAGGCCAGAGCCTGCTGGAGGCTCCGATGCATATCACAGGTATATTCCAATCCAGGTCTGTAGGTGGCAGCACTGTTCTGGAATATATTGATTTCCATAAATAGATCAATTTCAATTACTAAATGGAAAGGGCATCTAATAATCTTGGTTGAATAAAAAAAAAAGCTTACAAAAAGTCTTAATATGAAAATTTTAAAAAAATAAACATTTCAAATAATCTTTTCCCCAAAGTTTCAATAAAACATCATAGACATTGCCACATCCAAAAATGCCTGTACTACTAAAATATAAAAATATCCTATATGGCGAATGGCATAACAGAAAAAAAAACAATATAGACAATTTGCCATTTTTTTCATTGCTTCACCTCCCAAAAAAAAGGACTAAAACGTGATCAAAAAGTCACTCGTGACCCAAAGTGGTTTCAATAAAAATGACAGATCATCCTGAAAAAATGGAAATACCACATTTATAAAGCTTTTATTATATTTTACTACTTAAAAAAAAAAAAAAAAATTTACAAAATTCAATTTTATCAACCATATTTTGACACCTGTAACTTTTTGGGCTACTAACGTTTGTTGATTACTTTTTATTCCATTTTTTTTTTCCCAGGGGGTGAGGTGACCAAAAAACTAGTAATTCGCCCACTTTTATGGATACATAGTTTCATACTCAAATAGTTGAAAGATTTTCAGACACAGCGATTTTCAGAGCTTAGCAACATCCCTAGCAACCAATAGGAAAGTTGCCTGCCCCTTACTATATAAGAACCTCCCCAGCAGCCATTTTCTGCTGTTTTTGCAGTTCTGAGAGAGAGCAGTGACATTGCTGTGCTCTGTGCTTTCATCTGGATCCTATTCCTTACCCAATTATATTAGATAGTTATCTCATATATATAATACAGATAGTGGGAGATAGTCAGTGTAGGTTATATCCTGATATAGTGGAGCTGATAGGTTCCAGTGCAGGGTGTTAGGTAGTGTGATAGGGATTACTGTTTCTCTGCTGTCCATACATACATGCTACAGACATAGTGCTGTGATGTCACAACAATACTTAGTGCACTAATCAGTAATATCTACTCAGACCTGATAAAATGGGAAGTTGCACGTATTCTGCAAAAAATATACTCATCATTAGTGCCGATTTGTGCAATCGCAAAAATAATGACTGGAGATCACGAATTCTAGAATTCGCGAATTTATTGCAAATATGCTAAGTATTGTTGTGACATCACAGCACTGTGTCTGTAGCATGTATGTATGGACAGCAGAGAAACAGTAATCCCTATCACACTGCCTAACACCCTGCACTAGAACCTATCAGCTCCACTATATCAGGATATAACCTACACTGATTATCTCCCGCTATCTGTATTATATATATATAAGCTAACTAACTATCTAATGTAATTGTATAAGGAATAGGATCCAGATGAAAGCACAGAGCACAGCAATGTCACTGCTCTCTCTCTCAGAACTGCAAAAAAACAGCAGAAAATGGCTGCTGGGGAGGTTCTTATATAGTAAGGGGTCGGCAACTTTCCTTTTGGTTGCTAGGGATGTTGCTAAGCTCTGACACAGACATTGCAGCCTTCTCATTGGCCCACAAGCAAGAAGGGAGGTTACTGATGGAAAGAAAATCTAGAATATTCGCAAATACAAATATATATCACTATATTCAAAATCTTCGCGAATTCTCGAAGTGCCGATATTCGCGATAACAATTTGCGATTAGAATATTTGCGATCAACACTATTGATGATATATATATATATATACACTGAACAAAAATATAAATGCAACACTTTCGGTTTTGCTCCCATTTTGCATGAGCTGAACTCAAAGATCTGAAACATTTTCTACAGACACAAAAGACACATTACTCTCCAATATTGTTCACAAATCTGTCTAAATCTCTGTTAGTGAGCGCTTCTCCTTTGCCGAGATAATCCATCCCACCTCACAGGTGTGGCATATCAAGGTGCTGATTAGACAGCATGAATATTGCACAGGTGTGCCTTAGACTGCCCACAATAAAAGACCACTCTAAAATGTGCACAGTTTTGCCTTACTGGGGGGATGGGGGGGTCAGGAAACCAGTCAGTATCTGGTGTGGCCACCATTTGCCTCACGCAGTGCCTCACATCTCCGTTGCATAGAGTTGATCAGGTTGTTGATTGTGGCCTGTGGAATGTTGGTCCACTCCTCTTCAATAGATGTGCGAAGTTACAGAATATTGGTAGGAACTGAAACACGCTGTCATATACGCCCAGAGCATCCCAAACATACTCAATGGGTGACATGTCCGGTGAGTATGCTGATCACACAGCACAATGCCACAGATGTCGCAACGTTTGAGGGAGCGTGCAATTGCCATGCTGACTGCAGGAATGTCTACCAGAGCTGTTGCCCGTTCAATGAATGTTCATTTCTCTACCATAAGCCGTCTCCAAAGGCATTTCAGAGAATTTGGCAGTACATCCAACCGGCCTCACAACCGCAGACCACGTGTAACCACACCAGCCCAGGACCTCCACATCCAGCATGTTAACCTCCATGATCGTCTGAGACCAGCCACCCGGACAGCTGCTGCAACAACCGGTTTACATAACCAAAGAATTTCTGCACAAACTGTCAGAAACCGTCTCAGGGAAGCTCATCTCATGCTCGTCGTCCTCATCGGGGTCTGGACCTGACTGCAGTTCGTCGTCGTAACCGACTTGAGTGGACAAATGCTCACATTCGATGGCGTCTGGCACGTTGGAGGCGTTCTGTTCACGGAGGAGTCCCGGTTTTCACTGTTCAGGGCAGATGGCAGACCGCGTGTGTGGTGTTGTGTGGGTGAGCGGTTTGCTGACGTCAACGTTGTGGATGGAGTGGCCCATGGTGGCGGTGGGGTTATGGTATGGGCAGGCGTATGTTATGGACAATAAACACAGGTGCATTTTATTGATGGCATTTTGAATGCACAGAGACACCGTGACGATATCCTGAGGCCCATTGTTGTGCCATTCATCCACGATTTTATTTCAAGACACGGAGGCTCATATTGCGTTAACTTCCTTTACTGATACCACAGCAGCAAAGAAGAAAATCCATGGAATTAACATATCACCATGGCAACAAGCCTGCCCCCCTTCCCTAGACCCTATATAATGTCCATACAGAGGGCAGAACCTCCTCTTTCTTTGCTGCTGCCACAGATAAGTACACCATACTCTGCAGGTTCCTTTATCTGTTACAGTTTAGAATATATATATATTTATATTTCTTTCAGGTTTTTGCTTAGTCAGATATTCTGCCTTTGTTGTTTTTACTGCCTATTCATCTGGCATTTTTCGCCTATTCTGTTGTGTTTTCAGTCTTCTACTTTGCCTCTGGCATTACTTTGCCTTTGCTTATATTCTCGGTTTTTCACTTCCCCCTCCTTATTGGAGTTGTCTTTTCCCCCGTTATCCCTCCCGTCCGTTCCGTTCCCCCCTCTTCCCCCTCTCTTTCCCTTGGTTCACCGCCATTGCTGGTAGTCCCGTTCTCTTGGTCCTCACCTCGGCCGAAGTCTCGCGAGACTTCGGCCGCGCGCGCGCGCACGTATTTTCGCCCGTGCGATTTTTCGCGCCTCTCTCTACCCCAGCTCTCCTCTCGTCCTGCGGACACGCCCACTTCCGCCTTTGTCTGCTCTGGTCGGCTCCGACGCTGCTGCACGGATCCCTGCGCTCCTCTGGCCCTGCCATTTAGTTAAGTCTCCATCTTACTATCTCCCCTCCCTTATCCAGCGGCAACTCGCCCCTGGAGAGGTTATTTTTTGCTTCCTACCATGTCTCTTCCCAGCAGGAACCCCATCCATGAGGAGGACTCTGACCCTGAGTCTCCCACTCCTATTCCTCCCCAGGATACCTCTGCTCCTCAGATTAGTCAGGCAGAAGCGCTGCTGCGCTCTGTTTCTGAGGCCATTTTTTCGGCCATGGGCTCCATGTCCCAGTCCCTGTCTAGGTCTATTTCTGATGCCATTAAGGCTATTCCCCTGGTGCCCAGTGGGACGACCCCGGTCCCTCCAGCCGCTCCTCATGCCTCCGGAACCACTAAGACTGGTGTGTCATTTTCCACCACAGATAGCGCACGTATTTCGCGCAAAAGAGCCTTATCCCGCCAGGCTGAAAAGGCGAGGAATTGGAAGTGCGCTAGAGCACAAATGAGTTCTGAGTCCGACTCCGAGCTCGGCTCAGATGAGGAGGCCAGATCAGAGGACCATGAGGTCCAGTATGATGATATGTACCTGCCAGAACCGCACCATTCCGCCCCCACCCCTTCTTGCTCTGCAGCAGGCACTTCCATGACTGAGACCCCTCAGGTGCCCTGTTCCGTTCTCACGGACCCATCAGGCGAGCCTCTATTTGACCCCGACTCCCTACACCACCCCAGGTCGGCGGAATGACTCCCATTGGACCACGTTGCCCGTTACTTGGAGGCTCGGGTCCGTTGCCCTCTGAGTAAGGAGGCACGGAATAAATTGAGGGCTGAATGCCCCAGGCCTATATTGGCCAACAAACTGTGCGACACCCCAGTGGTCGATCCCAAGATGTCCCAATTCCTGGCAAAATCAGGATGGAACCCCCGCAAGGGCCTTGAATTCGCACTAAAAGCCTGCCAAGACAGGCTCCTTGACATGTTTGGGCCTCTCACCAAAATATTCGAGATGGCTGAGACCGCTAGAGCGGCTAATGAATCAGTCGATCCTGAGGAGCTTAGAGGCTGGATCCAGCGAGCTATCTGTCTCGCTGGTAATGTTAACACATCCCTGTCAATCGAGCGCCGCAAGGCTATTTTGTTTAAAATAGAACCCAAGCTCACCAATCTGGCCCTCACTGAATCTGGCCCAGACGCTCAGGGTTTACTTTTCGGCGATTCCTTTATTAAGGAACTAGGCCGTTTCGTTGGGGCATTCACTGCCCTGGATAAGGCCCAATCGTCCATGCGTAGGGTGTTCCAGGGCCGTGTCTCTTCTAGGGCCGGCAGCTCCAGGGGCCGTCTGTCCGGCCGCTCCGCATCACAGACCCGCTCGGGTCGAGGCTCCTTCGCTCACCGATCCTTCACCCAGAGGTCGACCTTCCCGGACTCAAGACAACCGTCCGGTTTCTTCCCGTCCCGTGGAAATCCCAGCCGTCGCGGCTTCAGAGGAAGTTTCGGATCACGACGACCTTTCGGTAAGTCTCCTATCTCCCCCTTCTTCGCAGGGTTGTGTAGGGGGCAGACTCCGTCACTATTTCCAGACCTGGACCCACATCACCTCCGACAATTGGGTCCTGTCCACAGTGTTGGGTTTCTCCATAGAACTAGTGGGCCCCCTACCCACTCTGGCCCCTCCCTTCCCTCACCCTTTGTCTGGCATGACCCAATCCTGCATAGACGCGGAGCTATCAGAGCTTCTCAGAAAGAACGCCATCGAACGTTCCCCGGTTCCAGAGTCTACCTTGCTAAGCAACATATTTTTAGTTCGGAAAAAGGACGGCCAGATGCGTCCAGTGATCAACTTACGCCCCTTGAACCAGTTCGTCCGGTACCGCCACTTCAAGATGGAGGGCATCCATCTGCTCCAAGATCTCCTGCTCCGAGGAGACTGGATGACCAAACTCGACCTCAAGGACGCGTACCTTACAGTCCCGGTAGCGGAACCTTCTCGGAATCTCCTTGGCTTCCGATGGAACAAAGAGATCTGGCGATTCACGTGCCTCCCTTTCGGCCTATCGTCGGCGCCATGGTGCTTTACCAAGCTCATGAGACCTGCCATGGCTTGGCTCCGCAGCCGCGGGATAAGATTGATCGTGTATCTAGACGACATCCTCATTTTGGCCCAGGACCCCAATACTCTCTTACGTCATTTGGAAATGTCTATCGACCTTCTCTCCCGTCTAGGATTCCTTATCAACTACGAGAAGTCGATCCTCACTCCCTCCAGGAACATGGAGTTTCTAGGTTTCACAGTGGACTCCGTGCAGGAGACTCTCAGCCTGCCTACCACAAAGATCCGATCCATTCGCAAGGAATTGCGCAGGACTTTGACCATGAACCACCTCTCCCTCCGCCATCTCTCTCGGATCATCGGGCTGCTCTCCTCCTCGATTCAGGCGGTGTTCCCCGCCCCTCTACATTACCGGGCGCTCCAACGCCTGAAGACGGCACATCTACATGCGGGTGCATCCTACGCCGACATGATATCCCTCGACCAGGAGACCAGGGACGAGCTACACTGGTGGATCCACAATCTTTCGGCCTGGAACGGGAAGGCGATTTGTGGACCCCGTCCGGACTTCTCGGTGGATTCGGACGCCAGCCTTTTGGGTTGGGGGGCGCACTGCGAGGGTGTATCCACCGGAGGGCGTTGGTCGGAGGAAGAATCTACTCTCCACATCAATGCCCTGGAGCTTTTGGCGGGCTCCTTTGCCATCCGCAGTTTTGCCAAAGGCATCGCTCATGCCTGCATAAGATTACGGATGGACAATATCTCCGCAGTCCGGTATGTGAATTCCATGGGGGGCACTCGTTCCCCCATGCTCTCCTTCCTAGCCAAGGAATTTTGGACGTTCTGCCTCCATCAGGACATTACCATCGTAGCAGAGTACCTCCCGGGACTACGCAATGTCCAAGCAGACTGGAGTTCTCGCCATCTTTCAGACTCGAGCGACTGGAAATTGGACGTTCAGGTTTTCGCCTCCGTTGCATCTCGCTGGGGTCCCTTCTGTATAGACCTGTTTGCCTCCCGCCTGAACAGACAAATCTCCAGATTCTTCAGCTGGCGCCCGGATCCAGAAGCAGAAGCTGTAGACGCCTTTCTTCAGGATTGGTCCGGTCCACTGCACTACGCATTTCCACCCTTCTCCATGATTCCGCGGGTCCTGAACCAGGTCCGACACCAAGAGGCGGAGTTGACCCTCATAGTCCCCTTCTGGCGATCTCAGGCGTGGTTTCCTCCATTACTGGAGCTCCTCATTCTTCCTCCCATTCTACTGCCGCAGTTCACAACGCTCCTAGTGGACCCAGCTGGTCGTCCCCACCCGCTCCTGCTGGACGGATCTCTTCGTCTTCTAGCTTGCAGAGTTTCAGGGTCTCCCAGCAAGGCAATCTCCTTTCGGACGCAGCTAGAAGATTACTGGACGACTCATGGGCTCCCGGCACTAGACGGGCCTACAGAGCAGCCTGGAGAACCTGGGCTGACTGGTGCCTGGCTCGAAGTGTGGATCCCATTTCAGCACCTGTGACGGACATTCTCAATTTTCTTACCTCCCTCTTCGAGGAGGGCAAGGCCTACAGAACCATCAACCTGTTCAGATCGGCCATCTCCTCCCAACACCTAGGTTTTGACGGTCGTACGGCGGGCCAACACCCATTGGTCTGCCGCCTACTTAAGGGTTCTAGGCTTTCTCGCCCTCCTAGACCGCGTTTTTCAGCCACATGGGATGTCTCCCTTGTTTTGTCCCTCTTTTCCTCCTGGCCGGCCAATTCGGACCTTTCCTTGCGCCAGTTGTCGGCCAAGTTGGTCACCCTCTTATGCCTCATTTCCTGTAAGAGGGTTTCCGATGTTCGGGCTCTGGATCACGATGCCAGATCCTTTTCCCCTGAGGGTGTCATTTTTAATATCACCCGCAGGACCAAGACTTCTATTCGTTCGGTTTTTTATCCAAGTTTCCCTTCGGTTCCAGCACTCTGCCCAGTGGCATGCCTTCAAGAATATGAGGCTCGGACCATCCAACACAGATCTCCAGAGTTTCCGCATTTATTTTTATCTTATCGTCGTCCGTTTGCTCCTGTGACTACCGTTACGCTGGCACGTTGGGTTAAGTGGACCATGTCCCTGGCAGGAGTGGACACCTCCGTCTTCACGGCCCATTCCACGCGTGGAGCCTCATCCACTTCTATGCTCGTGTCTGGGGCCAAACTGGAGGACATCATGAGGACGGCGGATTGGTCCAGGGTCTCTACATTCAGGGAGTATTATTTTCGCCCGCAACAACAACAACATGTATTTACTTCAGTTATTGCACAGCTTTGAACTCGCAATATGAGCCTCCGTGCCTTGAAATAAAATTGCATGATTTTACTATTTTATGACGTAAAGTCATGATTTTATGAAAGACACGGAGGCGAGTATTGCCCTCCCCTTTTTCTTCCCACCCAGTTGGAATTTAATTAATTATGTTGCCGTTGATTGTCTTTATTACTTGACATGGTATTGTTTTTCTATTACTTGGTATCCAAGTGACAATTTTGAACTACCTAATATTACCGTCATGTACTCCATTTTCTTCCAGGGTGAATACCTCCCATGTGCTGATGTTCCAGTCTCTGGGTGAAGACCTGTTCTGCTGCGCCTAGAGTGTTCCAGTGGTTTGTTCTCCGGTTCCGGTTTCAGCTCCATGGTCCGAAGATACGTTGAAGTTGTTCCTGTTATGTTCCGGTTGGTGTGGCATCTGCCAAGAAAGAGGAGGTTCTGCCCTCTGTATGGACATTATATAGGGTCTAGGGAAGGGGGGCAGGCTTGTTGCCATGGTGATATGTTAATTCCATGGATTTTCTTCTTTGCTGCTGTGGTATCAGTAAAGGAAGTTAACGCAATACTCGCCTCCGTGTCTTTCATAAAATCATGACTTTACGTCATAAAATAGTAAAATCATGCAATTATCACCTCATGTTGCAGCATGATAATGCACGGCCCCATATTGCAAGGATCTGAAAACATTCCAGTTCTTGTACGGTCAGCATACTCACCGGATATGTCACCCATTGAGCATGTTTGGGATGCTCTGGATCGGCGTATACGACAGCGTGTTCCAGTTCCTGCCAATATTCTGTAACTTCGCACAGAAGAGGAGTGGACCCACATCCCACAGGCCACAATCAACAACCTAATCAACTCTATGCGACGGAGATGTGTTGCACTGTGTGAGGCAGATGGTGGGCACACCAGATACTGACTGGTTTTCTGACTCCGCCCCCAGTAAGGCAAAACTGTGCACATTTCACAGTGGCCTTTTATTGTGGGCAGTCTAAGGCACACCTGTGCAATATTCATGCTGTCTAATCAGCACCTTGATATGCCACACCTGTGAGGTGGGATGGATTATCTCGGCAAAGGAGAAGTGCTCACTAACACAGATTTAGGCCTATTGCACACGACCGTATGGCTTTTTCAGTGTTTTGCGGTCCGTTTTTCACGGATCCGTTGTTCCGTTTTTTGTTTCCGTTGTGCTTCCGTTTCTGTTCCGTTTTTCCGTTCCGTTTTTCCGTTTGGCATATACAGTATACAGTAATTACATAGATAAAATTGGGCTGGGCCTAACATTTTCAATAGATTGTTTCTGCAAAAAACGGAGCGGAAACGGAAGACATACGGATGCATTTCCGTATGTGTTCCGTTTTTTTTGCGGACCCATTGACTTAAATGGAGCCACGGAACGTGATTTGCGGGCAATAATAGGACATGTTCTATGTTAGAACGGAACGGAAAAACGGAAATATACGGAAACGGAATGCATACTGAGTACATTCCGTTTTTTTTGCGGAACTATTGAAATGAATGGTTCCGTATACGGACCGTATACGGAATGCAAAAAACGGCCAGTAAACGGGGAAAAAAAACGGCCGTGTGCAGGGGTCCTTAGACAGATTTGTGCACAATATTTGAGAGTAATAGGTGTGTGCTTTTGTGTATGTAGAAAATGTTTTCAGATCTTTGAGTTCAGCTCATGCAAAATGGGACCAAAACCGAAAGTGTTGCGTTTATATTTTTGCTCAGTGTATAACGAAAAAAAATCACAG
This sequence comes from Bufo bufo, assembly GCF_905171765.1. Taxonomy (NCBI): domain Eukaryota; kingdom Metazoa; phylum Chordata; class Amphibia; order Anura; family Bufonidae; genus Bufo; species Bufo bufo. The sequence continues at coordinate 18,824,863 of NC_053393.1, read as the reverse complement.
AAAAAAAGATAATAATGTACTAAGAAAATAGATGTAAGCATTATATATGGACCAAGCCCTCACTCTGATGTAATAAAATCGGAGACTCTTAGCCAATATATTTTGATTAAAATACATCTGTGCCCACCTACCCAGCACCAAGGTGGTCTCAGGTCAGGTGGGTCCTACGCTAAACCTACCTATGCCATTGGGCTTCAATGTTCAGGAGCGCAGACTCCGCACATATGGTGTTCTGCTCCTAGTCACCTCTATGTGCATCAAGCAACCAATGAGAGGAGGAGCAAGCACACCCATATGTAGGTAGGTTTAGCGTAGGACCTGCCTGACCTGGGACCACCTTGGTGCTGGGTAGGTGGGCACAGATGTGATTTTTTTTTGTTTGTTATGTAGTGTACGTTTCACCTGACAGAAAAGAACTTGCGATGATGTGGCTAGAGGTACCTTAGTCGGTCACTGGATACAAATTCTACTGTAGGCCAGTACAGGTACCAAAAACTAGGCATTTACCTGACAGAAAAGGTCTTTTATGCCGCTGTATATACATAAGACAAAGACCATTCTTTGTTCTGGGTGGTGGCAGATATGTGTGGGCTGGCATGAGGAAATTCAATTACACGTGGTCGTCACAGATGTTGAATTCCTCAGAGATCCATGCCTCATTCATTTTTAGAAATGTGAGGTAGTCCACACTGTTGTGAGCTAGGCGAGTGCGCTTATCGGTCACGATCCCCCCTGCTGCGCTGAACGTCCTTTCGGACAGGAAACTCGACGAGGGGCAAGCCAAGAGTTCCATGGCAAATTGTGCCAGCTCTGGCCACAGGTCAAGCCTGCACACCCAGTAGGCCGTTAACCCGATGTAGTCGGACACCTGTCGGTCTAGGCGTTCCCTGAGGCTAGATCCGGAGGGCGGCTGTCGATGGGTTGGCGGAAAGAATGATCTCATATCCGAAGTGACCAACACATCTTCAAACCACCCTCTTCTTGCAGGCGAGGTAGGATTGGTAACTGCAACTGTTTCGCTGTGGGTGGAAATTCCTCTGACAGCGCCCGCAACAGAAGAATGCAACATCTCTCACAGAAAGGCCTGGAAATGCTGCATTCGACCAGCCGTCTGTGATGCTGGTAACATGTCTGCCATTTTGTGTTTGTACTGGGGGTCTAAGTACATTGCCACCCAGTACTGGTCCTTGTCCTTTATGCTTTTTATACGGGGGTTCCTCTTTAAACACTGAAGCATGAAGGCCCCCATTTTCACTAAATTGGAAGCGGTGGAGCAGCCTGGCTCCTGCTCATCGTCCAGGAGAATGTCAGTCTCCTCCCCCCTAGCCACGGACAAAACCAGGGATCCCCGAAAAGTTTAAAGTCCCCCTCAAACCATGCTCTTCTTGCTACTCGTCCCCCCAGCCACCATCCTCCTCTGACTCCTCTTCAGACTCCTGCTGACTTGTTGAAGATGGAGTAGCCCCCCTGGGAATTCATTCAGCATTGCGACTTCCTCATCTTCCAGCTCCTGCTCCTCGATGGCTTGATCAATGACACGATGCAATGCATGCTCCAGAAAGAAGGCGTAAGGTACGATGTCACTGATGGCGCCCTGGCTGAAACTGATTAGTTTGGTGATCTCATCAAATGACCGCAAGTCTGCATGCGTCGCGCATGAGCAGCCACTGGCGCAGTGAAAAGAAACCAAGCTCCCAGAACCTGTCCTGCCACAGAGGTAGTACAGGTAGTCGTTAACGGCACGTTTCTGCTGGAGCAGCCTATCAAGCATATACAAGGTGGAGTTCCAGTGCATCGGGCTGTCACAAATCAGACGTCTGACGGGCAGGTGGTGTCGCCGCTGAACGTCAGCAAGGTGAGCTATGGCCGTGTAAGATCTTATAAAATGGGTAGAGATTTTCCTGGCCTGCAGCAAGACGTCCTGGACCCCGGGGTATTTGGCAACGAATTGCTGCACGACTAAGTTCAGGACGTGTGCCATGCACGGCACATGTGTCATTTTGCCTTGTTTCAGTGCACTCAGCAGATAATACTGTTGTCGCACACCACTTTACCAACTGTCAAATTGAGCGGGGTTAACCACTGATGGACGGGTGACCGCAGAGCTGAAAGCAGTGCAGGACCGGTGTGGCTCTTGGCTTTCAGGCACAACAGCCGCAGCACAGCATGGCAACGTCTCACCTGGCACGTCTAATAGGTTCTGGGGAGCTTGGGGGGTGCAGCGGAAGAGGCGGTAGCAGTGGAAAAGGAGGAGTCAGCTGAGGAGGAGACGGAGGATGGAGTAGGAGGAGGAGAAGAAGAGGCCGGCCTGCATGCAATATTTGGCATCAACTTTTTACGCTCGAACATTTGGGCCACGGAAGCCTGCTTTCTGCCAAATGAACGCGACGACGGCACGGTGGAAGGTGAAGGACAAATGGGAGGAGAGAGGAGAAGGAGAAGAGGCAGGACGTGGAGCGCCGGGAGTGTGGCTTTGATGGCGTTGCTCCTACTGGGCTCGTTATGGAAGGCCAGGTGCCTTCTTAAGGCGGTTGTCCCTAGGTAAGTGTTGGGCTTACAGTGACTTATGCATTGACAGCACAGGCTGCAGAAGGAAACACTATTGTCAGCAGCTGACACGTTAAGAAAAGCCCACACTGCGGAGCCATGTGCCGGCGTCCTGGGAGCGCCAGAAGTGACCGTGCATGGTGGATAGCTCGCTCCAGATACATTTGCAGTCTGCTTTTTGCCTCTTGTGCCCTGAGAGTTCTGCCTGCTTCTCCACCTTCTCCTCCCTCTCTGCTGCTCTGTCTCTCCCTCTGAACTCCCCTCCTCTTCCTCTCTTGTGGGCACCCACGTGACGTCCATCAACACGTCATCATCGTCACCTTCACCACCACTGACGTTTGAGCTCTCGGAGTAGGCAGCAACAGTGGGGACCTCCCTCCTTGGGCTGATCTGGGTACTGTCGTCAGACCATTGGGTGGAGGCCGTTGCTACCTCCTCCTCCTCATCCGATGTCAAGAATGGCTGCGCATCGGTAAGATCTGGGAATGGATGGGAAAATAATTCCTCTGACTCGAGTGGAGGGGTTATGGTGGTGGTGGTGTCTTTGGGGGTGCACATAGCAGAGAGTGAGGAGGGTGCAGATACAAAGGATGAGGAGGGTGCAGAAGTGGAAGGCTGAATGAGCCACTCAACCAACTCTGGTGCGTCCTTTGAAGTAATCGAACGCGCCTTCTCCAATTTCCCACTTAGGCTCCAGCCTGGTGCACCTGCCAGACCCCTACTACCCCTGTGGAACGGCCTGCCTCTTCGTCTGCCTGTCATTTTCAAAATGACCCTGTGCCTAAGTCCCTAAAGAAGAGCAGTATTTGTGGAAGCAGGTATATCGCAGGCCTCAATCAATATTTTGTGGAAGCAGGTATATCAAACCCCTTAATCAGTATTTTGTGGAAGCAGGTATATTGCACACCTCAATAAGTATTTTGTGGAAGCAGGTATATCAATCTCCATAATCAGTATTTTGTGGAATCAGGTATATCAGGTATCGCAGGCCTCAATCAATATTTTGTGGAAGCAGGTATATCAAACCCCTTAATCAGTATTTTGTGGAAGCAGGTATATTGTCAGGTTTAAGTGGGATTTCTTGCCTTATAAATGGGGTTGGGACCATCAGTTGCGTTGAGGAGAAGTCAGGTGGATACACAGCTGATAGTCCTACTGAATAGACTGTTAGAATTTGTATTATGGTAAGAAAAAAGCAGCTAAGTAAAGAAAAACAAGTGGCCATCATTACTTTAAGAAATGAAGGTCAGTCAGTCAGCTGAAAAATTGGGAAAACTTTGAAAGTAAGGGCTATTTGACCATGAAGGGGAGTGATGGGGTGCTGCGCCTGATGACCTGGCCTTCACAGTCACCAGACCAATCGAGATGGTTTGGGGTGAGCTGGACCGCAGAGTGAAGGCAAAAGGGCCAACAAGTGCTAAGCATCTCTGGGAACTCCTTCAAGACTGTTGGAAGACCATTTCAGGGGACTACCTCTTGAAGCTCATCAAGAGAATGCCAAGAGTGTGCAAAGCAGTAATCCAAGCAAACAGGTAGCTACTTTGAAGAACCTAGAATATGACATATTTTCAGTTGTTTCACACTTGTTTGTTATGTATATAATTCCACATGTGTTAATTCATAGTTTTGATGCCTTCATAGTCATGAAAATAAAGAAAACTCTTTGAATGAGAAGGTGTGTCCAAACTTTTGGTCTGTACTGTATATCAAACCCCTTAATTAGTATTTTGTGGAAGCAGGTATCTCACAGGTCTCAATCAATATTTAGTGGAAGCAGGTATATCAATACCCTTAATCAGTATTTTGTGGAAGCAGGTATATCGCAGCCCTCAATCAGTATTTTGTGGAAGCTGGTATATCAATCCCCTTGAATAGGTATTTTGTGGAAGCATGTATATTGCAGGCCTCAATCAATATTTGGTGGAAGCAGGTATATCGAATCCCTTAATCAGTATTTTGTTAAAGCAGGTATTTCACACCCCTTAATTATTTTTTTTGCCACAACAGTTATATCACAGCACCCTGTTTATTTGGGGCAACAGGTATATTGCAGCCCTCAATCAATATTTTGTGGAAGAAGGTATATCACACCTCTCAATCAGTTTTTTTGGGGCAACAGGTATATCACACCCGTTGCAATTAGTTGTTCCAATAGCGTTTGTCCCTCTATATAGCTGCGATATCGCAGCAGAGCCGCACACAACTGCTGCACAATACAAATGCACTGTAATATACCAGTTGCAATAAAAAGTATGTGAATCCTTTGGAATGATATGGATTTCTGCACAAATTGGTCATAAAATGTGATCTGATCTTCATCTATGTCACAACAATAGACAATCACAGTCTGCTTAAACTAATAACACACAAATAATTAAATGTTACCATGTTTTTATTGAACACACAATGTAAACATTCACAGTGCAGGTGAAAAAAAGTATGTGAACCCCTAGACTAATGACAACACCAAGAGCTAATTGGAGTGAGGTGTCAGCCAACTGGAGTCCAATCAATGAGATGAGATTGGAGGTGTTGGTTACAGCTGCCCTGCAGTATAAAAAACACACACCAGTTCTGGGTTTGCTTTTCACAAGAAGCATTGCCTGATGTGAATGATGCCTCGCAAAAAAGAGCTCTCAGAAGACCTACGATTAAGAATTGTTGACTTGCTGTTTATCAGTCCACGGTAAGACAAATTGTCTATAAATGGAGAAAGTTCAGCACTGCTGCTACTCTCCCTAGGAGTGGCCGTCCTGTATAGATGACTGAAAGAGCACAGCGCAGACTGCTCAATGAGGTGAAGAAGAATCCTAGAGTGTCAGCTAAAGACTTACAAAAGTCTCTGGCATATGCTAACATCCCTGTTAGCGAATCTACGATACGTAAAACACTAAACAAGAATGGATTTCATAAGAGGATACCACTGCTGTCCAAAGAAAACATTGCTGCACGTTTACAGTTTGCACAAGAGCACCTGGATGTTCCACAGCAGTACTGGCAAAATATTCTGTGGACAGATGAAACCAAAGTTGAGTTGTTTGGAAGAAACACACAACACTATGTGTGGAGAAAAAGAGGCACAGCACACCAACATCAAAACCTCATCCCAACTGTGAAGTATGGTGGAGGGGGCATCATGGTTTGGGGCTGCTTTGCTGCGTCAGGGCCTGGACGGATTGCTATCATCGAAGGAAAAAAGAATTCCCAAGTTTATCAAGACATTTTGCAGGAAAACTTAAGGCCATCTGTCCACCAGCTGAAGCTCAACAGAAGATGGGTGTTGCAACAGGACAACGACCCAAAGCATAGAAGTAAATCAACAACAGAATGGCTTAAACAGAAGAAAATACGCCTTCTGGAGTTGTCCAGTCAGAGTCCTGACCTCAACCCGATTGAGATGCTTTGGCATGACCTCAAAAGAGCGATTCACACCAGACATCCCAAGAATTTTGCTGAACTGAAACAGTTCTGTAAAGAGGAATGGTCAAGAATTACTCCTGACCGTTGTGCACGTCTGATCTGCAACTACAGGAAACGTTTGGTTGAAGTTATTGCTGCCAAAGGAGGTTCAACCAGTTATTAAATCCAAGGGTTCACATACTTTTTCCACCTGCACTATGAATGTTTACATGGTGTGTTCAATAAAAACTTGGTAACATTTAATTCTTTGTGTGTTATTAGTTTAAGCAGACTGTGATTGTCTATTGTTGTGACTTAGATGAAGATCAGATCACATTTTATGACTAATTTGTGCAGAAATCCATAGAATTCTAAAGGGTTCACATACTTTTTCTTGCAACTGTACTTTCTGTTAGAAAGTATATTATAAGTATATCACACCCATATATCAACACATTGATAGCACACCTATACCAGTCCTTAAAAGGACTTTTGTGGCTCTATTAGCTGGCATTTGGTGTCCCTAACAGTCTGTCCCTGCTCCACAAAGCAACCTCTCCCTACACTGGCAAAACACATAATGTAAAATGGCTGCCAGATCGGGTTCTGTGATAGGTGGGGGTGTGTCAATGTGCTGAAAAGTCTCAATTGGCTGTCCTGTCCCACCTGATGGATGTGTCATGGGTCAAAGTTCGGCGCAATGCAGAAGAATATGGCACCGGCGGACATCGCCATATGTTCGCATATTCGGCAAATTGCAACGTGCAAAGTTCGCCGCGAAACGACCATTGAGCGAACCGCAAGGCCATCTTTATTGACATGTCTCTATTATTAGGAGGACAGACAGGGTCATCTGTCGCCGAACAGTGTGTTGTCTTTTGGGTGCTCGGGTTCGGCATACTGCCAATCGGATTGACAGATTGCTGGGTGGGGCTGGGGAAGACCCGGCAGTCATGGTACACATTGGCACCAATGACAAAGTCAGGGGTAGATGGAAGGTCCTTAAAAATAATTTCAGGGAACTAGGAGAGAAGCTCAAGTTCAGGACCTCCAAGGTAGTGTTTTCAGAACTACTACCAGTGCCACGAGCATCACCAGAGAGACAACGGGAGCTTATGGAGTTATATAAGTGGCTCAGAAGCTGATGCAGGAAGGAAGGCTTTGGGTTCATGGAGAATTCGGATGACTTCTCTGTCGGTTACAGACTCTACAGTAGGGGCGTTGCTAGGGTCTCAAAAGATCCGGAGCCCAAGCCCCAATGAATATGGCCAAGTTCTCTAAGTCACCACCCCCCCCCCCCCCCCGCTCCCCTCACACACCGCATTTTGCTGTACTTGCTATAAAGCAGCACATACCTGTCACATCCAGGGCCTCCCAGGTGACGTCTCCTCCGATGTAGATCTTCGCTGTCATCATCTTTTCCATTCAGTCCGGACATCTTCTCTCAGCCGCCTCGTCTCTGCAGAGTGAGAACCATACACCGATGAAAAATAGAGCTGCTGCTAACATGGACCTGATACATACAAACATCAACCCAAAAATGCCAGATATTCACTTTACAGGTAATAGTAATTTAATATGTATTTTCACAAATGCCAGAAGTCTAGCTAGCAAAATGGGGGAGCTGGAAGCTATGGTACTAGAAGAACACATAGATGTAGTTGGTGTGGCTGAGACATGGTTGGACTCTTCACATGACTGGGCTGTTAATATTGAGGGATTTACACTATTTAGGAAAGACAGGGTCAATAGGAAAGGCGGTGGCGTGTGCCTGTATGTGAGAAGTGATCTGAAGACAAGTGTGAAAGAGGCAATTGTGGGTGTGGATGGAGAGGATGTTGAAACATTATGAGTAGAATTTCGAAGGGATATAAACAGTGAAAAAATAATACTTGGTGTAATCTATAGACCCCCTAACATCACAGAAGAGATAGAAACGCAACTGTATAACCAAACAGAGCAGCTGTACAGGCTGGTACAGTAGTCATAATGGGAGATTTTAACTTCCCAGACATTGACTGGGGTCATGATTCTGCCTCGACAACAAAGGGGAGAAGATTCCTCAACTTGCTGCAGGACCACTTTATGGGCCAGTTTGTAGAAGCTCCCACTAGGGGCGATGCTCTGTTGCATCTGGTAATTTCTAATGATGCAGAGCTTGTTGGAAATGTAACTGTTCTAGAAACAGTGGGTAATAGTGACCACAATATAATTATATTCCCCCTACACTATAAGAAGCAAAGTCTGTCAGGCAGAGCAAAGACACTTAATTTTATAAAGCTAATTTCCCTGGGTTGAGGGCAGCATTTCAGGACATAGACTGGGAGCAGCTACTGTCACATAATAATACTGAGGATAAATGGGAGAACTTCAAATCCACATTGAGTAATTCCACCAAAAAATGTATCTCTTTAGGTAACAAGTATAAACGTCTAAAATTAAACCCCCCATGGCTTACAGCCACTGGAAAAAGGGTAATAAAAGACAAAAAAGGGCATTTAAAAAATACAAATCTGAGGGGTCAGCTGTAGCGTTTAAAGATTACAAAGGGCTTAATAAAATCTGTAAAAAGGAGGTAAAATTAGCAAAAATACAAAACGAACAGCAGGTGGGAAAAGAGAGCAAAACAAATCCCAAAAAATTATTTTAATATATAAACGCTAAAAAACAAAGGTCTAAGCAGGTAGGTCTCCTAAATAATGGTAAAGAGTGGTTAGTCAATGGAGATAAGGAAATGGGTTTTTTAGCTTTGTGTTTACAAAAGAAGAGAAAGGAGCTGATATCTGTGGTGCCGGGGCTGTTAGTACATCCAGTAATATACTCAATTGGCTAACTGTAGATATGGTCCAAGATAAGTTAAAAAGGGTAAATGTGAACAAGGCTCCGGGTCCAGATGGATTACACCCAAGAGTGCTTAAAGAGCTCAGTTCAGTCATTGCTGTGCACCTGTTTATAATTTTTAAAGATTTTCTAGGTACTGATACAGTGCCAAGTAATTGGCGCAAGGCAGATGTGGTGCCCATATTCAAAAAAGGATCTAGGTCCTCCACAGGTAATTATAGACCAGTTAGTTTAAATTCTGTTGTGGGAAAAATGTTTGAAGGACTCTTAAGGGACTATATACAAAAGTATGTGACTGTAAATAATATTATAAGTGATAACCAACATGGGTTTACCAAGGACAGAAGTTGTCAGACTAACCTGATTTGTTTTTATGAGGAGGTAAGTAGTAGCCTGGACAGAGGGTCGGCTGTGGATGTAGTGAGGTAAGTAGAAGTCTGGACAAAGGGGCGGCTGTGGATGTAGTGAGGTGAGTAGTAGCCTGGACAGAGGGGCGGCTGTGGATGTAGTGAGGTGAGTACAAGCCTGGACAGAGGGGCGGCTGTGGATGTAGTGAGGTGAGTAGAAGCCTGGATAGAGGTCCGGCTGTGGATGTAGTGAGATAAGTAAAAGCCTGGACAGAGGGGTGGCTGTGGATATAGTGAGGTCAGTAGAAACATGGACAGAGGGGCGGCTGTGGATGTAGTGAGGTAAGTAGAAGCCTGGAGAGAGGGGCAGCTGTGGATGTAGTGAGGTAAGTAGAAGCCTGGATAGAGGTCCGGTTGTGAATGTAGTGAGGTAAGTAGTAGCCTTTACAGAGGGGCGACTGTGAATGTAGTGAGGTTAGTAGTAGCCTGGACAGAGCGGCGGCTGTGGATGTAGTGAGGTAAGTAGAAGCCTGGACAGAGGGGCGGCTGTGGATGTAGTGAGGTAAGTAGAAGCCTGGATAGAGGGGGGCTGTGGATGTAGTGAGGTCAGTAGAAGCCTGGACAGAGGGGCGGCTGTGGATGTAGTGAGGTAAGTAGAAGCCTGGACAGAGGGGGGGCTGTGGATGTAGTGAGGTCAGTAGAAGCCTGGACAGAGGGGCAGCTGTGGATGTAGTGAGGTTAGTAGAAGCCTGTACAGAGGGGCGGCTGTGGATGTAGTGAGGTAAGTAGAAGCCTGGACAGAGGGGGGCTGTGGATGTAGTAAGGTAAGTAGAAGCCTGGACAGAGGGGCCGCTGTGGATGTAGTGAGGTAAGTAGAAGCCTGGACAGAGGGGCGGCTGTGGATGTAATGAGGTAAGTAGTAGCCTGGACAGAGGGGCGGCTGTGGATGTAGTGAGGTCAGTAGAAGTCTGGACAGAGGGGCGGCTGTGGATGTAGTGAGGTGAGTAGAAGCCTGGACAGAGGGGCAGCTGTGGATGTAGTGAGGTAAGTAGTAGCCTGGACAGAGGGGCTGCTGTGGATGTAGTGAGGTGAGTAGAAGCCTGGACAGAGGGGCAGCTGTGGATGTAGTGAGGTGAGTAGAAGCCTGGACAGAGGGGCGGCTGTGGATGTAGTGAGGTGAGTAGAGGCCTGGACAGAGGGGCGGCTGTGGATGTAGTGAGGTGAGTAGTAGCCTGGACAGAGGGGCAGCTGTGGATGTAGTGAGGTAAGTAGAAGCCTGGACAGAGGGGCGGCTGTGGATGTAGTGAGGTCAGTAGAAGCCTGGACAGAGGGCGGCTGTGGATGTAGTGAGGTCAGTAGAAGCCTGGACAGAGGGGCGGCTGTGGATATAGTGAGGTAAGTAGAAGCCTGGACAGAGGGATGGCTGTGGATGTAGTGAGGTAAGTAGAAGCCTGGACAGAGGGGCGTCTGTGGATGTAATAAGGTAAGTAGTAGCCTGCACAGAGGGGCGGCTGTGGATGTAGTGAGGTGAGTAGTAGCCTGGACAGAGGGGCGTCTGTGGATGTAATAAGGTAAGTAGTAGCCTGGACAGAGGGGCGGCTGAGGATGTAGTGAGGTGAGTAGAAGCCTGGACAGAGGGGCAGCTGTGGATGTAGTGAGGTGAGTAGTAGCCTGGACAGAGGGGCGGCTGTGGATGTAGTGAGGTAAGTAGAAGCCTGGACAGAGGGGCGTCTGTGGATGTAATAAGGTAAGTAGTAGCCTGGACAGAGGGGCGGCTGTGGATGTAGTGAGGTGAGTAGTAGCCTGGACAGAGGGGCGGCTGTGGATGTAGTGAGGTGAGTAGTAGCCTGGACAGAGGGGCGGCTGTGGATGTAGTGAGGTAAGTAGAAGCCTGGACAGAGGGGCGTCTGTGGATGTAATAAGGTAAGTAGTAGCCTGGACAGAGGGGCGGCTGTGGATGTAGTGAGGTGAGTAGTAGCCTGGACAGAGGGGCGTCTGTGGATGTAATAAGGTAAGTAGTAGCCTGGACAGAGGGGCGGCTGTGGATGTAGTGAGGTGAGTAGAAGCCTGGACAGAGGGGCGACTGTGGATGTAGTGAGGTGAGTAGTAGCCTGGACAGAGGGGCGGCTGTGGATGTAGTGAGGTAAGTAGTAGCCTGGACAGAGGGGCGGCTGTGGATGTAGTGTTTCTGGATTTTGCAAAGGCTTTTGATTCTGTCCCTTATAGACGTTTAATAAGTAAAGTATGGTCTATAGACTTGGAAAGTATAGTCTGTAATTGGATTGAAAACTGGCTGAAGGACCGAGTCCAGAGAGTTGTGGTCAATGATTCCTATTCAGAATGGTCCGGGGTTATAAGTGGTGACCCCAAGGTTCAGTGCTGGGTTATCTATTATTTCATGTATTTATTAATGATATCGAGGACGGGAGTAGTAGTACCATTTCTATTTTTGCAGATGACACTAAGCTGTGTAGTACTGTGCAGTCTATGGAAGATGTCCATAAAATACAAGCTGACTTGAACACTCTAAGTAATTGGGCATCAAGTTGGCAAATGAGGTTCAATGTGGATAAATGTAAAGTTCTGCATCTTGGTAGTAATAATCTCTGTGCTTCATATATCCTGGGGGATGTAACACTGGGAGAGTCACTTATACAGAAGGCTTTGGGTGTCCTTGTAGATGGTAGATTAAATAACAGCACACAATGTCAATCAGCTGCTTTTAAGGCCACCAGGATATTGTCATGCATTAAACGAGGCATGGACTCGCAGGGCAGGGATGTAATATTACCACTTTACAAAGCGCTGGTGCAGCCTCATCTGGAATATGCAGTCCAGTTCTGGGCACCAGTCCATAGAAAGGACGCACTGCAGCTGGAAAAAGTACAGAGGAGAGCGACTAAACTGATGAGGGGCATGGAGGGTCTGAGTTATGAAGGAAGATTAAAAGAATTACATTTATTTACTCTTGAGAAGAGATACAAGTATATAAATGGGCCATACAAAAAATACGGCAAAAAGCTGTTTCAGGTAAAATGCGCTTAAAAGAGAAGGGGGCGCTGCCTCCGACTGTAAGAACTGTGAATCTGTGGAATAGACTCCTCAGGACGTGGTCACAGCAGGAACAGTGGACGGGTTTAAAAAGGATTTAGATGAATTCTTAAAAGTAAATTACATTAATGCTTATGAAAATGTGTAGAAATCTGAGTCTCACTTCCTTCTGGGATTCGCAGCCCCACCTATCCCCTGGTTGAGATTTGATGGACTTATGTCTTTTTTCAACCGTATCAACTTTGTAACTATATGTAACTACACTCACCTAAAGAATTATTAGGAACACCTGTTCTATTTCTCATTAATGCAATTATCTAGTCAACCAATCACATGGCAGTTGCTTCAATGCATTTAGGGGGGTGCTCCTGGTCAAGACAATCTCCTGAACTCCAAACTGAATGTCAGAATGGGAAAGAAAGGTGATTTAAGCAATTTTGAGCGTGGCATGGTTGTTGGTGCCAGACGGGCCGGTCTGAGTATTTCACAATCTGCTCAGTTACTGGGATTTTCACGCACAACCATTTCTAGGATTTATAAAGAATGGTGTGAAAAGGGAAAAACATCCAGTATGCGGCCGTCCTGTGGGCAAAAATGCCTTGTGGATGCTAGAGGTCAGAGGAGAATGGGCCGACTGATTCAAGCTGATAGAAGAGCAACGTTGACTGAAATAACCACTCGTTACAACCGAGGTATGCAGCAAAGCATTTGTGAAGCCACAACACGCACAACCTTGAGGCGGATGGGCTACAACAGCAGAAGACCCCACCGGGTACCACTCATCTCCACTACAAATAGGAAAAAGAGGCTACAATTTGCACGAGCTCACCAAAATTGGACTGTTGATGACTGGAAAAATGTTGCCTGGTCTGATGAGTCTCGATTTCTGTTGAGACATTCAAATGGTAGAGTCCGAATTTGGTGGAAACAGAATGAGAACATGTATCCATCCTCTGATGGCTACTTCCAGCAGGACAATGCACCATGTCACAAAGCTCCAATCATTTCAAATTGGTTTCTTGAACATGACAATGAGTTCACTGTACTAAAATGGCCCCACAGTCACCAGATCTCAACCCAATAGAGCATCTTTGGGATGTGGTGGAACGGGAGCTTCGTGCCCTGGATGTGCATCCCTCAAATCTCCATCAACTGCAAGATGCTATCCTATCAATATGGGTCAACATTTCTAAAGAATGCTATCAGCACCTTGTGGAATCAATGCCACGTAGAATTAAGGCAGTTCTGAAGGCAAAAGGGGGTCCAACACCGTATTAGTATGGGGGCACTAATAATTCTTTAGGTGAGTGTATGTCTCTATAATTATGTCTGATCTATCTGTATACTGTGTGAGTATAATTACACATTGTGTTGTTTGTTTTTATATTTCCTGTATATGACACATGATTGTATTGTCTATGTTTGTGTTTAGGCCGTGAACAAGGTCCGGGATGGACCGAAACGTTGGCCACTAACAATATATGTGCACTTTTTGGATGGAATAAAAACTTTTTTCAAATATAAAGATGAGTCTGGAATTGAGTGCCGTGATTTGTACATTTTATAGTGGCTGTGATTGGTATTGCACCTCAGCCCTATTCCCATGAATGGGACGGAGCAGCGTCCAGGCCACCTGACCAATGAACGTGTGACATCACTTGGCCTAGGGAGAGGCCGCAGTGCTCACCGGAGTGCTGCAGCCTCTTCATACTGCTGATTGGTGGGGTTCCCACAGTCAGACCCCCCAGTGATCAGATATTGATGGATCAGAATCCCATTTTAAGTGTTAACCCCTCAACCACACTAGGAATAGATAATATTAACCTATACCCCAGTGTTTCCCAACCTATGGCTCTCCAGCTGCTGCAAAGCAACAACTCCCATCATTCCCTGACTGCCTGCGTCTATAAGGGCATGATGGGAGTTGGGATTTTGCAGCCTCTAGAGAGTCACAGGTCGGATATTGCTGCTATTTTCCCTCTAAACCAGCATGGAGCAGCACGGTGACAATAGGGAGCGCCTCCCTACCGATCCATGACCCCCCTATTATCGCAGGCAGCCCTGTCTGCGCTGTCTTATCGCAAGAACAGATTTCGCATTGTACGTTATCTGCCAACTGCTCAAAGCTGAACATTTTCTCCTCCAAAATTAGCAACAGGCGTTCCCATCATACAGGGAAAATGACAGATAACGACTGCAGGAATTTCATGCTAATTCCACTGAAAATAAGCGCCATCGCAGCTCTTTTTGACCTCAAGCCGTTCGGGCGATCAGCGCTGCTTTAAGGGTTAAATCTTTGCAGGAGAATTTCAAAAATAAAAATTGCAAAAAAGAAAAAAAAAATTGAGCAAATATATAAAGCACACCTCTGCAGCGAGCCCACACAGAATGTAATACAACAGAGAATGTACAGCAATTAGCAGAACGACAAAAAGGCTGCCAAATACATCGGAGAAGCACTGGAGGTGTGTGCATTTTAGATAAACAGTTTAATGGTAAGGCTTGAATCCCAGATTACCGAAGGGCAGGGGATCTGCTGTACAACATCCCCATCTACTGGACACAGGGAGTCACTGCAGGCCAGAAATAAAACCGCCACATTGTGCGGCAGGAAAACATTTTTTATTTTTTTTAAACAAAATATGAAAATCATGTTTCTTTTTCTTCTGCGTTACGAATGCAAAACATTCAGTTCTCATCCATTTCAGGAGGCCATAGCAAAAAATGTAAAGGAAACCCCTTCACATCTCCACACACTCAGTGATGGTTCCCAGACCAGTGCCCTCTCACATTAAGGCGTCTGCATAGAGGATCTCTACCTACATAAGAGGCAAAGAAAAGAAAAGAAAAAAACAGGTGCTTTCCAGAGCAGCTTGACCCCAGCAGACCTAAAAAAGTGATTGTAGTGCCGAGTATGGGCCGAGTCGTGCTGGAAGTAGAATTGCCAGGGATGACCGCTGGGTGGACGGTGGTCTCCCATAGGAGTAGAGAGAGACTGCAGAGTCTGCTATGGACTTGTCAAGGATGGGAGCCTCTCCGAAACCTGTGAGAATTGCTGTATAAGGGTAGCCCTGTATCAAGGAGCATGTGGGGGATGGTGAGGAGGAGAGCCACCAGCACCTGGAGAGAGAGGCCATGATACCCTGATTTTAGTGGTGTAATATTTAAAGGGGCTATCCTATGAAAAGTACCGTATTACTATGTAATGATTAGGACATTGCAGATGATATATTGTTGCGCAATAAATGCATGAAAATGTTGGTTGTTTTTATATACAGTACAGACCAAAAGTTTGGACACACCTTCTCATTCAAAGAGTTTTCTTTATTTTCATGACTATGAAGGCATCAAAACTGTGAATTAACACATGTGGAATTATATACATAACAAACAAGTGTAAAAACAACTTAAACTATGTCATATTCTAGGTTCTTCAAAGTAGCCACCTTTTGCTTTGATTACTGCTTTGCACACTCTTGGCATTCTCTTGATGAGCTTCAAGAGGTAGTCCCCTGAAATGGTCTTCCAACAGTCTTGAAGGAGTTCCCAGAGATGCTTAGCACTTGTTGGCCCTTTTGCCTTCACTCTGCGGTCCAGCTCACCCCAAACCATCTCGATTGGGTTCAGGTCCGGTGACTGTTCGAGGCCAGGTCATCTGGCGCAGCACCCCATCACATTCCTTCATGATCAAATAGCGCTTACTTTCAAAGTTTTCCCAATTTTCCGGCTGACTGACTGAACCTCATTTCTTAAAGTAATGATGGCCATTCGTTTTTCTTTACTTAGCTGTTTTTTTCTTGCCATAATACAAATTCTAACCGTCTATTCAGTAGGACTAACAGCTGTGTATCCACCTGACTTCTCCTTAACGCAACTGATGGTCCCAACCCCATTTATAAGGCAAGAAATCCCACTTATTAAACCTGACAGGGCACACCTGTGAAGTGAAAACCATTTCAGGGGACTACCTCTTGAAGCTCATCAAGAGAATGCCAAGAGTGTGCAAAGCAGTAATCAAAGCAAAAGGTGGCTACTTTGAAGAACCTAGAATATGACATATTTTCAGTTGTTTCACACTTGTTTGTTATGTATATAATTCCACATGTGTTAATTCATAGTTTTGATGCCTTCAGTGTGAATCTACAATTTTCATAGTCATGAAAATAAAGAAAACTCTTTGAATGAGAAGGTGTGTCCAAACTTTTGGTCTGTACTGTATATAACTAGCTTCGCACGGGTAAATTTCATCTTAGTGGCGTCGCTAGAGGGGGGCGAGGGGGAACAATCGCCCCCCCCTATGTTGTTCTTTGCCCCCCCGGGTGCCCCCCCGCTGATTCCTCCAGGTGAATACTAATGAGCGCTTGCATTATGGAAGCGCTCATTAGTACCGAAGGACCAGGAAGTGGTGAACGCTCTGTACTACCACTTCCTCGGCTGTCGGCTGTGCAGGGCTGCGCACAGCGTGAGGGTGCTCTGTGACATCATGCTGTGCGTGCCAGTTCAGAGCACAGTCGACTGAGGAGAGGCAGGTGGCGTCCAGGAGCAGGAGAGGTAAGTGGTTTTTTATTTTATAAAAAATGTGGCTGCTGGGGGCATAATAGGGGCTAATCATGAGAGGCTTAATGGGGGCTAATCATGAGGAATAATGGGGGGTAATCGAAGGCATATGGGGGCTAATCAGAGGCATATGGGGGCTAATCATGAGGCATAATGGGGGCTAATCATGAGGCATAATGGGGGCTAATCATGAGGCATAATGGGGGCTAATCATGAGGAATAATGGGGGCTAATCGGAGGCATAATGGGGGGGTAATCGGAGGCATAATGGGGGCTAATCGAGAGGTATAATGGGGGCTAATCGGATGCATAATGGGGGCTAATCGGAGGCATATGGGGGCTAATTGGAGGCATATGGGGGCTAATGAGGCATATGGGGGCTAATGAGGCATAATGGGGGCTAATTAGAGGCATAATGGGGGCTAATTAGGGACATAATGGGGGCTAATGAGGCATAATGGGGGCTAATTAGAGGCATAATGGGGGCTAATTAGGGACATAATGGGGGCTAATGAGAGGCATAATGGCTTATAATGGGGGCTAATTAGGCATATGGGAGCAAATGAGGCATATGGGGGCTAATGAGGCATAAGGGCTGATATGGGAGTGATGAGAGGCATAATGAGGGCTAATGAGAGGCATAATGTGTCATCCACAGATGCCCCCATAACAGTGTGTCATCCACAGATGCCCCCATAACAGTGTGTCATCCACAGATGCCCCCATAACAGTGTGTCTTCCACAGATGCCCCCCATAACAGTGCGTCGTCCACAGATTCCCCCCATAACAGTGCGTCGTCCACAGATTCCCCCCATAACAGTGCGTCGTCCACAGATTCCCCCCATAACAGTGTGTCTTCCACAGATCCCCCATAACAGTGTGTCTTCCACAGATCCCCCCATAACAGTGTGTCTTCCACAGATCCCCCATAACAGTGTGTCTTCCACAGATCCCCCATAACAGTGTGTCTTCCACAGATCCCCCATAACAGTGTGTCTTCCACAGATCCCCCATAACAGTGTGTCTTCCACAGATCCCCCATAACAGTGTGTCTTCCACAGATCCCCCATAACACTGCGCCTGCGCACTGATGAGAGACAGAAAGAAGGGGAAAGAATCCGCGGAAGCAAGCAGAGGACGGCACCGCAGACGACTGAATAGCTTCTTTTGTAAGTAAATTGTTTTATTAGAAATGTATCCCTGCATACCACAATTCTCTCGTATTTTGTAATCTTATTTATATATACTTATTTTGTTTTTGCCCCCCCATTTTTGACTGTGGTATCTTTGTGCCCCCCCTATATATTGTTCCTAGAGTCGCCACTGTTTCATCTATTTCATTTAATGTTTGTGTGTGTTGTTAAAAGATATCGACAGTATCCGTCAGTGACATCTACAGTACCCCGCCCCCTTAACAGTAACATCCACAGTGCCCTCCCCTTTAACAGTGACCTCCACAGCATTTCTCTCCCTTAACAATGACCTCCACAGCAGCCGCCCCTTTATTAGTGACCTCCACAGTACCCCATCTCCTTAACAGTGATTTCCACAACATCCTGTCCCCTTAACAGTGGCCTCTACAGCAATCTGCCTCTTAACACTGACCTCCATAGTAGACCGTCCCCTTAACTGTGACCTCCACAGCAGCCTGCCCCTAGGGTGGCCGGAGATCCAGTTTTAGGCCGGAGAGTCCAGCTTTCAGACTCCCTGTCCTCCGCCCGATGCAGGGCCTGGACGGACACAGGGATGTCCTTTTGAACAGCTCACTCTCAGACAGCAGCACTGTGCTGTCTGAGTGTGAGCTGCAGGGAGAAAGTCACCCTCCCTCCCCTGCAGCTGAAAGAAGTTGATTTTTACCTTCATTTTTTCAATCCCCGTGGCAGCGGAGTGGGAGGGGGTGTGGCCTAACCGGGTTGGGGGTGTGGCTTTGTGGGACCTGGAGGCAGAGTTTTTAAGTCGGTCTTTTGAGTGTGGCCTGAATGGCCACCCTACCTGCACCCTGAACTGTGACCTCCACAGCTCTCCGCTCCCTTAACAGTGTCATCCACAGCGCCCTGCCCCTTTAAATCTGACCTACAACAGTGAAGAAAAATGGCTGGGTTGTTATGAAAACCTGGTGTAAAACTGTGTGTATGTGGAGACTAAGGGCCTGCGAGCTTCTATTGGCTGATAAGGGTCATGTGACCAGGCTTCTATTGGCTAACACATTTTTTGGTAATATCTCAGGAATGGTACGTGCTAGAAAGCTGAGACCTGGTCTAAAACCTTCGCGGACACCTGATTTACATGTATGCCAAATTTCGTGATTGTAAAGGCGGCGGTGTGGATTCCTTAAGCAGACATACATACATACATACACTCAGCTTTATATATTAGATATTACAGTTTCCTCTCTGGCATCGCCCCCTGCTGCTTCTCCTTCTGGTCCACCTTCTCCTGCGTTCAGAGGTGGACAGACATGCTCAGTAGATTCCCTGCTGTCAGTGCTGGTGGAGGGATCCCATAGAGAAGCGGCCAAGACACTTGTAAATCCATAGAAATCTATGGCTATCGCTCTCTCTACACAGCAGAGAAGGACACTGCGGGGTATTACATACCACGTGTATCTCTGGGGCTGTGTCTGAGGGACTATTTACTGTGCAGAGGAGGAAGGGGTCAGTGGGAGAGAGCTGCTGTCCACCCACAGGGCAGGAAGAAAGTCCTCCAGATAAGCAAGTGACAATAAGCTTTAAATTTGTGGGATAACCCCTTTAAGAACCATGCCTCTCATCGGAGGAGACCGCGTGCCGCACACTATATTCTGGTCGCCTCTGGTTGTCTTCCCACATTGCCTCGCTGCCGTGACATCAGTAAAGTTGGACAATTGTCCTGGGCTCCATTTACACCATCACTCATCTGAGTTAACTTTGCTATGTCTGTAGAGACCACAGCTGAACTTAGCCTAATGTGTATAGACACCTTCAGAGCATCCCGAGGCGAGTAAGGTCTCATCTGAAGCCCTCAGTATAACAGGTGGAGGGGTTGTCACTTTAATGGGGTCTAAATGGGGGCTGATACAGGACTGTGGCAGATGACGTCTTACAGCAATTAACCCACCTCTTCTCAGTTCCTACCGACCCGACTGGGTCTGACTCCATGTCTGACTCTAGTTCGGTAACTGCCCGGTGTCTCTTTCTGTTCAGGAAGGGTCTTCATAGCGCCAGCATCTACTTACACCCTTAATTGTGATCGGCACCCACATCAGGATAAAGGGTGTCAATGTCAGTGATGCCCAGTGGTTGCCACACATTTATTTCTTCTGCAAAGCATCATGGTTCTGAATATTATATAGAAAAATGTATTTATGAGTAAATATAAGTCTGCTATCCACTGAAATCCACCACCAGACTCATCTGATGGCCCTCCCTCTTTCTGTGACCATTAGGCCAATTCCCCACTGTCCTGTATACTCAAAATGCAGAGTCCAACATGCAGCAAATGGGCCCATAGTAGCCACATGGCCTCGCTCTGTGCTGCATACTAGGTCCGGATGTGGAGATCTGATTACCACTAAAGCAAAGGACAAAATAATAAAAAGACAACAAGTAACCTTACTGATTAGAAACCAGCGAGAAAGAAGGAACAAGATGAAGGGAATTAAGTTTAGCAAAGTTTTCACCAAAAATATCAAGACTTAAAAAGTGCACAAAACCAGGATAAATGCATCGTATCATAACCTCATTGCTCCTGACCCGTCACTCGGGCCTTGAGATGCAATCAGTGGAGAAGCCATATGAGATGCCACCATATAATGTATAGTCCTGAGTCCAGTTTTTATAGAGTCGTCCCCCAGTCCTATCATCAATAGGAATTCTGCTATTGAAGTCGGCACTTTAGATTCTGGACATCAACCGTGTATCTTCTCCTCGGTCCAAGTCTAGAAAATGTTTTATGGAGCTTCAGTAAATCTGCCCACGGTCTACCCCATAACTGTCTCCAAGGAGCAGCAGGACAACCAAAAGACATCACCTGGTTAAAAGGAACCTAAACAAGTCTGTTCAAAACCGAAAGAAGACTGCTGTATGGGCAGCAGAATATCCTGTTGTGTTAGGCTACTTTCACATTAGCGTTTTCAATTCCGCTCTTGAGTTCCGTCATAGGATCTCAATAGCGGAAGAAAATGCTTCCGTTTTGTCCCCATTCATCGTCAATGGGGACAAAACTGAACTGAACGAAACGGAGTGCATCAAAATGAATTCCGTTCCATTTGGTTACGCTCCCATTGCAGACAGAATAACGCTGCAAACAGCGTTTTTCTGTCCGCGATGTGGTGCGGAGCAAAACAGATCCGTCCTGACACACAACGTAAGTCAATGGGGACGAATCCGTTTTCACAATAGAAAATGGATCCGTCCCTCATTGACTTTCAATGGTGTTCATGGCGGATCCGTCTTGGCTATAGAAGACATAATACAACCGGATCCGTTCATGACGGACGCATGCGGTTGTATTATGGTAACGGAGGCGTCTTTGCAGATCCATGACGGATCCGCAAAAAACGCTAATGTGAAAGTAGCCTTACTGGGTTATCTTTTTGTCATGTCTCAGTGGATAGAAGTTCACGTCTTATAGTGTGATGCCTGATTACGAGGGAACTAAAACAAGTCTGTGAAGAACAGAGAAGTAGTCTGCTGTACAGGAGATACACTCTAGAACTTCCCATTACCACGATTGTGCTGTACCCCTATGCTGTGTTTTGGGGATACAATGGCACGCCTTGAAAACAGCTGCCTAGTAGGAACCAAAAAAAGAAATTGTTATTTGGTTAAAAAGGACCTAAACAAGTCTGTGTAGAACATAGAGGTAGTCTGCTGTATAGGAGATGCACTGTAGACCTTCCCACCACCACGTGTATGCTGTACTCCTTTGCTGTGGTTTGGGGATACAATGGCACACCTCGATAAGGGTAGTTGCCTGGTTAAAAGGGACCTAAAGTAGTCTGTGTAGAACAGAGAGGTAGTCTGCTGTACAGGAGATACACTCTAGAACTTACCATTACCACGATTGTGCTCCACCCTTATGCTGTGCTTTGGTGATACAATGGCACGCCTTGATAACAGCTGCCTAGTAGGAACCAAAAAAAGAAGTAGTTGCCTGGTTAAAAAGGGACCTAAACAAGTCTGTGTAGAACAGAGAGGTAGTCTGCTGTAGACCTTCCCATTACCATGAGCATGCTGCACTCGTGTTTTGGGGATACAATGGCACACTTTACAGTCTATCAAGCACACAACTCACTACACACGTGGCCCTGGATGCGTCTGGAAGAGGTTAATCAGCTCACTCTACACAACACTTTCATGCAAGGCTACACACGAGTCAAAGGCCACCCCAAAACCAGTCCATACATCGGCACAACACTCTGCTCCAAAGGGACAGCAGACCACTTGCTCAGTAGAGAGACCACACTGTGGAGAAACAGCGTCCTACTCCAATCCTGCTTGCATCTTGTGTCTGACCACATCTGTATGTCGATGTGACATTTCGAAAGGGTCTCAGCCAAATACCCTTAAAGGGGTTATGCTATGATTGATGTAAAAAACCATATAGTACATATCAATCTTTTTCTCACAAAGCTAGAACCAGCTCTGTACCTCACATGGATCCAAAGATCTCCTTATTCATTTCTCCAATTGTTCTGCTAGATTCTCTTCAGCCTGGCAGCTCACAGGTTGTGTCCTTTCTGCTGCAACTCTTTCCCTGTAACTGTCACAGCTTCTAACAGTAGTGGTGGCAGTTGAAGATTTAAACTGAGCATGTGCAACCACCTTAGTGAGGTGGACAAGAAATAAGGAAAAGGACAAACAGCAGGTGGCGCAATACAGATACATTTTAGTGAATAGCTCAGTGGCTATACAACATTTTTAATTACATGCAATTACAAAAGTATTCAGATCCAGGTGGCGGTTTGAAAAATGTAGAATATAATCAGCGGCACAAAACCTTTAACCCTCCAACCTGTTGATATGCAAGGAAGCACAGTTGCAAGACATAATTCTGGCCTATATCTTATCATCTCATCGGAGCCTCCCAGCGAGACAATATGACTGTTAAGTTATCCAGCATATTGTTACCAGTCTAGCCATAGCAAACATTAATATTCAATTCGGAGGTTTCCTAAGGCTGAAAATCCTAGGGACGGAGACCAGAGAAGCGGGTTATGATTTGAAGTACTGTATTATAGTTTCTTTGTCCCGTGTAACCTTATGACCTGTTTGTCACTGGGGGTCTTTCTGTCTGGCTTCCTATGCACTTTCTCTGTAACATCCAGATAAGCTGGGACCGATCCTGTGGATCTTTGTGTTTACCTGCAAACCAATTGAATTATTTCCATTGGAATAGGACATCCAGGGGACAATTCAGTAGACTTCTGTAGAAGATGCACATGATCAAACAATAACAGTGCCTAGATAGTAGGAACCTAAAACAAGTCAGTGCAAAACAGAGAGGTTGTTTGTTGTATAGTAGGCAGAACTTCATGTGGCCTCAGCATGTTGTGCCTCCTATGCTACCTTTTTGGAGAGGGTACCATGTCTCAATAAGTGCAGAGGTGCACTTTACAGTTTGATCCCAGATGCCTGATTAGAAGGCACCTAAAACAAGTCTGTGCAACATGAGAGGCCATCCGTTGGATAGGAAGCATAACATTACCACTGTCACTGCCATGCTGTGCTTTCGTGCTGTCTTTTAAGTTGAGGACATTGTGTCTCAGTGCATAGGTTGACAACAGCTGCTTCAGCAGAGGGGACCTGAAACAAGTCTGTGTAGAAAAGAGAGGCAGTATATTGTACAGCAAGCCTGTTATTATTTGTCGTAACTTGTAACCAAATGGTTGTCACCAAGACAAGGAAACAACGAGAAGCTAATCAACCTGAAGATTCACAGCCTGCAGAACAGACTAGGGTGACCACAATAAACATGGATTTTGCACTGTTACATAATGCTACATCATATCAGTGAGTAGTAGTAGAAGTAATACTAGTAGTAGAAGTTACAACAGTGGACTTAGGTTTTAAGATCAGAATTTACTTCCTCCTAGTAGTGATGGACTTGCTTCATCGTCTAGTCCAGATATATTCCTCCATAATGTTTCTCGAGTCAATATCTAATTATAACCCTGATTAACTGATGCAAAATATTGGCAGTTCATGGTTGTCTGGTTTGGGCCCCAGGTCAGCTGGACATCCGTGATATTAAACTTCAGACTGAAGATAGAGCAGGTCTGGCAGAAAAAGAGAAATCGATGAGCTACAGAGGAGACATATACTGATAGAACAAGACCTTCTGGCTATGGAGGACATAGACCAAAGTGACAAAGTAATCTATATATTTCCCAGAACTCAGTTATTAACTGATGTCTTAGTGTGGATAGTGTCTTCTACTACAGCTAGCGTGCACTGGGAAGGTCCCATGAGGTTTGCAATGCCAGTTTGCGCATCCCCACAACCAGCATGAGACACAAACATACAGGTCCTGGAAGACACATGTGAGTCCGTTTGGTGGTTGCTCACATGGATCTTCCATGCCAAAGAGAAGAGGGATGGAACGTAACATAGCATCGGGGGCATGGTGCACTCATGGTGCACACTTTGGCAGGTAGTGGGGGTAATTTGGTTACCAATGTTATGACACATTTACAGTGAATATGAATTCTGGGGTTGCTGGAAGTGCTGGTAGCAAGTAAACCACTCCACCAGTCCTTCTATGATATTAAAGGCTATTGGCAATTCCTACCAGCTTGCAAAAAAAAGCCAAATTACCTTGAGGATAATAGCATTCATTGTGTCTTCAGGGCTACCTTGGCTGGAACTGGAAATTTTAACATTCATCATCATGCTCCCTTAAGAAAAATAACATAATTGACATTCAATCATATATACAGCAATAAACGCATCACAATTTTGATAGCTTGATGATTTCAGAGTAATATATGGTGCCCTTACCAGTGGCTGAGGGCTGTATTTGTGTTGAAGCTGGTAACTGTCCACTAGAAACACTGTCTCCACCTTTGCTCGTTGTGTTGACAATGGAGTGAGTGGATTCTCCATGAGTGGAATAAATGCCAGTTTTTGTTGGTAGACTTAGAC
Organism: Bufo bufo; assembly: GCF_905171765.1. Classification (NCBI taxonomy): domain Eukaryota; kingdom Metazoa; phylum Chordata; class Amphibia; order Anura; family Bufonidae; genus Bufo; species Bufo bufo. The sequence continues at coordinate 18,799,997 of NC_053393.1, read as the reverse complement.
TAATGGAGGCCTCAGACGTATGGATCATTGAGCTGGAAGTGTCTATCAGTTTAGTGCCTACTGAATGTGTCATAGGGCTGCTGCTAGGTTGAGAACTACTAGTTATCAAGTCATTTGTAGAGTTGACACCAAAACTTGTAATGTTGTGAGTTGGTATAGTAGAGCTTGTGATTGGGTTTGTTACGATACTAGTACTCATCTGAGGAGTAATGTCCTCTGAAGATGGTGTGATGGTACTTTTAGTTCCAGGCTCAGTTGTGACAGCACTTGGCACAAATGTTCTAGTTCCAGTAGTAGTACTAGTTAGCGCACTATATATGAATTCATGTAGAGCAGCAGAGGTGTAAGCAGTTCTAGTGGAATAATTGGCACTAGTTGTAGCATTCTTATTATCCTTTAATCCACTTTCTGTTGGCATGGTGTCTTTATATTGGCTCGTTTTTGCCTCAGTTGTGGTAGTAGATGGTAGACTAATTCTAGTCTCAGCTGCGGTGTAAGATGGTAGACTCACTATAGTCTTCATTGTGCTAGTAGTTGGTGGACTGGCTTTCATCTCAGTTGTGGTAGTAGATGGTACACTGACTGTGGTCTTGGTCATGGTAGTAGATGGTACACTTACTGTGGTCTCAACTGTGTTACTAGATATGAAACTCACTGTGGTCTTAGCTGTGGTAATAGATGTTAGAGTGCCTCTGGTCACAGATGTGGTAGTAGATGGTAGACTCACTCTGGTCTCAGCTGTGGTAGTAGATTGTAGACTGGCTCTGGACTCAGATGTGGTACTAGATGGTAGACTGACACTGGTCTCAGTTGTGGTAGTAGATGGTAGATTAACACTGGTCTCAGCTGTGGTAGTAGATGATTCACTGGTTCTGGTCTCAGTTGTGGTAGTAGATGGCAGATTAACACTGGTCTCAGTTGTGGTAGCAGATGATAGACTCATTCTGGTCTCAGATGTGGTAGTAGAAGGTAGACTGACTCTTGTCTCAGATGTGGTAGTAGACGGTAGACTAACTATGGTCTCAGTTGTGGTAGTCGATGGTAGACTGACTCTTGTCTCAGCTGTGGTATTAGATGGAAGATTGACTATTGTCTCAGCTGTGGCAGTAGATGATAGACTGGCTCTGGTCTCAGATGTGGTAGTAGATGATAGACTGACTCTGGTCTCAGATGTGGTAGTAGATGGTAGACTCATTCTGGTCTCAGCTGTGGTAGTAGATAGTAGACTGACTGTGGTCTCATTTGTGGTAGTAGATGGTAGACTGACTGTGGTCTCAGCTATGGTAATAGATGGTAGACTGATTCTGGTCTCAGCTTTGGTAGTAGAAGGCAGACTGACTCTAGTCTCAGATGTGGTAGTAGAAGGTAGACTGACTCTAGTTTCAGGTGTGGTAGCAGATGGTAAACTCATTCTGGTCTCAGATGTGGTAGTAGAAGGTAGACTGACTCTGGTCTCAGATGTGGTAGTAGATGGCAGACTGACTCTGGTCTCAGCTATGGTAGTAGATGATAGGCTGGCTCTGGTCTCAGATGTAGTAGTAGATGGTAAAATCATTCTGGTCTCAGATGTGGTTGTAGAAGGTAGACTGACTCTGGTCTCAGATGTGGTAGTAGATGGCAGACTGACTCTGGTCTCAGCTATGGTAGTAGATGATAGACTGGCTCTGGTCTCAGATGTAGTAGTAGATGGCAGACTGACTCTGGTCTCAGCTATGGCAGTTAATGGTAGACTGACTCTGATCTCAGCTGTGGTAGTAGAAGGTAGACTGACTCTGGTCTCAGCTGTGGTTGTAAATGGTAGACCGACTTTTGTCTCAGCTATTGTAGTAGATGGTAGATTGACTATTGTCCCAGATGTGGTAGATGGTAGACTGACTATGCTCTCAGCTGTAGTAGTAGATGGTAGACCGACTTTGGTCTCAGCTGTGGCAGTAGATGGTGGATTCATGTTTGTCTCAGCTGTGGCAGTAGATGGTGAACTCATGTTGGTCTCAGCTGTGGTAGCAGATGTTAGATTGACTATTGTCTTAGATGTTGTAGTAGATGGTAAACTAACTGTGGTCTCATTTGTGGTAGTAGATGGTAGACTGACTCTGGTCTCAGCTGTGGTAGTAGATGGTAGACTCATGTTGGTCTCAGCTTTGGTAGTAGATAGTAGATTTACTATTGTCTCAGATGTGGTAGTAGATGGTGGACTGACTGTGGTCTTACTTGTGGTAGTAGATGGTAGACTAACTCTGGTCTCAGCTATGGAAATAGATGGTAGACTCATGTTGGTCTCAGCTGTGGTAGTAGATGGTAGATTGACTATTGTCTCAGATGTGGTATTAGATGGTAGACTAACTGTGGTCTCACTTGTGGTAGTAGATGGTAGACTTGCTCTGGTCTCAGTTGTGGTAGTGGATGATAGACTGGCTCTGGTCTCAGAGGTGGTAGTTGATGGTAGGCTGACTCTTGTCTTAGTTGTGGTAGTAGATGGTAGACTGATTCTTGTCTCAGATGTGGTAGTAGATGTTGGACTCATGTTCTCTGCTGTGGCAGTAGATGGTGGACTCATGTTGGTCTCAGCTGTGGTAGTAGATGGTAGATTGACTATTGTCTCAGATGTTGTAGTAGATGGTAGACTGACTGTGGTCTCATTTGTGGTTGTAGATGGTAGACCGTCTCTGGTCTCAGCTGTGGTAGTAGATGGTAGACTCATGTAGGTCTCAGTTGTGGTAGTAGATGGTAGATTGATTATTGTCTCACTTGTGGTAGTAGATGGTAGACTAACTCTGGTCTCAGCTATGGAAATAGATGGTAGACTCATGTTGGTCTTAGCTGTGGTAGTAGATGGTAGATTTATGCTGGTCTTGGCTGTGGTAGTAGATGGTAGATTGACTATTGTCTCAGATGTGGTAATAGATGGTAGACTGACTGTGGTCTCACTTGTGGTAGTAGATGGTAGACTGGCTCTGGTCTCAGCTATGGTAGTAGATGATAGACTGACTCTGGTCTCAGCTGTGGTACTAGATGGTAGGCTCATGTTGGTCTTAGCTGCGGTAGTAGATGGTAGATTGACTATTGTCTCAGATGTGGTAGTAGATAGTAGACTGACTGTGGTCTTATTTATGGTAGTAGATGGTAGACTGACTCTGGTCTCAGAGGTGGTAGTGGATGGTAGGCTGACTCTTGTCTCAGTTATGGTAGTAGATGGTAGACTGACTCTGTTTTCAGCTGTGGTAGTAGATGATAGACTGCTTCTTATCTCAGATGTGGTAGTAGATGGTAGATTGACTTTGGTCTCAGCTGTGGCAGTAGATGGTAGACTCATTTTGGTGTCATCTATGGTAGTAAATTGTGGACTGGTTCTGGTCTCAGTTGTATGAATGAATGATAGATCGGCTCTGGGCTCAGATGTAGTAGAAAATGGTAAACTTATTTTGGCCTCAGCTATCGTAAAAAATGGTAGACTGGGTTTGGTTTCAGACATGGTAGTAGATGATAGACTGTCTCTGGTCTCAGTTGTCATAGGGCTTGGTAGACTTGATCTGTTCACAGTTTTGGTAGTGGATTCTAAAGTTGCTCTAGTGTCAACTGATGTAAAGGGTGGTAGACTTCCTGTGGCCTCAGCAGTAGTAAGTGATATACTGTCTCTTATTCCAGCTGTGGTAGTAGATATTAGAATTTCTCCAGTCTTCGTGGTGATAGCAGTTGGTACACTGGCTGTATTCTCAGCTGTAAGAGCAGATGGTAGACCCAGCCTAGCTTCAGCTGTGGTAGTAGATGGCAGATTCTCTCTGGTCTCAGCTGTGGTAGTAGTTAGTATATTGGCTGTGGTATTAGCTGTGGTATAAGATGGTAGACTGGGTCTGGTCTCAGCTGTGTTACTAGATAGTAGACTGGGTCTGGTCTCAGCTTCAGTAGAGGATGGTAGGCCAAAAATGTTTATAGTTGTTGTAGTAGATGGCAGACTAGAACTGGCCACATTTGTAGTAGACATTAGACTGACTCTAATTTCTGCTGTGATAGTAGTTGGAACACTAGCTCTGGTCTCAGTTACAGTACTAGATGGTAGACTGATGCTGGCCTCAGGTATGGTAGCATATGGTACATTTATTTTGTTCTCATCTGTGGTAGTAAATGGTAGACTGGCTCTGGTCTCAGCTGTGGTTATAGAGGATAAACTGGCTCTGGTCTCAGCTGTGGTTATAGAGGATAAACTGGCTCTGGTCTCAGCTGTAGTAGTAGATGGTACACTGGCTCTGGTCTCGGATGTGGTAGTATATGACAGGTTATCTCTGGTCCCAGTTGGGGTAGTAGATGGTAGACTGGCTCTGGTTTCAGCTGTGGTACTAGATGGTAGATTGACTCCAGTTTCAACGGTGGTAATAGAAGGTAAACTGGCTTTGGCGTAAGTCATAGATATTACAGTAGAGTTACTGTCAGTGGTAGATTGTGCAAGTGTCACACCTTTGTTAAGTGTCTGTTGCACTAGCTGTTGTATCAGGTTCCATAGTGATGTTTTTGTTACTCTATTCACTCCTTGTGTTGATATATCTGGAGAGATGGTAGTGCTATTGGTAAAAGTAAGAGCAGAGTTATTTCCTGCATCTATCAGTTGTGTAGCCAACCTGCAAGGAGTCCTATTTGGACTCATAGTAGTGCTAGTGGGAATTGTGCTCACTGGCATATTGGTATTTGACATGTACAATGTGTCACTTGTCATATTAGCAGTAGAGTCTACTTTGTTCTTAATGTCAGCGGTAGAATCCATAGTGTCAGCTGTAATAGTAGGAGATGCATAAAATGTACCACTTGTCAAAGTAGCAGTAGAGTCTATAGTGTCAGCTGTCATAGTTGTTGAAGAATCCTTTGCTTCACTTCCCATAGTAGCAGATGAGCACAATGTGTCACTTGTCATAGTAGCAGTAGAATCCACAGAATCATTTGATGTAGTAGCAGTAGAATCTATTGAATCACTTGACGTAGTAGCAGGAAAATCTATTGAATTGCTTACCATAGTAGCAGTAGAATCCATTGAATCACTTGACACAGTAGCAGATGAGTGCAATGTGTCACTTGTCATAGTAGCAGGAGCATCCATTGAATCACTTGACACAGTAGCAGATGAGTGCAATGTGTCACTTGTCATAGTAGCAGTAGAATTGATTGCATCACTTGACATAGTAGCTGTAGTATCCATTGAAACACTTGTCATAGTAGCAGAAGAACCCATTGAATCCCTTGATATAGTAGAAGATGGGTTCAATGTGTCACTTGTCATAGTGCCAGTATAGTCCATTGTGTCAGCTGTCATAGTAGCAGTAGTATCCATTGAATCACTTGTCATAGTAGCAGTAGAACCCATTGAATCACCTGACATAGCATCAGATGAGTACAACGTGTCACTTGTCATAGTAGCAGTATTATCCAATGAGCCACTTGATATAGTAGCTGTAGTATCCATTGAATCACTTGTCATAGTAGCAGTAGAACCCATTGAATCCCTTGATATAGTAGAAGATGAAAACAATGTTTCACTTGTCATAGTGGCAGTAGACTCCATTGAATCACCTGACATAGCATCAGATGAGTACAATATGTCACTTGTCCCAGTAGAATCCATTGACTCACTTGATATAGTAGAAGATGAGTATAATGTGTCACTTGTCATAGTGGCAGTAGAGTCCATTGTGTCAGCTGTCATAGTAGCAGTAGACTCCATTGAATCACCTGACATAGCATCAGATGAGTACAATATGTCACTTGTCGCAGTAGAATCCATTGACTCACTTGATATAGTAGAAGATGGGTACAATGTGTCACTTGTCATAGTGCCAGTAGAGTCCATTGTGTCAGCTATCATATTAGCAGCAGACTTCATTGAATCATTTGACATAGCATCAGATGAGTACAACGTGTCACTTGTCATAGTAGCAGTATAATCCAATAAGCCACTTGATATAGTAGCTGTAGTATCCATTGAATCACTTGTCATAGTAGCAGTAGAACCCAACGAATCCCTTGATATAGTAGAAGATGAAAACAATGTTTCACTTGTCATAGTGGCAGTAGAGTCCATTGTGTCAGCTGTCATAGTAGCAGTAGACTCCATTGAATCACCTGACATAGCATCAGATGAGTACAATATGTCACTTGTCGCAGTAGAATCCATTGACTCACTTGACACAATAGCAGATAAGTGCAATGTGTCACTTGTCATAGTAGCAGCAGAATCCATTGAATCACTTGATGTAGTAGTAGTGGAATCCTTTGAATCACTTTCCATAGTAGCAGATGAGCACAATGTGTCACTTGTCATAGTAGCAGTAGAATCAATTGAATCACTTGACATAGTAGTGGTAGTTTCAATTGAATCACTTGTCTTAGTAGCAGTAGAACCCAGTGAATCACTTGACATAGTAGCAGATGAGTACAATGTTTCACTTGTCATAGTGTCAGTAGGGTCCATTGTGTCAGCTCTTATTTTAGCAGTAGAATCAATTGAATCACTTGACATAGTAGCCATAGTATGCATTGAATCACTTGTCATAGACATAGTAGAGGAGTACAATGTGTCACTTGTTATAGTGGCAGTAGAGTCCATTGTGTCAGCTATTATAGTAGCAGCAGACTCCATTGAATCACTTGACATAGCATCCGATGAGTACATTGTGTCACTTGTCGCAGTAGAATCCATTGAATCATATGATACAGTAGCAGATAAGTACAATGTGTCATTTGTCATAGTAGCAGTAGAATCCACAGTGTCAGCTGTATTAGTAGAATGCATGAAATCATTTGTCATAGTAGCAGATGAGTATAATGTGTCACTTGTCATAGTGGCAGTAGTGTCCATTGTGTCAGCTGTCATAGTAGCAGTAATTTGCATTGAATTACTTGACATAGCTTCAAAGGAGTACATTGTATCACTTGTCATAGTAGCAGTATAGTCCATTATGTCATTTGGCACAGTATCAGAAGTGTAACCTGTGTTGCTTTTGATGGTAGCAGCAGAATCCATTAAGTCATTTGTCATAATTGAGACACTTGCCATACTAACAGTAGATTCGATTCGATCAGTTGTCATGGTAACCGTAGTGTCACTTATCATGGTAGCAGCTATTATGTCAGTTATGCCACTTGCATTAGAACCAGTAGAGCCTGCGCTAGTCATTGTAGTTGACTCCATTGTGTCAATTGTCACAGTTGTAGTAGAGTCCATTAAGTCCATTGCTGTAGAAACAAAGTCCACTGTGTCACTTGTCGTAGTATTAACAGTAGAGTCCATAATGTATCTTCTCATAGTTGTGGTAGTAGAGTCCATTGGGTCAATTTCTGTAGTAGATGAGTCCATTGTGTCAATTGTGATAGTATTAATGGTAGAGTCCATTGCGTAACTTGTCAAAGTAGTAGTAGCCCCAGTAGTAGTAGAGTCAGTTATGTCATTTGTCATAGTAAAAGTAGTAGTAGAAAAGTCTATTGTGTCACTTCTCATAGTTGTAGTAGAATCCATTGGGACAACTTTAGTAGTAGTAGTGGAGCCCATTGTGTCACTTGTCATAGTATTAATAGAAGAGTCTATTGTGTCACTTGTCATAGCAGTAGTAGAGTGCATAGTGTCAGTTGTCACAGTAGTAGTGGAGTCTATTGTGTTACTTGGCATAGTAGTAGTAGAGTTCTTTGTGTCACTTTTTGTAGTAGTAGTAGTAGAGTCCATGCTGTCACTTGTCAAAGTGGTAGTAGAGTCCATTGTGTCACTTGCCTTGGTTTTAGTAGAATTCATTATGTCACTTGTCGTACTTGTAGTAGCAGTAGAGTCCATTGTGTAACTTGTCATAGTAGTAGTACCAGCAGTAGTAGTAATGTCCATTATGTCACTTATCATAGTAGTGGTAGAGTCCTTTGTGTCACTTGTCATAGTAGTAGTAATGTCCATTACATCACTTATCATAGTAGTACTTCTAGAGTCCATTGTATCACTTGTCATTGTAGTACTAGTAGCAGTAGTAGTAGTAATGTTCATTATGTCACTTATCATAGTAGTACTACTAGAGTCCATTGTATCACTTTTCATATTAGTAGTAGTAGTAATGTCCATTATTTTGCTTGTCATAGTTGTAATAGCAGTAGAGTCCATTATGTCTTTTGTCAAAGTTGTAGTAGTAGTTGAGTCCATTGTGTCACTTGTCAGGGTTGTAGTAGTAGCAGAGTCCATTGTGTCAATTGCTGAAGTAGTAGAGTCCACTGTGTCACTTGCCATATTATTAATAGTAGTATACATAATGTCTCTTGTCATAGCTGCAGTAGTAGAAGAGTCCTTAGTGTCACTTGTCATAGTTGTAGTAGAGTCCATCGGGGCAAGTGTTGTAGTAGTGGAGCCCATCGTGTCACTTATCATAGAAGTAGATGAGTCCATTGTGTCAATTGTGATAGTATTAATAGTAGAGTCCATTGCGTAACTTGTCAAAGTAGTAGTAGCCCCAGTAGTAGTAGAGTCAGTTATGTCACTTGTCATAATAAAAGTAGTAGTAGAAAAGTCTATTGTGTCACTTCTCATAGTTGTAGTAGAATCCATTGGGACAACTTTAGTAGTAGTAGTGGAGCCCATTGTGTCACTTGTCATAGTATTAGTAGAAGAGTCTATTGTATCACTTGTCGTAGCAGTAGTAGAGTGGATAGTGTCCGTTGTCACAGTAGTAGTGGAGTCCATTGTGTCACTTGTCATAGTATTAGTAGAAGAGTCTATTGTATCACTTGTCGTAGCAGTAGTAGAGTGGATAGTGTCAGTTGTCACAGTAGTAGTGGAGTCCATTGTGTCACTTGTCATAGTATTAGTAGAAGAGTCTATTGTATCACTTGTCGTAGCAGTAGTAGAGTACATAGTGTCCGTTGTCACAGTAGTAATGGAGTCCATTGTGTCACTTGTCATAGTATTAGTAGAAGAGTCTATTGTATCACTTGTCGTAGCAGTAGTAGAGTACATAGTGTCCGTTGTCACAGTAGTAGTGGAGTCTATTGTGTCACTTGTCATAGTATTAGTAGAAGAGTCTATTGTATCACTTGTCGTAGCAGTAGTAGAGTGGATAGTGTCCGTTGTCACAGTAGTAGTGGAGTCCATTGTGTCACTTGTCATAGTATTAGTAGAAGAGTCTATTGTATCACTTGTCGTAGCAGTAGTAGAGTGGATAGTGTCAGTTGTCACAGTAGTAGTGGAGTCCATTGTGTCACTTGTCATAGTATTAGTAGAAGAGTCTATTGTATCACTTGTCGTAGCAGTAGTAGAGTACATAGTGTCAGTTGACACAGTAGTAGTGGAGTCCATTGTGTCACTTGTCATAGTATTAGTAGAAGAGTCTATTGTATCACTTGTCGTAGCAGTAGTAGAGTACATAGTGTCCGTTGTCACAGTAGTAATGGAGTCCATTGTGTCACTTGTCATAGTTGTAGTAGAGTCCGTCGGGGTAAGTGTAGTAATGGAGCCCATCGTGTCACTTATCATAGTAGTAGTAGAGTCCATTGTATCACTTGTTATAGTATCCGTTGAGTAAATTCCTGAATACATTTTGTCACTTTGTATACTGGCACTAAAATATGTTTTTGAGGCAGAGATGCTGAGACCTTCTATATATAATGTACTTGTAGAACCGACATCAGCTCTATCAATTACAGTAGAGTCACTGGTGTCTGATGATGAGGTATCAGAATTAGGTGTCATGTTTACATTGTCCTCAGAAGTCCCACTAAGTGATATGATGTCATCAGTCATGGTTGAAGTCGTGTTACTAGTTGCCTGTTCTGTGTGGGATGGATCCAAGGATGAGTTGGTGGCAGTTTCGGACGAGGTTGTCACTAAGCTGAGGGATGTCTCAGCAAATAACGGAACTATAGCTGCAGGAAATAAAACCGAGATATCAATATATAAGTCATATTCCTATACACCTGTGTCATATCATACATAATATATCACTGTGAGGGGCAGGATTTCAAGTCACAAGCTTGTTAAATGTACTACAAATGACTGGAGTAATAGGGTCATTGGAATACTCAGAATAGCGGTCACATCATAGAACCCGTCTGACCTTCTGGTATGAAGCTGGGAATCATTTATGTTTTCTTTCCTTTGAGGGTAAGTCCAGTAACTGAAAAATCACAAAAATAATGCACTAACACAATAGATGCAAACATTATATATGGACTAAGTCCTCACTCTGATATGATAAAATCTGAGACTTTCAGTCAATATATTTTGATCAAATCACAAGAAAAATGCAGATTTTATCATATCAGTGTGAGGGCTTGGTCCATATACAGTATAATATATTTTGTAATTTTTCCTTTATAAATATAGCCACGCACATCCACATATTCATTTATCATATTGTGCAGGATGTTATTTATCTGTTTCCGTGACTTTCGACTAGTTTGTAATATAGAAATTCACAAAAAATGGTGCACTACACTGGTAAATGCAATTGACAATATATGGCTAAACCCTTACACTGATATTAAAAAGAGACTTTTGCCAATATAGTCTTATATCAAGAACATACCGGAGCCCGCGCACCCCGTCAAGGTATCTCAAAGTGGCACGGGAACTAACGCTAACCTGCCTTTGCCATATGGGCAATTACAGGGGAATAAGGTACGACAGACAGCAAACAACTCCCAGTTACCTCCAGTGTGAGATCACACATACAATGGAAGGAGGGAGGAGGCTGTGAGTCCCACCTTTCACTGACTGATGTGACACAGGCCACACAGGTGCACCTGAATGTTACCCATAGATCATAATCAAGGCACATTCAAACCTGGAGTTGCCACACATCCAGGCGTGCATGTACAAACAGAATAACAGAATAAAGTGGTCTTAGAAGGCAGAAAATGCTCAAAACCCCATATGCTGTTGCGCATTTCTAACTGGGGGAGCATACAATGAAGGAAGCCCACAGCGGACCACATGTACCACAAGGACCTCCTACACAAGATAGCCAAATGTGTGGATGTGATTGGCATCCTCCATTGTATGCAATTTTGCTGGGGATTGCTGTTAGCAACGGATCACATGTGCAGGATTTACTCCCCCGGTTAGAAATGCGCAACAGCATATGGGGTTTTGAGCATTTTCTGCCTTCTAAGACCACTTTATTCTGTTATTCTAGTTTGTAATATACTCTTGAAGGAGTGGCACCTTCAAGTGTGAATGCGCTTCTATTATCTGGGGAGTAGCATTCTTGTGCACTTTTGCCCCACCTATCTAACAGGCGACCTTGATTAGGTGGTACATATAGCTGTGCGGGCTCCCACAGGCGACCTTGATTAGGTGGTACATATAGCTGTGCGGGCTCCCACAGGTGGCCTTGATTAGGTGGTACATATAGCTGTGCGGGCTCCCACAGGCGACCTTGATTAGGTGGTACATATAGCTGTGCGGGCTCCCACAGGTGGCCTTGATTAGGTGGTACATATAGCTGTGCGGGCTCCCACAGGTGGCCTTGATTAGGTGGTACATATAGCTGTGCGGGCTCCCACAGGCGACCTTGATTAGGTGGTACATATAGCTGTGCGGGCTCCCACAGATGGCCTTGATTAGGTGGTACATATAGCTGTGCGGGCTCCCACAGATGGCCTTGATTAGGTGGTACATATAGCTGTGCGGGCTCCCACAGGCGACCTTGATTAGGTGGTACATATAGCTGTGCGGGCTCCCACAGGCGACCTTGATTAGGTGGTACATATAGCTGTGCGGGCTCCCACAGGCGACCTTGATTAGGTGGTACATATAGCTGTGCGGGCTCCCACAGGTGGCCTTGATTAGGTGGTACATATAGCTGTGCGGGCTCCCACAGGCGGCCTTGATTAGGTGGTACATATAGCTGTGTGGGCTCCCACAGGCGACCTTGATTAGCTGGTACATATAGCTGTGCGGGCTCCCACAGGCGACCTTGATTAGGTGGTACATATAGCTGTGCGGGCTCCCACAGGCGACCTTGATTAGGTGGTACATATAGCTGTGCAGGCTCCCACAGGCGGCCTTGATTAGGTGGTACATATAGCTGTGCGGGCTCCCACAGGCGGCCTTGATTAGGTGGTACATATAGCTGTGCGGGCTCCCACAGGCGGCCTTGATTATGTGGTACATATAGCTGTGCGGGCTCCCACAGGCGGCCTTGATTATGTGGTACATATAGCTGTGCGGGCTCCCACAGGCGGCCTTGATTAGGTGGTACATATAGCTGTGCGGGCTCCCACAGGCGACCTTGATTAGGTGGTACATATAGCTGTGCGGGCTCCCACAGGCGGCCTTGATTAGGTGGTACATATAGCTGTGCGGGCTCCCACAGGCGGCCTTGATTATGTGGTACATATAGCTGTGCGGGCTCCCACAGGCGGCCTTGATTATGTGGTACATATAGCTGTGCGGGCTCCCACAGGCGGCCTTGATTAGGTAGTACATATAGCTGTGCAGGCTCCCACAGGCGGCCTTGATTATGTGGTACATATAGCTGTGCGGGCTCCCACAGGCGGCCTTGATTAGGTAGTACATATAGCTGTGCGGGCTCCCACAGGCGGCCTTGATTAGGTGGTACATATAGCTGTGCGGGCTCCCACAGGCGACCTTGATTAGGTGGTACATATAGCTGTGCGGGCTCCCACAGGCGACCTTGATTAGGTGGTACATATAGCTGTGCAGGCTCCCACAGGCGACCTTGATTAGGTGGTACATATAGCTGTGCGGGCTCCCACAGGCAGCCTTGATTAGGTGGTACATAAAGCTGTGTGGGCTCCCACAATCGACCTTGATTAGGTGGTACATATAGCTGTGCGGGGTCCCACAGGCGGCCTTGATTAGGTGGTACATATAGCTGTGTGGGTTCCCACAGGCGACCTTGATTAGGTGGTACATATAGCTGTGCGGGCTCCCACAATCGACCTTGATTAGGTGGTACATATAGCTGTGTGGGCTCCTACAGGCAGCCTTGATTAGGTGGTACATATAGCTGTGTGGGCTCCCACAGGCGGCCTTGATTATGTGGTACATATAGCTGTGCGGGCTCCCACAGGCGGCCTTGATTATGTGGTACATATAGCTGTGCGGGCTCCCACAGGCGGCCTTGATTAGGTAGTACATATAGCTGTGCGGGCTCCCACAGGCGACCTTGATTAGGTGGTACATATAGCTGTGCGGGCTCCCACAGGCGACCTTGATTAGGTAGTACATATAGCTGTGCAGGCTCCCACAGGCGGCCTTGATTATGTGGTACATATAGCTGTGCGGGCTCCCACAGGCGGCCTTGATTAGGTAGTACATATAGCTGTGCGGGCTCCCACAGGCGACCTTGATTAGGTGGTACATATAGCTGTGCAGGCTCCCACAGGCGACCTTGATTAGGTGGTACATATAGCTGTGCGGGCTCCCACAGGCAGCCTTGATTAGGTGGTACATATAGCTGTGTGGGCTCCCACAATCGACCTTGATTAGGTGGTACATATAGCTGTGCGGGCTCCCACAGGCAGCCTTGATTAGGTGGTACATAAAGCTGTGTGGGCTCCCACAATCGACCTTGATTAGGTGGTACATATAGCTGTGCGGGGTCCCACAGGCGGCCTTGATTAGGTGGTACATATAGCTGTGTGGGCTCCCACAATCGACCTTGATTAGGTGGTACATATAGCTGTGCGGGCTCCCAAAGGCGACCTTGATTAGGTGGTACATATAGCTGTGTGGGCTCCCACAGGCGGCCTTGATTAGGTGGTACATATAGCTGTGCGGCTCCTCTCATCGGTTGCTGGATGCACACAGAGGTAACTAGGAGCAGCACACTATATGTGCAGGGTCCGCTCTCCTGAATGTAGATGCCCAATGGCATAAGTAGGTTCAGAGTAGAACCTGCCTGACTGTGACTACCGTGGTGTGGGTAGGCGGGCACAGATGTGTTTTGATCAAAATATATTGGCTGTGAGTCTCAGATTTTATATCAGAATAAGTCCAGTAACTGCTGAGATCCAGACTGCATTTTTGTACTGTATCAGGGTATTTTTTTTTGTACTGGAACATGATATATGGGTATGGGGGTATCTTTTGTAATAGCACACATTATAAGGGGTATTTTTTGTATTAGCACACATTATTAGGCAGTATTTTTTCTACTGTCACACATTATAAGGGGGTATTTTTTGTACTAGCACACAATGAAAGGGGGTATTTTTTTGCACTGGCATGCATTATAAGGGGTATTTTTGTTATAGCACACATTATAAGGGGCATTTTTTACACTTGCACATGCTACCAGGGACATTTTTTGTACTGGTGTCCCCTGTGGACCGTGCACCGTCGCCCATCTATCTGGTGCTTTTAAACAGTAGTATTACATAGCTGTGCAGGCTCCCACAGGCGGCCTTGATTAGGTGGTACATATAGCTGTGCGAGCTCCCACAGGCGACCTTGATTAGGTGGTACATATAGCTGTGCAGGCTCCCACAGGCGGCCTTGATTAGGTGGTACATATAGCTGTGCGGGCTCCCACAGGCGGCCTTGATTATGTGGTACATATAGCTGTGCGGGCTCCCACAGGCGGCCTTGATTAGGTAGTACATATAGCTGTGCGGGCTCCCACAGGCGACCTTGATTAGGTGGTACATATAGCTGTGCGGGCTCCCACAGGCGACCTTGATTAGGTGGTACATATAGCTGTGCGGGTTCCCACAGGCGACCTTGATTAGGTGGTACATATAGCTGTGCGGGCTCCCACAGGCGACCTTGATTAGGTGGTACATATAGCTGTGCGGGCTCCCACAGGTGGCCTTGATTAGGTGGTACATATAGCTGTGCGGGCTCCCACAGGCGACCTTGATTAGGTGGTACATATAGCTGTGCGGGCTCCCACAGGCGACCTTGATTAGGTGGTACATATAGCTGTGCGGGCTCCCACAGGCGACCTTGATTAGGTGGTACATATAGCTGTGCAGGCTCCCACAGGCGGCCTTGATTAGGTGGTACATATAGCTGTGCGGGCTCCCACAGGCGGCCTTGATTAGGTGGTACATATAGCTGTGCGGGCTCCCACAGGCGGCCTTGATTATGTGGTACATATAGCTGTGCGGGCTCCCACAGGCGGCCTTGATTATGTGGTACATATAGCTGTGCGGGCTCCCACAGGCGGCCTTGATTAGGTAGTACATATAGCTGTGCAGGCTCCCACAGGCGACCTTGATTAGGTGGTACATATAGCTGTGCGGGCTCCCACAGGCGGCCTTGATTAGGTGGTACATATAGCTGTGTGGGCTCCCACAGGCGACCTTGATTAGGGGGTACATATAGCTGTGCGGGCTCCCACAGGCGACCTTGATTAGGTGGTACATATAGCTGTGCGGGCTCCCACAGGCGACCTTGATTAGGTGGTACATATAGCTGTGCGGGCTCCCACAGGCGGCCTTGATTAGGTGGTACATATAGCTGTGCAGGCTCCCACAATCGACCTTGATTAGGTGGTACATATAGCTGTGTGGGCTCCCACAGGCAGCCTTGATTAGGTGGTACATATAGCTGTGTGGGCTCCCACAATCGACCTTGATTAGGTGGTACATATAGCTGTGCGGGGTCCCACAGGCGGCCTTGATTAGGTGGTACATATAGATGTGTGGGCTCCCACAATCGACCTTGATTAGGTGGTACATATAGCTGTGCGGGCTCCCAAAGGCGACCTTGATTAGGTGGTACATATAGCTGTGTGGGCTCCCACAGGCGGCCTTGATTAGGTGGTACATATAGCTGTGCGGCTCCTCTCATCGGTTGCTGGATGCACACAGAGGTAACTAGGAGCAGCACACTATATGTGCAGGGTCCGCTCTCCTGAATGTAGATGCCCAATGGCATAAGTAGGTTCAGAGTAGAACCTGCCTGACTGTGACTACCGTGGTGTGGGTAGGCGGGCACAGATGTGTTTTGATCAAAATATATTGGCTGTGAGTCTCAGATTTTATATCAGAATAAGTCCAGTAACTGCTGAGATCCAGACTGCATTTTTGTACTGTATCAGGGTATTTTTTTTTGTACTGGAACATGATATATGGGTATGGGGGTATCTTTTGTAATAGCACACATTATAAGGGGTATTTTTTGTATTAGCACACATTATTAGGCAGTATTTTTTCTACTGTCACACATTATAAGGGGGTATTTTTTGTACTAGCACACAATGAAAGGGGGTATTTTTTTGCACTGGCATGCATTATAAGGGGTATTTTTGTTATAGCACACATTATAAGGGGCATTTTTTACACTTGCACATGCTACCAGGGACATTTTTTGTACTGGTGTCCCCTGTGGACCGTGCACCGTCGCCCATCTATCTGGTGCTTTTAAACAGTAGTATTACATAGCTGTGCAGGCTCCCACAGGCGGCCTTGATTAGGTGGTACATATAGCTGTGCGAGCTCCCACAGGCGGCCTTGATTAGGTGGTACATATAGCTGTGCGGGCTCCCACAGGCGGCCTTGATTAGGTGGTACATATAGCTGTGCAGGCTCCCACAGGCGGCCTTGATTAGGTGGTACATATAGCTGTGCGGGCTCCCACAGGCGGCCTTGATTATGTGGTACATATAGCTGTGCGGGCTCCCACAGGCGGCCTTGATTATGTGGTACATATAGCTGTGCGGGCTCCCACAGGCGGCCTTGATTAGGTGGTACATATAGCTGTGCGGGTTCCCACAGGCGACCTTGATTAGGTGGTACATATAGCTGTGCGGGCTCCCACAGGTGACCTTGATTAGGTGGTACATATAGCTGTGCGGGCTCCCACAGGTGGCCTTGATTAGGTGGTACATATAGCTGTGCGGGCTCCCACAGGCGACCTTGATTAGGTGGTACATATAGCTGTGCGGGCTCCCACAGATGGCCTTGATTAGGTGGTACATATAGCTGTGCGGGCTCCCACAGATGGCCTTGATTAGGTGGTACATATAGCTGTGCGGGCTCCCACAGGCGACCTTGATTAGGTGGTACATATAGCTGTGCGGGCTCCCACAGGCGACCTTGATTAGGTGGTACATATAGCTGTGCGGGCTCCCACAGGCGGCCTTGATTAGGTGGTACATATAGCTGTGCAGGCTCCCACAGGCGACCTTGATTAGGTGGTACATATAGCTGTGCGGGCTCCCACAGGCGACCTTGATTAGGTGGTACATATAGCTGTGCGGGTTCCCACAGGCGACCTTGATTAGGTGGTACATATAGCTGTGCGGGCTCCCACAGGTGACCTTGATTAGGTGGTACATATAGCTGTGCGGGCTCCCACAGGTGGCCTTGATTAGGTGGTACATATAGCTGTGCGGGCTCCCACAGGCGACCTTGATTAGGTGGTACATATAGCTGTGCGGGCTCCCACAGATGGCCTTGATTAGGTGGTACATATAGCTGTGCGGGCTCCCACAGATGGCCTTGATTAGGTGGTACATATAGCTGTGCGGGCTCCCACAGGCGACCTTGATTAGGTGGTACATATAGCTGTGCGGGCTCCCACAGGCGACCTTGATTAGGTGGTACATATAGCTGTGCGGGCTCCCACAGGCGGCCTTGATTAGGTGGTACATATAGCTGTGCGGGCTCCCACAGGCGACCTTGATTAGGTGGTACATATAGCTGTGCAGGCTCCCACAGGCGGCCTTGATTAGGTGGTACATATAGCTGTGCAGGCTCCCACAGGCGGCCTTGATTAGGTGGTACATATAGCTGTGCGGGCTCCCACAGGCGGCCTTGATTATGTGGTACATATAGCTGTGCGGGCTCCCACAGGCGGCCTTGATTATGTGGTACATATAGCTGTGCGGGCTCCCACAGGTGGCCTTGATTAGGTAGTACATATAGCTGTGCGGGCTCCCACAGGCGACCTTGATTAGGTGGTACATATAGCTGTGCGGGTTCCCACAGGCGACCTTGATTAGGTGGTACATATAGCTGTGCGGGCTCCCACAGGCGACCTTGATTAGGTGGTACATATAGCTGTGCGGGCTCCCACAGGTGGCCTTGATTAGGTGGTACATATAGCTGTGCGGGCTCCCACAGGCGACCTTGATTAGGTGGTACATATAGCTGTGCGGGCTCCCACAGGCGGCCTTGATTATGTGGTACATATAGCTGTGCGGGCTCCCACAGGCGGCCTTGATTATGTGGTACATATAGCTGTGCGGGCTCCCACAGGCGGCCTTGATTAGGTAGTACATATAGCTGTGCGGGCTCCCACAGGCGACCTTGATTAGGTGGTACATATAGGTGTGCGGGTTCCCACAGGCGACCCTGATTAGGTGGTACATATAGCTGTGCGGGCTCCCACAATCGACCTTGATTAGGTGGTACATATAGCTGTGTGGGCTCCCACAATCGACCTTGATTAGGTGGTACATATAGCTGTGTGGGTTCCCACAGGCGACCTTGATTAGGTGGTACATATAGCTGTGCGGGTTCCCACAGGCGACCCTGATTAGGTGGTACATATAGCTGTGCGGGCTCCCACAATCGACCTTGATTAGGTGGTACATATAGCTGTGTGGGCTCCCACAATCGACCTTGATTAGGTGGTACATATAGCTGTGTGGGTTCCCACAGGCAGCCTTGATTAGGTGGTACATATAGCTGTGCGGGCTCCCACAGATGGCCTTGATTAGGTGGTACATATAGCTGTGCGAGCTCCCACAATCGACCTTGATTAGGTGGTACATATAGCTGTGTGGGCTCCCACAGGCAGCCTTGATTAGGTGGTACATATAGCTGTGTGGGCTCCCACAATCGACCTTGATTAGGTGGTACATATAGCTGTGCAGGCTCCCACAGGTGACCTTGATTAGGTGGTACATATAGCTGTGCGGGCTCCCACAGGCGACCTTGATTAGGTGGTACATATAGCTGTGCGGGGTCCCACAGGCGGCCTTGATTAGGTGGTACATATAGCTGTGTGGGCTCCCACAATCGACCTTGATTAGGTGGTACATATAGCTGTGCGGGCTCCCAAAGGCGACCTTGATTAGGTGGTACATATAGCTGTGTGGGCTCCTACAGGCAGCCTTGATTAGGTGGTACATATAGCTGTGTGGGCTCCCACAATCGACCTTGATTAGGTGGTACATATAGCTGTGCGGGCTCCCACAGATGGCCTTGATTAGGTGGTACATATAGCTGTGTGGGCTCCCACAGGCAGCCTTGATTAGGTGGTACATATAGCTGTGTGGGCTCCCACAATCGACCTTGATTAGGTGGTACATATAGCTGTGCGGGCTCCCACAGGTGACCTTGATTAGGTGGTACATATAGCTGTGCGGGCTCCCACAGGCGACCTTGATTAGGTGGTACATATAGCTGTGCGGGGTCCCACAGGCGGCCTTGATTAGTTGGTACATATAGCTGTGTGGGCTCCCACAATCGACCTTGATTAGGTGGTACATATAGCTGTGCGGGCTCCCAAAGGCGACCTTGATTAGGTGGTACATATAGCTGTGCGGGCTCCCAAAGGCGACCTTGATTAGGTGGTACATATAGCTGTGCGGCTCCTCTCATCGGTTGCTGGATGCACACAGAGGTAACTAGGAGCAGCACACTATATGTGCAGGGTCCGCTCTCCTGAATGTAGATGCCCAACGGCATAAGTAGGTTCAGAGTAGAACCTGCCTGACTGTGACCACCGTGGTGTGGGTAGGCGGGCACAGATGTGTTTTGATCAAAATATATTGGCTGTGAGTCTCAGATTTTATATCAGAATAAGTCCAGTAACTGCTGAGATCCAGACTGCATTTTTGTACTGTATCAGGGTATTTTTTTTGTACTGGAACATGATATATGGGTATGGGGGTATCTTTTGTAATAGCACACATTATAAGGGGGTATTTTTTGTACTAGCACACAATGAAAGGGGGTATTTTTTTGCACTGGCATGCATTATAAGGGGTATTTTTGTTATAGCACACATTATAAGGGGCATTTTTTACACTTGCACATGCTACCAGGGACATTTTTTGTACTGGTGTCCCCTGTGGACCGTGCACCGTCGCCCATCTATCTGGTGCTTTTAAACAGTAGTATTACATAGCTGGCTCTTACTTTGCCCAGATTGTAGGCTGATAGCCCAGGAGAGCCACGTGTTATAGTAGGTCCCATCTGTTGGAAGCCACCTTGTCACGGGTAGATGGGCCCGACATATTTTTGATCAATAATATAAGAGCTTCTACTTTTTCTTACATTAATTATAGCAACAATGCAGTTTCCTTTTTTTCCCATGAATTCACCATTTTCTTATGTTTTGTCTTTGTGCATTAAGCAATGTGCTGTTACTTGTAGTTCTAAATACATTATAAGGCGGCATGTATTGTGCTGCAAAATACACAAAGGGAATCAACAAGGTAAAAGAGGAGAGAATATTTAAAAGAAGAAAAACTACCACAAGAGGACATAGTTTTAAATTAGAGGGGCAAAGGTTTAAAAGTAATATCAGGAAGTATTACTTTACTGAGAGAGTAGTGGACGCATGGAATAGCCTTCCTGCAGAAGTGGTAGCTGCAAATACAGTGAAGGGGTTTAAGCATGCATGGGATAGGCATAAGGCCATCCTTCATATAAGATAGGGCCAGGGGCTATCCATAGTATTCAGTATATTGGGCAGACTAGATGGGCCAAATGGTTCTTATCTGCCGACACATTCTATGTTTCTATGTTTCTAAAACATTACAAAGAGGCATTTTTTGTACTAGAACAAATTTTAAGGGGCATTTTTATACTGGGACACATTATGAGGGGGTATTTTATGTACAAACACATGTTAATAAAGAATTTTTTTGTACTGACACATTATAAGGGGTATTTTTTGCACTGGCACATGTTATTTGGGGGTATCTTTCGTATTGGCACACATTGTAAGGGGTATTTTTTGTACTGGCACACATTATTAGGCAGTATTTTTTCTACTCTCACACATTATAAGGTGGTATTTTTTGTACTAGTACACTTGATAAGGAGGTATCTTTTGTACTGGCATATATTATAGGGGGGATTTTTTGCACTATAATACATTAAAAGAGTGCATTTTTCTACTAGCACACATTGTAGGGTTTTTTTGTACTGGCACAAATTATAAGGGGGACATTATTGGGACATTGGTTCTACTGGGGGCACTAAAAGGGGGTATTTTTGTACACATACAGTACAGACCAAAAGTTTGGACACACCTTCTTATTCAAAGAGTTTTCTTTATTTTCATGACTATGAAAATTGTAGATTCACACTGAAGGCATCAAAACTATGAATTAACACATGTGGAATTATATACATAACAAACAAGTGTGAAACAACTGAAAATATGTCATATTCTAAGTTCTTCAAAGTAGCCACTTTTTGCTTTGATTACTGCTTTGCACACTCTTGGCATTCTCTTGATGAGCTTCAAGAGGTAGTCCCCTGAAATGGTTTTCACTTCACAGGTGTGTCCTGTCAGGTTTAATAAGTGGGATTTCTTGCCTTATAAATGGGGTTGGGACCATCAGTTGCGTTGAGGAGAAGTCAGGTGGATACACAGCTGATAGTCCTACTGAATAGACTGTTAGAATTTGTATTATGGCAAGAAAAAAGCAGCTAAGTAAAGAAAAACGAGTGGCCATCATTACTTTAAGAAATGAAGGTCAGTCAGTCAGCCGAGAAATTGGGAAAACTTTGAAAGTAAGGGCTATTTGACCATGAAGGAGAGTGATGGGGTGCTGCGCCAGATGACCTGGCCTCCACAGTCACCGGACCTGAACCCAATCGAGATGGTTTGGGGTGAGCTGGACCGCAGAGTGAAGGCAAAAGGGCCAACAAGTGCTGTTGGAAGACCATTTCAGGGGACTACCTCTTGAAGCTCATCAAGAGAATGCCAAGAGTGTGCAAAGCAGTAATCAAAGCAAAAGGTGGCTACTTTGAAGAACCTAGAATATTACATATTTTCAGTTGTTTCACACTTGTCTGTTATGTATATAATTCCACATGTGTTAATTCATAGTTTTGATGCCTTCATAGTCATGAAAATAAAGAAAACTCTTTGAATGAGAAGGTGTGTCCAAACTTTTGGTCTGTACTGTACATTATCGGGATATTTTTGTACTGGCACACATTATAAGGGGACATTTTTCTACTGGTATACATTATAAGGGGGTATTTTTTCTACTGACATACATTTTAAGGGGGTATTTTTTCTACTGACATACATTTTAAGGGGGTATTTTTTGTACAGGCACATATTATACGGGCCATTTTGTTTTACTTCTTGGACACTACCATCCTTTAATGTTGCTAGCATTAAGTCAGATACGGCTAGATTTGCGGCTTATGATTTTTTTGTGCCTGGATTGATGAAGACGTTTTATTTTTGCAGTTTTGGCAGCCATACATAAAGCTGAAAGAGAGTGGACACTGAACACAGCGCTAATTGTACTGCAGCCCTTGAAGTTTTGTAACTTGGCTTTGGCGCTGCTTCCATGGGAAACTGTATGTGAAGGGACAACTTGAAGTGTAGGAGCTCTGAGGAAAGGGGTTGTCCCCGGGAGGAGTGCGGTGATGTGCTGGGAAGCATGGACCACTTCTTGCTTCGCTGTCCCTATAATACAGAGGACTACGACAGGGTGGGCTGGCCGGTCTCACCTATGCGGAGTGGGCCTATGGCGTATTTAAAGACCTGGGAGGCCGATGCGGCTGTACTTTATTCTTAGTTAGTGTAGTGGTGAGGTACGACATGAAAATCCTCCCGGTGGATGAGGTGGTGAGGAGCCTTCTGGGTGACCTGGTGAAGGTGCGCTTTCTAGAATATGACAGACTGGAGGGGCTTTTCCTTTTGGGTGCCCTAGTTTTTTCATCCCCTTCCCTGGTGGCGGGCTGATCCTGACACGGTAGATTTTTGTTTTGTTTTGGTCTGTATTTAGGATGTAGGGCTTGGAGGCACCAGTTTATTTGGTTTATAATAAAAAAAAAAAAATGTTATTATTGTTGTGGTTATATAGGTGGTTTATTCGGCAACTGGACCGGTTAGTTTTTTGTGATTATTTGTATATATTTGGTATAGGGCGGTAGTACATATATCATTTTATTATGGGTCGGGTGTATGTATTTCTTCCAGCACATGCACTACGGATAAAATCCAGCCTTTTTATTGTGATTCTTTTAAAGAAAAAATTCCATGAGCTGATGAGAGCGCTTTATAGTCTACGCGTTTCGACAAACTGTCTTATTCATGAATTAGACAGTTTGTCGAAACACGTAGACCGTAAAGCGCTCTGATCAGCTCATGGAATTTTTTTTAAAAGAATCACAATAAAAAGGCTGGATTTTATCCGTAGTGCATGTGCTGGATTTTATCCGTAGTGCATGTGCTGGATTTTATCCGTAGTGCATGTGCTGGATTTTATCCGTAGTGCATGTGCTGGATTTTATCCGTAGTGCATGTGCTGGATTTTATCCGTAGTGCATGTGCTGGATTTTTTTTTGTTCCTGAAGAAATTGTTTCCCTGATCCGGGGTTCCTTGCACGTCTATGGAGAGCTGGAAATATTTAGCTGTTTGACTACGGTGGGTGCATGTATATAGTATTATAGGGTGGGCACATGTATAGTTGTATATAATTGGTGCAGGGTGGGTGTATATATGTATAGGTAGTGAATGTATATAATACAATATTAATATTGGAGTGAGTGGCTGGACCCAGTGGTAGTTTTATTTACTGTTTGGTTGTGTTTGATATTTTATGATGATTGTGTTTGTTATTATTAATATTGTTACATTGTGTTATTGTCATGTTTTATAATTTTATAATAAAATAAATACAGGATGTAAGGTTTGGTAAAGTATAAGAGACGTAGTAATTCATTTACAATGAGATTCCATCTATAAGTACATTTTCATCCGAGCTGTGCTATGTCAGACACACATTACACTGTATTGTATGTACTGTACATATTACACTCAGTAATAATCTTACATCTTATACGTCTGTTCTGTCGTCTCCCTATTACAATTCTAATTCATATCTATAGAGTACACAGCACATACCATAAACCAGCATGGATCCCAGTGTCCAGAGGACCTTCCGCTGCTTCCAGGGATCCATGTGCCAAAGTCTTCAGGACAATCCGTGTCTGGATATCTTCCCATAGAACAGGGAGCGGACGTTACCTATCATCGGTGTCTCAGGTGACGTTCTGTCAGGTATGTGACAATGATAGACAGGGACAAAGCCTCTGTAGACGCTCACTGGAGCGTGGCCCCTTTTAATAACACGTTCACACAGGTGATCACAGCGTCTGACTCTGGTATCATTAGTATCCAAACAAGGTATCTGTGGATCACTACAGCTGGGTAATTAGGATAAGGTGCTCTTGGTCTATGTGACCCACCCAGTCACAAAAGGCAAAAGTACAAAGAAACTAGTAAGACCAGGCACTCGAATATGGAGTCAAAAGTGAGAACAATTTAGTAGAGATTTTGCCCGAATGGCAATATATACCAGTTAAAATCAATACAATAAACCAATGCAATAAATTAAACAGCATATAAATAAATAGATCGTATATACACAGCAGCATATAAATATATAACAGCGATCGGTGTAAAGCATCAGACCAGAGTCATATTCATCAGAGGCGTAAATATAAAAAGCGTAGATGTAAAAAAGAGCAGATATGGAAAAACCGCAATTCCTCCTTCTAATAGATGTTGCTAATCATATAATCGCATATGACTCCAATAGAGTGATCAGTCCTATATGTTGCTCCCACCAACAATCAGCAGAGCATTAGCGGGTATCGCAAACACTTTTGCAAAGACACAGTGCGATAATATATCGGGGTGGCGTCCCACCTGTTTCCGATTTTTACCTAGATCGAACCGGTGTCCTCTTGTCCTTATCCGAATTTAGAATATTCGCAGTAGACCAGACGCCAACTGGATATCCGTTCACGTGGCTCCTTTATGTTTCTTATGATTGGAGCTTCTTACGTGGGGATTCCTCCAGTGTTCGCCGGTCCTTAACACAGCCGTTCAGCTCCAAAGTCCAGGGGAACTACTGTCCCAGCATGCCGGTGCAAGGTATAGACCATACGCGTTTCGGGGTTACTTAGATGACCCCTTCCTCCTCTGAACATAACCAATTTTAATGTTAGAGGATTTAACACCCCTCAAAAAAGGTCCCAAATCCTCACACTTTTGAAGGAAGGCAGCAGTGATATATGCTTTCTACAAGAAACGCATTTTAAGACAGGAAAGGTGCCAACTATATCCAAATCAACTCATACACAGTGGTTTCACAGCACGTATGGATCGGCCTCTAGGGAAGTTAGTATCACGATTAGCAAAAATGTGCCATTTGTACCAATTGTAGTACAGCAAGACCCGGAAGGTAGATTCATATTTGTGAAGGGCACCTTTTATTATCGCTTTGCGGGTCTCTACGCCCCCAACACCCGACATCATAGATGGATTAAATTGACCCTGGCCAAATTCCAAGACTTTGCTGAAAGTATTAAAATAGTGGGGGGATGGACCTTAATGTGTCCTTAAACCCACATTTAGACACATCTCTGGGCAGCTCCACCAAATGCCCAAAAACACTTGGGGGAATCCAGAAACTGTTAAGAGAGTCACATTTAATTGACACTTGGAGGACTCTAAAAGATTTCACATATTATTCGGCGGTCCACCGTTCATACCAACGGTTGGATTATATATTCTTGTCAAATTCCCACATAGATATGCTAAAGAGGTCTTTCATAGGGCCCATTACGGTCTCAGACCATGCCCCTGTAACAACCTCACTCGCCTTTGCTAACCTACCTGTAAGGGAATGGGTGTGGCGTCTGAACGAAATTCTGTTAGACTCAGATAAGCACGTCTCTGATATTAATCTCAAATTAACTCATTACTTCCGAGATAATGAGCTGTCGGGCACTCCCCTAACTGTTTGGGAAGCTCACAAAGCTTTCATCCATGGTGAATTTGTTGCCTTGGGCTCCAGGCTTAAAAAGGAGAGACAGAAAAAGCTTAACTCATTACTAGGCCAAATTGCTGCAATTGAATCCATACGGAAAAAGTCAAAAGCATCTCTTGCCCAAAAGGATCTTAACTCCCTGAGGAGACAGCTTAAAGAGCTGCTGAACATTAAGTGTGCAAAGGCTTACCAATATGCAAAATATAGACAGTATATGCATGGTGATAGGGGAAATAAGTTTATGTCCCACCAGATTAAGCAGAGAAAAGTGACTCAATTTGTCTCCTCTATTAAGATGGCCAAGGGTACGTTTGTCTCATCTACAACTGCTATTGCAGAGGAATTCTGTTCCTTTTACACAAATTTATATCATCTAGACGACGCCCCGGGAAGCTCATTAATTAAGTCCAGTGAATTGGACAGAGTGGGTCAAATAGACAAATTCTTAAATACTTTAAATCTCCCCAGATTAAGTTTGGAAGATTGCTCCCTCTTACTAAAACCATTTACTGGAGAGGAAGTACAAAAGATCATCAAAAGCATGTCTCTAGGTAAAGCCCCGGGCCCAGATGGCCTACCAATAGAATACTACAAGAAGCTCTTGCCCACGCTAACCCCACACTTAACCAAGTGGTGTCATGCACTGGCAGGAGGAGAAACCCCTCCAAAACAGACACTTGAGGCCAAAATCACCATAATCCCTAAAGAAGGGAAAGATGCTCGAGAATGCGGCAACTATAGGCCCATTTCGTTGCTTAACTTAGATATAAAAGTATGGGCCAAAATGTTGGCGTCGAGACTCAATGTTAATACCCCACGGAAAATTAATAAGGAACAGGCGGGCTTTGTGGTGGGTAGAGAGGGGAACTTCCAGTCCTGTAGACTTCTCAATGCCATCTCCTGGGCCAAGAGTAAATCACAGCCTCTCGTGCTCTTAAGCACTGACGCCGAGAAGGCTTTTGATCGGGTCGACTGGCTCTACACACAACGCGCACTCCATAGGTTTGGAATACCAGACCTGTTTATACAAGAGATCATGTCCTTGTATAAACCCCCCAGCGCTAGAGTGAGGGTCAACGGAGTCTTGTCTAGTCCATTCAACATTACCAATGGAACACGGCCGGGGTGTCCCCTATCCCCGTCTCTGTTTATAATAGTGATGGAGACATTGCTTCAGGCGTTCCTTGACAATACATTGATACAAGGCTTGAGTAACACGCCTCCTCAAAGCATCTTACCCCTTTAGATGGAGAGATGACTCTCTCACATATCTGGGAATAGAACTTACTAGTGACCCCTCCAAGCTATATAGCTCCAATTACATACCGCTCCTCAAGAAAATACAGGGTCAGCTACAATCCCTATCCCTACCAGGCCAAAAAAATCTGCTTCAAACGTACATAGTTCCTAAGCTGTTATACCTTCTCCAAATTCTTTTTTCAGATGACTGAGACAGATCTTTACTTCTTTCCTGTGGACCCAGATTAGCACACGACAGGTAATCAGAACCCGATCGCAAGAGGGATTTGGATTACCAGATTTGAATTATTATTATAAAGCGGTACAGTTAAAAAGATGGTTACAGTTATGTATCCCGAAATACCGCATGATAGTTTCTAACATTGAGCTCGCATTATTATCTGCGAAACAATACGCAGGGCTTTGGGGTATTGTAAATCCTCACGTAGCACCCACTGGAATATCCAAGGGCCTTTGCCTAAATGTATATAACATTGATTCCAGCGTAGGTCTTTTCTCTGACCCTCCAAGTAACCTGCCCGCAGAGGCTATTCCCTTCCTACTGAAGCCTGACTGTCCCACGTACCTCAATTCTGGAGTCTCTTTGCAGACGTCCCATTATCCTTCTTTCAAAATTGAAACCAGTAGAGTATTTTTCACCCTTCTGCTCTAGATTTATCAAAGAAGGAGACTTTCTGGCTAGACAGGAGCTTTATAGCGCTTGTCAGACATTGATTACCAAATACACTAAGGCCCCCGCTCCTACTTGGTTGGAACAGCTCACAGCCCACGATAACCTGTATTTCGCTCCTTTACAGGTCTTTACTCTCCAAAAAGAAGGAGCAACCCCGGCTTTCATAAGAGCTTGGGAGAAGAATCTGGACAGGACCTTTTCTCCACAGAAGGTGGCTCAGATCTTTTTGAGATCACACGGCTTTTCCAGGTGCATAAAAAAACGCAGGACATTCCTTTAAAACCATGACAAGATGGTATAACGACCCATTTAAACTCTTCAAAAAGTGGCAGCCGTCGATGTATGACTTGCCGACCCTAATAATTCAGACAGCGAGGCTGTTAATCTCTTTAAACTGGTTGAACGCCTCACCCCCTACATTGGAGGATTGGTAAGATAGGATTGACCAGATATATCTGATGGATGAATTAGCAAGCTGGGCTCATTCCTAATTTTGGATACTGTTTCGGGGGTCAGGGCAGGGGAACTAGATACTGTTCCTTAACACTTCCACCGTCTCAGGGAGATTTCCTCTGACATTTGTGTTAGCTACCACAGCTTTACTTTACTTTGCTCTAGTACTTTTAAATTGCAGCTTTCACACATGCAAGGTTTCCTGTTTGACAGGTTTTTGTCTCTTTGATTTAATGTCAAGTTACACTGTTGTGATAATTGGATGTTGTTCACCATTCTATATCTAGCAATTTCCAACATCGCAGAGCCCTAGCTTCACAATGTTGCTGGTTTATGTCCCTTGTACCCACCTTTGTACCCACCTGTTCTATTAAATGCTTATACAAGTAGAGCCCCCCGACAGAGCGGAGAGGGTGTCAGCAGTTTGTGTTGACGTCACTGATTATTTTGCCCTTCCTCTGATCCGTCAGAACAATAACCCCCAAAAAACGGATCCTGTCTGTGGAGCATATGGCTTCACTCGGTCAGCATTTGGTCAGTAATCCATCAGTATTGCTAAAGCCAAAAAAAAAACAGGAGTGGATCCAAAACAGAGATGACACGTGAATAGAATATTTGCATGTCTTCTGTGTTTTGTACCCACTCCTGCTTTTGGCTACCAAATCATAAGCCAATTCTGATGGGACCATAAAGGCCTTACAGCTGCTCGACAGAGAGAATCCGTTGTGCGTCTCATTTTTCCTTCCTTCTGACCGATCAGAAGAAGGATCAAATAAATGGCTAAACATGGACAATAGCGACACCGTCATAGAGTGGGGAGGGTGGGAACAGCATGAGAAGTCCACAGAGTGCACTCCTGATTAGCCTGTCTGCCTCATAGGCTGATTTTAATTACTTTCAGTATAAAGCTGTAGCCTGCTCTCACTACATTCATTGGAAGCTGTTTAGCACCAGGAAGGGTATAGACTGGGCTCAGCATGCATGTTGGTACCTGCATCCCTTGTAATGGAGGCCATTTTGGCACAAAAAAAACGGAAAAAGGCAGAGTGGATCCAACATGCATGTGGGTCCAACACTCCCTGAATTTTATGGCGGTCATTATGGCGCATAACAGGTAGTATTTAGTGTTAGGACCCGTGTAACAGAGATCGCCTTGACATTTGGTATACGGGCTTAGATGGTTTTGTACAAAATGCATTGACCAAGCATCTCGCTTTTATAAATAAGCGTAGTATTAGCACCATAATTTTTGTAAGCATTGTTGTACTGTACTTTGTCTGATTTGCAGAGTGCTGCCGCATTGTCTCCTTTTTTTCCCCTATGACATAGTGGTGAGGTGGAAGCAGCAGGAGGAGGCCACCAAGTGGCACAATGACAAAGTGTGGAGGTGACAGCAGCATCAGGAGGAGGCCACAGAGTGGCAAGGTGACATAGTGTGGAGATGGCAGCAACAGCAGCAGTGTGATACCCCAGAGAGGCATGGTGACATAGTGTGGAGATGGATGATCTAATCTGATGCATCAGGCATTGGTGGGTGGAAATCCTGGCTGATCCACACCTGATTCATCTTGACAAAGGTCAGTCTCTCCACATTTTGGGTGGAGAGGCGAGTTCTCCTTGGGGTAACTATGGCCTCCGCCGCACTAAACACCCGCTCTGATGCCACACTACTGGCCGGACAGGACAGCTTTTCCAGGGCAATCTCAGCCAGTTGTGGCCACAAATCCAGTTTGGCTGCCCAGCAGTCCAGCGGATCTTCAATGTGGGGTGGCAGGGTGCTGTCAAAGTATGCCACCACCTGCTGGTTCAGGTCCTGCTCCAGGTCTACCTGCTGTGGCTGGTGAGTACTTTCTTAACTAGGCGGGTGAAGAAAGCTGCTCATCACTGACTCTAGACTCAGACTGCTCGTGCTGATGTCATTAGCGACGAAGTCGAAGATCCAGTCAACCAATCAAGAAACGCTGGGTTGCTGGTCAAGACACGACCGCTAGCTGACATGTGAACCTGAGGCCTCGGGAAGAAACCGCTGCTGCCTCGCCCCCTTACTCTGCTGCGACCTGTGCCTGCGCCATAATCATTTACGCCTCTGCCACTCCTCTGTGCAGGGCCTGGAACTTCTCTGTCTGACATACTTTTAGTTGAACTAAATAAATTAAAAGCAAATTAAAACACCCCTAAAAGCGCCAAATATATATTTATTTTTTTACTGGCAACTAAAGGATATGAAATTGGCAACAAAACGATTTCAGCGTAAATAACAGCAAAAGGGAACTGCGGCTATTTTTCTCGTATTGTAGTGAAATATGACAATAAACACTTTTAGCGCAAATAACACGAAAACTCTCCCTAGCGCCTGACTACACGCCTGTCCCTGAACAAAGTACGATAGTGAATGGCAGACTCTAAGATGGCCGCCGTATTTATAGGGCTGTGACATCACCTGGCTGGCTGGCTGCTGATTGGTTGCATGCATGGC
The DNA here is from genome assembly GCF_905171765.1 of Bufo bufo. Classification (NCBI taxonomy): domain Eukaryota; kingdom Metazoa; phylum Chordata; class Amphibia; order Anura; family Bufonidae; genus Bufo; species Bufo bufo. The sequence goes on along the minus strand of NC_053393.1, from coordinate 18,769,164 downwards.
ATTATGGGTCATCACGACTTCTCAGAGTTCCTTGCCCCATGTCCTCACACGTGTAGCCGCCATTTTAGCCGCCATTGTAGCTGGCTAGCCGCCATGTTAGGGAAAATTGCGATTCGTTACCACGAAGCGCAAGGAAATTTGTATTTGTTTAGAATCAAATTTTTCCTGAAATTCGGAACGAATTCGACTTCGGCAGCTTCGATTCACTCATCTCTAGATGCAACCCATTATCTTATTGGCCTTGGCAGCAGCTGCCTGACACTGGTTTTTGCAGCTTAGTTTGCTGTTCACTAAAATTCCTAGGTCCTTTTCCATGTCAGTGTTACCGAGTGTTTTACCATCTAGTACAGTGGTGGGCAACCTTTTTTTTCAACTGAGCCAAATCTCGCCAAAACCACGATTGAAATTTATTTTGAGAGCCACATTTTTAAAACCGAAAATACAGTCAGTGACGCCTCCTTTGGCCTGAGCGCCGCACGGCACACATGTAGGCAGGACAGCCGCAGGCTGCCGCCCCCGAGAGGAGGGAGGGGAGCGGGCGCCCGGCACACAGAACAGTGCTCCAGACTAAAAAAAAATTCCAAGTAGCCATTGGCTCCTGAACTGAAAAATTTAGGAGCCAAATCAAATTTTTAGTCGCCAAATCGAAACTGAATCAAAATTTTGGTATCGTGACAACGCTACGCCGATCAGATCGGCGTAGGGTTGTTTTGAAACCAAAATTTTGATTCGCTTTCGTCACCATAAAAAAGTATTGTGATACTCAATACCGTGCAAAAAAAAAAAAAACACCAAAAAAAGCTGCGTGCATTTCGCATTTTATGAAACATTCGGCCCATAATAGAACAGTCCTATCCTATTTTTTGGGGTGACAAGGTGACTAAAAAGGCTATGTAATATGTTTATTTATTTATTGTTTATATATTTTATATGTAAAATTGGGAAAGGGGGGATTTAAACTTAATATTTTAAAGTACTTTCACATTAGCGTTTTTCATTTCCGGCACTGAGTTCCGTCACAGGGGCTCTATACCGGAAAATAACTGATCAGTTTTATCCCCATGCATTCTGAATGGAGAGTAATCCGTTCAGGATGCATCAGGATGTCTTCAGTTCAGTCATTTTGACTGATCAGGCAAAAGATAAAACCGTAGCATGCTACGGTTTTATCTCCGGCGAAAAAAAATGAAGATTTGCCTGAATGCCGGATTTTTCCCCATAGGAATGTATTAGTGCTGGATCCGGCATTCAAAATACTGGAATGCACCCGCACTAAATCCGGACCCATTCACTTCTATGGGGCTGTGCACATGAGCGGTGATTTTCACACATCACTTGTGCGTTGCGTGAAAATCGCAGCATGCTCTGTTGTGCGTTTTTCGCGCAACGCAGGCCCCATAGAAGTTAATGGGGCTGTGTGAAAATCGCAAGCATCCGCAAGCAAGTGCTGATGCTTTGCGATTTTCACGCATGGTTCCTAGGATGAAAGTCTATTCACTGTATTATTTTCCCTTATAACATGGTTATAAGGGAAAATAATAGCATTCTGAATACAGAATGCATAGTAGAAGGTCAATATAATAAACATTGGTGGCGCAGTGCGCCCCCCCAACACCCCAGTATAATAAACATTGGTGGCGCAGTGCGCCCCCCCATCACCCCAATATAATAAACATTGGTGGCGCAGTGCGGCCCCCCCTCAATATAATAAACATTGGTGGCGCAGTAGGCAGTGCCAATGAGGGTTAAAAAATAAAAAAATAATTAACTCACCTCCTCCAATTGATCGTCTCCTGTTCTTACTTCTTTCTAGTTTCTTCAGGACGCAGGACCTGTGGTGACATCACTGTGCTCATCACATGATCCATCACCATGGTAATGGGCCATGTGATGAGCTCAGTGACGTCACCACAGGTCCTGAAGAAACTAGAAAGAAGTAAGAACAGGAGACCGGCAGCTACCTGATCAACTGGAGGAGGTGAGTTAATTTTCTTTTATTATTTTTAACCCTCATTGGCACTTCCCACTGTGCCACCAACGTTTATTATACTGGGGGGGGGGGGGGGAACCGCACTGTGCCACCAACGTTTATTATACTGGGGGGGGGCGCACTTATTATACTGGGGGGGGCGCACTGTGCCACCAACGTTTATTATACTGGGGGGGGGGCGCACTTATTATACTGGGGGGGGGGCGCACTGTGCCACCAACGTTTATTATACTGGGGGGGGGGGGGCGCACTGTGCCACCAACGTTTCTTATACAAATACAGGAGGCGGGTGCCGGAATCAAATAGCCGGCACCCGACCTTTGTGACAGCGAGCTGCGATCAGCGGCAGTTAACCCCTCCAGTACCGCACCTGAAGGGTTAACTCAACTGCAGCTGATCGCAGCTCCCTGTCACAGAGGTCGGGTGCCGGCTATTTGATTCCGGCACCCGCCTCCTGTATTTGTATTAACAGGTCAGTTTTCTTCATTGGTGGCGCAGTGGCCACAGCCCCTCCCCTCCTCCTCCCGTCTCTTCTTATTGGCAGCGGCGGGGGCAGGGGGGAGGGAGAGACTCCTCCTGCGCTGCTGAGAACGATCATCTCCTGTGCCCGCCGCTGTATTGAGCAGAGCTGCGGCGGCGGGTCCAGTCGCAAATGGCATCTGGAGCCCTGCAGAAGAGCCGCATTAAAGTGTGTAAAGAGCCGCATGTGGCTCGCGAGCCGCGGCTTGCCGACCACTGATCTAGTATGTACTGGTGACTTGCATTATTCCTTCCCATGTGCATAACCTTACATTTGTCAGTGTTAAACCTCATCTGCCACTTCTCTGCCCAAGCCTCCAATCTATCTAGATCCATCTGTAGCAGTATACTGTCCTCTGTAGTATATATACAGTATACTGTCCTCTGTAGTATATATATACACAGTATACTGTCCTCTGTAGTATATATACAGTATACTGTCCTCTGTAGTATATATACAGTATACTGTCCTCTGTAGTATATATACAGTATACTGTCCTCTGTAGTATACAGTATACTGTCCTCTGTAGTATATATACAGTATACTGTCCTCAGTAGTATATATACAGTATACTGTCCTCTGTAGTATATATATACACAGTATACTGTCCTCTGTAGTATATATACACAGTATACTGTCCTCTGTAGTATATATACACAGTATACTGTCCTCTGTAGTATATATACAGTATACTGTCCTCTGTAGTATATATATAGTATACTGTCCTCTGTAGTATATATATACACAGTATACTGTCCTCTGTAGTATATATACAGTATACTGTCCTCTGTAGTATATATACAGTATACTGTCCTCTGTAGTGTATATATAGTATACTGTCCTCTGTAGTATATATATACAGTATACTGTCCTCTGTAGTATATATACACAGTATACTGTCCTCTGTAGTATATATACAGTATACTGTCCTCTGTAGTATATATATAGTATACTGTCCTCTGTAGTATATATATACACAGTATACTGTCCTCTGTAGTATATATACAGTATACTGTCCTCTGTAGTATATATACAGTATACTGTCCTTTGTAGTATATATACAGTATACTGTCCTCTGTAGTATATATACAGTATACTGTCCTCTGTAGTGTATATATATATATATATATATATATACAGTATACTGTCCTCTGTAGTATATATATACAGTATACTGTCCTCTTCCTAAATTACTTTACGCAGTTTAGTGTCATCTGCAAAAATGTATATTTTACTGCGCAAGCCTTCTACAAGATCATTAATAAATATATTGAAGAGAATAGGGCCCAATACTGACCCCTGAGGTACCCCACTAGTGACAGTGACCCAATCTGAGTGTGTACCGTTAATAACCACCCTCTGTTTTCTATCCCTCAGCCAGTTACTTACCCACATACAGACATTTTCTCCCAGACCAAGCCTTCTCATTTTATATACTAACCTTTTATGTGGTACAGGGTCAAATGCTTTGGAGAAGTCCAGATATACGACATCCATTGATTCGCCGCGGTCAAGTCTAGAACTTACCTCCTCATAGAAACTAATTCAATTAGTCTGACATGACCGATCCCTCACGAAGCCATGCTGATATGACGTTATTTGCTTATTTTCATTGAGGTACTCCAAGATAGCATCTCTTAGAAAACCTTCAAACAGGTTACCCACGACAGATGTTAAACTTACTGGCCTATAGTTTCCGGGCTCTTTTTTTGGACCCTTTTTGAATATTGGCTATGCGCCAATCCTGTGGGACATTCCCTGTCAGTATAGAGTCCTTAAATATCAGAAATAAGGGTCTGGCTATGACATTACTTAATTCTCTTAGGATACGGGGGTGTATGCCATCTGGTCCTGGCGATTTGTCTATTTTAATCCTTTTAAGACGCCGCTGTACTTCTTCCTGGGTCAGACAGGACACTTTTAATGGGGAATTTACTTTTACATTCTGCATTTCATCAGATTTATCTCATTTATTTTCCTTAGTGAATACAGTGGAGAAAAAAATATTTAATAGCCTTGCTTTCTCCTCATCACTCTCTGCAACCCCCCCCCCCCCTCATTACTCTGCAGAGGGCCGACACCTTCAGATTTATACTTTTTACCATTTATATAATTGTAGAACATTTTAGGGTTAGTTTTACCCTCTTTGGCAATTAATCTCTCGGTCTCCAGTTTGGCTGCTTTTATTAGTTTTTTACATATTCAATTTTTTTCCTTATAGTTTTTCAGTGCTTCCTCGCTACCTTCCTGTTTTAGTGATTTAAATGCTTTCTTTTTGTCATTTATTGCTTTCTTTACATTTCCATTAACCACATTGGTTTCTTCTTGTTCCTTAACCTTTTATTCCCATAAGGTATGTACCTGTCACAATTAGATTTTAGGATGCTTTTAAAAATATGCCATTTTGTGGCTATATTTTTATTTTTGAGGACTATGGCCTCTCTTAGTTGGCTGCGGACAGTTAAATTATCCACGCCACATCTCCTGTGTGCGCATCCCAAAAATATCTGTGACATCCAGTGAACTTTTTCCATAGACGGTGTCTGCTGCGGACAGTGACATTACCAGCGCCACATCTGCAGTGTAATGTGTGCGCTGAAAAAATGTATCAGTGACATACCGTGTACTTTGTCAACAGACGGTGTCCGCTTCTGACTGTGACATTACCAGTGCCACATCTCCAGTGTAACGTGTGCCCGCCTTACACCAACATCTGTCTCGTAACATCACACGTGCCCTGACCAACGCAGTTAAAGGATTTAATAGGGTACTCATTCCAATAACAGGGCCTCTTAAGAGTCCTGTATTATTTATCGTCACTACCTTGACCCTGCATCGGGAGTGGGTAGTTGGCGAGCCTGCTGCCTTCCTTGGATGTGGTAGCTGTTTCTCAGGCTCCTCACCCATAATGTTTTCGATGGTCAGCTCACCTGCAGGCCCACGTATATAATGTTTTACAGGGTCAGTTCACCTACAGGACCTCGCATATAATGTTTTACAGGGTCAGTTCACCAGCAGGCCCTCACCTACAATCTTTTACGGGGTCAGCTCACCTGCAGGCCCTCGCATATAATGTTTTACAGGGTCAGCTCACCAGCAGGCCCTCACCTACAATCTTTTACAGGGTCAGCTCACCTGCAGGCCCTCGAATGTAATGTTTTACAGGGTCAGCTCACCTGCAGGCCCTCACCTACAATCTTTTACAGGGTCAGCTCACCTGCAGGCCCTCGAATGTAATGTTTTACAGGGTCAGCTCACCTGCAGGCCCTCGCATATAATGTTTTAGAGGGTCATCTCACCAGCAGGCCCTCACCTACAATCTTTTACAGGGTCAGCTCACCTGCAGGCCCTCGCATATAATGTTTTAGAGGGTCATCTCACCAGCAGGCCCTCACCTACAATCTTTTACAGGGTCAGCTCACCAGAAGGGCCGGGTGAGGTTTCCCATGTTGAGTCAAATTAAGCCGCAAGGCTCCACTCCTGGTGGTGCCGTCCGTCAATTCCTTTAAGTTTCAGCTTTGCAACCATACTTCCCCCGAAAATCAAAGACTTTGGTTTCCCGGAGGCTGCTTGGCGGGTCATGGGAATAATGCCGGAGGATGGCATTGTTTATGGTTGGAACTACGACGGTATCTGATCGTCTTCGAACCTCCGACTTTCATTCTTGATTAATGAAAACATTCTTGGCAAATGCTTTCACTGTGGTTCGTCTTGCGCCGGTCCAAGAATTTCACCTCTAGCGGCACAATACGGATGCCCCCGGCCATCCCTCTTAAACATGGCCCCAGTTCCGAAAACCAACAACATTTTTGGCAGCACTTGCCCTTTTTTATACAAGTAAATATACAGGAAAGAATGATTCCTAACAATTTTTCCTCTAAAATCGATTTTATCTTCGGTTTTGTGCGTATTATTGTCAATCTGTAAAAGTGGCGTACTACTCGGACAACATCGTTCCCAGCAGCGACCTGGGAGTCCAAGATGCATCCAGACATCCTCCCCCTGCTGTTCCTGAACCATGTCACTGGTATTTCCATCCATTTCTGAACTTTTCCTATGAACCAGGCACCCTCCCCTCTTCCGTTAGAGCACTCGAGCATCCCAATGTGTTCGGCCCGAGCCTCCGACCACCCAAGCACTATGGTGCTCGATCAACACTACTCCTCACACATCACTAATTCCAGCTCCCCAGTTTTATTAGTCAGGCTTCTGGCATTATTATACATACATTTGAGAGGTTTATGTATATTTTTTACCCTACACCTTTCCTTATGAACTGTTCTAGTCCCTCCTTCCATTCCTCCCACAGTCCCACTACCTTGCCCCCGGTCTCTATCTGCACTATCTTCCCATCCTGTAACGTAATTACCCTCCCCCCCAGTCCCTAGTTTAAACACTCCTCCAACCTTCTAGCCATCTTCTTCCCCAACACAGCTGCTCCTTCCCCATTGAGGTGCAGACCGTCCCTACGATAGAGCCTGTAGCCGATAGAGAAGTCGGCCCAGTTCTCCAGGAACCCAAATCCCTCCTTCCTACACCAGTTCTTGAACCACTTGTTAATCTCCCGCTGCCTTTCTTGTGTGGCTCGTGGTACAGGTAGTATTTTGGAAAACGCTACCTTTGAGGTCCTTGCCCAAAGCTTGTGACTTAAATCCCTAAAATCACTTTTAAGGACTCTCCACCTACCTAACTTTGTCATTGGTTCCGATATGGACCATGACTGTTGGATCTTCTCCAGCCCCTCCCAGTAATCTGTCAACCCAGTAGTACCTACCTGGTGGTAGTAATACTGTTTGTAGTAGTTGCAGTAGTGGTATTATTAGTAGCAGTGGCAATAGTTGGAGTAATGTTGGTAGTACTAGTAGTAGAGGTAATAGTGATTTTGGTAGTAGCATTAGTGTTAGTATTACTGATATTGGTAGTAGTGGTATTAGGAGCAGTAGGAGTGATAGTTGTAGTGGAGGTGGTAGTAATAGTAGTAGTAATTGTAGTAGTAGTAGTGATAGTAGTAGTAGTAATAGTACTAGCAATTGTAGTAGTAGTAAAAGTAGTAGTGGTGGTGTTAGTAATAGTAACAGTAGTAGTAGTAGTAGTAGTAATAGTGGTACTTGAAGTACTAGTGATTGTAGTAGTGGCCGTTGCAATAGTAGTAATAGTAGTAGTTGTAGGATTAATAGTAGTAGTAGCGATAGTAGTAATAGTAGTAGTTGTACTAGTGATAGTAGTAGTGGTGCTAGTAGTAATTGAAGTAGTAGTGGTTTTTATAGTAGTAGTGGTAATAGTAGAAGTAACAGTAGTAGTTGTAGTAGTAGTAACAGTAGTAGTTGTAGTAGCAATAGTAGTACTTGTAGTACTAGTGATAGTAGCAGTAGTAGTAGAAGTAGTGGTAATAGTAGTAGTAGTAACAGTAGTAGTTGAAGTAGTAATGGTAGTACTTATAGTAGTAGTGTGGTAGTTGCAGAAGTAATAGTAGTAGTATTAGTGATAGTAGTAGTTGTACTAGTGATAGTTGTAGTGGTAGTTGCGATAGTAGTAATAGAAGTAGCTGTAGTATTAGTGATAGCAGTAATGGTGGTAGTATTAGTAGTAATAGTAGTACTTATAGTAGTAGTGTGATAGTTGCAGTAGTATTAGTAGTAGTATTAGTGATAGCAGTAGTTGTACTAGTGATGTAGTGGTAGTTGCGATAGTAGTAATAGAAGTAGTGATAGCAGTAATGGTGGTAGTACTAATAGTAGTCGTAGCGGTAGTACTAGTTGTAGTGGTAGTAAATGTAGTAGTAGTGGTTGCAGTAGTACTAATAGTAGTATTTTACAGTCCTCCTCTTCCCTGGCCCTGCTGGAATCACGGACCAGATGTGACAGTGCTCGTATAGTGATTATTAATAGAAAATACCAGGAAGACGGTTCGATGATTATTTTATTTTTTAGAAGAAATTAATAATATAAAAATGTGAATGTGGCATCTACATTTAGCGGAACCTAATCTATGCATAGTCAAAGCAGGGGTCGTGACCTGATGTAATAAGGGGGTGCGGTGTAAGATCCAGGAGCTCTAGGCCGGCGCAGGCGCTGGGACACAGTCTTGTCAGTTATCTGGCACAGGACTTGCTCCAGGTGTCCCCAGGATGAAGGTAGGCCGGCTCCGTGTCAGACGCTCTGCCTACATCCCAGCATTGTTCTAGTGAAGGTCTCAGATTAAAGCGCTGATGGGGTCACTTGCAGAGTGTGACTGTCTGAGGCTCAGTAAGGAGCGGCCTCTTCACACCTCACTGCAGAAACGTCACCGTCCAGACCAAGCCCAGAGCTGAAACAGAGAGAACTGACGGAGCCGAAAATCTGAGACTCTTCTGTTTCCTTTGCAGTGTGTGATAATAATGCTGCACCGTATGGCGGTGTTCTGTGTGCACTGCCTGCGCCTTTATTTCTGCACTGACTGCCACTTGCACCCAGGGGCATAGACCTTATAGGGAAATTTCCCGGTGGGCTGATGCCCATAGGGACACCCAAGCCCCCGTCTCTGCCGCCGGCCGGGTACATAAAGAGCTCTCAGCGGTAATTAACCCTGTGAAAATCAGAAACTCACGTACCCAGCCAGCGACCAGACATGTCCTCCTGTGTTCAACTGCCGTGGCCGCATCTCACCTCCTGAGCCCCCTGCGCCACATCTTAATGGCTGAAAACTGGAGGAGGAGGATGGAAAATAGCGTCTAATGATGGCCACAACAGAGGGACGGTATATTGTGCTGCTCTGTAGTATATGGTTCTGCTGGGACAGTATTTCACGCTATGGTATTGCTGACCCTGCCTATTTGTGTTGCCCTGCCTTCTGTTTCATCCGGACAACATGGGGCCACTTTTAGTTATCCCTGCACTGTATGGCGGTATTATCCTTGCACTGTATGGCGGTATTATCCTTGCACTGTTATTCCTACACCGTAAGGCTCTGTTCACATCCACGGAGCACGGAGCCTCCAGAACAGATGAAGCGGCTCTGCGTGCCGGCCTATATTTCCTCTCAAGCGGACAGAAATCTCATAGAATCTGATGGACTCCATTATAGAAAATAATAATACTCGCCCGTTACTCGGCGCCGGTGTGTGTGTAAGGCAGCGGATCCATCCCTGCATTGTGGATTCCAATATACACAAAGGCCATTGGGCAGAACTGAGCCTTAGGCCTCATGCACACGACCGTTGTCGGGTTCCGTGTCCGTTGTTCCGTTTTCCGTGATTTTCTGCGGACCCATTGACTTTCAATGGGTCCGTTGAAAACTCTGAAAATGCACCGTTTGTCATCCGCGTCCGTGATCCGTGTTTCCAATCCGTGAAAAAAATAGGACCTGTCCTATTTTATTCACAGACAACGGTTCGCGGACCCATTCAAGTCAACAGGTCCGTGAAAAAACACGGAGGCACACAAGATTGTCATCCGCGTCCGTGATCCGTGTCCGTTTTTTTCCTATCATTTTCAAGGCAAACTTGACTTAGATTTTTTTTTTTCACTTTTCATGTCTGGTGATTCCTCCAAAAATCAAGGAAGACACACAGTTCTATTGGTTCAAGTAAAAGTGATTCCACAATATAATGTGTATTTATTACAGCATTCAAAAATATATCAAATTTCCTTATTTATGAAAAATAAGAATACAATATATACAGAATGAAAGAAAAAAAAAAGCAAAAGCATCAAACCACAAAACATGAGAAATCAAGCAGTAGTTGAGCACTTGAAGGGACAACAAGTGCTAAGCATCTCTGGGAACTCCTTCAAGACTGTTGGAAGACCATTTCAGGGGACTACCTCTTGAAGCTCATCGAGAGAATGCCAAGAGTGTGCAAAGCAGTAATCAAAGCAAAAGGTGGCTACTTTGAAGAACCTAGAATATGACATATTTTCAGTTGTTTCACACTTGTTTGTTATGTATATAATTCCACATGTGTTAATTCATAGTTTTGATGCCTTCATAGTCATGAAAATAAAGAAAACTCTTTGAATGAGAAGGTGTGTCCAAACTTTTGGTCTGTACTGTATATAGATTTTATTCCATTTTTTACACTCTGCGTTATTGCCTTTGCATCCTCTCAGTATGGTGCAGGTTTCCCATCATGTCTGCCTCCCTCCTTCCTACATTAGCTCCACGTTGTCTCCTCTCAGCCCCAGAGGCCGGTGATTGTACGGCCGACTATATCCTTCATCCATAGCTGTACGGATTAATCTGGTGGTCACTCAGGCAGGAAGACAGGTGGTTGCTAGGCAACCTGAACTCAACTTAAACTTTGCACCATTCACCCGCAGCCTAAGGGCTCATGCACGCGGCCATGCCCATATTGCGGCTAGCAAACAGCGGGTCCGCAATATACAGGCACCGGCCGTGTCTACACCACATTAAGGATTGTGTCTGCAATCCGGAAGGAGCGGTGGCACTGGACCCTATGGAAGCACTACGGAGCGTTTCCCTGGGGGGTTTTTTCTCCGTACCGCAAAAAATAGATCCTGACGGAACCAAACAAATGCTGCCTGTGCACTGGGGGACCGCAAATTGTGGTCCCCAATTCACGGAACGGCGGCACACGTTTGTGGGCATAAGCCCTAAATAACACGTTACCTTTTATGCTACAGGTCAGTCCGATGGATTTTTTTAAGGTTTTACTACTTTTGAGCAATAAAAGCTAATTTCATGGAAACAAATCTGTCTTATGTCGGGCCGTTCCCATAACTCTTATTTTCTTCGGACATTTTGGGGTACATATACCGTGCATTATTGATTACTGCTATATATTTTTTTTGGGGGGGGGGGAATAGCAATTTTATCTTTGTTGTTTGCAGTTTCTTGCAATATCATATTTGTTTAGGGGGTTTTTTACTTAATTTTTTGTAAAATTTTACTTATTTTTTTTACTCCTAAAGCATTATTACGCGTCATTCAAACTGACAGACAGTCCATTAGGCCAGGCCTCTGGCAAAGCCTAACAGGCCCCGGGTGGGCCTTTGCAGGGACCCCTGTTTGCCATGGCAAATATCGATAAGCCACAATCAACTCCTGAGCCCATGCCATACACATGACGTAACCGTATGTCGGATTGCGCTACATCACATGCAATCCCAATGGACAGGTCTATCCTTTGGCAGGAAGGGGTTAAAGGGGTTGTCCATTTTAGAAAACCAGTTTTCATGCACCGTGTTGGGGAATGATGAGGATCCTCATCGATTGGTCAGAGAGCAGTTATTAAGAACATCTCCTCCTGGAGGACCTATTCTGTCCTGAATGTATGGACACCGTGTAATACTTAATTCCTCCTGTGGTGGTGCTGCAGGGAAATGGAGCACTTACTGCTCCAGACGATTGCTGGAGGTGACCATCTTATTGTCAACAAACCCTTCTAACAAAGAGGACAATACTTCAAGCTTCTGGGCTCCAATAAAAAAAAAAACGTGGAAAAGAGCACCTCAATTATCATCATCTTTACACATTTACAGTATTGGTCTCCTCAAATGGGGCAGAAGGATTTCGTTCCCCGTCAGTCTCCAGTGCCCGGGTGTGACTGTTGTCTTCGCACCCTCAGTAGGCCATGGTTCACAAGGCGTGCTCCCACAGTCTTACTCGATAAATGCTCAAAACACATAAATTACCAAACGTATCAGAGATCACATATGGTTAATGGGTCCCTTGGCCCCTGGAGCAGCTTTAGTGATGTCAGTTACCATTGAGATCTTCTATACTTCATGGTGATAAGGAGTTTTGTTAGACCCTTCACCCACAATTTCTCAAGAACTTTCCTCTACACATCAGTCATAAAAATAAAATGGAAAATGCAAGAATGAATTCTACAATGGCAGCGGGTTCCTCCTTTTATGGCAAAGCTTCAAGTTTTGCTTTACTTGTGGAAACACCTGAGCTAAAGACGGGGATGTTAATTATTAATAGGTGGCAAGCAGAGCATTGGAGTCTTGGCCGGTCCCAGCATCACACGCACATCTTCAAGCTGCAAAGTGTGGAAAAATTCACAGGCCTAAAAGGAAAAACAAACACATAAATGACAGGAACTGAGATGAAAAGAAGGCAGAGATGGCGATCTTTATAACGGACCACCAAGACTTTTATTACATATTGCAAATGTCCTAATCAAGCTGAATGTAAGAGACAGAGGTGAGGAAGAATACAGAGGTCAGTGTCTCGGACAACTACCAGCAAACTCTTAGGCTGGTTTCACACGGGCGTTGCGGGAAAGGTGCGGGTGCGTTGCGGGAACATGCGCGATTTTTCCGCGCGAGTGCAAAACATTGTAATGCGTTTTGCACTCACGTGAGAAAAATCGCGCATGTTTGGTACCCAAACCCGAACTTCTTCACAGAAGTTCGGGCTTGGGTTCGGTGTTGTGTAGATTGTATTATTTTCTCTTATAACATGGTTATAAGGGAAAATAATAGCATTCCGAATACAGAATACATAGTACAATAGCGCTGGAGGGGTTAAAAAAAAATAATAATAATTTAACTCACCTTAATCCACTTGTTCGCGCAGCCGTCATCTCCTTCTGTCTCCTTCTTTGCTGATTGCAGGAAAAGGACCTGTGGTGACATCACTCCATCACCATGGTAAAAGATCATGTGACGGACCATGTGATGACTGGAGTGACATCACCACAGGTCCTTTTCCTGCACACAGCAAAAAAGAAGACAGAAGAGAAGCCGGCTGCGCGAGCAAGTGGATTAAGGGGAGTTAAATTATTATTATTATTATTTTTTTAACCCCTCCAGCCCTATTGTACTATGCATTCTGTATTAAGAATGCTATTATTTTCCCTTATAACCATGTTATAAGGGAAAATAATAATGATCGGGTCCCCATCCTGATCGTCTCCTAGCAACCGTGCGTGAAAATCACACCGCATCCGCACTTGCTTACGAATGCTTGCGATATTCACGCAGCCCCATTCACTTCTATGGGGCCTGCATTGCGTGAAAAACGCACAAAGAGGAGCATGCTGCGATTTTCACGCAACGCACAAGTGATGCTTGAAAATCACCGCTCGTGTGCACAGCCCCATAGAAATGAATGGGTCGGGATTCAGTGCGGGTGCAATGTGTTCAACTCTCGCATTACACCCGCACGGAAAACTCGCCCGTGTGAAAGGGGCCTTAATCTTCACCACTCTGGTTCGTAGATCTGAGGCTACTCCTAGGATTTCACCGCAGCCGGCTGCTGGGATTTGGCTGCTAGAGACCCTGTTTACACCTGCAGAGTTGGGTGGCATAAAACAGGTGCAAGCTCGCAGGTAGCAGAGCTATCACATACCATGAAGTATAGGAGAGAAATAGCCAGGAGAATCAGTAGACAAGGGGTTAATGAATAAATAAGCTGAAGAGTCAAACAGGAGAGCCACTGGAAGCCAAATCAGTAGACAATGGGTTAATGCAGAAACAGACTGAGAAGTCAAAGCAAGGAAAGTCAGGGGAAAACAAATCAGGAGACAAAGAGTTAATACAGAAACAAGCTGATCAGTAAACACCAGGAGAGTGAGTGGACAAGGGGTTAATGTAGTAAAAAAAGATGAAGAGTCAACCAGGAAAGTCACTGGAAGTCAAATCAGTAGACAATGGGTTAATGCAGAAACAGGCCGAGAAGTCAGAGCAAGGAAAGTCAAGGAAACTAAATTGGGAGAGAAGGAGTTAATGCAGAAACAGACTGAGAAGTCAAAGCCAGGATTCAGCGGAAGCCAAATCAGTAGACGATGGGTTAATGCAGAAACAGAACGAGAAGTCAGAGCAAGGAAAGTCAGGGGAAACCAGATCAGAAGAGAAGGGGTTAATGCAGAAACCAGTCCGTACAGGAGAACATCTATCTGGGATGCAATGCTGGCTGAATACAGAGCACCGACTGGAGGAATCGATGAATCACAGGCACTGACAAGCAGACGATGCCAGACTTCATCTTCTGGGGATGGGACGCCAAGCCAGGAATCTGATCGGCGTCCAGGCTGACCAGAACCAGTGGACACAAGTGTAGACCATCAAGAACAGTTCTAGTCAGAGGCTGGAAAAGAGGTCACCTATGACCCAAGAGCTAAAAGTTACTCCTCCGGGATTAGTGTTAATCAGGTTTAGTCTCTAGATTATTAAATTACCTTCTTCAAAAACATTTCCATTGCATCATCTTTAGGAGCGCTGCTCTGAATCTTCACCTTTATCGAAACATGACCTGTTGAGACATTATAGATCAATTTATTATAAGTTACAGGATTTACGTCAATTCTCCACAATAATGTTTGTATAGGACGCCGGTGGTGGCCATTATCTTCTGTAAGGCTGGGTTCACACTTGAGCGTATTTGATATGCGCGTTTAAGTCGTGCGTTTTTGTCCATAGTCAACGCGCGTATTACGCGCGTTTGTGTGATTGACAGCAGTGTCCTATGGCCGCAAACGCGCGACAAAGCGCCCCAAAGAAGCTCAAGAACTTTTTTGAGCGTAGGGAGTTTTTCAGCGCGTTCAAACGCGCTGTAAAACGCTCAAGTGAGAACCCAGCCTAAAACCAAACAGATACCTCGTAGAGGGGAAGACAAAGAAGGCTCAAAGCGGCGAGGGATGAAGATCTTCTGAGAGTTTTCAGAAAAATACTTTTATTAGGTGCACGGTCGGATTTAGTACCAACCCCTTCATCAGGTAAGTAGCGCCATGATATAACAGTAAACACACAGTGACATTTGTGTATGTAGGGAGTGAACAATACCAGAAGAGGATTGAAAACAGAATAAATGGAATCATGGGAATTCTAATGAATAGTTAATACTGAAAGCTTATAATAAAAGGACCCTGATGTAAAAATATATAAGTATCCAGTCTAAGATGATAATTAGAAACAAATAGGTTAGTAACCATAAAATAACAATAAATAATAATAATAGTGACAACAATAATAAGAACAATAACAATGTCATAAATAAATGGTTAATATTAATGGCAAAAAAGACAAGTGTAATTACCCATTACGGTCACTAGAGGGGGACAGAAGTCCTACCTATAAGAAGGTAAAATGATAAATGTATAGAAATAAATATAAAAATATAGATAGATACAAATGGTAATAAGTGTACAGGTAAACACACAAATATGTAATGCAGGAATCTATTGGATATAAATGACGGTATTTGTACTCCGGGGTTTGTTACACTATGGTTTCTGCAATGGTCTGTAGTGTAAAGATCCACAAGACCTGGTTTTCGTTCAGGCCTCAGACGTGCGGTAGGTCCCGTCTGGTATGTCACCATTAGAGACCCCGTCATGGCGGTCAGAACAGCGTTTCCGCAGGCCGCGCTTCAGAAAGGGTTTACGGATATCACGGCGATGCTGATTCAGTCTGACACGGAGCTTGTGAGTAGTGCGGACGACATGTTGCACGCCACGTGTCCAATCGGTCAGATAAATAATGTAACTAGACGGGCACCTGAGGTGATGCTTCAGAAGAGATCTCGTCTGGTGGACCACGTCCTGACATCGGCAGCTCCCCGGTTGTAATCGGACGCTCCCTTCTTTCTTGTGCTGTATTAATCTGCTCGGGGGAGCGTTATGTGGTCTGAAAAACGCAGATACCGGCCGCGTGCGTTGCGCATTTTATGGAAAGCACAGGTCCAGCGCTATATAGAAAATGCCTATTCTTGTCCACAATTGCGGGTAAGAATGGGACATGTACAAACGGAGAATACAAATGTGATCGCACTCTATATCCAGCATTCTGCTGAATGGGACACGCTCTATCTTTTTTGTGGGGCTGCAGAATGGAAGTACGGATGGAGACCGCACACGGAGTGCTGTCCGCATCTTTTGCGGCCCCGTTGAAATGAATGGGTCAGCACCCCTTCCGCAAAATTGCGGAACGGATGCAGACCCATTCATATCATTGTGTGAATGTACCCTAAGACCTATAATATCAGTAAACCCACGGCCTGCGGAAACACTGTTCTGACCGCCATGACGGGGGCTCTAATGGGGACATACCAGACAAGACCCACCGCACGTCTGAGGCTCGAAGGAAAACCAGGACTTTTGGATCTTTACACTACAGACCATTACAGAAACCATAGTGTAACAAACCCCGAAGTACAAATACCGTCATTTATATCCAATAGATTCCTGCATTACATATTTGTGTGTTTACCTGTAGACTTATCACCATTTGTATCTATCTATATTTATTTCTATACATTTATCATTTTACCTTCTATGGGGATTCGCTCTGGTAGACCGGCTGCGGACGCAGTACAGAGGCAATGACAAAGTCTTTAACTTAAACAGTTCAGTGTTTGATTCACACATAAGTAAAGTGACGACAAAAAAAAACAGTTTCAAGGAAAAACAGTCACCTTGCGTCTGGTGTTTGTTCACACCAGGCTGCAGCACATAAGTCCTTGGGTGAAGCAGAAATCCATGTGCTTTTCCCCCAAACAATGTAGCAGGCCTTAGTCCCGGCCCAAACTCTCAGGCTTCAACACCCAGACTGATCAGAGGGAGGATAATCCGCGCAGCTGAGACTGGGTTTTTATCCCAAACCAAAACCCGGCCTGGAACGTGGGGAACAGCCACCCACCCTGCACTTTGGCTGCTCCCAGTAAGAGCCGGCCCGGATTGGCTTTCACAGCCACACTAAATAACCAATAGTGTCAGCCAGCACTAGCTGCCGCTGACACTTAAAATTACCGTCTCTTACCTCACCGAGGCCAGGAACCTCGGTGACACATATCTTCCGTCAAAGACGGCCCCATGCGCTTTCCTACACTTCTTATAGGTAGGACGTCTGTCCCCCTCTAGTGACCATATTTGGTAATTACACCTATCTTTTTTGCCGTTAATATTACTAATTATTAATATTAACCATGTATTTATTTATTTTAACCAGAATCATGTCATTGTTATTATTGTTGTCATCATTGTTATTATTATTATTAACAATACCACTACTACTATTTTTATTGTTATTTTATGGATACTTAGGCTACTTTCACACTTGCGTTTACATTTTCCGGTATTGAGATCCGTCATAGAATCTCAATACCGGAGGAAAACGCTTCCGTTTTGTCCCCATTCATTGTCCATGGTGACAAAATGTAACTGAACAGAACGGAGCGCTCCAAAATGCATTCCGTTCCATTCTCATACCGGAAAGCAAACCGCAGCAAGCTGGGGTTTTCTTTCCGTCATGGGATGCGGAGCAAAACGGATCAGAGGATGGATTCCGTTTTCTCAGACACAATAGAAAACGGATCCGTCTCCCATTGACTTTCGATGGAGTTCATGACGGATCCGTCTTGGCGATGTTACAGATAATACAACCGGATCCGTTCATAACAGACGCAGACGGTTGTATTATCAGTAACGGAAGCGTTTTTGCTGAGCCCTGTCGGATCCAGCAAAAACGCCAGTCTGAAAGTAGCCTTAGACTAGATACTTATATATTTTTACATCAGGGTCCTTTTATTATAAGCATTCAGTATTAACTATTTATTTGAACTCCCATAATTCCATTTGATCTGTTTCCAATCCTCTGCCCACTTGTCACTCTCGTACTGTCCACCCCTCACCCCCGTTTGGAGTGAATATAGATTTTAAAAATGTCACTTTGTGTTAACTGTGATAACATGGCGCTACTTACCTGATTAAGAGGTTGGTGCATTCCCAAAACGTGTTGTCCGTGCACCTAATAAAGGTATTTTTCTGAAAAATCTCAGGAGATCTTTATCCCTGAGCCGGAGTCTTCTTCACTACATTGTATCTGTGTCCAGCGCTGGTGTACATTACTCCTGGAGAGGCCGCAGGGATCTGGTACACGCTCTTCAAGCCATTGTGCGCTCAGCACAACCACATCTGGTGAGCACCTCCTTGTCTTTTGGGGCGCACCACTTGCTGCTTTTCTTGTAAAACCAAACAGGACAAAATAACTTTCATTTCTACTTCTAATTCCAATCCTCTGATTTAAAGGGGTTGTCTGGTTAAAAAAAATAATCTTAAAGGGACTTCTGGAGGGTGGGATACCTTGCCCAGGAACCTACAAACATTGGCTCCATCCTTGGAGGACTCGGCACATCCAAGCATTACATGGGCATCCAACAGATTTTGATAGTAACTGTGCAATACTTAATTTCACCTGTGGAGGCACTATAGGGGAATTTAACAGTTTCTACCAGGTTCCTACACAGATTGCAGCTGATTGCTGGGGGTCTTAACACCAGAACATCATGTGATCAGTGTACAGTCAGGGTCTCTTTTAAGAAAAAAGGATACAAACTGGAGAATTCCCTTAATTAATAAAATTGTGTAATTACTCCTCCAGCCCCTTCTGGTCAGCTACAACCAGAATACCCAGTATAAATACATAACACCAGTCCTTAACCTCTTGGGGACACAGGGCGTACAGGTACGCCCTGATGTCCCGATACTTAAGGACACAGGGCGTACCTGTACGCCCTGTGTATTTCCGATCAACTCTTGCGGTAGGCGGTGATCGGAACTGGGTGCCTGCTGAAATCAATCAGCAGGCACCCTGGGACAATGCCGAGGGGGGTCCTGTGTGTCCCCCCCCTTCCCCCATATCGGCGATCGCTGCAAACCGCAGGTCAATTCAGACCTGCGGTTTGCAGCGCTTTCGGAAGTTTCTGATCATAAACTTCAAAATGACCTAACTTTTCATTTTTAAAACCCCCCCCCCCCCCCCCCCCCCGCAGCCCTCATTGATATCTGCCGGCGGGCGCACGATCATCCTCCCGCCCCCTCTCTCAGGATGGCCGAGCGGTTAGCAGAGTGTAAGCACATTGCTGACACTCTGCTTGAAACAGCTGACATCCGTGCTCACAGATGTCAGCCTTTTAACCCCTCCATGCCGCGGTCCGTAGGGACCGCTGTATGGAAGGGGTTAACAGGGAGGGAGCTCCCTCTCCCATTGTGGGCTGCTGTGCCGTTTCAGCCCCCGATTCTTGATGGGATCACAGAGGGAGGGGGCCGCCCTCCCCATCACCCACTGCTCTGTTGTGGCAGCGGGTGATGGCTTCTGGCTTGCCATGGTAAGGCTAAGTCTGCTAAAGGCAGAAGTCTGATCAGACTAAAACCCCTTTCACACGGGTGAGTTTTCCACGCGGGTGCAAAGCGTGAAGTAAACGCATTGCACCCGCACTGAATCCGGACCCATTCATTTCTATGGGGCTGTGCACATAAGCGGTGATTTTCACGCATCACTTGTGCGTTGCGTGAAAATCGCAGCAAGCTCTATTTTGTGCATTTTTCACGTAACACAGGCCCTATAGAAATGAATGGGGTTGCGTGAAAATCGCAAGCATCTGCAAGCAAGTGCGGATGTGGTGCGATTTTCACGCACGGTTGCTAGGTGACGATCGGGATGGAGACCCGATCATTATTATTTTCCCTTATAACATGGTTATAAGGGAAAATAATAGCAATCTTAATACAGAATGCATGGTACAATAGGGCTGGAGGGGTTAAAAAAATTAAATAAAATTTAACTCACTTTAATCCACTTGATCTCGCAGCCCGGCTTCTCTTTTGTCTTCTTTCTTCAGGACCTGGGTAAAGGACCTGTGATGATGTCACTGCGCTCATAACATGGTCCGTCACATGATCCATCACCATGGTAGAAAATCATGTGATGGACCATGTGATGAGCGTAGTGACGTTTGGGTACCAAACATGCCGATTTTTCTCACGCGCGTGCAAAACGCATTACAATGTTTTGCACTCGTGCGGGAAAAATCGCGCATTTTCCCGCAACGCACCCGCATCTTGTCCGGGCAAAAAATATGACGCCCGTTGGAGAGAGACCTACGTGTAAAATGGAAATACAGTACAGTACACTATATAGTGTACTGTACTGTATTACACAGACATCAGACCCACGGGATCTTCAAGAACCAAGTGGGACTGGGTCAAAAAAAAAAAAAGTGAAAAAAAAAGTTTAAATAAAAAAACACATTTATCACTGATTAAAAATAAAAAATATTAAATGCACTACACATATTAGCTATCGCCGCATCCGTAATAACCTGCTCTTTAAAAATATCACATGACCTAACCCCTCAGGTGAATACCGTAAAAAATATATATATAAAAAGGTGTAAAAAAAGCTATTTTTTGTCGCCTTACATCACAAAAAGTGTAATAGCAAGCGATCAAAAAGTCATACGCACCCCAAAATAGTGCCAATCAAACAATCATGTTATCCTGAAAAAAATGAGCCCCTACACAAGACAGTCACCCAAAAAATAAATAAAAGTATGGCTTTCAGAATGTGGAGACACTAAAGAATCATTTTAAAAAAAATGCTTTGTTATGTAAAACTGAAACAAACAACCAAAATAAGTAGTCATATTTGGTATTGTCGCGTCCGTGACAACCTGGTCTACAGAAAAACCACATGATCTAACCTGTCAGATGAATGTTGTAAATAACAAAAAATAAAAACGGTGCCAAAACAGCTATTTCTTGTTACCTTGCCTCACAAAAATGTTAATATAGAGCAACCAAAAATCATATGTACCCTAAAATAGTACCAACAAAACTGCCACCTTATCCCGTAGTTTCCAAAATGGGGTCACTTTTATGGAGTTTCTACTCTTGTATCTATATTTTCCATTAATTCTTGTGGAACACCTAAAGGGTTAACGACGTTTGTAAAATCAGTTTTAAATACCTTGAGGGGTGTAGTTTCTTAGATGGGGTCACTTTTATGGAGTTTCTACTCTAGGGTTGCATCAGGGGGGCTTCAAATGGGACATGGTGTCAAAAAAAACAGTCCAGCAAAATCTGCCTTCCAAAAACCGTATGGCATTCCTTTCCTTTTGCGCCCTGCCGTGTGCCCGTACAGCTGTTTACGACCACATATAGGGTGTTTCTGTAAACTACAGAATCAGGGCCATAAATATTGAGTTTTGTTTGGCTGTAAACCCTTGCTTTGTAACTGGAAAAATGGATTCAAATGGAAAATCTGCCAAAAAAGTGAAATTTAGAAATTTTATCTCTACTTTCCATTAATTCTTGCGGAACACCTAAAGGGGTTAACAAAGTTTGTAAAATCAGTTTTGAATACCTTGAGGGGTGTAGTTTGTAAAATTGGGTCATTTTTGGGTGGTTTCTATTATGTAAGCCTCACAAAGTGACTTCAGACCTGAACTGGTCCTGAAAAAGTGGGGTTTAGAAATTTTCAGAAAAATTTCAAGATTTGCTTCTGATGATGATGATGTATAGTCTTGTGTACACGCAGTCTTACCCTTCGGGCCTCGATGCGCTTAGCAGACTAATTCAACAGGGAGGAAA
Organism: Bufo bufo; assembly: GCF_905171765.1. Classification (NCBI taxonomy): domain Eukaryota; kingdom Metazoa; phylum Chordata; class Amphibia; order Anura; family Bufonidae; genus Bufo; species Bufo bufo. The sequence goes on along the minus strand of NC_053393.1, from coordinate 18,747,339 downwards.
AAAAGAAAGCATGACACTTTGCCATGGGCCACAAAGGCCTAGAGAATAAGGCACCTATTCCAGAGACCAATTTCCTAGCACTTATCAAATGGAGAGTCAAGAAAAAGGGGAGGAAGGGAGGGGGATCTCAAGGTTCAAAGGGTTCGGACGAGATATAGAGAATGTGAAGAAAACAATTTAATAAACGTGGCAAAAAAGTATCTTCAAAATAAAAGAACATTACCAACCGTGAATTTATAGACTAAGATTTAAGAAAACCCCCAAAATTATATAAACCAAATAAGTGTTATATAGGAAGATCAAACGCCTGTTTAAAAAGTAAGGTTTTCAGTGCACGTCTGAATGAGAGAAGACTGGGAATCATTTTCAGGGCCAGGAGGTAGGTGGTTCCAAAATCTGGCCCCTTGAGCCGAAAAGGATCTACCTCCACGTCTGATCTTGTTAACTTGCGGGATGTTAAAATTCGCAGAGTTACTAGACCTCAATGTCCTCAACGGGGCATACCTGGTGAATTTACGTCACAGGTACAAGGGCCCCACACCATGGAATACCCTATGCATGAAGCATCCAATCTTGAACATCACCCGTTGTTGGACTGGGAGCCAGTGCAAGGCATTGAGAGAGGGAGTGATATGCTCTCGGCGGGCAACACCCATTAGGAGCCTTGCCGCGGCATTCTGCACAAGTTGAAGTCTATGCAAGTTCTTCTTAGGGAGTCCCATGTACAAGGCATTACAATAGTCCAACCGACTGCTGATCGCTGCTCCGACCAAGGCATTCCTGAGCGGAGATTCGATGTATTTTAAAATCCTCCCCAGAAGTTTCAGCTGGTAGTGGCAGGTACTAACCACCTGATTTATCTGAGGGGCCAGGGTTAATCTGGAGTCCAAGACCACTCCCAAGTCCCTGACCTGGGTGGCTGTCTCAGGGACAGGTCCAAAAGACAATGGCCATTGGGGTGCTGAGGGTGTAATTTTCTGGTCACTGAATGTAATACATTCAGTTTTGGTGCCATTAAGCTTTAGATAATTGGCACTCATCCAGTGATCGATCTCCAAGAGACATCCGGCCAGATCGACTTGATCAACTGTTCCTTTGGCAAGCCTAAAGTACAGTTGTGTATCATCCGCATAAACATGAAACTGAAGATTGTGGCTCCTGATGATGTTGGCCAATGGTCTCAGATAGATGTTGAACAAGACTGGGGATAGTGCCGAGCCTTGTGGTACTCCACAGGACAGTGGGAGATCGGCTGAGTGAAATACCCCCAGCTTCACTCGTTGTACCCTGTCCTAGAGAAATGAGACCATCCATGCCAAGGTCTTTCTATCTAATCCGGCTACCACTTTCAACCGGTTCAATAACACTTGATGGTCAATAGTGTCAAAAGCGGATGATAGGTCCAGAAGTACTAGGACCATGGAGTCGTTCTAGTCTAATGCCATCAGTAGATCATTCTGGACATTGACCAGAGCAGTCTCAGTACACCTTCCGGGTCGGAATCCCAACTGGAAGTCGTCAAGAATGTGATTGGCCTTCAGATATCCCTGCAGTTGTGCAACAACCTCCTTCTCGCCTATCTTTGCAACGAATGGCAGTCCCGAAATCGGTCTAAGGTTACTCCGATCGCTCACCGGTTTCTTAGGCAGAGGTGTTACCACTGCCTGCTTCAGAATAGCCGCTGGAAAAGTAACTATTTATAATGTCTCGAATGTATGGTGCCATTGCAACCGCGGCGGACTTCACCACGGCCGCCGGGCATGGGTCTAGAGGCGAGGAGGAGGATCTAAGAGCTCCAATGATTTCAATCGTTCTCTCCTCAGAGATGGGCTGAAATTCTGTGAGGGAATAGGGTAAGGTTTAAAATGAAGAAGAAAGTGTCTCGTCCGTCCTATGAACCGTTGGGATATTGTCCCTAAGTTTCTGAATTTTTTCAGCAAATATTCGGCCATTTGCTGGCACAGTGCTTAAGAGTGCTCCGTCGTTGCAATCTTACATCTAGGATTGGCTAGTTCTTTAGCCACTTTGAAAAGTTCTCTGGAGTTGTTAGCCGCATTGCCTATTTTATTTAAGTAGTATGTTCTTTTGGTATTTTTAATATTATCTCTGTACTTTCTCATACTTATTTTGTATTTAATTTTGGTGTCTTCTATGGGATTTTTTTCTCCAGGCCCTTTCAAGGGCTCTGGTAGTCTGTTTATCCTCTCTTAATTCAGCAGTGAACCAAGGCGGGTTTTTATTAGGGGGACGAGGTTGCTGTTTATGTTTCATAGGTGCTAAGGTGTTTAGTGTAGCCTATATACAATCATTAAAAGCTGTTCGCTTTGCTTCCGTGGATTCTATGGAGCGGAATAAATCTATATTCAGATTCTCCTTAAAGCTGTTGCCAAATTCCTCCAAATTAAGAATTTTCTAATTTCTTTGTTGGGTGAGAGTCTTATCTCTCACTGGAAAATGGGGAGCTTTTTTTAAAGGGGGGATAGTTTGATTAAAAAGTATATTTTTATGATCAGTCCACACCAGAGAATGTATGGATTGGACCTGTATCTCCACCCCGGATGTCAGAATCCAGTCCAGGATGTGGCCGCCCCTGTGAGTCAGGGAGGTCACCTCCTGCATGAAGCCAATGGTCTCAAGAGATGTTAATAATTGCTGGGTTTGGATGTTGGACACATCATCGGCCCAACAATTTATGTCGCCAACAATGATGTTCTTTTGACTATCTAGGAAGGCCGATGTGGCCATTTCCAGCAGTTCATCATCAAATCCTGTTTTAAAATCTGGGGGGTGGTAGACAATATAGATAGAGAAAGCCTCTTCTGGACTCTTCTGGCATTTGATAGCTAGGTGTTCAAAGGTTTTAAAAATTGGGCCATTCTTAAGGGCTGTCATCATTAGATGCTCACGAAAGACCATTGCAACACCTCCACCTCTAGTGGCCCTGTCTATATGGAGAATTTTGTACAAGGGGGGGACCAATTCATCCAACATAGGATCCACCCCCTCCGAGAACCACATTTCATTGAATGCTGGTTCTGAGTTGGAATCGGCCCCGAAGGTGTAATCGTTTTCGGGAAGCTTTTCCTTCTAAACTTCTAAGCCTTCTAACGTCCCCAAAAAATAAAATGGCATTCACCAAATGATCCAAACATGAAGTAGACATATAGGGAATGTAAATTACTAACTATTTTTGGAGGTATTACTATGTATTATAGAAGTAGAGAAATTGAAATTTGGAAATTAGCTAATTTTTCAAAATTTTGGGTAAATTTTGAATTTTTTTTATAAATAATTTTATTTTTATTTTACCAGTGTCATGAAGTACAATATGTGACGAAAAAACAATCTCAGAATGGCCTGGATAAGTCAAAGCGTTTTAAAGTTATTCACACATAAAGTGACACTGGTCAGATTTGCAAAAAATGGTCTGGTCCTGAAGGTGAAATATGGCAGGGTCCTTAAGCGGTTAAAGGGGCTGTCAAAACAATTCTTTTCTTTTTTTTCTCTTTAACTCCTTAGTAACCAGCCCGTTTTGGACCTTAACGACCAAGCAATTTTTTTGTTTTCATTTTTTTTTTCTTACATTTCAAGAGTTAGAACTTTTTTATTTTTGTATGAGGGCTTGTTTTTTGCAGGACAAGTTGTAGTTTTTAATGGCTCCATTTTGGGGTACACATAACTTACTGAATAGCGTTTATTAACTTTACGGGATGGATGGAAAAACAGCAATACTGCCACTGAGTTATTAAGTTATACATTTAGCGGGATTCATTTATCGGCATAAATAACACAAAAACGTTATTCTCTGGGTCAGTGTAATTACAGCGATAACAAATACATAGATTTCTATTACGTTTTACTTCTTTTGCACAATAAATACTCTTTAAAAAAAAAGAAAATGTTTTTGCATCTCTGCATCCCAAGACGCAGAACTTTTTTTTAATTTTCCATTCTACAGAGCATTTTTGCAGGATGAATTTTAGTTTTCATTGTCATCATTGATATCATGCTTTTTATTCCTTTTTTTTTGGTGGTGAAAAAGCAAAAAACAGCAATTCTGGCATGGTTCTATTTGCTTTTCTTTTTTTTTTTTGTACAGCATTCACCATACAGGATAAATTACATGATAATTGCATAGTGCAGGTTGTTACAGATGCGGCGATACCAAATATGGAGGGGATTTTATTTCTGCACTTTCTTTTTCCATTGAAAAGCTTTTTTCCAATGGAAAAGGGTGTATTCTTTATTGTTTACTTGGATTCTTTTGTCCCATAAGGGGGCTTTAACAGGCAATCTTTTGATCACTTCTATAATACCCTGTACTGACTATACAGGGCAGTATTATACTGACAGTGCTATACTGACAGTCACCAGCAGGCTGCGCCAAAGATGGGGATACATTGCAGGCAGGTCTGGGGCTTTCATTAGGCCCCAGGCTCCCATGCTAAGACATTGGCGCCCCACCATCTCCTTTGCAGGATGACGATCAAAGACAAGTGGGGCTCCCTCCCTTTAAACCACTTAGATGCTGCGCTCGCTATTGACTGCAGCATCTAAGGGTTTAAACATTCCAGAGAGGCACTTCTGCCTGTGAGAGCCCAGTCCCTCTCTCTGCTGCAGACTGTATGGAAGCAGCATTCCAGCCTAAGGCCCCTTAGTGACCACCGTAAAAGGTACATTGGTGGTCACAGGGGGACAAAGAAGGCTCAGAATGATGTCAGATGATAAAATAATCCATACTCTGGTCACTGATCCCTGCTGCTCACAGTCCGATGGTGTCTGGGTCTCTACCGCTCTCTCCCTCCTGGTCCTTCTCAACACAAGAAATACGACCGCTCAGCAAATAAAAGCCGCAGCAGTGACCGGCCTCATGCAGTGATTTGCTGAGCAGTCACATTTTGCATCGAGCAGCCAGGAAGACGAGATCGTGGGGGACTGGGAACAATCAGATTTTGAGCAGTGGGGAAACAGTGAGGCGAAGATGACTTATTTTACTATTTTTGACTATTTTGAGCCTTTACTTAATACTGGCTTGACATCCCCTTTAAGGACTCTTGAATGAATAAGATATATTAATAATAATATAAAATAATAATAATAATAATAATAATAATAATAATAATAAATAGTACTTTCCAACCACAAATAATGAAATCCTACAATACCAAGTTTAAACACTAGATGGCACTCCAGCTCTATAACATTTCCATTCACCTCTGCAGCACCTGTAATACGTGATTTTGCACCCAAAAGTCCTGCCAAGAAATCCTCACAGTATCTGCTAAGTGTAAGTCCTAACATCAAAGGGATAGACCTTGTAGAAGGCCTGCAGTCCTATGTAACACCACAGATAACACAGAGATACCTCTCTGAGTACAGATAATGTAGTAGATGTCACCTGCAGTCCTATGTAACACCACAGATAACACAGAGATACCTCTCTGAGTACAGATAATGTAGTAGATGTCACCTGCAGTCCTATGTAACACCACAGATAACACAGAGATACCTCTCTGAGTACAGATAATGTAGTAGATGTTACCTGCAGTCCTATGTAACACCACAGATAACACAGAGATACCTCTCTGAGTACAGATAATGTAGTAGATGTCACTTGCAGTCCTATGTAACACTACAGATAACACAGTGATACCTCTCTGAGTACAGATAATGTAGTAGATGTCACTTGCAGTCCTATGTAACACTACAGATAACACAGTGATACCTCTCTGAGTACAGATAATGTAGTAGATGCCACCTGCAGTCCTATGTAACGCTACAGATAACACAGTGATAACTCTCTGAATACAGATAATGTGGTAGATATTACCTGCAGTCCTATGTAACACACAGATAACACAGTGATACCTCTCTGAGTACAGATGATGTAGTAGATGTCACCTGCAGTCCTATGTAACACCACAGATAACACAGTTATATCTCTATGAGTACAGATAATGTAGTAGATGTCACCTGCAGTCCTATGTAACACCACAGATAACACAGTGATAACTCTCTGAGTACAGATAATGTAGCAGATGTTACATAGGACTGCAGGTGACATTTGCTACATTATCTGTACTCAGATACTTATCACTGTGTTATCTGTGGTGTTACATAGGACTGCAGGTGACATCTACTGCATTATCTGTACTCAGAGAGTTATCACTGTGTTATCTGTGGTGTTACATAGGACTGCAGGTGACATCTACTACATTATCTGTACTCAGAGAGTTATCACTGTGTTATCTGTGGTGTTACATAGGACTGCAGGTGACATCTACTACATTATCTGTACTCAGAGAGTTATCACTGTGTCACCTGCAGTCCTATGTAACACCACAGATAACACAGTGATAACTCTCTGAGTACAGATAATGTAGTAGATGTCACCTGCAGTCCTATGTAACACCTCAGATAACACAGTGATACCTCTCTGAGTACAGATAATGTAGTAGATGTCACCTGCAGTCCTATGTAACACCACAGATAACACAGGGATAACTCTCTGAGTACAGATAATGTAGTAGATGTCACCTGCAGTCCTATGTAACACCACAGATAACACAGTGATAACTCTCTGAGTACAGATAATGTAGTAGGTGTCACCTGCAGTCCTATGTAACACCACAGATAACGTATGACATACATGTGATGGCTCCATATGCCCCCATGTCTTACCTGTGAAGTTAGTGACAGCTCTGGATTTCTTTATTGACCTGGGCACGATGTTGGCACTGCCGGTAGTTTGCGGTGTAGACTCCCTGCCCGCACTTCTTGTGGTTGTGTCACCGCACACGTCACTGTTATTAGTTGCACCGGTTGGCAGTGGTATTGTGGCGCCATTCAGGCTGGTGGCAGCAGTCGTCGTGCTGTCCATATTTACTGTGGCATCTTGTCCCGGAGTGGTGACAGCTGGCACCATGGTGGTGCTGGGCCAGGGAGACAGCTCTATAGAGACATTCCCTTCGGTCACTATATTGAACGCGGGGTTCAGAGGAGGCGACATAGGACGTACGAGGTCCCCAGTGATCGTTGTCAGCTCTATGGTGTCAGTCTGCGCCCACACCAGCAGAAAGCCTGTATCAAGAAAGAAAAGATACTGTGAGAGGTGTAGACCACAGGGCAGAGCCTCTACTGTGACAACCCCCCACCTACTGACTATGGTGAGCTCACCTACCTGTGCCCAAGACCAAGCCAGGAAACAGGACTGGATTACAAATGGGGCAAATAAGACAATTACCTCTGCCATCTGTGAGTTTCCACCACACCATGCCCATCACATTCAGGGGTGCCAGGGACAGGAGAGGGCGGGGGGTTCTACCGCCACCATCTGAGGAAGCAGAGACTGTGCTACTTGTCCGGACTGCAACACAATATTTCCTTTCTGCTGCATTAGGTCCTGTAGACACCATAGAGCTGTGTGTGCTTGTATTTCTATACTATATGGCACTATGTGTGCACTGTATGGCACTATGTGTGCACTGTATGGCACTATGTGTGCACTGTATGGCACTATGTGTGCACTGTATGGCACTATGTGTGCACTGTATGGCACTATGTGTGCACTGTATGGCACTATGTGTGCACTGTATGGCACTATGTGTGCACTGTATGGCACTATTATTCAGAGAATATACTCCGGCACTGCAAGCCAGTGTCATTTTAACATTGTATTGCCCTGTTATTTGGATGTTGTATTGCCCTGTTAATTCATACTGCATAGCACTGTTATTTTATACTGTATAGCACTTACTTTATACTATATTGCACTGCTATTTTATACTATATTGCACAGTTATTTTATACTATATGGCACTGCTATTTTATACTATATGGCACTGCTATTTTATACTATATGGCACTGCTATTTTATACTATATTGTACTGCTATTTTATACTATATTGCACTGTGATTTTATACTATATTGTACTGTTATTTTATACTATATTGTACTGTTATTTTATACTATATGGTACTGCTATTAATACTATATGGTACTGTTATTTTATACTATACACTGCGTGCAGAATTATTAGGCAAATGAGTATTTTGACCACATCATCCTCTTTATGCATGTTGTCTTACTCCAAGCTGTATAGGCTCGAAAGCCTACTACCAATTAAGCATATTAGGTGATGTGCATCTCTGTAATGAGAAGGGGTGTGGTCTAATGACATCAACACCCTATATTAGGTGTGCATAATTATTAGGCAACTTCCTTTCCTTTGGCAAAATGGGTCAAAAGAAGGACTTGACAGGCTCAGAAAAGTCAAAAATAGTGAGATATCTTGCAGAGGGATGCAGCACTCTTAAAATTGCAAAGCTTCTGAAGCGTGATCATCGAACAATCAAGCGTTTCATTCAAAATAGTCAACAGGGTCGCAAGAAGCGTGTGGAAAAACCAAGGCGCAAAATAACTGCCCATGAACTGAGAAAAGTCAAGCGTGCAGCTGCCAAGATGCCACTTGCCACCAGTTTGGCCATATTTCAGAGCTGCAACATCACTGGAGTGCCCAAAAGCACAAGGTGTGCAATACTCAGAGACATGGCCAAGGTAAGAAAGGCTGAAAGACGACCACCACTGAACAAGACACACAAGCTGAAACGTCAAGACTGGGCCAAGAAATATCTCAAGACTGATTTTTCTAAGGTTTTATGGACTGATGAAATGAGAGTGAGTCTTGATGGGCCAGATGGATGGGCCCGTGGCTGGATTGGTAAAGGGCAGAGAGCTCCAGTCCGACTCAGACGCCAGCAAGGTGGAGGTGGAGTACTGGTTTGGGCTGGTATCATCAAAGATGAGCTTGTGGGGCCTTTTCGGGTTGAGGATGGAGTCAAGCTCAACTCCCAGTCCTACTGCCAGTTTCTGGAAGACACCTTCTTCAAGCAGTGGTACAGGAAGAAGTCTGCATCCTTCAAGAAAAACATGATTTTCATGCAGGACAATGCTCCATCACACGCGTCCAAGTACTCCACAGCGTGGCTGGCAAGAAAGGGTATAAAAGAAGAAAATCTAATGACATGGCCTCCTTGTTCACCTGATCTGAACCCCATTGAGAACCTGTGGTCCATCATCAAATGTGAGATTTACAAGGAGGGAAAACAGTACACCTCTCTGAACAGTGTCTGGGAGGCTGTGGTTGCTGCTGCACGCAATGTTGATGGTGAACAGATCAAAACACTGACAGAATCCATGGATGGCAGGCTTTTGAGTGTCCTTGCAAAGAAAGGTGGCTATATTGGTCACTGATTTGTTTTTGTTTTGTTTTTGAATGTCAGAAATGTATATTTGTGAATGTTGAGATGTTATATTGGTTTCACTGGTAAAAATAAATAATTGAAATGGGTATATATTTGTTTTTTGTTAAGTTGCCTAATAATTATGCACAGTAATAGTCACCTGCACACACAGATATCCCCCTAAAATAGCTAAAACTAAAAACAAACTAAAGACTACTTCCAAAAATATTCAGCTTTGATATTAATGAGTTTTTTGGGTTCATTGAGAACATGGTTGTTGTTCAATAATAAAATTAATCCTCAAAAATACAACTTGCCTAATAATTCTGCACTCCCTGTATTGCACTGTTATTTTATACTATATTGCACAGTTATTTTATACTATATTGCACTGCTATTTTATACTATATTGCACTGCTATTTTATACTGTATGGCACTGCTATTTTATACTATATTGCACAGTTATTTTATACTATATGGCACTGCTATTTTATACTATATTGCACTGCTATTTTATACTGTGTACTGTATAACACAAATGCTTGTATACCGCATGGCACTTTGACGCTGCATATCATATGGAACCATTATTGTGGCACTGCATGGCACCTTTACTTATAAATTCTACTGCACATTGGTCCTGTGGTTTGGGTACTGTATTTCACTATTACTTTGGTACTGTGTAGAACAGACTCAGATGTGGTAAGGCACTGTCCTTTGAATACCGTATACCACAGCTACAGCGTTACTATTGGTGCACGATATGGTTGTTGTTAACACTGAGATCCGGCCCCCGTTTGAAGATCTTGAGCATTTAGTATTTTAGGAATTGTGTCCATTCTCTGGACATCGAGCACTTGATGGCGGTGAGAGACGAGGTTCTGTCAATGCACAATACAACCCCAAGACCTTCCTCACTACAAGAAGAGGAAACCGCCAGAAGAAGCCTCCGAACAGACACAAGGAAGTCAGGATTTCCTGTCCGCGTGCGTCCAAGATGTAGGTGAAATGCATCGACCTCTGGGATGACGTAACACAATCCGCTACATGGAAAAAACTTCCTGATTAGATATATGATCCCAACAATAAGAAGTCACGCGGCTGTGAGCGCACACAGGACGTATAGAAGATATCGGCCCCTTGTGTGCCGCTGAGGATGCCGTTACAGAGCTTAAAGGAGTAGTCATTCTGAATCACACATATATCATGTTATATTTTTCAATTAGTGTGTGTCACTCATCACTGAAGTTCTTGCATTTTATTCAGGGATGAGCAATGCTATAGTTCCAGTCTTCAAAGACTGAAAAGCATAGAATTGTGGAAGAACTTAGACAATGCAAATGTAAACGCGCCCATGGCGTGTTGCAGGAGGCCACCGGAAACGGGTGGTAGGTGACCAGCAGTGAGTGAGAGTCGCTCAGGCTGGGAGGGTGGAAGTAGAAGAGTCCACAAAGGGAGCAAGAGACCACTAGTGGCGCAAGCGCAGAGGCTCTGCTCCTGCCTGAGCGGCACAGATGCCGAGTGTCCATGTGCTGTTACCAGACATGAGCGGCGCATGCACAGTCGGCTCCCCACCGACCTACTATATATTAAAGCGTTGGTCGCACAATGGCTGAACCAAATTTGACGGGAGGCATGGCCGAGAGCAATGTGCCTTGACGATGTTATGGATGATGAGGTTATTTTTGATGTGACACTCCTTGTGACATGGAATTGTTAATGTGGGAACTTGAGTCTTTGTTATCCAAAGAAATGCGCACCAGGTGGGATGCCAAGACGTTAAGATCTTATCGACAGGGGGGCTACGGCTGAAAAGAACTCCAACATTTAATTATTCGTTGGACTTTATGGAAAGCTGGAATGCCGCATTGTCTGAATGCTCACTAAGGGCTCATGCACATGACCGTATGCCCTCCGAGACATACGGTACATAAGATCATATGAGTGCGGGACAAGAGTTATAGCCCCAGTAACCTATGATGCTGTGCGCTCCCGTGCGCACGATGTATGCCGCTCCAGGACATATGGCCCGCTTACGGAGTGTATGTCTCGGAGAGCATACGGTTGTGTGCATGAGCCCTAAGACTAATCAGCCTGATTGTAGCGCAGGAAGAAGCATTGCTGGAAGTTACTCGTGAGAAAATCATAGCGGTGCAAAATACCCTGCTACCCTATAATGAAAAGGACGAGTTTGTGGCATTAGATAAAGATCTAAGGCCTCTTTAACACGGGCATTGCGGGGAAAATGTGCGGGTGCGTTGCGGGAACATGCGCGAGAGAAAAATCACGCATGTTTGGTACCCAAACCCGAACTTCTTCACAGAAGTTCGGGCTTGGGATCGGGGTTGTGTAGATTGTATTATTTTCCCTTATAACATGGTTATAAGGGAAAATAATAGCATTCTGAATACAGAATGCAAAGTACAACAGCGCTGGAGGGGTTAAAAAAAATAAAAAATAATTTAACTCACCTTAATCCACTTGATCGCACAGCCCGGCTTCTCGTCTGTCTTCTTTTTTGCTAAACAGGACCTGTGGTGACGTCACTCCGGTCATCACATGATCCATCGCGTGATCCATCACCATGGTAAAAGATCATGTGATGACCGGAGTGACGTCACCACAGGTCCTGTTTAGCAAAAAAGGAGACAGAAGGAGATGCCGGCTGAGCGATCAAGTGGACTAAGGTGAGTTAAATTATTTTTTATTTTTTTTAACCCCTCCAGCGCTGTTGTACTATGCAGTCCGTATTCAGAATGCTATTATTTTCCCTTATAACCATGTTATAAGGGGAAATAATAATGATCGGGTCTCCATCCCGATCGTCACCTAGCAACCGTGCGTGAAAATCGCACCGCATCCGCACTTGCTTGCGATTTTCACGCAACCCCATTCACTTCTATGGGGCCTGCGTTGCGTGAAAAACGCAGAATATAGAGCATGCTGCGATTTTCACGCAACGCACAAGTGATGCGTGAAAATCACTGCTCATGTGCACAGCCCCATAGAAATGAATGGGTTTGGATTCAGTGCGGGTGCAATGCGTTCAACTCACACATCGCATCCGCGCGGAATACTCGCCCGTGTGAAAAGAGAGAATGATTGCCTTGGAAAATGAAATAATATCAAAGAGACGAAATTTAAAAGGGATGTGCAGGACCCTTCGTTAAACAGAGTGTATACGTGGAAACAAAAATCTGGGGGCACACCCAAATCTATTTTAAAAGGCAAGCGACGCAGAAAGTACTCCCAACACGGAGTCAGCATCACGAGTGCTGATTCGTCGGCCTCTACCCAAGAGGGGGATCATTCCCCTAGGGCAGTCCCCAAAACACAAAAGCAAAAAAACTGTTATGAAACATAATGAGAGAGGCAGAAACAGTAATTATGGGAAAAATAAAGATATAAAATAAGTATCCTAGGAGGTATCTGCGGTACAAAATGAGCGGTGTAAAAAAAAAAAGCTAAAAAAAACGGATCCGGAGAGCAGGCCGTAAACAGGCCGCTGTTTTTTTTCTACGGTTTTGATTAATTCCCGATCCGGGATCCGTGCATGGCGAAGGAGGACGGTGGGTGAGCTGAAATCTCTTTTTTTCTCACAGTCGGCATCTGCACTGCTCAGGTACCAGCAGAAGAGCCTCTGCACTTGTGTCACTACTCGAAGCAATGGCACAGGCATGAGACTGACGGGGACGGGTGAGATGTCCAGCCCTGTCCATCGAGTCCATCGCTGCTCAAGGAAACTGATTTTTGAACGAATCAATTCGCTCCTCACTATTGACCACTATGATGGAGTCTCCAGATTTTTTGACTGGGAGGGGCCTGACTGCTGGGAGCCCCGCCCACTCCCCATTATATTCTGTAGGAGATAATCAGGATAACATTGTAGCACATAGGACCAGATGACCGCACAGCTTACCATACACTGTGATGGAGGCGAGGAGAAGCATGGGCAGCGTCACGTCTCGTCTCCGCTTCATTGTCCTCCGTTATCAGCTGATGATGATGATTCACAATGTCTTGGGGAATTTCTACCAGGAAGAACGTCCAGTGCCGAAGACTCTAGAAGAGGATGATCCCCCTCCCCTCGGGGTCATTCATGTTCCTAAAATACAACAAACAAGTAGAATAAACACAAAGGTCCAAACAATGGATTATTATATAACGATAAGAAAGTCTCCGCGCCCGGTGGGTCAGAGCTCAGAAGGCAAATATAGCAAGAGTTCAGTTCTATAAAACCAATTCTCTTTAACTTAAAATTCTTCATACATAAAAATTAAGATCCCAATTACACAAGAAGTACATTTAAATGAGGCAATAAACGTCCACATGACACCTGGGAAGATAACAATGTATACTCCGTCTTTTAGGATATCTTTGTATTTTCATGGGTAAAATATGGTCCTCCTCTTGTATCTCCTCTTATTCCTTATAGATTGTAAGCTCCTATGGTCAGGTCTCTTACTCCCCCCCCCCCCCCTCTTGTATCTCCTCTTATTCCTTATAGATTGTAAGCTCCTGTGGTCAGGACTCTTACTCCGCCTCCTCCTCCTGTATCTCCTCTTATTCCTTATAGATTGTAAGCTCCTGTGGTCAGGAGTCTTACTCCTCCTCCACCTCCTGTATCTCCTCTTATTCCTTATAGATTGTAAGCTCCTGTGGTCAGGACTCTTACTCCTCCTCCACCTCCTGTATCTCCTCTTATTCCTTATAGATTGTAAGCTCCTGTGGTCAGGACTCTTACTCCTCCCCCACCTCCTGTATCTCCTCTTATTCCTTATAGATTGTAAGCTCCTGTGGTCAGGACTCTTACTCCTCCTCCACCTCCTGTATCTCCTCTTATTCCTTATAGATTGTAAGCTCCTGTGGTCAGGACTCTTACTCCTCCCCCACCTCTTGTATCTCCTCTTATTCCTTATAGATTGTAAGCTCCTGTGGTCAGGACTCTTACTCCTCCTCCACCTCCTGCATCTCCTCTTATTCCTTATAGATTGTAAGCTCCTGTGGTCAGGACTCTTACTCCTCCTCCACCTCCTGTATCTCCTCTTATTCCTTATAGATTGTAAGCTCCTGTGGTCAGGACTCTTACTCCTCCCCCACCTCCTGTATCTCCTCTTATTCCTTATAGATTGTAAGCTCCTGTGGTCAGGACTCTTACTCCTCCCCCACCTCCTGTATCTCCTCTTACTCCTTATAGATTGTAAACTCCTGTGGTCAGGACTCTTACTCCTCCACCTCTTGTATCTCCTCTTATTCCTTATAGATTGTAAGCTCCTGTGGTCAGGACTCTTACTCCTCCCCCACCTCTTGTATCTCCTCTTATTCCTTATAGATTGTAAGCTCCTATGGTCAGGACTCTTACTCCTCCTCCACCTCCTGTATCTCCTCTTATTCCTTATAGATTGTAAGCTCCTGTGGTCAGGTCTCGTATCTCCTCTTACTCCTTATAGATTGTAAGCTCCTGTGGTCAGGACTCTTACTCCTCCCCCTCCTCTTGTATCTCCTCTTACTCCTTATAGATTGTAAGCTCCTATGGTCAGGACTCTTACTCCTCCTCCACCTCCTGTATCTCCTCTTATTCCTTATAGATTGTAAGCTCCTGTGGTCAGGACTCTTACTCCTCCCCCACCTCTTGTATCTCATCTTATTCCTTATAGATTGTAAGCTCCTGTGGTCAGGAATCTTACTCCTCCCCCACCTCTTGTATCTCCTCTTATTCCTTATAGATTGTAAGCTCCTGTGGTCAGGACTCTTACTCCTCCACCTCTTGTATCTCCTCTTATTCCTTATAGATTGTAAGCTCCTATGGTCAGGACTCTTACTCCTCCCCCACCTCTTGTATCTCCTCTTACTCCTTATAGATTGTAAGCTCCTGTGGTCAGGACTCTTACTCCTCCCCCACCTCCTGTATCTCCTCTTATTCCTTATAGATTGTAAGCTCCTGTGGTCAGGACTCTTACTCCTCCTCCACCTCCTGTATCTCCTCTTATTCCTTATAGATTGTAAGCTCCTGTGGTCAGGACTCTTACTCCTCCTCCACCTCCTGTATCTCCTCTTATTCCTTATAGATTGTAAGCTCCTGTGGTCAGGACTCTTACTCCTCCTCCACCTCCTGTACCTCCTCTTATTCCTTATAGATTGTAAGCTCCTGTGGTCAGGACTCTTACTCCTCCTCCACCTCCTGTACCTCCTCTTAGTCCTTATAGATTGTAAGCTCCTGTGGTCAGGACTCTTATTCCTCCCCCACCTCCTGTATCTCTTCTTACTCCTTATAGATTGTAAGCTCCTGTGGTCAGGACTCTTACTCCTCCTCCACCTCCTGTATCTCCTCTTATTCCTTATAGATTGTAAGCTCCTATGGTCAGGACTCTTACTCCTCCTCCACCTCTTGTATCTCCTCTTATTCCTTATAGATTGTAAGCTCCTGTGGTCAGGACTCTTACTCCTCCTCCACCTCCTGTATCTCCTCTTATTCCTTATAGATTGTAAGCTCCTGTGGTCAGGACTCTTACTCCTCCTCCACCTCCTGTATCTCCTCTTATTCCTTATAGATTGTAAGCTCCTGTGGTCAGGACACTTACTCATCCCCACCTCTTGTATCTCCTCTAATTCCTTATAGATTGTAAGCTCCTGTGGTCAGGACTCTTACTCCTCCCCCACCTCCTGTATCTCCTCTTACTCCTTATAGATTGTAAGCTCCTATGGTCAGGACTCTTACTCCTCCTCCACCTCTTGTATCTCCTCTTATTCCTTATAGATTGTAAGCTCCTGTGGTCAGGACTCTTACTCCTCCTCCACCTCCTGTATCTCCTCTTATTCCTTATAGATTGTAAGCTCCTGTGGTCAGGACTCTTACTCCTCCCCCTCCTCCTGTATCTCCTCTTACTCCTTATAGATTGTAAGCTCCTGTGGTCAGGACTCTTACTCCTCCCCCACCTCCTGTATCTCCTCTTACTCCTTATAGATTGTAAGCTCCTGTGGTCAGGTCTCGTATCTCCTCTTACTCCTTATAGATTGTAAGCTCCTGTGGTCAGGACTCTTACTCCTCCCCCTCCTCTTGTATCTCCTCTTACTCCTTATAGATTGTAAGCTCCTATGGTCAGGACTCTTACTCCTCCTCCACCTCCTGTATCTCCTCTTATTCCTTATAGATTGTAAGCTCCTGTGGTCAGGACTCTTACTCCTCCCCCACCTCTTGTATCTCATCTTATTCCTTATAGATTGTAAGCTCCTGTGGTCAGGAATCTTACTCCTCCCCCACCTCTTGTATCTCCTCTTATTCCTTATAGATTGTAAGCTCCTGTGGTCAGGACTCTTACTCCTCCACCTCTTGTATCTCCTCTTATTCCTAATAGATTGTAAGCTCCTATGGTCAGGACTCTTACTCCTCCCCCACCTCTTGTATCTCCTCTTACTCCTTATAGATTGTAAGCTCCTGTGGTCAGGACTCTTACTCCTCCCCCACCTCCTGTATCTCCTCTTATTCCTTATAGATTGTAAGCTCCTGTGGTCAGGACTCTTACTCCTCCTCCACCTCCTGTACCTCCTCTTATTCCTTATAGATTGTAAGCTCCTGTGGTCAGGACTCTTATTCCTCCCCCACCTCCTGTATCTCTTCTTACTCCTTATAGATTGTAAGCTCCTGTGGTCAGGACTCTTACTCCTCCCCCACCTCCTGTATCTCCTCTTACTCCTTATAGATTGTAAGCTCCTGTGGTCAGGACTCTTACTCCTCCTCCACCTCCTGTATCTCCTCTTATTCCTTATAGATTGTAAGCTCCTGTGGTCAGGACTCTTACTCCTCCTCCACCTCTTGTATCTCCTCTTATTCCTTATAGATTGTAAGCTCCTTTGGTCAGGACTCTTACTCCTCCTCCACCTCCTGTATCTCCTCTTACTCATTATAGATTGTAAGCTCCTGTGGTCAGGACTCTTACTCCTCCCCCACCTCTTGTATCTCCTCTTACTCCTTATAGATTGTAAGCTCCTGTGGTCAGGACTCTTACTCCTCCACCTCCTGTATCTCCTCTAATTCCTTATAGATTGTAAGCTCCTATGGTCAGGTCTCTTACTCATCCCCCACCTACTGTATCTCCTCTTATTCCTTATAGATTGTAAGCTCCTATGGTCAGGACTCTTACTCCTCCTCCACCTCTTGTATCTCCTCTTACTCCTTATAGATTGTAAGCTCCTGTGGTCAGGACTCTTACTCCTCCTCCACCTCTTGTATCTCCTCTTATTCCTTATAGATTGTAAGCTCCTGTGGTCAGGACTCTTACTCCGCCTCCACCTCCTGTATCTCCTCTTACTCATTATAGATTGTAAGCTCCTGTGGTCAGGACTCTTACTCCTCCACCTCCTGTATCTCCTCTAATTCCTTATAGATTGTAAGCTCCTATGGTCAGGTCTCTTACTCATCCCCCACCTACTGTATCTCCTCTTATTCCTTATAGATTGTAAGCTCCTATGGTCAGGACACTTACTCCTCCTCCACCTCCTGTATCTCCTCTTATTCCTTATAGATTGTAAGCTCCTGTGGTCAGGACTCTTACTCCTCCCCCACCTCCTGTATCTCCTCTTACTCCTTATAGATTGTAAGCTCCTGTGGTCAGGACTCTTACTCCTCCCCACCTCTTGTATCTCCTCTTATTCCTTATAGATTGTAAGCTCCTGTGGTCAGGACTCTTACTCCTCCCCCACCTCCTGTATCTCCTCTTACTCCTTATAGATTGTAAGCTCCTGTGGTCAGGACTCTTACTCCTCCTCCACCTCCTGTATCTCCTCTTATTCCTTATAGATTGTAAGCTCCTGTGGTCAGGACTCTTACTCCTCCCCACCTCTTGTATCTCCTCTTACTCCTTATAGATTGTAAGCTCCTGTGGTCAGGACTCTTACTCCTCCTCCACCTCCTGTATCTCCTCTTATTCCTTATAGATTGTAAGCTCCTGTGGTCAGGACTCTTACTCCTCCCCACCTCTTGTATCTCCTCTTATTCCTTATAGATTGTAAGCTCCTGTGGTCAGGACTCTTACTCCTTCCCCACCTCTTGTATCTCCTCTTACTCCGTATAGATTGTAAGCTCCTGTGGTCAGGAATCTTACTCCTCCCCCACCTCCTGTATCTCCTGACCACAGGAGCTTACAATCTATAAGGAATAAGAGGAGATACAGGAGGTGGGGGAGGAGTAAGAGTCCTGACCACAGGAGCTTACAATCTATAAGGAATAAGAGAAGATACAAGAGGTGGGGGAGGAGTAAGAGTCCTGACCACAGGAGCTTACAATCTATAAGGAATAAGAGGAGATACAAGAGGTGGAGGAGGAGTAAGAGTCCTGACCATAGGAGCTTACAATCTATAAGGAATAAGAGGAGATACAGGAGGTGGGGGAGGAGTAAGAGTCCTGACCACAGGAGCTTACAATCTATATGGAGTAAGAGGAGATACAGGAGGTGGAGGAGTAAGAGTCCTGACCATAGGAGCTTACAATCTATAAGGAGTAAGAGGAGATACAGAAGGTGGAGGAGGAGTAAGAGTCCTGACCACAGGAGCTTACAATCTATAAGGAATAAGAGGAGATACAGGAGGTGGAGGAGGAGTAAGAGTCCTGACCACAGGAGCTTACAATCTATAAGGAGTAAGAGGAGATACAGGAGGTGGGGGAGGAGTAAGAGTCCTGACCACAGGAACTTACAATCTATAAGGAATAAGAGGAGATACAGGAGGTGGGGGAGGAGTAAGAGTCCTGACCACAGGAGCTTACAATCTATAAGGAGTAAGAGGAGATACAGGAGGTGGGGGAGGAGTAAGAGTCCTGACCATAGGAGCTTACATTCTATAAGGAATAAGAGGAGATACAAGAGGTGGGGGAGGAGTAAGAGTCCTGACCACAGGAGCTTACAATCTATAAGGAATAAGAGGAGATACAGGAGGTGGGGGAGGAGTAAGAGTCCTGACCACAGGAGCTTACAATCTATAAGGAATAAGAGGAGATACAAGAGGTGGGGAGGAGTAAGAGTCCTGACCATAGGAGCTTACAATCTATAAGGAATAAGAGGAGATACTAAAGGTGGAGGAGGAGTAAGAGTCCTGACCACAGGAGCTTACAATCTATAAGGAATAAGAGGAGATACAGGAGGTGGGGGAGGAGTAAGAGTCCTGACCACAGGAGCTTACAATCTATAAGGAATAAGAGGAGATACAGGAGGTGGAGGAGGAGTAAGAGTCCTGACCACAGGAGCTTACAATCTATAAGGAATAAGAGAAGATACAGGAGGTGGAGGAGGAGTAAGAGTCCTGACCATAGGAGCTTACAATCTATAAGGAATAAGAGGAGGTACAAGAGGTGGGGGAGGAGTAAGAGTCCTGACCACAGGAGCTTACAATCTATAAGGAATAAGAGAAGATACAGGAGGTGGAGGAGGAGTAAGAGTCCTGACCACAGGAGCTTACAATCTATAAGGAATAAGAGGAGATACAGGAGGTGGGGGAGGAGTAGGAGTCCTGACCACAGGAGCTTACAATCTATAAGGAATAAGAGGAGATACAGGAGGTGGAGGAGTAAGAGTCCTGACCATAGGAGCTTACAATCTATAAGGAATAAGAGGGGATACAGGAGGTGGAGGAGGAGTAAGAGTCCTGACCACAGGAGCTTACAATCTATAAGGAATAAGAGGAGGTACAGGAGGTGGGGGAGGAGTAAGAGTCCTGACCACAGGAGCTTACAATCTATAAGGAATAAGAGGAGATACAGGAGGTGGGGGAGGAGTAAGAGTCCTGACCACAGGAGCTTACAATCTATAAGGAGTAAGAGGAGATACAGGAGGTGGGGGAGGAGTAAGAGTCCTGACCACAGGAGCTTACAATCTATAAGGAATAAGAGGAGATACAGGAGGTGGAGGAGGAGTAAGAGTCCTGACCACAGGAGCTTACAATCTATAAGGAGTAAGAGGAGATACAGGAGGTGGAGGAGTAAGAGTCCTGACCACAGGAGCTTACAATCTATAAGGAGTAAGAGGAGATACAGGAGGTGGAGGAGGAGTAAGAGTCCTGACCATAGGAGCTTACAATCTATAAGGAATAAGAGGAGATACAAGAGGTGGAGGAGGAGTAAGAGTCCTGACCACAGGAGCTTACAATCTATAAGGAATAATAGGAGATACAGGAGGTGGAGGAGGAGTAAGAGTCCTGACCATAGGAGCTTACAATCTATAAGGAATAAGAGGAGATACAAGAGGTGGAGGAGGAGTAAGAGTCCTGACCATAGGAGTTTACAATCTATAAGGAATAAGAGGAGATACAGGAGGTGGAGGAGGAGTAAGAGTCCTGACCACAGGAGCTTACAATCTATAAGGAATAAGAGGAGATACAGGAGGTGGGGAGGAGTAAGTGTCCTGACCACAGGAGCTTACAATCTATAAGGACTAAGAGGAGGTACAGGAGGTGGAGGAGGAGTAAGAGTCCTGACCATAGGAGCTTACAATCTATAAGGAATAAGAGGAGATACAAGAGGTGGAGGAGGAGTAAGAGTCCTGACCACAGGAGCTTACAATCTATAAGGAATAAGAGGAGATACAGGAGGTGGAGAAGTAAGAGTCCTGACCACAGGAGCTTACAATCTATAAGGAATAAGAGGAGATACAGGAGGTGGAGGAGAAGTAAGAGTCCTGACCACAGGAGCTTACAATCTATAAGGAATAAGAGGAGATACAGGAGGTGGAGAAGTAAGAGTCCTGACCACAGGAGCTTGCAATCTATAAGGAGTAAGAGGAGATACAGGAGGTGGAGGAGGAGTAAGAGACCTGACCACAGGAGCTTACAATCTATAAGGAATAAGAGGAGATACAGGAGGTGGGGGAGGAGTAAGAGTCCTGACCACAGGAGCTTACAATCTATAAGGAATAAGAGGAGGTACAGGAGGTGGAGGAGGAGTAAGAGTCCTGACCACAGGAGCTTACAATCTATAAGGAATAAGAGGAGATACAAGAGGTGGGGGAGGAGTAAGAGTCCTGACCATAGGAGCTTACAATCTATAAGGAATAAGAGGAGATACAAGAGGTGGAGGAGGAGTAAGAGTCCTGACCATAGGAGCTTACAATCTATAAGGACTAAGAGGAGGTACAGGAGGTGGAGGAGGAGTAAGAGTCCTGACCATAGGAGCTTACAATCTATAAGGAATAAGAGGATATACAGGAGGTGGGGGAGGAGTAAGAGACCTGACCACAGGAGCTTACAATCTATAAGGAATAAGAGGATATACAGGAGGTGGGGGAGGAGTAAGAGACCTGACCACAGGAGCTTACAATCTATAAGGAATAAGAGGAGATACAAGAGGTGGGGGGGGAGTAAGAGTCCTGACCACAGGAGCTTACAATCTATAAGGAGTAAGAGGAGATACAAGAGGTGGGGGAGGAGTAAGAGTCCTGACCACAGGAGCTTACAATCTATAAGGAATAAGAGGAGATACAAGAGGTGGGGGAGGAGTAAGAGTCCTGACCACAGGAGCTTACAATCTATAAGGAATAAGAGGAGATACAAGAGGTGGAGGAGGAGTAAGAGTCCTGACCACAGGAGCTTACAATCTATAAGGAATAAGAGGAGATACAGGAGGTGGAGGAGGAGTAAGAGTCCTGACCACAGGAGCTTACAATCTATAAGGAATAAGAGGAGATACAGGAGGTGGGGGAGGAGTAAGAGACCTGACCACAGGAGCTTACAATCTATAAGGAATAAGAGGAGATACAGGAGGTGGGGGAGGAGTAAGAGTCCTGACCACAGGAGCTTACAATCTATAAGGAATAAGAGGAGATACAAGAGGAGGTGGAGGAGTAAGAGTCCTGACCACAGGAGCTTACAATCTATAAGGAGTAAGAGGAGATACAGGAGGTGGGGGAGGAGTAAGAGTCCTGACCATAGGAGCTTACAATCTATAAGGAATAAGAGGAGATACAGGAGGTGGAGGAGGAGTAAGAGTCCTGACCACAGGAGCTTACAATCTATAAGGAATAAGAGGAGTAAGAGTCCTGACCACAGGAGCTTACAATCTATCAGGAATAAGAGGAGATACAGGATGAGGGGGGGGAGTAAGAGTCCTGACCACAGGAGCTTACAATCTATAAGGAATAAGAGGAGATACAAGAGGGGGGGGGGGGAGTAAGAGTCCTGACCACAGGAGCTTACAATCTATAAGGAATAAGAGGAGATACAAGAGGTGGGGGAGGAGTAAGAGTCCTGACCACAGGAGCTTACAATCTATAAGGAATAAGAGGAGATACAGGAGGTGGAGGAGTAAGAGTCCTGACCATAGGAGCTTACAATCTATAAGGAATAAGAGGAGATACAGGAGGTGGAGGAGGAGTAAGAGTCCTGACCACAGGAGCTTACAATCTATAAGGAATAGAGGAGATACAAGAGGTGGGGGAGGAGTAAGAGTCCTGACCACAGGAGCTTACAATCTATAAGGAATAAGAGGAGATACAAGAGGTGGGGGAGGAGTAAGAGTCCTGACCACAGGAGCTTACAATCTATAAGGAATAAGAGGAGATACAGGAGGTGGGGGAGGAGTAAAAGTCCTGACCACAGGAGCTTACAATCTATAAGGAGTAATAGGA
Organism: Bufo bufo; assembly: GCF_905171765.1. NCBI lineage: Eukaryota > Metazoa > Chordata > Amphibia > Anura > Bufonidae > Bufo > Bufo bufo. Next base: position 18,724,487 of record NC_053393.1, on the reverse strand, counting down.
GATACAGGAGGTGGAGGAGGAGTAAGAGTCCTGACCACAGGAGCTTACAATCTATAAGGAATAAGAGGAGATACAGGAGGTGGAGGAGTAAGAGTCCTGACCACAGGAGCTTACAATCTATAAGGAATAAGAGGAGATACAGGAGGTGGGGGAGGAGTAAGAGTCCTGACCACAGGAGCTTACAATCTATAAGGAATAAGAGGAGATACAGGAGGTGGAGGAGGAGTAAGAGTCCTGACCATAGGAGCTTACAATCTATCAGGAGTAAGAGGAGATACAGGAGGTGGAGGAGTAAGAGTCCTGACCACAGGAGCTTACAATCTATAAGGAATAAGAGGAGATACAGGAGGTGGAGGAGGAGTAAGAGTCCTGACCATAGGAGCTTACAATCTATCAGGAGTAAGAGGAGATACAGGAGGTGGAGGAGGAGTAAGAGTCCTGACCACAGGAGCTTACAATCTATAAGGAGTAAGAGGAGATACAGGAGGTGGAGGAGGAGTAAGAGTCCTGACCATAGGAGCTTACAATCTATAAGGAGTAAGAGTCCTGGCCACAGGAGCTTACAATCTATAAGGAATTAGAGGAGATACAGGAGGTGGAGGAGTAAGAGACCTGACCACAGGAGCTTACAATCTATAAGGAGTAAGAGGAGATACAAGAGGTGGAGGAGGAGTAAGAGTCCTGACCACAGGAGCTTACAATCTATAAGGAGTAAGAGGAGATACAAGAGGTGGGGAGGAGTAAGAGTCCTGACCACAGGAGCTTACAATCTATAAGGAATAAGCGGAGATACAGGAGGTGGAGGAGGAGTAAGAGTCCTGACCACAGGAGCTTACAATCTATAAGGAGTAAGAGGAGATACAAGAGGTGGAGGAGGAGTAAGAGTCCTGACCATAGGAGCTTACAATCTATAAGGAGTAAGAGGAGATACAGAAGGTGGAGGAGGAGTAAGAGTCCTGACCACAGGAGCTTACAATCTATAAGGAATAAGAGGAGATACAGGAGGTGGGGGAGGAGTAAGAGTCCTGACCACAGGAGCTTACAATCTATAAGGAATAAGAGGAGATACAGGAGGTGGGGGAGGAGTAAAAGTCCTGACCACAGGAGCTTACAATCTATAAGGAATAAGAGGAGATACAAGAGGTGGGGGAGGAGTAAGAGTCCTGACCATAGGAGCTTACAATCTATAAGGAATAAGAGGAGATACAGGAGGTGGAGGACTCTTACTCCTCCCCCACCTCTTGTATCTCCTCTTATAGATTGTAAGCTCCTGTGGTCAGAGCCTCTACCTTATATATCTATCTTTTCTCTGTACCTCGCTGGCTTCTTGTTACAATGTGTTACCCCAGGATTGTTCTATGTAAGGCTGTACAGAGGTCGGTGGCGCCGTATAAATAATAATCTGGCACAGACATCAGGTCGTCCTCTCCCACAGGACACTAATGGAGAAGCTGATGTTCTCTGTTGCCCTTCAGGGTTATTATGGACTCTTCCCGCTTATATATGAAGTCAGTACAATGATGTTAGGGATCTGCTCCACCTCTCATTGTCACAGAGTCGCCCAGTGAATTCTCCATGCTGTAAACTCTCTGTAATCTGCAGTCTTACAGGTGGCCTCTCCATTGTTACTCTCTATCTGCAGATCTGCTCCTCGGGCATTACTCCCAGGCCGCTGGCGACAATACTTGGTGCGGTGCCACCACTCAGCTTCTGCTGCCATTTCTCTGTATCTTACAGGCAGAGATGAGAGAAGTCAGAGGGGATTATCTGATGGTGCTATAATTGAGGGCGTTCTCCTGGATCTTTTACTGGGAGCGTAACTGAGGATACTACGGTCTCTCTATTACTGGAGGCGTTCTCCTGGTATCAATGCTTTGGAAAAACTAACCTGCCAAATTTACTCATTGTGATGGTGTTACTGGGGCTTGATGCATCAGTTATAAGGGTTACACTGCTGGGCCAGGAGCACAGCTATGGGGGGTGATGAGGCACCAGTACCACTCAAAGGCGTCTCTGCCACATAAGAAAAAAACAGTGGGCACACTCATCCTAACGGCATCATTACTGGAGGAAATCTACTGGTACTAAGAATAGTCGGCACAGTGCTGGCATTATTACTAGAGATAACCGACTGGTACTAAGGATAGAGGGCACACTGCTGGCATTATTACTAGAGATAACCAACTGGTACTAAGGATAGTGGGCACACTGCTGGCATTATTACTAGAGATAACCGACTGGTACTAAGGATAGAGGGCACACTGCTGGCATTATTACTAGAGATAACCAACTGGTACTAAGGATAGAGGGCACACTGCTGGCATTATTACTAGAGATAACCAACTGGTACTAAGGATAGAGGGCACACTGCTGGCATTATTACTGAAGGAAATCTACTGATACTAAGAATAGTGGGCACACTGCTGGCATTATTACTAGGAGAAACTAATTGTAATAAGAATAGTGGGAAAAGTGCTGGCATTAATACTGGAGGAAATCTACTGATACTAAGAATAGTGGGCACGCTGCTGGCATTATTACTAGAGGAAATCTACTGGTACTAAGGATAGTGGGCACACTGCTGGCATTATTACTAGAGGAAATCTACTGGTACTAAGGATAGTGGGCACACTGCTGGCATTATTACTAGAGGAAATCTACTGGTACTAAGGATAGTGGGCACACTGCTGGCATTATTACTAGAGGAAATCTACTGGTAATAAGAATAGTGGGCACACTGCTGGCATTATTACTAGAGGAAATCTACTGGTACTAAGAATAGTGGGCACACTGCTGGAATTATTACTGGAGGAAATCTACTGGTACTAAGGATAGTGGGCACACAGCTGGCATTATTACTGGAGGAAATCTACTGGTACTAAGGATAGTGGGCACACTGCTGGCATTATTACTAGGAGAAACTAATGGTACTAAGAATAGTGGGCACACTGCTGGCATTATTACTGGAGGAAATCTACTGGTACTAAGGATAGTGGGCACACTGCTAGCATTATTACTGGAGGAAATCTACTGGTACTAAGAATAATGGGCACACTGCTGGCATTATTACTGAAGGAAATCTACTGATACTAAGAATAGTGGGCACACTGCTGGCATTATTACTAGGAGAAACTAATTGTAATAAGAATAGTGGGAAAAGTGCTGGCATTAATACTGGAGGAAATCTACTGATACTAAGAATAGTGGGCACGCTGCTGGCATTATTACTAGAGGAAATCTACTGGTACTAAGGATAGTGGGCACACTGCTGGCATTATTACTAGAGGAAATCTACTGGTACTAAGGATAGTGGGCACACTGCTGGCATTATTACTAGAGGAAATCTACTGGTACTAAGGATAGTGGGCACACTGCTGGCATTATTACTAGAGGAAATCTACTGGTAATAAGAATAGTGGGCACACTGCTGGCATTATTACTAGAGGAAATCTACTGGTACTAAGAATAGTGGGCACACTGCTGGAATTATTACTGGAGGAAATCTACTGGTACTAAGGATAGTGGGCACACAGCTGGCATTATTACTGGAGGAAATCTACTGGTACTAAGGATAGTGGGCACACTGCTGGCATTATTACTAGGAGAAACTAATGGTACTAAGAATAGTGGGCACACTGCTGGCATTATTACTGGAGGAAATCTACTGGTACTAAGGATAGTGGGCACACTGCTAGCATTATTACTGGAGGAAATCTACTGGTACTAAGAATAATGGGCACACTGCTGGCATTATTACTGGAGGAAATCTACTGATACTAAGGATAGTGGGCACACTGCTGGCATTATTACTAGAGGAAATCTACTGGTACTAAGGATAGTGGGCACACTGCTAGCATTATTACTGGAGGAAATCTACTGGTACTAAGAATAGTGGGCACACTGCTGGCATTATTACTGGAGGAAATCTACTGGTACTAAGAATAGTTGGCACACTGCTAGCATTATTACTGGAGGAAATCTACTGGTACTAAGAATAGTGGGCACACTGCTGGCATTATTACTGGAGGAAATCTACTGATACTAAGAATAGTGGGCACACTGCTGGCATTATTACTAGAGATAACCGACTGATACTAAGGATAGAGGGCACAATGCTGGCATTATTACTGGAGGGAATCTACTGGTAATAGAAAGAGTGGGCACACTGCTGGCAATATTACTAGGAGAAACTAATGGTAATAAGAATAGTGGGAAAAGTGCTGCCATTATTACTGGAGGAAATCTACTGATACTAAGAATAGTGGGCACACTGCTGGCAATATTACTAGGAGAAACTAATGGTAATAAGAATAGTGGGAAAAGTGCTGCCATTATTACTGGAGGAAATCTACTGATACTAAGAATAGTGGGCACACTGCTGGCATTATTACTAGAGGAAATCTACTGGTACAAAGGATAGTGGGCACACTGCTAGCATTATTACTAGAGGAAATCTACTGGTACTAAGAATAGTGGGCACACTGCTAGCATTATTACTAGGAGAAACTAATGGTACTAAGAATAGTGGGAAAAGTGCTGGCATTAATACTGGAGGAAATCTACTGATACTAAGAATAGTGGGCACACTGCTGGCATTATTACTGGAGGAAATCTACTGGTACTAAGAATAGTGGGCACACTGCTGGCATTATTACTGGAGGAAAACTATTGGTACTAAGAATAGTGGGCACACTGCTGGCATTATTACTGGAGATAACCGACTGGTACTAAGAATAGTGGGCACACTGCTGGAATTATTACTGAAAGGAAATCTACTAGTACTAAGAATAGTGGGCACACTGCTGGCATTATTACTGGAGGAAATCTACTGGTACTAAGAATAGTGGGCACACTGCTGGCATTATTACTAGGAGAAACTACTGGTACTAAGAATAGTGGGCACACTGCTGGCATTATTACTGGAGGAAATCTACTGGTACTAAGAAATGGGACCCATTAATAGCATTATAAAAAAGGGGCGTGTGTATGTGTATATATACAGTTGCAAGAAAAAGTATGTGAACCCTTTGTAAGGATATGGATTTCTGCACAAATTGGTCATAAAATGTGATCTGATCTTCATCTAAGTCACAACAATAGACAATCACAGTCTGCTTAAACTAATAACACACAAAGAATGAAATGTTACCATGTTTTTATTGAACACACCATGTAAACATTTACAGTGCAGGTGGGAAAAGTATGTGAACCCCTAGACTAATGACATCTCCAAGAGCTAATTGGAGTGAGGTGTCAGCCAACTGGAGTCCGATCAATGAGATGAGATTGGAGGTGTTGGTTACAGCTGCCCTGCCCTATAAAAAACACACACCAGTTCTGGTCTCAGAAGACCTACGATTAAGAATTGTTGACTTGCATAAAGCTGGAAAGGGTTATAAAAGTATCTCCAAAAGCCTTGCTGTTCATCAGTCCACAGAAAGACAAATTGTCTATAAATGGAGAAAGTTCAGCACTGCTGCTACTCTCCCTAGGAGTGGCCGTCCTGTAAAGATGACTGCAAGAGCACAGCGCAGACTGCTCAATGAGGTGAAGAAGAATCCTAGAGTGTCAGCTAAAGACTTACAAAAGTCTCTGGCATATGCTGACATCCCTGTTAGCGAATCTACAATACGTAAAACACTAAACAAGAATGGATTTCATGGGAGGATACCACAGAGGAAGCCACTGCTGTCCAAAAAAAACATTGCTGCACGTTTACAGTTTGCACAAGTCCACCCGGATGTTCCACAGCAGTACTGGCAAAATATTCTGTGGACAGATGAAACCAAAGTTGAGTTGTTTGGAAGAAACATACAACATTATGTGTGGAGAAAAAGAGGCACAGCACACCAACATCAAAACCTCATCCCAACTGTGAAGTATGGTGGTGGGGGCATCATGGTTTGGGGCTGCTTTGCTGCGTCAGGGCCTGGACGGATTGCTATCATCGAAGGAAAAATGAATTCCCAAGTTTATCAAGACATTTTGCAGGAGAACTTAAGGCCATCTGTCCACCTGCTGAAGCTCAACAGAAGATGGGTGTTGCAACAGGACAACGACCCAAAGCATAGAAGTAAATCAACAACAGAATGGCTTAAACAGAAGAAAATCCGCCTTCTGGAGTGGCCCAGTCAGAGTCCTGACCTCAACCCGATTGAGATGCTGTGGCATGACCTCAAGAAAGCGATTCACACCAGACATCCCAAGAATATTGCTGAACTGAAACAGTTCTGTAAAGAGGAATGGTCAAGAATTACTCCTGACCGTTGTGCACGTCTGATCTGCAACTACAGGAAACGTTTGGTTGAAGTTATTGCTGCCAAAGGAGGTTCAACCAGTTATTAAATCCAAGGGTTCACATACTTTTTCCACCTGCACTGTTAATGTTTACATGGTGTGTTCAATAAAAACATGGTAACATTTAATTCTTTGTGTGTTATTAGTTTAAGCAGACTGTGATTGTCTATTGTTGTGACTTAGATGAAGATCAGATCACATTTTATGACTAATTTGTGCAGAAATCCATATCATTCCAAAGGGTTCACATACTTTTTCTTGCAACTGTATACCCGAGTATATACAGGTATGTTTCAGTGTGTCCCCATATAGAGCAGCCTTAGGCTTTATTTACCCAGTGCGGCTTTTATTATGATATTTTTTTAGCCAAATCCAGATCACAAAGTGAGGAGAAGAGGAAAAGTTTACATTTCAATAACTGCACAAATTCCAGAATGTGAAACAGGTGGTGCCCCCCCTTCCCACCCTACTGCCCCCGAGACCCCAAGACCTGCTGTGCAGTGTATACATTATCTGTGGAACATTATCTACCAGACATGACAGCCCCTGTTAGAGGGAAGTTCCCATTGTGATCTATTAGACATTCTTCCCTGATGTCTCGCTGATAAGAAGATCCTGAGCCGCGGATCCATTGTGGAATCATTCTAAATATTTATCCGACATCAGGAGAAATCTCCAGGGAAGGCGAAGAATTCAACAAATCTCTGTTGTTCTCGTTCCTAATATTTATTTGAGCATTCCCTCAGGAGACTCCTTCTACAGGATGTTCCCATCCTCTGGGATTCTCCTGGGTGATGTGGCCGTCTGCTCAGTGTCCCAGTGAGGGGGATGAATCCTCTGTTCCATTACTGGAAACATTTCCGCAAAACTGAAAATTGGTAGATATACAGTACTGTTCACAGAGACCGCCATGAATAGAGGCCAAGAACTATGGTGTACACTGACAGGCAAGGCTAGGCGGTATAGTGCTATAGTGGTCCAGAGGTTGGCCACCTTTACAAGGTTTTTGGTAAAAGCCCTCCTGGGAAGACCTGCAAAGGGAATCAAACATAGGGCTCAGATGTCACCAATTGACATGACATAAGGGGAGCAGGTCACTCTGGCGGCCAGCAATTTGCTGCAGCAGAGTCAAAGAGGATATTAGCAGCCTGAATGAGGCCGCTGAGGATGGGGAGCAAAGTAGCCGGCGGCACCCAGTGCCAGGGAGCAGGTAAGTATGCTTCTCTTTGCAGGTCTGCCCAGAAGATGGAAAATTTGCCCCCCAAAAAATGCCATAAGGTGACCAAAACCTTAAATGTTGCAGAAGTGCTGCGTACACATAACGCAAAAGATCTGGAGATCAGGAGGATGCAAACATTGAGATATTTGACAAGGGCTCTTACGATTCATGTATTATTCAGGGTTTTTTTCATCTGATACATTGCAGTGTGCCAAAAAAAGTCTTGGAAGGGAGCGCCCCTTTAAGGTAAAAGGGATATTCCACTTTTATGTAAAAGAATGAGAAGGTCCAGAACTTTCTGACATCGGGGCAGATTTCCTATTTCAAATGCATCTGAATTCTTGCTCAAACTGAAGCCACATTTATTAAATGTCACAGATAATTTGCCTTGTGTCTCACCTTGCCTCAATCGACAAGGGGTTACAAAGGGGGTGTGGCTTTAATGGTGGAGGGTGTGGCTTTAATGGTGGAGGGTGTGGCTTTAATGGTGGAGGGTGTGGCTTTAATGGTGAAGGGTGTGGCTTTAATGGTGGAGGGTGTGGCTTTAATGGTGGAGGGTGTGGCTTTAATGGTGGAGGGTGTGGCTTTAATGGTGAAGGGTGTGGCTTTAATGGTGAAGGGTGTGGCTTTAATGGTGGAGGGTGTGGCTTTAATGGTGAAGGGTGTGGCTTTAATGGTGAAGGGTGTTGTTTTAATGGTGAAGGGTGTGGTTTTAATGGTGAAGGGTGTGGCTTTAATGGTGAAGGGTGTGGCTTTAATGGTGAAGGGTGTGGCTTTAAACGCTGCAAAAATTCAGGTGCACATTTCTGGCACAAATTAAGCCACCTAATCAGTGGTCAAAATGTACAATCTAAATCTGTGCCACACTTATTATCCAGCGTCAGTCGCAGTGATAAATCTGAAGCATTTTTAGACTTTCTCGCTAAACACAATGTTAGTAAATGTAACTTTATGTTTCAATTCCAGATCTCTGCTTGCTTTCTGAGAACGAGAACCCTCTTGTCTACACTCACAATGTCCACAGCTCGTCCTGCTCTCGGCTCAGAAGTGGATACAATTGTATCAGTCTAGACGAGGGATCGGCAACCTTCGGCACTCCAGCTGTTGTGAAACTACAACTCCCAGCATGCATACTTACTCTGCTCTTCTCCAAACTCCCATAGAAATGAATGGAGCATGCTGGGAATTGTAGTTTCACAGCAGCTGGAGTGCAGAAGGTTGCCGATCCCTGGTCTAGACAATGATCTGGACTTCAGACTGATACATTGTAACCAATGAGAGATTAAGTTTCCATATTATATTATCCAATATACTTTGTTGACTATACTTTTCTATACAGAAAAGAACTAAGTTTACTGACCGGCCCAGCAGACACCCGACCAACACTCAAATGACCCCCATCCGGGGAACGAAGCCTTCTGTATACATTTGGTGTGAGCCCCAAATATAGGGCTCAGACGTGATGTGAACAGAGCCTTATCTTATAGATATGGAGTTGAAAGAGTTATTGTTCAATGGGGCAAAAACAAACAACATCCAATGACAACCTCCAAACATTTCCTATATAATAAAGTATATAATAACGTGTCATCCTGAATCAATAATATAACATCATTTTGATCCAAAATTCATTGACGTCTGGTCCAGGGTGGAAAGTGGCGGCACAGGAAGAAAACCAGGAATAATCCAAGGCAGAGATGTATTTTAGGTGGCGTTCCTTTTTACAGAGTGACTAAACTTGCAGTGTACAAATACATAGAAAGTATACGGAGTCCATACGCAAGTAGCCCATAGAGGAAAGCAGAAGGGGAACCGCTCTCCGATGAGCACTGCTGCCGCTACGTTTTAGAAATCATTATTTTGACAGATTGTGTAATAAAGTTCAGTTACCGGTAACTTTATATTATCTATATATTCTAAAAGGTATACAGAGGAGGGAATAAAAGATGAGGGATACAAAAAAAAGTCAGAGACAGAAAAGGTAAGAAAGAGAAGAAAGTGAAGGGTACTGAAAATGGAAGAAAGAAAGAAAGAAAGAAAGATGATAGAAAGGGAGATAGAGGGACACAAAAAGAGAGGAAAAGATAAGAGATAGAGACAGAGAAGAGACAAAAAATACAAGTAGTAAAAGGAGAATAAGAGAGAGACAGAATGGAAGAGGAGAGAGAGGAAAAGAAATACAGAGAGGCGAGAAAAAGGAAGAAAGACGAGTGATTGTCTCAGTTTTCGAGCTGTTCTTTCGTAATTTATTTTCTAACATAGAAACTTGGAAATACATAGAAGTAATAATAATAATAATAATAATAAGAGGGGCGGTCAGTGTGACCTGTGAGCCGTCATCTCCAGCTTCACAGATTATGACGGATCTGTCTGATACGAGGCCGGACAGAAGCCCCCGATTCCTTCTCCCATACTATGTAGATGGTAAGCTCACGGGCAGGACCCATCTCCTTCTGTACCAGTTTCTAACTCGTCTTGTTTATGTTTAGTGCAAGTGTCTGTATTATGTATGTGCACCGCTTATCATATGTACAGCGCTATGGAACGAATGGCGCTTTAATAATAAATAATAATAATGACCATGGTCGGGGTCCAGTAGTAACATCACATGTATCATCGAGTATCAGGTTGGACTTACCTGCAGTAGAACAGCGAGGGAACTTCTACGGGTCCTGCTCATGTTCGTCTTCGATCACAATGTTCCAGATGCTTTTTCTCCTCCCTTTTCCTCAAGTAAAATAAAATTGACATCTGGCAGAGAATCAGAACTGAATGAGGAGAGACAATGGCCTGAAGCCTGGTAAGATCCCGGAGTGCGGAGTCCTCAAAAACAATGGCTGACACAGATGTGCAGGAGACAGGAAACAACTGAGAGAATCTGAAGAGGCTGAAGTGGAGGACAGGATGGAGAGAGGCCTCCCCTCATCATAACCAGCAGAGGGAAATCCTATTATACCTTTTATTTGTTTTTTTCAAGGAGTTTCATAAACTTAGAAAGCAAATAAAATCTAATCTGAAATGATTACACAATTACTGATCCACTTATACAAGCAAACATCTGAAGGGAGCTCAGCGTTTAGTCTACACTTCATCTTCATCTAACACTATGTCCACCTTTTCTTCACCTAACATAAACTGAGTCTACAAAATCTGAGTCACTGTGTACATACATTACTCATCCTGTACTGATCCTAAGTTACATCCTGTATTATACTCCAGAGCTGCACTCACTATTCTGCTGGTGCAGTCACTGTGTACATACATTACATTACTTATCCTGTACTAATCCTGAGTTACATCCTGTATTATACTCCAGAGCTGCACTCACTATTCTGCTAGTGCAGTCACTGTGCACATACATTACTTATCTTGTACTGATCCGGAGTTATATCCTGTATTATACTCCAGAGCTGTACTCACTATTCTGCTGGTGCAGTCACTGTGTACATACAGTACAGACCAAAAGTTTGGACACACCTTCTCATTCAAAGAGTTTTCTTTATTTTCATGACTATGAAGGCATCAAAACTATGAATTAACACATGTGGAATTATATACATAACAAACAAGTGTGAAACAACTGAAAATATGTCATATTCTAGGTTCTTCAAAGTAGCCACCTTTTGCTTTGATTACTGCTTTGCACACTCTTGGCATTCTCTTGATGAGCTTCAAGAGGTAGTCCCCTGAAATGGTTTTCCAACAGTCTTTAAGGAGTTCCCAGAGATGCTTAGCACTTGTTGGCCCTTTTGCCTTCACTCTGCGGTCCAGCTCACCCCAAACCATCTTGATTGGGTTCAGGTCCGGTGACTGTGGAGGCCAGGTCATCTGGCGCAGCACCCCATCACTGTCCTTCATGGTCGAATAGCCCTTACTTTCAAAGTTTTCCCAATTTTTCGGCTGACTGACTGACCTTCATTTCTTAAAGTAATGATGGCCACTCGTTTTTTCTTTACTTAGCTGCTTTTTTCTTGCCATAATACAAATTCTGTAAGAAAAGGAGAAAGACAGGAGGCAACGCCTCGTGTGTAGAACCGTATGATAATATTAAAAACAACAATGCACTGATTGTGCTTACCGTATTGGGTTGTGATGAGTCACAACTCCTATGAATCGCTTATGCTGGTAAAAGCCCGTCCAGCTTGCGGGGATGACTGCTGCTGCTGCCCAGGTTCTTACCCGTTTTCGTGGAGCACGATATCCGGGGTATGGAGAATAGTGGATAGGTTTAAAAAATGAACCTTATAAAAAGCGGCGCTGCTGCAGAAGACAGGACTCAAATAGATAAAATAAAGTGGGTCTTTATTTATATTGGTCTACGCGTTTCAGGGGCGGACTGCCCCCTTCATCAGGACAATATGTCATTACATTGTGGGTGTGAACATTATGACTTTTTATTCTGTTTGTTTGGGCGCGATAATTCGGCCTCTGGGGGCGTGGGGGGGGCGTGGGGGGGGAGGGGGGCGGAGACATGAATGCACGTGTTTCTCTTGTTGATATGCCGCCCACAAGAGGTCTGCTGCGTGCCTTCTTTAGTGATGTGTTGAAAGACCTTGCTGACGTCTTTCTTGTGGGTGCGGTCTTCGTGACGTAATCTGTGGGCGGAGTTACGACTCTTCAGTGGTGACATCCACCGATCACCTCTGATGTTTTGTGGGCGGTGTATTTTGTTTGTATAGCGCTGGTTTGGTCTCTCAGATATATTCTTTTTCAGGTATGGTATTTTTGGTTTAGTTTGTATGGTTGCTATGCCGATGTTATCGCGCCCAAACAAACAGAATAAAAAGTCATAATGTTCACACCCACAATGTAATGACATATTGTCCTGATGAAGGGGGCAGTCCGCCCCTGAAACGCGTAGACCAATATAAATAAAGACCCACTTTATTTTATCTATTTGAGTCCTGTCTTCTGCAGCAGCGCCGCTTTTTATAAGGTTCACTTTTTTATACCTATCTACTATTCTCCATACCCCGGATATCGTGCTCCACGAAAACGGGTAAGAACCTGGGCAGCAGCAGCAGTCATCCCCGCAAGCTGGACGGGCTTTTACCAGCATAAGCGATTCATAGGAGTTGTGACTCATCACAACCCAATACGGTAAGCACAATCAGTGCATTGTTGTTTTTAATATTATCATACGGTTCTACACACGAGGCGCTGCCTCCTGTCTTTCTCCTTTTCTTACATATTGTGTCCGGAGCCTGGTGGGAACACACAGAACCCGGAGGACCCCCTGAAGTCCTTTTTTCCAAGGAGGAACTGCAGCCTAAAAGCGTGTAGAAAAACCGTAACCACTACAAAGAAGGAAAATGGAGTATTTTTCGCAACGTACACAGCAACGCAAGTCCCTGGTGCTACGTTATACATCAAGGAATAATACCAACGAACCTGCTTCCATGACAACCAGCAAAAATGACAAGGCAAGTTTTTCACATGATGAAACTAAGACTATGTGCCAACTCTTTCAGGACCTTGAGGATAACCTGAGAAATGAACTGATACACTCACTAGATGCCATGTTTTTACAAATATATACACTTGAGAATCTAGCACCAAGAGGTCTAAGATTAGGAAATGCCCCGACCTTTCCAGAAGACCCTGTCTTCGCATATGAATGGAATGACTATTTGGATCAATGTGCGGCGGGCCTAATAAGAATCATCTCCAACAAAAGGGAAGCTCTGATTAAAAACCATACAGAAAAAATTTAAATAATCATAAAATCCCTACAGCACTATGAACTTCACCCAGATTACCCAACAATAAACCAAAATCTCACAAATAGAATTTACCAGAGTGAGCAAAATATTATAGCCAATAAAGCTAAAAAATTGCAACGAGATAGAATGGACAAAGAACAGGGAACCTATAGACTCACACGAAGAAAAGGGAACCAACATAACATCATAAACCCTAGCAAACATAACCAGAAACACACGGGCCCTCAAAATATGACCAATACCACACGACCCCAAAAACCCAGTTTCAACCATGAGACGAGAACACGTTTTTTTACCAATAATGCTTACAAAAAATCCAAAAATAGAGAAACCGAGAAAGCGGCACCGACAGTATACAAATTCCAAAACACTATACCGTCCAGTAAAACCAGCGCTCCACCTAACATACCACCAATACATGAGCGACCACCCAACCCTAAACCCCCCATAACCCCTACACCCATCACCGCCATTATAAAGGAAACAATACTTTTGAATGACACTACCAATACCAGTCTGGTACGCAACTCGCCAAGCGCAAACACCGACCCTCCCAATAAAAAACACGACTTAGACTCATCCACCGACGAGTTCTTGGAAAAATTCAGAGTCCTAAAATCTAAATATTTAGACTTTAAAAAGAACCGTACACCACTCAAAGATTACACGGCTAACTCCTCCCCACTCATACATCTTAGCCCAACCCCAAAAAAAGATATATCTCCCAAGAGATCTGGCACCACAGCGGACACCCACCTATGCCACACATCACTGAATATCAGTTCACTTCTTGACACATCCATCCTTACGGTACATCACACCTCTCCGCCAGACAAACCTGTAACACCCCCCCACTGCATTACCATTGACAATACCCGCACAGGAACCTCAGCCCTGGTTCCTTTTTTAGACCATGCAAACAATATTCGATCCCAACCGAGCACGAAACAAATAGGTACCAAACAACACATATCAATCACACCACAAATAACAGAGTTCTTCAAACCGACCCCGGGAAAAAGAAAATTAGAATGCGAGGATGTAGAGGAGGGCAACAACAAAAAAGGCAAGGCAATATAACAAAAAAGAAAAACGACAAAAGTAAAAACGAGAATGAACCTATACCAACAATAAAAATCTTCAACCTATCAGCACACCAGCTCACAACCTCAGAACAAAGTCTCCTACAAAAGGGCCTTTCATTTTGTCCACACAACAGAGTGAATGCCTTCGAACTATACCTCGACATGCAAAAATTTCGTAAAAACCTGACAATAAAAAGACATTTCGAATACGAACATAAAAAGAACCAAACAAAAAAGTTACTAGAGAGCACCAACCCAGAGGATATACAAACATACAAACACCAAGAAGTACGCCCGAAATCGAATTTCTTTCCACTTCAGAGTCAAGGACACCTTATACCAGCCTTTTTTGATCTAGTGGCAGCAGACTTTAAAAAGATCACCACAAACGCCAACCCCTCAATTAGCCACCACAATAAGGCCAACCTAACCAACCAAGAAAAAATTGCCCTAAAAAAACTCGGGAACAATAAAAATCTTAAAATAAGACCAGCAGATAAGGGAGGGGCAATAGTCCAACAAAATACAGAAGTTTATGAAAAAGAAGCACTGAACATTCTGAATGACAAAAATTATTACCAGAAAGTAACGGAGAACCCCTTCCCTAACATTATAAAAAAACTAACCACCTTTATAAAAAGTGCTCACGAGAATCAATACATAAACAAAAAAGAAAAGAATTTTCTCATTCCAAAATCACCCTCTAATCCTTATTTCTACCATCTGCCAAAAATACATAAGAACACCGAAAACCCTCCAGGGAGACCCATAGTATCAAACACCAACTCAGCAACAAGTAATTTATCACACTATCTTGATCTGTTCCTACAACCCTATGTACGTAATCTAGACAGCTATCTTCACGACTCCAGACAATTAATCCAAGAGCTAACTGACATCCCCTGGAAGGACTCATATGCTCTACTCACGATGGACGTATCAGCATTATACTCCAACATACAACATGACCTAGGTATTAGATGTGTAGAAAATACACTGAGAGAGGACCTTACACTAAAACCACAACAAATTCTGTTTTTGCTTGAAAGTCTGCGTTTTATCTTAGAGAACAATTTTTTCATCTATAATGGCCACACATACCATCAACGCCGGGGGACCGCGATGGGTACGAAAGTGGCACCGGCCTTCGCTAACATTTTTATGGGCCAATTTGAAAAAACTCATATCTACGATAACCAGAGGAAGGAAATCATATACTACAGAAGATATATAGATGACGTCTTCATCATCTGGGACGGAAATGAACCCTCAGCACTAGAATTTTGCGAAAGCCTAAACAAAACAGACTGGGGGATTGCCCTTACCCCAATTTTTGATAGAACTCACATAGATTTCCTAGACATCTCTATCTCTATTACAAACAACATCCTCACAACAAAAACATTCTTCAAACAAGTTGACACAAACAGCTACATACACTACAAAAGCTTCCACCATAAAAAATGGCTACAGAACGTGCCCTATAGCCAATATAAACGGGTAAGACGCAACTGCACAGAGGACTCAGACTTCAAAAAACAAGCAAAAATTTTACAAAAACGCTTTATAGAAAAAGGTTACCCTAAAAGACTCATCACAAACGCATATAAAAGAAGCATCAAAAATACCCAAAAAGAATGTCTGACCAGCAACAAAAAAACTGAAAATGAAGGGACCCAAATAGAAAGACATCTCAACCTCATCACACAATACAATACATCTAACAACGCCATACGCACAATACTCACAAAACACTGGCACATCCTAAAACAAGATCCCTATCTCGAAAAATACCTACCCAACAAACCAATAATCACATACAGAAGAGCCCCCACAATCAAGAGCACTGTGGCCCCAAACAAACCAAAACATAGCATGGGAGAAGAAAAGGGCACTATACAGAATAGAATAGGCAGTTATAAATGTGGCAAAAGACGATGCCTTTGTTGCAATATTATTACACATAGAAACACAACTTTCTCATCCACAAAAAACGGTGCCACTTTCAAAATCAAACACCATCTGACATGCCAGAGCAGCTATGTCATCTATCTGATTGAATGCCAATGTGGCCTCCAATATGTGGGCCGTACCACACAGCCACTACACTGCAGAGTCAACCAACACAGATACAATATACGGAAACAGAATATAAAACACAGCATCTCTAGACACTGTATGACCACAACAGAAAAAGACAAACATGCAATAAAAATCACACCTATTGATTATATACCCACAAATCCCTATAATAGGTTCAACAGCCTCCAAGAAGGGAGGTCTTTTGGATATTCCAACTGGATACCCTAACCCCCTTCGGGACTAAATGAGATCAGCGAAACCATTCTGTAAAACCAAATACCCCACTCACACCTCACAGTAATAACGGACACACTCGTGAGCGTATATGTACGCCGTACGCAAAAATATTGGCTACTAGATAAATATATTTTTACCACCACAACTCGTTCTTCTCAGATCCCCAAAAATTCTCTTGCAAACCCGAATCTCTCTTTTTTATATATAAAAAATACTTGTGCTTCTGGACCACCATAAATAGGCCATCGAGACCCACCCCTTTAGTCGCAAGGCCCTATGAGTAGACCTACCAGTGACTATATATATAAATAAATGAATAAATAAAATCGATAAATATATTATCCTATAAATAAATAAAAAAATATATTATCTTATATACACAGACTCATACGAGGTGATACAGCCCCCGTCTCCCACTCTTATTGGTAAAGGGTTACATCCCCGCCAGATGGCTGTCCACTACCACTATTATTATTTATTATCTATTATTGTTCATTATTATTATTTTTTAACATTATCATTTTTTATTTTATTTATTTTTCTTTTTATTTTTATATTTTTTTATCCTTTTTTTTATCTATTTTATTATTTTTCATCAATTATTTTTCATCAATTTTTTATTTATTTCTTTTTTTTATTTTTATTTTTTATTTTTTTTTTATTTTATTTTATTATTATTATTATTTTCTTTTTATCTAATTACCCAATTAATTTACTTGGTATTTTCCATTTTTAAACCATTTTTTACCTTATGCTCACTCTCATTTATATGTACCTGTACGTGGGGTTTTTTTACCCCACACATACACATATATATACATACACATCCTTTTATTCACTCCCACATGTCCCGCATTCTGCATGCCCCGCACTTTTTTGTATCTATATACATAAATTCCTATTGTAGGCCATTGCACTCTCTTATATACTCCTGTGATCACACTGCTATGCCCGCATAAAAACACACTGTAGTGGCTGAACTAGCGCAACACTAACAATACAGACCCTCCACAAGACATCACAATTGAAACGTAATACTTATGGCTAGAAGTTCATAGCTCCGCCCCTGTATTACGTCATGAAGACCGCACCCACAAACGTGACGTCAGGAAGGTCCTCAAACGCTACACTAAAGCGGCACCTAACAGACCAGCTAGGGTCGGCATAGCAACCATACAAACTAAACCAAAAATACCATACCTGAAAAAGAATATATCTGAGAGACCAAACCAGC
The DNA here is from genome assembly GCF_905171765.1 of Bufo bufo. Lineage (NCBI taxonomy): Eukaryota > Metazoa > Chordata > Amphibia > Anura > Bufonidae > Bufo > Bufo bufo. Next base: position 18,706,610 of record NC_053393.1, on the reverse strand, counting down.
GCTATACAAACAAAATACACCGCCCACAAAACATCAGAGGTGATCGGTGGATGTCACCACTGAAGAGTCGTAACTCCGCCCACAGATTACGTCACGAAGACCGCACCCACAAGAAAGACGTCAGCAAGGTCTTTCAACACATCACTAAAGAAGGCACGCAGCAGACCTCTTGTGGGCGGCATATCAACAAGAGAAACACGTGCATTCATGTCTCCGCCCCCCCTCCCCCCCCAGAGGCCGAATTATCGCGCCCAAACAAACAGAATAAAAAGTCATAATGTTCACACCCACAATGTAATGACATATTGTCCTGATGAAGGGGGCAGTCCGCCCCGAAACGCGTAGACCAATATAAATAAAGACCCACTTTATTTTATCTATTTGAGTCCTGTCTTCTGCAGCAGCGCCGCTTTTTATAAGGTTCATTTTTTAAACCTATCCACTATAATACAAATTCTAACAGTCTATTCAGTAGGACTATCAGCTGTGTATCCACCTGACTTCTTCTCAACGCAACTGATGGTCCCAACCCCATTTATAAGGCAAGAAATCCCACTTATTAAACCTGACAGGGCACACCTGTGAAGTGAAAACCATTTCAGGGGACTCTTGAAGCTCATCAAGAGAATGCCAAGAGTGTGCAAAGCAGTAATCCAAGCAAAAGGTGGGCACTTTGAAGAACCTAGAATATGACGTATTTTCAGTTGTTTCACACTTGTTTGTTATGTATATAATTCCACATGTGTTAATTCATAGTTTTGATGCCTTCAGTGTGAATCTACAATTTTCATAGTCATGAAAATAAAGAAAACTCTTTGAATGAGAAGGTGTGTCCAAACTTTTGGTCTGTACTGTACATTACATTACTTATCCTGTACTGATCCTGAGTTACATCCTGTATTATACTCCAGAGCTGCACTCACTATTCTGCTGGTGGAGTTACTGTGTACATGCATTACTTATCCTCTACTGATCTTGTATTATACTCCAGAGCTGCACTCACTATTCTGCTGGTGGAGTCACTGTGTACATTCATTACATTACTTATCCTGTACTGATCCTGAGTTACATCCTGTATTATACTCCAGAGCTGCACTCACTATTCTGCTGGTGCAGTCACTGTGTACATACATTACATTACTTATCCTGTACTTATCCTGAGCTACATCCTGTATTATACTCCAGAGCGGCACTCACTATTCTGCTGGTGCAGTCACTGTGTACATACATTACTTATCCTCTACTGATCCTGAGTTACATCCTGTGTTATACTCCAGAGCTGCACTCACTATTCTGCTGGTGCAGTCACTGTGTACATACATTACTTATCCTCTACTGATCCTGAGTTACATCCTGTGTTATACTCCAGAGCTGCACTCACTATTCTGCTGGGTCAGTCACTGTGTACATACATTACATTACTTGTCCTGTACTGATCCTGAGTTACATCCTGTATTATACTCCAGAGCTGTACTCATTATTCTGCTGGTGCAGTCACTGTGTACATACATTATATTACTTATCCTGTACTGATCCTGAGTTACATCCTGTGTTATACTCCAGAGCTGCACTCACTATTCTGCTGTTGGAGTCACTGTGTACATACATTACTTATCCTGTACTGATCCTGAGTTACATCCTGTATTATACTCCAGAGCTGCAATCACTATTCTGCTGGTGCAGTCAATGTGTACATACATTACTTATCCTGTACTGATTCTAAATTACATAGAGCCGTAATACTGATGACCTCTCCTCAGCACAGGAACTCACTGAAGAGGATGACAGCGGCTTGTAAGGGGGAGAATGTGGAGAATGCGGCTGATGTGACTGACCACCTGGAGAGGTGAACCACAGAAGACGACATTTATATTCATAGAAGGGCACTATATTGTAGAGGACGCTGGCGCTATTTTTCTACTCCAATTACAATAATTGTTTTTTTATTAATGAGATGACTCTGCACACCCTACCCTATAATGATAAGATGACTCTGCTGACCCTCCCCTATAATGATGAGATGGCAGTCAATCCTGCCTATTAATGAGTTGATTCTGCTGAACTCAGCCTATAATGATGATATGATGCTGCTGACCGTGCCCATCCTCTAATAATGAGGTTACTCCTACCAACCCTCTAATAATAATAATGAGATAACTCTGCTCATCTTGTGCTCCAATAATAATTAGGTGACTCTGCTGATCCTGACCTCTAATGATCATGAGATAACTCTACTGACCCTGTCCTCAAATAATAATGAGATGACTCTGAATACCCTGCTCTTTAATGGTAATGACATATCTCTACTGACCCTACCTTTAGTGATGAGATGACTCTGCTGACCCAGTCCTCTAATGATGAGATTATGCTCCCGATCCTACCTCTAATGATAATGAGATGGTGCCTGCCCCACCCTCTAATGATAATAAGATGACCCTGCTCACCTCATCCTCTAATAATGATGAGATGATTTTACTAACCCTACACTCTAATAATAATGAGATGACTGCTGACCTGTCCTCTAGTGATAATGATATGACTCTTTTGACCCCATAATGAGATGACTCTGCATACCCTGCTTTTTAATGATAATGACATCTCTCTACTGGCCCTACCTCTTGTAATGAGATCACTCTGATGACCTAGTCCTCCAATGATGAGATGGTGGATGACTCTGCCTATTAATGAGATGACTCTGCTGAACCCAGCCTATAATGATGAGATTATGCTCCTGACCCTGCCTCTGATAATAATGAGATGATGCCTGTCACAGGGTAATGTGGATAACAGGTACACCAGATAAACAGACAGCATAGGATAACAGTCTAGGCCTAGAAGCTAGTGAGGGAGAGATGGTTACCTCCTAGCAATCCCCGAGTCTCTCCCTGACTCCTGACAGTATGTGCAAGCCCTGATGGTGGACGAACACATACACTCGTACCTAGACCCTGCTAATACTGTAGCAAACCCTAGATTAGGGAACGGGGAATGAGACTGCCGGTACCTTCCACAGTAAAGGGGCCAGCGTCTCCCTGAGACCTAGACTGACACAAACAACCCAGAGCAAAAGCGGAACTTAGCTTGGCAAGAGTGAGGAACAAGGGATCCACAAACAACCAGCAGGAACTCCAGAAGGAAATATCAACTGCATGGTGAGAAGTCAGAGGCAGACTGAAATAGAGCCTCTAACCAGCAAACGAGCCAAACCTGTGGAGAGGTGGGATCCCGCCCACAACAACAAACTGAAAGGAAACACCTAGAACCTGTCAGATAGACTCAAGTGAAGATCTCCTCAGATCTCTCACAGGGTCGGCAGTGACAGTACCCCACCTTCTACGAGTGACCTCCGGGTACCCAGGCCCAACCCTATCCGGGTGGGCCCTGTAAAAGGCCTTAAGAAGGCGACTGGCACTGACATCAGTCGCTGGAACCCACGTTCTCTCTGGACCGTAACCCTTCCAATGTACGAGGTACTGAAGGGACCCCCGAAGAACACGTGAGTCAATTATTCTGGAGATTTCAAACTCCAGATTACCATCCACCAAGACAGGAGGAGGTGGCAAGGGAGATGGTTCAGCAGGTTTGACATAGTTTTTCAACAACGACCTGTGGAACACTTTATGGATCTTCCAAGTCTGCTAAAGTTCGAGACGAAATGCAACAGGATTAACAATGGCAGAGATTTTGTTCTTAGTGGACAACCACACCAATCACCCACACAGAGGTCCGGACCAGACATACGTTTCTTGTCAGTCATACGTTTATATCTTTCGCGCATTTTTTTCAAATTGGTTTGAATCTTCCGCCAGATAGATGACAAAGAGGAAGAGAATCTTTCATCTTCAGGTATACCAGAGGACTCAGTCCCCGAAAAAGTACCAAACTATAAAACCCATATGCACCAAAAAATGGTGACTTATCAGTGGACTCCTGTCTACGGTTATTTAAAGCAAACTCTGCCAAAGACAAAAATGAAGACCACTCCTCCTGATTTTCGGAGACAAAACACCTCAAATAAGTCTCCAGGTTCTGGTTAGTGCGTTCAGTTTGTCCGTTCGACTGGGGATGGAAAGCCGAAGAGAAGGACAACTAAACTCCCAGACGAGAACAGAATGCCCTCCAGAACCTGGAAACAAATTGCGTCCCCTATCCGACACCACACCAGAGGGAATGCCATGTAATTTCACAATATTATCAATAAACACTTGTGCAAGAGTTTTGGCATTAGGCAAAGTTGATAAAGGTATAAAATGTGCCAAAAAAAAAATAAAAAATTGGAAATTGAAAACGCAGCACACTAGCATTAGGGTGCAGAATCGGGCCAATATGAACCGGCACCAGGGTCCCATTCAATGGAGGAAATTCAAAAAGCCAGCAGCACTCCAATATAATCAAAGAATCAACGTGGTTTATTCACCCAGTGTCAAATAGCAGCAACGTTTCAGCCGCTTGTTGCGGTCTTTCTCAAGCTATACAGACATGTGTTACATCAGTGATATATAAAGGTGTGTCAATTCATTACATTAAATCATCCAATTAAAATAGAAATAATCACAATTCATAAAAAAATATATTAAATAAACACATATCCACCAGCAGCAATGTGAAATTGTATACAATACAAATAAAGTGACAGTGCCTCGTGCAAAAGTGCATTGTACATAACAAAAGTGCATAATCGAATATAATTAATAATTAAAAATTCACGTGTTGCCAATGTGTGGTGTTAATTAAAAACTTACAAAACCAATTAACCAACAGTGTCGAGAGCGTCCACGTTCAGTTAATGCGCATGTGCGAGATCCATAGACCTCACGATATCTCGAGCGCAGAGGGACTCTATGGGAACCTCATCAAAGATGGAGTCTGGAAGTAAATACATGTGCGCATGTCTGAGCAATAGTTGCCACCCAAATCAGGGTCATGTGATCACAGTCACATGATCCCGATCGCAACATGTAAACATAATCAATGATACATTAAGGATCACAGCGACTAGCAGCGAACCTAGACCGCTCTCGGCCGTGTGCATTCGGCCTTATCCAGGCCATTCTGAGATAGTTTTTTCGTCACATATTGTACTTCATGACACTGGTAAAATGGAGTAAAAAAAAATCATTTTTATTTATAAAAAAATACAAAAATACAAAATTTGGCAAAAATCTGAAAAAATTTGCAAATTTCCAAGTTTAGATTTCTCTACTTCTATAATACATATTAATACCTACAAAAATAGTTATTACTTTACATTCCCCATATGTCTACTTCATGTTTGGATCATTTTGGGAATGACATTTTATTTTTTGGGGATGTTACAAGGCTTAGAAGTTTAGAAGTAAATCTTGAAATTTCTCTGAAATTTTCAAAAACCAACTTTTTAAGGACCAGTTCAGGTCTGAAGTCACTTTGTGAAGCTTACATAATAGAAACCACCCAAAAATGACCCCATTCTAGAAACTACACCCCTCAAGGTATTCAAAACTGATTTTACAAACGTCGTTAACCCTTTAGGTGTTCCTCAAGAATTAATGGAAAATAGAGATACAATTTCAAAATTTCACTTTTTTGGCAGATTTTCCATTTTAATATTTTTTTTCCAGTTACAAAGCAAGGGTTAACAGCCAAACAAAACTCAATATTTATGGCCCTGATTCTGTGGTTTACAGAAACACCCCATATGTGGTCGTAAACTGCTGTACGGGCACACGGCAGGGCGCAGAAGGAAAGGAATGACATACGGTTTTTGGAAGGCAGATTTTGCTGGACTGGTTTTTTTGACACCATGTCCCATTTGAAGCCCCCCTGATGCACCCCTAGAGTAGAAACTCCAAAAAAGTCACCCCATTTTAGAAACTACGGGATAGGGTGGAAGTTTTGTTGGTACTAGTTTAGGGTACATATGATTTTGGGTTGCTCTATATTACACTTTTTGTGAAGCAAGGTAACAAGAAATAGCTGTTTTGGCACCGTTTTTTATTTTCTTATTTACAACATTCATCTGACAGGTTTGATCATGTGGTAATTTTATAGAACAGGTTGTCACGGACGCGGCGATACCTAATATGTATACAATTTTTTTATTTATGTAAGTTTTACACAATGATTTCATTTTTGAAACAAAAAAAATCATGTTTTAGTGTCTCCATAGTCTGAGAGCCATAGTTTTTTCAGTTTTTGGGCGATAATCTTAGCTAGGGTCTCATTTTTTGCGGGATAAGATGACGATTTGATTGGCACTATTTTGGGGTGCATATGACATTTTGATCGCTTGCTATTACACGTTTTGTGATGTAAGATGACAAAAAATGGCTTTTTTTACACCGTTTTTATTTATATTTTTTTACGGTGTGCACCTGAGGGGTTAGGTCATGTGATATTTTTATAGAGGCGGATGTGGCGATACCTAATATGTATACTTTTTTATTTATTTATGTAAGTTTTGCACAATTATATCATTTTTGAAACAAAAAAAAATCATGTTTTAGCGTCTCCATATTCTGAGAGCCATAGTTTTTTCAGTTTTTGGCCGATTATCTTAGGTAGGGTCTCATTTTTTGTGGTATGAGATGACGGTTTGATTGGCACTATTTTGGGGTGCATATGACTTTTTGATCGCTTGCGTTACACTTTTTGTGATGTAAAGTGACAAAAAATTGTTTATTTAGCACAGTTTTTATTTTTTATGGTGTTCACCTAAGGGGTTAGGTCATGTGATATTTTTATAGAGCCGGTCGATATGGACGCGGCGATACCTATTATGTATACTTTTTTTTATTTATGTAAGTTTTACACAATAACAGCTTTTTTTAAAACAAAAAAAATGATGTTTTAGTGTCTCCATATTCTGAGCCATAGTTTTTTTATTTTTTGGGCGATTGTCTCAGGCAGGGGCTTATTTTTTGCGGGATGAGATGACGGTTAGATTGGTACTATTTTTGTGATGTAAGGTGACAATTTTTTTTTATTTAGCACAGTTTTTATTTTTTATTTTTTACGGTGTTCATCCGAGGGGTTAGGTCATGTGATATGTTTATAGAGCTGGTCGATATGGACGCGGCGATACCCAATATGTCTATATGTCTTTTCCCTATTTTTTTTTTTAAAAATTACTTTATTTTTGAAAAACTTTTTTACTTGAAACTTTTAATTTTTTTTTGTAAGACTTTCATTTTATGAACTTTTTTTTTTCACTTTATTATTTGTCCCACTCTGGGACTTCAACATTACAGGGTCTGATCCCTGTTACAATGCAGCACGATACATCTGTATTGTGCTGTATTGAACTTTTAGGCCCCTTTCACACGGGCGAGTATTCCGCGCGGATGCGATGCGTAACGTGAACGCATTGCACCCGCACTGAATCCGGACCCATTCATTTCTATGGGGCTGTGCACACGAGCGGTGATTTTCACGCATCACTTGTGCGTCTTTCACGCAATGCAGGCCCCATAGAAGTGAATAGGGCTGCGTGAAAACCGCAAGCATCTGCAAGCAAGTGCGGATGTGGTGCGATTTTCACGCACGGTTGCTAGGAGACGATCGGGATGGGGACCGAATCATTATTAGCATTCTTAATACAGAATGCATAGTACAATAGTGCTGGAGGGGTTAAAAAAATAAAAATAATAATATAACTCACCTTAATCCACTTGATCGCGCAGCCCGGCTTCTCTTCTGTCTTCTTCTTTGCTGTGCACAGGAAAAGGACCTTTGATGACGTCACTGCACTCATCACATGGTCCGTCACATGATCCATCGCCATGGTAAAAGATCATGTGATGGACCATGTGATGAGCGCAGTGACATCATCAAAGGTCCTATTCCTCAAAGAAGAAGACAGAAGAGAAGCCGGGCTGCGCGAACAAGTGGATTAAGGCGAGTTAAATTATATTTTATTTTTTTTAACCCCTCCAGCCCTATTGTACTATGCTTTCTGTATTAAGAATGCTCTTATTTTCCCTTATAACCATGTTATAAGGGAAAATAATAAAATCTACACAACACCTAACCCAAACCTGTACTTCTGTGAAGAAGTCCAGGTTCGGGTCTGGGTACCAAACATGCAGATTTTTCTCACGCGCGTGCAAAACGCATTACAATGTTTTGCACCCGCGCGGAAAAAACGCAAACATGGAACACAACCGCAGTGAAAACTGACTTGTTTTAGTGTCAAAATCGCACCATTTTCCCTGAACGCATCCGGTCCCAATCCGCAACGCCTGTGTGAAAGGGGGCCCCTTTCACACGAGCGAGTTTACCACGCGCGTGCAATGCGTGACGTGAACGCATTGCACCCGCACTGAATCCGGACCCATGGGGCTGTGCACACGAGCGGTGGCTTTCCTGCATCACTTGTGCGTTGCGTGAAAATCACAGCATGTTGCGGATGCGGTGCGATTTTCACGCACGGTTGCTAGGAGACGATCGGGATGGGGACCCGATCATTATTATTTTCCCTTATAACATGGTTATAAAGGAAAATAATGCAATTCTGAATACAGAATGCATAGTACAATAGCGCTGGAGGGGTTAAAAAAAATAATAATAATTTAACTCACCTTAATCCACTTGTTCGCGCAGCCCGGCTTCTCTTCTGTCTTCTTCTTTGAGGAATAGGACCTTTGATGACGTCGCTACGCTCATCACATGGTCCGTCACATGATCCATCACCATGGTAAAAAAGATCATGTGATGGACCATGTGATGAGCGCAGTGACGTCATCAAATGCCCTATTCCTCAAAGAAGAAGACAGAAGTGATGCCGGCTGCGCGAACAAGTGGATTAAGGTGAGTTAAATATATATATTTTTTTAACCCCTCCAGCCCTATTGTACTATGCATTCTGTATTCAGAATGCTATTATTTTCCCTTATAACCATGTTATAAGTGGAAATAATACAATCTACACAACACCGAACCCAAACCCGAACTTCGCACCCGCGCGATAAAAACTGACTGCAATTGGGTACCTACTCGCACGGATTTTGCCGCAACGCTTCCAGACTCTATCCGGACACGCTCGTCTGCAAGGGGCCTTAGTGTCTTACACTGTAAGACGCTAAGAGTTGCCTAGGAGACCCAGCCTGGGGGCTGGGCCTCTTAAGCCTCTGTACATGCCAGGCTCCAAGCCTTGGAATGGCTTGGGGCTGCCATGGCAACCATCGAGTCCCCGCCACAGCAGCGCGGGGATCAATGGATGAGGTGAGGGAGCGCAAACCTCCCATATGCCGCGATCAGCACTGACCGCGGCATATGAGGGGTTAATCCACCGACATCGGCATCATCACCAATGCTGGTGGATGCAGCAGGGATCCGGCTCTCAGTAACAGCCGGATCTCTGCCGTTGATCGCTGCACCGCACGGGGATTGGGGGGGGGGGGGGCGGAAGGACCGCAGGACGAGAATGCTCGACTCTAACGCTAAGTGCCGGGGCGATTTAGGATGAGCATTCTCGTCCTGGATCATTGATTATGTTTACATGTTGCGATCAGGATCATGTGACTGTGATCACATGACCCTGATTTGGGTGGCAACTATTGCTCAGACATGCGCACATGTATTTACTTCCAGACTTGGCCATCTTTGATGAGGTTCCCATAGAGTCCCTTTGCGCTCGCGAGCACACAAAGTTCGCCGCGAAACGACTGCCAGGGCGAACCGCAAGGCCATCTCTAATTACAGTAATGGGATGGATTGCTACTTCCAACCATTGACGCCACTCTTCAAAAGCCAATTTAATGGCCAGCAACTCTCTATTACCAATGTCATAATTTCTTTCAGCAGAAGAGAGTTTTTTATAAAAGAAAGCACATGGGCGCCATTTGCCAGGAGATGGACCCTGCGACAAAACTGCTCCGACTCCCACTTCTGACGCGTCCACCTCCACAATGAAAGGTTGAGACACATTGGGTTGCACCAGAATGGGAGCCGCAGCGAAACACCTCTTTATAGTAGAAAAGGTATGCAATGCCTCATCAGACCAGACTGAGAAATCCACACCTTTCTTGGTCATATTGGTCAGAGGTTTAACAACAGTAGAATAATTCAGGATACATTTTCTGTAGTAATTAGTAAACCCCAAAAACCGCATCAGCGCTTTCTGATTCTCAGGTCGATCCCAGTCCAATACCGCACTGACCTTTTCTGGATCCATACGAAAACCTGAGGACGAAAGCAGGTAACCCAGGAACTGCAGCTCCTGGACCGCAAACACACATTTTTCCAACTTAGCATACAACTTATTCTCCCGGAGGATCAATAATACTTGTCTTAAATGATCCTGATGAGTCTCTATATCGGGCGAGTAAATTAGTATGTCATCGAGGTATATAACAACCAACCTCCTCACCAAGTGATGAAAAATGGCATTAATAAGGCTACTTTCACACCTGCGTTAGGTGCGGATCCGTCTGGTATCTGCACAGACGGATCCGCACCTATAATGCAAACGCTTAGATCCGTTCAGAACGGATCCGTTTGCATTACCATGAACAAAAAAAAATAAAAAATTATTTGACTCCGTTGAGATCCGTTTTGACTTTACATTGAAAGTCAATGGGGGACGGATCCGTTTGAAAATTGAGCCATACTGTGTCAACTTCAAACGGATCTGTCCCCATTGACTTACATTGTAAGTCTGGACGGATCCGTTTGCCTCCGCACGGCCAGGCGGACACCCGAACGCTGCAAGCTGCGTTCAGGGGTCCGCCTGCTGAGCGGAGGACAAACGGTGCCAAACTGATGCATTCTGAGCGGATCCACATCCACTCAGAATGCATTAGGGCTGGACGGATCAGTTCGGGGCCGCTTGTGAGAGCCTTCAAACGGAGCTCTCAAGCGGAGCCCCGAACGCAAGTGTGAAAGTAGCCTAAAGTGCTGAAAGACCACCGGAGCATTCGTCAACCGAAAATGCATTACCAAGTTCTCGAAGTGACCCTCAGGTGAATTAAATGCCGTCTTCCATTCGTCCCCTTTCCTGATTCTTATCAGATTATAAGCCCCTCTTAAATCCAACTTGGAGAACACCTTGGCTCCGACAATCTGATTAAACAAGTCCAGAATCAAGGGAAGGGGGTACAGATCACGGACAGTGATAAGATCGAGCTCACAAAAGTCTAAACATGGTCTAAGGGTCCCATCTTTTTTTTTTTACGAAAAAGCAGCCTGCGGCCACCGGTGAATTAGAAGGTCTTATGTCCTTTTGTCAAACTCTCGGTAATATACTCTCGCATAGCTAATTTTTCAGGTTGAGAAAGATTATACAGCCGAGACTTTGGCAATTTAGCTCCGGGAATGAGGTTGACCGGACAGTCACACTCTCGGTGAGGGGGTAACACCTGATCTCCACCCTCAGAGAATACGTCAGCAAAATCAGAGAGAAAGTAGGGGTAACACCTTAGTGGATACCACATAAAGTGACGCGCCAAGAGAGTTGTCAATACAGAAATCACTCCAATTACTGATTTGTCTTGTTTGCCAATCTATGGTAGGATTATGTCTGGTCAACCATGGTAAACCCAGCACTAGGGGAGCAGGCAGACCCTTCAGAACAAAACAAGAAATGGACTCAAAATGGGAATCACCCACCCTCAAATGAATATCGTGCACCATATGAGTCAGACACTTTTGTGATGGGGGGGGGGGGGGAATCATTAGCAAACACAGATATAACTTTGCTTAATGCACTAGTTTTAAAACCATGATTCTGAACGAACTGATAATCTACAAGGTTCACTCCTGCCCCATTGTCAATAAATACTTACAAATCAATATTTTCTGAGTCATGACAGGCAGGAGAAATCGGGTACTACAGGCAAACAACAAAAATACCTTCTCTGGTTCTCCACCCACACTACCAAGAGTAAGAGAGCTAAACCCCTTAGTTACAACCCCTTTTTCACCCTGAGGTTTAATATAAGGACATATGTAGTGTACGGGAGCTGTAATGCCCGTCACTACAGAAGGGTCACTGGTGTGCTGTCGTTTCTCCTTATTTAAGGGAAAGTTGGTATAAGTCATCTTTATAAAATGTAATGTAATGTAATGCTATGTACTTCCCTGTTACTGTAAAATGTGCAAGTACAGGCCTGCTAGGGGTGTCATTCCAGCTCTTAGTCACTAGAGGGAGCTAGGGAGCCCTGGTTTATATAAGGCCCAGTCAGGGAAAGGAAAGTTAGTTGGAGTCTAGAGTTAAAGAGTTGGAGTTGGAGTTGGAGATTAGACTATGTCTGAGTCAAGTCCAGGCCTGAAGCCTGCAGACCAGGAGAGGGTATTGCAGTCCCTGTAACCGGGTTCCAGATCCAAGGAGAAGGTTCCCCTCCTGAGCTCATATATGCAGAAGCAGGAACACCACAGTTAACCAGCCTGAGGAAGCTGAGAGAGACAGAGGCAAGTCCAGAAAAGCAAGAGGTACTAAAGACAACAGAGGAGGTACTTGATAATTGTAAAACCAAGGATATACGCCAGAGCTAGGGCATTGGGCCTTGGAGAAGAGTTTCTATGTTCCAGGATCAGTCAGGAATAGAGTGCAAGCCGCCTGTACTGCAAGTCCTGTGTTTAACACTCTGAAGTCACCTTGCTATATATATTGCCTGCATCAAATGTACTGCAACCAACTGTCTGCAAAGGAACTGCGCTTCCATCTATGTCCATGTATGATGACTACTAAAGTTTGAGTTCTGTTTTAACATCACGTGGTTCCTCAATTATTCCTGCTATCAGCAAACAGCGTGCCACCGTTTAATTGGCACTGGCGTCACGAACATTACTTATCATCACCTGCCCTTGCAGAGAGTCAGCTGTCTCAGGTTAGTGTCACAATTGCACTACAACACCCAGGAACATTTCTACACCTAACTTGAGTACGCTGCACATACATTAACAAAATGTCATTCTTTACCACAAAAGAAACAAAGTCTTCTCAGGACCTTGAGTTTCCTATTATCAGGGCAAGAAGAGATCTGTCCCAATTGCATAGGTTTATCACCTGACACAAACTCTGATGTCTCTGAACCCCTAGGGACAGAAGAGGCAGTCTCTCCATATGATAATGCATCCCGAGTGAGGGGAACCTTGCACATCTCTCTCAGGCATCTATCAATCCGAACGGCCAGGGACATAGCCGCCTCCAACGAATGAGGGTTTTTCGTGGAATGCCAGGGCGTCTTTTAGTCTCACAGACAACCCTTGACAGAATTGACTGCGGAGTGCTGGTTCATTCTACTCCGAATCAGTCGCCCATCTCCTAAATTCAGAGCAGTATGACTCTGCAGAACGTTCTCCCTGGCTCAAGCTACGCAGCTTAGATTCAGCCAAAGAAACCCGATCTGGATCATCATAAATCAGGCCCAGGGAACTGAAAAATTCATCCACCGATCGGAGGGATTGAGAGCCGATCGGTAGAGAAAAGGCCCAGGACTGAGCATCAGTAATAATCCCCACTCTCTGATTTTCGTTCCCCGAAGAGAACGAACGCAGACGAAAATAAAGTTTGCAAGATTTTCTGAACCAAACGAAATTATCACTCCCTCCAGAAAACCTATCTGGGAGGACAACTTTAGGTTCAAGGGTAACCTGGTTCCCACTGACCGAACCAGACGCCAGAGAATTCTGAAAGTAGGTCAGCTACGTAGGTCAGCTACGAGTACCTCCAAAGATAATCCCTGCATGCGAACCACCAGTGCATCAACAGTATCGTGTTGGTGGTTGATAATGTCAAGGGGTAATGTGGATAACAGGTACACCAGATAAACAGACAGCATAGGATAACAGTCTAGGCCTAGAAGCTAGTGAGGGAGAGATGGTTACCTCCTAGCAATCCCTGAGTCTCTCCCTGACTCCTGACAGTATGTGCAAGCCCTGATGGTGGACGAACACATACACTCGTACCTAGACCCTGCTAATACTGTAGCAAACCCTAGATTAGGGAACGGGGAATGAGACTGCCGGTACCTTCCACGGTGAAGGTGCATGCCCTCCCTGAGACCTAGACTGACACAAACAACCCGGGGCTAAAGCGGAACTTAGCTTGGGAAGAGTGAGAAACAGGGGATCCACAAACAACCAGCAGGAACTCCAGAAGGAAATATCAACCGCATGGTGAGAAGTCAGAGGCAGACTGAAATAGAGCCTCTAACCAGCAAACGAGCCGAACCTGTGGAGAGGTGGTATCCCGCCCACAACAACTAATTGAAAGGAAACACATAGAACCTGTCAGATAGACTTGCTGCACGTGAGTCTATCTGATCTCCTCAGATCTCTCACAGGACCGGCAGTGACAATGCCTGCCCCACCCTCTAATGATAAGATGGCTCTGCCTACCTCATCTTCTAATAATAATGAAATTATTCTGCCAACCCTACACTCTAATAATAATGAGATGACTGCTGACCTGTCCTCTAGTGATAATAAAGCAACTCTTTTTACCCCATAATGAGATGACTCTGCTTATCCTGCTCCTTAATGATGAGATAGACCTACTGACCGTAAATCTTATTGATAAGAATTATCTGCCATCTAATAAAAGATGACTCTGCTGACACTCCATTCTAATAATATGACTGTGCACACCTTGCTCTCTAATGATAATGAGATAACTTAGGTGACCCTGCCCTCTAACAATAATGAGAGGACTCTGCTGACCCTGTTCTCTAATGATAATGAATTGACTGCTGACTATGGCCTCTAATGATAATGAGATGACTCTACTGACCATGGCCTCTAATGATAATGAGATGACTCTGTTGACCATGGCCTCTAATGATAATGAGATGACTGCTGACCCTGTCCTGTAATGATAAGGAGTTGATTTTGCTCACCCTGCTCTGTAATGATGAGATAGCTCTACTGATTATACCCTCTAATGATAATAAGACTAATCTGCCAACCTGGTCCTATAATGATAATGAGATGACTGCTGACGCTGCCCTGTAATGATGAGATATCTCTACTGACTATACCTTCTAATGGTAATAAGACTGATCTGCCAACCTAGCTGTTTAATGACGAGTTGATGCGACCTATACTATGAGATGGCTTTGTTGGCCCAGTCCTTCTCCTCAGGGATCAGCTCTACTACAATATGGAAACGTGATCGTGAAAAGCTACTGTATCTTCCATGTGACTTTGCAGCCTTCATAAGGACTCCTTTCCATGGCCATATCTGATGTCTGAATTATCTTCCAGACTTCTGTTGCCAAAACAGATTTGTAATCCATTAGGTGGAAGGAAAAAACTTCTTTCTGGAAGGAGAGATTTTCCCACTGCCTCCACACTTGGCTCTGAAGTACGGATGTGAGTTTGGATATTGCTCACTTCTCTGAGAACAGCGGAATGTTTTTTTCTTTCGGTTTTTTTATATGTGGAGTCTCCGATTCCTTGAAAACACTACTCAAATCATCACTGATTATATCCAAAAAGATTTCACTGCATAACCAGATTTTTTAATTTTGTCCCAGTTTCAAGAGTCCATATTCTTTAAAGGGTTTCTGTCACCCCACAAAACTCTTTTTTTTTTTTTTGGATAGTTAGATTCCTCATAGCGCGATATAGGAGAATATAATAGTCTTACTTACTTTCATGCGGCCGATTCTTTCTAAAACGAAGTTTTATAATATGTAAATGAGGGCTCTACCAGCAAGTAGGGCTTCTACTTGCTGGTAGCCGCAGCAGAAAACCGCCCCCTCGCCGTGTTGATTGACAGGGCCAGCCGTGATCTCCTCCTCCGGCCGGCCCTGTCAGTAATTCAAAAATCGCGCGCCTCTGGTCATTCGGCGCAGGCGCTCTGAGATGAGGAGGCTCGTCTCCTCAGCAGTCCCTCAGTGCGCCTGCGCCGATGACGTCTTCTCTTTCGGTGATGTCATCGGCGCAGGCGCACTGAGGGAGTGCTGAGGAGACGAGCCTCCTCATCTCAGAGCGCCTGCGCCGAATGACCAGAGGCGCGCGATTTTTGAATTACTGACAGGGCCGGCCGGAGGAGGAGATCACGGCTGGCCCTGTCAATCAACACGGCGAGGGGGCGGTTTTCTGCTGCGGCTACCAGCAAGTAGACGCCCTACTTGCTGGTAGAGCCCTCATTTACATATTATAAAACTTCGTTTTATAAAGAATCGGCCGCATGAAAGTAAGTAAGACTATTATATTCTCCTATATCGCGCTATGAGGAATCTAACTATCCAAAAAAAAAATAATGAGTTTTGTGGGGTGACAGAAACCCTTTAAGAGGACCTGTCACCACAAAATGCAATCTGGTGGCACCATGTTATAGAGCAAGAGGAGCTGAGCAGATTAATATACATTTTAGTGGGAAAAGATTTTGTAAAACCCCTAATTTATACATTTACATTTTTACTTTTTTCACTTCCTGAACAGCTATTGGTACAGGAGGGAGGTGATACCAGTGACTGACAGCGATCGGTATAGGAGGGAGGTGATACCAGTGACTGACAGCTATCGGTAAAAGGGAGTAGGTGATACCAGTGACTGACAGCGATCGGTACAAGAGGGAGGTGATACCAGTGACTGACAGCTATCTGTCACGGATGGTGTTGCAGAAAGCTGGAACTTATAAATAAACATCCGACTGGCTTGATCCCAAACTAAGGAGCATATGGGTGAGCCCTATAAAACCCCTAGAGCTCTCCGTGACTGCTATGCCCATGCAAAGATCTTTATGGTAGACGATTGCATGCCCTCGTACCTTATACTATGTGACACCGGAAAACCCTATAATAGTGAGGGGACACGACCACCGGCTCCCTGCACTTAATACGGACGGAGTCAGCGTCACCTACAATCAAGCCAACAAGAAACACAAATAAAGGAAACAGACTTATCTGAGGAATCAGGAGAAGCAGCCTCCAGCAGTGAACACAATCCAGGAAGAAGTATAAACCGCAAAGTGAGGCAGTATGGGAGGGAATATAAAGGTAAACAATCAGTGCAAATAGATGACAGCTGGGAGAAGGAAAGAAGATGAGAAAGTGAAACCAAAACAAAGAACATCATACAACAAGAAGAGAAGAACGTCTGCCAGATCTTCTCACAGAGCTGGCGGTGACACTATCGGTACAGGAGGGAGGTGATACCAGTGACTGACAGCGAACGGTACAGGAGGGAGGTTATACCAGTCACTGACAGCTATCGGTACAGAAGGGAGGTGATACCAGTGACTGACAGCGATCGGTACAGGAGGGAGGTGATACCAGTGACTGACAGCTATCGGTACAGGAGGGAGGTGATACCAGTGACTGACAGCTATCGGTACAGGAGGAAGGGGTCATCAGTGGCTGAAATCTATCGGCACAGGGAGGAGGTGTAATCAGTGACTGACAGCTATCAGTACAGGAGGAGGGGTTATCAGTGATGGACAGCTATAAGTACAGATAGGAGGTGTTATCATTTTGACCTCAGGTCAGATCCCTATATTACAAAGAACCCCATTCTGACCTCAGATCAGACCCCCATGTTACTAAGAACCCCATTCAAACCTCAGATCAGACCCCCATGTTACTAAGACCCCTAATCAGACCTCAGATCAGACCCCCATGTTAGTAAGACCCCTAATCAGACCTCAGATCAGACCCCCATGTTACTAAGAACCCCATTCTGACCTCAGGTCAGATCCCCATGTTACTAAGAACCCCATTCTGACCTCAGATCAGATCCCCATGTTACAAAGAACCCCATTAAGACCTCAGATTAGACCCCCATGTTACTAAGAACCCCATTCAAACCTCAGATCAGACCCCCATGTTACTAAGACCCCCATGTTACTAAGACCCCCAATCAGACCTCAGATCAGAACTCCATGTTACTAAGAACCCCCATTAAGACCTTAGATTAGACCACCGTGTTACTAATAACCCCATTCTGACCTCAAATCAGACCCCCATGTTACTAAGAACCCCATTCTGACCTCAGATCAGAACTCCATGTTACTAAGAACCCCCAATCAGACCCCCATGTTGCTAAGAACTCCATTCTGACCTCAGATCAGACCCCCATATTGCTAAGAACCACATTCTGACCCCCATGTTATTAAGAATGCCATTCAGACCTCAGATCAGACACACGTTACATGTTACTAAGAACCTCAGATCAGACCATGTTACTAAGACTCCTAATCAGACGTCAGATCAGACCCCCATGTTGCTAATAATCCCATTCTGACCTCAGATCCCCATGTTACTAAGAACCCTATTCAGACCCCCATGTTACATTCTACTAAGAACTCCATTCGGACCTCAGATCAGACCCCCATGTTACTAAGAACCCCATTCTGACCTCAGGTCAGATCCCCATGATACTAAGAACCCCATTCTGACCTTAGATCAGATCCCCATGTTACTAAGAACCCCATTAAGACCTAAGATCAGACCCCCATGTTACTAAGAACCCTATTTAAACCTCAGATCAGACCCGCATGTTACTAAGACCCCCCATCGGACTCCCATGTTACTAAGAACCCCATTGTGACCTCAGATCAGAACTCCATGTTACTAAGAACCCCCAATCAGACCTCAGATCAGACCCCCATGTTGCTAAGAACTCCATTCTAACATCAGATCAGACACCCATGTTGCTAAGAACCACATTCTGACCTCAGATCCACATGTTACTAAGAACGCCATTCAGACCTCAGATCAGACCCCCATGTTACTAAGAACGCCATTCAGACCTCAGATCAGACCCCTATGTTACTAAGAATGCCATTCAGACCTCAGATCAGACCATATTACTAAGACTCCTTATCAGACCTCAGATCAGACCCCCAATGTTGATAAGAACCCGATTCTGACCTCAGATCCCCATGTTACTAAGAACCCTATTCAGACCCCCATGTTACATGCTACTAAGAACTCCATTCAGACCTCAGATCAGACCCCCATGTTACTAAGACCCCAATGAGACCTCAGATCAAACCCCCATGTTACTAAGAACCCCATTCTGACCTCAGGTCAGATCCCCATGTTACTAAGAACCCCATTCTGACCTCAGATCAGAAGATCCCCATGTTACTAAGAACCCCATTAAGACATCAGATCAGACCCCGTTGTTACTAAGAACCCCATTCAGACCTCAGATAAGATCCCCATGTTACTAAGACCACTAATCAAACCTTAGATCAGACCCGCATGTTACTAAGACACCAAATTAGACCTCAGATCAAACCCTATGTTACCAAGAACCCCATTCAGACCTCAGATCAGAAGTCCATGTTACTAAGAACCCCCAATCAGACCTCAGATCAGACCCCCATGTTGCTAATAACCTCAATCTGACCTCCGATACCCATGTTACTAAGAACTCTATTCAGACCCCCATGTTACATGCTACTAAGAACTCCATTTAGACCTCAGATCAGACCCCCATGTTACTAAGACCCCAATGAGACCTCAGATCAAACCCCCATGTTACTAAGAACCCCATTCTGACCTCAGGTCAGATCCCCATGTTACTAAGAACCCCATTCTGACCTCAGGTCAGATCCCCATGTTACTAAGAACCCCATTCTGACCTCAGATCAGACCCCTATGTTACTAAGAACCCCATTAAGACATCAGATCAGACCCCCATGTTACTAAGAACTCCATTTAGACCTCAGATCAGACCCCCATGTTACTAAGAACCCCATTCAGACCTCAGATAAGATCCCCATGTTACTAAGACCACCAATCAGACCTTAGATCAGACCCTCATGTTACTAAGACACCAAATTAGACCTCAGATCAAACCCTATGTTACCAAGAACGCCATTCAGACCATAAATCATACCCCCATGTTGCTAAGACCCCCAGTCAGAACCCCATCTTACTAAGACCCCCAGTCAGACCCCCATGCTACTAAGACCCCAAATCAGACCTCCATGTTACTAAGATGCCAAATCAGACCTTAGTTAAGACCCCTATGTTACAAAGAACCCCATTCAGACCTCAGATCAGATCCCCATGTTACTAAGACTCCCAGTCAGACCCCTATGTTACTAAATCCTCCAATCAGACAAAAAAATAAATAAAAAAATAAATAAACTTACCTCTCCTCCTCCGGACATAGCTACTCCTGAGATCCAGCGCTCCTCCTGCTGTGCCCCGATGTCGCACAGTGTGAGGTCGCAGAGTACGCCGACGTGCTCACGCTGTGCACAGCTCACAGCACAGCGTGCAGACCCTGCAGGAGAAGACCAGGAAGCAGTGACTACAAAGCCCGCACATAAGACGCACATGACCCTATAAGACGCATTGACATTTTGCACCCACTTTTTGGGGGAAAAAGTTTGTCTTATACATGAAAAATATGGTAAAATGTATAAATTACAGGTTTTACTGAATCTTTTCCCACAAAATTTGATATCAATCTGCTCAGCTCCTCCTGCTTTATAACATGCTGCTTTCAGATTGCATTGCATCTTGTGGTGACAGGTCTTCTTTAAGTCTAACTCAAAACACCCACTTCCCCCAAAAAATAGGCAGCACAAGAACATACTGGGTCAAGGTTTACCTATGTATACTGGAAGTCAGGGGAGGCACAGATTGTCTTTCCTGCCTGGGCTTTTAGAACCCAAAAAACTGATTATGGGGCTCACTGTGGCACAGATTAACGAAGATGCAGCTTTGTGAACTTGAGTCTCTAGCAGTCCCGTAGAGAATGAATGGAGCAGCATGGAGCACTCTCGATCAGCACCTTCCTTCATTTTGAGTTAATCCTTTCAAGAGCGTGCCATTTCCGCATTTTCTTTTTCACTCCCCACCTTCCTGGAGCCATCATTTTTTTTATTTATTTTCCTTTGCATAGCCATATGAGGGCTTATTTTTTAGCGGGACAAGTGGTACTTTCTAATGGCACAATTTAATATTGCATACAATGTAATAGGAAGCTTAAAATAAATTAAAAAAAACTCCAAATGGTGTGGAAATGGAAAAAAAAAAAACTAAAAAAAAAAACAACTTTGGAAAAAATTGTTTATTTTCGTCGCCATATTTTGACCTTCTTATATTTTTTATAGTTACGCCTACGGAGCTGAGAGGTGGAGGTTGTGGGCTCACTTTCTTTGTGGGGTGATTTGTACTTTTATAGAATCCATTTTGGAGCATGACTTTTTGATCACTTTATTCATTTTTTTGGGAAGTTAATTATGGGGAATAGTGGTGAGTTGAATATCTATCGGTTTTTATTTTTCATAGATTTATTCTTTTTTTTTTTTTTTTTTATTCACTCTAGGTGACTATAACAAGCAGTCGGCAGATGGAAATCTGACCCATTACTGAATAGAAAATTCTGTATATGTCAAAGCAGTGCTGCCACCAGCAGGCCTGTATTGGAATATACCTGTGATAGGAATCGGAGCCTCCAGCAGGAGCTGGCCTATCGTTACCACTAAACAGCTTCCCCAATCTCATCGAAGGGAAGCTGTTACCGGCGTGGGAGCACAGAGCTCACGCATTTTCACCACTCGGATGCTGTGGTGACATTTGACCACAGTATCTGACGGGTTAAAAGTCAGAGATCGGCGTTATCGCCGATCACAGACATCAGTCCCGGGAGTCTTGTTTAAATCTGCAGAAACCCAGTGTCTATTGTGCTCGCTGCACCATCTTTCAAGACCCGACTTCTGACAGACATGTACAGTGTAGGTAAGGAAAGGGGTGGCCCCTGTTCTAATGGTCAGTGGGTGCCCCAGCAGAACCCCCGCAATGTAGTAGTTATCCTCCATCCTATGAACAGGAGATAACTTCTCATAACAGGAATACCCTTTAATTGACCCTGTTGTTTACATCTCTATAATATTGTGAGCACAGTCGGGACTGTTGTAGGAGCCATGTTGGTAATGAGCACACTTTGATTCCCGGGGAGGCAGACGGGACACGCGCTCTTTGTTGGTAGTGTGTTTACGGCACACACAGGAAATATAGACTATCAGCTTCCTGTTCCTGAGAAAGCCATGACGCGGGACGCAGAATTATTTTTGATTCACAATTCCCAGCTGGGGTCTGTTGACTACAGTCCTGCATAAGAGTCATTGTTAAGAGTTTGGAACATTTTCCATATCACGTTTCTAGTTTACTACATTCTAGGGAGTTGTTGGGCTGGAAGACAATGAAAGAAAAGGAGCAGAGCATAAACACCGAGCAATCTGCAGTAAAGGGTGGTCTTCCAGGGGTGCAATACTTTCAGAAAACTGAGGATTCAAAAAAACATCACAGCAAACTGGAGCCTAGATGGGTGGAGGGGTCTTTCTCAAAAAGGTGGTCTTTTGGTTTCACTTGCGTTTATGAAAATGTTACAAATATTTATATACCGCCATAGTGTAAACTGCTCGGCATATAGTGGTCTGCACCTGTAAAAGAAATTCTGGTCTGTATTCAAATTCTTCAAGTAATTTCTCACACTATTATAGTAGTTATATTCCTGTACATAGGAGGCAGTATTATAGTAGTTATATTCTTGTACATAGGAGCAGTATTATAGTAGTTATATTCTTGTGCATAGGAGGCAGTATTATAGTATTTATATTCTTGTACATAGGAGCAGTATTATAGTAGTTATATTCTTGTACATAAGAGCAGTATTATAGCAGTTATATTCTTGTACATAGGAGCAGTATTATAGTAGTTATATTCCTGTACATATGAGCAGTATTATAGTAGATATATTCCTGTACATAGGAGGCAGTATTATAGTAGTTATACTCTTGTACTTAGGAGCAGTATTATAGTAGTTATATTCTTGTACATAGGAGAAGAATTATAGTAGTTATATTCTTGTACATAGGAGCAGTATTATAGTAGTTATATTCTTGTACATAGGAGTAGTATTATAGTAGTTATATTCTTGTACATAGGAGCAGTATTATAGTAGTTATATTCTTGTACATAGGAGCAGTATTATAGTAGTTATATTCTTGTTCATAGGAGCAGTATTATAGTAGTTATATTCCTGTACATAGGAGGCAGTATTATAGTAGTTATATTCTTGTACATAGGAGGCAGTATTATAGTAGTTATATTCTTGTACATAGGAGTAGTATTATAGTAGTAATATTCCTGTACATAGGAGCAGTATTATAGTAGTTATATTCTTGTACATAGGAGCAGTATTATAGTAGTTATATTCTTGTACATAGGAGCAGTATTATAGTAGTTATATTCCTGTACATAGTAGTATTATAGCAGTTATATTCCTGTACATAGGAGCAGTATTATAGTAGTTATATTCTTGTGCATAGGAGGCAGTATTATAGTATTTATATTCTTGTACATAGGAGACAGTATTATAGTAGTTATATTCTTGTACATAGGAGGCAGTATTATAGTAGTTATATTCTTGTACATAGGAGGCAGTATTATAGTAGTTATATTCTTGTACATAGGAGCAGTATTATAGTAGTTATATTCTTGTGCATAGGAGGCAGTATTATAGTAGTTATATTCTTGTACATAGGAGGCAGTATTATAGTAGTTATATTCTTGTACATAAGAGCAGTATTATAGCAGTTATATTCTTGTACATAGGAGCAGTATTATAGTAGTTATATTCTTGTACATATGAGCAGTATTATAGTAGTTATATTCCTGTACATAGGAGGCAGTATTATAGTAGTTATACTCTTGTACTTAGGAGCAGTATTATAGTAGTTATATTCTTGTACATAGGAGAAGAATTATAGTAGTTATATTCTTGTACATAGGAGCAGTATTATAGTAGTTATATTCTTGTACATAGGAGTAGTATTATAGTAGTTATATTCTTGTACATAGGAGCAGTATTATAGTAGTTATATTCTTGTACATAGGAGCAGTATTATAGTAGTTATATTCTTGTTCATAGGAGCAGTATTATAGTAGTTATATTCCTGTACATAGGAGGCAGTATTATAGTAGTTATATTCTTGTACATAGGAGGCAGTATTATAGTAGTTATATTCTTGTACATAGGAGTAGTATTATAGTAGTAATATTCCTGTACATAGGAGCAGTATTATAGTAGTTATATTCTTGTACATAGGAGCAGTATTATAGTAGTTATATTCTTGTACATAGGAGCAGTATTATAGTAGTTATATTCCTGTACATTGTAGTATTATAGCAGTTATATTCCTGTACATAGGAGCAGTATTATAGTAGTTATATTCTTGTGCATAGGAGGCAGTATTATAGTATTTATATTCTTGTACATAGGAGACAGTATTATAGTAGTTATATTCTTGTACATAGGAGGCAGTATTATAGTAGTTATATTCTTGTACATAGGAGGCAGTATTATAGTAGTTATATTCTTGTACATAGGAGGCAGTATTATAGTAGTTATATTCTTGTACATAGGAGCAGTATTATAGTAGTTATATTCTTGTACATAGGAGGCAGTATTATAGTAGTTATATTCTTGTACATAAGAGCAGTATTATAGTAGTTATATTCTTGTACATAGGAGCAGTATTATAGTAGTTATATTCTTGTACATATGAGCAGTATTATAGTAGTTATATTCCTGTACATAGGAGGCAGTATTATAGTAGTTATACTCTTGTACTTAGGAGCAGTATTATAGTAGTTATATTCTTGTACATAGGAGAAGAATTATAGTAGTTATATTCTTGTACATAGGAGCAGTATTATAGTAGTTATATTCTTGTACATAGGAGTAGTATTATAGTAGTTATATTCTTGTACATAGGAGCAGTATTATAGTAGTTATATTCTTGTACATAGGAGCAGTATTATAGTAGTTATATTCTTGTTCATAGGAGCAGTATTATAGTAGTTATATTCCTGTACATAGGAGGCAGTATTATAGTAGTTATATTCTTGTACATAGGAGGCAGTATTATAGTAGTTATATTCTTGTACATAGGAGTAGTATTATAGTAGTAATATTCCTGTACATAGGAGCAGTATTATAGTAGTTATATTCTTGTACATAGGAGCAGTATTATAGTAGTTATATTCTTGTACATAGGAGCAGTATTATAGTAGTTATATTCCTGTACATAGTAGTATTATAGCAGTTATATTCCTGTACATAGGAGGCAGTATTATAGTAGTTATATTCCTGTACATAGGAGCAGTATTATAGTAGTTATATTCCTGTACATAGGAGGCAGTATTATAGTAGTTATATTCTTGTACATAGGAGCAGTATTATAGTAGTTATATTCCTGTACATAAGAGCAGTATTATAGTAGTTATATTCTTGTACATAGGAGCAGAATTATAGTAGTTATATTCTTGTACATAGGAGCAGTATTATAGCAGTTATATTCTTGTACATAGGAGCAGTATTATAGTAGTTATATTCTTGTGCATAGGAGGCAGTATTATAGTATTTATATTCTTGTACATAGGAGACAGTATTATAGTAGTTATATTCTTGTACATAGGAGGCAGTATTATAGTAGTTATATTCTTGTACATAGGAGGCAGTATTATAGTAGTTATATTCTTGTACATAGGAGGCAGTATTATAGTAGTTATATTCTTGTACATAGGAGCAGTATTATAGTAGTTATATTCTTGTACATAGGAGGCAGTATTATAGTAGTTATATTCTTGTACATAAGAGCAGTATTATAGTAGTTATATTCTTGTACATAGGAGCAGTATTATAGTAGTTATATTCTTGTACATATGAGCAGTATTATAGTAGTTATATTCCTGTACATAGGAGGCAGTATTATAGTAGTTATACTCTTGTACTTAGGAGCAGTATTATAGTAGTTATATTCTTGTACATAGGAGAAGAATTATAGTAGTTATATTCTTGTACATAGGAGCAGTATTATAGTAGTTATATTCTTGTACATAGGAGTAGTATTATAGTAGTTATATTCTTGTACATAGGAGCAGTATTATAGTAGTTATATTCTTGTACATAGGAGCAGTATTATAGTAGTTATATTCTTGTTCATAGGAGCAGTATTATAGTAGTTATATTCCTGTACATAGGAGGCAGTATTATAGTAGTTATATTCTTGTACATAGGAGGCAGTATTATAGTAGTTATATTCTTGTACATAGGAGTAGTATTATAGTAGTAATATTCCTGTACATAGGAGCAGTATTATAGTAGTAATATTCCTGTACATAGGAGCAGTATTATAGTAGTTATATTCTTGTACATAGGAGCAGTATTATAGTAGTTATATTCTTGTACATAGGAGCAGTATTATAGTAGTTATATTCCTGTACATAGTAGTATTATAGCAGTTATATTCCTGTACATAGGAGCAGTATTATAGTAGTTATATTCTTGTACATAGGAGCAGTATTATAGTAGTTATATTCTTGTACATAGGAGCAGTATTATAGTAGTTATATTCCTGTACATAGGAGCAGTATTATAGTAGTTATATTACTCTACATAGGAGCAGTATTATAGTAGTTATATTCTTGTACATAGGAGCAGTATTATAGTAGTTATATTCTTGTACATAGGAGCAGTATTATAGTAGTTATATTCTTGTACATAGGAGCAGTATTATAGTAGTTATATTCTTGTACATAGGAGCAGTATTATAGTAGTTATATTCTTGTACATAGGAGCAGTATTATAGTAGTTATATTCCTGTACATAGAAGGCAGTATTATAGTAGTTATATTCTTGTATATAGAGAGCAGTATTATAGTAGTTATATTCTTGTACATAGGAGCAGTATTATAGTAGTGATATTCTTGTACATAGGAGCAGTATTATAGTAGTTATATTCTTGTACATAGGAGCAGTATTATAGTAGTTATATTCTTGTACATAGGAGCAGTATTATAGTAAATATATTCTTAAACATAAAATCACGACCACTTAGAAAAATCTTTTTATTTCTTATTTACTTTTTAAATTTTTTAATCAGATGTAATACAGGAGTTGTCAGTGACTCCAGTAGCAGAACTTGCTGTTCCTGAACAGTATTTTATCTGCAGCTTCTGTTCATCATTGTCTCCGGTCACATCATCGTCACTTTCTTGACTTCGGCTCATACCAAAACTGTATTATTTTCTCCCAAGAAAAAATAAAATAAAATTCAAAAATAAGATGAAAACTTGACAGTGAAATGTCTCATGCATTATATCACTGATCCGCCGCTTCTCAAAAAGTTCCAATAAATATTTTCTCTGGATTCCTCGTGTCTCACCTAAACCACCACCCCCACCACGATTGTGCCGACGCTGCCTTCAAGTGGCTCTATCTTCCTGACTTGGCTCTTCAAATCCATTCTTCGAAGACCTCCTCCAAACGTTGCAATGACAAGAAAGTTTTTTTTTTCAGGGAGGGAATAAAACCCAAACCCAGTTCTTACTTCCAGAAGACCACATTCCAGAGCTGCAGCCAGCACGGGTAGACAAAGAAGGAAATGAAGGGGAAGAGCAGTGATCCATAGAGGTAGTGGTCCAGCATGCCCCCAGCAATGGCCTGGAGGAAGATCTGCCAGCATTCCAAGAACGTAACCGGATACTCAATAAGTTCTCGGTACAGGAAGATGCTGCCCAGTAGAATGGTGGCCGGCGTGACCAGGACCAGAAGAAACGCATAGAGGAGTCTGCAAACATAAGAGAGGCGGCCTTAAACATGACTGCAAAACAGAAAATAAATCCTGTGCTACTGTCGTCGTCGGAAGCATCTTGTAAGTTTCATACTCTAGTCACATCCAGAGCTGTGTGTTAACAATAAAAATAAAAATAAATAACCTTACTGGGAAAGTAGTAAGAAAGCAGCCTAAAGGCATGACAGTAAAACAGCAGACTTGTGAATGCAGCTCTGGGTGTGACTAGAGTATAATACAATGGGAAAGTCAGGATTCGAAGATGAATCATAGCAAAATGGTGCAGAATTTACTCTGATTCAAAGGGGAAAATTCTGAGTTTGTCAAATAATGTAAATAATAAGAAGAATCAACCTGAAAACATAAGGAAATCGTGTAACAGGAGACTTCTGATGTGGATTTGTGGGATCACTCACTTGGGTCCGACGGGCTGGACAATAGCGGCCACTGGCACAATGGTGACGGCCAGGATAAACCCCAGGGAGAAGTTAATGACGGCGATGCAGCCGAGCTGAACGGCCAGATACAAGAGGGAGATCAGCTTCAGTGTCATCCAGCCCTGGTCCGATCCGCCGCCAGTCAGGACCCTGCAGGGAAAGGACAGAGACGCCACTGGTTGGATTAGGGGGTTGCACATATTCGCTGTCCAGACGTTCATGTAACCAGAAAAGAAGGAAAATAAAATGGCTGCAAATTGACATTCCTAGTACACAGGCCTGTGCACACCGGGGCACGCCGCAGCTCCTGCGCAATAAGAACAACACACAAAATGTTCTCGCCTATTTGCATTTCAGCAGCCATGACACTTTTATTTTCATAGATGTGGCTGTATGAGGCATTGTGGGGGGGGGGGGGAAGGTTGAGGTATACACTTGTACATATAAACTATGGAAGTATAACTCCCATCATTGCGATGGTTGTGCAGTGTGAAGATATTGACGACTTATTCTCAGGATATCAGATCAGCAGAGGGCCGAATCCTGGCACCCTCCCTCTGTACAGGCAGCACCACGGTGCAATCAAAATACTGTACACTGACTGGAATGGGACGGACACTGCGCTGTCTGTACAAAGGAGGCGGCGAGCCGGCAGCGCACATACAAGAACCACTATCCAGTCATACAGCTGACTGGCAGACGTGCCAGGAGACTCACCAATCTGATGCCTCCTACCCTGAGGATGGGTTAGTGTTGGGCAATATCAAAAATATTCCCATGATAACGATATTAAGAAGTTTATCACAATTTTGAAGAAAAAAACAAACACTTGGGGCCACAAGGAGCCGTTATACTGTATGGGGCAGCCACAAGGAGCCGTTATACTGTATGGGGGCAGCCACAAGGAGACGTTATACTGTATGGGGGGCAGCCACAAGGTGACGTTATACTGTATGGGGGCAGCCACAAGGAGACATTATACTGTATGGGGGCAGCCACAAGGAGACATTATACTGTATGGGGGCAGCCACAAGGAGACGTTATACTGTATGGGGGCAGCCACAAGGAGACGTTACACTGTATGGGGGCAGCCACAAGGAGACATTATACTGTATGGGGGCAGCCACAAGGAGACGTTATACTGTATGGGGGCAGCCACAAGGAGACCTTATACTGTATGGGGGCAGCCACAAGGAGACGTTATACTGTATGGGGGCAGCCACAAGGAGACGTTATACTGTATGGGGGGCAGCCACAATGAGACGTTATACTGTATGGGGGCAGCCACAAGGAGACCTTACACTGTATGGGGGCAGCCACAAGGAGCCGTTATACTGTATGGGGGCAGCCACAAGGAGCCGTTATACTGTATGGGGGCAGCCACAAGGAGACGTTATACTGTATGGGGGGCAGCCACAAGGTGACGTTATACTGTATGGGGGCAGCCACAAGGAGACATTATACTGTATGGGGGCAGCCACAAAGAGCCGTTATACTGTATGGGGGCAGCCACAAGGAGCCGTTATACTGTATGGGGGGCAGCCACAAGGAGACGTTATACTGTATGGGGGCAGCCACAAGGAGACGTTATACTGTATGGGGGCAGCCACAAGGAGCCGTTATACTGTATGGGGGCAGCCACAAGGAGACGTTATACTGTATGGGGGGCAGCCACAAGGTGACGTTATACTGTATGGGGGCAGCCACAAGGAGACATTATACTGTATGGGGGCAGCCACAAGGAGACGTTATACTGTATGGGGGCAGCCACAAGGAGACATTATACTGTATGGGGGCAGCCACAAGGAGACGTTATACTGTATGGGGGCAGCCACAAGGAGACGTTACACTGTATGGGGGCAGCCACAAGGAGACATTATACTGTATGGGGGCAGCCACAAGGAGACGTTATACTGTATGGGGGCAGCCACAAGGAGACCTTATACTGTATGGGGGCAGCCACAAGGAGACGTTATACTGTATGGGGGCAGCCACAAGGAGACGTTATACTGTATGGGGGGCAGCCACAATGAGACGTTATACTGTATGGGGGCAGCCACAAGGAGACCTTACACTGTATGGGGGCAGCCACAAGGAGCCGTTATACTGTATGGGGGCAGCCACAAGGAGCCGTTATACTGTATGGGGGCAGCCACAAGGAGACGTTATACTGTATGGGGGGCAGCCACAAGGTGACGTTATACTGTATGGGGGCAGCCACAAGGAGACATTATACTGTATGGGGGCAGCCACAAAGAGCCGTTATACTGTATGGGGGCAGCCACAAGGAGCCGTTATACTGTATGGGGGGCAGCCACAAGGAGACGTTATACTGTATGGGGGCAGCCACAAGGAGACGTTATACTGTATGGGGGCAGCCACAAGGAGCCGTTATACTGTATGGGGGCAGCCACAAGGAGACGTTATACTGTATGGGGGGCAGCCACAAGGTGACGTTATACTGTATGGGGGCAGCCACAAGGAGACATTATACTGTATGGGGGCAGCCACAAGGAGACGTTATACTGTATGGGGGCAGCCACAAGGAGACGTTATACTGTATGGGGGGCAGCCACAATGAGACGTTATACTGTATGGGGGCAGCCACAAGGAGACGTTATACTGTATGGGGGGCAGCCACAAGGAGACGTTATACTGTATGGGGGGCAGCCACAAGGTGACGTTATACTGTATGGGGGGCAGCCACAAGGTGACGTTATACTGTATGGGGGCAGCCACAAGGAGACGTTATACTGTATGGGGGCAGCCACAAGGAGACGTTATACTGTATGGGGGCAGCCACAAGGAGACGTTATACTGTATGGGGGCAGCCACAAGGAGACGTTATACTGTATGGGGGCAGCCACAAGGAGACGTTATACTGTATGGGGGCAGCCACAAGGAGACGTTATACTGTATGGGGGCAGCCACAAGGAGACGTTATACTGTATGGGGGCAGCCACAAGGAGACGTTATACTGTATGGGGGCAGCCACAAGGAGACGTTATACTGTACGGGGGCAGCCACAAGGAGACGTTATACTGTATGGGGGGCAGCCACAAGGAGACGTTATACTGTATGGGGGCAGCCACAAGGAGACGTTATACTGTATGGGGGCAGCCACAAGGAGAGATTATACTGTATGGGGGCAGCCACAAGGAGCCGTTATACTGTATGGGGGCAGCCACAAGGAGAGGTTATACTGTATGGGGGCAGCCACAAGGAGACGTTATACTGTATGGGGGCAGCCACAAGGAGACATTACACTGTATGGGGGCAGCCACAAGGAGAGGTTATACTGTATGGGGGCAGCCACAAGGAGACGTTATACTGTATGGGGGCAGCCACAAGGAGACATTACACTGTATGGGGGCAGCCACAAGGAGACGTTATACTGTATGGGGGCAGCCACAAGGAGACGTTATACTGTATGGGGGCAGCCACAAGGAGACGTTATACTGTATGGGGGCAGCCACAAGGAGACGTTATACTGTATGGGGGCCACAAGGAGACGTTATACTGTATGGGGGCCACAAGGAGAGGTTACACTGTATGGGGGCCACAAGGAGACGTTATACTGTATGGGGGCGGCCACAAGGAGACGTTATACTGTATGGGGGCAGCCACAAGGAGACGTTATACTGTATGGGGGCAGCCA
The DNA here is from genome assembly GCF_905171765.1 of Bufo bufo. Classification (NCBI taxonomy): domain Eukaryota; kingdom Metazoa; phylum Chordata; class Amphibia; order Anura; family Bufonidae; genus Bufo; species Bufo bufo. The sequence continues at coordinate 18,674,986 of NC_053393.1, read as the reverse complement.
CAAGGAGACGTTATACTGTATGGGGGCAGCCACAAGGAGACGTTACACTGTATGGGGGCAGCCACAAGGAGACATTATACTGTATGGGGGGCAGCCACAAGGAGACATTATACTGTATGGGGGGCAGCCACAAGGAGACGTTATACTGTATGGGGGCAGCTACCAGGAGACGTTATACTGTATGGGGGCAGCCACAAGGAGACGTTATACTGTATGGGGGCAGCCACAAGGAGACGTTACACTGTATGGGGGCAGCCACAAGGAGACATTATACTGTATGGGGGCAGCCACAAGGAGACGTTATACTGTATGGGGTACAGGGGCAGGGGTTGCTGGTTCTTAATACCGCGGTATATCTCCAAGTACGGTATATCGCTCAACCCTAGGACGGTTTATCAATATCTTACCACTACACAACCCCTTTAAGAGGTTAGACGGCCTCTTAGAGCTTCAGAAATAAAGCATTTTTCATTATATAAGGAAAAGTTCTGCAAGTTTCTTATAGACTTTGTTCTCATCAAGATCTCTGCTTGCTGTTACACTTGGGCGTAAACAAGACCTGTCACCTCTCCTGACATGTCTGCTTTAGACGCTACCTGTATACCCATGTAATAACAATTCTGGAAAGCGCATCCATTCTTATTACACTACGCTGTGCTGCTCCTCCACTATTAATACTTGAAGTCTATGGATGACATGCCAGCAGTTTGAAATAAAGGTTTAATTAGGTGTTACCAGTTTGGGTTTCCCACAGTCTGACATTATCCAACCAGCGCTGCTGGTGTCAGACTGTGTAGGGACACCCCCCGACTGGTAACATCCAGCTGGACCTTTAATGAAGACTGCTGGCAAGTCATTAATAGTTTCTAGTAGTGATAATAGAGGAACGGTACAACAAAGAGTCATACAAATAGATTCTTCAGAACTGTTATTACATGGGGATGCAGGTATTTACTGAACAGGCATGTCAGGAGAGGTGATAGCGCCCCTTTAAATGCACCATACCTGTGTGTATTATGGGGCAGCGCCAACCCTGCCACGTATATAGCAATGGCGATGAGCACGACCGCTTCCGACTCTGAAACTGGGAAGTGGTCGGTGGCCATGTCCTGGCTCAGCACTGGGATGTAGTACAGGCTGAGCCCGGTAGCGTGGCAGATCACGATGGGAGTTGCCAGCGACAGGAGCCCGGGTCTGCCCTCCTGCAACACAATGATATAGAAGATCAGACTGGTCTACGGACGATCAGCCCCGCTGTATACAATGGGGACATAGGTACCGGTTCAGCGTCTCCAGCGCCGTCCTCGCTCGTTGTTTCAGGCCGGCTCAACTTAATCCACAGATCCAGAGCGTGGGAACAAGGTCAAGGATCATTGAGTGTCCGGATACAGCCCGAGGTCAGACTGAAACTGATGCAGAAGGTTAAACCTCCATAGTAAATCTGCAATCATACCAGAGCTGCATTCACAATTCTGCTGGGCTTCTTGTTAGCTCTCAGGTTAAACGCCGTCGCTGCTGCCCTCTGTACAACCCCAGGTTCTGCACACTAGGCTGAAGTATTAAGACAGGTGGGGAATACTACTATCTCCCGCAATGCACCAGAATGAGGCGACGGGGGTCTCGGAGTGCAGCTCTGGATGTGACTGTCAGGATCCCTATGTCTTTTTCTAATTAACCCATGAGGCAATTCAATTCAACAGCTCCCCCTTTCGGAATCACTGGGGGTAGTGACCCCCGGACCACGTGTCATACGCCAACCATGAGAGAGAAAGAGTCAGTACTAAAGGGGATTTACATATCGATGGCCTATCCTTAGGATAGGTCATTACTATCTGATTGGTGGGGCCTTCAACTCCCAAGACCATCGCCAATCGGTTGTATGAAGAGGTCGCAGGGCATCTTGAGCGTCTTAGGCCTCTTACTAAGCCGCGTGATGTCACGTTCATTGGTCACATGGCCTAGGCCAGTGATGGCTAACCTCCGGCACTCCAGCTGTGGTGAAACTACGACTCCCAGCATGCTCCATTCATTTCTGTGGAGAGCTGAGAACAGCCAAGCAAGTGTGCATCTTGGGAGTTGTATTTTTACCACAGCTGGAGTGCCGGAGGTTAGCCATCACTGGCCTAGGCGCTGCTCAGTTCCATTCAAGTAGATGGGGCTGAGTTGCAATACCAAGCACAGCCACTATACAATGTATGGCGCTGTGCTTGATGTGCTGCAACTACTGCGGCCTCCTCAAATAGCTGATCGGCAGGGATGCTGGGAGTGAGACTCCCACCGATATCCTATTGATGACCGAGGTCATCAATATGAAAATCCCAGAGAATCTAAGGAAACCCCAACGTTTTCCATTACCTCCAAATTCCCCACTAAGAGAGCATCCAAAATAGACGAGCTCTTTAAAGATGTGGGTGAGATCTACCCCTAGTTTAGTATTTTTATTATTTTATTTAGGTTTATTTTTTTTCTTTACTTTTCCACCACTAGAGGGAGCTCACGGCATAAGAATGTATACAGCTCCCACGAAGCTAAATAAACCTGACTGTCACAAGCTCCCCCTAGTGGTGGCTGCTGGCAGAGCTCGCCATCGCTGATCTCTACTACAAGGAGCCCTTTACCTCTCAGCTGAGGACAGCTCTAGACAATCAGCAAGAACCTAAACCTGGCATAGTTTCATTTTGGTAAAGGATATTCGAAGGATGAGAATGAGGATGAGGAAACCGATGGCCGGCATGTAAATCCCAATAGACACGAATCTGGAGAGGGAGGGAAGCAGGTAGAAGAAGTAGGACTGATGCAGACGCTCGGACAGGTTATTCAGTTTGCGGAACATCCCTTCAATAGTCCTGGAAAAGAAGAAGGAAAAAGTGAGGAAGAGACCAGAACTTGACTGTGCGGCTCCCCCTTATGGCCACTTGGTGGAACTGCACTCATCACGGCCGCAGCGGCAGCAGCAGCAGCATGGTGTTACATATCTGTGGTGTAATAAAAGCTTTATAATCACTCACTCTCCGATGGTGACCATGTCGTATTTGTACTGCCGGAAGCTGTTGATGCCGCGCAGGGTGATGGCTTCAATGTGGTAGCGAAGGAAGAGGCCGTGGTCTCCCTGAGGTCGGCCGGACCCTTGCTTGAGAACCATGAGAAGCATCGTCTGCAGGTTGTGTAGGTATCCCGGGAAGGTGTCATAGTCATTGCGCTGCAGCTGTACCACAAGAGATCAGTGTTAACCAGGGGGCGCTGCACTAGTCTGTAATAAACACTAGGGGGCAGAGTATTAATACAAAGATGACGGGAAATGAGAAGCCGGCTAAACTTTATAACAGAACAGCATGTACTCTAGTCACAGCCAGAGCTGCATTCTTAATTCTGCTGGTTACTGGACAGTACTATGATGACAGACACGCTCATAGAACGCTAGAAAGATCCCATACCGCATTCGCCACTTGAAGACCAGGCTATTTTTGGCAAAATGGACCAAAATGATTTTTTTTTGCCTCTCAGTATTCTGGTGTGAGGTCTTGTTTTTCACTGGACTAACTGTTCTTTATTTTGGAGCCATTTTCAGGTAACATGCAGGTAATGAATTTATATTTAGATTGACTTTTTTTTTTTTTTTTTTACTTTTTGCACCAATCACTATAAATAAAGCAGTTACGTCTCTGGTGATACGTGTGTGCGTGCACTAGTCGCTGCTTTGCAGCTGTTACATTTATATGTACAAAAAAAAAAGTTTTCAGACTATAAGACGCACTTTTTTTGGCAAGACAAAAATCTTGCTATAAAGTACCAGCGTCTTACAGTCTGCAGTCCAGCAGTACCAGACCCCCTGACTGCTTCCGTCATGACTTGCGCTGCCTCTGCCTCCTGCTCACATACATACACCAGAACTCAAGTGAGACGCGTTGGATTGGTGGTGACGTCCTCACTTCTGGAGCTTGCAACTCCATGATCACAATCTAAGCGTCTTCTGAGGACTGTGCCTCTAAGCCTGCCTGGGCCTTCAGGATGCCAGAGACCATCCAGCATGGGCTAGAACTCTCAGGCAGGTAGACGGGCACATCGATGCAGGCCATAGTTCCAGTGTGGCAGCAGGAGGCCAATGTAAACTGTGATGTTATAATAGAGATAATGTTGTGTGTGTGAGAGATGTATATGTAGCAGTGCTGTGTGTGTGTGTCTCTTTCTGTATCCATCTATAGTCATACCACCTGTGTAGCAGTGCTGTGTTTGTCAGGTGTGTATGTAGCAGTGCTGTGTTTGTCAGGTGTGTATGTAGCAGTGCTGTGTGTATAAGTTACTGATATTGGCAGCTCCACCAGGGAAGTAGAAAATATTAATTGTCTGATTGTCTGTGGTCTAAACCTGGGCTGCATGTTATAGTGCGGAAATTACGGTGATTTTAATTCACTGTGGACCGTTCGCTTCATCACTATTTCACATTTATTTTTTTTATGTACTTTTTACATCATTTTGTTTATTTTTTTGGTTGCACTCACATTACATGTTCACACTTCCATTTTTATATTCATTACATCATCACACACCCGTCTCTTATTCCCCGACATGTGTGTTCATTACGCCCTCATTTATTCACATCTTTCTCATTTCCTACACATTGTGCTCATGTTCTCTTTATTTTATGCCTCATTTTCACATTTTGCTTTTTCCACAAATCTCTCGCCTCATCACGTCACATGCGTTCACGGGATTTTTTATTCATACACCGATATGAATTCATGTTTTTTTTATCATTTATCTTTCCAATTATGTACATGATATAAATGGGTCTTGTTCCTATATTCTCTTGTACTATGATTTCCTTCACGCTTATAATTATAATTGTAAGTTTGATATTCACCTTACTGATTATGCTCTATGATTATTGTTATTTCTATATACCAGCCTTTATGTTATATCTATCCATAGACTGTTTCAAAGATGGCCGCTCCGGCCTGTGACACGCTCCCGGCTCCGTGATGACATGGATAGCGCCAGTTCCTGTGTGCTCCGTGCCTTCCGGAGGCCGCGGGCGCGTCTCGTGCCGGGCAGCATGACAACGCTGTGTCGTGTCATATAATGAGCCGCGATTCCATTATATAGTTTATTAATAACCGGTATGTGGCATTGTTCTTATTGGCTGGTGTGGTGTCAATCATGAATATATGATCGTGCGCTGCCGCCTATTGGCTGATGGTAATTTACACAGCACTATACGTGTTCCTTCAGCTCTCCCACCAGCCATTACCCCATGAAAAAGCTGACCAGGAAACGCGCGTCGGGAGTGGTAATGGCCTGACTTAGTACGCGATTGCTTACTGTTTGTTGATTTTGCCAATTTATTCAGTGTATATTAGGTTAAATGACCCATATGTAAGCAGTTAATGTATGGCTACATGGCTTCTGCTGTAGCTACATTACCATCCATCTATCTAGGCACTTTCTTGTATCCTGCTGTCAGACCACCCTAATTAATGTGGTTTTTTTAAAAATAATTTTTAATTTGCCTCTGTCCTGCTAATCATGTTTAGAGTTTTATGTTAATAAAATTAATTATTCAAATCATGTCCACTTTGTGATTATGAGATTTTTTTATTTATTTTTTTATATTACTTAACCTCATATATTCCTATTGGTCCCTGTGAGGCCATCATAGGTGGGCTTCTCCTTTGCTTCCCCCCTTTACTCTGCGATCTGTATATTTCCGCTGCGGTTCAGCTCCTGATCACACAGCGCCTACGCGTTCAGAGCCCAGTACAGTTCGGACTTACCTCTGTGCAGGAAGGATATTACAATCTGAGAGCTGACAGAATTAGGGTGGTAGCGGGTATCGAATTATCAATGCCCAATCGATACTTTTGTACTGGTATGGATTCGATACCGGGATTTGACATTTACCGATACTGGGCTGCGCTAACGCACAGCCTAGTATCAGAGAACATGGCGCACGCCGCTCTCAGCACGCTCCATGTTCTCCTCAGCAGCACAGGGGAGAAGCAGTCGCTTCCTCCCTCCCTCCCCGCTGTGCCGCCAGTAAGAAGAGAGACGGGAGGAGGAGGGGCAGGGCTGTGTCCACTGCGCCACCAATGATAACTCACCCATTACTACAAATATAGGCGGCGGGTGCCGGCGGCAGAATCACATAGCCGACGTGAGGGGTTAACTGCCGCGCCCTGTCAGAGGTTGGGTGCCGGCTATGTGATTCTGCCGCCGGCACCCGCCTCCTGTATTTGTATTAAAAGGTTACTTATCTTCAATGGTGCCCCGCCCCCCCCCCCAGTATTAAAGTCATTGGTGGCAGTGGCCACAGGGTCCCCTCCCCCCCTCCTCATTGGTGGCAGTGGTAGCTTCCGATCGGAGCTCCAGCAGTGTAATCCTGGGGCTCCGATCGGTTACCATGGCAGCCAGGATGCTACTGAAGCCTTCCATGGTAACTTCCCTGCTGCTGTGTGCACTATGCCCAGGGCGGCAGGGACAGTGTTAAGTCCTAGTCACCCTGATAGAGCTCTATGGGGGTGAATAGGACAAGGGATGAAAAGATCCCAGGTTCTAGCTCCTTAAGGGGGCTAAAAGTTATTAAATAAAAAGTAAAAAAAAATAAAATGAAGTAAAAAACAAACACCAAAATAAAAGTATAAATCACCCCCTTTCCCAATTTTACATATAAAATATATAAACAATATACATATATATCACCACGCCCAAAAAAGTGCGAACTATTAAAATATAAAAAATATCTCCTATACGGTGAACGCCGTAACAGAAAAAAAATAATAATAAAAACCGCACAATTTGCCATTTTTTTTGTCACCTTATCCCCCCCCAAAAAAGGATCGGACTGTTCGATTATGGGGCCGGATGTTTCATAAAATGTGGAATGCACGCGTTTTTTTTGGGGGGGGGGGGGGGGGGTATTTTTTTTGCTTGGTATCGAATATCGCAATACTTTTTTATGGTATCGAAAATCGAATCAAAATTTTGTATCGCGACAACCCTAGACTGGAATAGCAGCCGGCTGGATTAATTTCCCATCACATTACACACTGCTCGTTTCCATGGTTACGGCCACCCTGGCATCCAACAGCATTATAGAACAATGCACCAACCTCTCTGGTGGCTGGGACCACGGGGGGGGGGGTGCACATAGGCCGGGGCTTTTTCCTATAGTGTGCAAGCACGACCACCGCTGCTGGATTTCAGGGTGGTCATAACCATGGAAACGAGCGGCGTATAATGTGATGGCAAAATGAATCCAGCCAGGAAAGGAGGCAATATGGAGAATCACAATACATTAGTAAGTGCCTGGTATTAACGTTCTCTACTTGCTGAAGTGAGAGGACCCCTTTAAGTTGCTCAAGAAGCCTAGAAAGTTGAGCCGCAGATGCAGCAAGCATTAAAGGGGTCTTCCAAGGGCTATCCTCAGAACAGTTCACCTCGTCAAATAACAGATTGGAAGGGGGGCCAGGAGCTGGACCTGAGGAAAGGTGATCAGTACTGACAGGGCGATCCGCTATCTATCACCTACACGCAGCTAGTAATGGGCATTATAAAACCAGGCGTTTAATATACCTAATGTGTCAGGGCCAAGGCACAGACACATGGAGGGGGCACCGGGCTCACCTTGCCCTGTATGGTGCAGAGCAGCTGGTTCTTCTGGCAGAAGGCTAGGAACAGGTTCACCATGTCCAGGTTTGGTAGCTGCCCGTTCAGCCCTTCAACGACCACATCGAAACTGGTGATGACATCACTGCTAATCTCCAGAGAGACGGCAGCCTGGATGGCACCGGCTCTTCCCATCATCACCGACGACTTGATGTCTGGTGGGTGCAGAGGACAAGACAATAGAGGGGGTTATATCCAGGGAATAATACCGATCACTTATCTATCCTCGGGATAGGTCATCAATAACAATTCCTGAATAACCCCTTTAATATGGTGAACAGACCTCAGCACAATATTTAGTGCGGCCTCTAGGGGGCAGCAGACACAAGAACGATATGTGAAAGCAATCAGACACATTAAAGGGGTACAATCCACAGGTTAGGGGGTAACTATGAGATCGGTGGGGGGGGATCCCATCGCTGGGATCATGAGAACGGGACCTCGTACAGCTCAGAGCCCCCCAAAAATGAATGGAGGCAGGCGGGTCGAGCATGTGAACTGCCACTCCATTGATTTCTATGGGAGTTCCGGAAATAGAGGAGCGCTGTACTCAGCTGGAACACCCATAGACATGGAGCAGCAGTGTACATGCTCTACCTGCATTTTGGGGGCTCCGTGGGGTCCCAGCGGCAGGACCACCACTGCTCTAATAGTAATAACTGTTACCCCTTTAATAGGGGTATTCCCACCATCACAGGATATGTCATAAATGTCTGATAGATGCCAGTCCTGCCGCTCACTCCCGCACCCATCTGCTGGGTGGGGTGTCCTCTGTCCGACACTTCTGCAGTCATCTCTCCATCTCCATCCAGCCATGCATGTGGGACAGGCGTTGACATGATTGGGTTAACACAAGAGGGCTGCGCACAGGGGGGACCCCTCCCCATGAACAGGGTGGGATTGTCATGACCCCGGGCCCTTCTCTGGTAGGTATATATATATATATAAAACTTTCTAATGGATTTTGTGTTTTCATTTCCAAGATCTCAGCTTGCTGTTGGTGAACGGAAACATTAAAAAAAAATGCTATCCTGACCCGATCCTTCTTACAGCTGAGGGTTTGTTACAGTTGTAACTAATACTCCATCTAATACACAGACTGATACATTATCCTTGGAGGGCTACATTGTAACAAAGTATCAGCACAGGCGAAGGATCCGCTTGGTCCCTTCCCCCGGAGTCCCGCTCTACATCTGAGCTCCGGTACCGGTCACATTGACGTCGTGGTATCCCTCCAGCCAGGCCTCCATCCCGATCAGGTCGTGCTCGTTCACCAGGAAGACGATGTCCTTCGCCCAGTAGATCTGCCCTGTGAGGAGCACAAATCACAAGAGGGTCGGACACGTTTAGTGAATATTCAAATCGCCACCAAGAAACGGCAACACGAAACTGGAGACCCCTTTAAAAATTAGGCACAGGACGGCCTGCCCATAACCACCTCCGCTAAAGATTCCTTTAATTCAGGAAATCTAATCGGGCGGCGTAAATGTAACGTCACACGGAACGGAACGAGACCGCGAAGCGGAAAACGGAGCAGAATGAACGATATCTAGAATATCTGATCATTTCCCGACGATCTTGGATTAAAGGGATCTTCCTGCAGGTGGTCGGAGGAGCCCGGGGTTATTTCTACCCCCCCTCCCCCGACAGGAACAGTAATGGCCGCCACTTCCTTCCGTCATTTAAGACGGCTTCAAAAAAGCGGTTTCAGCGAGGACGCCAGAGAAGAGAATTTCTACCCAAGGATATCGACTCGGGGGCTTCTATTTACTGGTGTTTTTGATGTTTTTATTTTGTAGTTGAAATGCCCTTTAAAGGGGTATCCCGACCAGTGACATTCATAGCATATCTAATAAATGCGGGTCTGGAAAAAAAATGATGCTGTAGGGAAAACGTAGAGTTAAATGCATGGCCATGTCAGCCATGTTCTTGCACCCACAGAGGGGTCCCAAGCAGGGAGACATTGGCGCTAATCCGTGGTATCGCCAGGGGGGGGGGGGGGGTCACACAGAGACGACCCCATTGGGAATAACAGACATAGAGGTCGGAATGAAGTCCAGTGATGTCATCAACCGGGGCACTGTCATACAACACCCCCCCTCTCCTCCGGGGGTCTCACCTCGGAAGTAAGAGGCCAGCGACAGCAGGAGCCCCACCGCCTGGTTATTGTTCTGGCCCTCGCTGCAGGGGACACTGAGGACCAGGGACTCTGTACTGGCAGCACGAGGGGCCCGCAGGATGCCGTACACATTGGTGCCTTTCACCATCTGTAACCACGACAACAGAAATGCAGAATAAGGTTATGGCAGGAATCTCTCCCCCCCCCCCCGCCATCCCCTCATATATACCGTACATACGTAGCGCTCTGTGGACTCATCAGGGAACGGCAGATTCCTAATGAAGCTCTGAGTGTAAACTTCCAGCCCGATCCCTCGCATCGTCCGCTCCAGCCAGGCCACAGGAGAGCCCCTGCACAACGGCACGTCAACACACAATCAACACCAGGTGGCGCCATACTATATGAGTAAATAAACCCCAGGTGGCGCCATACTATATGAGTAAATGAACCCCAGGTGGCGCCATACTATATGAGTAAATGAACACCAGGTGGCGCCATACTACATGAGAAAATGAACACCAGGTGGCGCCATACTATATGAGTAAATGAACACCAGGTGGCTCCATACTATATGAGTAAATGAACACCAGGTGGCGCCATACTACATGAGAAAATGAACACCAGGTGGCGCCATACTATATGAGTAAATGAACACCAGGTGGCTCCATACTACATGAGTAAATGAACACCAGGTGGCGCCATACTATATGAGAAAATGAACACCAGGAGGCGCCATACTATATGAGTAAATGAACACCAGGTGGCGCCATACTATATGAGTAAATGAACCCCAGGTGGCGCCTCACTATATGAGTAAATAAACCCCAGGTGGCGCCATACTATATAAGTAAATGAACCCCAGGTGGCGCCATACTATATGAGAAAATGAACACCAGGTGGCGCCATACTATATGAGTAAATGAACACCAGGTGGCTCCATACTATATAAGTAAATGAACACCAGGTGGCGCCATACTATATATTTAAATGAACACCAGGTGGCGCCATACTATATAAGTAAATGAACACCAGGTGGCGCCATACTATATAAGTAAATGAACACCAGGTGGCGCCATACTATATAAGTAAATGAACACCAGGTGGCGCCATACTATATAAGTAAATGAACACCAGGTGGCGCCATACTATATATTTAAAATGAACACCAGGTGGCGCCATACTATATAAGTAAATGAACACCAGGTGGCTCCATACTATATGAGTAAATGAACACCAGGGGGCGCCATACTATATAAGTAAATGAACACCAGGTGGCTCCATACTATATAAGTAAATGAACACCAGGTGGCGCCATACTATATATTTAAATGAACACCAGGTGGCGCCATACTATATATTTAAATGAACACCAGGTGGCGCCATACTATATAAGTAAATGAACACCAGGTGGCGCCATACTATATATTTAAAATGAACACCAGGTGGCGCCATACTATATAAGTAAATGAACACCAGGTGGCGCCATACTATATAAGTAAATGAACCCCAGGTGGCGCCATACTATATAAGTAAATGAACCCCAGGTGGCGCCATACTATATAAGTAAATGAACCCCAGGTGGCGCCATACTATATAAGTAAATGAACACCAGGTGGCGCCATACTATATATTTAAATGAACACCAGGTGGCGCCATACTATATAAGTAAATGAACACCAGGTGGCGCCATACTATATATTTAAAATGAACACCAGGTGGCGCCATACTATATAAGTAAATGAACACCAGGTGGCGCCATACTATATAAGTAAATGAACACCAGGTGGCGCCATACTATATAAGTAAATGAACACCAGGTGGCGCCATACTATATAAGTAAATGAACACCAGGTGGCGCCATACTATATATTTAAAATGAACACCAGGTGGCGCCATACTATATAAGTAAATGAACACCAGGTGGCGCCATACTACATGAGTAAATGAACCCCAGGTGGCGCCATACTATATAAGTAAATGAACCCCAGGTGGCGCCATACTATATAAGTAAATGAACCCCAGGTGGCGCCATACGTTTATAAGTAAATGAACACCAGGTGGCGCCATACTATATATTTAAATGAACACCAGGTGGCGCCATACTATATAATTAAATGAACACCAGGTGGCGCCATACTATATAATTAAATGAACACCAGGTGGCGCCATACTATATATTTAAAATGAACACCAGGTGGCGCCATACTATATAAGTAAATGAACACCAGGTGGCGCCATACTATATAAGTAAATGAACCCCAGGTGGCGCCATACTATATAAGTAAATGAACCCCAGGTGGCGCCATACTATATAAGTAAATGAACCCCAGGTGGCGCCATACTATATAAGTAAATGAACACCAGGCGGCGCCATACTATATATTTAAATGAACACCAGGTGGCGCCATACTATATATTTAAATGAACACCAGGTGGCGCCATACTATATAAGTAAATGAACACCAGGTGGCGCCATACTATATATTTAAAATGAACACCAGGTGGCGCCATACTATATAAGTAAATGAACACCAGGTGGCGCCATACTATATAAGTAAATGAACCCCAGGTGGCGCCATACTATATAAGTAAATGAACCCCAGGTGGCGCCATACTATATAAGTAAATGAACCCCAGGTGGCGCCATACTATATAAGTAAATGAACACCAGGTGGCGCCATACTATATAAGTAAATGAACACCAGGTGGCGCCATACTATATAAGTAAATGAACACCAGGTGGCGCCATACTATATATTTAAATGAACACCAGGTGGCGCCATACTATATAAGTAAATGAACACCAGGTGGCGCCATACTATATATTTAAAATGAACACCAGGTGGCGCCATACTATATAAGTAAATGAACACCAGGTGGCGCCATACTATATAAGTAAATGAACCCCAGGTGGCGCCATACTATATAAGTAAATGAACCCCAGGTGGCGCCATACTATATAAGTAAATGAACCCCAGGTGGCGCCATACTATATAAGTAAATGAACACCAGGTGGCTCCATACTATATAAGTAAATGAACACCAGGTGGCTCCATACTATATAAGTAAATGAACACCAGGTGGCGCCATACTATATAAGTAAATGAACACCAGGTGGCGCCATACTATATAAGTAAATGAACACCAGGTGGCGCCATATCATGTAAAACATGAACATCAGGTGGCACCAAATTAAGTAAGTGCAGACTGTGCAGAGGAGCCAATGAGAAAGCTCCTTCCTTACAGACAATGGTGGGCAGCTGTGAGTAAGGCGCTTTCTCTACAGCAGACGGGTAATTGGTTTGGGACATCTCCTGCTCCTCCACCTCTGAGATTCCCTATCTCTCAGAAAACGGTTCCCAACTGTCAGCCTGCGGGAGAAACAACTCATTTGAAGGGTTCCTGCCCAGGGCCCCTTCTCCATCTCCAGGGCGAAGCTGCTGCCATGTTGTTACCCAGCTCACTGTCATCCAGCTAGAGTCTGTACCCCGGGGCAGGCGGCTGAGAGCCCAGAGAACGGGGCAGTGGGAGGAGGTGCTGGCCCCGAGGGGCCCCTGAATGTGTCCTGGATTGGAGACGAGCCCTGGTTGTGAAGACAATCCCGAGGACATGGCTGGTCAGGGGGTCGTGTGTGTGGACACCGATGTGACCGTCAGTCAATACTCTACATGCTGCTCTGTATGTGATGCTGCTATGGGCCACTATACGCACTGCATGGTGATACAGGGTTGGCACTGCTGGGGTTAATATGGAACCATTTTCCCATGAAGATGCAGATCTGGTCACTCACCCGGCCGACTTCTTGTGTGCAGCGAATTCTCGCGCGTAGGACAGCGCCCTCTCCCCGTATACGAATTTCTCATCCACCATGGTGGATCCCATGGAATTCTCTGATATGTAGGAGCGCAGTGTGAACGGCTGGAAAGCCAGGCCCAGGAACCAGCCGACCCCGACCAAATAGCTGATGGTGCTGAGGGGAAACCGAGGGACAACACGGTAAGACAATGGGAACAAAACTGTCAGCTCCCACTGAAGGAAATGAAATCCTCCTCACAAAGCTCAGGGTTTGGAACAATGTATCAGCGCAGACAAAACAGATGAGCCAAGAATCCATGACAGGTGTGCACTGCTGGATGACAGAGGATCGCCTGCACTAACACACCGTAACAAACCCTCAGCCGTGTAACCAGGACTAGGTCCATAAGGCTTTTAAGCCGTGAACTCACTGACAGCAACCAGAGGTCTAGAATAGATTGTATTCTCCTGTCCTACAGTCATCCTCTCCTCTGAAATGGCTGATAACAGGGAGCAATAGATTGTATTCTCCTGTCCTACAGCCATCCTCTCCCCTGAAATGGCTGATAACAGGGGGCAATAGACTGTATTCTCCTGTCCTACAGTCATCCTCTCCCCTGAAATGACTGATAACAGAGAGCAATAGACTGTATTCTCCTGTCCTACAGTCATCCTCTCCCCTGACATGGCTGATAACAGGGGGCAATAGACTGTATTCTCCTGTCCTACAGTCATCCTCTCCCCTGAAATGGCTGATAACAGGGGGCAATAGATTGTATTCTCCTGTCCTACAGTCATCCTCTCCCCTGAAATGGCTGATAACAGGGGGCAATAGACTGTATTCTCCTGTCCTACAGTCATCCTCTCCCCTGAAATGGCTGATAACAGGGGGCAATAGATTGTATTCTCCTGTCCTACAGTCATCCTCTCCCCTGAAATGGCTGATGACAGGGGGCAATAGACTGTATTCTCCTGTCCTACAGTCATCCTCTCCCCTGAAATGGCTGATGACAGGGGGCAATAGACTGTATTCTCCTGTCCTACAGTCATCCTCTCCTCTGAAATGGCTGATAACAGGGAGCAATAGATTGTATTCTCCTGTCCTACAGTTATCCTCTCCCCTGAAATGGCTGATAACAGGGAGCAATAGACTGTATTCTCCTGTCCTACAGTCATCCTCTCCTCTGAAATGGCTGATAACAGGGAGCAATAGATTGTATTCTCCTGTCCTACAGTTATCCTCTCCCCTGAAATGGCTGATAACAGAGGGCAATAGACTGTATTCTCCTGTCCTACAGTCATCCTCTCCCCTGAAATGACTGATAACAGGGGGCAATAGACTGTATTCTCCTGTCCTACAGTCATCCTCTCCCCTGAAATGGCTGATAACAGGGGGCAATAGACTGTATCCTCCTGTCCTACAGTCATCCTCTCCCCTGAAATGGCTGATAACAGGGGGCAATAGACTGTATTCTCCTGTCCTACAGTCATCCTCTCCCCTGAAATGGCTGATAACAGGGGGCAATAAATTGTATTCTCCTGTCCTACAGTCATCCTCTCCCCTGAAATGGCTGATAACAGGGGGCAATAGACTGTATTCTCCTGTCCTACAGTCATCCTCTCCCTGAAATGGCTGATAACAGGGAGCAATAGACTGTATTCTCCTGTCCTACAGTCATCCTCTACACTGAAATGGCTGATAACAGGGGGCAATAGACTGTATTCTCCTGTCCTACAGTCATCCTCTCCCCTGAAATGGCTGATAACAGGGGGCAATAGACTGTATCCTCCTGTCCTACAGTCATCCTCTCCCTGAAATGGCTGATAACAGGGAGCAATAGACTGTATTCTCCTGTCCTACAGTCATCCTCTCCCCTGAAATGGCTGATAACAGGGGGCAATAGACTGTATTCTCCTGTCCTACAGTCATCCTCTCCCCTGAAATGGCTGATAACAGGGGGCAATAGACTGTATCCTCCTGTCCTACAGTCATCCTCTCCCCTGAAATGGCTGATAACAGGGGGCAATAGACTGTATTCTCCTGTCCTACAGTCATCCTCTCCCCTGAAATGGCTGATAACAGGGGGCAATAGACTGTATTCTCCTGTCCTACAGTCATCCTCTCCCCGAAATGGCTGATAACAGGGAGCAATAGACTGTATTCTCCTGTCCTACAGTCATCCTCTCCCTGAAATGGCTGATAACAGGGAGCAATAGACTGTATTCTCCTGTCCTACAGTCATCCTCTACACTGAAATGGCTGATAACAGGGGGCAATAGACTGTATTCTCCTGTCCTACAGTCATCCTCTCCTCTGAAATGGCTGATAACAGGGGGCAATAGACTGTATTCTCCTGTCCTACAGTCATCCTCTCCTCTGAAATGGCTGATATCAGGGAGCAATAGACTGTATTCACCTGTCCTACAGTCATCCTCTCCCCTGAAATGGCTGATAACAGGGGGCAATAGACTGTATTCTCCTGTCCTACAGTCATCCTCTCCCCTGAAATGGCTGATAACAGGGGGCAATAGATTGTATTCTCCTGTCCTACAGTCATCCTCTCCCCTGAAATGGCTGATGACAGGGGGCAATAGACTGTATTCTCCTGTCCTACAGTCATCCTCTCCTCTGAAATGGCTGATAACAGGGAGCAATAGATTGTATTCTCCTGTCCTACAGTTATCCTCTCCCCTGAAATGGCTGATAACAGGGAGCAATAGACTGTATTCTCCTGTCCTACAGTCATCCTCTCCCCTGAAATGACTGATAACAGGGGGCAATAGACTGTATTCTCCTGTCCTACAGTCATCCTCTCCCCTGAAATGGCTGATAACAGGGAGCAATAGAATGTATTCTCCTGTCCTACAGTCATCCTCTACACTGAAATGGCTGATAACAGGGGGCAATAGACTGTATTCTCCTGTCCTACAGTCATCCTCTCCCCTGAAATGGCTGATAACAGGGGGCAATAGACTGTATCCTCCTGTCCTACAGTCATCCTCTACACTGAAATGGCTGATAACAGGGGGCAATAGACTGTATTCTCCTGTCCTACAGTCATCCTCTCCCCTGAAATGGCTGATAACAGGGGGCAATAGACTGTATCCTCCTGTCCTACAGTCATCCTCTCCCCTGAAATGGCTGATAACAGGGGGCAATAGACTGTATTCTCCTGTCCTACAGTCATCCTCTCCCCTGAAATGGCTGATAACATGGAGCAATAAATTGTATTCTCCTGTCCTACAGTCATCCTCTCCCCTGAAATGGCTGATAACAGGGGGCAATAGACTGTATTCTCCTGTCCTACAGTCATCCTCTCCCTGAAATGGCTGATAACAGGGAGCAATAGACTGTATTCTCCTGTCCTACAGTCATCCTCTACACTGAAATGGCTGATAACAGGGGGCAATAGACTGTATTCTCCTGTCCTACAGTCATCCTCTCCTCTGAAATGGCTGATAACAGGGGGCAATAGACTGTATTCTCCTGTCCTACAGTCATCATCTCCCCTGAAATGGCTGATAACAGGGGGCAATAGACTGTATTCTCCTGTCCTACAGTCATCCTCTCCTCTGAAATGGCTGATAACAGGGGGCAATAGATTGTATTCTCCTGTCCTACAGTCATCCTCTCCCCTGAAATGGCTGATAACAGGGGGCAATAGACTGTATTCTCCTGTCCTACAGTCATCCTCTCCCCTGAAATGGCTGATAACAGGGGGCAATAGACTGTATTCTCCTGTCCTACAGTCATCCTCTCCACTGAAATGGCTGATAACAGGGGGCAATAGATTGTATTCTCCTGTCCTACAGTCATCCTCTCCCCTGAAATGGCTGATAACAGGGGGCAATAGACTGTATTCTCCTCTCCTACAGTCATCCTCTCCCCTGAAATGGCTGATAACAGGGGGCAATAGACTGTATTCTCCTGTCCTACAGTCATCCTCTCCACTGAAATGGCTGATAACAGGGGACAATAGACTGTATTCTCCTGTCCTACAGTCATCCTCTCCTCTGAAATGGCTGATAACAGGGAGCAATAGACTGTATTCTCCTGTCCTACAGTCATCCTCTCTCCTGAAATGGCTGATAACAGGGGACAATAGACTGTATTCTCCTGTCCTACAGTCATCCTCTCCCCTGAAATGGCTGATAACAGGGGGCAATAGACTGTATTCTCCTGTCCTACAGTCATCCTCTCCACTGAAATGGCTGATAACAGGGGGCAATAGATTGTATTCTCCTGTCCTACAGTCATCCTCTCCCCTGAAATGGCTGATAACAGGGGGCAATAGATTGTATTCTCCTGTCCTACAGTCATCCTCTCCCCTGAAATGGCTGATAACAGGGAGCAATAGACTGTATTCTCCTGTCCTACAGTCATCCTCTACACTGAAATGGCTGATAACAGGGAGCAATAGACTGTATTCTCCTGTCCTACAGTCATCCTCTCCCCTGAAATGGCTGATAACAGGGGACAATAGACTGTATTCTCCTGTCCTACAGTCATCCTCTCCCCTGAAATGGCTGATAACAGGGGGCAATAGACTGTATTCTCCTGTCCTACAGTCATCCTCTCCTCTGAAATGGCTGATAACAGGGGGCAATAGATTGTATTCTCCTGTCCTACAGTCATCCTCTCCCCTGAAATGGCTGATAACAGGGGGCAATAGACTGTATTCTCCTGTCCTACAGTCATCCTCTCCCCTGAAATGGCTGATAACAGGGGGCAATAGACTGTATTCTCCTGTCCTACAGTCATCCTCTCCACTGAAATGGCTGATAACAGGGAGCAATAGACTGTATTCTCCTGTCCTACAGTCATCCTCTCCCCTGACATGGCTGATAACAGGGGGCAATAGATTGTATTCTCCTGTCCTACAGTCATCCTCTCCCCTGAAATGTCTGATAACAGGGAGCAATAGACTGTATTCTCCTCTCCTACAGTCATCCTCTCTCCTGAAATGGCTGATAACAGGGGGCAATAGACTGTATTCTCCTGTCCTACAATCATCCTCTCCTCTGAAATGGCTGATAACAGGGGGCAATAGATTGTATTCTCCTGTCCTACAGTCATCCTCTCCCCTGAAATGGCTGATAACAGGGGGCAATAGATTGTATTCTCCTGTCCTACAGTCATCCTCTCCCCTGAAATGGCTGATAACAGGGGGCAATAGTCTGTATTCTCCTGTCCTACAGTCATCCTCTACACTGAAATGGCTGATAACAGGGAGCAATAGACTGTATTCTCCTGTCCTACAGTCATCCTCTCCACTGAAATGGCTGATAACAGGGGGCAATAGACTGTATTCTCCTGTCCTACAGTCATCCTCTCCACTGAAATGGCTGATAACAGGGGGCAATAGATTGTATTCTCCTGTCCTACAGTCATCCTCTCCCCTGAAATAGCTGATAACAGGGGGCAATAGATTGTATTCTCCTGTCCTACAGTCATCCTCTCCCCTGAAATGGCTGATAACAGGGGGCAATAGATTGTATTCTCCTGTCCTACAGTCATCCTCTCCCCTGAAATGGCTGATAACAGGGGGCAATAGATTGTATTCTCCTGTCCTACAGTCATCCTCTCCCCTGAAATGGCTGATCACAGGGGGCAATAGACTGTATTCTCCTGTCCTACAGTCATCCTCTCCCCTGAAATAGCTGATAACAGGGGGCAATAGACTGTATTCTCCTGTCCTACAGTCATCCTCTCCCCTGAAATGGCTGATAACAGGGGGCAATAGACTGTATTCTCCTGTCCTACAGTCATCCTCTCCACTGAAATGGCTGATAACAGGGGGCAATAGACTGTATTCTCCTGTCCTACAGTCATCCTCTCCCCTGAAATGGCTGATAACAGGGGGCAATAGACTGTATTCTCCTGTCCTACAATCATCCTCTCCTCTGAAATGGCTGATAACAGGGGGCAATAGATTGTATTCTCCTGTCCTACAGTCATCCTCTCCCCTGAAATGGCTGATAACAGGGGGCAATAGACTGTATTCTCCTCTCCTACAGTCATCCTCTCTCCTGAAATGGCTGATAACAGGGGACAATAGACTGTATTCTCCTGTCCTACAGTCATCCTCTCCCCTGAAATGGCTGATAACAGGGGGCAATAGACTGTATTCTCCTGTCCTACAATCATCCTCTCCTCTGAAATGGCTGATAACAGGGGGCAATAGATTGTATTCTCCTGTCCTACAGTCATCCTCTCCCCTGAAATGGCTGATAACAGGGGGCAATAGATTGTATTCTCCTGTCCTACAGTCATCCTCTCCCCTGAAATGGCTGATAACAGGGAGCAATAGACTGTATTCTCCTGTCCTACAGTCATCCTCTACACTGAAATGGCTGATAACAGGGAGCAATAGACTGTATTCTCCTGTCCTACAGTCATCCTCTCCACTGAAATGGCTGATAACAGGGGGCAATAGATTGTATTCTCCTGTCCTACAGTCATCCTCCCCCTGAAATGGCAGATAACAGGGAGCAATAGACTGTATTCTCCTGTCCTACAGTCATCCTCTCCTCTGAAATGGCTGATAACAGGGAACAATAGACTGTATTCTCCTGTCCTACAGTCATCCTCTCCCCTGAAATGGCTGATAACAGGAGGCAATAGACTGTATTCTCCTGTCCTACAGTCATCCTCTCCCCTGAAATGGCTGATAACAGGGGGCAATAGATTGTATTCTCCTGTCCTACAGTCATCATCTCCCCTGAAATGGCTGATAATAGGGAGCAATAGACTGTATTCTCCTGTCCTACAGTCATCTTCTCCCCCCTGAAATGGCTGATAACAGGGGGCAATAGACTGTATTCTCCTGTCCTACAGTCATCCTCTCCCCTGAAATGGCTGATAACAGGGAGCAATAGACTGTATTCTCCTGTCCTACAGTCATCCTCTCCCCTGAAATGGCTGATAACAGGGGGCAATAGACTGTATTCTCCTGTCCTACAGTCATCCTCTACACTGAAATGGCTGATAACAGGGAGCAATAGACTGTATTCTCCTGTCCTACAGTCATCCTCTCCCCTGAAATGGCTGATAACAGGGGGCAATAGACTGTATTCTCCTGTCCTACAGTCATCCTATCTCCTGAAATGGCTGATAACAGGGAGCAATAGACTGTATTCTCCTGTCCTACAGTCATCCTCTCCTCTGAAATGGCTGATAACAGGAGGCAATAGACTGTATTCTCCTGTCCTACAGTCATCCTCTCCTCTGAAATGGCTGATAACAGGAGGCAATAGACTGTATTCTCCTGTCCTACAGTCATCCTCTCCCCTGAAATGGCTGATAACAGGGGGCAATAGACTGTATTCTCCTGTCCTACAGTCATCCTCTCCCCTGAAATGGCTGATAACAGGGGGCAATAGACTGTATTCTCCTGTCCTACAGTCATCCTCTCCCCTGAAATGGCTGATAACAGGGGGCAATAGACTGTATTCTCCTGTCCTACAGTCATCCTCTCCCCTGAAATGGCTGATAACAGGGGGCAATAGATTGTATTCTCCTGTCCTACAGTCATCCTCTCCCCTGAAATGGCTGATAACAGGGGGCAATAGATTGTATTCTCCTGTCCTACAGTCATCCTCTCCCCTGAAATGGCTGATAACAGGGGCAATAGACTGTATTCTCCTGTCCTACAGTCATCCTCTCCCCTGAAATGGCTGATAACAGGGGGCAATAGACTGTATTCTCCTGTCCTACAGTCATCCTCGCCCCTGAAATGGCTGATAACAGGGGGCAATAGACTGTATTCTCCTGTCCTACAGTCATCCTCTCCCCTGAAATGGCTGATGACAGGGGGCAATAGACTGTATTCTCCTGTCCTACAGTCATCCTCGCCCCTGACATGGCTGATAACAGGGGGCAATAGACTGTATTCTCCTGTCCTACAGTCATGTATGAGGGGGTACAGAAGAGCTGTTTTAGGCTAGGTTCACATGTGACTAATTAGCTATCCGTGCTGCCATTAGATGCAGTCTCATACTTTGCATTGATCAGGGTGATACCGCAGCCTTTCTGCAGCATGTGGATGAGAAATCACTATGCTGGTTCCGTACAACGCTGCAGATTTACCGCACAAATCCGCAGCTAATCAGTAACGTGTGAACCGAGGCTTCACTGCGCACTCACCAGAGGGGGGCGTTCAGCCGTGTGATGATGCGCGAGAGCGCCTGCCGCCGATTTGGATCGGAGAGGATCCCCATGGTGTCAGTGCCGTCCCTGCAACAATAAACATATAAAAGAGAGAAGTTAAAGGGATTCGGTCAGCAAGAGTAGGCCTACATGACTGATTCCATGTTACTGGAGGTCAGAAATATACCAGTATGTAACCTATCAATGTTGTACTTGAGGCTGGCGCATGCGCTGTTCCTTCCATGAGGCCGATGCCAGCACAGGGATGGGAGACCGTGCAGGCGCTTAGGTGATAAATAAAAGCGCTCAGGTGAGATTACAGTGCAGCCTCATAAAGGAGAGGACAGGAGGAGGAGAAGATGTGCTGGGCTCCCTCGGGGGCGGGGCTCCACTGATGGTTAGGACCGCCCCTTGGGCTCTTTTCACAGGCGATTTGCATATATATAAAAGCATTTATTTTTTCAGCTAAACTACAGCAGATAAGTTACATACTGGTTTATGACTGACACTATAGGAGACAACGTGTCATCAGGTCTATAGGCGGAATCTTGCTGTCAGGATCCCTTTAAGAAACATGATGATCAGTACGGAGCAGCACTGTACGTTATAACCGGTCATTATAATGCACAGCTGGATAGGAGTCAGTGAACGTGGTATATTATAACCTGTGAAGGATGAGATGGACATAATATACAGACGATTAGCGAGGTGACTGTACACAGGGAGTAGCAACAGTTCAGCTTGGGGCCCCTTTCCCTCAGGGCTTTGTGTCCGGGGTGCACATAGCATTCGTGCTGCCTGAGGCAAAAATTGAAACAGCCGCCACCCCCCCCCCCCCGGTCGCTATAGGTCCGGTAACTGCACAGTATAATATGCCGGTCGCTATAGGTCCGGTAACTGCACAGTATAATATGCCGGTCGCTATAGGTCCGGTAACTGCACAGTATAATATGCCGGTCGCTATAGGTCCGGTAACTGCACAGTATAATATGCCGGTCACTGCACAGTATAATATGCCGGTCGCTATAGGTCCGGTAACTGCACAGTATAATATGACGGTCGCTATAGGTCCGGTAACTGCACAGTATAATACGCCGGTCGCTATAGGTCCGGTAACTGCACAGTATAATATGCCGGTCGCTATAGGTCCAGTAACTGCACAGTATAATATGCCGGTCGCTATAGGTCCAGTAACTGCACAGTATAATATGACGGTCGCTATAGGTCCGGTAACTGCACAGTATAATATGCCGGTCACTGCACAGTATAATATGCCGGTCGTTATAGGTCCGGTAACTGCACAGTATAATATGCCGGTCGCTATAGGTCCGGTAACTGCACAGTATAATATGCCGGTCGCTATAGGTCCGGTAACTGCACAGTATAATATGCCGGTCGCTATAGGTCCGGTAACTGCACAGTATAATATGCCGGTCGCTATAGGTCCGGTAACTGCACAGTATAATATGCCGGTCGCTATAGGTCCGGTAACTGCACAGTATAATATGCCGGTCGCTATAGGTCCGGTAACTGCACAGTATAATATGCCGGTCACTGCACAGTATAATATGCCGGTCGTTATAGGTCCGGTAACTGCACAGTGTAATATGCCGGTCGCTATAGGTCCGGTAACTGCACAGTATAATATGCCGGTCGCTATAGGTCCGGTAACTGCACAGTATAATATGCCGGTCGCTATAGGTCCGGTAACTGCACAGTATAATATGCCGGTCGCTATAGGTCCGGTAACTGCACAGTATAATATGCCGGTCGCTATAGGTCCGGTAACTGCACAGTATAATATGCCGGTCGCTATAGGTCCGGTAACTGCACAGTATAATATGCCGGTCGCTATAGGTCCGGTAACTGCACAGTATAATATGCCGGTCACTGCACAGTATAATATGCCGGTCGCTATAGGTCCAGTAACTGCACAGTATAATATGACGGTCGCTATAGGTCCGGTAACTGCACAGTATAATATGCCGGTCACTGCACAGTATAATATGCCGGTCGTTATAGGTCCGGTAACTGCACAGTGTAATATGCCGGTCGCTATAGGTCCGGTAACTGCACAGTATAATATGCCGGTCGCTATAGGTCCGGTAACTGCACAGTATAATATGCCGGTCGCTATAGGTCCGGTAACTGCACAGTATAATATGCCGGTCGCTATAGGTCCGGTAACTGCACAGTATAATATGCCGGTCGCTATAGGTCCGGTAACTGCACAGTATAATATGCCGGTCGCTATAGGTCCGGTAACTGCACAGTATAATATGCCGGTCGCTATAGGTCCGGTAACTGCACAGTATAATATGCCGGTCGCTATAGGTCCGGTAACTGGACAGTATAATATGCCGGTCGCTATAGGTCCGGTAACTGCACAGTATAATATGCCGGTCGCTATAGGTCCAGTAACTGCACAGTATAATATGCCGGTCGCTATAGGTCCGGTAACTGCACAGTATAATATGCCGGTCGCTATAGGTCCGGTAACTGCACAGTATAATATGCCGGTCGCTATAGGTCCGGTAACTGCACAGTGTAATATGCCGGTCGCTATAGGTCCGGTAACTGCACAGTATAATATGCCGGTCGCTATAGGTCCGGTAACTGCACAGTATAATATGCCGGTCGCTATAGGTCCGGTAACTGCACAGTGTAATATGCCGGTCGCTATAGGCCCGGTAACTGCACAGTGTAATATGCCGGTCGCTATAGGCCCACTAGCTGCACAGTATAATATGCCGGTCGCTATAGGTCCGGTAACTGCACAGTATAATATGCCGGTCGCTATAGGTCCGGTAACTGCACAGTATAATATGCCGGTCGCTATAGGTCCGGTAACTGCACAGTATAATATGCCGGTCGCTATAGGTCCGGTAACTGCACAGTATAATATGCCGGTCGCTATAGGTCCAGTAACTGCACAGTATAATATGCCGGTCGCTATAGGTCCGGTAACTGCACAGTATAATATGCCGGTCGCTATAGGTCCGGTAACTGCACAGTATAATACGCCGGTCGCTATAGGTCCGGTAACTGCACAGTATAATACGCCGGTCGCTATAGGTCCGGTAACTGCACAGTATAATATGCCGGTCGCTATAGGTCCGGTAACTGCACAGTATAATATGCCGGTCGCTATAGGTCCGGTAACTGCACAGTATAATATGCCGGTCGCTATAGGCCCACTAGCTCGACAGCATAATACTTATCAGGAGTGGTAACTGTACAGTATATATGATATTCTGTTGTACATTATACAGGTGACTATGGGGTAATTATACGGTATAACTTCTTACACTACACATCAGAGATTTTATACACAGAAAACTGTAATATTATAATGCTCAGTCTACTGATGTAACACCCATGGTATTCTATTATTTCTAATGCTCAAGTTACTACACTATTATAATGCAGACGTCTACAAAGAAATTATTATCATTCAGTTATAAAAATCACCATAATATACTAGTATAATATCCAGTTATTATACACAGGCTATTCTTTATAATGCAAATTAATTACACACAGGTTGATTAGTATTATAGGCCGGTTATTAAATTATTATAATGTGCAGGTAAATTAAACACAGGATATTAAACACAGGATATAATATCCAGATATTAGACACTGGTTATATTACTATAATGTACAATTATTCATATACAAAAGGATGTTACACACTGGTTATTATATTATAATATACAGTGAATACACAGTATACCACACACAGTTATTAGCACACACATTACATACAGCTATTATTTCACACAGTATATAATGTACATTGGTTATTATATCAGTATATTATACACACTTGTTATTACATTAATATATATATATATAAAACGAAGACGTAGGACTGCACTCCAAATATGTGGTAAAAACAGCAGTGAATAAATCACTGCTGTTTTTACCACATATTTGGAGTGCAGTCCTACTTCTTCGTTTTTTATACTATTGGGGTTTGCCGCTGCCCTGCGTTGGACCGTGCACCCGCACTCTGATTGGTGCTCCCACTGGACTTTTTCCTTATATATATATATATAACACACAGGCTATTCATACACTAAACACACAGTATATTATATATCACACAGTATATTATTATATATCACACACAGTATATTATTATATATCACACACAGTATATTATTATATATCACACACAGTATATTACATATCACACACAGTATATTATTTATTATATATCACACACAGAATATTATTATATATCACACACAGTATATTATACATTACACACATTATTATATATCACAC
Source organism: Bufo bufo (assembly GCF_905171765.1). Taxonomy (NCBI): domain Eukaryota; kingdom Metazoa; phylum Chordata; class Amphibia; order Anura; family Bufonidae; genus Bufo; species Bufo bufo. The sequence continues at coordinate 18,648,968 of NC_053393.1, read as the reverse complement.
ACAGAATATTATTATACATTACACACATTATTACATATCACACACAGTATATTATACATTACACACAGGCCATTCATACACTATACACACACAGTATACATTACACACAGTATATTACATATCACACACAGTATACTATTATACATTACACACAGTATATTATTACATATCACACACAGTATATTATTACATATCACACACAGTACATATCACACACAGTATACTATTATACATTACACACAGTATATTATTACATATCACACACAGTATACTATTATACATTACACACAGTATATTATTACATATCACACACAGTATATTATTACATATCACACACAGTACATATCACACACACACAGTATACTATTATACATTACACACAGGCTCGTGCTCTGTCTCTGCCGCTCGCTCTCTCACCTCCTCTGCTGTCACTACAGATGTTTCCGCATCATAGAGACCAGGAAGCAGAGTGCAGAGCGGCCGCAAGCCGTTACCATAGAGAGAATCAGGAGGACACGGCGGCATCTAATGGCAGGAAGGGGAATTGCACTACAATGGAAACCAGTAATCACACTGGGGGAGATTTATCAAACTGCTGTAAAGTAGAGCTGGCTTAGTTGCCCATAGCAACCAGATTCCACCTTTCATTTTCCACAGCTACTTTACAGCAGTTTGATAAATCTCCCCCAGTGTGCGCCATTTATAACTGTTCAGTCCCATCAGTCACACTGCAGATCATCAGCTGGAACCTGCCAGGGTGTCAATATTTATGCAATCAATGCAGGAAAGGCCAGTGATTTAGGCCCCTTTGAGACGAGCGGGTGTCACGCTCAGGACCCGCAGCACAGCTCCCGTCCTGACCTCCCAGCGCTGCCGGGGTCACACAGCATTATATAGATTTATAATGCTATGTAACCCTTAGAGGTCTGGCCTGTATTAGATAACACTGATATAATGCTGTCGGTGCTACCCAATACATTCCAGACCTCTAAGGGTTACATAGCATCATAAATCAATATAAGGCCTCTTGCACACGACCGTATGTATTTTGCTGTCTGCAAAAAAACAGATCCGCAAAAAATACGGATGACGTCCGTGTGCATTCCGTATTTTGCAGAACAGAACAGCTGGCCCCTAATAGAACAGTCGTATCCTTGTCCGTAATGCGGACAATAATAGGGCATGTTCTATTTTTTTTAGAGAACGGAAATATGGACGGAAAAGGAATGCACGCGGAGTAGCTTTTGTTTTTTTTGCGGACCCATTGAAATGTATGGTTCCGCATACAGTCCACAAAAAACCTAGAACGGACACGGAAAGAAAATACGTTTGTGTGCATGTGCCCTAATGCTGTGTGATCCTGGCAGCGCTGGGAGGTCAGGACGGGAGCTGCGCTGCGAGTCCTGAGCGTGACACCCGCTCGTCTCAAAGGGGCCTTAGTGTTCTGCCCCTGATGACCTGAACTGCCACCATCTATGGAGGGAGAAGATAACGTGCCCTCACAGTGCCAGTCATAGTACCCCTCAGTACTCCTCAGTGCCCACAGTATCTGTCATAGTACCCCTAGTGTTGCCACCCGGACGGTATTTCACCCGCTATTTTAGTGACCCTGCCTCATATTTTTTCTACCAGCAATATTAATTTCCGGTATTTTCCTATAAGGACTGCTACTAATAAACACTGCCATTGTGCAGCCCTCACCCCACCTTCTCTCCCCTCCTCCATTTTCTCGTGCTGCGGGGAACACTGGCCGCTGACGGGAGGACAGGACCTGAGAGACGTCAGCACGCTGGAGGCAGGTCCTGTCCTGTGTTCACCGCAGGGGGAGGGGAGAGGGCACTAATGGGGGCATTACTATTACTGGGAGCCACAGGAGCCACCCTTTGGGGTGTGGCTTAATTTGGCCGGTATATTTTTGTTAGGAAAGGTGGCAACCCTCTGTGCCCATAGCACCAGTCATAGTGACCCTCAGTCCCACATTACCAGCTCTAGTATCTCTCAGCGCCAACAGTACCAGTCATAGTAGCCCTCAGTAATCCCCCCACAGTACCAGTCATAGTAGCCCTCAGTAATCCCCCCACAGTACCAGTCATAGTAGCCCTCAGTAATCCCCCCACAGTACCAGTCATAGTAGCCCTCAGTAATCCCCCCACAGTACCAGTCATAGTAGCCCTCAGTAATCCCCCCACAGTACCAGTCATAGTAGCCCTCAGTAATCCCCCCACAGTACCAGTCATAGTAGCCCTCAGTAATCCCCCCACAGTACCAGTCATTGTAGCCCTCAGTAATCCCCCCACAGTACCAGTCATAGTAGCCCTCAGTAATCCCCCCACAGTACCAGTCATAGTAGCCCTCAGTAATCCCCCCACAGTACCAGTCATAGTAGCCCTCAGTAATCCCCCCACAGTACCAGTCATAGTAGCCCTCAGTAATCCCCCCACAGTACCAGTCATAGTAGCCCTCAGTAATCCCCCCACAGTACCAGTCATTGTAGCCCTCAGTAATCCCCCCACAGTACCAGTCATAGTAGCCCTCAGTAATCCCCCCACAGTACCAGTCATTGTAGCCCTCAGTAATCCCCCCACAGTACCAGTCATAGTAGCCCTCAGTAATCCCCCCACAGTACCAGTCATTGTAGCCCTCAGTAATCCCCCCACAGTACCAGTCATAGTAGCCCTCAGTAATCCCCCCACAGTACCAGTCATAGTAGCCCTCAGTAATCCCCCCACAGTACCAGTCAGTTTGCTGGTTATACCCATTAGATCAGTCATTGACTGGTAAACCTATTGGTTCCAAAGGAAGGGCCACAGCGGGCGCAGAGGAGGCAGTCAGAACCGGGCCTGGTACCAGTTGTGACCCCTCAAACCCGCTGACAGCTGTGGACGGGAGACGGACATTCATAGCAGCTGCCTCCTGATTGGTCTCTAGAGGGGGAGGGAGCGTTCCGGGCAGAGAACCCAGGGCCGGAACGTGAAGGGAACGCCACGAACATGTGAAGCCCGTGCCGTGGACCGCAAATTGCAGTCCGCAATGCACGGGCACCGACTGTGGCCCAGCCGCATGTGGATCGCGGACCTATTCACTTGAATGGGTCCGCGATCCCTCCGTTCCACAAAAAGATAGAGCATGTTCTATCTTTTTGCGGTGCGGAGGAACAGAACGGAACCCCAGAAAGCCCTCCGTAGTCCTTCCGTAGTGTTCCATTCCGCATCTCCGGATTTGCGGACCCATTGAAGTGAATGGGTCCACATCCGTGATGCGGAATGCACATGGAACGGTGCCCGTGTATTGCGGATCCGCAAATGTGGTCCGCAATACGGCAATGGGCAGCACAAGTTCGTGTGAACGAGCTCCAAAACTTTATTTTCTGGCTTGTTCAGTTAGGCCTCATGCACACGGCCGTTCCGTGCATCCCACGGGCGGGCAACATCCGTACAGCGGGCCGGACCCATTCAACTTGAATGGGTCTGTGGTATGTCCGCACCGCAAAAAAATATGACATGTCATATTTTTTTGCGGTGTGGAACCACGGAAAGAAACACCACGGAAGCACTCCGTGGTGCTTCCGGTCTTCCGTGACTCCGTTCTGCATCTCCGGAATTGCGGACCCATTCAAGTGAATGGGTCTGCAGGATGCCACGGATTGCCGACCCACCGTTTGCCAACGGCCGTGTGCATGAGGCCTTACTGTGACCATCCACACTAATGTGTTTATGATGGGTGCGGCATTGTGCTGATTTTTTATGCATTTTTATTCAAAATTATTGTCATAGAAAAATGTGCTTTTTCAGCAGTTTTTCTTTTTTTATGGATTTTTTTTTTTTATCGTAGCAGCCTCTGGCTCCGCCACGTTTTGCTTCATTTTCTGGAGTATTTGTTCCATAGACATTGGGGGAGATTAATCAAAACTGGTGTAGTGGAAAATTTGCTTTGTTGCCCATAACAACCAATCAGATGCCGCTTCCATAGCAACGCTCCCATCGTTGCCCCATACATTTTTCTTATGCTTTTTTCTCATACAGATCTAGAGGAGATGACGTGACGGGGGGGGGGGGGGGTACATATTTACCTGTAGAAAAGAAGATGGGGGGTAAAGCGCTGGACGGCAATCGGTCACATAGCTGCAGATGTCACCCTTGGTGTGAACGCGGCTGCTGCAGGACTCTTGTAGATACGGCGTGGCCGCACCCGAAGGGCTCATGCAGATTACGGTCCCCAATGCACGTGGGCGCCGTCAGCGTGGCAGGCGCTGACGAATGTAGACTCATTCAACTTCGCATCACAAAAATAAAAATAGAGCACGTTCTCCGTCGCGCTTCCGTGGCCTTCCACTCCGTCTCTTCCAGATTGCAGACTCATTGAAGTGAATCCGTGATCTGTTTCGCCGCAGATCTCAGTCTTCATTGGAAAAGGGTGAAATCTGCAGCTAAAATGCAAACATGACTGACGTGCTGTAGATGTGGAAATCCGTAACGCGGGTCAATTTCTGCACAGAAAAAGAAATCCTGACCTTTGTGTAATCTCATGCACTTTGCGATAAATAAGCGGGTTTTGGGTTGCAGTTTGGGCACTCGCCATCCCTGCCCTGGGGTATCAGCACATCCCGCTCAATGTACTGCGGTTTTGATGAGGTTTTTCTGTTCGTGTTAAGAACCCCATTCAAGTCCGTGGGGAAAACCTCTTTTGCGATCGACATGCTGCGGATTTGTCAGATCTCATTCAGTTCGCTGGTTCTGCATTACCCTGCAGTTTGCGGCGCAGAAGAACCACACATAATCTGCACTGGGGGCCGTTACCCTTAGGGCTCTTTCACACGAGCGGATGCCGTGCGGGTAATCTGCTGCGTAAAACAGAGCCAAGCCCCGTTCCGGACAGCAGAGACGCGGAGCAGTAACATGGCTGATGATGCTCCGTGCCTCTCTGTGACCTTTTTACTACAAAATCACAGTGACGACTTTATCTCACTGCATCATCAGCCATGTTACTGCTCCGCGTCTCTGCTGTCCGGAACGGGGCTTGGCTCTGTTTTACGCAGCAGATTACCTGCTCGTGTGAAAGAGCCCTTAAGGCGTCTTCACAAATCTCCTGCACAATCCTTCCGTCTTCTGTGGTGTTTGATGCAGATTTGACCAAATCCAGAATCGCAGGACAAGCAGACGTCGCAGAGTTAGGGCTCGTTCACACGAACGTGTGCTGCCTGTTGCCGTATTGCGGATCCGCAATACACGGGTACCGTTCCGTGTGCATTCCGCATCACGGATGAAAAACCCATTCACTTCAATGGGTCCGCAAATCCGGAGATGCGGAATGGAAGCACAGAACGGAACACTACGGAGTGCTTCCTTGGGTTCCGTTCCTCCGCACCGCAAAAAAGAGAGATCATGCTCTATCTTTTTGCGGAACGGAGGGATCGCGGACCCATTCAAGTGAATGGGTCCACGATCCCCATGCGGCTGGGCCACAGTCGGTGCCCGTGCGTTGCGGACCGCAGAACAGGCACGGGCTTCACACGGTCGTGTGAACGAGCCCTTAAAAGTCCAGGAACTTTCTACAACTTAGGGCTCATGCACACCAATGTATTTTTGGTCCGTTGCGTTTTTTTTTCAGCCCGTATGCAGAACCATTCACTTCAATGGGTCCGCAAAAAAACAGATACGACTCCCGTGTGCGTTCCATATCAGTATGTCCGTTCCGCAAAAAAATAATAGAACATGTCCCGTTACAGACAAGGATAGGACTGTTCGATTAAGGGCCAGATGTTCTGTTCTGCAAAATGCAGGGCGCACACGGCCGGTATCCATGTTTTTCAGATCCGCAATTTGCAGGCGCAAAGCACCTTTAGGGCGAGTTAACATCATATTTTTCCGTTCTTCTGATCCATTAGAATAACAGAAGAAAAAAAAACGGATCCTGAGCATCAGTTACCCACAAGTCCTGCGTGCAGTGCTAAAATAACGGATCTCAGACGGATGCAAAATGTGCATAACTGATGCTCAGGATCCGTTTTTTTTTTTTTTTTATGTTATTCTGACGGATCAGAAGGATGGAAAAATAATGTGATGTGAACTCGCCCTCAGAGGGGATTCCCAGGACTTTGATATGGATGGCATATCCCCAGCGCAGGTCAGCTACATCAGAGGCTCCCTTCACTGCGCAGAATCCCCGGCAGCCGCTACACGGTGCACAGAACCTTGTGCATCCGCCGCCATCCACAGTAAAGACTCCGGTGCCGCCCAAAACAGCTGATAAAGGGGGTGACAGAATTCATTCCGAGTATAGGCCAATAGCTTTGTTCTGGAAAACCCCTTTAAACACCACTTGTCAGCAGGATCAACCGTTCCAAGCTATAACCCTGTGTACTATGGTTGATCCTGCTGACCAGTGCTGTTTAAAGGGGTTGTCCCACGAAAAATATTCTAGTTTTCAAACCAGCACCTGGATCATTCTAAATACTGGTATAATTGCATGTAATTAAAAATTTAGCCTAGCCACTGAGTTATTCAATAAAATGTATCTGTACAGCGCCACCTGCTGTTTGTTTTCTTCTTATTTCTTTGTCCGGCTCACTGAGGTGGCCGCACGTGCTCAGTTTCATCCTTCAACTGCCTCCTGAGCTGTGATAGGGAGAGCTGAGACACGCCCCCTGACCTGTGATAGGGAGCACTGAGACACGCCCCTGAGCTGTGATAGGGAGCGCTGAGACACGCCCCCTGACCTGTGATAGGGAGTACTGAGACACGCCCCCTGACCTGTGATAGGGAGCGCTGAGACACACCCCCTGAGCTGTGATAGGGAGCGCTGAGACACACCCCCTGACCTGTGATAGGGAGTACTGAGACACGCCCCCTGAGCTGTGATAGGGAGCCCTGAGACACGCCCCCTGAGCTGTGATAGGGAGCCCTGAGACACGCCCCCTGAGCTGTGATAGGGAGCCCTGAGACACACCCCCTGACCTGTGATAGGGAGCCCTGAGACACGCCCCCTGAGCTGTGATAGGGAGCCCTGAGACACGCCCCCTGAGCTGTGATAGGGAGCGCTGAGACACTCCCCTGAGCTGCAGCAGTAAGGACACTCCCCTTAAGCTGTCAGCTTGATATAAATCCAGCAGAGCAATGAACGGGGAGATCTCTGGATCCACGTGAGGTGCAGAAAGAGGTTGTCATCTACTATATGATGTCCGATTTGCATTTTTTACATTACTGATGGCATAACCCCTTTAAGGAAGAATGAGAAATTCTGCTGCTATGATTTTATGCTTTTTTCAAACTTCACCATCTCTGCTTCCTGTCTAAGAATAGAAAATAATCTCCTTCACATTCAGTCCTGCTGACAGAGCTTGGGCTTGTTACACTGCATCAGGGAGGGTTCAGGTCTTTTCACGTTCCGTCTGCAGCGTCTGTATTGTAACTCTCAGATCTTTAATCAAAACTGACAGCAAGCAGAGATCTTAAAAACAGTGCAGAATAGAAAACTACTAGTCTATTAGAAATTTCATTATAGCAAGAATAATACGAACACCGGCCCTTTAAAGAAAACATATTTATGTTGTGGCAACGAAGTTCCATTTTTATGTTATTTATTTTATTAATATTTTTTATGTTTATTAAAGAAAACATATAAAAATATAAAGAGTCCGCACTTCTCGGCGGAGGTCCTGGCGGCCATTGTTGCACCTCCCTCTGCAGCCATTCTCCTCCCCATCCTGTGGGTTACAACCCTCTGCTTCAAGAAAAGTCATTCTCTACACTGACCCCCGATCGCCGACCAGCGCCGCCACCTCCTGTAAGTGGTCGCGCACCACCTGGTCCAGCACGGCGTACACGTCCTTACAAGCTTTGCTGGCGGCATCCATCACGCGCTCCAAGTGATCCTCGTGCAGCCGCGAGTTCATCTCCAGTAACGCAATCTGCTCAGACTTGGGTAACAGAGCCAAAGCCAACTGGGGGCCCCCCGCCGCCTCCTCCACGTAGCTGAGATCCGCCAGGGGCGTGTCCTCAATGAAGCCGGCCGAGCTGGCGCAGACATAGTCCCTCATGGGGATCCCGGCATCGATCACCGCCAGGGTGGCTGCGTTCACACACGTGCAGTAGTTGCCGCCATCTGCTTGCAGGATCTAAAGTGAAGACAGGTTTGGAGTTCAATGTCCTGTCACTGATAACAGAGCGCAATGCAGGGAAGATAAGGGTTCAGGGTGAGGCCCATGTGTCACCATGGTAACAGACTACACACAACCCCCGTGTAGTCGGATCCTGCAGCCCGGCTCTAGAGGAGGCCGAGTAACAAATGACTGCAGGATCACAATGGCTGCAAACACGAGCCCCCCCCCTCCTCACCTGGACGTAGATGTCTATCTGACAGCGCGGGTACAGCTGGGTGAGGATGGCCGCCTCAAACGTCTGCTTCAGGTGCAGGGTCATCTCGGTGGATTTGCGGTCTCCGTGCGGTCGCCGTTTCCTTTCCCCGGTGCTGAAAGTGGCCATACTGTACTGGCAGTTCACCACCGCCCGGTCATGGAGGGTTTTAGCGCGAGACCCTCGGATCTAAGAGAAGAAGCCGTCAGGATACACACAAAGCGTCTTCCATCCTATTAACTGCCTCACCGTTTCCAAGCTCCAGCACTCCCATCGTCCGCCACTCAAATATCAGCACTCCCATCGTCCGCCACTCAAATATCAGCACTCCCATCGTCCGCCACTCAAATATCAGCACTCCCATCGTCCGCCACTCAAATATCAGCACTCCCATCGTCCGCCACTCAAATATCAGCACTCCCATTAAACACCCCAAGACCACAGCACCTATCAACTCCTCAGCACTCCCATCATGGACCAGTCATACAGACTAAGACCAGCACTCCCATCATGGACCAGTCATACAGACTAAGACCAGCACTCCCATCATGGACCAGTCATACAGACTAAGACCAGCACTCCCATCATGGACCAGTCATACAGACTAAGACCAGCACTCCCATCATGGACCAGTCATACAGACCAAGACCAGCACTCCCATCATGGACCAGTCATACAGACTAAGACCAGCACTCCCATCATGGACCAGTCATACAGACTAAGACCAGCACTCCCATCATGGACCAGTCATACAGACTAAGACCAGCACTCCCATCATGGACCAGTCATACAGACTAAGACCAGCACTCCCATCATGGACCAGTCATACAGACCAAGACCAGCACTCCCATCATGGACCAGTCATACACCCTTAGACCAGCACTCCCATCATGGACCAGTCATACAGCCTAAGACCAGCACTCCCATCATGGACCAGTCATACAGCCTAAGACCAGCACTCCCATCATGGACCAGTCATACAGACTAAGACCAGCACTCCCATCATGGACCAGTCATACAGCCTAAGACCAGCACTCCCATCATGGACCAGTCATACAGACTAAGACCAGCACTCCCATCATGGACCAGTCATACAGCCTAAGACCAGCACTCCCATCATGGACCAGTCATACAGCCTAAGACCAGCACTCCCATCATGGACCAGTCATACAGACTAAGACCAGCACTCCCATCATGGACCAGTCATACAGCCTAAGACCAGCACTCCCATCATGGACCAGTCATACAGCCTAAGACCAGCACTCCCATCATGGACCAGTCATACAGCCTAAGACCAGCACTCCCATCATGGACCAGTCATACAGCCTAAGACCAGCACTCCCATCATGGACCAGTCATACAGACCAAGACCAGCACCCCCATCATGGACCAGTCATACAGACCAAGACCAGCACTCCCATCATGGACCAGTCATACAGACCAAGACCAGCACTCCCATCATGGACCAGTCATACAGACCAAGACCAGCACTCCCATCATGGACCAGTCATACAGACCAAGACCAGCACTCCCATCATGGACCAGTCATACAGACCAAGACCAGCACCCCCATCATGGACCAGTCATACAGACCAAGACCAGCACTCCCATCATGGACCAGTCATACAGCCTAAGACCAGCACTCCCATCATGGACCAGTCATACAGCCTAAGACCAGCACTCCCATCATGGACCAGTCACACACCCTTAGACCAGCACTCCCATCATGCAGCGGGCACCCCCCTCTCACCTCATGCGGTCCGTACACTACAGCCAGCGCCTTGGTGTTCCCTTGCTCGATATAGGCGGAGCCGTCAGCCTGTGCGAACACCCCCATCCGGGCCTGGATCTTCCGCAGCTCCCCGGCCTTCCTCCCGTCCACCCGGTATCCCTGATCTGACAGCAGCTCCAGTCCCGCCATCCTCCAGCGTGTACACGATGGCAATTCTAGGTGGCGAAAGGACCTTTGGTGATGTCATAACCATGTGATCATATGTGGGAGGAGTCAGACTTCCGCGCTGCTGAAGGCGCTTAAAGGACCTTTGACGATGTCCTTATCATTTCATTATATGTGGAAATGCGCTGTAAGGACCTTGTGATGTCACAAGGTCACGTGACATGACAAACTCACGTGGGTTTAAAGGAACGGAGGGATGTAGCAACAGGGTAACGCAGTCAGACTCCAGGCTGTGCAACTGGGAACGCTAAAGGACCTGTGATGACGTCATGCCCATGCGATTATACGTGGGAGGAGTCAGATTCTAGGTTGTGCTGTTAAAGGAGCAGGACCTTGGTGTCATGACCACGTGAGCTATCACAAGTGGGCGGAGTCAGACTCCAGGCTGGGCTGCTGGATGGAGAAAGGCATCAATGTGTGGAGCCTCCTGTACCTGACACACACAGCTCTGCACCCCTGTACCTGACACACACACAGCTCTGCACCCCTGTACCTGACACACACACAGCTCTGCACCCCTGTACCTGACACACACACACAGCTCTGCACCCCTGTACCTGACACACACACAGCTCTGCACCCCTGTACCTTACACACACACAGCTCTGCACCCCTGTACCTGACACACACACAGCTCTGCACCCCTGTACCTGACACACACACAGCTCTGCACCCCTGTACCTTACACACACACAGCTCTGCACCCCTGTACCTGACACACACACAGCTCTGCACCCCTGTACCTTACACACACAGCTCTGCACCCCTGTACCTGACACACACACAGCTCTGCACCCCTGTACCTGACACACACACAGCTCTGCACCCCTGTACCTGACACACACACAGCTCTGCACCCCTGTACCTGACACACACACAGCTCTGCACCCCTGTACCTGACACACACAGCTCTGCACCCCTGTACCTGACACACACACAGCTCTGCACCCCTGTACCTGACACACACAGCTCTGCACCCCTGTACCTGACATACACACAGCTCTGCACTTCTGTACCTTACACACACACACAGCTCTGCACCCCTGTACCTGACACACACAGCTCTGCACCCCTGTACCTGACACACACACAGCTCTGCACCCCTGTACCTGACACACACACAGCTCTGCACCCCTGTACCTGACACACACAGCTCTGCACCCCTGTACCTGACACACACAGCTCTGCACCCCTGTACCTGACACACACACAGCTCTGCACCCCTGTACCTTACACACACACACAGCTCTGCACCCCTGTACCTGACACACACACAGCTCTGCACCCCTGTACCTTACACACACACACAGCTCTGCACCCCTGTACCTGACATACACAGCTCTGCACCCCTGTACCTGACACACACACAGCTCTGCACCCCTGTACCTTACACACACAGCTCTGCACCCCTGTACCTTACACACACAGCTCTGCACCCCTGTACCTGACATACACAGCTCTGCACCCCTGTACCTGACACACACAGCTCTGCACCCCTGTACCTGACACACACACAGCTCTGCACCCCTGTACCTGACACACACAGCTCTGCACCCCTGTACCTGACACACACAGCTCTGCACCCCTGTACCTTACACACACAGCTCTGCACCCCTGTACCTGACACACACAGCTCTGCACCCCTGTACCTTACACACACACAGTTCTGCACCCCTGTACCTGACACACAGCTCTGCACCCCTGTACCTGACACACACAGCTCTGCACCCCTGTACCTTACACACACACAGCTCTGCACCCCTGTACCTTACACACACACAGCTCTGCACCCCTGTACCCTACACACACAGCTCTGCACCCCTGTACCTTACACACACACAGCTCTGCACCCCTGTACCTGACACACACAGCTCTGCACCCCTGTACCTTACACACACAGCTCTGCACCCCTGTACCTGACACACAGCTCTGCACCCCTGTACCTTACACACACAGCTCTGCACCCCTGTACCTTACACACACAGCTCTGCACCCCTGTACCTTACACACACAGCTCTGCACCCCTGTACCTTACACACACACAGCTCTGCACCCCTGTACCTTACACACACACAGCTCTGCACCCCTGTACCTGACACACACAGCTCTGCACCCCTGTACCTTACACACACAGCTCTGCACCCCTGTACCTGACACACAGCTCTGCACCCCTGTACCTTACACACACAGCTCTGCACCCCTGTACCTTACACACACAGCTCTGCACCCCTGTACCTTACACACACAGCTCTGCACCCCTGTACCTGACACACACAGCTCTGCACCCCTGTACCTGACACACACAGCTCTGCACCCCTGTACCTGACACACACAGCTCTGCACCCCTGTACCTGACACACACAGCTCTGCACTTCTGTACCTTACACACACACACAGCTCTGCACCCCTGTACCTGACACACACACACAGCTCTGCACCCCTGTACCTTACACACACAGCTCTGCACCCCTGTACCTGACACACACACAGCTCTGCACCCCTGTACCTTACACACACACAGCTCTGCACCCCTGTACCTTACACACACAGCTCTGCACCCCTGTACCTTACACACACACAGCTTTGCACCCCTGTACCTTACACACACACAGCTTTGCACCCCTGTACCTGACACACACAGCTCTGCACCCCTGTACCTGACACACACAGCTCTGCACTTCTGTACCTTACACACACACAGCTCTGCACCCCTGTACCTGACACACACAGCTCTGCACCCCTGTACCTTACACACACACAGCTTTGCACCCCTGTACCTGACACACACAGCTCTGCACCCCTGTACCTTACACACACAGCTCTGCACCCCTGTACCTTACACACACACAGCTCTGCACCCCTGTACCTTACACACACACACACAGCTCTGCACCCCTGTACCTTACACACACAGCTCTGCACCCCTGTACCTTACACACACAGCTCTGCACCCCTGTACCTTACACACACAGCTCTGCACCCCTGTACCTGACACACACACAGCTCTGCACCCCTGTACCTTACACACACACAGCTCTGCACCCCTGTACCTGACACACACAGCTCTGCACCCCTGTACCTTACACACACACAGCTTTGCACCCCTGTACCTGACACACACAGCTCTGCACCCCTGTACCTTACACACACAGCTCTGCACCCCTGTACCTTACACACACACAGCTCTGCACCCCTGTACCTTACACACACACACACAGCTCTGCACCCCTGTACCTTACACACACAGCTCTGCACCCCTGTACCTTACACACACAGCTCTGCACCCCTGTACCTTACACACACAGCTCTGCACCCCTGTACCTTACACACACAGCTCTGCACCCCTGTACCTTACACACACACACACAGCTCTGCACCCCTGTACCTTACACACACAGCTCTGCACCCCTGTGCCTGACACACACAGCTCTGCACCCCTGTACCTGACACACACAGCTCTGCACCCCTGTACCTGACACACACAGCTCTGCACCCCTGTACCTTACACACACACACACACAGCTCTGCACCCCTGTACCTGACACACACAGCTCTGCACCCCTGTACCTTACACACACACACAGCTCTGCACCCCTGTACCTGACATACACAGCTCTGCACCCCTGTACCTGACACACACAGCTCTGCACCCCTGTACCTTACACACACAGCTCTGCACCCCTGTACCTGACACACAGCTCTGCACCCCTGTACCTTACACACACAGCTCTGCACCCCTGTACCTTACACACACAGCTCTGCACCCCTGTACCTTACACACACACACAGCTCTGCACCCCTGTACCTTACACACACAGCTCTGCACCCCTGTACCTTACACACACAGCTCTGCACCCCTGTACCTTACACACACACACACAGCTCTGCACCCCTGTACCTTACACACACAGCTCTGCACCCCTGTGCCTGACACACACAGCTCTGCACCCCTGTACCTTACACACACAGCTCTGCACCCCTGTACCTGACACACACAGCTCTGCACCCCTGTACCTTACACACACACAGCTCTGCACCCCTGTACCTGACACACAGCTCTGCACCCCTGTACCTGACACACACAGCTCTGCACCCCTGTACCTTACACACACACAGCTCTGCACCCCTGTACATTACACACACAGCTCTGCACCCCTGTACCTTACACACACAGCTCTGCACCCCTGTACCTTACACACACACAGCTCTGCACCCCTGTACCTTACACACACACAGCTCTGCACCCCTGTACCTGACACACAGCTCTGCACCCCTGTACCTTACACACACAGCTCTGCACCCCTGTACCTTACACACACAGCTCTGCACCCCTGTACCTTACACACACAGCTCTGCACCCCTGTACCTTACACACACACACAGCTCTGCACCCCTGTACCTGACACACACAGCTCTGCACCCCTGTACCTGACACACACAGCTCTGCACCCCTGTACCTTACACACACACAGCTTTGCACCCCTGTACCTGACACACACAGCTCTGCACCCCTGTACCTGACACACACACACAGCTCTGCACCCCTGTACCTTACACACACACAGCTCTGCACTTCTGTACCTTACACACACACAGCTCTGCACCCCTGTACCTGACACACACAGCTCTGCACCCCTGTACCTTACACACACACAGCTTTGCACCCCTGTACCTGACACACACAGCTCTGCACCCCTGTACCTTACACACACACAGCTCTGCACCCCTGTACCTTACACACACAGCTCTGCACCCCTGTACCTTACACACACACAGCTCTGCACCCCTGTACCTTACACACACAGCTCTGCACCCCTGTACCTTACACACACACAGCCCTGCACCCCTGTACCTGACACACACAGCTCTGCACCCCTGTACCTTACACACACAGCTCTGCACCCCTGTACCTTACACACAGCTCTGCACCCCTGTACCTTACACACACACACACACACACAGCTCTGCACCCCTGTACCTTACACACACAGCTCTGCACCCCTGTACCTGACACACACAGCTCTGCACCCCTGTACCTGACACACACAGCTCTGCACCCCTGTACCTGACACACACAGCTCTGCACCCCTGTACCTTACACACACACAGCTCTGCACCCCTGTACCTGACACACACACAGCCCTGCACCCCTGTACCTGACAAACACAGCTCTGCACCCCTGTACCTTACACACACAGCTCTGCACCCCTGTACCTGACACACACAGCTCTGCACCCCTGTACCTGACACACACAGCTCTGCACCCCTGTACCTGACACACACAGCTCTGCACCCCTGTAGCTTATACACACAGCTCTGCACCCCTGTACCTTATACACACAGCTCTGCACCCCTGTACCTGACATACACAGCTCTGCACTTCTGTACCTTACACACACACAGCTCTGCACCCCTGTACCTGACACACACACAGCTCTGCACCCCTGTACCTTACACACACACACACACAGCTCTGCACCCCTGTACCTTACACACACAGCTCTGCACCCCTGTACCTTACACACACACACAGCTCTGCACCCCTGTACCTGACACACACAGCTCTGCACCCCTGTACCTTACACACACAGCTCTGCACCACTGTACCTGACACACACAGCTCTGCACCCCTGTACCTTACACACACACACACAGCTCTGCACCCCTGTACCTGACACACACAGCTCTGCACCCCTGTACCTTACACACACAGCTCTGCACCCCTGTACCTTACACACACAGCTCTGCACCCCTGTACCTTACACACACAGCTCTGCACCCCTGTACCTTACACACACAGCTCTGCACCCCTGTACCTTACACACACAGCTCTGCACCCCTGTACCTTACACACACAGCTCTGCACCCCTGTACCTTACACACACACACACAGCTCTGCACCCCTGTACCTTACACACACAGCTCTGCACCCCTGTACCTTACACACACAGAGCTCTGCACCCCTGTACCTTATACACACAGCTCTGCACCCCTGTACCTTACACACACAGCTCTGCACCCCTGTACCTGACATACACAGCTCTGCACCCCTGTACCTGACATACACACAGCTCTGCACCCCTGTACCTGACATACACAGCTCTGCACCCCTGTACCTGACACACACACAGCTCTGCACCCCTGTACCTGACATACACAGCTCTGCACCCCTGTACCTGACACACACACAGCTCTGCACCTCTGTACCTGACACACACAGCTCTGCACCCCTGTACCTTACACACACACACAGCTCTGCACCCCTGTACCTGACACACACAGCTCTGCACCCCTGTACCTGACACACACAGCTCTGCACCCCTGTACCTGACATACACAGCTCTGCACCCCTGTACCTGACACACACACAGCTCTGCACCCCTGTACCTGACACACACACAGCTCTGCACCCCTGTACCTTACACACACACACAGCTCTGCACCCCTGTACCTTACACACACAGCTCTGCACCCCTGTACCTGACACACACAGCTCTGCACCCCTGTACCTTACACACACAGCTCTGCACCCCTGTACCTTACACACACAGCTCTGCACCCCTGTACCTTACACACACACAGCTCTGCACCCCTGTACCTGACACACACAGCTCTGCACCCCTGTACCTGACACACACACAGCCCTGCACCCCTGTACCTGACACACACAACTCTGCACCCCTGTACCTGACACACACAGCTCTGCACCCCTGTACCTGACACACACAGCTCTGCACCCCTGTACCTTACACACACAGCTCTGCACCCCTGTACCTGACACACACAGCTCTGCACCCCTGTACCTGACACACACAGCTCTGCACCCCTGTACCTGACACACACAGCTCTGCACCCCTGTACCTGACACACACACAGCTCTGCACCCCTGTACCTGACACACACAGCTCTGCACCCCTGTACCTCACACACAGAGCTCTGCACCCCTGTACCTGACACACACAGCTCTGCACCCCTGTACCTGACACACCCAGCTCTGCACCCCTGTACCTGACACACACAGCTCTGCACCCCTGTACCTGACACACACACAGCTCTGCACCCCTGTACCTTACACACACACACAGCTCTGCACCCCTGTACCTTACACACACACAGCTTTGCACCCCTGTACCTGACACACACAGCTCTGCACCCCTGTACCTTACACACACACAGCTCTGCACCCCTGTACCTTACACACACACAGCTCTGCACCCCTGTACCTTACACACACACACACAGCTCTGCACCCCTGTACCTTGCACACACAGCTCTGCACCCCTGTACCTTACACACACACACACAGCTCTGCACCCCTGTACCTGACACACACAGCTCTGCACCCCTGTACCTGACACACACAGCTCTGCACCCCTGTACCTGACACACACACAGCCCTGCACCCCTGTACCTGACACACACAGCTCTGCACCCCTGTACCTGACACACACACACAGCTCTGCACCCCTGTACCTTACACACAGCTTTGCACCCCTGTACCTTACACACACAGCTCTGCACCCCTGTACCTTACACACACACAGCTCTGCACCCCTGTACCTTACACACACAGCTCTGCACCCCTGTACCTTACACACACACACAGCTCTGCACCCCTGTACCTTACACACAGCTTTGCACCCCTGTACCTTACACACACAGCTCTGCACCCCTGTACCTGACACACACAGCTCTGCACCCCTGTACCTTACACACACAGCTCTGCACCCCTGTACCTTACACACACAGCTCTGCACCCCTGTACCTGACATACACAGCTCTGCACCCTTGTACCTGACACACACAGCTCTGCACCCCTGTACCTGACACACACAGCTCTGCACCCCTGTACCTGACACACACAGCTCTGCACCCCTGTACCTGACATACACAGCTCTGCACCCCTGTACCTGACACACACACAGCTCTGCACCCCTGTACCTTACACACACACAGCTCTGCACCCCTGTACCTGACACACACACACAGCTCTGCACCCCTGTACCTTACACACACACACACAGCTCTGCACCCCTGTACCTTACACACACACACAGCTCTGCACCCCTGTACCTGACACACACAGCTCTGCACCCCTGTACCTGACACACACAGCTCTGCACCCCTGTACCTTACACACACAGCTCTGCACCCCTGTACCTTACACACACAGCTCTGCACCCCTGTACCTTACACACACACACACAGCTCTGCACCCCTGTACCTGACACACACACAGCTCTGCACCCCTGTACCTGACACACACACAGCTCTGCACCCCTGTACCTGACACACACAGCTCTGCACCCCTGTACCTTACACACACAGCTCTGCACCCCTGTACCTTACACACACAGCTCTGCACCCCTGTACCTTACACACACACACAGCTCTGCACCCCTGTACCTTACACACACAGCTCTGCACCCCTGTACCTGACACACACACAGCTCTGCACCCCTGTACCTTACACACACAGCTCTGCACCCCTGTACCTGACACACACAGCTCTGCACCCCTGTACCTGACACACACACACAGCTCTGCACCCCTGTACCTTACACACACACAGCTCTGCACTTCTGTACCTTACACACACACAGCTCTGCACCCCTGTACCTGACACACACAGCTCTGCACCCCTGTACCTTACACACACACAGCTTTGCACCCCTGTACCTGACACACACAGCTCTGCACCCCTGTACCTGACACACACAGCTCTGCACCCCTGTACCTTACACACACAGCTCTGCACCCCTGTACCTTACACACACACAGCTCTGCACCCCTGTACCTTACACACACACAGCTCTGCACCCCTGTACCTTACACACACAGCTCTGCACCCCTGTACCTTACACACAGCTCTGCACCCCTGTACCTTACACACACACACACAGCTCTGCACCCCTGTACCTGACACACACAGCTCTGCACCCCTGTACCTTACACACACAGCTCTGCACCCCTGTACCTGACACACACAGCTCTGCACCCCTGTACCTGACACACACAGCTCTGCACCCCTGTACCTTACACACACACACACAGCTCTGCACCCCTGTACCTGACACACACAGCTCTGCACCCCTGTACCTGACACACACACAGCCCTGCACCCCTGTACCTGACACACACAGCTCTGCACCCCTGTACCTGACACACACACAGCTCTGCACCCCTGTACCTTACACACACACACACACAGCTCTGCACCCCTGTACCTTACACACACAGCTCTGCACCCCTGTACCTTACACACACACACACAGCTCTGCACCCCTGTACCTGACACACACAGCTCTGCACCCCTGTACCTTACACACAGCTTTGCACCCCTGTACCTTACACACACAGCTCTGCACCCCTGTACCTTACACACACAGCTCTGCACCCCTGTACCTGACACACACAGCTCTGCACCCCTGTACCTTACACACACACACACAGCTCTGCACCCCTGTACCTGACACACACAGCTCTGCACCCCTGTACCTTACACACACAGCTCTGCACCCCTGTACCTTACACACACAGCTCTGCACCCCTGTACCTTACACACACAGCTCTGCACCCCTGTACCTTACACACACAGCTCTGCACCCCTGTACCTGACATACACAGCTCTGCACCCCTGTACCTTACACACACACAGCTTTGCACCCCTGTACCTTACACACACAGCTCTGCACCCCTGTACCTTACACACACACACACAGCTCTGCACCCCTGTACCTTACACACACAGCTCTGCACCCCTGTACCTTACACACACAGCTCTGCACCCCTGTACCTTACACACACAGCTCTGCACCCCTGTACCTGACATACACAGCTCTGCACCCCTGTACCTGACATACACAGCTCTGCACCCCTGTACCTGACACACACAGCTCTGCACCCCTGTACCTGACACACACAGCTCTGCACCCCTGTACCTGACATACACAGCTCTGCACCCCTGTACCTGACACACACACAGCTCTGCACCCCTGTACCTGACACACACACAGCTCTGCACCCCTGTACCTTACACACACACAGCTCTGCACCCCTGTACCTTACACACACAGCTCTGCACCCCTGTACCTTACACACACAGCTCTGCACCCCTGTACCTTACACACACAGCTCTGCACCCCTGTACCTGACACACACAGCTCTGCACCCCTGTACCTGACACACACACAGCCCTGCACCCCTGTACCTGACACACACAGCTCTGCACCCCTGTACCTGACACACACAGCTCTGCACCCCTGTACCTGACACACACAGCTCTGCACCCCTGTACCTTACACACACAGCTCTGCACCCCTGTACCTTACACACACAGCTCTGCACCCCTGTACCTGACACACACAGCTCTGCACCCCTGTACCTTACACACACACAGCTCTGCACCCCTGTACCTTACACACACACAGCTCTGCACCCCTGTACCTTACACACACACACACACACACACAGCTCTGCACCCCTGTACCTTACACACACACAGCTTTGCACCCCTGTACCTGACACACACAGCTCTGCACCCCTGTACCTTACACACACACAGCTCTGCACCCCTGTACCTTACACACACACAGCTCTGCACCCCTGTACCTTACACACACACACACACACACACAGCTCTGCACCCCTGTACCTTACACACACAGCTCTGCACCCCTGTACCTTACACACACAGCTCTGCACCCCTGTACCTTACACACACACACAGCTCTGCACCCCTGTACCTTACACACACACACAGCTCTGCACCCCTGTACCTGACACACACAGCTCTGCACCCCTGTACCTTACACACACACACAGCTCTGCACCCCTGTACCTGACACACACAGCTCTGCACCCCTGTACCTGACACACACACAGCCCTGCACCCCTGTACCTGACACACACACAGCTCTGCACCCCTGTACCTTACACACACACAGCTCTGCACCCCTGTACCTTACACACACAGCTCTGCACCCCTGTACCTTACACACACACACACACACAGCTCTGCACCCCTGTACCTTACACACAGCTTTGCACCCCTGTACCTTACACACACAGCTCTGCACCCCTGTACCTGACACACACAGCTCTGCACCCCTGTACCTTACACACACACAGCTTTGCACCCCTGTACCTGACACACACAGCTCTGCACCCCTGTACCTTACACACACACACAGCTCTGCACCCCTGTACCTTACACACACACACAGCTCTGCACCCCTGTACCTGACACACACAGCTCTGCACCCCTGTACCTGACACACACAGCTCTGCACCCCTGTACCTTACACACACAGCTCTGCACCCCTGTACCTTACACACACAGCTCTGCACCCCTGTACCTTACACACACACACAGCTCTGCACCCCTGTACCTGACACACACACAGCTCTGCACCCCTGTACCTGACACACACACAGCTCTGCACCCCTGTACCTGACACACACAGCTCTGCACCCCTGTACCTGACACACACAGCTCTGCACCCCTGTACCTGACACACACAGCTCTGCACCCCTGTACCTTACACACACAGCTCTGCACCCCTGTACCTTACACACACAGCTCTGCACCCCTGTACCTTACACACACACACAGCTCTGCACCCCTGTACCTTACACACACAGCTCTGCACCCCTGTACCTTACACACACAGCTCTGCACCCCTGTACCTTACACACACACAGCTCTGCACCCCTGTACCTTACACACACAGCTCTGCACCCCTGTACCTGACACACACAGCTCTGCACCCCTGTACCTTACACACACACACAGCTCTGCACCCCTGTACCTGACACACACAGCTCTGCACCCCTGTACCTGACACACACACAGCTCTGCACCCCTGTACCTGACACACACACAGCTCTGCACCCCCTGTACCTTACACACACACAGCTCTGCACCCCCTGTACCTTACACACACAGCTCTGCACCCCTGTACCTTACACACACAGCTCTGCACCCCCTGTACCTTACACACACACAGCTCTGCACCCCCTGTACCTTACACACACAGCTCTGCACCCCTGTACCTTACACACACAGCTCTGCACCCCTGTACCTGACACACAGCTCTGCACCCCTGTACCTTACACACACAGCTCTGCACCCCTGTACCTTACACACACAGCTCTGCACCCCTGTACCTTACACACACACACACAGCTCTGCACCCCTGTACCTGACACACACAGCTCTGCACCCCTGTACCTTACACACACACAGCTCTGCACCCCTGTACCTGACACACACAGCTCTGCACTTCTGTACCTTACACACACACACAGCTCTGCACCCCTGTACCTGACACACACAGCTCTGCACCCCTGTACCTGACACACACAGCTCTGCACCCCTGTACCTTACACACACAGCTCTGCACCCCTGTACCTTACACACACAGCTCTGCACCCCTGTACCTTACACACACACACAGCTCTGCACCCCTGTACCTGACACACACACAGCTCTGCACCCCTGTACCTGACACACACACAGCTCTGCACCCCTGTACCTGACACACACAGCTCTGCACCCCTGTACCTTACACACACAGCTCTGCACCCCTGTACCTTACACACACAGCTCTGCACCCCTGTACCTTACACACACACACAGCTCTGCACCCCTGTACCTTACACACACAGCTCTGCACCCCTGTACCTGACACACACACAGCTCTGCACCCCTGTACCTTACACACACACAGCTCTGCACCCCTGTACCTGACACACACAGCTCTGCACCCCTGTACCTTACACACACAGCTCTGCACCCCTGTACCTTACACACACACAGCTTTGCACACCTGTACCTTACACACACAGCTCTGCACCCCTGTACCTTACACACACAGCTCTGCACCCCTGTACCTGACACACACAGCTCTGCACCCCTGTACCTGACACACACACACAGCTCTGCACCCCTGTACCTTACACACACACAGCTCTGCACTTCTGTACCTTACACACACACAGCTCTGCACCCCTGTACCTGACACACACAGCTCTGCACCCCTGTACCTTACACACACACAGCTTTGCACCCCTGTACCTGACACACACAGCTCTGCACCCCTGTACCTGACACACACAGCTCTGCACCCCTGTACCTTACACACACAGCTCTGCACCCCTGTACCTTACACACACACAGCTCTGCACCCCTGTACCTTACACACACACAGCTCTGCACCCCTGTACCTTACACACACAGCTCTGCACCCCTGTACCTTACACACAGCTCTGCACCCCTGTACCTTACACACACACACACAGCTCTGCACCCCTGTACCTGACACACACAGCTCTGCACCCCTGTACCTTACACACACAGCTCTGCACCCCTGTACCTGACACACACAGCTCTGCACCCCTGTACCTTACACACACACAGCTTTGCACCCCTGTACCTGACACACACAGCTCTGCACCCCTGTACCTGACACACACAGCTCTGCACCCCTGTACCTTACACACACAGCTCTGCACCCCTGTACCTTACACACACACAGCTCTGCACCCCTGTACCTTACACACACACAGCTCTGCACCCCTGTACCTTACACACACAGCTCTGCACCCCTGTACCTTACACACAGCTCTGCACCCCTGTACCTTACACACACACACACAGCTCTGCACCCCTGTACCTGACACACACAGCTCTGCACCCCTGTACCTGACACACACAGCTCTGCACCCCTGTACCTTACACACACAGCTCTGCACCCCTGTACCTTACACACACAGCTCTGCACCCCTGTACCTGACACACACAGCTCTGCACCCCTGTACCTGACACACACAGCTCTGCACCCCTGTACCTTACACACACACACACAGCTCTGCACCCCTGTACCTGACACACACAGCTCTGCACCCCTGTACCTGACACACACACAGCTCTGCACCCCTGTACCTTACACACACACACACACAGCTCTGCACCCCTGTACCTTACACACACAGCTCTGCACCCCTGTACCTTACACACACACACACAGCTCTGCACCCCTGTACCTGACACACACAGCTCTGCACCCCTGTACCTTACACACAGCTTTGCACCCCTGTACCTTACACACACAGCTCTGCACCCCTGTACCTTACACACACAGCTCTGCACCCCTGTACCTGACACACACAGCTCTGCACCCCTGTACCTTACACACACACACAGCTCTGCACCCCTGTACCTGACACACACAGCTCTGCACCCCTGTACCTTACACACACAGCTCTGCACCCCTGTACCTTACACACACAGCTCTGCACCCCTGTACCTTACACACACAGCTCTGCACCCCTGTACCTTACACACACAGCTCTGCACCCCTGTACCTGACATACACAGCTCTGCACCCCTGTACCTTACACACACACAGCTTTGCACCCCTGTACCTTACACACACAGCTCTGCACCCCTGTACCTTACACACACAGCTCTGCACCCCTGTACCTTACACACACAGCTCTGCACCCCTGTACCTTACACACACAGCTCTGCACCCCTGTACCTGACATACACAGCTCTGCACCCCTGTACCTGACACACACAGCTCTGCACCCCTGTACCTGACACACACAGCTCTGCACCCCTGTACCTGACACACACAGCTCTGCACCCCTGTACCTGACATACACAGCTCTGCACCCCTGTACCTGACACACACACAGCTCTGCACCCCTGTACCTGACACACACACAGCTCTGCACCCCTGTACCTTACACACACACAGCTCTGCACCCCTGTACCTTACACACACACAGCTCTGCACCCCTGTACCTTACACACACAGCTCTGCACCCCTGTACCTTACACACACAGCTCTGCACCCCTGTACCTTACACACACAGCTCTGCACCCCTGTACCTTACACACACAGCTCTGCACCCCTGTACCTGACACACACAGCTCTGCACCCCTGTACCTGACACACACACAGCCCTGCACCCCTGTACCTGACACACACAGCTCTGCACCCCTGTACCTGACACACACAGCTCTGCACCCCTGTACCTGACACACACAGCTCTGCACCCCTGTACCTTACACACACAGCTCTGCACCCCTGTACCTTACACACACAGCTCTGCACCCCTGTACCTGACACACACAGCTCTGCACCCCTGTACCTTACACACACACAGCTCTGCACCCCTGTACCTTACACACACACAGCTCTGCACCCCTGTACCTTACACACACACACACACACACACACACAGCTCTTCACCCCTGTACCTTACACACACACAGCTTTGCACCCCTGTACCTGACACACACAGCTCTGCACCCCTGTACCTTACACACACACAGCTCTGCACCCCTGTACCTTACACACACACAGCTCTGCACCCCTGTACCTTACACACACACACACAGCTCTGCACCCCTGTACCTGACACACACAGCTCTGCACCCCTGTACCTTACACACACAGCTCTGCACCCCTGTACCTGACACACACAGCTCTGCACCCCTGTACCTTACACACACACAGCTTTGCACCCCTGTACCTGACACACACAGCTCTGCACCCCTGTACCTGACACACACAGCTCTGCACCCCTGTACCTTACACACACAGCTCTGCACCCCTGTACCTTACACACACACAGCTCTGCACCCCTGTACCTTACACACACACAGCTCTGCACCCCTGTACCTTACACACACAGCTCTGCACCCCTGTACCTTACACACAGCTCTGCACCCCTGTACCTTACACACACACACACAGCTCTGCACCCCTGTACCTGACACACACAGCTCTGCACCCCTGTACCTTACACACACAGCTCTGCACCCCTGTACCTGACACACACAGCTCTGCACCCCTGTACCTGACACACACACAGCTCTGCACCCCTGTACCTTACACACACACACACACAGCTCTGCACCCCTGTACCTTACACACACAGCTCTGCACCCCTGTACCTTACACACACACACACAGCTCTGCACCCCTGTACCTGACACACACAGCTCTGCACCCCTGTACCTTACACACAGCTTTGCACCCCTGTACCTTACACACACAGCTCTGCACCCCTGTACCTTACACACACAGCTCTGCACCCCTGTACCTGACACACACAGCTCTGCACCCCTGTACCTTACACACACACACAGCTCTGCACCCCTGTACCTGACACACACAGCTCTGCACCCCTGTACCTTACACACACAGCTCTGCACCCCTGTACCTTACACACACAGCTCTGCACCCCTGTACCTTACACACACAGCTCTGCACCCCTGTACCTTACACACACAGCTCTGCACCCCTGTACCTGACATACACAGCTCTGCACCCCTGTACCTTACACACACACAGCTTTGCACCCCTGTACCTTACACACACAGCTCTGCACCCCTGTACCTTACACACACAGCTCTGCACCCCTGTACCTTACACACACAGCTCTGCACCCCTGTACCTTACACACACAGCTCTGCACCCCTGTACCTGACATACACAGCTCTGCACCCCTGTACCTGACATACACAGCTCTGCACCCCTGTACCTGACACACACAGCTCTGCACCCCTGTACCTGACACACACAGCTCTGCACCCCTGTACCTGACATACACAGCTCTGCACCCCTGTACCTGACACACACACAGCTCTGCACCCCTGTACCTGACACACACACAGCTCTGCACCCCTGTACCTTACACACACACAGCTCTGCACCCCTGTACCTTACACACACACAGCTCTGCACCCCTGTACCTTACACACACAGCTCTGCACCCCTGTACCTTACACACACAGCTCTGCACCCCTGTACCTTACACACACAGCTCTGCACCCCTGTACCTTACACACACAGCTCTGCACCCCTGTACCTTACACACACAGCTCTGCACCCCTGTACCTGACACACACAGCTCTGCACCCCTGTACCTGACACACACACAGCCCTGCACCCCTGTACCTGACACACACAGCTCTGCACCCCTGTACCTGACACACACAGCTCTGCACCCCTGTACCTGACACACACAGCTCTGCACCCCTGTACCTTACACACACAGCTCTGCACCCCTGTACCTTACACACACAGCTCTGCACCCCTGTACCTGACACACACAGCTCTGCACCCCTGTACCTTACACACACACAGCTCTGCACCCCTGTACCTTACACACACACAGCTCTGCACCCCTGTACCTTACACACACACACACACACACACACAGCTCTGCACCCCTGTACCTTACACACACACAGCTTTGCACCCCTGTACCTGACACACACAGCTCTGCACCCCTGTACCTTACACACACACAGCTCTGCACCCCTGTACCTTACACACACACAGCTCTGCACCCCTGTACCTTACACACACACACACACACACACAGCTCTGCACCCCTGTACCTTACACACACAGCTCTGCACCCCTGTACCTTACACACACAGCTCTGCACCCCTGTACCTTACACACACACACAGCTCTGCACCCCTGTACCTTACACACACACACAGCTCTGCACCCCTGTACCTGACACACACAGCTCTGCACCCCTGTACCTTACACACACACACAGCTCTGCACCCCTGTACCTGACACACACAGCTCTGCACCCCTGTACCTGACACACACACAGCCCTGCACCCCTGTACCTGACACACACACAGCTCTGCACCCCTGTACCTTACACACACACAGCTCTGCACCCCTGTACCTTACACACACAGCTCTGCACCCCTGTACCTTACACACACACACACACAGCTCTGCACCCCTGTACCTTACACACAGCTTTGCACCCCTGTACCTTACACACACAGCTCTGCACCCCTGTACCTGACACACACAGCTCTGCACCCCTGTACCTTACACACACACACAGCTCTGCACCCCTGTACCTTACACACACACACAGCTCTGCACCCCTGTACCTGACACACACAGCTCTGCACCCCTGTACCTGACACACACAGCTCTGCACCCCTGTACCTTACACACACAGCTCTGCACCCCTGTACCTTACACACACAGCTCTGCACCCCTGTACCTTACACACACACACAGCTCTGCACCCCTGTACCTGACACACACACAGCTCTGCACCCCTGTACCTGACACACACACAGCTCTGCACCCCTGTACCTGACACATACAGCTCTGCACCCCTGTACCTGACACACACAGCTCTGCACCCCTGTACCTGACACACACAGCTCTGCACCCCTGTACCTTACACACACAGCTCTGCACCCCTGTACCTTACACACACAGCTCTGCACCCCTGTACCTTACACACACACACAGCTCTGCACCCCTGTACCTTACACACACAGCTCTGCACCCCTGTACCTTACACACACAGCTCTGCACCCCTGTACCTTACACACACACAGCTCTGCACCCCTGTACCTTACACACACAGCTCTGCACCCCTGTACCTGACACACACAGCTCTGCACCCCTGTACCTTACACACACACACAGCTCTGCACCCCTGTACCTGACACACACAGCTCTGCACCCCTGTACCTGACACACACACAGCTCTGCACCCCTGTACCTGACACACACACAGCTCTGCACCCCCTGTACCTTACACACACACAGCTCTGCACCCCCTGTACCTTACACACACAGCTCTGCACCCCTGTACCTTACACACACAGCTCTGCACCCCCTGTACCTTACACACACACAGCTCTGCACCCCCTGTACCTTACACACACAGCTCTGCACCCCTGTACCTTACACACACAGCTCTGCACCCCTGTACCTGACACACAGCTCTGCACCCCTGTACCTTACACACACAGCTCTGCACCCCTGTACCTTACACACACAGCTCTGCACCCCTGTACCTTACACACACACACACAGCTCTGCACCCCTGTACCTGACACACACAGCTCTGCACCCCTGTACCTTACACACACACAGCTCTGCACCCCTGTACCTGACACACACAGCTCTGCACTTCTGTACCTTACACACACACACAGCTCTGCACCCCTGTACCTGACACACACAGCTCTGCACCCCTGTACCTTACACACACAGCTCTGCACCCCTGTACCTGACACACACACAGCTCTGCACCCCTGTACCTTACACACACAGCTCTGCACCCCTGTACCTTACACACACAGCTCTGCACCCCTGTACCTTACACACACAGCTCTGCACCCCTGTACCTTACACACACACACAGCTCTGCACCCCTGTACCTTACACACACACAGCTTTGCACCCCTGTACCTTACACACACACACAGCTCTGCACCCCTGTACCTTACACACACAGCTCTGCACCCCTGTACCTTACACACACACACAGCTCTGCACCCCTGTACCTGACACACACAGCTCTGCACCCCTGTACCTGACACACACACAGCTCTGCACCCCTGTACCTTACACACACACAGCTCTGCACCCCTGTACCTTACACACACAGCTCTGCACCCCTGTACCTTACACACACAGCCCTGCACCCCTGTACCTTACACACACAGCTCTGCACCCCTGTACCTGACACACACACAGCTCTGCACCCCTGTACCTGACACACACAGCTCTGCACCCCTGTACCTGACACACACACAGCTCTGCACCCCTGTACCTGACACACACAGCTCTGCACCCCTGTACCTGACACACACACAGCGCTGCACCCCTGTACCTTACACACACAGCTCTGCACTTCTGTACCTTACACACGCAGCTCTGCAACCCTGTACCTTACACAAACACAGCTCTGCACCCCTGTACCTTACACACACACACACAGCTCTGCACCCCTGTACCTTACACACACTCGGCTCTGCACCCCTGTACCTTACACACACACAACTCTGCACCCCTGTACCTGACACACACACAGCTCTGCATTTCTGTACCTTACACACACACAGCTCTGCACCCCTGTACCTTACACACACAGCTCTGCACCCCTGTACCTTATACACACACACACACACACACACACACACAGCTCTGCATTTCTGTACCTTACACACACACAACTCTGCACCCCTGTACCTTACACACACAGCTCTGCACCCCTGTACCTGACACACACACAGCTCTGCACCCCTGTACCTGACACACACAGCTCTGCACCCCTGTACCTGACACACACACAACTCTGCACCCCTGTACCTGACACACACACAGCTCTGCACCCCTGTACCTGACACACACAGCTCTGCACCCCTGTACCTGACACACACACAACTCTGCACCCCTGTACCTGACACACACACAGCTCTGCACCCCTGTACCTGACACACACAGCTCTGCACCCCTGTACCTGACACACACACAACTCTGCACCCCTGTACCTGACACACACAGCTCTGCACCCCTGTACCTTACACACACACAGCTCTGCACCCCTGTACCTTACACACACAGCTCTGCACCCCTGTACCTTACACACACACAGCTCTGCACCCCTGTACCTGACACACACAGCTCTGCACCCCTGTACCTGACACACACAGCTCTGCACCCCTGTACCTGACACACACAGCTCTGCACCCCTGTACCTGACACACACAGCTCTGCACCCCTGTACCTGACACACACACAGCTCTGCACCCCTGTACCTTACACACACACAGCTTTGCACCCCTGTACCTGACACACACAGCTCTGCACCCCTGTACCTTACACACACAGCTCTGCACCCCTGTACCTTACACACACACAGCTCTGCACCCCTGTACCTGACACACACAGCTCTGCACCCCTGTACCTGACACACACACAGCTCTGCACCCCTGTACCTGACACACACAGCTCTGCACCCCTGTACCTGACACACACACAGCTCTGCACCCCTGTACCTGACACACACAGCTCTGCACCCCTGTACCTGACACACACACAGCGCTGCACCCCTGTACCTTACACACACAGCTCTGCACTTCTGTACCTTACACACACTCGGCTCTGCACCCCTGTACCTTACACACACACAACTCTGCACCCCTGTACCTTACACACACAGCTCTGCACCCCTGTACCTTACACACACACACAGCTCTGCACCCCTGTACCTGACACACACAGCTCTGCACCCCTGTACCTGACACACACACAGCTCTGCACCCCTGTACCTGACACACACAGCTCTGCACCCCTGTACCTGACACACACAGCTCTGCACCCCTGTACCTGACACACACAGCTCTGCACCCCTGTACCTGACACACACACAGCTCTGCACCCCTGTACCTTACACACACAGCTCTGCACTTCTGTACCTTACACACACAGCTCTGCACCCCTGTACCTTATACACACACACACACACACAGCTCTGCACCCCTGTACCTTACACACACAGCTCTGCACCCCTGTACCTGACACACACACAGCTCTGCACCCCTGTACCCTACACACACACAGCTCTGAACCCCTGTACCTTACACACACACACAGCTCTGCACCCCCTGTACCTGACACACACAGCTCTGCACCCCTGTACCTTACACACACACAGCTCTGCACCCCTGTACCTGACGCACACACAGCTCTGCACCCCTGTACCTGACACACACAGCTCTGCACTCCTGTACCTTACACACACACAGCTCTGCACCCCTGTACCTTACACACACACAGCTCTGCACCCCTGTACCCTACACACACAGCTCTGCACCCCTGTACCTTACACACACACAGCTCTGCACCCCCTGTACCTGACACACACACAGCTCTGCACCCCTGTACCTTACACACACACAGCTCTGCACCCCTGTACCCTACACACACACAGCTCTGCACCCCTGTACCTTACACACACACAGCTCTGCACCCCTGTACCTGACACACACAGCTCTGCACCCCTGTACCTTACACACACACAGCTCTGCACCCCTGTACCTTACACACACACACAGCTCTGCACCCCCTGTACCTGACACACACACAGCTCTGCACCCCTGTACCTTACACACACACAGCTCTGCACCCCTGTACCTTACACACACACACAGCTCTGCACCCCCTGTACCTTACACACACACAGCTCTGCACCCCTGTACCCTACACACACACAGCTCTGCCCCCCTGTACCTGACACACACAGCTCTGCACCCCTGTACCTTACACACACAGCTCTGCACCCCTGTACCTGACACACACACAACTCTGCACCCCTGTACCTTACACACACACAGCTCTGCACCCCTGTACCTTACACACACAGCTCTGCACCCCTGTACCTTACACACACACACAGCTCTGCACCCCTGTACCCTACACACACACAGCTCTGCACCCCTGTACCTTACACACACAGCTCTGCACCCCTGTACCTGACACACACACAGCTCTGCACCCCTGTACCTTACACACACAGCTCTGCACCCCTGTACCTTACACACACAGCTCTGCACCCCTGTACCTTACACACACAGCTCTGCACCCCTGTACCTTACACACACACACAGCTCTGCACCCCTGTACCTTACACACACACAGCTTTGCACCCCTGTACCTTACACACACACACAGCTCTGCACCCCTGTACCTTACACACACAGCTCTGCACCCCTGTACCTTACACACACACACAGCTCTGCACCCCTGTACCTGACACACACAGCTCTGCACCCCTGTACCTGACACACACACAGCTCTGCACCCCTGTACCTTACACACACACAGCTTTGCACCCCTGTACCTGACACACACAGCTCTGCACCCCTGTACCTTACACACACAGCTCTGCACCCCTGTACCTTACACACACAGCCCTGCACCCCTGTACCTTACACACACAGCTCTGCACCCCTGTACCTGACACACACACAGCTCTGCACCCCTGTACCTGACACACACAGCTCTGCACCCCTGTACCTGACACACACACAGCTCTGCACCCCTGTACCTGACACACACAGCTCTGCACCCCTGTACCTGACACACACACAGCGCTGCACCCCTGTACCTTACACACACAGCTCTGCACTTCTGTACCTTACACACGCAGCTCTGCAACCCTGTACCTTACACAAACACAGCTCTGCACCCCTGTACCTTACACACACACACACAGCTCTGCACCCCTGTACCTTACACACACTCGGCTCTGCACCCCTGTACCTTACACACACACAACTCTGCACCCCTGTACCTGACACACACACAGCTCTGCATTTCTGTACCTTACACACACACAGCTCTGCACCCCTGTACCTTACACACACAGCTCTGCACCCCTGTACCTTATACACACACACACACACACACACACACACAGCTCTGCACCCCTGTACCTTACACACACACAACTCTGCACCCCTGTACCTTACACACACAGCTCTGCACCCCTGTACCTGACACACACACAGCTCTGCACCCCTGTACCTGACACACACAGCTCTGCACCCCTGTACCTGACACACACACAACTCTGCACCCCTGTACCTGACACACACAGCTCTGCACCCCTGTACCTTACACACACACAGCTCTGCACCCCTGTACCTTACACACACAGCTCTGCACCCCTGTACCTTACACACACACACAGCTCTGCACCCCTGTACCTGACACACACAGCTCTGCACCCCTGTACCTGACACACACACAGCTCTGCACCCCTGTACCTTACACACACACAGCTTTGCACCCCTGTACCTGACACACACAGCTCTGCACCCCTGTACCTTACACACACAGCTCTGCACCCCTGTACCTTACACACACACAGCTCTGCACCCCTGTACCTGACACACACAGCTCTGCACCCCTGTACCTGACACACACACAGCTCTGCACCCCTGTACCTGACACACACAGCTCTGCACCCCTGTACCTGACACACACACAGCTCTGCACCCCTGTACCTGACACACACAGCTCTGCACCCCTGTACCTGACACACACACAGCGCTGCACCCCTGTACCTTACACACACAGCTCTGCACTTCTGTACCTTACACACACTCGGCTCTGCACCCCTGTACCTTACACACAACTCTGCACCCCTGTACTTGACACACACACAGCTCTTCATTTCTGTACCTTACACACACACAGCTCTGCACCCCTGTACCTTACACACACAGCTCTGCACCCCTGTACCTTATACACACACACACACACACACACACACAGCTCTGCACCCCTGTACCTTACACACACTCGGCTCTGCACCCCTGTACCTTACACACACACAACTCTGCACCCCTGTACCTTACACACACAGCTCTGCACCCCTGTACCTTACACACACACACAGCTCTGCACCCCTGTACCTGACACACACAGCTCTGCACCCCTGTACCTGACACACACACAGCTCTGCACCCCTGTACCTGACACACACAGCTCTGCACCCCTGTACCTGACACACACAGCTCTGCACCCCTGTACCTGACACACACAGCTCTGCACCCCTGTACCTGACACACACACAGCTCTGCACCCCTGTACCTTACACACACAGCTCTGCACTTCTGTACCTTACACACACAGCTCTGCACCCCTGTACCTTATACACACACACACACACACACACAGCTCTGCACCCCTGTACCTTACACACACAGCTCTGCACCCCTGTACCTGACACACACACAGCTCTGCACCCCTGTACCCTACACACACACAGCTCTGAACCCCTGTACCTTACACACACACACAGCTCTGCACCCCCTGTACCTGACACACACAGCTCTGCACCCCTGTACCTTACACACACACAGCTCTGCACCCCTGTACCTGACGCACACACAGCTCTGCACCCCTGTACCTGACACACACAGCTCTGCACTCCTGTACCTTACACACACACAGCTCTGCACCCCTGTACCTTACACACACACAGCTCTGCACCCCTGTACCTTACACACACACAGCTCTGCACCCCTGTACCCTACACACACAGCTCTGCACCCCTGTACCTTACACACACACAGCTCTGCACCCCCTGTACCTGACACACACACAGCTCTGCACCCCTGTACCTTACACAGACACAGCTCTGCACCCCTGTACCCTACACACACACAGCTCTGCACCCCTGTACCTTACACACACACAGCTCTGCACCCCTGTACCTGACACACACAGCTCTGCACCCCTGTACCTTACACACACACAGCTCTGCACCCCTGTACCTTACACACACACACAGCTCTGCACCCCCTGTACCTGACACACACACAGCTCTGCACCCCTGTACCTTACACACACACAGCTCTGCACCCCTGTACCTTACACACACACAGCTCTGCACCCCCTGTACCTTACACACACACAGCTCTGCACCCCTGTACCCTACACACACACAGCTCTGCACCCCTGTACCTGACACACACAGCTCTGCACCCCTGTACCTTACACACACAGCTCTGCACCCCTGTACCTGACACACACACACAGCTCTGCACCCCTGTACCTTACACACACAGCTCTGCACCCCTGTACCTGACACACACAGCTCTGCACCCCTGTACCTGACACACACACAACTCTGCACCCCTGTACCTTACACACACACAGCTCTGCACCCCTGTACCTTACACACACAGCTCTGCACCCCTGTACCTTACACACACACACAGCTCTGCACCCCTGTACCCTACACACACACAGCTCTGCACCCCTGTACCTTACACACACAGCTCTGCACCCCTGTACCCTACACACACACAGCTCTGCACCCCTGTAACTTAAACACACACAGCTCTGCACTTCTGTACCATATGTGAAAACTAAAAATCAGACCCCATATAGGACACGACAATCTCTTTCTAACAAGGCTACATCCAGCCCTGGACCTCAGATCTCCACATTTATTGCTCCAATTATTCTGCTAGATGTGCTTCTAGTTGGCCGCTCAGGGAGCGTGTCCTTTCTCAGGCATCTTCATTTGTCATTTCTCGTGTAGCTCTCTCCCTATCATAGCTTGGGGAATGTCTTTCTTACTGCAGCTCTTTTCCTATCACAGTTCGGGGGGGGGGGGGGGGGGGGTTCTTTATGCTGCAGCTCTCTATATCACAACTCGGGGGCGCACGTCATTTCTGCTGCAGCTCTCCCTGTCACAGTTCAGGGGGGTGTCCTTTCTGCTGCAGCTCTGCCATTCACAGTTCAGGGGGGTGTCCTTTCTGCTGCAGCTCTGCCGGTCACAGTTCAGGGGGGTGTCCTTTCTGCTGCAGCTCTCCCTGTCACAGTTCAGGGGGTTGTCCTTTCTGCTGCAGCTCTGCCTGTTACAGTTCAGGGGTTCTGCTGCAGTTGTCGCCTTATCAGTCCAGGGGTGTGCCCTTTCTGCTGTAGCTCTTTCGCTATCCAAGCTTGGGGGTGTCCTTTCTGCTGCAGCTCTCTACTTGTAGCTGAGGTGATAGTTGAAGGGTGGCACTGAGCATGAGCGACCGTCTCAGCGAGGTGGACAGTGAAACAAGCAGCAGGTGGCGCTGTACGTATACATCTTTTGGGTAACTTAGTCGCTATATAAAATTATTTTTTTAATACCCATTTTATTAACATTTTTCGTTACAAACCGCTGCCAATGACGGAGAAAAGAGTCTCTAAACATCACAGAACGGGATCGACCATGAAGGAACAGAGACAATGTCTCAAGAAGATGGACGACATGGAGAACCTCTGGAGATGGAACAGGCGGCTGGAGGAGCGGAGGGGATGATCTGCCCTCATTTCTCCAGGAACTTCTCAAGAATTCCTCGGGGACTGATTCTTCCTCCGCTCTTCTGTGTTGAGCGCGGACATCGGGTCCTTGGTGAGGCTCCACCGCCTACAGGCCGTCCATGCACCTTCATCGCAAAAACCTTAAAGGGGTATTCCGAGAGGTACAAGTTATCCCCTATTCTGTGGATCCCACTGCTGAGACCCCCACCGGTCACGAGAAGGGAGGCCCCACACCCCCTGCAGGCCGTCCATGCACCTTCATCGCAAAAGGCTTGACCGCCGAGGTGATCCGATCACTGTTGGAGGGCGGGCATTTAAAGGGGTATTCCCATCTCAGACATTGGGGGCCTATCGCTAGCATGGGCTTCCATTGTCTGATAGGTGCGGGTCCCACCTCTGGGGCCCGCACCTATCCCGTAAACTGAGCCGGCAAAGTGAAGGAGGGCGCACTCCGGCGTCTAGGTATGAGTCCTACGAGTCCTAGGCATCACTGGTCGATATGGCGCCTCCATGTGGGGCAGCTATGGAAGGAAGCTGGCATTGCGAGACTCGGGGGCCGGAGTCTTGCGAGATTTGGTCACGTGGACGCGGGAGGTGTGCGTGCTGTACCACGTGACCCGGAAGTACTGCTTAAGATGCCAAATGGACAGATGAATGGCGTTCCTCCTCAGGCGTGGGTAGCATCAGTGCGTGGTGCTGATATGTCCGCAAACCCTCCGAAGGCCCTTAGTTATTGTTCCCTGTCTGCAATTTTGCCTATTGTACACCCGGGGGTCTGTTTCTTTTGGGGAAGGTTCCCTCAAATATAAATTACTTCCTTGCTTCCCCTGAAGGAATCTTTTTTTTTTTTTTATTGCAGGGCAGACCCAGCAAAATTGGGGAACCTTCATTAAAGAAAAAGTGCGCCATATGTAAGAAACATCTTGCCGGCCACATAAAGAAACCTCTTTGCCAGAGATGTGGCTGAAGAGCCTGAAATCTATCATTAAAGAAGAAGTCTGCTCTGCCATTGAGGCCAAAATGGCGGCGCTTCCTCAGGCCCCCTCTACCTCCGGGTCTATTCCTGAGGCTCCTTGGGATTGTGAATTTGACTTTGATGAAGGAGAGGTCTCCTCTGATTCCTACTCGGTTTCCTCAGACGATGAATTGAGTAGACCCCCTGTGTTGAGTTGAGGACACCGATTCGCTTCTTAAAACTATCAGGGCTTACTATGAACATTGAGCGGTCCAAAGAACCGCAGTCCATTCAAGATCAAATGTTCAGGGGCCTGGCTGATAAGAGAAGACGTGTTTTCCCAGTCCATGAAAGAAAAAAATTAATTGCAGATGAATGGAAGGAGCTGTAGGGGTGTGCTTGTGGTAGGCTACGGTAGCGGCGGCCGTATTGAGACAGTCTTTGTGATACACCGTGACTTTATTCGCACCAAAGATATAACAGTCAATGTGCAGACCACACAGGGGCGTATTCACATAGTGCATAGAACAAAAGTCCTTCTATAGCAAACAAACAGCAGGTTTGAGTCACCTTGTTTCTGTACGGACCACACCGGTCCTGCAGGCT
Source organism: Bufo bufo (assembly GCF_905171765.1). Classification (NCBI taxonomy): domain Eukaryota; kingdom Metazoa; phylum Chordata; class Amphibia; order Anura; family Bufonidae; genus Bufo; species Bufo bufo. The sequence continues at coordinate 18,610,421 of NC_053393.1, read as the reverse complement.
TCTAGGCTACCTGCCTTTGTCTCTCTCAGGCCGATGGCCCTTCGGCTAGTGGCACCACAGGTCCCAGGGCTATCCTTTAGTTTGTCTCTCCTTGACCAGCATCGTCTCTGTCAAAATCTCTAGCACAGCAAGACACACCTCACTCCCCATCTTCAGCAGGCTGGGTTCTTCAAAGGCCCAGCTCCACCAAAAACCTGGACTGGCCGTGGGGAACAGGCACCCATCCTGCTCTATACCTGTTCCCAGTAAGAACCGGCCCGGACGCGCTGAGCCAGCAGCATTCGCCGCTGTAACCGTAATGATCCGGTTCTGTCTCCACCGAAGGCCAGGACCTCTGGTGGCATGTATCGTCCATCCATTATTATCCCGGGGACTCTCCTACATATCCCCCCCCTCCCTTTTTCACCCCTGAAGGCTTGAACATACTGTTCAAGCCTGAGGGGGTAAACACATGCACAGCAGTGTACCCGGGACAGGGCATCTGCGTTCCCCTGTAAGCGGCCGGCCCTGTGCTCAACAGTGAACTTAAAGTTCTGGAGGGACAAGAACCACCTGGTGACTCGAGCGCTCCCCGTCTTAGCCCGACTCATCCACTGGAGAGGGGAGTGGTAACATCTGAGAGACTCGAGTGCCCACTTGAGGGCGAGGCACTCTCTCTCCACGATGCTATACCGGGTTTCTGCTGGGGTAAGCTTGCGGCTTAGGAAAACCACGGGGTGCTCTTCCCCGTTGATCTCCTGGGAAAGCACAGCCCCTAGTCCTACTCCCGAGGCATCTGTTTGAACTACAAACTCCCGCTTGAAGTCGAGCGTCACCAGAACCAGGGACCCACAAAGGGCCGACTTCAAACGGGAGAGCACCTCCTGCTCCCCCCAGCGAACCATCACCGACTTTCTACCCTTCAAGGGTCCGGTTAACGGGGCTGCCAAGGTGGCAAAATGGGGAATAAATCTCATATAATACCCAATCAGGCCCAAAAATGGACGTACAAGGCCTAGGCCAATTCCGGATTGCTTCGACTTTATTCACTTGGGGCCTAACGACTCTGCGTCCGATCACATACCCCAAATAGCAAGCTTCCTCTAGCTCCACCGAGCACTTTTTTGGGTTGGTGGTCAACCCCGCCTTCCTGAGAGAATCTATCACTGCCTGAAGTTTTGACAAATGACCCTCCCAGTCCGGGCTGAACACGACTATATCATCCAGATACGCAGAGGTATACTGGTGATGGGGCTTGAGGACGACATCCATCAGACGCTGGAACGTAGCCGGTGCGCCATGCAACCCAAAAGGCAACACCCGATACTGAAAAAGCCCCTCCGGGGTGACAAAGGCCGTCTTCTCCTTTGCCGCCTCCGTCAGAGGTACCTGCCAGTGGCCTTTCGTGAGATCTAGGATCGAAAAATACCTGGCTTTTCCCAGCCGCTCTATCAACTCGTCCACCCGAGGCATGGGATAGGCGTCAAATTTTGATACTTCATTAATTTCCTAAAATCATTAAAGAACCGTAATGAACCATCCGCTTTGGGAATAAGGACAATCGGGCAAGCCCACTCGCTCTTTGACTCTTCTATGACCACTAGACGTAGCATCGATCTTACCTCCTGCGAAATGGCCTGTCGCCGAGCCTCCGGTACTTGGTATGGTCTTAGGCGGACTTTCACCCGGGGCTCGCTGACAATGTCATGCTCGATCAAGGTGGTACGTCCAGGAAGGTCAGAGAATACGTCCCTATTCCGACTAACGAATTCTTTAACCTCTTGTGCCTGTTTGGTCGACAGTCCGTCCCCTATCGTCACCCCAGCGGCGTTCTCCGGAACCCCTGGTGCCCCGGGTCACGCCCTGCCGTCCAGACAGAGGGCGGGCTGTCTCCCAAAAAATTCTCTCTGTCTCTCCAAGGTTTTAGTAGGTTCACATGATATACCTGTTCGGGCTTCCGCCGTCCTGGCTGGTATATCCTGTAATCAACTGGGCCTACTTTCTCCTTAACTTCATAGGGTCCTTGCCACCGGGCCAAGAATTTACTCTCGACCGTGGGCACGAGTACAAGAACTCGGTCACCCGGGTGAAATGTCCGTACCCGAGCGGATCGGTTATATACCTGACTCTGGGTCAGTTGTGCCGCTTCCATGTGCTCACGGACGATCAGCAAACACGACCCGTATTCGGTCCTGCCTTTTTCCTTTGTGCTCTTTCACACTTTTATGAGGCGTAGGCTGTTGCTTCCATGCCTCCTTAGCGATATCCAGTAGCCCACGGGATGTCGCCCATATAACAACTCGAAGGGCGAGAACCCCGTGGACGCCTGGGGCACTTCCCGTACCGCAAACAAAACATAGGGCAACAGTAAGTCCCAATCTCTCCCGTCCTTAGCCACGACTCTTTAGCATGGACTTCAGGGTCTTATTAAACCGTTTTACTAACCCATCGGTTTGGGGATGGTAGACGGACGTGTGCAGGTGTTTCATATTTAATAGCTTACACAATTCCTTTGTTATTTTGGACATAAAGGGTGTCCCCTGGTCCGTCAGAATCTCCTTTGGTATCCCCACCCGGGCGAACATACTCATGAGCTCATTAGCTATTACCTTGGCCGACATATGGCGCAATGGGACCGCCTCTGGATACCGCGTGGCATAGTCTAACACTACCAGGATGTGTTGGTGACCTCGGGCTGATTTAATAATGGGGCCTACCAGATCCATGGCGATCCTTTCGAAGGGAACCTCTATAATGGGCATAGGCACCAGTGGACTGCGATACTGAGGTTGGGGGCTAGTCACCTGACACACTGGACAGGACTGACAGAACCTCCGGACTTCCTCATATATCCCAGGCCAATAGAACCGTTGTAAAATTCGCTCCAGCGTTTTCTTAACCCCCAGATGCCCTACCAACGCATGCGCTAAATCCAAGACCATTCGCCGGTAAGGCTGGGGCACCACCAGTTGTTCAACCATCTCCTGCCTCACCTTGTCTACCCTGTATAACAGGTCCTGGTTATAGGCCAGGTGACGAAATACGGTATCGGCCCCTGGACGTCATTGATCACCGACACACCTTCTCTAGCCTGCAATAACGTCGGATCCTGGAGCTGTGCGGTCCCGAAGGTTTCTCGGGGTACCTCTTTCTCCCACGACATGTGGTACCTCTTTCCCACACACCGCCAGGGTCACCTTACTGGTGGGATACTCCCAGCGATACCCATGTATACAGACAATGGTCTTTGCCTCTGGCGCCCTGTGTGTTTATCCCATATCTCCTATTTTAGGAGTACAGGATTAACCCTCTTTTTTTTCTCCCCTTACCTCGATACAGACAATGGTAAGGGTTTGCCTTTCCGGGAGTTTTTTCGTTACCAGCAACTCGTGGACCATAGTTACAGGCTCCCGGAGTCCAGCAGGGCCTGCACAGAGTCTCCATTAACAACGACATCACACATCGGAGAGGTGTCCCCGGCCAGCAGGGGGTCAGCTATATACACCGGTTGGGCATAAAAGGAGGACCTGCGAGTGAACCCACAGTCCATGGGTTCAGATGCCCTAGGGCAGTTGGCTGCAACATGTCTCCAATCCTGAAAAGGCCAACATCTGATCCTCGCAGCCTCCCTCCTCCCCAGGGTATTACTCCCACGGACTGGAGATACACTCTCGCCCTTATGAGGTTGGATCCCTTTTTCAGGATCCCAGGTCGGCAACGGGCGCTGACGTGACTTCGGTAGAACTGCTGAGTCCCGCACCAAATCCTGAGTGGCCATATACCTATCCACCAGGCTAATTAGTTGCTCCAGGTTGCCTGGATCGCCTTGTCCCACCCAGTGCCAGAATTTCTAAGAAGTCCTCCGTCCCCTTTAACCACTTAGGGACATAGGGCGTACCGTATGCCCTGTTTCCCAAACCATTAAGGACTCAGCGCGGCGCGGCAGGGGTTAATAGGAACAGGATGCCCGCTAAAATGCCCTCCTAAAAGGAATTTGGGCACCTTTGCGCATCTAGGCTGCAAAAAAGTGTCACACATCTGGTATCGCCGTACTCAGGAGAAGTTGGGGAATGTGTTTTGGGGTGTCATTTTACATATACCCATGCTGGGTGAGAGAAATATCTTGGTCAAATGCCAACTTTGTATACAAAGTTGGCATTTGACCAAGATATTTCTCTCACCCAGCATGGGTATATGTAAAATGACACCCCAAAACACATTCCCCACCTTCTCCTGAGTACGGAGATACCAGATGTGTGACACTTTTTTGCAGCCTAGGTGGGCAAAGGGGCCCATATTCCAAAGAGCACCTTTCGGATTTCACCAGCCTTTTTTTTACAGAATTTGATTTCAAACTCCTTACCACACATTTGGGCCCCTAGAATGCCAGGGCAGTATAACCACCCCACAAGTGACCCCATTTTGGAAAGAAGAGACCCCAAGGTATTCGCTGATGGGCATAGTGAGTTCATGGAAGTTTTTATTTTTTGTCACAAGTTAGTGAAATATGAGACTTTGTAAGAAAAAAAAAAAAAAAAAGAAAAAAAATCATCATTTTCCGCTAACTTGTGACAAAAAATAAAAAGTTCTATGAACTCACTATGCCCATCAGCGAATACCTTAGGGTGTGTACTTTCCGAAATGGGGTCATTTGTGGGGTGTTTGTACTGTCTGGGCATTGTAGAACCTCAGGAAATATGACAGGTGCTCAGAAAGTCAGAGCTGCTTCAAAAAGCGGAAATTCACATTTTTGTACCATAGTTTGTAAACGCTATAACTTTTACCCAAACCATTTTTTTTTTTTACCCAAACACTTTTTTTTTATCAAAGACATGTAGAACAATAAATTTAGAGCAAAATTTATATATGGATGTCGTTTTTTTTGCAAAATTTTACAACTGAAAGTGAAAAATGTCATTTTTTTGCAAAAAAATCGTTAAATTTCGATTAATAACAAAAAAAGTAAAAATGTCAGCAGCAATGAAATACCACCAAATGAAAGCTCTATTAGTGAGAAGAAAAGGAGGTAAAATTCATTTGGGTGGTAAGTTGCATGACCGAGCAATAAACGGTGAAAGTAGTATAGGTCAGAAGTGTAAAAAGTGGCCTGGTCTTTCAGGGTGTTTAAGCTAGGGGGGCTGAGGTGGTTAACAGTGACCTCCACAGCCCCCCACCACTTAACACTGACCCACCCCACAGTGCCGTGTCTCCTTAAGGCTACTTTCACACTGGCGTTTTTGCTGGATCCGGCAGGGTTCAGCATAAACACTTCCGTTACTGATAATACGACCGTCTGCGTCCGTTATGAACAGATCCGGTTGTATTATCTGTAACATCGCCAAGACGGATCCGTCATGAACTCCATTGAAAGTCAATGGGGGACGGATCCGTTTTCTATTGTGTCAGAGAAAATGGATCCGTCCCCATTGACTTGCATTGTGGTTCATGACGGATCCGTTTTGCTCCGCATCCTAGGACGGAAAGAAAACCGCAGCATGCTGCTCTCCGGTATGGGAACGGAATGCATTTTGGAGCACACGTTCTATCTTCATTCAGCAGGACCTGCGCTGATGTCACCACGTGGTGAGCGCGATTCCGTCATCAAAGGTCCTTTTGCAGGTCCTGAAAGAAGACGATGCCGGCTGCGCGATCAAGGGGATGAGGTCAGTTATTTTTTGTTATTGTTTAACCCCTCAAGCGCTATTGTACTATGCGTTCTGTATTCAGAATGCTATTATTTTCCCTTATAACCATGTTATAAGGGAAAATATTACAGTGAATTTACTTTAATGGGGTCCGGGGTTGCTCATCCCTATCATCTCCTAGCAACCATGCGTGAAAATCTCACTTGCTTGCGCATGCTTGCGATTTTCACGCAGCCCCATTCATTTCTATGGGGCCTGCGTTGAGTGAAAAACGCAGAATATAGAACATGAGATTTTCACGCAACGCACAAGTGATGCGTGAAAATCACCGCTCATCTGAACAGCCCCATTGAAGTGAATGGGTCCGGATTCAGTGCAGGCGCAATGTGTTCACCTCACGCATTGCACCCGCGCGGAAAACTCGCCCATAGAATGTGTCCGCACCCGTTCCGAAATTATCCGGACCCATTCATTCTCTAAGGGGCAGGAATGGATGCGGACAGCACACAGTGTGCTGTCCACATCCGCATTTCCGGAGTGCGGCCCCGAACTTTCGGTCCGCAGCTCTGGAAAAAAAATAGAACCTGTCCTATTCTTGTCCACAATTGCGGACAAGAATAGGCAGTTATATGGGGGTGCCGGCCGGGTGTATTGCGGATCCACAATACACTACAGACGTGTGAATGGACCCTACACTGTGATCTGCACAGCACTCCGCTCCCTTAACAGTGTCATCCACAGCGCCCTGACCCTTTAAAGCTGACCTACAGCAGTGAAGAAAAATGGCTGGGTTGTTATGGAAACCTGGAGTAAAACTGTGTGTATGTGGAGACTAAGGACCTGCGAGCTGATAAGGACATGTGACCGTGTGTATGGCAGTTTGGATATGAGGAGAAAGACCTGCGAGCTTCTATTGGCTGATGAGGGTCATGTGACCAGGTTTCTATTGGCTAATGCATTTTTGGGGAATATCTCAGGAACGGTACGTGCTAGAGAGCTGAGACCTGGTCTAAAACCTTCCCGGACACCTGATGTACTTGTGTGCCAAAGTTTGTGATTGTAAATGCGACAGTGCGGATTCCTTTAGCGGACATATACACTCAGCTTTATATATTAGATTAGGAATTTTAAAATTTTGGGTTTTTAATTTACTTTTTACTTTCATTTTTAGTCCCCTTAGCGGACTTGAACTTCTGATCGCTTGTCCTGTAGACTGCAATAGAATACTATTGCAGTCTATGGGATTTTCACAGGCTGCCTCAGGCACAGCTTCCCAGGTCATCTAGGTTAGAACAGGCCCCAGGCTCATAGCCACCGATTGGAGCCCTGTGATTTTACCATGGGAGGGGGGCTTTGATCGGAGGACAGGGGAAGCCCCCCCCCTTCTGTCTAATCTCACTAGATGCCGCGGTTTGCAGGAGAGAAAGAAAAGAAGGTCGGCGCGCTACTCATTGTAGGAAGGGATGCCAGATAACAGGCTTCAGAGCTGGACCGGCTCCTTCTTCCGATCACATCCATTGTAAAAACTTCACCATTTAAAAGGAAAAAAAGAATACATGAAATAAAACTAACCAGTGGCCTAAAACAGACCGCGCTATATTATAGGTAAAGGACAAGGATATAATGTACTCCTAAAATAGGAAAAAGGGGAGGGCGTGGCAAAAGTTACAACTGTCAGTTATTGGAAACATTAAAAATAATAATAAAATAATGTTAGCACCTTTGGGTCATTAATAATGTGATTACCATAAAAATGTAGAATTATTCACGGTTTAATATAATTAAAAGAAAGAGTTGTAGTTCCTATCGTTGAACACAAGAGGGAGCCAAATGGCCCAAAAATAAAAATACTAATTATAGAAACGTCCCAAAAAATGTTTTATTCTAAGATCGTTTCTGTGATTTCGTTCAGACCCAAAGGATTAATAGTTTGTAGTTTATTCATCCAGAATACTTCTTTACTTTTTCTTTACTGCTTTACTTTTCTTTTTCAGGACGTCAAATCTATGGTACGTTTTGGGAGGAACGTGGTCAGTGGGGGTCATTTCTCCGGGATGTTGGAGAGACGATCGGATGTGGTTTCCTCACTAGTGACCGCCGGATATAAAAATAATTATTTCCATGAGAAATGTTTCACTCTTGTGCCTTCGTGCTGCGCAGCGCTAGAAACTAGAATGTAGACTTCTCCTGTAGTCAGGGGCGGACAGGCCGTAGACTCTACGGGAAAAGTTCCCGGTGGGCAAAAACCGGCACATTCCTGCAGAACCAGAATATTGGTATTAATACAGTCAATCAGCATCAAACGTAAAGCACTGCTACCTGAGGAACTGCCCATTAACCCCTTACCGACATCCGCCGTACATGCACGGTGGATGTCGGGTCTTTGAAGTTGGTGCCAGCTCATGCAGCAGGCATCGGCAGCTAATGTACGCGATTGACAGTAATGCCGACCGCGGACATTTAACTCCTCAGATGCCATGGTCAAATGTGACCACGGCAGACTAAAACCCAGAAGTGCGCTCTTCCAGGTCAGGCTCGCTTTTCCCTTGCGGATATTAGGGACAGCTCTAATAATGAGCTGCAGCCTATACTAGGCGTCATGTCTTATTATTAGTATATCTCAGTTCCGGTCACTAGGTGGCAGCACTGAACTGGTAAATACTGATTTCTGTACAGAATAATGGACTATTTTCCATTATTCTGTACAAGTTGGTGACCTAACAAAAAGTAAAAAAAAAAGTTTTGAAAAATAAAAAAATATATATAAAAATTCAAATCATCCCCATTTCCCCAAAATAAAAAAAAGTAAACAATTTAAAAAAAAATCACATCATTGCCATCGCCTCATATGAAAACGCCCGTACTAGCCCATACGGCGAATGGCGTAATGGAAAAAAAAATTATGGCCAAATCGTTGTTTTATCATCACTTTATCTCCGCAAAAAATGGAATAAAAAGTGATCAAAAAATCATACACACCCAAAAGTGATATTAGCAAAAACTACAGATCGTCCCGCAAAAAAATAAAGCAAGAAAAACTATACATATGTGGTGTTGCTGGATTTGAACTGACCTGGAGAATGAAGAGCACAAGTCAGTTTTACCGCATAGTGAACGCTGTAAAGAAAAAAACCACTGTAAAACTGTGGCGGAATTGTAGGTTTTTTCCAATTCCACCGCATTTAAAAAAAAATTCTCTTCCCACTACATCCTATGTAATATTAAATGGTGCCATTAGAAAGTACAACTTGTCCCGCAAAGAACAAGCCCTCATACGGCTATGTGAACAGAAAAAAAAATAATGAAGGCTCTGGGACGGCAGGGAGTGAAAAAAAAAAAAAAAAAACGTAAAATCGCCATGTCAGGCAATTGGTTAAGCATCGTCAAGCATTGCTGGAATATCGCTATGCCCCCAATGTCTTATAGGTGTGGGTCCCACCTCGGGGTCCCGCACTTGTCTCTATAACGGAGCCTGGAAACTGAAGGTGAGCGGACTGCGCATGCGCAGCTGCCATCCATACATTTCTGTGGAGTGATGAAAATAGCCGAGTGCTACAACTATTTTCATCAAGCCAATTGAAGTGAATGGAGCGGCGGCCACGCTTGTATGGTAGGTTTCCAATTACTTTCTATGGGTCTTCCGAAAATAGCCAAGCAGTCCTAGCCCTAAGGCCTCTTTCACACGGGCGTTGCGGGAAAATGTGCCGGTGCGTTGCGGGAACACCCACGATTTTTCCGCGCGAGTGCAAAACATTGTAATGAGTTTTGCACTCGCGTGAGAAAAATCGCATGTGTTTGGTACCCAAACCCGAACTTCTTCACAGAAGTTCGGGCTTGGGATCGGTGTTCTGTAGATTGTATTATTTTCCCTTATAACATGGTTATAAGGGAAAATAATGGCATTCTGAATACAGAATGCATAGTAAAACAGCGCTGGAGGGGTTAAAAATAAATAAAAAATAATTTAACTCACCTTAGTCCACTTGATCGCGTAGCCCGGCATCTCCTTCTGTCTCCTTTGTTGAATAGGACCTGTGGTGAGCATTAATTTCAGGAACAGGACCTTTGATGACGTCACTCTGGTCATCACATGATCTTTTACCATGGTGACGTACCATGTGATGACCGGAGTGACATCATCAAAGGTCCTGTTCCTGAAATTAATGCTCACCACAGGTCCTGTTCAACAAAGGAGACAGAAGGAGATGCCAGGCTACGCGATCAAGTGGACTAAGGTGAGTTAAATTATTTTTTATTTATTTTTAACCCCTCCAGCGCTGTTTTACTTTGCATTCTATATTCAGAATGCTATTATTTTCCCTTATAACCATGTTATAAGGGAAAATAATAACGATCGGGTCTCCATCCCGATCGTCTCCTAGCAACCGTGTGTGAAAATCGCACCGCATCCGCACTTGCTTGTGATTTTCACTCAGCCCCATTCACTTCTATGGGGCCTGCGTTGCGTGAAAAACGCACAATATAGAGCATGCTGCCATTTACACGCAACGCACAAGTGATGCGTGAAAATCACCGCTCATGTGAACAGCCCCATAGAAATGAATGGGTCGGTATTCAGTGCGGGTGCAATGTGTTCAACTCGCGCATCGCATCCGCGCGGAATACTCGCCCGTGTGAAAGGGGCCTAAGAGAAGCATCAACTCGCACACTCACTCAGTGTTTGGTCAGTAATTGATCAGTGATTGTGAGCCAAGACCAGGTAATGGCTACCTTCTCACAGGCGTCAAAGAAATCCATCCGGCTGTTCTCTGCCCAAAACAAAAAAAGTCAAATTGGCCGATTCAACATTTTTTTGGTCATTTCTCCTTCCATAAAAAATGTAATCATCATTAAATAATGATCCAAAAGTCAAACACACCCCAGAATGGTATCAAATGAAATTTGTATAGATCACCCCACAAATGATGAGCCCTCATACAGCGTCCACATAACTACAAAAAGTTTTAGGGGTCAGAATATGTGACGAAAAGAAAAAAGTATAAAAACGCAAGAAAAACTATACATACTGTATGTGGTATCGCCGTAATCATACTGACCTGAAGACTGAAAGTAACTGGTCAGTTTTACCGTATAGGGAATGTCGTAAAAACGAAACCCATAAAACTGTTGCGGAATCGCGTTTTTTTTTCTACTAGCTTCACCCCATCTGGAAATTATTTTTTTTTCAGCTCCCCACTACATTGTATGCAAAATTAAATGGTGGAATTGTATAGTGCAACTAATCCCACATAAAACAAGCCCTCATACGGCTATGTAAACGGAAAAATAAAAAAAGTTATTGCCCCAGAAAGGCAGGGAGTGAAAAACGTAAAGGTAAAAACAAAACAAAAAAACTCTGGGGCCGAAAGGGTTAAAGTCAATGGGTACGTGTCCTGTCTGTGGAGACCACTGACGTGTGAATGGGGCCTTACACTGGGATACGTAAACTGATTAGTGAGCTGCACTGAGGCCATCAGGATCCCTTAAAGGGAATGTCATCACATAACCCCGTAGTAATCCAAATGAGTCAGAGTTGCGCTCGTCTGTCCCAATCTGTGCCCCCATTTCAGAGAGATTCATGCATTAATTATATGCAAATGATCTGCTTGGTGCAACAAGACAGTCACCGTTGCACCTCATTTCGCCAAAATCTCTGCTTCATTTTACCGTATCCCCCCCCCCCCCACACACACACACACACACACGCTTAATTGACATGTTCGCCTCGGGGGGGTCGGCACACGCGCGGTACAGACACCTTCTGCATCCGGCCTGTATTGTGCAAGAGTTCGGGGTCAGGTGTCTCCACTGCCTGGAGCTGTCACTCAGAGCTGGAGGGGGCGTGGCCAACAGTGAAAGGTAGAAGAGAGTTTGATGCAGTGGTAACGCCCTTGTTGCACCAAGCAGGTCAGGTTGTTTTTGGTGATTGCAGATTTTAAGTTTCCAGCGACCCCTGGGTTGACCCTTTGATTTTATATGTGTTCCACCCCCACTAGCGCTATCACACCTTATCCAACCTCCGGCTTTACTCAAAGCAACCAAATCTGCTCCAGTACTGGCTCAACCCATTCATTTTTATCCATGACCCTTCTAAGTGGTTTATGTTAGAAGCCAATCTCTTGTCACATGTTCGGGAACAGTTAACGAGAATTCTTTTGGTCCATCAAAATCACGAGAGGAATGGTTATTGTTCTGCAGCAGCGTGGTCTCCACCTACACCGCTGCCTTCTTCCCTGCCAGTAAAGGAGCTGGTACTGACGGCCCAAAATGTGGAGAGGTGTGCTGACGCTGCAGGTGTAAAGTACGTGGACAGTATGAAGAGGTGCTGGATCTGTCTACATGAAGTGGTGTCACATAACGTCCTCCTGGGAGTGCAAAAAACAGCAATTCCTTCCACTAGTCTCAAGGACCGTCTGCTTCTACCTTACAGCTTCTTTCCTAATCTCCTTAAAGGCTATGTACACCTTTAGAGGCAATTTTTGTTTAGGATTGCATTTTACTCATTTTGGGCTAAAAATCATATTTTCAAATGGCCTTTATTAAAAATATTGAGCCGTTCTGTCACAGAGGGTTAACTGTTTTTCTAACTGTGTGGCTGGTACTTTCACGTTGTGAGTTATCTAATAAACCTTATCTCTAAACTGCTAAGAGGTCATAACCACTTATTTTAGCCACATTCTTATCAGTAAGATAAGAACTGAGCTATAATGAGTGTTAATGATATCAGAGAGCAGAGTTAAGGAGCCCGTCAGCTCCCCAACTGACGGAAAAGACAGATAATCCACAGGCTGCTACTGCAGCATCTCAGCTCTGTACAAAAAAAAGGGCTCCATATTTTTAATAAAGACCAATTGAAAAAAAGATTTTTAGCTCAAAATGAGTACAATGCAAAGATAAAAATAAAATGCCCCCAAAGGAGCCTTTAAAGAAAAAAAAAAAACTCTGCATCTGGGGGAATATTTTGTAGGACCTTGTGCACTTTTTGTTTAGTTTCCATGACACAATTTTACTGGGGTGAACAGAATTAATCAGTACATCCTGCAGGATAAAGCAAATCCGCAGGTGCCCATAGCCATAATTAAAGGGGAAGTCTGGATATGGCATATAGCAGCAGTCTATAAATGTCAAATATATAAAAAATTATCTATATACACTAACAACACCATTACTATACATATACACATGAGGCTCTTAGCAAATATATTTTGATCAAAAATATCTGTGCCCGTCCACCACGGCAAGGTGACCTCAATCTGGATGGGAACTTAACTCTATTGAATACCTATCTGTCACGAGGGTATCGAGAACCACGCCTGACTCCGTTATACCCGGGGTCAGGAAGTCGCAGCGGTTGGCTGCACGCTCTATTTAAGATAGGGCTGTTTTCCTTATGGTAGCTTTCTGGGTTTGCTTTGCAAACCCTTTTGGCTCACTCAGGGATCCGTAGCTCCTTCTACTCAGCTGTTCCTTGTCCAGCACTCCCAAACCTCCTTATATTCCTCTCTCACACTTCTCTGGTTGCCAGAGATAGAGCTTCCTGCCTGGACATCTATGCTGACCTTCTGGAGCTGTGTTGCTGCGTTCTCTGGTAGTTGGTCCAGAACGCTACCCTCCGGATCCCTGTTGGACCTTTGTGGTCTATTGTGGTCGCCCACCTGGGTGTATGTGTTTGTCTGTTTTGTCTGTCCTCTCCCTGGTGTTTCCCTCTTAGTGATAGTGGTGCGGACTAGCGATCCCACTGGCCCGTTCACTATCTAGGGCTCATTTTAGGGAAAGCCAGGGTTTAGGCACGTGATCGCCGCATGGGTGAGGAACCCGTCTAGGGACGTCAGGGCAGTCAGGTGCCAGCCGCAAGGTGAGTTAGGGGTCACCACCTTTCCCTCTCCCTTGGGCAGGGCTTTCCCTTTTTTCCTCCCTGTGCGTGATGCCGGTCATTACATTATATCTGGCCCTTATTTTGTGTAGGTAAAAAAATAAAAAAATAAATTTTTTACCTACTTAGAATCCAGTATGGATCAAATTGCTGCTCTGTCCAAACAATTTCATGGCCTGTCTTTGGAGGTGGCAGGATTGAAGGCGTCGGTCCTCCAGCAACAGCAGCAATTACAACTGACCGCAAGCCCAGCGGTTGCTACAGGTAACCAGGTTGTTGTGGAACCCAAGGTTGCTCTTCCTGACAGATTTTCTGGGGGAAGGGACAAGTTTTTGACATTCCGTGAGGCCTGTAAGTTATATTTTAAACTGCGCCCTTACTCCTCTGGTAATGAAGATCAGCAGGTGGGGGTTGTTATTTCCCTGCTGCAGGGGGACCCGCAGTCCTGGGCGTTCTCTTTACCCACTGATTCCCAGGCTCTTCGGTCAGTGGATGAGTTTTTCGGGGCCTTGGGTCTCATATATGACGACCCTGACCGAGTCGCACTGGCTGAATCAAGATTACGGAGACTCCTACAGGGAGAGCGGCCAGTAGAGGAGTATTGCGCAGAGTTCCGTAGGTGGGCTACGGATACCCAATGGAACGACCCGGCTCTCAGGAGTCAGTTCTGCTCTGGGTTATCCGAAAGGGTTAAGGATGCGCTTGCATTATATGAGACCCCCTTTTCCATTGATGCGGTTATGTCCCTTTCTATCCGTATAGAGAGACGCCTTAGGGACAGGTTGAAAAAACCGGAGCAATTGGTAACCCCTCCCAAGCAGCAGTTAGTCTGTACGGACTTAGACGAGCCTATGCAGCTAGGAGGAACTACTCGTCAGGTCCGTCCTCCTGAGGCTCGCCGTAGGCGTGGGGTTTGTTTTTTTTGTGGGGAGAGGGGTCATTTCATTAATGTCTGTCATTCTTTCCTCAGAAACACTAAAACTACTAACCCCAGGCTGTGTGGAGGATGTCAGCCGGGGGGTATACGTTTCCTCCATACGAACATCGCAATTTGTGTTGCCAGCGGTTATCATTTTTGGTGTTAAGACGGAGACTATTTCTTTCTTTCTAGACAGTGGAGCAGGGGTAAATTTGATAGATGCCCATTTTGCCCGCACTATGGGTTTGTCTCTCTGTACTTTACAGAGACCCATTCCCATATTCGCTATAGATTCTGCTCCCCTGTCTCAGAGAAACCTCACTCACATTGTTCATAATTTACACCTTCGGGTAGGGGACCACCATAACGAGATGCTTTCAGGTTATGTTCTGGAGGGGCTTCCCACTCCGGTAGTGCTGGGTCTTCCCTGGTTGGTAGCGCACAATCCAGTGGTGGATTGGCAGGCCAGGGAGATATTGGAGTGGAGTGAGCAGTGCAGAGAAAATTGCTTAAATAGCAATTGCTTAGTCGCCTCCATAACTACCCTACCTACATTTATTTCGGATTTTGAGGACGTTTTTTCTGAAAACGGTTGTCAGAAGTTACCACCTCATCGTCCTTATGATTTCCCGGTTAACCTTATTCCCGGCGCAAAATTACCCAAGACCAGGTTATATAATCTTTCGGGTCCGGAGAGACAAGCCATGAAAGATTATATCTGCGAGAGCTTGGCTAAGGGACACATCAGACCCTCTTCTTCACCCGTGGCTGCAGGGTTTTTCTTCGTTAAAAAGAAAGATGGGGGCCTGCGTCCTTGCTTAGATTTTCGCGAATTAAATCAGATAACCATCCGAGACCCATACCCTCTTCCTCTCATTCCTGACCTGTTTAACCAGATTGCGGGTGCTAGGTGGTTCTCCAAACTTGATCTTATGGGGGCCTACAATCTGATTCGTATTAAGGAGGGGGATGAGTGGAAGACAGCGTTTAACACCCCCGAGGGGCAATTTGAAAATCTAGTTATGCCTTTCGGTCTGACCAATGCTCCTGCCATCTTTCAACATTTCGTTAATGACATTTTTAGTCATCTAATCGGCAGGTTTGTGGTAATATACCTAGATGATATTTTAATTTATTCGTCTGATCTGAGAACACATGAGGTGCATGTCAGACAAGTACTGCAGGTCCTACGGACGAATAAATTATATGCTAAAATTGAAAAATGTGTCTTCGCCGTTCAGGAGATACAATTCCTGGGTTATTTTTTATCTGCTTCAGGTTTCCGTATGGATCCTAGGAAGGTCCAGGCAATTTTAGATTGGGATCTTCCTGAGAACCTCAAAGCACTACAACGGTTCTTGGGCTTCGCGAATTTCTATAGGAAATTCATTAAAAATTATTCACTTATTGTAAAACCCCTTACTGACATGACTAGGAAGGGGACTGATTTTTCTAAATGGTCTGACGCCGCTAAAGTTGCTTTTTCCTCTCTAAAAGAGAGGTTTACTCAGCACCTGTACTGGTCCAACCTGATGTCTCTCAGCCTTTTATTGTTGAAGTCGATGCGTCAGAGGTGGGAGTGGGGGCGGTGCTGTCTCAGGGTCCGTCTCCTGGCAAATGGCGTCCTTGTGCTTTCTTTTCTAAAAAACTATCTGCAGTAGAAAAGAACTACGATATTGGCAATAGGGAACTATTCGCTATTAAACTTGCGTTTGAGGAGTGGCGTCACTTTTTAGAGGGGGCAGTCCACCCCGTCACTGTGATTACGGACCACAAAAATCTTCTGTACCTCGAATCAGCTAAGCGTCTCACCCCTAGACAGGCTAGGTGGTCGCTATTTTTTACCAGGTTTAACTTTGTGATTACCTATCGTCCTGGGGCAAAGAACACCAAGGCTGATGCACTATCTCGTTGTTTCCCTGGAGGGGGTAATGTGAGTGATCCGGTGCCCATTCTTCAAAGAGGAGTGGTTGTTTCTGCGGTACACTCTGTTTTGGAGGGGAAGGTGTTAGAGGCCCAGGGGGACGCCCCGGTCTCTTGCCCCTCAGAGAAATTGTTTGTACCGTTGAACCTACGTTTTGAATTATTAAAGGAACATCATAATTCGGCACTTGCTGGGCACCCGGGTAGTAAAGCAACCTTGGAGCTATTGTCTCGTCATTTTTGGTGGCCAAGGTTGCGTCAGGATGTATTGGATTTTGTGTCTTCTTGTTCTACCTGTGCACGCGCAAAAGTCTCTCATACACGTCCTGCAGGGTCTCTATTACCACTCGTCATTCCCAATAGACCATGGACACATCTGTCAATGGATTTTATCACTGACTTACCTTTGTCTGCAGGTAAAACAGTTATTTTGGTAGTAGTAGACAGGTTTAGCAAAATGGTACACTTCATTGCGTTACCCGCACTACCTAATGCTAAGACTCTTGCTCAGGTATTCGTCAGTGAAATCGTGAAGCTTCACGGGGTCCCCTCCGATGTTGTTTCGGATCGGGGTACCCAGTTTATTTCTAAATTTTGGAAAGCTTTTTGTTCCCGTTTTGGGGTACACTTGTCCTTTTCCTCAGCTTTCCATCCTCAGTCGAATGGACAGACTGAGCGTACCAACCAAAACCTTGAGACATATCTAAGATGTTTTGTGTCTGAAAACCAAGAGTTATGGTCATCATATTTACCGTTAGCTGAGTTTGCCATAAATAATCGTCGTCAGGAATCCACTGGCAAGTCACCATTTCTTGGTGCATACGGTTTTCATCCCCAATTCTGTACTTTCAAAGAGGGGGGGTCTTCTGGGGTTCCCGGAGAGGAACGGTTTTCGTCATCTCTTTCATCGGTATGGCAGAAGGTGCAAGCTAACTTGAAAAATATGGGAGGTAAATACAAATGCATGGCTGATAAGAGACGGTCGTCAGGTCCGGACCTAGGAGTGAATGACTATGTGTGGTTGTCTACTAGGAATATTAAATTGAAGGTTCCCTCTTGGAAACTGGGTCCTAGGTTTATTGGCCCTTACAAAATTGTAGCCATCATCAACCCCGTGGCTTTTCGCCTGGAGTTACCTCAGACTTTTAAAATTCATAATGTTTTTCATAAGTCGTTACTCAAAAAATATGTTCCACCTCTAGAACCGTCACCGCTGCCACCCCCTCCTGTTGTCGTGGATGGTAATCTAGAATTTCAGATATCCAAAATTGTTAATTCTCGTCGGGTCCGCCGCTCTCTTCAATATCTGGTGCATTGGAGAGGTTACGGTCCCGAGGAAAGAATGTGGGTTCCTGCGTCTGAGGTAAACGCCGACAGGCTAGTTCGGGTTTTTCATGCCTCTCATCCTGAGAGACCTGGTCCTGAGTGTCCGGAGGCCCCTCGTAGAGAGGGGGGTACTGTCACGAGGGTGTCAAGAACCACACCTGACTCCGTTATACCCGGGGTCAGGAAGTCGCAGCGGTTGGCTGCACGCTCTATTTAAGATAGGGCTGTTTTCCTTATGGTAGCTTTCTGGGTTTGCTTTGCAAACCCTTTTGGCTCACTCAGGGATCCGTAGCTCCTTCTCCTCAGCTGTTCCTTGTCCAGCACTCCCAACCTCCTTATATTCCCCTCTCACACTTCTCTGGTTGCCAGAGATAGAACTTCCTGCCTGGACATCTATTCTGACCTTCTGGAGCTGTGTTGCTGCGTTCTCTGGTAGTTGGTCCAGAACGCTACCCTCCGGATCCCTGTTGGACCTTTGTGGTCTATTGTGGTCGCCCACCTGGGTGTATGTGTTTGTCTGTTTTGTCTGTCCTCTCCCTGGTGTTTCCCTCTTAGTGATAGTGGTGCGGACTAGCGATCCCACTGGCCCGTTCACTATCTAGGGCTCATTTTAGGGAAAGCCAGGGTTTAGGCACGTGATCACCGCACGGGTGAGGAACCCGTCTAGGGACGTCAGGGCAGTCAGGTGCCAGCCGCAAGGTGAGTTAGGGGTCACCACCTTTCCCTCTCCCTTGGGCAGGGCTTTCCCTTTTTTCCTCCCTGTGCGTGACGTCGGTCATTACACTATCACTGCGTTCATGGGCACTGGTATTCAAGGAGCACAGAACCCACACATATATGCTGTGTCAGCTACAAGTGTTACCTCTCTAGGTCAGCCAGCTACAATACCAGAGGACCCCCAATGAGCAGGGAGTGAAAACTCATCTATGTATGTCACACTAATTAAAACCACATGAGGAAGAACTCAGTAGTAGTACAAATGACATGACGGAAGCCACACCTCCACATTTATGTCGCCAAAACTAACACATACGGTTAGGTTCCCATCCAGAATGAGGTCACCTTGCTGTGGTGGATGGGCACAGATATTTTTGATCAAAATACATTTGCTATGCGTCTTCTGTTTATATGTATCGTAAATGTGGTTTTAGTGTGTACAGTATACATATACTGCTGCTATATACCTTATCCTGTCTTCCCCCTGGATTTAAAATGACCCAATTATAAAAATGGTGAGGCAAGCGGTACATGCCTGCCTGCTTTCTATACATTTTAAGCGGACAGCATAGTGTCACGGCACAGATCCAATATAGCAATATAGCAGAAGTAAGAATATTGTGATATGTCCTCTGGAACTAAATGGCTGAGATAAGTCGTCTTCAGGTCCCCTTTAAGTGGAAGTAGAGCCAGTGACGGCAGTGCACTCTTATCCATATGACTGATGGGAGTAGACACGTCTTGCGGACGGCTCTGCAGAATATGCAGCACTAGATGAATGACAGGAAAAAACATGGAAATAATCTGTGACCGATAAATCGTTAGCGAGACTTTCTTCTCAATGAAACCAGCCTGAAACATTGTATCGCCTCCGTAGTGGAATGAAATGTTACAACTATACTAGCAGAGACAGTCGCCATGGGAACTGCAGCAATTGTTACCTAGCAACGCTTCCTGTTTCTGTGAGTGGGAATTCCTGCTTTGATTAGGGTCATTCATTCATCTTGGTCAATTTATCGTGCTCACTGCTGCTTTTTATTCGTCAAGCCGGTTGTTAGAGAAACATAACGGATCACGGGTAGGAATGATGAGATTTTCATGTGTTTGTGCCAAAAAACTATGAACTACCATGGGATTTATCAATGAAAACTCTCAAATGCTAAATTATCCTCTTTGTGGTGGAATTCTTTTAGTCTCTGTTCACATTACCTGAAACATGGCAGTCATCATGGATTTGCTGATTGATCCCATTGATTTATAGGGTTTTCACTTTTTTTTTCAGGAAACACTAGCTCAGAGGACTATCCAGACACCGCTGTCTCCTCTGAAGACTTTGTGGCGGCCCGACCCATGCAGATGTCGTCCTTATGTCAGATTTGAACCCAGGAACCCCAGCGCTGCAAGGCACCTGTGCTAACCACTGAGCCACCATTAACCACTGAGCCACGTGCTGCCCGTGCTTCTGAAGTCCACATCCATGTTGGTTCCACACACAGGACATTCATAGAGTGTAGAGACGTCTGCTCAGCCAATCACTGGCCTCAGCAGTTACCGATCTCAGACAGTAATAGGCGGAGCCTATCTTCAGGCTTTTCCTGTTTGCAAACCAGACCAGGAAGGAGACACCGATAGGAAACCGCGTCTAAATAGTCTAATAGCATATGAATAGGTAAATGGGTTTCTATGAAATGAACTCATCTACTATATTTATACATGTATATTTAATAACCCCTTCCTGACCCTGGAATTTTCCGTTTTTTTGCATTTTCATTTTATTTTTCTGTTCACAAAGGCGTATGGGGGCTTGTTTTTTGCTGGCCAAGTTGTACTTTCTACTGGCACCATTTACTATTGCCTACAATGTAGTGGGAAGCTGGAAAAGTATTCTAAATGTGGTGGAATTTGAAAAAACAAAACGCCATCGTTTTATGGATTACGTTCTTGTGACATCCCCTATATATTTAAGTAAAACTGACCTGTTCTCTTCATCCTCTGGGTCAGTACGATTAAAGCGATACCACATTTATATAGTTTTTCTTATAGTTTTAATGCTTAAAGAAAATAAAAAAATAAAAACTTTGGAAAGTTTTTTTTTCTTTGCATTGCCATATTCTGACCCCCATAGTTGTTTGAGGGCTAATTTCTGGTGAGACAAACTGTACTTGTACTTATCAGTTATACCATTTTGGAGTGTGTTTGACTTTTTGTGTTGGACTTTTTATTAAATTAATTTTTATAAAAAAAAACTGCAAATCATCCATTTTGATGTTTAATTTTTCCTTATGGTTCTCACCGTACGAGATAAATACACTTATAATTTAATAGGGCATTTTGGAACATGGCAGGGCAAATGGTCTTTTTTTTTTTTTTTATTAACCACTTCCCATCTGGGCCCTTTGCCCCCTTCCTGACCAGGCCAAATTTTGCAAAACGGACATATCTCACTTTATGTGGTAATAACTTTGGAACGCCTTTATTTATCCAAGTCATTCAGAGATTGTTTTCTCGTGACACATTGTACTTCATGATAGTCATAAATTTGAGTCAAAATATTTCACCTTTATTTATGAAAAAATCCCAAATTTACCCAAAAATGTAAAGAAATCGCAATTTTCTAAATTTCAATTTCTCTGCTTTTAAAACAGAAAGTGATACCTCATAAAATATTTATTATTTAACATTCCCCATATGTCTACTTTATGTTGGCATCATTTTGGAAATGTCATTTTATTTTTTTAGGACGTTAGAAGGCTTAGAAGTTTAGAAGCAATTCTTCAAATTTTTAAGAAAATTGCCAAAACCCACTTTATAAGGACCAGTTCAGGTCTGAAGTCACTTTGTGGGGCCTACATAGTGGATACCCCCATAAATGACCCCATTGTAGAAACTACACCCCTCAAGGTATTCAAAACCGATTTTACAAACTTTGTTAACCCTTTAGGCGTTCCACAAGAATTAAAGGAAAATGGAGATCAAATTTTTAAATTTCACTTTTTTGGCAGATTTTCCATTTTAATCAATTTTTTTCTCTAACACATCGATGGTTAACAGCCAAACAAAACTCAATATTTATTACCCAGATTCTGCGGTTTACAGAAACACCCCACATGTGGTCGTAAACTGCTGTATGGGCACACGGCAGGGCGCAGAAGGAAAGGAACTCCACATGGTTTTTAGATGCCATGTCCCATTTGAAGCCCCCTGATGCACCCTTACAGTAGAAACTCCCAAGAAGTGACCCCATTTTGGAAACTAGGGGATAAGGTGCCAGTTTTATTAGTACTATTTTTGGGTACATATGATTTTTTGATCATTCAATATAACACTTTATGGGGCAAGGTGACCAAAAAATTGGTTGTTTTAGCACAGTTTCTATTTATTTATTTTTACAGCGTTCACCTGAGGGGTTCAGTCAAGTGACATTTTTATAGAGCAGATTGTTACGGACGTGGCGATACCTAATATGTATACTTTTTCTCATTTATTAAAGTTTTACACAATAATAGCATTTTTGAAACCAAAAAATTATGTTTTAATGTGTCCATGTTCTGAGAGCTATAGTTTTTTTATTTTTCGAGAGATTTTCTTATGTAGGGGCTCATTTTTTGCGGGATGAGGTGACGGTTTTATTGGTACCATTTTGTGGGACATACGCGTTTTTGATCACTTGGTGTTGCACCTTTTGTGATGCAAGGTGACAAAAATTGCTTGTTTTGACACAGTTTTTTTTTTTTTTTTTACGGTGTTCACCCGAGGGGTTAGGTCATGTGATATTTTTATAGAGCTGGTTTTTACGGACGCGGCAATACCTAATATGTATACTTTTTTTTATTTGTTTCACTTTAACACAATAATAGCATTTTTGAAACCAAAAAAATTATGTTTTAGTGTCTCCATGTTCTAAGAGCTATAGTTTTTTTATTTTTCGAGAGATTTTCTTATGTAGGGGCTCATTTTTTGCGGGATGAGGTGACGGTTTTATTGGTACCATTTTGTGGGACATACGCGTTTTTGATCACTTGGTGTTGTACCTTTTGTGATGCAAGGTGACAAAAATTGCTTGTTTTGACACAGTTTTTTTTTTTTTTTTTACGGTGTTCACCCGAGGGGTTAGGTCATGTGATATTTTTATAGAGCTGGTTTTTACGGACGCGGCAATACCTAATATGTATACTTTTTTTTATTTGTTTCACTTTAACACAATAATAGCATTTTTGAAACCAAAAAAATTATGTTTTAGTGTCTCCATGTTCTAAGAGCTATAGTTTTTTTATTTTTTGAGAGATTTTCTTATGTAGGGGCTCATTTTTTGCGGGATGAGGTGACGGTTTTATTGGTACCATTTTGTGGGACATACTCGTTTTTGATCACTTGGTGTTGCACCTTTTGTGATGCAAGGTGACAAAAATTGCTTGTTTTGACACAGTTTTTTTTATTTATTTTTTACGGTGTTCACCCGAGGGGTTAGGTCATGTGATATTTTTATAGAGCTGGTTTTTACGGACGCGGCAATACTAAATATGTCTATTTTACTTTATTTTTTCTATTTTAATTTTTTTTTTTTTATTCCTAACTTGGGAACTTTTTTTTTTTTTACATGTGAAACTTTATTTTATTTTATTTTTTCAACCCTTTATTTTTTTTTACACTTTTCGTCCCCCATAAGGTCATACAAGACCTCTGGGGGACATTTACTTCACTTTTTCTTTTTTTTTTCACAGTTGATTTCTCCTGTAACTGGGGCTGACATAGTAGCCCCAGTTACAGGACAAATGCACCCCTATAGAGGCTGTACAGCAGCAATCCTGCGCTGTACAGCCTCACAGCAGGGCTGATCGAGGTCTCTGAGAGACCTCACACAGCTCCTGCACACTCCGGTCACGGCGGTCACATGACCGCCGGGCCGGAACAGGAAGCGCACAGCGCTTCCTGCTCTGCAGACACAGCGCTCGGTGAGCGCTGTGTCTGCAGCGATCGTGAAGGCAGGGACACCTGGGCACTGTCCCTGCCTTATCTCTGGGTTGCCCCGCTGTCACTGACAGCGGGCAACCCGATCAGCAGCTGCACGATTAGCGTGCAGCTGCTATTTCTGACAGGACGTTTTAAAACGTGCTGTCAGAAATAGACGTCCACCCATAGGACGTTTATATCCTATGGGCGGACGTGAGGCGGTTAAACAATTTTTATTTTGTTTTACACCCTTTTTTTAAATTAACAAGCGAGCGTTAGGCTACATTCTTAAGGAGCCCTGCCACCTGCGGACCTCCATAGGAAATACTACTGTGGTAGCCTTGGATCATTCAGAGGGACTGACGATACCACAGAGAAAGAACAGCTCCCCCGATCACCGTGCAGTAGTAGCTCTGTCCTTCTGAGGAAAGCCGCCTCAGATGCCTTGGTCACAATTAGGCTCCATTCACACGTCCGCAATTGTGGTCCGCATCCGTTCCGCAATTGTGCAGAACGGGTGCGGACCCATTCATTCTCTATGGGGACGGAATGGATGCGGACAGCACACAGTGTGCTGTCCGCATCCGCATTTTCGGAGCGCGCCGCTGATCTTCCGGTCCGCGGCTCCGGAAAAAAATCGAACATGTCCTATTCTTGTCCGCATTTTTATGGGGGTGCATGCCGAGTGTATTGCGGATCCGCTATGCACTACGGACGTATGAATAGACCCTTAAGCATCTGTTATCGCTGATTGCAGACATTAGCCTCAGATGTCTTCGGTTAAATCAGCAAAAACCCGGCGGCCACCATCTTTAAATACCTGACTTCGGGAAAGGGTTAAGTGTACATGTTGTGTATATGTATATATATATATATATATATATATATATATACACATACACACAGACTAGGGATATTAGGGAGTCAGGGATATTTGGCTTGTGGGCGAAATTTCAGGATGAACATAAAATGCACTCTGCAGTTCCTTTTAACTGATGATCTATCCGACACCCAGGACCCCCGCTGATCAGCTGTTCGAGAAGGCTGCGGTACTCCCGGAGTACCGCGGCCGTCTTTCTGTTTCTCTCAGGCCCAGTGATGTCACAACTAGTATCACTGGCCTGGGTGGGGCTAAGTTCTGTTCACTTGAATGGACCTTAGCCACGCCCAGGCCAGTCATACTAGTCGTGATGTCACTGGTCCTGCGGTAAACAGCTGATGGTCGGGGGTCCTGGGTGTTGGACCCCCACTGATCAGATGCTGATGATCTATCCAAGAGATAGATCATCAGTTAAAAAGAACTGCAGAACCCCTTAATGTGACCTTCTCTAAACCTTTGAATGCACATGTCCAACTGCTCAATGTTTCAGTACTTTTTGCACAACTTGCTGTTCTCTAACAAGAAGCTTAACGGCAAAATTTACAACATGGGAAGTGAGAGGTACCCAAGTGTCACGTCAGACCATTCTAAACCGTTTACATCAGCGTGGCCTGCGTGCTAGATGACCTGTAAGGGTACCTGACCATACCACCAGGCACAGGCATCATTGTCTTGCATGGTCCAGGGAGCATCTACGCTGGACGAGAGACTAGTGGGCCTTAGTGCTCTTTACTGCTGAAAGTCGATTCATGCTGAGCAAAAATGATGGCTGCCAACGATGTTGGAGATGCCAAGGAGAGCGCTATGCATCAGCCACTGTTGTCACCAGACAATCCTTTGGTGGTGGTGGTGTTGTTACAGTGTGGGCAGGTGTGTCCGGTCAATACAGAACTGCCCTACACTTTGTGAACGGTCCAGTGACAAGCCCATACTACTTGAAGAACATCATTAATCCAGTCATTGTGCCTCTGCAGGAACAACACTGGCCTAATGTCATCCTCATGGAGGACAATGCCCCAGCTCATCGAGGTCCCATTATTAGGGAACAGCAGCTGGAGACTGGGGGACCTCAAATGGAGTGGCCTGCACTTTTTCCAGACCTGAATCCCACTGAAAACCTATGGTATCAGCTGAGTCGCCGCGTGGAGGCTCATAACTCTGTACCCCAGAACCTCAATGACCGGAGGGCCGCCCTTCAAGAAGAGTGGGATGCCGTGCCTTAGTAGACATTAAGTCGCCTTCTGAACAGCAGGAGACATTGATGTCAAGTTCTAATTGATGCTCAAGGCCACATGACAAGTTCTTGAGACGTTGACATTTTGTGGCGGTATACCCAGCACTGGGGTCGGCTTTGGTTTCAATAAATAGTTTGAGATGAGGAAATCACCATTGCTGCTTCTTCTTAAATGCCCGAATTTCATGATATAATATCACTGGAGCCGGAACTTTTTACATTTTCCATAAATTTCAACCGAAAGCCAAATATCCCTAACTTCTTGTGAGTAGTATATACAGTACAGACCAAAAGTTTGGACACACCTTCTCATTCAAAGAGTTTTCTTTTTTTTCATGACTATGAAGGCATCAAAACTATGAATTAACACATGTGGAATTATATACATAACAAACAAGTGTGAAACAACTGAAAATATGTCATATTCAAAGTAGCCACCTTTTGCTTTGATTACTGCTTTGCACACTCTTGGCATTCTCTTGATGAGCTTCAAGAGGTAGCCCCCTGAAATGGTCTTCCAACAGTCTTGAAGGAGTTCCCAGAGATGCTTAGCACTTGTTGGCCCTTGTGCCTTCACTCTGCGGTCCAGCTCACCCCAAACCATCTCGATTGGGTTCAGGTCCGGTGACTGTGGAGGCCAGGTCATCTGGCGCAGCACCCCATCACTCTCCTTCATGGTCAAATAGCCCTTACTTTCAAAGTTTTCCCAATTTTTCGGCTGACTGACTGACCTTCATTTCTTAAAGTAATGATGGCCACTCGTTTTTCTTTACTTAGCTGCTTTTTTCTTGCCATAATACAAATTCTAACAGTCTATTCAGTAGGACTATCAGCTGTGTATCCACCTGACTTCTCCTCAACGCAACTGATGGTCCCAACCCCATTTATAAGGCAAGAAATCCCACTTATTAAACCTGACAGGGCACACCTGTGAAGTGAAGACCATTTCAGGGGACTACCTCTTGAAGCTCATCAAGAGAATGCCAAGAGTGTGCAAAGCAGTAATCAAAGCAAAAGGTGGCTACTTTGAAGAACCTAGAATATGACATATTTTCTGTTGTTTCACACTTGTTTGTTATGTATATAATTCCACATGTGTTAATTCATAGTTTTGATGCCTTCAGTGTGAATCTACAATTTTCATAGTCAGGAAAATAAAGAAAACTCTTTGAATGAGAAGGTGTGTCCAAACTTTTGGTCTGTACTGTATATATATATTTATACACACACACATATATTTAAGTTGCAAGTTGCAGACAAAGATTTGGAAAAGCTGCAGGTACTGTGCTGTGGGTTTCCTATCTTACATACCTCCACATAAAGATATTCTCTACATGTATGTATACGGAGGTCTGTGCAATATCTCACAGAAATCTAAGTGTTGTTTTATTATAACGTTATAACAAATATCCCTATACTCTGCTGCCTAATGATACAAAAGGCTTTATTTCCTTCCTAATAGGATTGTATTACGTAGCAGCAGGTCATTTTCCTGAAAAGCATTAACCATGAAGCTGCCTCCTCTCTCGGCTCACATCTTATCTAGCCAGCAGCGTGGCACGTTCTTTCTTTGGGTGCTGCTGGCATCTTTAGGATGATGCAAGAATCAGTGAAGGTGTTGGGATGTGTGTGGCTGCAGGCTGATGGAGACGGTGGGAAGATGCTGAGCTTTAGGCTGCCTCTGGATTGCTGCTGACATGTTGGTTTATGCACTGTCACTTTGAAGATCTGCATATGAAAGGAAGAGGAGAGTGTGCCAGCACGGAGGGGCTGGGTCCGGAGCACGCACAGCATTTCTTTGTTATTGGAGCTGTTTATGAGCAATGCTGGGAATATCTCTAATGCTGCCAAGCCCATCTGCTGCGCTGGATGCATGGCTGCAGATCTAAGAGCTGACGGCTGCTGGATGCATAGCTAGCGCTGCCTGGTATGTTTCCTGCTGTCCTCTGACCGGCGCTGTCCACCCCATTGATGCTGATGTCCTCTGACCGGCGCTGTCCACCAGGCTTATCCTGCCGCTCCGCCCCCGACACAAGGGCGACTGGAGCACCCACAGCCAAAGAAGCAAGCTGTGCTGAAAGCCTGCTATCTCTGAACAGGCCCTACTTCACCCTCCTCTTACACAGCATCCACCTGAACAAAGCCATGGATTTACTGGGAAAACAGCCGCCTTCAACGACAGCCGGATCCCACCCAGCGCTGATCGCTGGCCACACATGGTAACCTGAGGGCATATCGAGAAAAGGATGTGAGGGCTAGGCTGGTTGGGGAGGGGTCAGATGAGCACTGTTCGTTAAAATGGCTTGTACCCAGGGATGTATAGTGTTCCTTATGTTGGTGATACCGAGCTTGGTCACAGGGCAGCTTAAATACTCGGTGAGGGAAGAGTTAAATCATGGGGCGTTTGTAGGTAATGTGGTTAGTGACCTGGGCCTGGACCTCAAGCAGTTACCCACCAGGGGCTTTCGGATCACCTCCGGTAACAGCAAGCAGTATTTTGATGTGAACCTGGGGAATGGGGTATTGTTTCTTAATAGAACCATAGATCGTGAAACCTTGTGTGGGCCCAGCACCCCCTGTGTGATCAACCTGGGGGTGGTCATAGAAAACCCAGTGGAGGTGCACAATATCGAGGTGGAAATACTAGACATCAATGATCATGCTCCTAAATTTCCTAGAAACGACTACTATCTAGAGATTAGTGAGTCAGCCGTCCCTGGGGCCAGGTTCCCCATCGAGAGCGCACAAGACCCCGACATAGGCACCAATTCCATACAGACCTACAAGTTAAGTGACAACGATTACTTTGCGCTTGACTTAAAGACTTTCAATGGCAATAGCAAGCTGATTGAGATAGTGCTGAAGAAGTCCTTAGACAGGGAGCAGAACGCTCTCCATCAGCTGCTTCTCACAGCCATAGATGGGGGGAGCCCTGCAAAATCAGGCACGGCCCAAATTTCTATAAGGGTGATGGACACAAATGACAACACCCCGTTTTTTGATAAGTCTACCTACAAGGCCAGTCTGCTGGAGAACTCGCCAACTGGTACCTTAGTTGTGAAGTTAAATGCAACAGATCCAGACGAAGGGTCAAATGGGGAGGTGACGTATTCCTTCAGCAGTTACACGCCCCAGAAAGTAAGACAGTTATTTAGTATCGAACCGAGAACTGGAGAAATAAAGGTGAACGGTGTTTTAGACTATGAGAAATCGTCATCCTATGAGATCTATATCCAAGCCATTGATAAAGGCCCGGTTCCGATGACGGGGCATTGCAAAGTGTTGGTTGAGGTGATCGATGCTAACGATAACGCTCCGGAGATAATGGTGACTTCAAATTATTCTCCAGTTGCCGAGAACTCGCAAGTAGACACCGTTGTGGCTTTGATGAGTGTAACAGACAAGGATTCAGGGATAAATAGAAAGGTTAGTCTCACCATACCGCCAAATCTTCCATTTAAGCTGAACTCCTTCAAGGACACCTACAAACTCTTAACCGACGGCAAACTAGACCGTGAAAAGTGCTCTTCTTATAATATTACAATAACGGCTACGGACTCTGGGGTCCCACCTCTGTCTTCTCAGAAAACACTTTATGTGCAAATCTCAGACGTGAACGACAACCCTCCAGTATTCGAGGAGTCCTCCTACTCCGTGTATGTTCTGGAGAACAATCCTCCGGGTGTCTCACTTTTCTCCGTAAAAGCCATAGATCCAGATGCCAATGAGAATGCATTTGTATCTTACTTACTTCTCCAAGGAGACGTCGAAGGCGTTCCCGTGTCCTCCTATGTTTCCATTAAATCGGACAACGGCACCATATATGCTGCTCAGTCTTTAGACTATGAAAAGTTTCGAGAGTTTCGCTTGATCGTTCAGGCACAAGACGCCGGGAACCCTCCGCTCAGCAGCACCGCCATCGTATATATCTTCATCTTAGACCAAAACGATCACGCCCCAACAATTCTGTATCCAGCTCCTACCAACAGTAAAAGATCGATTGAGATGATTCCACGGGCGGCAGGGGTTGACTATCTTGTCACAAAAGTCATCGCAGTCGATGCCGATTCGGGTCAAAATGCTTGGCTGTTTTATAATATGGGCAAAGCCACCGATCCAAAACTTTTTAAGGTGTCTCTACATACAGGAGAAATAAGGACTACCAGGAAAGTAGCAGATGACAGCGTTAACAGCTACAACGTGACTGTCATAGTAAAAGACGACGGGGAGCCGCCTCTTTCTTCATCTACCACGATAAGCATTGCAATAGTCGATAGGATTTCAAAAATCATGCCCAACTCACAACGGCATGAGGGAAACAAGACAAGCTATTCTGAAATGACAATTTATTTGATTATTGCACTGTGCGCTATCTCCTTTGTGTTTCTTTTAACTCTGATCATCATTCTTATTCTAAAATGCTGCAAGTGTAACGGCAACGCTGCTCCCTGTTGTGCGTGTTGTTGCGTCGTTCCCAGTCCCAACCCTACAGAGGCGGACAAACAAGCAAACAATAACATTGAGACCAGGCTGCCGCCGGGATTACAAGTGCAACCTCACTTTATAGAAGTTAGAGGGAACGGATCCCTCACCAAGACCTACTGCTACAAGGCCTGTATGACGGCAGGATCTGGAAGTGACACATTCATGTTTTATAACACTGGGATTCCCGTAGGGACAGGCCCGCAGGCGTTTATGGCGGACAGGAATATGAAGAGAATGAGTGGACAAAGCTTTCAAAACTTAATCATCTTAAAAAGTGAAACAACTACTCCTGTGGAGGTGAGAGATGCTTCTTACTATACCGTGATATTGTCTGCTTCTGTTTTTTATGAATTTACTACTACTATAAATAATTTGTTGTTAGATCGGTATCAATTGCCGAGGGCTGGGACCACCACCGATCAGGTCCCATCAGCGTAAAGACAACCTTTTACCAATTTTATTTATTTTTTGTTTTAAAGGGAGTCTGGAGTCTATCTTGGAAACTGAGCCAGCAAAGTCCTAGAGGGCACATTGCGCATGCACAGCCGCCCTCCATTCATTTCTATGGGGCCGTCGAAAATAGCCGAGCATTGGCTCGGCTATTTCCATCGGCCCCATAGAAATTAATGAGAGCCGTGGCCACCCAAGCACGGCGCGCTCCCATTCATTTTTATGGGGATTTCGAAAATAGCCAGGCGCACCACTCGGCTATCTTCGACAGGCCAATAGGCTTGCTGGTGGCCGGACCTACCACTTTGCCGGCCTCGTGTTAGGCTTCATTTTGGAGATAGGTGTAGTCCCGCACCTATCAGAAAATGGGGGCATATCCTAGCGACATGCCACCATTGTCTGAGATGAGAAAACCCCTTTAAGGTATCCCAGATCGACCATTTTTTTGATCTAGCCCAGCTGCTCCCACTTGAATCGAGGTCTGCTCCCCCCATCTTCATCTTCTCTACACCTCCAACACTCCTGACATCAGGAACCCGGTGCTTGAAATGTTGCGCAGGCGCATATCACCCATCTGTGCCACAGAAGGGAACAGACGGCGCAGACGCAAACAGATGGGTGTGGCGCGCCTGCGCAAGATTCTCTTTACTTCAGGAGTGGAGGGAGGAGCAGACCTCGATTCTAATGGGAGCGGCTGGGTTCCGAGGCCCAAGGGTGCTGTTGATTGGGTTCCTTTCAGCTAATTTGCATATTGGAATAAAGATCTTTTTCGGGAGGAAACAAAGATCGATAGATCAACAACAATATGTGACTGGATACAGTAAATGTGTTCTACAGGGCGCCGGGAGCGGTTTATAATGGGAAATGGTGGTGCCAGAATCCCTTTAAATAATAGATATTAAATAATTACATTTCCAAATATAAATATTTACATATTTGTAAGAAAACAGAGTAATTACTGTAACACACTGACATGTGCAGATTATCCGACTCCACTGAAAAAAAGCGCAGTCAGATCAGGTGTAGAGGAAGGAGCTCTCACAGTCTGGGGGGGAAACATGGGAGCAGGTGCTGAACCGAGCGGCAGGGACTCATCCATCGCTCCGCACAGCGTCACCTTACAGCGTCCGCCCTCAGCCCACCGCTCTCCAAACCATGGGGGTCATTTATTAAGACGACGGGCTTAGTAACCCCTAAAGCTGGCGGTGGATCCGCCAAAGTGCTGAAGAGGCGCTGCTGGCCTCAGCCGAAAACAGGATGAATGAGAGGAGCCTAGCGGCCCGTCCCCTTCCCCGTCACACCCATTGTTTTAGGCGTGAGCAGGGAAAAGTGTCAGACTGCAATCTGAGCTAATATAGGAGTATTTCTGGATAGTAAATGACCCCCATGTGCATACTGCCATCCGTGCTGTGCACCATCCCCCAACTCTCACACCAGCATCTACACATTGCTCTGTCATGATGCAGAAGATTGCATCTACTGACCCTGCAGAGCATTACACGCTGATGTATTATTACTCATCTCCCTGCAGCAAAGACTAACTAGACAGGCGCTGTGTTCTACTGACCTACAGAGTGCACTGGGTGGTCTCCGGTATTTATAGGGGCAACAACATCATTAATCATCAGACTTTGTAGTAGAGGAACCTGCGAGCACCATCCTCAGGATGAGCCAGAGAGCCCAAGGGGTTAGGGTCTTACTTTTGTGAATATCTATCTCATATCTATCTATCTATTATCTATTATCTATCTATCTATCTATCTATCTATCTATCTATCTATCTATCTACAAAGGGCAAATGATGAGGCAGCACTCCAACGTGAATAAAGGGTGTCAGACCCATTTATTACCCCTGTAGCTACAATAAATGGGTAATAAACGGGTCTGACACCCTTTATTCACGTTGGAGAGCTGCCTCATCATTTGCCTTTTGGAGATTGTCTATGGACTTTTTCGCCTACAGTCCATGAGGGATGGCACCTATTTCTTCACATCTGTTGTGCTGTTGCTTTTTGTATTATCTATCTATCTATCTATCTCCTATCTATCTATTATCTATCTCATATCTATCTATTATCTATCTATCTCTCTATCTATCTATCTACCGTATCTCTCATATCTATCTATTATCTATCTATCTATCATCTATCTATCTATCTCATATCTATCTATCTACCGTATCTCTCATATCTATCTATTATCTATCTATCTATCTATCTATCTATCTATCAATCAAATCAGCTTTATTGGCAGGACTAAATACATTTTAGCATTGCCAAAGCAAGTGGGAAATAATTGGGTAGGGTTGGGGGGTGGGGACATATACAGGGTGGAGAGGAGTCCATGGTATATCAGGCTCCTCTCAGTCTATGGCAGGCAGTATTATATTGTGTGGCTGTGGCCGATGTGTTCTCCTCTTCCCCCAGCAGTATGGAGAGTCTCTCCTCCTCCTCCATGGAGATGAAGTCTGGGCAGAGATCAGACAGTCTCCTGAGGTGAATCTCCCTCACTGCTGAGTATTTGGGGCACCGCAGCAGGAAATGAGCCTCATCCTCCACAGCCTCCTGGTCGCACTGATGGTACAGTCTGCTCTGCCTGGGCAGACTCTCTATCTATCTCTCTATCTCATATCTATCTATCTATCTCTCTTATCTATCATCTATCTTAAATCTATGTATCTCATATCTATCTATCATCTATCTCATATCTACAGTACAGACCAAAAGTTTGGACACACCTTCTCATTCAAAGAGTTTTCTTTATTTTCATGACTATGAAGGCATCAAAACTATGAATTAACACATGTGGAATTATATACATAACAAACAAGTGTGAAACAACTGAAAATATGTCATATTCTAGGTTCTTCAAAGTAGCCACCTTTTGCTTTGATTACTGCTTTGCACACTCTTGGCATTCTCTTGATGAGTTTCAAGAGGTAGTCCCCTGAAATGGTTTTCACTTCACAGGTGTGCCCTGTCAGGTTTAATAAGTGGGATTTCTTGCCTTATAAATGGGGTTGGGACCATCAGTGGCATTGAGGAGAAGTCAGGTGGATACACAGCTGATAGTCCTACTGAGAAGACTGTTAGAATTTGTAATGTGCAAGAAAAAAGCGAGTGGCCATCATTACTTTAAGAAATGAAGGTCAGTCAGTCAGCCGAAAAATTGGGAAAACTTGGAAAGTAAGGGCTATTTGACCATGAAGGAGAGTGATGGGGTGCTGCGCCAGATGACCTGGCCTCCACAGTCACCGGACCTGAACCCAATCAAGATGGTTTGGGGTGAGCTGGACCGCAGAGTGAAGGCAAAAGGGCCAACAAGTGCTAAGCATCTCTGGGAACTCCTTCAAGACTGTTGGAAGACCATTTCAGGGGACTACCTCTTAAAGCTCATCAAGAGAATGCCAAGAGTGTGCAAAGCAGTAAACAAAGCAAAAGGTGGCTACTTTGAGGAACCAATTTTTCGGCTGACTGACTGACCTTCATTTCTTAAAGTAATGATGGCCACTCGCTTTTTTCTTGCACATTACAAATTCTAACAGTCTTCTCAGTAGGACTATCAGCTGTGTATCCACCTGACTTCTCCTCAATGCCACTGATGGTCCCAACCCCATTTATAAGGCAAGAAATCCCACTTATTAAACCTGACAGGGCACACCTGTGAAGTGAAAACCATTTCAGGGGACTACCTCTTGAAACTCATCAAGAGAATGCCAAGAGTGTGCAAAGCAGTAATCAAAGCAAAAGGTGGCTACTTTGAAGAACCTAGAATATGACATATTTTCAGTTGTTTCACACTTGTTTGTTATGTATATAATTCCACATGTGTTAATTCATAGTTTTGATGCCTTCATAGTCATGAAAATAAAGAAAACTCTTTGAATGAGAAGGTGTGTCCAAACTTTTGGTCTGTACTGTATGTATCTCATATCTATCTATCTATCTATCTATCTATCTATCTATCTCTCTATCTATCTCTCTATCTCATATATATGTATCTCATATCTATCATCTATCTCATATCTATGTATCTCATATCTATCTATCTATCTATCTATCTATCTATCTATCTATCTATCTATCTATCTCTCTATCTACATTCACACCCGCTCAGCACCACTACATTACACAGACTTCCCAACTTTGGAAAAGCTGAAAGAACACAATACACAATAGCAGCGACGATTGTTTTTACACTAATCCCCAGTCCATATGCTAAATGGCGGTCATCTTTAAAGAGCACCTGTCCCCGCTCCTGACTTGTCTGTTTTAGTAACTACTTGCATCCCCCATGTAATAATTCTGGAGCATCTTTTCTTATGATACTATGCTGTGCCCCCCTCAGACTGTGCAGGGACACCCCCCATCTGGTAACACCTTTATTGCAGACTGCTGACAGATAGCATAGGAATAATAGAGGTATAATCTTATATCTTCACAGCACTCCACAGTAGCCTGGCTTTTTGTGGGTGCTCGTCTGGTTCTGTTCCTGGCTCCACCTCAGGATCAACACTTGTAGTATTTGTACAATTAGACAGCACTGCAAATGGTTGGTGAGATAATTAGTGAATTTTATTCAGCCGGACATGATGGTGCACAACAATACAATATGGCAACGTTTCGAGCTAAATTATAGCCCTTCATCAGATCTGGTTGTGACCACGAGCGGGGAGCGCCAACACTGACGTTGCCATATTGTATTGTTGTGCACCATCATGTCCGGCTGAATAAAATTCACTAATTATCTCACCAACCAATTGGAGTGCTGTCTAATTGTACAAATACTAGAGGAATAATAGAGGAACGGCACAACATGGAGTCATAAGAATAGATGCTTCAGAATTGTTATTACTTGGGGAATGAAAGTATTTACTATAATAGACATGTCATGAGAGGAGACAGCTCCGAGCATGCTCAGTACAGCTCCATTCATTGTCTATAGGACAGCTGAAGACAGTCAAGCTTTTGCAGAAGTGTGTGAAGATTTACTAAAGAGATTTTCCCATCTTACAAAATGGCGCCATATCACTATGATTTGTCATCAGTTTATGACCATGGCCGCCAGAACTCCGAGTCCTCCACCTATCCTGAGAATAAAAGGCCGATAGCACTGATTCAGGTCTGTGCAGAGTACTTTGTAAGGTTGGATCCCTACCGATCATGAAATAATGGCGTAGAAATCAGATGTTTTAACTTGCAGATTTGTAATATTCTCCAGTGGAGATTCCCTAATAGAAAATATGGAAATTATTTCCAAAATCTTATAGCTACATAGCCTACATTACCCCTGCAGAGGTCCATTGGGTATGTGTGGCCTTGTGCATGGTTTCACAGCCAGTAATGTAGAGTCTGCCTTCCCCCTCACAAAAGTGGCTCCTCTAGTCTTCAACCCACCCTATACAGGTATCTGGACTCCACTGCAGGGGAACCACCAGGCCTCCACCTCTTTCAGTAGTCTCTGTCCAGGCGCTGATGACCCACGGGGATAAGAGACACCAATGATGAGCACAGAATGTTCAGGCAAAACTGTAGTCAGGAAACAAGATGAGGTCAGAGCAGGAGAAGTTCATGCAATCTGGTAAACAGTCCAGGGGTCAGTGTGGGAAGAAGGTCAAAACCAGAAACAGGCAGAGAACAGGTCAGTCAGCAAAGGGTCATCTTCAGTAACTGTCAGAGACCGGTACATGGGAAAGCAAAGAGGACAATGGCACACCCTTGCAAGAAACTAGCTAACTAAAACTACTGCTCAAACTCTGCCCCTAGAGGAGGATGTCTTATGTGCCCATGGGATGGCTGTCATAAGCTGGAAGCAACAGGAGTTGTGTGCGCTGTCCCTTTAAGAGGCCAAGAATAGAACATGCCCTAGGAAAACCAGAACAGGCCTGGCAAGGAGCTGAGGGAAGCACTGTGGTGGCCGTGTCCTTCCATGACAGGCACAGACCACCAAAGAGACAGCAGAAGAATGGTGACTGACCTAGTGGATGTGCCCACAGAGGGCAGAGAAGCTCTTAGAATCTGTATATTTGATCAACCTTTCCCATCCATTGGGATATAGATGGGAGATCAGTGGAAAGCCAAAAAACGCAGAATCAAAAGGTGGGCTGCACCGAGGAGGGACTTGAAAAGTGGTCAGGGGTCCTGAGTAGAGTTAGTGGGTGAGATTCCAAGCAAGGTCAATTGAGGCGAAATTGGGACAGACATATTACAAATCTTATTACAATTGCCAAAACTCTCAGACCACCAAGTCTGGATCAGAGGGCAGGTCCACCAAATACGGAAAAAGGAGCCTTTCCGTTTTAGACATCTCCAGCAGGTATCCGACCCACTAGCACTATATAAACAAGTGACGTCGGGAGTTTTATACCACCTAGCGAGGATTTTATAACCATTCTCCTGTGTTCGGACACATCTGGAAATCTTGTGAGGCGTCAAAAAAAGCTGTGAATATTTCTGACGGGGTAAAATAAACTCCCAAGTCTCTCTCCCAGAGTCCAATGAATGCCGGTTTTGGCATGAGCACAGGGGTACATAACCCCTTATAAATCTGAGAGATCAGTTTAGTAGGAGGATTTTGGTCCACTAATAATCCCTCAAACCAAGTCAGTGGGCGCATCAAAGCTTGTTTAGGCACATGTTTGGAGATAAAGGAGCGCAGGAATGATATTAAAGGGGGCTAAAACCTACCGTCTGGGAAAAACTGGGATATATCTTCTCCCCCCAAAACCTCACCCTCCTCGATGAATAGATCTAACACTGACAATGTAGAGTTACGTATGGAGTTGGGTAGACTTTCAAGCAAAGCTAAGGGTGCATGGGCTAGGATATCACGTTTTTGAATCAAAGGTGAAGGTAGGGGGATGGCACAGGGGGATGACTGAAACCACCTCCATGCCAAAAGTGTGGTTTTAACCATTGGGTTGAATGACCTATCCACACATGGAAAGCCACTCAACCCCACTAAGAGACCCATAAAAGGGAGATCTAAAATAGGTCTGTTCCATAGGCACCCAAGACCTTCCTCGAGGTTGAGCAAACCAGTTCACCACCCTCGACAAAAGAATGGCTTTCCCATATAGCTCTGGATCAGGCAGGCCTATCCCACCATAGGGCTTGGGTTTTCTGAGAGTGGAATATGCTAGAAGTGCCCTCCTTCCTGCCCATATAAAAGTCCAGATTCGCTGTTTCAATGTAGCATAATATGATCTCGGCACAGTGATGGGTAAGACCTGCTGCAGGTATGTCAATCTAGGGAGTATGAGTGATATGACAATATTCTTCCTGCCAAACCAGGATAGCATGGAGATTTGTAGTGTGGAAATCTGATTTATTATCAATTGTAAGAGAGAAGTATAGTTTAGCTGAAAAAGTGACGAAGGGTTGGGCCCTATTTTAACTCCAAGGTAAGTAATATAGGGGGTATCCCAGTTAAAGGGGGAGTTAGGTATCAGATCGTGTTTGACTGGGCTAGGAAGGTCTATGCTTAATACTGTGGATGGGATTTTTTCATATTGATTTTAAAATTACTAAAAATACCAAACTTCAAAAAAGCTAAATATAGCCAGCTAAGAAAGGCCATGGGCCTAACTAACTGGGACAAAAATAAAAATACAGCCACAAAATTGGATATTTTTAAAACCATCCTAAAATCTAATTGTGAGAGGTACATACCTTATGGGAATAAAAGGGTAAGGAACATTAAAAAAAAACTATGTG
The DNA here is from genome assembly GCF_905171765.1 of Bufo bufo. Classification (NCBI taxonomy): domain Eukaryota; kingdom Metazoa; phylum Chordata; class Amphibia; order Anura; family Bufonidae; genus Bufo; species Bufo bufo. Next base: position 18,572,325 of record NC_053393.1, on the reverse strand, counting down.
GATAAATTGAACTGTAAAGAAAGCAATACATGACACAAAGAAAGCATTTAAATCACTAAAACAGGAGGGAGGCAAGGATGCACTGAAAAACTATAAGTAAAAAAATAGAATATGTAAAATACAAATAAAAGCAGCCAAACTAGAGACCGAGAGATTCATTGCCAAAGAGAGTAAAACTAACCCTAAAATGTTCTTCGATTATATAAATGGTAAAAAGTATAAATCTGAAGGTGTCGGCCCTCTACAGAGTAATGAGGGGGGAGTTGCAGAGAGCGATGAGGAGAAAGCAAAGCTATTAAATATTTTTTTATCCACTGTATTCACTGAGGAAAATAAACTGTGAGATGAAATGCAGAATGTAAATTTTCCATGAATAGTGCCCCAGTAAAAAGTACAGCAGCGTCTTAAAAAGATTAAAATAGACAAATAGCCTGGACCAGATGGCATACACCCCCGTATCCTAAGAGAATTAAGTAATATCATAGCCAGACCCTTATCTCTGATATTTAAGGACTCTATAATGACAGAGAGTGTTCCACAGGATTGGCACATAGAAAATGTGGTGCCAATGCGTCGATGTGAGAACGAGACAAAGGAGCAAACGGCGATATCACAATATTCAAAAAGGGTCCAAAAACAGAGCCCAGAAACTATAGGCCGGTAAGTTTAATGTCTGTCGTGGGTAAACTGAAGGTTTTCTAAGAGATGCTCTCTTGGAGTACCTCAATGAAATTAGGCAAATAACGCCATATCAGCATGGTTTCATGAGGGATCGGTCATGTCAAACTAATTTAATCAGTTTCTATGAGGAGGTAAGTTCTAGACTTAACAGCGGCGAATCAATGGATGTCGTATATCTGGACTTCTCCAAAGCATTTGACACTGTACAGCTTAAAAGGTACATAAAAAGTAAATAAAGTATATAAATACTATGACCGTATGCCCTCCGAGACATACGGTCCGTGAGCGGCATACGGTCCGTGAGCGGCATACATCATGCGCACGGGAGCGCACAGCATCATAGGTTACATATGATATGAGTGCAGGCAATAGCCCCGCGGGTGGCCCTATGCGCACAGCATCATAGTAACCTATGATGCTGTGCGCTCCCGTGCGCACAATGTATGCCGCTCCGGGACATATGGCCCGCTCACGGACCGTATGTCTCGGAGGGGATAGGGTTGTGTGCATGAGCCCTAAAGGGAACCTGTCATCAACTTTATGCTACCCATACTAACGGCAGCATAAATTAGAGACAAGTGAGTTGATTTCAGCGGTCTGTCATTTAAAAGTTAAAAGTAAGTGGTTGCCGAGAACCTATATCACAATCAATGCAGACTGGGCCTGGAAAAGAGTCACGGCCACCTGAGAAGAGTCATTGTTATTCAAAAATTAAAAAAATGCCCCCAAAGGTGTCCATAGCCTTTAACCACTTCACATCCGCCCATAGGATATAAACGTCCTATGGGTGGATGTTTAACTCTGAATGGACGTTCTGGAACGTCCATTCAGAGATGGCAGCTGCCCGCTAATAATGCAGCTGCAGAGCGGGTTGCCCGCTGTTAGTGACAGCAGGGCAACCCAGAGAGAAGGCAGGGACAGTTCCTAGGTGCCCTGCCTTCTAGATCGCTGCATACACATGCGCTTCCTGTCCCGGCCCGGTGGTCATGTGACCACCGGGTCGGGAGATTGCAGGAGCTGTCGGGTCTTTCACAGACCTCGATCAGCCCTGCACTGAGGCTGTACAGCGCACTATACCACTGTACAGCCTCTCTGGGGGGTGTATTTCCCCTGTAACTGAGGCTACTATGTCAGCCCCAGTTACAGGAGAAATCAATATAAAAAAAAAAAAGTGAAGGTAAATGTCCCCCAGAGGTCTTGTATGACCTTATGGGGTATGCAAAGTGTAGAATAAAAAAATAAAATAAAAATACAGTGTTAAAAAAAAAAAAGGTTTCACATGTAAAAAAAAAAAAATCCCCAATTAAGTGATTAAAAAAAAATAGGAAAAAATAAATAAATAGACATATTTGGTATTGCCGCATCCGCGTCTCCTGGAATTTGATATTGAAGGCCTATCCTCAGGATAGGACATTAATATCAGATCAGAGGGCGTCCGACTCACTGTTCAAAGAGGCCTCAGCATCCTGTGAGCACTTAGGCCTCTTCCTAGGCCAGTGACGTCACATTTATCGGTCACGTGGCTGAGGCCCATTCAAGTGAATGTGGCTGAGCTGCGATAACAAACATGGCCACTACACAATCTACAGCGCTGTGCTTGGTACGCTGAGAGGAGGTCGCTGCACTCACCAGAACTCTGGTCAGTGCGGTGGTCTCTTCGAATAGATGATCGGTGGAGGTGCTGGGTGTCCTGAGGATGGGCCATCAATATCAAATTCCCAGAGAACCCTTTTAAAGTCAGTTTTGCAGGAGTTGGTTTGTACTTTTGCACCAAATTTATCAAATGTCATCTTAAAACTTAACACTTTTGTCTAGAAATTCCACTCCAGTTTTTTTTCCGCCACTGCCTTCCTGGAGTGACCTATGACTTTTTGTGGGCACTTTTTTTTTTTTATTTTTTTTAAAGAAGTCGCAATGATAAATCTGGAGTGAAAGTAATTAACATAGCTTGCCACACCCACTATTTTGTGACGTTTTGAAACCTGCATTATTGATGGCAGTGCTTGTTAACATCCCCCCCGCCCCCGGTCACTACAACATATTCCCTGATCAAAATGAAGACATCCGAACTAGTTTTTGTCTTTCAGCAGCTGGGCGATCGCACCTCACGGGTCTGACAGTTGAATTCACACTGACCTCGGTGGTGATTTATAATCCATAAACAACTTCTTTAGGCCGCATTCACTCAACCATATTTGTATTTTTTTCGGATTGCATGTGGATTCATTTCTATGGGTCCGCAAAAAAATGCAGACAACACAGGGATGTTATCTGTGTATCTGCAGAGAGTGTTGCATGGCCAGTATCGGTATTTTGCAGAGAATAAAATACATACAGTCGTCTGCAGGAGGCTTTAAGAAAAGTGTCCATTCTGAGTTCATTTTTCTGAGTTTCAGACTGGGGTTCCCAGTGCCCATCGGTAAAATTCATCCTGGGGGCCCACTCTACAACTATATGCAAATACTGCAGGCAGTAGCAAAACAGTCCAGATGATTTATTACCGGGGTCCCTGCAGCAATTTTGATAAAGCTGGTCCCTGGGTAAAGAGGATACTGACTGACCTGCGTCTGTAACTAGAAGTCATCTCAGCCACCTGATGCATCTATATTAAGGATGAGCAAATCGATTCCAATGGTTTGAGAATTCATCCCGAATTTCCCAAAAAGCTTGAACCTGATTTTTTTTGTGATTCGTTTTAGGTGAATTATAGAGAGAAAGAGAATCCAGAGGAACATTGCCTAGCCTACTATAGTCATCATGTATATCAACTGGTCTCCATAATAGAAATAGTACCCATCTAGAGTTTGCCCCAAGGTCTCTCAACTAGAAACTCTGGTTCTATCTGTTTTGCCCTGTCTTAAAAGAGCTAGTTGCAGATGTGAGGCTGGCTTAGCTATTTTACTAGTTTTGCTATATAAGTATGTTTAAAAGGCTTAGCTAGTCGGCCTAGTAACCACCCGCACCACTGTCCCTACTTACTTGCATGACTGCCCGCAGCAGCGGGCCACAACTGGATGTCAGTCCCTGCTTAACTGAGTGCTGGAGTTTAAAGAGAGACACCGAGGAGAAAACATGTCAGGCAGACACAAGGGACACACAGATAAACAGAACCAGAATACACAAAGTCAGATGGACCAGGTCAGAACTAGTAGACAGCAAAATCAGAAGACAAGAAGTAGTAAAATACGAAGCCAAAGTCAAAACACGAGCGGTCAAGTCAGGGTCCAAAACATCAGACGAAAGTAGATCCGAATCCAAGCCAAGGTGAAACCTGGAGAACAATCACAGTGTGGGTAGTAAGAAAACGGAACAAAGAACCCGGGAACGCAATCCAAGATGCCAGCTGATGAGGTGAACACCTTATACACAGGCAACTGTGGAAGCAGTTTCCCTGTTTAAATAGGGCCGGTCATGAGAGACACCCGGGATGACGTGATCCATGTGATGTCATTAAGCAGGAAGTGCTGGTGTTTGCCCCGCACTCCTGTACATGGAGTTGCGGCCTGGAAATCATGGATACCGGATGCCGGCGGCACTGCCTGCTAGCGATTGTGCCTGCCGGCGTTCCGGGCATTACAAATGACTGCAAGGATATGCTGTAGTTTTGAAACACTCTCTCTGCGGTATGTGAAGGACCCACACCCTTGCTCGGGGGCCCACCGGGAGAGTCACCTATTCCTAAGCCTGCTACTTGTGTATATGCCAATCATCAGAATGACAGTGTCCAGATTATCATTTTTGAAACACTCATCTGTAAAATGGTTCTCCTTGCCAGTTTACGATGTTACCCAGCGGGACATTGTTAGATGGGTTGTCTCACCTCAGACATTGGTGACACATCGCTCACTGAAAGTGAAGGAGAGCAGCCAGGCATGCGCAGAGTTTTTTTCAATTAATTTCTATAGGACTGCCGGAAATAGCCGAGCCAATGCTCGACTTTTTTAGGAATTCCCATAAAAATCAATGGAGTGTGACCACGTATGCGCAGCTGGCCACCGTTCACCTCAGGGGTCCCGTACTGGGGGTAGGAGAGGGTCCCAGAGGTGAGGATGTGCCATCCAGGCCTGAGATGATAAACTCCTTTAACTAGTTTTCTACCTTTCCCGTCTACAGCTTCAATCGTATTCTGTGCAATAAAATGAGAATTTACTGCGCATGAAATTTACTTCTGAAGATTTCTTTGTAGAAGAGATAAGAATATATTATGTGCGGTTTCATGTGTTACTTGTGGAGTTTGCCAACCATCTCTGAGGTCTTGGCAAAAGACAAGTAATGAACTCGCCTTCCCATTCTAGAGGACAGATTTATCCAAACTGGTGGAGAGGCAAACTGGCTTAGTTGTCTCCGGCAATCAATCAGATTCCACCTTTCCTTTTTCAGAGCTCCTTTAAAAATGAAAGGTGGAATCTGATTGGTTGCCAGGATAATACTCAATTTACTTAAAGTGGTTATCTCATGACTACATGTAAAAAATGAAAATCAGACATCATAAAGTACATCTAGACGATCTAATCCTAACAAAGCTAGAACCAGCCCCGTACCTCTCCTGGATCCAGAGATCTCCACGTTCATTGCTCTGTTAGATTTATATCAAGCTGTCAGCTCAAGGGGAGTGTCCTTTCCGCTGCATCTCTCTCCCTATTACAGCTCGGGAGGCAGTTGAAGGATGAAACTGAGCATGTGCGGCCTTCTCAGTTTGCTGGACAAATAACAAAAAAGAACAAACAGCAGGTGGCGCTATACAGATACATTTTATTATATAATTTTTTAATTACATGCAATCACAAAAGTATTCAGATCTAGTTGCTGTTTTAAAAACTGAGGAATTTTTTTCATGGACAACCCTTTTAATGTCTTGCACAAATCACCAGCACTTTCTGTATAAATTGTGTGAAGAGACAAATCAGTGGTTTATTTTGTGTGTTTGACCGTTTTCGGCTCTTCCTCTTACATTATCTCTGCCTCCCGGTTTTCGGCTCTTCCTCTTACATTATCTCTGCCTCCCGGTTTACAGCTCTGACTTGTTTCTTTCCCGGGGGTCACAACTGCAGAGCATTTTCGCATGCAATATTCACATCTGTGCCTTCCACATCACAACACATTGGATTATTTTTATTAATATTGCATTTTTGGAAAAGATAATATGTTATTCTTGCAGAAGCTGTCTCCATGGTAGACCTGTTTAAAGAAGCCAATCATCACGATACCCCAATAGAGTTATAATAGGGGTTTAAAAGGAAGGGGGGGTTGAAAACAAAGTAATGGTTCTGTGGAGTGATGATCCCTCTCAGCCAGTCAGCAACTAAAGGGGTCTTCTGAGACTCAGTGGGGGTCTGTCACGTGGCACCCCCATGATCAGCTATATAGGGCAGCTTCCACACCGGAAATTGTACAGTGGATGGAAAGTTCCGTCCACTGTGTAGTCTCCACTGCTGGCATACTGCAGCTCAGCTCCTATTCACCTGAATGGGAACAGAGCTGCAGTACCCCGGCATGGCCACTACACAGTGGGCGGTGCCTTCTGCATCTGACTTCATCCGTTTTTGGTGGGTTCTACTGTAGGGGTACCTCAGGGTCTCTTCAAATGCGACATGGCACCTGAAAACCATTACAGCCCTCCAAAAGCCAAATGGCGCTCCTTCCCTTCTGAGCCCTGTCTTTGCCCATAAAGTTTAGAACTACATATGGGTTATGGTTGTATTCAGGAAAAATGGGTAACAAATTCTGGGGTGCCTTTTCTCCTGTTACCCCTTGTAAAAATGAAAAATTCGGGGCTAAAGCAACATTTTATTGGAAAAAATGAAAATTTTATTTTCACAGCCATGTCTCTAAATCCTATAATACACCTGTTATGTCAAAGCTCTCACTACACACCTCTAAAAAGTTACTTGAGGGGTCTAGTTTCCAAAAGGGGGTCAATTTTTGGGGGTTTCCACTGAAGGGGTATCTCAAGGTTTTTTCAAATGCAACGTGGCACCCAAAACATTCCTGCAAATTCTGCCCTCCAAAAGCCATATGGCACTCCTTCCCTTCTGAGCCCTGCCGTGTGCCCATACGACAGTTTATGACCACATATGGGATATTTCTGTAAGCTGCAGAATCAGGGTAATCAATATTGAGGTTTGGTTTGCTGTTAACCCTTGCTGTGTTACAGGAAAAAAAGGATTAAAAAGGAAAATCAGTAAAAAAAAGGGAAATTTTTTAATCACTAAGTTACTAAAATCAGTTTTCAATAATTTGAGGGGTGGTTTCTAAAATGGGGTAACATGTGAGGTTTCTATTATGTAAGACCCTCAAAGAGACTTTAGAACTGAATTGGCCCTTAAAAAAGTCAGTTTGGAAAATTTTATTGAAAATTAAAAAAAATTGCTTTTAAAATTCTAAGCCTTCTAACATCCTAAGGCCTCCTGCAGCGAATTGCAATCCGGCCGTTCCGAAAAAAAAGATAGGACATGTTCTATCTTTTTGTGCGAAACGGAAGTACGGGATAAAACCCCACGGAAGCACTCCGTAGTGCTTCCGCAGGGTTCCGTTCCGTGCTTCCGTTCCGCACCATTCTCCGGATTTGCGGACCCATTGAAGTGAATGGGTCCGCATCTGTGATGCGGAATGCACATGGAATGGTGCTCGTGTTTTGCGGATTCGCAAATGCAGTCCGCAATATGGCAACGGGACACCTACGGTCGTGTGCAGGAGGCATAAAAAAATAAATATGATATTTACAACGCAACGGCAACATAAAGTAGACATATGGGGAATGTTAATTAATAACCATTTAGTGAGATGTGACTATCTGTCTTAGGCCTCCTGCACACGACCGTATGGCTTTTTCAGTGTTTTGCGGTCCGTTTTTCACGGATCCGTTCCGCTTTTTGTTTCCATTGTGTTTCCGTTTCTGTTCCGTTTTTCCGTTCCGTTTTTCTGTATGGCATATACAGTATACAGTAATTACATAGATAAAATTGGGCTGGGCATAACATTTTTAATAGATGGTTCCGCAAAAAACAGAACGGAAATGGAAGACATACGGATGCATTTCCGTATGTGTTCTGTTTTTTTGCGGACCCATTGACTTGAATGGAGCCACGGAACGTGATTTGCGGGCAATAATAGGACATGTTCTATCTTTAAACGGAACGGAAAAACGGAAACGGAATACATACGGAGTACATTCTGTTTTTATTGCGGAACCATTGAAGTGAATGGTTCCGTATACAGACCGTATACGGAACGCAAAAAACAGCCAGTAAACGGGGGGAAAAAACGGTGGCGTGCAGGAGGCCTTAGGCTAGGTCTACACAACGAATTTTGTCGCGTGACTTATGCAACATTTGTCGCGCAACATTTTGTTGCACCAATGTCGCACGACAATTTTTATAATGGCAGTCTATGGTGTCACACTGCAACATGTGACATGCTGCGACTGCGACGTGACAGTCGCAGAAAAATCCATCTCGAATGTTGCATGTTGCAGCGCGACAGCATAGACTGCCATTATAAAAACTGTCGCGCGACATTGGTGCGACAAATGTCGTCGTGTAGACCTAGCCTTAAAAGCAGAGAAATTCATATTTTAAAAAAAATGCCTATTTTTCCAAATTTTCCGTACATTTCAGATTTTTGTTAAAAATAAAGGTAAAACCTATCGACCCAAATTTACCACTAACATAAAGTACGATGTGTCACGAGAAAAGAATCTCGGAATCATTTTGATACATAAAAACATTCCAACGTTGTTATCACATAAAGTGACACATGTCAGATTTGCAAAATTAGGCTGGATCCTGAAGGTGAAAATTGGCTGTGCCTGGAAGGGGTTAAAGAAATAAATGGTTTGCATTCATTAGGTTGTATGCAAACTTCTGGCCGCATCAGAATAGTGAATGAATTAGATGTAGAATGCATTGAATGCACTTAGCACCAGATGAAGGCACCACATGGGGATCCATAGAGGGAATGGTTGATATAAAAAAAAATGCAAAATGTGAATTTGTTTGTAGACTATAAGTCCACCGTCCTATGAAAACTACTTTTATGGTTAATTATGTCAACACATCCTTATATATGTAAAAAAGAGAAAACCCTTGGGTTATGAGAGTGGTAGCATTGGCAATACTGGTATCCATTAATTAGAACATCCTTAAATCCTGGCACAGATCCGCTTTTCCATCAGCGGTATATTGATTTGTTATCATGCTGGCAGTACTAGGTAAATAGCAGACATCGCAGATTTTCAGCTCACAATCTGTTGATTGATGCATAATATACAATGAAAACCAATGTGCTAATATATGCATTGCTAATCCAAGTCAATAAGAGTTCAATATGGCAAAGCACTGAGCAATAATGAACTTACCGCCTGCATCATAGCAATAATCCGAGGCAGGCGGGTTCATGGACGTATTAACATTCTGGTTCTAGATAAATTCTAGACATTGCTACAAGGGACACATTAATATTCCAGTAATATAGTGAACACAGACAGAGAGACTCTGAGGGCAATCACAATCTTACTTGGCATCTCTGTGCCAACAAAGACATTTTTTGCAAGGCTTCGACATTATTACTGCCCCAGAGGTGACATTGTGAGATTGTTTTGTTTCTTCAGTTTTAAGGATCCATAGATATGTTTGGCTCAGAGGAAAGTCACTATTATAAAATGTTAATATTATGATATTTCTTGACGGCTTCCCTTCATCATAATGTTGAAAAATGCCACTATTGGGTGTGGATCTTAGGGTCAAATCTAAGGGTGTTATCCTGGCAGAAGCCTGGTATTCACCCTTAAACCTCTAAACGGGGATCTGGACTTTGCTGTGGAGAAGCCACCAGGCCGCTACCTCTTGAGATAGTCCTGGTGTAATTGGCGGCTGACCCACAGGGGACAGTGACGCTGAGAGGTCAGGCAATGTGTAGTCTGGAGACAAGCTGAGGTCAGGACAGACAGTGTACCGAGAGACCGGGCAAGTCCGAGGTCAGTGCAGGAGGCAATGGAGCAATACGAGGAACAAGCAAAGGTCAGGGCGGGTAGCGGAGAGTCAGAGCCAGTAATCAGGCAGGAATCTGGAACACACATGGTCAAACCTTAACTGGTAACTAGAGACTAGGAACCTAAAGCTCAATCACTCTCCCCTTGGGGAATAGGCCTTATATAGCACAGTGAGCCAGCCATAGTCCTGTAGCAGACCAAGAGACCTTTCCATAGGGTGAAGCACATAGGACACAGCCTGCAGAAGACACCACACGTGCTGGCGTTGGCTAGCAGCAGAGCGGGACCGGACTGCCGGTAATATGAGAGGGTAGCGGTAGGACGCCAGCGCCACATATATACCAAGTATATGCTCAAGTTTCCATCTAATGGTATCAGCATTCTGAAGGGGCCACAGCACTCTCTTCAATGCTACCAGCACGCCGTCTCCCTTGTGTAATTCCAGCTGTGCATCCCATTCATGTGAACGGGGAGGAAGCTGTAGCTACACTGCAACAAGGGAGACAGAATACAGGTAAACAATGCAGAGGACACAGTGCTTGCTGATCGGTGGGGGTCCCGGTAGTGGGAGGTGGACCCCCCACCTATCCGATACAAAGAAATAATTCACATTTGCATCAATTTGCATGATGCACTTTTGCATTTGTTTGAAAATTTTACTTAAAAAAATGGGCCCGTTAAATGGATCTGAACATAAACCAAAGGTAGATTCTTCAACAGGACTCTAAACGTATAAATTTAAATAAATGCATGTAACACGCAGAGGGCGTGGACTTGCTGTGCCTACTAACTGGTTTGGCTTTGGGCTAAACCTAAGGGCGTTGTCCTTTTGGTCTCCTGGAATTTACCCTTCGACCCCTGTACAGGGATTCTGACTTTACTGCAGGAAATCAAACAGGCTACTACCTCCTGGAGTAGTCCCAGTCTAGTTTGCAGCTGACGCACGGGGGTGGGGGTTTGTCTGGAACAGGCTGCGTTCTTAAGTATCCGAGAAAGCAATCCAAGGTCAGAGCGAGCAGCGGAGAATCAGAGTTGAAAAACAGGCAAGGTTCATACACGGGCAGAAAACACTAGAATACCTAAAGCTCAGGCAAGGAGGTGAAACCACCAGCCCAACTAAATAGAAAGGCTGATCAGCACCTTAGTCAGCAGCTGGACAGTGAGCGAGAGAAATGGATTAACCCTAGCAGTGCTGTAGAATAGCTTACTGAGCACTAGACCAAATACACACAGGGTGAGTGGGGCGATGGCTGCGAATGCCTGGGAAAGCCGGACTGCAGCCGACCCGCCGCCAGCCTAACAATGCACTATTATTAGTATTATCATTAATATAGAAGTGCAACACTCTGAAACACCATCATAACAATCTTAGGCTACTTTCACACAAGCGTTTTTGCTGGATCCGGCAGGGTTCAGCAAAAACGCTTCTGTTACTAATAATACAACCGCCTGCGTCCGTTATGAACGGATCCGGTTTTATTATCTTTAACATCGCCAAGACGGATCCGTCATGGACTCCCTTGAAAGTCAATGGAGGACGGATCCGTTTTCTATTGTGTCAGAGAAAACAGATCCATCCCTATTGACTTGCATTGTGGGTCATGGCGGATCCGTCTTGCTCCGCATCCCAGGACGGAAAGCAAACTGCAGCGCGCTGCTCTCCGGTATGGGAACGCAATTAAACGGAACGGAATGCATTTTGGGGCATTCCGTTCTGTTCAGTTGCGCTTTGTCCCTATTGACAATGAATGGGGACAAAACTGAAGCGTTTTTCCCGGTATTGAGACCCTATGAAGGATCTCAATACCGGAATATATTAACGCTAGTGTGAAAGTAGCCTTAAAAGTACATGAGAAAAAAGCTTATTTCTTAAATTTTCTATATTTTTTTTCATTTGAAACAATTTGCAATAAAAAATTTTAATAAAGCCACAAGCACATATATGAGAAATCTCTTCACCGCGTATATAAGGTAACATACATTTCTAATCTTTCACAGACCTTTCAGATCTCATCAAGATTATTCAAGGAGAACGCCCCCTAATTGAATTAAACATCTCTTTCACTTTATGTCCTCAGACTGAAGTTAAGGTCATCTGGTTATTTACGATCTTCTACCATCTTAAGAAGGTTTACTCATAAAAGGAGATCCATAAATCACAGATCACAGACAGATAGACCGTATATGAACCGTTAGTCCAATATTAGTATTTTACTTGCTAAATTCTGAAATGAAAATTCAATTTTTTTAAACCTACAGCTATCAGCAGGGGCTTTGTTACTGTTTACTAAAACTTTGCTTTTATTTCGATTTGCTATTAATCCTCAGTCATTAAGAAATTGATTTAAAACCTCCATCCAGTCACTCAGTTACTTCTATCCGGATAGTGAATGTTCCAACTAATAAGTTATAACTGGGATGGATACAATGTTACCCTACTGGCCGCGCGCTGCCAGTTTACATCGGGTGCAATGTTTCAGGTGCATATCGTACTATGCATTCTAGTCTGGTAGCGTATACATAGGTATTCCTAACTGAGTGCTTGCTGTGTTAAAACTACTAAGCGACGCACTCAGTTAGGCCTCTTTCACACGGGCGTTGCGGGAAAAGGTGCAGGTGCGTTGCGGGAACATGCGCGACTTTTCCGCGCGAGTGCAAAACATTGTCATGCGTTTTGCACTCGCGTGAGAAAAATCGCGCATGTTTGGTACCCAAACCCGAACTTCTTCACAGAAGTTCGGGCTTGGGATCGGTGTTCTGTAGATTGTATTATTTTCCCTTATAACATGGTTATAAGGAAAAATAATAGCATTCTGAATACAGAATCCATAGTAAAATAGCGCTGGAGGGGTTAAAAAAAATAAAAAAAATAATTAAACTCACCTTAATCCACTTGCTCGCGCAGCCGGCATCTCTTCTGTCTTCTTTTTTGCTGTGTGCAGGAAAAGGACCTGTGGTGACGTCACTCCGGTCATCACATGGTCCATAACATGATCCATCACCATGGTAAAAGATCATGTGACGGACCATGTGATGACCGGAGTGACGTCACCACAGGTCACCACAGGTCCATACTCGCCCATGTGAAAGGGGCCTTAGGAATACCTATGTATACGCTACCAGACTAGAATGCATAGTACGATATCCACCTGAAACATTGTACCCGATGTAAACTGGCAGCGCACAGCCAGTAGGGTAACATTGTATCCATCCCAGTTATAACTTATTAGTTGGAACATTCACTATCCGGATAGAAGTAACTGAGTGACTAGATGGAGGTTTTGAATCAATTTCTTAATGACTGAGTATTTATAGCAAATCGAAATAAAAGCTACATTTTAGTGATACTTAGGTGTAGGAATAAGTGGTGTCAAACAGTCGTCACGGACACTAGTAGTAGTATTACAAAAAGTATAAACGCTGCATCCTCCACCATTAGGGAAAAAATATTTGTGATTATTGTTAATGTTTACACTTTTCCATCGGGTTTCCATTGCTTTTGGATGATTAGAATATATTCCACAGAGAACACAGAGGTGATACATAGTAGATTGTGGGGATCATCTATTCCAGTGGATGGTTTATAAATTGTGGCAAATAAGTGCTTCAAAAACTGAAATGTGCATAAAGACATAGGGGGTCATTTACGAACAGATACACGCCATTTTTGTGACATATATATGGCACAGATTCTGTCCCATGCCATGTTGCGGAAGTATCTGCGACTTATTCCCCGCTTAAGCCAGGTCTAAAAAAGGGGGTGAGGTGCAGGCGGGGACGGCTCTCATTCATCTTTTTAACGCCTGATTTGGTTGTAGAAAATGGTCTAAATGTAAGGAAGGAAGCTGTCTTACATTTAGAAACAACGGTGGATATGCCGAAGTTATGTAGAGGCCGACGCTAAATCCATTTTTCTGCCTGTGTACTGACTTCTGCCTGATTCCTGCACTCTTTACTGCCTGACCTGACCCATGCCTGTTCACCATACTGCCCCTGCCCTGACCTCTGGACTGTTCCTTGGATTCACACGAACTGTGCCAGCTCCGACTTTCTCTCTGTCTTCTGACTATGTGTATTGCCTGACCCATTGAGGCCTGCATCGGTGTCTCTAATCCTCGTAGGTCAACTGCAAACCACACGAAGACTACTCCAATAGGTAGCATCCTGGTGCGTCCCCTGTAGCGAAGACCAGATCCCTGTAAAGGGGTTAAAGGGTGAATACCAAGAGCCACCAGGAAATGCCCTCAGGTTTAGTCCCAAGCCAAATCTGTTGGTTGGCACAGTGAATCCACACCCACTGGTTGTTACATGGACAAGTGCGAAATTAGCGCGTACAGATGTGATAGGCCACTTAGGACCACTCTCCATGTGCCATATCAAGCCATCAATTTTGCTCTGGTAGACTAAACTGAATGACCACCGTTTACTGCTATGGTACATTGAGATGTATAGCTTGCCAAAGCAGGTTTCGGAAGCCTGATTCAAATTAAAGGGGTTTACTGTAAAATGAGAATTTCTTTGTCTTTAAAAGAACACTAAACCTAGTAATAAATTATAATGAACAGTAGGTAATTTTGTCCCCATCAGCTGTTTTCGGAAGTCCTACAGAAATGAATGAAAAGCACACTCAATCCCATAGAAATAAATGGAGGACGGTTGAGAATGCGCGGCTGCTCTCTGCCTACTTCGGAGTTTAGTTCTGGGGATAGGGGTGGGTTATATGCCACCAAAGTCTAAGATGAGACAACCCCTTATAGACTCTTTAATTGCTCCTTTAAAGGGTTTGTCAGGTTTCCGACATTGATTATGTATCTTTAGGATAGGTCATCAATATCAGATCAGCGGGGGTCCGACTCCTGGCATCCCTGCCGATCAGCTGTTTGAAGAGACCACGAGAGTTGCGTTCTCTTCGCTGTTTTCCTGCTTGCCATCGGCTTTGCAGTGTCGGTGCTGGACAATTACAGCTCCTCTGTCCCATTCACTTGGATGGGACAGAGCGTAATGACAACTGTTCCTTCCAATTCAAGTGAATAGGACGGAGGAGCTGCAGTTACACCTCTCGGCGCTGCAATTCCGATGCTGAGCAGGTAAACGGTAAATAGCCTCTTCAAACAGCTGATTGGCGGGAGTGCCGGGAGTCGGACTGTTATCACCTGAGGATAGGTCATCAATATCGGGAGCCGGAAAAAAACCTTTTAATAAGACGACCAGCTTTAAAGAAAATAAATAAATAAATATTTTGTTGCAACGAGAAATGAAAGGAACCTGTAATTTTTATGACACTTCTCGGAAAGTCTCGAACCAGATGAAGAAGTAAAAAGGTTCCTGTACTCGATGACTGATTGTTGGTAGTTTATAATGAAAAAATAAATCTCTTCCCAAATAAACCACATTTTCTGTTGCCTGGAAAAAAGATGGCACCAGAAATTCGGATTTCTGTGCTTTGACTTGGGCCACAGCTATGTGTAGTACGCCAAATGAAGACGCATGTGTTCTGCCGACAGTTGCCGGTGTCTGTTTTCCAATCTGTCCTTTTTATTTTTATCTTCATTCTGATGTGGAGAATCACTGAACAGATGACAACGTCTCTGGCTCCAAATGTCATGTTTTATTAGTCAAATCAGCTTTCTACTAAGCAGGGCCTGACGGTGGAGGGCTGGTTGTACAGCAGAACTGATCTGTACCTCTTGTGATATATTTACTATCAACCTTAGAGGCGTTTTATCATAAATGTTTAAATTAGGAGAACAGGACATAACAATGAGTAAGCTGCAGAATGAAGAAGCAACCCTGAAATGTACTGGACAGGAATACTTGCTACTATAGTACTGTATGGTAATAATACTTATGGGGCTTAGATGAATATCTGCATTAAAAGATCAATTTCTTCAAATATTTTATCTCAGATTTGCAGAATTTTTTTTCAAAAATGTAAAGATAGTTACTTTTATTATTCTGTGCTCACTA
Organism: Bufo bufo; assembly: GCF_905171765.1. Classification (NCBI taxonomy): domain Eukaryota; kingdom Metazoa; phylum Chordata; class Amphibia; order Anura; family Bufonidae; genus Bufo; species Bufo bufo. The sequence goes on along the minus strand of NC_053393.1, from coordinate 18,556,688 downwards.
ACTTTTCACACAACTTTGTATAACTCAATAGTACAAGAGACCACAAGAAACTTTGTAATATGTCTTCTCAGTGAGAAATGTCTAGTTCTCCTGTTATCAGCTGTTTAACCCCTTCAGGACACAGCCTTATTTCACCTTAAGGACCAGAGACAAGATAAAGACAAAAAAACACAGCGCCTCATGTGTGGTACCGCCTTATAAATAATATAGTGTTATGGTGCGTAATTCGCTTACCGGATGCTGTTGTGAGGAGTCACAACTGTACTGTATGTGCCTTAGCTGGTATCTATCCCCACCAGCATCGGGGAACGCCGTGCTGCTGCCCGGGCCTCTTCCTGTCTCGATAGTTCCAGGAAAGTTTGTGTACAGAAGATGATAAAAGCGTGAGACCACTTTCCGGCGCTGCTGGCATATAGATCAATCTTCAAGATTAGTAATATTCTTTTATTGAGTTCAAGTCAACGCGTTTCAAGGGCGAAGCGCCCCCTTCGTCAGGACAATTTACAGAATAAAAATTCACTTGCTATAGGAGTATTTAAAACACTATTTTGGCGGGTTAATCTGGGGGAGGTTCAGAGGTAGGAGCGGCGTGTTTAGTATAATGAAGCTCCTAGCTTGTTGACCTCATTACCAGAGTCCTTCAATCGTATTCAATTGCATTAATTAAAAGATAAGAGAGACACATTAGTATCCAGTATGACACATAGGGGGATGCATTGTATAGTGTGCAAGCTTCAGTGGCGCTAGATCGAGCGCTCTATATTATAGCTTAATACATAGATTAAAATAATAAAATTAATAATACTAATAATGAGAACTTCTTTACAGCGCTGGCTTCTCCGTGGTATCGCAGCGCACACCGTTCTCTCACACAGAGCCGGAGCCATTCTTATCTCCATGCACTCTCTGTGCGGCGATCCTGTGAGTCACCAGCGCTGCAGGATCTCCGGACCTACACGTATACATGCGGCGATCCTGTGAATCTCCAGCGCTGCGCGATCTCCAGACTCAGATCCTCGCAGCTCACACAGTCACCCTGTGCAGCGCTGGGATTCACCTCGATTCCTGTTCTCTGCACCAACATGATGCAGTGGCCCTGCGGGGTTCGGGGCCCTTCCTTCTCAGGAGATGGGATTCATATCCATGACATTATTAGAACTTCTGGCCACATTTATAAAAAAAATACCAAATTGACCAAAATTTGGGAAAAATTAGCAAATTTCTAACTTTCAATTTCTCTACTTCTATAATACATAGTATTAACTCCAAAAATAGTTATTAATTTACATACCCCATATGTCTACTTCATGTTTGGATCATTTGGGGAATGCTATTTTATTTTTTGGGGACGTTACAAGGCTTAGAAGTTTAGAAGCATAGGGACCAGTTCAGGTTTGAAGTCACTTTGTGAGGCTTACATAATAGAAAACACCCAAAAATGGCCCCATTTTAGAAACTACACCCCTCAAGGTATTCAAAACTGATTTTACAACCATTGTTAACCCTTTAGGTGCTCCACAAGAGTTATTGGCAAATGGAGATGAAATTTCAGAATTTCATTTTGTTTGCCAATTTTTTCATTTTAACCCATTTTTTCCACTAACAAAGCAAGGGTTAACAGCCAAACAAGACTGTATCTTTATTGCCCTGACTCTGCCGTTTACAGAAACACCCCATATGTGGTCGTACACTACTCTACGGCCACACGGCGGGGTGTTGAGGGAAAGGAGCGCCATGTGGGTTTTGGAGGGCTAACCTAATATACCTAATAAGTCTAATTTTTTACAATTATTTCGGTTTTAGACTATATTATCTTTTTGGATACAAAAAAAATATTTTTTTGTATCTCTATAGTCTAAGGCCTCTTTCACACGGGCGTTGCGGGAAAATGTGCGGGTGCGTTCCGGGAACACCCGCGATTTTTCCGCGCGAGTGCAAAACATTGTAATGCGTTTACACTAACGTGAGAAAAATCGGCATGTTTGGTACCCAAACCTGAACTTCCTCACAGAAGTTCAGGTTTGGGTTAGGTGTTGTGTAGATGTTCTTATTTTCCCTTATAACATGGTTACAAGGGAAAATAATAGCATTCTGAATACAGAATGCTTAGTAGGTGATCAATTGAGGGTTAAAAAAATTAATAAAAATTAACTCACCTTCTCCTCTTGTTCGCGTAGTTCCAGGTCTCTTCTTTACTTCTTTAATGATGAGCTGTGGGCTAAAGGACCTTTGGTGACGTCAGATCACATGCTCCAATCACATGGTCCCTCCCCGTGGTGATGGACCATGTGATTGGAGCATGTGATCTGACGTCACCACAGGTCCTAGCCGGTAGTTCATCTTTTAAAGGGTTTCTGTCACCCCGCAAAACTCATTTTTTTTTTTTTGGATAGATAGATTCCTCATAGGGCGATATAGGAGAATATAATGCTCTTACTTACTTTCATGCGGCCGATTCTTTATAAAACGAACTTTTATAATATGTAAATGAGGGCTCTACCAGCAAGTAGGGCGTCTACTTGCTGGTAGCTGCTGCAGAAATCCGCCCCCTCGCCGTGTTGATTGACAGGGCCAGCCGTGATCTCCTCCTCCGGCTGGCCCTGTCAGTAATTCAAAAATCGCGCGCCTCGCGTCATTCGGCGCAGGCGCTCTGAGATGAGGAGGCTCGTATCCTCAGCACTCCCTCAGTGCGCCTGCGCCGATGACATCACCGAAAGAGAAGACGTCATCGGCGCAGGCGCACTGAGGGAGTGCTGAGGATACGAGCCTCCTCATCTCAGAGATTAGTACTTCTCTGTAATGTCCTTTATTATCATGGGACTGCTTCTGCGTGACTGTCACGGTCCCTCAGGTGACTGATGTCAGGGGATCAAGGAGACTGGCTGAGCATGTAGGAATCTAACAGCCTCCTTGATTTCTCTTGATTCAGTGTTGATAGGGTTAATGACCACTTCCCTTCTCTCAGCTCTTGCTCCGTGGTCATCACTTCTACCCTTTATAGTCTGACCCCACCCTTCTGACTATGCGGTAGATAGCTTCATTTTGGTTCGGCTGAGCTGGTGTGAGGTCGTCTATGGTGTTCCCGCTCGTCCATCTCTACAGAAGTTAAGTGTCACATTTGTTTGTGTTTGTTATATTCCCTGTTGTTGTATCTGGGCCTGAGACAGAGACTTCCATTCGTCCATCTGGGGAGGAATGGGTTGTCTCTGGTCCTAACCTTATTCCAGGGCCTTATATGGAAATCAGGGCCTAGGTATCCTGCATGTGAATATTCCTACCTTCAAGGTCTATTCATATTGATAGGTAGTTAGGGCCCGGATTGGGGTTGTTTAGGAGATGACCTTTTCCTTCCCTAGTTTCCAGGCCCAGTTACTGTTCCCCTTCCCTCCTGTGTTCAGTGTGGAGTTTCCCCCACACACACACTGATTGTGACAGTGACTGTGTGACAGTTAGGAAAGAGATTCTCCTCTACTTTCTGCCTGTGCAGTGGATGGCAGCTGGTCTCCACCCACCATGTATGGGAGAACTGCAAACTAAATATTCAGCAAGCACACAGGGAAACTGCAAAAAATATTCCAGATACAAGTGATATAATAGCCAGAGAAAGCATTATTCCTATATATGTACACACATTATACTATTGATTAATAAAAGGTTTGTTGAAAGATCAGTGACACTTTATGCAAACCATTCCCGAGGTTTGCAACTTCTTTACCCCAGGTCATAAATGATCCCTTTTGTATTTTGGCAGCCGGCCTATCCATGTATTACAGGGTTGGCCATTTTTGTTCTGCTGGTATGTAATACTAAAAATACAGAGGTAGCTTAAAGGGGTATTCCGGTTTGGGGATAACTATTGGATCGGTGGGACCCCCACTATCACGAGAATGGGGGCCCCGTAGCCTGTGCAGCACCCCCTAAAATGAATGCTGCGTGGCCGCTCTATTGATTTCTATTGGAGTGCCAGAGACAGCCAGGTTCAGCACACCGCTATCTCCGAAATTCGCATATAAATTAATGGAGCGGCCGCACGCATGCCTAACCAAACGCTCTGTTCGCTGCAGGGGGTACAGGGCCCCCATTCTCATGATCGCTGGGGACCACCACGATCTTATAGTTATCCCCTATCTTGTGAATCTGGAATAACTTAATCTAACCGGAATACCCTTTTAACACCAGCTGATTGTCCGGAGTTAAAGAATTACTTCTATCAGCTTCTCTTTGCAAAGAGGGCATCTTTAGGAAACAATCCCTTTAGCACAATCATCTCCACTATTTTCCTTGCCTATAACTATATGCAGTCTAGTGAATAATAAATAATGATTGAATAATTACTTTAATAGTCATTAGTCTCTTTGCTGCCTACTACTACAATATTTTAAAATTAATAGTTGCTTACCTCTGGCAAGTGGCCCAAGAACATAGACCAAAAATATTTTGATGGAAATATTTGGAAAGTCTGGGCTGTAACTGATCAGGCTGCTGCGAGCCCAAATTGGTTCTGGACGCTTGGTCATTTCCCCCCTGTCTATTGCTGAAAATACTAATACAAACACATTAGCATAATTTACTGGAAGCTACACCATCACAAAAAAAAACAAAATCAGGGACATATTTTTATTAAATTGAATGTCCATGGACAGTTGGAAACCCTGGTAAGTAGTGATGGACGAACATCGGCCGGGACGTTTTGCGAACGCACGTTCGCGATCAAATGTCGGCGGGCACCATTGGCGGCGGGCCCCATTAACTTTAATGGCAGGCGAACCTAAAAAACCTTCAGCTCATATTTGCAGCCACCAAATACCTACTAGAAGTGCACAAATAGTCCCACAACATGGACAGTGACATACCAGAGGGGGATCAATGGCAAAAAATTCCCATCAAAAATATGTATTTTAATCAGGGGCCATTTTTATGCGTCTTAAAGGGAAACTCTCAAAAATGTGCCCTGCTGGAGCCTAGAAAATTTTTATTTTAGGCCACGGGAGTACAGGCCCCACAAATTAGGCATTCACCGTACAGAAAAGATCAAGTCATTATGTGGCTGGAGGTATATTAGGCGGTAAGTGGGTAACAATTTTACTGTAGGCCAGTGAAGTACAGGCCCCAAAAATTATGCATTCATTGGACATTGGTCTTCACAGGCACTGGCGTGCCTAGGGTGTTTGGCACCCGGGGCGGGTCCTTTTTCTGGCACCCCCCAACACAGTAGTATTGCCCTCATTGTACAACCTTCACAGTAGTTTTGTCCAGATATGTGCCCTCCCATGGTAGTTATGCCCATATTGTGCCCCTTCAAGGTAGTTATGCCTTCACTGTACAACTTTCACAGTAGTTATGCCCACATTGTGCCCCTTTAAAGTACTTATCCCTTCATTGTGCCCCCTTCACAATTGTAATGCCCTCGTTGTGCCTCCCTCACAGTAGTTATGCCCTCTCTGTGCCCATTTCAAAGTAGTAATGCCCTATCTGTGCCCCCTTCACAGTTGTAATGACCTCTCTGTGCCCCTGCAGAGTAGTTATGCCCTCACTGTGCCCCCATAACAGTATAAATGCCCTCTGTGCCCCTTCATAGTAATAATGCCCACTCAGTGCCCCATAACAGTTATGCCTACCCACTTTAAAAGAGTAATGCTCTGTGTGCCTCCTTCACAGTAGTAATGCCATCTGTGCTCCCTTCATAGTAGTAATGCCCATTGTGCACCTTCATAGTAGTAATGCCCATTGTGCCCTCTTTGCCCCCTTTGTAATAGTAATGCCCTCTGTGCCCCCTTTGTAGTAGTAATGCCCTCTGTGCCCCCTTTGTAGTAATTTTACCCTCTGTGCCCCATCCATGGTAGAAATACCCTCTGTGCCCCCACCATGATAGAAATGCCTTCTGTTAAATAAAAAAAAACACAGTACCTACTCACCTTGTCCCGTTCCTGAAGCTCACAGTCCTCTCTCCCTTTCAGACACAGATCGCGCTGCAGCACTGTGTGGGCGGTGCTTAGGCAGATTTCTGGGCTGCAGGCTCCGCCCACACAGGCCAGTAGCATGATCTGTGTCGGCAGCTTGAATGGTGGAGCGGGGAGAAGTCTTCCAAGCCTCACCATTCAGTGCGGGAGAGACAGAGCCAAGGAGCTGAGTGACAGGACCACAGCTCATCATTGCTTCTAGGCTATGGCACCCCCTGAGAGCGGCACCCAGGGCGGAGCGCCCCCCACCCCCTGGGCACGCCACTGGTCACAGGTGTTGAATTCCTCCGAGATCCATGCCTCATTCATTTTTAGAAATGTGAGGTAGTCCACGCTAGGTGAGTGCGCTTATCGGTCACGATCCTCCCTGCTGCACAGAACGTCCTTTCAGATAGGACAATTGACGAGGGGCAAGCCAAGAGTTCCATGGCAAATTGTGCCAGCTCTGGCCACAGGTCAAGCTTGCTCACCCAGTAGTCCAGGGGTTCCTCGCTTCTCAGAGCGTCCACATTGGCCATTAACCCGATGTAGTCGGACACCTGTCGATCTAGGCATTCCCTGAGGCTGGATCCGGAGGGCGGCTCTTGATGGGTTGGCTGCAAGAATGATCTCATATCCGAAGTGACCAACACATCTTCAAATTGCCCTCTTCTTGCAGGCGTGGTAGGATTGGTACCCGCACCTGTTTCGCTGTGGGTGGAAATTCATCTGCCAGCGCCCGCAACAGCAGAATGCAACATCTCTCGCAGCAAGGCCTGGAAATGCTGCATTCTGCCAGCCCTCTGTGATGCTGGTAACATGTCTGCCATTTTGTGTTTGTGCCAGGGGTCTAAGTACGTTGCCACCCAGTACTGGTCCTTGCCACCCAGTACTGGAGCATGAAGGCCCCCATTTGCACTAAATTGAAAGCGGTGTAGCGCCCTGGCTCCTGCTCATCGCCCAGGAGAATATCGTCCTCGGTCTCCTCCCCCAAGCCACGGACAACACCAGGGATCCCTGAAAAGTTTAAAGTCCCCCTCAAAGCCTGCTCTTCTTGCTTCTCCTCCTCCTCCTCCTCCCCCCCAGCCACCATCCTCCTCTGACTCCTCTTCAGACTTCTGCTGACTTGTCTCAGATGGAGTAGCCCCCCCCTGGAAATTCATCAAGCATTGCGACTTCCTCATCTTCCTGCTCCTCGACAGCTTGATCAATGACACGATGCAATGCACGCTCCAGAAAGAAGGCGTAAGGTACGATGTCACTGATGGTGCCCTGGCTGCGACTGACCAGTTTGGTGATCTCATCAAATGGCCGCAGAAGTCTGCATGCGTCGAGCGCAGCACGGTGAAAAGAAACCAAGCTCCAGAGAACCTGTACTGCCGCAGAGTTCGTACAGGTAGTCGTTAACAGCACGTTTCTGCTGGAGCAGCCTATCAAGCATATACAAGGTGGAGATCCATCGCATGGGGCTGTCACAAATCAGACGTCTGACAGGCAGGTGGTGTTGCCGCTGAACGTCCGCAAGGCGAGCCATGGCCGTGTAAGATCTTCTAAAATGGCCAGAGATTTTACTGGCCTGTCGCAAGACATCCTGGATCCCGGGGTATTTGGCAACTAATCGCTGCACGACTAAGTTCAGGACGTGTGTCATGTGTCATTTTGCCCTGTTTCAGCGCGCTCAGCAGATTGGCACCGTTGTCGCACACCACTTTACCAACTGTTAAATTGAGCGGTGTTAGCCACTGATCGGCCTGTGACCACAGAGCTGAAAGCAGTGCAGGACCGGTGTGGCTCTTGGCTTCCAGGCACAACAGCTACAGCACAGCATGGCAACCTCTCACCTGGCACGTCGAATAGGTTCAATTGCTGAACGTGGCCATATAGCTCTGGGATGCCCTTCTGGGAGAAATATTTCCTTCCAGGGACCTTCCATTGCGGTGTGCCCATGTCCACAAATTTTCTAAAGGCCTCCGAGTCCACCAGTTTATATGGCAGTAGTTGGCGGGCTGGCAGTTCCGACAAGCCAGCAGTCAGCCGTTGGGCAAGAGGGTTATCAGGCATCATCAACTTTTTATGCTCAAACATTTGGGCCACGGAAGCCTGCCTTCTGCCAGATGAATGCGACGATGGCACAGTGGAAGGTGGAGTATAGGAAAAATCGGAGGAGAAAGGAGAAGAGGCAAGATGTGGAGCGTCGGTAGTGTGGCTTTGTGGGTTCTGACGGCGTTGGTCCCACTGGGTTCGGCGATGGGAGGCCAGGTGCCTTCTTAAGGCGGTCGTCCCTAGGTGAGTGTGGGGCTTACCGCGACTTATGCGTTGACAGCACAGGCTGCAGATGGCAAGGCTATTGTCAGCAGCTAATATGTTCCAAAGAAGGTCGGCACTGATCAAAGGATGTCGCGGTGCACGTGTCTGCGGGCAGGGATCCCAGTAGATAATTTGCAAATAAAGACCGGCACTCGCTGATGAATATTCTTATAGGTTTATTCAGTCACATATTCCATCATAGTGACGCATGCGTTTCAGCAAATTATATGCTTTCATCAGACATGTGCATAATTTGCTGAAACGCATGCGTCACTATGATGGAATATGTGACTGAATAAACCTATAAGAATATTCATCAGCGAGTGTCGGTCTTTATTTGCGTATTGTCAGCAGCTGGCACGTTAAAAAAAGCCCACACTGCAGAGCCATGTGCCAGGAGCACAAGATGTGACCGTGCATGGTGGATGGCTCGCTCCAGATATATTTGCAGTCTGCTTTTTGCCTCCTGTGCACTGCAAGTTCTGCCTGCTTCTCCTTCTTATCTGCTGCTCTGTCTCTCCCTCTGAACTCCCCTCCTCTTCCTCTCTTGTGGGCACCCACGTGACGTCCATCGACACTTCATCATCGTCACCTTCACCACCACTGACATTAGAGATCTTGGAGTAGGCAACAACAGCGGGGACCACCCTCCTTGGGCTGATCCGGGCACAGTCGTCAGACCGCTGGGTGGCGGCCGTTGCTACCTCCTCTTCCTGATCCGATGCCAAGAATGGCTGCGCAACTGTAAAGTATGATCTGGTGCACCTGCCCGACCCCTACCACCCCTGCGGAACGGCTTGCCTCTTCCTCTGCCTATAATTTTCAAAATGACCCTGTGTCAAAGTCCCCCTCAGTCAGTATTTTGTGGAAGCAGGTATATAGAACCGCTGAATCAATTTTTGGTGGAAGCAGGTATATCGCATCCCTCAATCAGTATTTTGTGGAAGCCAGTGTATCGCAGGCCTCAATCAATATTTGGTGGAAGCAGGTATATCGCACCCCTCAATCAGTATTTTGTGGAAGCAGGTATATAGAACCCCTTAATCAGTATTTTGTAGAAGCAGGTATATCGCACCCCTCAATCAGTTTTTTGTGGAAACAGGTATATAGAACACCTGAATCAATATTTGGTGGAAGCAGGTATATTGCACTCTCAATCTGTATTTTGTGGAAGCAGGTATATCAAACCCCCTCAGCCAGTATTTTGTGGAAGCAGGTTTATCGCACTCCTCAATCAGTATTTTGTGGAAGCCTTTGTATCGCAGGCCTCAATCAATATTTGGTGAAAGCAGGTATATTGCACCCCTCAATCAGTATTTTTTGGAAGCAGGTATATAGAACCCCTTAATCAGTATTTTGTAGAAGCAGGTATATCCCACCCCTCAATCTGTATTTTGTGGAAACAGGTATATAGAACACCTGAATCAATATTTGGTGGAAGCAGGTATATCGCACCCCTCAATCAGTATTTTGTGGAAACAGGTATATCGCACCTCTCAATCAGTATTTTGTGGAAGCAGGTATATAGAACCCCTTAATCAGTATTTTGTAGAAGCAGGTATATACCACCCCTCAATCAGTATTTTGAGGAAACAGGTATATCAAACCCCTTAGGCTACTTTCACACTAGCGTTCGGAGCGGATCCGTCTGATGTTTCATCAGACGGATCCGCTCCTATAATGCAGACGTTCGCATCCGTTCAGAACGGATCCGTCTGCATTATAACTTAGAAAATTTTCTAAGTCTGAAAGTAGCCTGAGCGGATCCGTTCAGACTTTACATTGAAAGTCAATGGGGAACGGATCCGCTTGAAGATTGAGCCATATGGTGTCATCTTCAAGCGGATCCGTCCCCATTGACTTCCATTATAAGTCTGGACGGATCCGCTCGCCTCCGCCCGGCCAGGCGGCCACCCGAACGCTGCAAGCAGCGTTCAGGTGTCCGCTCACTGAGCGGAGCGGAGGCTGAGCGCTGGCAGGCGGATGCATTCTCAGTGGATCCGCCTCCACTGAGAATGCATTAGGGCCAGACGGCTGCGTTCAGGACCGCTTGTGAGCCCCTTCAAACGGAGCTCACGAGCGGACACCTGAATGCAGGTGTGAAAGTAGCCTTAATCAGTGTTTTGTGGAAGCAGGTGTATCGCACCCCTCAATCAGTATTTTGTGTAAGCAGGTATATCGCACCCATCAATCAGTATTGTGTGGAAACAGGTATATCGCACGCCTCAATCAGTATTTTGTGGAAGCAGGTATATAGAACCCCTGAATCAATATTTGGGGGAAGCAGGTATATCGCACCCCTCAATTAGTATTTTGTGGAAGCAGGTATATCGCACCCCTCAATCAGTTTTTTTGGGGGCAACAGGTATATCACATCAGTTGCAATTAGTTATTCCAATAGCGTTTGTCCCTCTATATAGCTGCGGTATCACAGCAGAACCGCTGCACAATACAAATGCACTATAATATACTTTCTATGTTAGAAAGTATATTATAAGTATATCACACCCCTCAGTGTATCACACCTATCGATAGCACACCTATACCAGTCCTTAAAAGGACTTTTGTGGCCCTATTAACTAGTGTTTGGTGTCCTTAACAGTCTGTCCGTGCTCCATACTGCAACCTCTTCCTACACTAGCAAAAGAATGAATGTAAAATGGCTGCTAGATCGGGTTCTGTTATAGGGTGTGGGGGGGGTGTCCATGTGCTGAAACGTCTCAATTGGCTGTCCTGTCCCACCTGATGGATGTGTCATGGGTCAAAGTTTGGCGCAATGCAAAAGAATATGGCGCATGCAAACATCGCCATATGTTCGCATGTTCAGCAAGGCCATCTCATCCTTCATATAAGATAGGGCCAGGGGCTATTAATAGTATTCAGTATATTGGGCCGACTAGATGGGCCAAATAGTTCTTATCTGCCGACACATTCTATGTTTCTATGTTTCTATGTTTCTGTACAGTCTAAAAGCAAAGACAATTTTCAATAGTACAAGTTTTATGATTATGTCTTGCTTGACACAAATATTTTGCCCAAACCATCTCATGACACTTACCCCTTTAAGTGGTGGGAGATTTCCCCTACAAGTGTAACTAATAAACAGATACTATTCGTGTATGCGGTGCATTTTAATGTTCTTCTAGTGTACTTGACATGATTGTTTCCAGACCACAAACCCATAAGCAGCTGAAGAGTGAAACATGATATTTCTATTATCAGCTTTTCTGACGATAGATGTGCATAAAGGCAGTAAAATTCTTCATTCGCTTTAGAAAACAGCAGACAGACAGTCTTAAGCAATGTTTCTGGATTTTGCCCTTCTCCCAAGTAGACATGTGCAGCGCACAGACATGGCCTTAGGTGTAGCTATATTAGGAAGGCCAATGGAGCACAATACAGAGGGATATTTTTGTGAACATACTTGTCTAAGTGGATTCATTTATATTTCTTTAATATGAATTATTTAATGGTCTTTATTCCTGAATTAAAGCGGTATTCCAGTTTTTATTATTTTTTAAATTTATATGTTTATATAACAGGAAATATACAATTTTCTAATATACATGCATTTAAAATTCTGAATATACACCTTTCTTATATCAGGCATTGACCCTATATGCAGTTGACTGGTATAGCCTATGTATCAGTTCTGTGTAATGTACCCATGACCTAACTGAAACATGGTGACATTCAGTAAGTGACAGTGTTACATGACATACATGTGCTGAGCCAGCACACAGGACACATCCATGAGATGAGTAAATAGGACTAGTGGTGGAATCATGATTTTATTGTGGTTATTACAGTAACTACATTCCTGTGTGTATTTTTATGGCGGCCTACCTCTAGGTGATGTTGTAAAATGGCTGGCTGTCTCTAGGTGATGTTGTAAAATGCCTGCCTGTCTCTAGGTGATGTTGTAAAATGGCTGGCTGTCTCTAGGTGATGTTGTAAAATGCCTGCCTGTCTCTAGGTGATGTTGTAAAATGCCTGCCTGTCTCTAGGTGATGTTGTAAAATGGCTGCCTGTCTCTAGGTGATGTTGTAAAATGGCTGCCTGTCTCTAGGTGATGTTGTAAAATGCCTGCCTGTCTCTAGGTGATGTTGTAAAATGCCTGCCTGTCTCTAGGTGATGTTGTAAAATGCCTGCCTGTCTCTAGGTGATGTTGTAAAATGCCTGCCTGTCTTTAGGTGATGTTGTAAAATGGCTGCCTGTCCCTAGGTGATGTTGTAAAATGGCTGGCTGTCTCTAGGTGATGTTGTAAAACGCCTGCCTGTCTCTAGGTGATGTTGTAAAATGCCTGCCTGTCTCTAGGTGATGTTGTAAAATGGCTGCCTGTCTCTAGGTGATGTTGTCATGTTGTTAATAAAGTTTAATGTTAAAAAAACAAACACACACAGATCTGCATCTACACAGACACTGAAAGACATGATGAGATACTGCTGCAGGTAGTAATAGTGTATACAGTGTATATGTTCTGCTCTCCTATACACAACTATTCTCCTGTTAGATACCTGGGCAGTTAACTAAAAGCCAGGTCAGATATTACTTGTGAGGGTCACATGACTGACCACATGTTTAGTATTATCCAGCTCTGCTATGGATGCATTTTACAGGACTGAAATAGGCCGTACTGTTTTTTTCTTTTCTTTAGGGAGAGGCTACTGTATGGATATAATAAAGGTCTGCGAGCAAAATTTTAAGTAGATGTTTATTAGAAAAATTATTCAACGTCCTATTCTCTACATAAATAAATGTAATCATTAAAGCCGGAATACCTCTTTAAAGGGCATCTGTCAGCAGATTTGTACCTGTTACATTTGCTCTTGGCAGCTGAAGTCATCTGTGTTGGTCTCGTGTTCATACGTGCCCGCATTACTGAGAAAATTATGTTTTACTATATGCAAATAAGCCTCTAGGAGCAACGGGGGCGTTACCGTTACACCTAGAGGCTCTGCTCTCTCTCTGCAACTGCTGCCCCCTCTTTGACAGGGCTAGACAGTGAAAACATAATCATGCCCAGCCCTGAGTAAAGAGGGTGTGGCAGTTGCAGAGAGAGCGGAGCCTCTAGGTGTAACGGCAACACCCCTGTTGCTCCTAGAGGCTCATTTGCATATATGAACATGGGACCAACACAGACGCCTTCAGCTGCCGAGCGCACATGTAACAGGTCAGCCGGTGTCATAGGGACAGAACTGCTGACAGCTGCCCTTTAACACTCTCAGCAGAAACCTCTTTTTAGTAATGCTCTACGTCTTCATTTTCACAAGTCTGACTCAGATATTAAGAGGGGGCACAAACAGCCTATTGACCTTATCTCTGAAGGACATGGAGAGTGAGAGTTGTGCTAAGCATGATAAATGCAATGCACACCAATAAGATTTCCGTCGGTTGCCTTAGATTATGATAATGACATCAGTGGTCTGGTTATTTTCAGACTTGGCTTCGTTATTGCATTTGTTTGCATTTCAATTTGAGGAGGAGATGTGATGCCAAAGATTATGGATGTACACAGAGATAAGGGGCCCTAACAGCAAATATTAAAATGGGGACACCCGGTGATTAATCCTACTGCAGTGAGGAAAATATAACCTGTCCATGAACATAGTTCAAAAGCAGAACTTTTATCAAATAGATTAAAAAAATCGGAACATCAAACATAACGAGGGAGCAAAACACCAATCAAATATTAGTAAGCCTTTAATCAATCTGGTAAAAAATAATAATCAGTGTATTACCGTACTGCGGCGGCAGCAGCAGGAAGCGCACGTCGTCATAGCAACCAATGACGCCGTGCGCTCCTGCGCTCAGAAGAAATCCAGGCCGGTATCACATGGTCCGTGTTCCACGGACGTGTGCATGAGGCTTAAGACAGCATGTAGTGTTGGATGAACATGCCTTGAGGCAGAGAAAATGAAATCGATGTCCTACTAGAAATCTATAGTGAACTGTATATATCTACTATCGATAATGCACTGTATGGACAAAAGTATTGGGACACCTACAGGGCCTTTTATGACACCCCAGTCTAAATCCAAATGCAGTATATGGAGTTGTCCCCCCTTTGGTCTTCTGGGAAGACTTTCTACAAGATTTTAGAGTGTGTCTCTGGGAATGTTTGCCCATCCATCCAGAAGAACATCAGACATGGATGTTGGGGGGAAAAGGCCTGGCCCCCAATCTCTGTTATAGATCATCACAAAGGTGTTGGATGGAGTTGAGGCCAGGACTTCCAGTCAAGTTCTTCCACACCAGACTCCCCCATCGATGCCTTTATGGAGCTTGCTTTGTGCACTGGGGTGCTGTCATGCTGGAACAGACAAGGGCCTTCTCCAAACTGCTACCACGAAGTTTAAAGCATACCATGATCCACAATGTCTTGGTCTGCTGAAGCTTTAAGATTTCCCAACCGACCCCTGAAACAGCATTACCTCTGCCATACCAGACTTTAAGGCAGGCAGGTAACGTTCACCTGGCATCCACCAGACTCACGATAGAGAAGTGTTATTGGTCACTGCACAGAAGATGTCTCCACTGCTCCAGACTCCAGTGGCGGTGTGCTTTACACTACTCCTTCTCACGCTTAGCATGGTGCTTGGTGATGGAAGGCTTGCATGTAGAAGCCACAAAAACCAATGCCATAAGGCTCCAGTCACAGCACAGTTTTGGGGATGATGTTAATTGCAGAGGAGGTCTGGATTCTGCAGTTATGGAGACAGCAGAAGTTTGGTTACTTGTTTGCTCTATGCTCCTCTGCACTTGGTGACCCTGCTCTTTAATGATACGTGGTCTGCACTTCATGGCTGAGTTGCTTTGGTTCCTTCCACTTTACAATAATACCGCTCATAGTTGATGGTGAAATATCTGGGACAGAAGACATTTCCTAATAATGGTTATACAGTTGAACTGAGGAGGACACCTGTGGTACTCATCTGAGTACATAAGTACCTGATGCTTCCATCGTTACTTAATCTGGGAGTGGCAGATCATTGAGTACATGGCAACTTCAGAAGGGCTGAGGGGGTCATTTGGTCATCACTGGAAAATTTACCCGTGAGGTCTATTGCCAGTCCACCCCTTCCTACAACATGGGGCCACTTTTAGATTTTTTTTTACAGGGCCACTTTAAGTTCCCAGTCTGTCCCTGGGCAGGGTTCTCACTACCGGCACCCCCTCCGATCAGTTGGTACGAAGAGGCCACTGTGCTCACCAGAGCTCCGGTGAGCTCTGCATTCTCTTGCCATGCACAGCACCATGCACTGTATAGCGGCTATGCTTGGTACTATCTCTCAGCCACATTCACTTGAACGGGATTGAGCTGCACCTAGGCCGATGAATGTGACATCACAGGCCTAGGAAGAGGCCAAAGTAATGACGTGGCACCACGGCCTCTTCCCGCAGCTGATCGGCAAGGGTCCCAGGTGTCGGACCCCCGCTGATCTGATCCTGAAGATAGGCCATCCATATCAAATTCCCATGAAACCCCTTTAAGAATCCACTAAAAACACTGTCATAGCATTAAGCAAATACCCAGGGCATGACTGGCCTGCTTTGCTAAAGGGCATCTGTCAGCGGTTTTGTACCTATGACCCTGGCTGACCTGTTGCATGTGCGCTTGGCAGCTAAAGGCATCTGTGTCGGTCCCATGTTCATATGTGTCTTCATTGCTGAGAAAAATGATGTTTTAATATATGTAAATGAGACTTTAGGAGCAACGGGGGCGTTACCATTACTCCCAGAGGCTCTGCTTTCTCTGCAAATGCCGCATCCTCTGCACTTTGATTGACAGGACCAGGCAGTGAAAAAAATCATCACATCTTGCCCTGTCAATCAAAGTGCAGAGGGGGCGGCAGATGCAGAGAAAGCAGAGCCTCTGGGAGTAATGGTAACGCCCCCGTTGCTCCTAAAGTCTCATATGCATATACACTGCGTGCAGAATTATTAGGCAAATGAGTATTTTGACCACATCATCCTCTTTATGCATGTTGTCTTACTCCAAGCTGTATAGGCTCGAAAGCCTACTACCAATTAAGCATATTAGGTGATGTGCATCTCTGTAATGAGAAGGAGTGTGGTCTAATGACATCAACACCCTATATTAGGTGTGCATAATTATTAGGCAAAATGGGTCAAAAGAAGGACTTGACAGGCTCAGAAAAGTCAAAAATAGTGAGATATTTTGCAGAGGGATGCAGCACTCTTAAAATTGCAAAGCTTCTGAAGCGTGATCATCGAACAATCAAGTGTTTCATTCAAAATAGTCAACAGGGTCGCAAGAAGCGTGTGGAAAAACCAAGGCGCAAAATAACTGCACATGAACTGAGAAAAGTCAAGCGTGCAGCTGCCAAGATGCCACTTGCCACCAGTTTGGCCATATTTCAGAGCTGCAACATCACTGGAGTGCCCAAAAGCACAAGGTGTGCAATACTCAGAGACATGGCCAAGGTAAGAAAGGCTGAAAGACGACCACCACTGAACAAGACACACAAGCTGAAACGTCAAGACTGGGCCAAGAAATATCTCAAGACTGATTTTTCTAAGGTTTTATGGACTGATGAAATGAGAGTGAGTCTTAATGGGCCAGATGGATGGGCCCGTGGCTGGATTGGTAAAGGGCAGAGAGCTCCAGTCCGACTCAGACGCCAGCAAGGTGGAGGTGGAGTACTGGTTTGGGCTGGTATCATCAAAGATGAGCTTGTGGGGCCTTTTCGGGTTGAGGATGGAGTCAAGCTCAACTCCCAGTCCTACTGCCAGTTTCTGGAAGACACCTTCTTCAAGCAGTGGTACAGGAAGAAGTCTGCATCCTTCAAGAAAAACATGATTTTCATGCAGGACAATGCTCCATCACACGCGTCCAAGTACTCCACAGCGTGGCTGGCAAGAAAGGGTATAAAAGAAGAAAATCTAATGACATGGCCTCCTTGTTCACCTGATCTGAACCCCATTGAGAACCTGTGGTCCATCATCAAATGTGAGATTTACAAGGAGGGAAAACAGTACACCTCTCTGAACAGTGTCTGGGAGGCTGTGGTTGCTGCTGCACGCAATGTTGATGGTGAACAGATCAAAACACTGACAGAATCCATGGATGGCAGGCTTTTGAGTGTCCTTGCAAAGAAAGGTGGCTATATTGGTCACTGATTTGTTTTTGTTTTGTTTTTGAATGTCAGAAATGTATATTTGTGAATGTTGAGATGTTATATTGGTTTCACTGGTAAAAATAAATAATTGAAATGGGTATATATTTGTTTTTTGTTAAGTTGCCTAATAATTATGCACAGTAATAGTCACCTGCACACACAGATATCCCGCTAAAATAGCTAAAACTAAAAACAAACTAAAAACTACTTCCAAAAATATTGTTGTTGTTCAATAATAAAATTAATCCTCAAAAATACAACTTGCCTAATAATTCTGCACTCCCTGTATTAAAACATCATTTTTCTCAGCAATGCGGGCACATATGAACATGGGACCAACACAGATGCCTTCCGCTGCCAATAGCACATGTAACAGGTGTCATGCCCCGCTCTGACGATGTGCGGAGGTCGGCCAGGATAGCAGCAAGAGTTTAGTGTTTGTTTTGGAGCCGTGCTGGATCCGCCTCTCATCAGGTGCACTGGGTGGGGTCATTAGTTTAAATAGCACACCAACCCAGTGCTCTGAGCGGATTATAGGAATCATTGTGGTCTTGGAAGCTAGGAAGGAAGGTTGTCTGTTCCAGCTCTGAAAGATAAGTGTGATTTCTAAGTTGGTTGTTTTGTGTCATCTCTCCCATCCAGGTTCTGTGCGAGCAGGCTGCTCCTATTTCCCCTCTTCACCATCTTAGGGAATTTAGGCTGTTTTAGCCCAGGCACGGGGACACATCATACTTACCATAAAAGGACTGCATGTGGGCTGAGCAGTGCAGGGAAAGAGGTCAGGGATTAGCTAGGAGGTGACCCTTCCCCTGTCTCTCGCCCAGAGCCTGGTTGGTGGGTTATCTGTGAGTCTGAGTGCACGCCCGCGTGACAACAGGTCAGCCAGAGTCATAGCTACAAAACTGCTGACAGATGCCCTTTAACCAGTAGAATACCAGCACAACTCCCAGCGCCGAACAGCTACAGCGCTTTGATAGGCTGCATGGGTCCGGCAGTCACTGATAGCTGGACCCCTGCTGTATGCCAATGCCGACTCATTATCCCATGGCACTGCCGCGGTCAGCGCTGACAGCGGCATGTGTGGAATCCTGCCGGTGTCCATCGGGTCCCCGCGCTGCTGTGACGGGGACCCGATAGCTTGGACGGCAACCCGATGCCTTCCTTAGGCATCGTGGCTGCTATCCGTGAGAGCCTGGGTAAACTGTGTAATACACTTACAGCCAATGCATTACAATACAGAAGCATTGTAATGCATTGTAAAGGGGATCAGACCCCCAAAAGTTGAAAAAAATGTAGTTAAAAACTAAGTAATCAAAATAAATTTTTACCAATTTTTTTTTTATTTCAAGTAAAAAAAAAGTCCTTTTCCCAAAATAAAGAAAAAAAAATTGTAAAAAAAAAAAGGGAAAAAGAAAAAAGTAGACATATTAGGTATCATCGTTTCCATATCGACTGGCTCTATAAAAATATCACATGATCCACCCCGTCATGTGCACGCCGTAAAAAAATAAAAATAAAAACAGTGCCAAAACAGCCATTTTCAGGTCGCAATGGAAACATCACCTCATCCCGCAAAAAATGAGCCCCCACATAAGGCAATCACTTAAACATTAAAAACCAATGGCCCCCGTAAACCAATCCATCAAAATCTGCGCTGCAAAAGCCATATGGCGCTCCTTCCGTTCTGAGTCCTGCCATGTGCCACCACAGCACTTTACCACCACATATGGTGTGTTGCCATATTCAGAGAAATGGGTAACAAATTATAGGGTGCTTTTTCTCCTGTTACTCCTTGTAAAATTAAAAATTTGGGGCTAAAGTAACATCTTATTGGAAGAAATGAAACTTTTCATTTTCACAGCCAAGTGTTTCCAAATTCCGTAAAGCGCTTAGGGGGTCAAAGTGCTCAGTACCCCCATTAATATATTCTTTGAGGGGTTTAGTTTCCAAAATGGGGTCACTTTTTGAGGGTTTCCACTGTGGGGGTACGTCAGGGTCTCTTCAAATACAAAATGTTGCCTAAAAACCATTCTAGCAAAATCTGCCTCCAAAATCCATATGGCGCTCCTTTCCTTCTCACCACTGCCATGTGCCCATAGAGCAGTTTACTCCCACATATGGGGTATTGATGTAAACTGCAGAATCAGAGTAATATATATTGAGGTTTATTTTGCTGTTAACCCTTGCTGTGTTGCAAGAAAAAATTGATTGACATAAAAAATGTACCAAAAAAGCGATATTTTGAAATTTCACCTCCATTTTCCTTTAATTCTTGTGGAACACCTCAAGGGTTAACAAAGTTTGTAACATCAGTTTTGAATAATTTGAGGATGTAGTTTCTAAAATGGGATAATTTATGGGTGGTTTCCATTACGTAAGCCCCTCAAAATCACTTTATAACTGAATTGGTGCTTAAAAAAATGATTTTGGAAATTTTGTTGAAAATGTGAAAAATGGCTTCTAAACTCTTCTAACGTCCTAAAAAAAAAAAAATGACATTTACAAAATGATGCCAACGTATGGGGAATGTTGATTGATAACTATTTTATGAGGAATTACTATCTGTTTTAAAAGAAGAAAAATTCAAATTTAGAAAATTGTACATTTTTCCAAATTTTGGGTAAATTTGGGATTATTTTATAAATAAAGGTGAAATATATTGACTCAAATTTACCACTGTCATGAAGTACAATGTGTCACAAGAAAACACTAGATCTCTAACCCAGAGGTGGAGGACGAAATAGGAGAGAAGGGCAGGCCAGAGGACTGCAAGTGGAGCGGTTATGTGGGCACTGGAGAGGAGCCTGGGCATATGATGCCATATTGTTCCCCCCGGGACCAAATTTGCATATCTTTATAAAGTGCATTTTTCAGCTTCTGGACGTGGGACAGACACAATAAAGGTACAATTTCTATGTTGGGAAGCTATGCTATAACGCGATATGAGCAGTCAAAAACACTCAGTAAGTGACAGGACCCCTTTAAGTATATTCTGCAAATGTAAAAAAAGATACAAATTTATTTTAAAAAAAATGTTTTACTTGGCAAACACAGTGCACATTTTTGATCCTTTTTGTTGAGAATGATTGCATTAAAGACTTTCTATCTGGAACTAAACATTGGTTCTTATTTGCTTCTTCAGCCGAAACATCCTAACCCAGACTGGCGTTACTCTGCATCACTAAGAGCGGCAATGCAGGGGTGAGTACATATTTCATTTTATATTTGAAAGGGGTTGTCTCGGTTTCTCTACATTTATCATGTACAAGGCCCTTACTAATATATTGGGATTCTCCATATTGCTTCCTTTTCTGACTTCAGTCATTTTTCCATTATACACGGCTCATTTCCAGGGGTTACGACCACCCTGCAATCCATCAGTGGTGATCGTGCTTGCACACTATAGGAAACAGTGGCGTAGCGTGGGTTGCCAGCACCTGGGGCAAGCCAAGTATTGTGCCCCCTCCCCCAACCTGTGGCCACGCCCCTTTTTTTACAGATAATGTAGTAGATGTCACCTGCAGTCCTATGTAACACCACAGATAACACAGTGATAACTCTCTGAGTACAGATAATGTAGTAGATGTCACCTGCAGTCCTATGTAACATCACAGATAACACAGTGATACCTCTCTGAGTACAGATAATGTAGTAGATGTCACCTGCAGTCCTATGTAACACCACAGATAACACAGTAATATCTCTCTGAGTACAGATAATGTAGTAGATGTCACCTGCAGTCCTATGTAACACCACAGATAACACAGTGATGTACAGATAATGTAGTAGATGTCACCTGCAGTCCTATGTAACACCACAGCTAACACAGTGATAACTCTCTGAGTACAGATAATGTAGTAGATGTCACCTGCAGTCCTATGTAACACCACAGATAACACAGTGATAACTCTCTGAGTACAGATAATGTAGTAGATATCACCTGCAGTCCTATGTAACACCACAGATAACACAGTGATAGCTCTCTGAGTACAGATAATGTAGTAGATGTCACCTGCAGTCCTATGTAACACCACAGATAACACAGTGATAACTCTCTGGGTACAGATAATGTAGTAGATGTCACCTGCAGTCCTATGTAACACCACAGATAACACAGTGATAACTCTCTGAGTGCAGATAATGTAGTAGATGTCACCTGCAGTCCTATGTAACACCACCGATAACACAGTGATAACTCTCTGAGTACAGATAATGTAGTAGATGTCACCTGCAGTCCTATGTAACACCACAGATAACACAGTGATAACTCTCTGAGTACAGATAATGTAGTAGATGTCACCTGCAGTCCTATGTAACACCACAGATAACACAGTGATAACTCTCTGAGTAGAGATAATAAAGTAGATATCACCTGCAGTCCTATGTAACACCACAGATAACACAGTGATAGCTCTCTGAGTACAGATAATGTAGTAGATGTCACCTGCAGTCCTATGTAACACCACAGATAACACAGTGATAACTCTCTGGGTACAGATAATGTAGTAGATGTCACCTGCAGTCCTATGTAACACCACAGATAACACAGTGATAACTCTCTGAGTACAGATAATGTAGTAGATGTCACCTGCAGTCCTATGTAACACCACAGATAACACAGTGATAACTCTCTGGGTACAGATAATGTAGTAGATGTCACCTGCAGTCCTATGTAACACCACAGATAACACAGTGATAACTCTCTGAGTACAGATAATGTAGTAGATGTCACCTGCAGTCCTATGTAACACCACAGATAACACAGTGATAACTCTCTGAGTACAGATAATGTAGTAGATGTCACCTGCAGTCCTATGTAACACCACAGATAACACAGTGATAACTCTCTGAGTACAGATAATGTAGTAGATGTCACCTGCAGTCCTATGTAACACCACAGATAACACAGTGATAACTCTCTGGGTACAGATAATGTAGTAGATGTCACCTGCAGTCCTATGTAACACCACAGATAACACAGTGATAACTCTCTGAGTACAGATAATGTAGTAGATGTCACTTGCAGTCCTATGTAACACCACAGATAACACAGTGATAACTCTCTGAGTACAGATAATGTAGTAGATGTCACTTGCAGTCCTATGTAACACCACAGATAACACAGTGATAACTCTCTGGGTACAGATAATGTAGTAGATGTCACCTGCAGTCCTATGTAACACCACAGATAACACAGTGATAACTCTCTGAGTACAGATAATGTAGTAGATGTCACCTGCAGTCCTATGTAACACCACAGATAACACAGTGATAACTCTCTGAGTACAGATAATGTAGTAGATGTCACCTGCAGTCCTATGTAACACCACAGATAACACAGTGATAACTCTCTGAGTACAGATAATGTAGTAGATGTTACCTGCAGTCCTATGTAACACCACAGATAACACAGTGATAACTCTCTGAGTACAGATAATGTAGTAGATGTTACCTGCAGTCCTATGTAACACTACAGATAACACAGTGATAACTCTCTGAGTACAGATAATGTAGTAGATGTCACCTGCAGTCCTATGTAACACCACAGATAACACAGTGATAACTCTCTGAGTACAGACAATGCAGTAGATGTCACCTGCAGTCCTATGTAACACATCTGTAATACAGTGATAACTCTCTGAGTACAGATAATGTAGTAGATGTCACCTGCAGTCCTATGTAACACCACAGATAACACAGTGATAGCTCTCTGAGTACAGATAATGTAGTAGATGTCACCTGCAGTCCTATGTAACACCACAGATAACACAGTGATAACTCTCTGAGTACAGATAATGTAGTAGATGGGTGTGAGCCCCCAGAATTCAGAACACGCACAGTGTGACCTGAAGTCTGGGGCCAGGATGCAGCAGTGTGGGCCGAATTCTATATCCACCCTCCCATCACTACAGAACATACAGGGTAATACAGCGCCCTATACCTCTTACATCCAGTGACGTCTCTTTGATGTAGATGTTCTCTTTCCTCATCTTCTCCTTTCAGACCAGACCCCCATTTTTCAGCCATTTCTCGTCTCTGCAGTTTGACAAAAAAATCTTAGTTTACTACTTTTCCATCATCCTCCCATCTTCTGGACAAATCATCCTACCACCCCCAATACTGTGCCGCTGTGCTCCCCAATACTATACTGCAGAAACAGATAAACCCCCTGATAATACTAGTACCATGCAGATAGTGTCCTTCAATAATTATTGGCACACAGTGCCCTAAAATAACTGCGCCCAGCACTAGTTCTCCCAAAAGTCCCACCAATAGGAATAATTCTCTGCTAGAGCACACATGGTAGTAATAGTGCTCCTACAGTGCCCCCAACATGTCTCCACTGTGCCCCAGAAGTAATAATGCTCCCATAGTGCCCATACTAGTAATCATGTTCCCCATAGACCCCCAGTAGTAATAAAGCCCATCATAATGCCCCAAGTAGTAATAATTCTCCTTATAATGTGACAGAACAAAAAATGCCTCCTTATAATGTGCCAGTGCAAAAATACCCCCTTTTAATGCCCCCAGTTGAGCTAATGTCTCCATAGTACCCCCATAATGTGCCAGTATAAAATACCCCTATATAGTACCCCCAGTAAATGCCCCCATAGTGCTCCTCTCCCCCCTTCCTCCTAGTGCCCCCCATAATGTACCAGTATAAAATGCCCCTATATAGTGCCCCAGTAGATGCCCTCAGTGTCCCCCATAATTTGCAAGTATAAAATACCCCTTCTTAGTGCCCCCGTAGATGACCCTATAGTACTCCTCTCCCCCTTCCCCATAGTACCTAACACAATGTGTCCCAGTATAAAATACCCCTATGCAGTGCCCCCCCATATAAAATACCCCTTCTTTGTGGCATCAGTAGGAGCCCCAATAGTGTTCCTCTGCCCCCTTCCCCCATAGTGCCATCCATATAAAATAACTCTTCTTTTTGGCCTCAGTAGATGCCCCCATTGTGCCCCCAATAATGTGCCAGTAACAAGTGCCACCTATAGATGGTCCCCCAATCATGTCCCAGTAAGAAGTTCCCCCCAATCATGTGCCAGTAACAAGTATTGTACCATATAAAAAAAAAACTAAAAAACTTATACTTAGTTCCATGGCACACTCAGTGAAGCGGTGCAGGCCTCTTCGGGCCTGTGTCCCACGCAGTACGGCTCAGGCGGGACACAGCCTATCAGAGGAACGGGGAAGGGACACACCTCTCCCCTGCCCCGCAGCATCCATCTGTATCGCTGTCCTGAGGACGGCGATACAGATGACTATGGGGATGAGAGCTTCCACAATGGAAGCTCTCATCTCCCTGTGCCCTACCACTGCCACCCACTTGTGAGCAGGGCCGTGCCGCCTCACTTTGCCTAATTGGCGGTGCAGCCCTGCTGGCGCCCCCTAAAGTTTTGCGCCCGGGGCAATGGCCCACCTGGCCCCTCCACGCTACGCCACTGATAGGAAATATTGCTGGCCTTTCTGGTGGCCGGGACTGTGGGAGTGGACATAGGTGTGCATGCGCAGCAGCTCCCGGCCACCTCGTATCTGCGCTGCAGCGGTGGTTGTAACCCCTGGAAACGAGGTGTGTAAAATGTGATGGAAAAAATGCATCAAGCCAGCAAAGAAGGCAATATAGATAAAACAACACATTAGTAAGTGCCTTGTATTAACCTTTTCTACATGATAAATGCCATTTACTGAAGTGAGATGATCCTTTTAACATCATCCATTGTCAGTGGTGTGTTATCTGTCTCCAGCTTCATTGTGGAGGTGTTACCTTTTATTGTAGTCCTACCTGTGATGATAATGAGATAGCAGCTGAAAAGTGATCTTACAGAATGGGATGTTACAGTCTATCGTGAGGCTCAGTGACTGATCTAAAACATGCATTTTGGTTCATGAATTGGTTTCCATTATAAAATGTATAGAATTGGTGCCTGACGGTTCCTTTTGATTGTTTTTATCCTCTAAGAATATCAAGACTGAAATACAGGAAGTGCAACACAACATTCTCCTATGTTTTTAATTAGTTCGAAAATATCGGTTACGCATTCATGTATAGTATTTTTGACTTGTTCTTGTAACATAGTAATTCCAGCCTTACCTTAATATGATATCATTGCCTTGTACAGTGCTGTACATATGGAAGGGGCAGCCGTCTTACGTGGCTCAGTGGTGGGACTCGAACAACAGTGGCCAACGGGTTCCAGTGCAGCAGCAGGTAACAACTACTCTATCACAATATGTAACGTACAATTCTGCTTCCTAAAATATGTTCAAACTGAATGACTAAAATCAGTGCATGGTATAGCCGGATCTTTCAATTTCAGTGACCTAACTATAGACAATATTTAAAATATAAATAAAAATTTAAAAGGGGATGTAGGCAGTAAGAATGAGGGCTGTCACCACATGATCAACGCAAATGACACAATTAAGCTACATGCACACATTTTTTTAATGGCCATCACACATCTGTTTTAAGACCAATGGAAGTCTATGGAATTATTCACATGGCAGTTTTTTTGACTGTCAGTGAAAAACGGACGTCAAAAAATAGAACTGTCACGGCGGACGGCATCTCAGATACACAGATAAACCAACAAACAAGTTTCTAGGCGAGAAGCTGGGGAAAGGTCACCTCCTAGCAAATCCCTGACTTCTCTCCCTACACTGCTAAGCCCACATTCAGACCTTGAAGGTAGGAATAATGTGTCCTCGTGCCTGGGCTGAAAATACCCTAGAATCCCTGAGATGGTGAAAGGGGAATAGGGGCAGCCTGCTCCCTCAGAACCTGGAGGGGACAGACGACACACAAACAGCCTAGACAGCAAACAACAAAAACAGAAACCAAACTTATCTTATCTGAGCTGGAACAGACAATGCTTTCTTCCTTGCTTCCAAGGCCAGACTGATTTCTATAACCCGCACAGAACACTGGGAATGAGTGAAATTTAAACCAATGACCCCACCCAGTGCACCTGAAGAGAGGCGGATCTAGCACGACTCCAAAACAAAACAAAAAACTAAACACGTGCTGCTATTCTGGCCGACCTCCGCACATAGTCAGAGCAGGGCATGACAAGAACATGTTCTATCTTGTCCGATTTTCACTGACAGACTGCCCCCATATAATTGAATAAATGGGTCAATTTTTAACATCCGTTTCTCAGAAAGGCATCAGTGAAATAAACGTTGTGTGCATGTAGCCTTAAAGGGTTTCTCTCACCTGAAAAATGGGTATTAAGCTGGCTGACATTAGCGATGTGCTAATGTCAGCTGAACATTGCTATATTAGTGCCATCTCACTGCCTGCCGCCGTTATTGAGAAAAACTTGTATTATATGCTAATTAGCACCTCCTGCTCCTAGAGGCTCCGTTCTCCTACCTCTGGCCACGCCCTGCTACACTAGATTGACAGGGGCAGGCATCATTGGTCTCCTACCTCCTGCCCTGTCTGCAGTGAGAAAGCTGGCAGCCGGCGAGTGCCCTTCACTCACTGCAACTGTGCCGAATACTGAACGGCGCGAAAGTTACACTGAAGACAGGGCCGGAGGTAGGAGACCAATGATGCCTGCCCCTGTCAATCTAGTGTAGCAGGGCGTGGCCAGATGTGGGAGAACGGAGCCTCTAGGAGCAGGGGCAACGCCCCCCCTGCTCCTAGAGGCTAATTAGCATATTATAAAAGTTAGTTTTTCTCAAGAACGGCGGCAGACAGTGAGATGGCAATAATATAGTTATGTTCAGCTGACATTAGCACATCGCTAATGTCAGCCAGCTTAATACCCATTTTTCAGATGACAGAAACCCTTTAATCAGCACCTCCAAGGTGAAATAATTTTGTAGGTGCAAATCTACTTTGACGTGACTCCAATTAGAAAGCAAATAAACAAGATACCGGCGGCCATAAGATATAAAATATAAATCTAAGATTCTTAGCAGACATTTTGAACAGCCCACCTACCGCAGCAAGGCGCCCTCACTCAGACGGCTCCCTTTAATACAAACAGGATACTTACCTCTCTTTCTTAAGCCTAGACCTACAGAATGTACTCAGGAGACATATCATATCTTCTGGACATTGCTTAATCTTATGTTTGCCTTTATCTTCTTAATGCTTGTGACAGCATCTAAAAAAATCAAGTGTTAAAATCAAACCACTGTTACTATAGTATAGCTGGTCTTTACATGTTGAATCTTATGAAACCCCATAAGGCCAGGTTCACACAGTGCAGTTTGGTGCAGTTTTTAATGCCAGGAGTTGATCGTTAGGGTTCATAGTTCACTGTATGTTCCACTGACATAGTTGCCAACTGTTCTGGCAACTAAAATTCAGGCTGTCCTGGGCTGAAAAGGATAGGGCTCATAAGTGGGCAGTCTCGAGTGGGATCGGGCTATTGGTAAGTATGCACTGATAGACCAAAAATATTCATACAAGCAATGGGAGCTTTGGGGCATCTGTCCCTTTCCATTTACCTCATCACACTCAAGAAAATTGTTGATTTCTAATATTAATCTGTTTTCCCTTAGTCCTAACAGCCGCACAATAATGGGGTTTTTCTGTCTCTGTGTACTAGTAGGACAGATGGAATTTTTAATTTAATCAAATTAGTTACTAATTAGAGACCCCATAGCCTATATAAAATACCTAGCCCCTCCTTCCATGTGCTTATTATTTAAAAAAAATTAGGTACTTAGGGAGGGAAGCTTTTGCTGATGTTAGTACTAAGGGAAAACAGATTACCATTAGAAATCAACAATCCTCTTAAGTCTTAACCAGCAGCACAATAATTTGGAATTAACAAGAAATATAGACCGCAACAGAGCAGTCTCTTCTGAGAACCGTAAATTCAACATGCAACGCAAGATCCATGCTACACGCGAAAGTCCACAAGCAAAGCAGAGTATCTGTCCAAGTCCACACAGGACAGAAAAAAACACAGAGTAGGAGAGGCTAGGTATCCATATATAGGCACAGGGGTCTCTAATTAGTAATTAATTTGATTAAATAAAAAAATCCACATGTCCTATTAGAACACAGGGGCAGAAATACCCCATTATTGTGCTGCTGGTTAGGACGTAAGGAAATAATAAGTTACAGCAAAATTCTTACTATAATTTTTCTTTTTATGTACAGTCTGGCTTTTCCACCATAAATGTCTACATAAGTAGTGATTTATTCTGATGTGTGGCTAAACCTCTGACACATAGAGGGAGATTCATCAAGGAAAATGGGTTTAGTTGTCCAGAGCAACCAATCAGATTCCATCTTTAATTTCCCAAAGGAGCTCTAAAAAATGAAAGGTGGAATCTGATTGGCTGCTATGGGTAACTAAACCAGTCTTCCTTTACAACAGTTTTAAATAATTTTCCCCAGAATCTACCATGTTTTTTTAGTCAGTAGAAGAAAATAAAATCTCAATAAATGTACCGGGAGAGATTTATCAAAACTGGTGCAAAGGGAAACTGGCTTTGTTGCTCATAGCAACCAATCAGATTGCACCTTTCATTTTTCACAGCTCCTTTTGGAAATGAAAGCTGGAATCTGATTGGTTGCAGCTAAGCCAGTTTTCCTTTACACCAGTAGCATACATCTCCCCCAATATTCTTTGTGACCCTAAGCTCAAGGTTCTAGTTGTAATAATGATATAACTAGAATTCGGGGGACCTATTCAGCGTTGGACTGGCCCACTAGAGTGTCAGAGGATATTCTGGGGGGGAGCCCAGGCTCTAATACCATAGCGGGCCCCAAAAGTCTAGGAGATTGGAGCCAATCACCTGTCACTAGGGGTTATTTATTTGATTTAAAATCTATTAGACTTTATTGATAATGTGGGGTTTAGGTCCTGAGAACAATTTCCTCAGGGGGCCCTAGGAACCCCAGACCAATTTTTGACCTAATATAAAAGGCAGGAACGGGCTCTGCACCTTGTGGAGTATAAACTGAAGTGATAAAAATACTGGACTACAGCCATATAAACTATTTGTACCTGAGCAACAACCAAAAAATGGAGAGTCAGATATCAGATCTTCAGAAACCTTACAAAGAGGAGCAAGACAACAGAAAGAGGAACATTATTTCTACACCAGAGAGGGTGCTCAGTCCCTAGGCCCTGCGACAGATTCTATGGTTATACTCATGCTAAAAGGGTTCTCCGGGAATTAAGAAAATGAGAATACTTAAGTTTTACTTTATTATAAATATATTCACAAATACCTTTCATTAGTAATAATGGCTTGTTTTGTTTGGGGAGCAATCATTAGGAGAAATAAAATGGCCGCCTTCCTATCAGTCTACCCGAAACACGTCACTTCAGGACACTGAGCTGAAGAGTCGCCTCATCCTCCTCTCTGCTCTGCTTGTCAGGGATTATGATTCTGAATACGGCTGATAAGATCTTCAGCTGAATCTCTGTAGGAATGGAGTCCATGAGGAGACATGAAGTACAGAGAGGATGGACAGGATAGACTGTGGTAATGTGGGGCTGAGGCAATGGAGACTGCATACAAGAGCTGCTGCTCTTTACCACCACCTCCTCTCTGTACTTCATGTCTCCTCATGAACTCCATCCCTACAGAAATTCAGCTGAAGATCTTAACATATGTATTCAGGATCATTATCCCTGACAAGCAGGAGAGGAGGATGAGGCAGCTCTTTACCTCAGTGTTCTGAAGTAACTTGTCCTGCTATGAGATTGGGATGGGTTTTTTGTGTACTAATAGAACGGTGGCCATTTTCCCTGATGATTGCTCAATTGGGAATATATTTATAGAAAAGTAATATTTAAGTATTTTCAGTCATTTTATTTTCCTAATTCCCAGAGAACCCCTTAATGACATGGTCATGATCCCAAATAACACGGAACGTCACTGCTCATGTGCAGCCACCTGGTCAATAACATTCATATTATAGCTGGCACAAAAATGTATTTATTTGTCCCCCCCTCCTCTTCCTGCTACCAAATCATTAGTGTTCCCCCAGCTCCATTCTCCATGACACCGTCCAGTCCTGATGAGAGACACAGACTCAGGCGGCGGCACAGCACAGCGAGTAAGCAGGGGACGCGTCCTATGAAATCGCGATGGCAGACTAGGAAACCACTCAGCACAGGCGGAAAATATATTTGAGTCAGACATGAAATATTTATTTCTAGTTTCATAAAAAAGTTTTGGTCTTTTTTTTTTCTCTAAGAATCCATGTGGGGAAATACTTGGAGCCAAAGTTGAGAGCTGCACATTAGCGCTGTCTCATTTACCGCTGACTGCGGCTGAAATACCGTGATTAAAAATGCATGAAGTCAGTGTTAATCTCACCAGCGGAGCGTCGGTCCGAGTGATGTCTCCGTTCTTCTCTTGTTCTCCCTCCTTCAGTTCCCTGCTGCCTCTGATTCTAATTCACTGAATCTGATTTGATTTCTTCTCTCTCTTCCTGTTTTCCCTTTTGACGTTACCTCTTTTTCTCTCTCTTTTGGTGGGGGGTAGTTACACTGCATTGCCAGGAGCCTGTAGAGGCATACAAGGAGTCCCTGCATATGATCATGAGGGTATGTTCAGATGGCAGGTTTTGTCTGCGACATAATCCTCAGCTTATCCCAAAGCCAAAACCTATGCACTGTGCTGAGGATCCGCTCTCGGTTAGGGCCGCCGCGAGGGGTCCACACAGTAACCGTGCCAGGAATGGACCTGTTCATTCTAGATGTGATCTTCAAAACCGCGCAACAAAAACCCTCGGCCGCAAGAACCGGGGTACGGCATCCCACTGAAAACAATGGGAGATGGTTTCAGTGCCCGGTTTTCGGCACCAAATCTGAAGCCCCTTACCTAAAATACTCAGTCTGAACATACCCTTGTGTTACTGTATAGTGCCTCCATGCGGCACTTTATTCTGCCCTAAAGGCCATGAATGAACAAGTACTTCCATTATATGACATCCATTTGGAGCACGCCACATTTATTTCTCATGGGGTCAGACGTACAGTACACCGAGGTCCAGCATGGGCTGACATCAGGCTTGTGCACTATATTCTGTCCTCCTAGTCTACAAGCTAATGGTGGCCCGAACATCTGCTGTAGAATTCTAACACTGGACCAAAATATTACTGACGTATCATCAAATATGTTGTATGAAAGGTGGATTTAACCCCTTAGTGACCACCAATATGCCTTTTTGCGGTGGTCACTTGGGGGCCTTAGGCTGGGCTGACGCCATTTTATGGTGGCCCAGTCTAAGCTCTGAGGTAACATTAGAGCCACGCTACTGCTCTAACAGCCCGGACTGGCAGGAGCTCCGATCCATCACATGTCACAGGCAATAGCACCTGCCACATAACAGAGGAAGCGGGCTCCCTCTGTCTCCCATGGCACCCCACAAACGAGATCGCATGGTGAAGATGTCAGTGCAGGCAGACCAGGTCCTAGTAAAGGCCCCAGGCCTGCCTCCAGCTTGTCCCAGCGGGCCGTGTCTGTTAATGGCCATTTAGACAAGATTGCATTCATCTAATGGTTGTTAAAAACCAGTACACTGTGAAAAAGGGCCTATCAAGAGTTAAAAGTAATAATAAAATACTCACATCATTCACTTGCACGTAATGGAACACTCACTCCAAACTGGCCATATGTGATGTCAACAATGGGGAAAGTCAGGTCCTGCTGCCTCCAGTGTGGAGCAAGTGTTCCATTACGTGCAAGTGGAAGAGGTGGTTAGTTTGTTATCGTTATTTTTTTACATTGGCACTTGTGGAGATGGAGGCAAGACTGGGACATATACAGGTGAAACTCGAAAAAATTAGAATTTCGTGCAAAAGTCCATTTATTTCAGTAATGCAAAATAAAAGGAATTGCATTAATGCAGCTTAAAATTAGAATTTTGTGAAAAGGTTCAATATTCTCGGCTCAAAGTGTCACACTCTAGTCAGCTAATTAATCCATACCTCCTGAGCAAAGGGTACCTGAGATTGTGACTTTGGGGTTTCATAAGCTATAAGCCATAATCATCCAAATTATAACAAATAAAGGCTTGAAATATCTTGCTTCGCATGTAATGAGTCTCATATGTTAGTTTCACCTTTTAAGTTGCATTACTGAAATAAATTAACTGCACGATATTCAAATTTTTCGAGTTTTACCTGTATATGGGGTCATTAAAACTACTGGAGGCTATTATAACTACCGGGAGGCACTAAGAGGCCATTATCTATACTGGGGGCACAACTGGGGGTCATTATAACTACTGGGGGCTATTATAACTACTGGGAGGAACTAAGAGGCCATTATCTATACTGGGGGCACAACTGGGGGTCATTATAACTACAAGGGGCACAACTGGGGGCTATTATAACTACTGGGAGGCACTAAGAGGCCATTATCTATACTGGGGGCACAACTGGGGGTCATTATAACTACTGGGGGCACAACAGGGGGCTATTATAACTACCGGCAGGCACTAAGAGGCCATTATCTATACTGGGGGCACAACTGGGGGTCATTATAACTACTGGGGGCACAAAATGGTGCATTATTTACACTGGGGGCATTATGGGTGCATGATATATATATTCAGAGCGCACTTCAGCGGTTATGAGTTTTAACTTAAAAACCCAAAGAAATTCATCAATTTTTTTATGGCCGTTAAAAATGGATGCAAAACGGCAGTTCAAAACAGACAGAAAATGGATGCAGAAATGGTCGAAGAATGGCCATCCTTATATGCACTGCAAATCTTAGCTTGACCTTAATGTTTCCATTGATTCATATGCCATCTAATCACATTATGCTCAAACACTGATTGCAGGTCTTGCAGATTCTGAGGTTTTTTAGTCTGCATTGGGACTTTATCTAGATCTAAGTTGAGAGAGACAGTAAGTCAGCATAACAAGATTATCCCTTGATGTATGCTAATGTATCACAAGTGCACTCACTCCAAATTTTAAGCAAACAATTTAAGGTTTTATCCTTTAATAATTTATAAAACGTCAATAAGCTAAAATAATGTATGCATTACATTTCAGATTGCTGAAAGCAAAGAGATTTCCTTGTCTTCTCTGTTCTATTACATCACAGACACATTGGACGCTTAGACAGAAAAGTGACATTTTTATTTTAAAATCAACACATGTAATAGGCTGGAATCTATTAAGACTGACATCTTATATGCTGGTCTTAATATCTGTCCTGCTGGTGTCAGATGCACCACAATTAATAAGAAGTGCACATGGAGCAGGGAATGGGTTTCATAAATTCCAGTCCAAGTTAGATCCACTTTGCAAATGAAGTTCAGTGGGATGGGATGCCATTTAGGCATCATATCTAGTGGTCACATAACTAAGCAGTGATTAATAGCTTCAGATTTTCTACCTGTTCCTCAAAACTATTACATGACGATTAGGTGCCATGATGACCATTGTAAGGCTAGTGCAAATTCCCTCGAGGTTTTGGATGAAAAAAATCAATTCCAATGAATTCATTCGTCTAAGCAGAGGTTATTCCCACAGGTGAAGAGGTCTGTTGACCGACATCTAGAACAGCCCTGACAATCTGGGCCCTGCACCGCTCTTCCAGGTAGCAACGCAGACATCAAGCCTCAAATTCAACTGCAGGAGCGGCGACTGTGCGGCTACCCGGGAAGTGTTGCGGCACACGTGCCCCCGAAGCCAAGTGTGAGCTTTGGCAGCTTGAATAGATTCTCTCATACCTAGTCTAGACATACTGATACGGGTGACCACGTGGACCCGGTTTTTGAGAATAAAAACAGCAAGAAACTGGCCCATAATGTGGTGTTAAAATGGGCCACCACATTTTTGGGAAATTTCATGAACGAGACCATCAATGAAACAGACACAGGCCGCATTCTTTTCTCCTTTGTCTAAACAAAGAGCTTTTTAATTGAGAGAAGCAGAACCAGGTCAACTGCCAAATGTATTTGTTACTCTGCGGGTCCTCTCGTTCGCCTCCGGGTATTAGAGAAACAGAGGAACAACATAAAGTAACTGAAAAGATACATCCAAAACCTCAAGGAAATGATCAGAAATCATATTCATGCAAATAGGAGACCTTCGTGAATAAAATGTTCACGCTCTGCTTTTCACATTAATTAGATGCATGAAGATACTTGTTAGCAGAACATCTTCATGATTTACAGTGTGAATGAAGAGAGGGAGCGACTAACGGATCACACATTTATTACTGCGGACTGAAAATGTCACTTGTTGGAGGTGACAAAAAGGCAAACTGTACTGTGAACAGATACCACTAGGCTACTTGGTATAATTATTTGGTATTATGACCTGCGTACAACATAGAATATCTACATGACAATATTTCACTCATTTATTTACAGCAATTCATCTCAATCAAAGCTGAATGTTAATCCAGACAACATCAGTCAATTTGTTTTGTCACATACTAAGAGTACTGTATTTTTCGCTTTATAAGACGCACTTTCACCCCCCAAAATGGGGGGAAAATGTCAGTGCATCTTATAGGTTGAATAGTAATGAGTATTTTTATTATGGAAGTGCTCATTAGTACAACAGGACTGGGGAACAGTGAATACAGCGCTCCTTGTGCGCGCTCTGTACTCACCGCTCCCTGGTCTTCTTCTTCCGATGCTGGCTGTAGGAGGATGTAGGCGTGCTTTGTGTCCTCACGCAGTACAACAGCGCTGGATCTCCCGAATGGCTGTGCAGTCCAGAGCAGGAAAGGTGAGTAGATTTTTTTTTTTTGTTTGATCTGAGGTCTGATTAACATTGGGGGTCTAAGCCGAGGTCTGATGAGGATTGGGGGTCTGATGAAAAATATTTTTTTTTCTTATTTTCCTCCTCTAAAACCTAGGTGCGTCTTATAGGGTGAAAAATACAGTTATAGTAAAAAAAAAAGTGAAACAATCATTATAATGAAGATTCTAGCCTGGAGATGACCAAATCAATTCTTATAGAGCCAAATTTTGACGAGAGAGAGAGAGAGAGAGAGAACCAGAAAGCCATCCACAGACTTTCAGGGAGATTTTGGGTCAAAACTGATCCAGGTCTAAATCAAATTAAGTTCCCGCAACAAGTTAAATATATAGAAATGCGCTCATTACTAATCCTATCTAAAATGTAGACAGCATGAATTTAGACTAGACAATATAAAGATTTGCCAATTTACCCCAGTGACTCTCGCTAGATGATACATTTATGGACACTTTTGTCTAACGGTGCATCACCTATTGTTTAGATTACTAAAATAACAACAACAAAAAAGGGACCGAGCAGTAGGGACTGAGAAAATGACTACAAACAGCCAATATTTATTAATAATCATCATCATACATTTAAAACATCTAAAAAATGTAAACCAGGATTTGTGAAAAAAGTTAATTCCCATAAGCACCAAACTTAATGGTGGGACAGACATTTTTGATTTGACTTTTGACTTTAAGCACCATAGATATGGGAGCTGAAATCTCCTCCACCCCACATCCACGATGCTCTGAGCAAATGCAGTAATGAAACAGTTACGTCACAGTTAATTACATCCTATGGACTGTACTTATATTGATTTTAGGTCTCGTCCCATAACGCTCCATTATATTAATGATTAGTTAAACAACGTGTTTTATCAGATTCTATTCATTGACTAATTTCTGGTTCTATTTTATCCCTGTAAATGGGTTCAGTTTCTAGCTGAAGAATAATAGAATTGTCTCCTCTATTTCAGATTTATCCACAATAGCATTAATGTTAATAATAATGTTTAGTCTCTTCAATGACTTTGTAATTTCCTTATTTTATGGGAATATAATTATTTGTCTCTATGAAAAGAGCAGCAGGAGCCACAGGTGGAGCCAGGTATATTCCGATATCATAGCCATCTTGTATCGTCATGTGCCGCACACGATAAGTTTCATCTTTATAATATTTAGAAGAGAACGGTATCGCCCCTTGGATTCTACAATCAGAATTTTAGATTCGAATCGTGAGGATTTTGGAGAGTGGAAGACAGAAAGCAAAATGTCATCCACAGTTTTTCAGGGCATTTGAAACACTTTGGATTCGGGTCTGAATCACATTGGACGGTGAATTCGGTCAAATTGGACCAGAATCGAATGTATAGAAATTTATTAATCTCTATTACTAACATTTGGTTCTCTGACTTTCCAATAATAAAGGGCTTCTAAATTTTTATTTTTTTATGAAGTGTTCCACTACTACAGGGTTCCCCAACCTGCGGCCCTCCAGCTGTTGCAAAACTACAACTCCCTGAATGCCCGGACAGCCTACAGCAGGGCATGGTGGGAGTTATAGTTTTTAAACAGCTGGAGGGCTCCAGGTTGAGCATCCCTGCACTAGTAGATGTATGTATGTATTGTAGGAAGGCACAAGGGTCCGTCATTGATGGAAGGTATGTGTCACAGAGATTCCTGGCCTCGGTGAGGTAAGAGCCGGTAGTTTTAAGTGTCAGCGGCAGCTAGTGCTAACTGACACTGTTTTTTGTTAGTATGGCTGTAAAGCCGATCCGGGCCGGCTCTTACTGGGAGTAGCCAAAGTGCTGGGTGGGTGGCTGCTCCCCACGTTCCAGGCCGTTTTTTTTTTTGTTTATATAAAAAACCAAGCCAGCAGTCTCAGCTGGGTGTGGTTTCTCCTCCATCTGACAGAGAAGCTGGGAAGTCTCTGTGTTTTGGGACCTGTGAATTTGTGCCGTGCTAAAGGGTTGAGAACCGCATGCCGGGAACAGGCCCCTAAAGCCTGCTGTGTGGACTGCGGATGGAAAGCTGCTAACCAGGTGAAGATTTTGTTCTATGGACATTGCATGGTGTGAACAAACAACAAAACTGTGAACGGTCATTTTTTTCCCCCCTTATGTGTGAATAAACACCGAACTGTTTAAGTTAAAGACGATGTCGTTGCCTCTATACTGCGTTCTCTAGCCGGTCTACCAGAGCAAAACCCCACAGTATGTATCTATGCCGCTTCAGAAATGTGTGTGATTTTGTCGGTGGAATAGGCAGATGCATCAGGTGTTAGGCCTCTTTCACACAAATGTATTTCATTTTCATTTCCGTTCTTGCGGTTTCCATTTGCGGTCCGTATGCGGAAGCATTCATTTCAATGGTTCCGCCCAAAAAACGGAAGTTACTCCGTGTGCATTTCGTTTCCGTATATCCGTTCCGCTAATGGATAGAACTTGTCCTATTATTGTCCGCATAACAGACAATGATAGTACTGTTCTATTAGGGGCCGGCTGTTCCGTTCCGCAAAATACGGAATCCACACAGACGTCATCCGTATTTTTTGTGGATCCGTTTTTTTTTTTGCGGATCGCAAAATACATACGGTCGTGTGCAAGAGGCCTTAAAGTAATTCCTGGCACATAAACACACAAGCTTTTCGCGGTGGCTTTACACTGAGCCGATTGACACTCGTTCCCGATAATCTGCCCATGTAAAGGTGCCGCTGATCACCCAATGAAGGTGTGGAACGCTCATTCATCGGCTGAAAAAATCGTTCATGCGGACACCTAAATGATAGTTTCTAGGCAGCAGTACTGTCTAAACAGCCTCTGCTACCCAGAAACTATGGATCTGTATGGGGATGAGCGATAGCATAGCCGTTGCTCATCCCCATACAGTGGAGGTGATCACAGCATGTAAATGCAGCACTTCACCTCCACTGACGAGCAGACATTTGTTGTGAAAAAACGCTTCCTTCCCGACAATCGCCTGCTTCATCAGTCCGTGTAAACCGGCCTTTAGTTTAACAATGTGCAAAGCTTGTTACACTCTCCGGTTAACTAAGTTAGGCCCCTTGCAGACGCAGCGAGTCCGCGTCGCAGCCCCCGTCCTGACCTCCCATCGCTGCCGGGAGTCACATAGCATTATATTGATTTATGATGCTATGTAACCCTTACAGTTCTGGAATGTATTGGATAACACTGACAGCATTATGCCAGTGTTATCCAATACATTCCAGAACTGTAAGTCCTCTTTCATACGGCGCACTCCGGATTTGCTCCGGATGCGTCGCGTGTGCATTGCGGGAAACCTGCGCGAGTAGGCACGCAATTACAGTCAGTTTTGACTACGATTGCATTCCGATGTTCAGTTTTTTCTGCGCGAGTGCAATGCGTTTTTAACTGAAGTGCGGGTTTGGGTTAAGTGTTCTATTCATTTTATTATTTTCCCTT
The DNA here is from genome assembly GCF_905171765.1 of Bufo bufo. NCBI lineage: Eukaryota > Metazoa > Chordata > Amphibia > Anura > Bufonidae > Bufo > Bufo bufo. The sequence continues at coordinate 18,518,143 of NC_053393.1, read as the reverse complement.
ATAACATGGTTAGAAAGGAAAATAATAGCATTCTTAATACAGAATGCTTACTAAAATGTGGCTTTAGGGGTTAAAATTTTTTATAAAAAATTAACTCACCTCATCCTCTTGTTCGCGCAGCCGGCATCGTCTTCTTTCTTCTTCTTTCAGGACCTGCCAAAGGACCTTTGATGACGTCGGTGACGTCAGCGCAGGTCCTGCTGAATGAAGATATAGAACATGCTGCGATTTTCACGCAACGCACAAGTGATGCGTGAAAATCACCGCTCATGTGCACAGCCCCATTGAAGTGAATGGGTCCGGATTCAGTGCGGGTGCAATGCGTTCACCTCACGCATTGCACCCGCACGGAATTCTCGCCCGTGTGAAAGGGGCCTAAGAGTCGGTCACTCACACACCATGTGATCAGGATTGCTGCAGTAGACCTCCAGCCTCTGCTACCCACTGAGTTCGTCACCGTGGTGGTCACTGGGGCAGACACTGGGAGGGTAATAAAGAAACTTCTTTTGGCATCTGCTTCACATCCCTGCAGTGGTGCTGGCAACCAGGAAGCACGCGCCTGCCGCGCCATAGTTAAGATAGGATTATGCTCCCCAGTGGCGTGCCTAAGTTGTTTGGCACCCGAGGCGGGTCCTTTTTCTGGCACCCCTCTCAATACTTTAAAACATTTTTACCCCCTCACAGTAGTATTGCCCTCATTGTACAACCTTCACAGTAGTTTTGTCCAGATATGCGCACCCTCACGGTAGTTATGCCCATATTGTGCCCCCTCACAGTATTTATGCCCTCACTGTACAAGTTTTACAGTAGTTATGCCCACATTGTGCCCCCTTAAGCACTTATCCCTTCATTGTGCCCCTTTCACAGTAGTTATGCCCTCATTGTGCCCGACTCACAGTAGTTATGCCCACATTGCGCCCCCTCACAGTAGTTATGCCCACATTGCGCCCCCTCACAGTAGTTATGCCCACATTGTGCCCTCTCACAGTAGTTATGCCCTCTCTGTGCTCCTTTCACAGTTGTAATGCCCTCTTTGTGGCCCCTTCACAGTAATAATCCCCATTGTGCCCCCTTCACAGTAATAATCCCCATTGTGCTTCTTCACAGTAATAATCCCCATTGTGCCCCCTTAATAGTAATAATGCCCATTGTGCCCCCTTCACAGTAATAATCTCCATTGTGCCCCCTGTATAGTAACAATGCCCATTGTGCCTCCTTCATAGTAATAATACCCACTGTGCCCCCTGTATAGTAATAATGCCCATTGTGCCCCTTCACAGTAATAATGCCTATTGCGCCCCCTTAATAGTAGTAATGCCCACTCTGCTAGTAATGCCCTTTGTGCCCCCTCCATAGTAGAAATCCCCATTGTGCCCCCTTCACAGTAAAAATGCCCACTGTGCCCCTTCATTGTAGTAATGCCCTCTGGCTATGTGCCCCCTACATAGTAGTAATGCCCTCTGAGCCCCCTCCAAATTAATAAAGCCCTCTGTATTAAAAGAAAAGACATAAAAACACAGTAACTACTCACCTTGTCTCGTTCCTGAAGCTCATATACCTCTCTTCCCTGCAGGCACAGATCGATCTACAGCACTGTGTGGGCGGAGCTTATGCAGATTTACGGTCTGCAGGCTCCGCCCCCACACAGGCCGGCAGTGCGATCTGTGCCTGCAGGCTGAATGGTGGAGCGAGGAGAAGTCTTCCTGCTTCACCATTCAGACCGCTGCTGGCCTGAAGGAGGGGAGGAGCGCGGGGAGCTGAGCGGTAAGTGACAGGACCGCAGCTCCCAGTGTTACAGCAATAAGCGCTTCCATCTGTATTGATGTAAGCACTCATTGCTTCTGGCACCCCACCCTGAGAGCCAGCACCTGGGGCGGACAGCCCCCCCCCCCTTAGTACGCCACTGATGCTCCCTTCCTCTGCTGCTGTGTAAACCGTCTTGTAAGCCGTAAAACTAGAAAGTGAGGAGGCGGGGCCTATCAGCCCTCCCGGGCCCCTCAACCTCACGGGCCCCATAGCGATCGCGTGGTCTGCCACCATAAGACATTCCATTCCTGATCTGAGTGTGTCAAAGGTTGCCATGAGCTTGCTTTTCCAGACCCTCTTGATATGTGAAATTCCCTTTTAATATTAATACTTTCATGTGTGTGATGTTGAGATCATCGCTGCAAATGTTTTTTCATGCAGGGAAATCTTTTCTTTCTTTTATTGTGTGGCGAAAAGAGTTGATTCTTGTTCTAAGTTTTTGACCTGTTTCACCGACAGAGTCCTCCAGTAGGACCACTTTTGACATGGTGCAGGTGAATGTACCAATGATCAGTGAGCTTCTGACAATGATGTTTTTGAGATTAGGGGATGTCTGTAGCACAGGAGTAGGGTGGTCTGGAAATATGGATTTGGTATATATTGGATGTAGTCTCCAAGCAACCCTCCTTAGAATTTCAGATTTAGGTTGTATAGTAGGAACTCTCTCCTTGGTAATCTGATAGCTCTAGCAATTTGGTTTTCCACTGTAATTGGATGGTATCGCTGACTCAAAAATATATTTTTGAGGTTCCCAAGGTGTCCGTCCCTGTCTGTAGAGTTGTATCTAATAGCTTGACTGTAGATGATGGAGTTTTTTATGTCTGGGGTGGAAACTTTCCCATTTGAGGTATGTTGAGCAGGAAGTTGGTTTCTGGTAAAGTGCTGTTTCTATTTTTTTTAATTTTGCATCTTGATGATTGTATCCAAAAAGTTTATTTCGGTATTCGAGTAGTTGAGTGCTAAACTAATTGTGGGATGAAACGGCTTGAAGCTTTCATGGAATGTTTTTAGTTGTTGCTCAGATCCGGTTCAGATAATTATGATCTCATCAATGTAACGATAATAGTCCAAAGGTTTGATGGGGCAGGAGGATAGGAAATCAATTTCAAGCTCGGCCATGAAAAGATTTGCATATTCTGGCGCCATTTTGCTTCCCATCGCTGTGCCGGTCTTCTGTAGGTATATGTCTACTAAATAAAGTGACTGCAATAGGTCCTCTACGAGAGGGAACTATCTTGGCCACCATGGATGAAGAATCTTTATATTCCAATATTATGCACCAAGATGGATTAAAAGCCTGAATGAAAAATAAAGGAACTGCCAGCCAATCTGTGGTGGAACTTACAAAATTCATTCTCACCCATAATTACTTTTCATTTGGTGAAAGCATATACTTACAGAAGACCCGTACAGCGATGGGAAGCAAAATTGCACCACAATATGCAAATCTGTTCTTGGCCAATCTTGAAAGTGACTTCCTGTACTGTTGCCCCATCAAGCCATTGGCTTGTTCCTCATTTAATACAGTTATCATATTTTGCAGTAGTTGTTGAGCCAGAAAATTGGAATGTTTTTGGTTGTTTTGTCAGTGGAGTAATGCTAGTTTCACACCTGCGAAGTAAATTCCGGCAGGCTGTCCCATCAGAGAACAGCCTGCCAGAATTTTCGGGATCTGGCCATACTGGATACAAACAGAATTCCCGCTGGCCCCTATTAAGTATAATGGGGTCCAGAAGAGATCCGGCTGCATTCCGGCAAAATGAGGAGAAACGGGCGGACACTCTGCGGTTTGTGTCTGGCCGATTTCCGGCATTGTCTGCCCGATTAGGCGGGAGGACCTATGTAATGCAGATGTGAAACTAGCCTAAGCTTTTGTGACAAATTTATAGTGTTTGCAACTATTTTTATGGCTGGCAGTTTGTATTTAGTAAGGGGCGGTCAGAACATATTTAGGAGGAGCTACTTTTTGGCCAGACTTATCATTGTGACTTTTTGTATCCTCCATTTCCCTGGCGGGAACCAAACTGATTGCATCTTTATAAAAATATGATTAGACTTTAGACAATCACTAGGTAATTCATGTTAAAAAAAGTTAAAGGGGTTGTCTCATCATGGACAATTTTCTTATAGGTGCTGCTTCCACTGCTGGGACCCGCACCTATATCCAGAACGGAGCACCGCAAGTGAAGGAAGGTGCACTGCGTATACGCAGCCACCCTGCATTGATTTTCTATGGGGCCGGCGCGGCGAAAATAGCTATTTCCGTCGGCCCCATAGAAATGAATGGGAGCGGGGGCCGCGCATGCACGGTACGCTCTCATTCACTTCTATGGGGGGCCGGCTTGGTGGTGGCCAGACCACCACCTTGCGGGGCTCCGTTCTCGATATAGGTGCAGGTCCCACACCTATAAGACAATGGGGGCATATCCTAGCAACATTGTCCATGATGAGAAAACCCCTTTAACATGTGGAGTAAAACATTTTCAAAATTTATTGCAAAAAAAAAGATGCAGTAAAAAAGAAACATACAGTCAGGTCCATAAATATTGGGATATCAACGCAATTCTAACATTTTGGGCGCTATACACCACCACAATGGATTTGAAATGAAACGAACAAGATGTGCTTTAACTGCAGACTGTTAGCTTTAATTTGACGGCATTTACATCCAAATCAGGTGAACGGTGTAGGGATTACAACAGTTTGCATATGTGCCTCCCACTTGTTAAGGGACCAAAAGTAATGGGACAATTGGCTTCTCAGCTGTTCCATGGCCCGGTGTGTGTTATTCCCTCATTATCCCAATTACAATGAGCAGATAAAAGGTCCGGAGTTCATTTCCAGTCTGCTATTTGCATTTGGAATCTGTTGCTGTCAACTCTCAAGATGAGATCCAAAGAGCTGTCACTGTCAGTGAAGCAAGCCATCATTAGGCTGAAAAAACAAAACAAACCCATCAGAGAGATAGCAAAAACATTAGGCCTGGCCAAAACAACTGTTTGGAACATTCTTAAAAAGAAGGAACGCACCGGTGAGCTCAGCAACACCAAAAGACCCGGAAGACCACGGAAAACAACTGTGTTGGATGACCGAAGAATTATTTCCCTGGTGAAGAAAGCACCCTTCACAACAGTTGGCCAGATCAAGAACACTCTCCAGGAGGTAGGTGTATGTGTGTCAAAGTCAACAATCAAGAGAAGACCTCACCAGAGTGAATACAGAGGGTTCACCACAAGATGTAAACCATTGGTGAGCCTCAAAAACAGGAAGGCCAGATTAGAGTTTGCCAAACGACATCTAAAAAAGCCTTCACAGTTCTGGAACAACATCCTATGGACGGATGAGACCAAGATCAACTTGTACCAGAGTGATGGGAAGAGAAGAGTATGGAGAAGGAAAGGAACTGCTCATGATCCTAAGCATACCACCTCATCAGTGAAGCATGGTGGTGGTAGTGTCATGGCGTGGGCATGTATGGCTGCCAATGGAACTGGTTCTCTTGTATTTATTGATGATGTGGCTGCTAACAAAAGCAGCAGGATGAATTCTGAAGTGTTTCGGGCAATATTATCTGCTCATATTCAGCCAAATGCTTCAGAACTCATTGGACGGCGCTTCACAGTGCAGATGACAATGACCCAAAGCATACTGCAAAAGCAACCAAAGAGTTTTTTAAGGGAAAGAAGTGGAATGTTATGCAATGGCCAAGTCAATCACCGGACCTGAATCCGATTGAGCATGCATTTCACTTGCTGAAGACAAAACTGAAGGGAAAATGCCCCAAGAACAAGCAGGAGCTGAAGACAGTTGCAGTAGAGGCCTGGCAGAGCATCACCAGGGATGAAACCCAGCGTCTGGTGATGTCTATGCGTTCCAGACTTCAGGCTGTAATTGACTGCAAAGGATTTGCAACCAAGTATTAAAAAGTGAAAGTTTGATTTATGATTATTATTCTGTCCCATTACTTTTGGTCCCTTAACAAGTGGGAGGCACATATGCAAACTGTTGTAATTCCTACACCGTTCACCTGATTTAGATGTAAATACCCTCAAATTAAAGCTGACAGTCTGCAGGTAAAGCACATCTTGTTCGTTTCATTTCAAATCCATTGTGGTGGTGTATAGAGCCAAAAATGTTAGAATTGTGTCGATGTCCCAATATTTATGGACCCGACTGTATATTTAAAAAAAAAAAGTGCAGAAAGTCGTAGTGTGATAAATTACCCCGTACATGCTAAGACTGGGTTTGTTGTGCCAGTCTTAAGGTCCTTTTACACCTACAGATGATCCAGCAGATTATCGGGAATGAAGTGGACGCTCCCGATCACTGTCAGATCATCAGAGGACATGAGAGCAGCATTTACAAGTAACAATCACCTCCGCTGTATGGGGACAAGCAATCTATATAGAAATCGCTTGTCCTCATAGAAAATCAGTGTACCAGTGTTCGCTGCAGAACTATCTGCTGCACAGGCACAATGATTTTCTGTGCCAGCAGAACGACACAATCACCCGATGTTTGCTCATTCATCAGGTGAATGCTGGCACATTTCACACTGGCAGATTATGGGGAATGAGCGTTTATACAAACTCTCATCCCAATAATCTGCCAGATCATTGGTCTCTTTACTTTATCTCACCAGTATGTGTTTTAGGCTATGATCGCATTGGTGCATCAAAAATGTTGCTAATTTTTCCCAAAAATTTAGGAACCAAACAATGTAATAGTATTATAAAACTTTTGCGCAAATACAGTACTTTTAAATTAACATGGCGTATTTACCAAAAATAACAACACCAATTGTAATACCAGCGTGTGAACATGGGCAAATACTTCTACCTAGAGATAAAGAAGGTCTTTCATCCATGAAAGCCCCGAGAATTGTATGTCATGACTGGCACAATAAATTAATAGAAATACTGTATTAATCCCATACTAATGAGTGCTTTCATTATAAACACGCTCATTAGTATGCAGGACGTGTCGGGAGCAGTGACTGTAGCGCTGCTAGCACTGGCTGTACTCACCGCTCACTTGTCTTATTTCGAGCGCTTTGCTGTGTTCTGACTGTGTGTAGCGTCAGGATGTAGTGCAGGTTGGCGCTCACTATAACCTGACGCTGTGTGAAGCCAGGGCACAGTGCAGAGTGATGTTCAGAGAAGACCTGGGAGCGGTGAGTGCAGGAGTAGTGTGCCATCCCGAGCAAGAGAGGTAAGTTGTTTTATCTATTTTACTGTCTGATCTGAGGTCTGATGAGGATTGGGGGTCTGATCTGAGGTCTGACAAAGATTGGGGGATGTGATTGGGGGGGTCTGTTAAAGATTGGGGGTCTGATGAAGAATGGGGGGGGCTGATTTAGGGTCTGATGAAGAAGATTGGGGGGTCTGATCTGAGGTTTGATAAAGATTGGGGGCCTGAACTGAGGCCTGATGAAGACTGGAGGTCTGATTTAGGGGTTTGATGAAGAAGATTGGGGGTGTGATTTGAGGTCTGATAAAGATTGGGGGCCTCATGAAGATTGGGGGCCTGAACTGAGGCCTCATGAAGATTGGAGGTCTGATGAAGAACAATGAGGGTCTGATTTTAGGTCTGATAAAAACTGGAGGTCTGATTGTGGGTCTGATTTGGGGGTGTGATCTTAGGTCTGACGAAAAAAATATATTTTTCTTATTTTCCCCCTCTAAAAATAATTCCTTAACATGCCAACATTTTCATGCAGTAGATGAAGCTATGTGGTAAAGTAGATAATCATCTTATTACACAGTTTTCTGTGGCTGCAATTTCTCTAATGGAGAATATGCCCTATGCGGATTAGACTAAATATAATCCCGTCCTGAACTTGTGAACTCTGCAGGCAATGAGCGTTCGGAGGCAAAGCACTGGAGCTGCTTAACAATTCAGGTTTACTTCCAGATCGTTGCTTATCCACCGTGTCTACCTTTTTAGATGGACTCTTGAAATGTTTCCGGTCCCAAATGCCCTTATGAAAAGCATCTGCGCTGTCTGTGCCAAATTCAGACTAATCAGGTTGGTGTCGTGTTCTCTACCGCCTCGCGTTGTATATGATGTTGCTAAATGAGGTGGCATAAGAATAACCGGAGGACAGGCCCGGAGCACTTGTCAACATCGCATTCGTTTGGTTGATGTTTTCAGTGAATGTTAACGAGTACCTAATGTCATTTCTAAAAACACTTAATGAAAACTGCACTTGCTGAATATTTCCGTATATTTCCTATGGTTTGGGCTCGTGGCAGAAGGCTTGTAACTGAATGTGCTTTGTTCATTGAGAAAAGCAGTGACCGGAATTGCACGTATTGGTGAATGAAGAGGGGGCGGGCGGCTCCGTTCTGCACGTCGTTCTCCCCGTACAATGCTGCACAGAAAGCCCGTGTGAACACGCATTCTTCATAATGCAGCTAGAAAAGTGAAGCTTTGATCCAGCCTGGATTTTGTTTTCCTGCCATTATTTGAATGGGGAAGAGCAGAGAGGTGAGAATCTGCATGGAAAAGGACACACTAACCACACACCTCGCTGCTCTTTATGTGCAGATGCAGCCAGTGTCTACATTAAGATCCAGAAGATTTCCAAATTACAGCGAAATCTAGTTAGTGAGGAATGAGCAGGGAATGTAGGTTCATGTCAAATACGGGTGAAACTCCAAAAAATTTAATATTGTGCAAAAGTTCATTTATTTCAGTAATGCAACTTAAAAGGTGAAACTAATATATGAGATATAGACTCATTACATGCAAAGCGAGATATTTCAATCCTTTATTTGTTATAATTTGGATCATTATGGCTTACAGTTTACGAAGAACCCAAATCCGCAATCTCAGAAAATTTGAATATTGTGAAAAGGTTCAATATTCTAGGCTCAAAGTGTCACACTCTAGTCAGCTAATTAATCCGTACCCCCTGCAGAGGGTTCCTGAGCCTTAAAATGTCTCTCAGTCTGGTTCAGTAGGGATCACAATCATGGGAGAGACTGCTGACCTGACAGTTGTGCAGAAAACCATCATTGACACCCTCCATAAGGAGGGAAAGCCTCAAAAGGTAATTGCAAAAGAAGTTGGATGTTCCCAAAGTGCTGTATCAAAGCACATTAATAGAAATAGTTATGTGGAAGGGACAAGTGTGGAAGACAAAGGTACACAAGCAGCAGGGATGACCGCAGCCTGAAGAGGATTGTCAGGAAAAGGCCATTCAAAAGCGTTGGGGACTGAGGCTGGAGTTAGTGCATCAAGAGCCACCACACACAGACTGATCCTGGACATGGGCTTCAGATGTCGTATTCCTCTCGTCAAGCCTCTCCTGAACAACAAACAACGTCAGAAGCGTCTTACCTGGGCTAAAGAAAAAAAGAACTGGTCTGCTGCTCAGTGGTCCAAAGTCCTCTTTTCTGATGAGAGCAACTTTTGCATCTCATTTGGAAACCAAGGACTCAGAGTCTGGAGGAAGAATGGAGAGACACACCATGCAAGATGCTTGAAGTCCAGTTTGAAGTTTCCACAGTCTGTGTTGATTTGGGGAGCCATGTCATCTGCTGGTGTTGGTCCTCCACTGTGCTTCATTAAGTCCAGAGTCAACGCAGCAGTCTACCAGGAGATTTTGGAGCACTTCATGCTTCCTTCAGCAGACGAGCTTTATGGAGACTTCATTTTCCAGCAGTACTTGGCGCCTGCCCACACCGCCAACAGTACCAAAACCTGGTTCAATGACCATGGGATTACTATGCTTGATTGGCCAGCAAACTCGCCTGACCTGAACCCCATAGAGAATCTACGTGGCATTGCCGAGAGAAAGATGAGAGACATGAGACCGAACAGTGCAGAAGAGCTGAAGGCTGAAGCATCCTGGTCTTCCATAACACCTCAGCAGTGCCATAGGCGGATAGCATCCATGCCACGCCGCACTGAGGGGCCCGAACCAAGTACTGAGGACATATGCAAGATTATACTTTTCAGAAGTCTCACATTTTTCTATTTAACATCCTTTTTTTATTGATTTCATGTAATATTCTAATTTTCTGAGATTGTGAATTTCGATTTTTCATAAGCTGTAAGCCATAATCATCCAAATTATAACAAATAAAGGATTGAAGTATCTCGTTTGCATATAATGAGTCTATCTCATATATTAGTTTCACCTTTTAAAGAGGACCTTTCATGGGTCCAGACATTATAAAATAAGTAGCACGCATGGATCTAATAGCGCTTACTATTTTTCCTGGGCGCCGCTCCATTCGCCCGATGTGCCCCGTTAAATTCTCCCGCCTTGTATGCTAATTAATAGCATCAGAACAGGGAGGATGAGACGCCGGGGTTTCTCAATGGGGGCGTCTCCTTCTCCCTGGCTGTAGCGCTGTCCAATCACAAAGGAGAGCGTCAAAGGAGAAAGCAGGGAGCGCAAAACAAAAACGCAGGGGAAAAAAAACAAACCTCCAGGACTTAAGGGGTTAAACATAGAGCCTGCTTGCGCCTGCAGTGGGCGACGCAGCTGGCGAGTCTCTGCTGCTTCAAAAATCAGAGGCCTGCAAGTAATGTCGGCGACTGAACGCAGAATATACAGGGAGTGCAGAATTATTAGGCAAGTTGTATTTTTGAGGATTAATTTTATTATTGAACAACAACCATGTTCTCAATGAACCCAAAAAACTCATTAATATCAAAGCTGAATATTTTTGGAAGTAGTTTTTAGTTTATTTTTAGTTTTAGCTATTTTAGGGGGATATCTGTGTGTGCAGGTGACTATTACTGTGCATAATTATTAGGCAACTTAACAAAAAACAAATATATACCCATTTCAATTATTTATTTTTACCAGTGAAACCAATATAACATCTCAACATTCACAAATATACATTTCTGACATTCAAAAACAAAACAAAAACAAATCAGTGACCAATATAGCCACCTTTCTTTGCAAGGACACTCAAAAGCCTGCCATCCATGGATTCTGTCAGTGTTTTGATCTGTTCACCATCAACATTGCGTGCAGCAGCAACCACAGCCTCCCAGACACTGTTCAGAGAGGTGTACTGTTTTCCCTCCTTGTAAATCTCACATTTGATGATGGACCACAGGTTCTCAATGGGGTTCAGATCAGGTGAACAAGGAGGCCATTCATTAGATTTTCTTCTTTTATACCCTTTCTTGCCAGCCACGCTGTGGAGTACTTGGACGCGTGTGATGGAGCATTGTCCTGCATGAAAATCATGTTTTTCTTGAAGGATGCAGACTTCTTCCTGTACCACTGCTTGAAGAAGGTGTCTTCCAGAAACTGGCAGTAGGACTGGGAGTTGAGCTTGACTCCATCCTCAACCCGAAAAGGCCCCACAAGCTCATCTTTGATGATACCAGCCCAAACCAGTACTCCACCTCCACCTTGCTGGCGTCTGAGTCGGACTGGAGCTCTCTGCCCTTTACCAATCCAGCCACGGGCCCATCCATCTGGCCCATCAAGACTCACTCTCATTTCATCAGTCCATAAAACCTTAGAAAAATCAGTCTTGAGATATTTCTTGGCCCAGTCTTGACGTTTCAGCTTGTGTGTCTTGTTCAGTGGTGGTCGTCTTTCAGCCTTTCTTACCTTGGCCATGTCTCTGAGTATTGCACACCTTGTGCTTTTGGGCACTCCAGTGATGTTGCAGCTCTGAAATATGGCCAAACTGGTGGCAAGTGGCATCTTGGCAGCTGCACGCTTGACTTTTCTCAGTTCATGGGCAGTTATTTTGCGCCTTGGTTTTTCCACACGCTTCTTGCGACCCTGTTGACTATTTTGAATGAAACGCTTGATTGTTCGATGATCACGCTTCAGAAGCTTTGCAATTTTAAGAGTGCTGCATCCCTCTGCAAGATATCTCACTATTTTTGACTTTTCTGAGCCTGTCAAGTCCTTCTTTTGACCCATTTTGCCAAAGGAAAGGAAGTTGCCTAATAATTATGCACACCTAATATAGGGTGTCATTAGACCACACCCCTTCTCATTACAGAGATGCACATCACCTAATATGCTTAATTGGTAGTAGGCTTTCGAGCCTATACAGCTTGGAGTAAGACAACATGCATAAAGAGGATGATGTGGTCAAAATACTCATTTGCCTAATAATTCTGCACGTAGTGTAGAGCATGCTGCGATTTTCACGCAACGCACAAGTGATGCGTGAAAATCACCGCTCATGTGAACAGCCCCATAGAAATTAATGGGTCGGTATTCAGTGCGGGTGCAATGCGTTCAACTCACGCATCGCATCCGCGCGGAAAACTCGCCCGTGTGAAAGGGGCCTTAGATTTTGCTGACATTAGCACATCGCTAATGTCAGACAGTTTAAGGCTACTTTCACACCTGCGTTAGGTGCGGATCCGTCTGATATCTGCACAGACGGATCCGCACCTATAATGCAAACGCTTAGATCCGTTCAGAACGGATCCGTTTGCATTACCATGAACAAAAAAAATAATAATTTTTTATTTATTTTTTTCATAATAATGCAAACGGATCCGTTTTGACTTTACATTGAAAGTCAATGGGGGACGGATCCGTTTGAAAGTTGAGCCATATTGTGTCAACTTCAAACGGATCCGTCCCCATTGACTTACATTGTAAGTCTGGACGGATCCGTTTGCCTCCGCACGGCCAGGCGGACACCCGAACGCTGCAAGCTGTGTTCAGGGGTCCGCCTGCTGAGCGGAGCGGAGGACAAACGGTGCCAGACTGATGCATTCTGAGCAGATCCGCATCCACTCAGAATGCATTAGGACTGGACGGATCCGTTCGGGGCCGCTTGTGAGAGCCTTCAAACGGAGCTCACAAGCGGAGCCCCGAACGCAGGTGTGAAAGTGGCCTAAGAGGGTTAATTCTGGGGACAGAAACCCTTTAAGGATGGCGTGGGCAGGAAGAAAATGTAATTCTGTTGTAGGCACCAGACCCCTATTGTACCATCCCCTCTAAACCCTAGGACTTGGTGACCTAGTGCCAATGATGATCCCCTCTTTCTCAGTTACAGGACAGGACCGCCCTCCCCTGAGAAATGAGCCCTTTTCTCTCACAGGGACTGTATTCAGGTAGAAGTGATTTGTGCCTGAAGAAGATGAAATTTAAGAAATGTGCTCATCCTTAAAGAGTTACTATTTTAAAATGTCCCAAATGCCATAAAAATCATTTTTTATAAAATACTTTTCGCTTTCTTGATAAAGAAATTAACACCCAAAGTCCTGTTTTCTACCGCGCTTTATATTCACCAATCTCGCGCAGAGCTGATTTTTGAGTACGGACTCTGCATTGTAGGCATGGGGCCAAAGCGAACGCCGTACGGGCAGGAGCGCACTTCGCTGCTTTGACTGGAATAGCACATGGGTACAGTGTAACAATCTGCTACACCAGGATCAGTACTCATTAATAAGTCAGCAGTAAGTAAGATACATAGAAGCAAGGAGGACGGTGCTATAGGACAGTGAAGCTTGGCATCTTAGTACAGTGTGACGGGCCGAATCGACCCTTCACCTGATGTGAGCACTAATATAGAATTACAGTAAATTATTCATAAAAAGATATACAGATATCCATCCATTAGGTCACATTTATTACCAGGGAAACGGAATGACTGAGCAGTACCTCTGATTACATCTTTAGGAAGCAGTACAGGAGGTTTTGTATATGGTCACTAGAGTTGAGCGAATCAAAGTATCCAAAGTGGACTTCGATCCAAATTTCAAAGAAAATTTGATTTGCCGCGAAGCCAAAGTCCCTCGTGCTTCGTAGTAACAAATCAATTTTCCCTGAAATGGCAGTAAAAATAAAAAAAATAAAATAAAATACTTACTGTACCTCATCCATTTGAGCCCAAAGAGGCCTCTGAGGCCTTTTCTAATGAAGGTGAGATCTGCGGCAAAACAGCATCTAATCCGCAACAAAAAAACTTTTTGGTGCAGTTCAGTTGCAGAAATGCAGGGAAATTTGTGCAGATCTCCTGCATGTTGACCTACGCCCGTGTGTAGATACCCCCAGTATATAGATATTAATTGTAATTTGGATCCATGTAGTGGAAGATAACTCTGCGATACGACATCAGCTAAGGCATATGGAATTGGTCAGAAAAAGAAAAACTCTGCACACATCAGTCTGGAATTGGAGGTGCAGAGAGGAGCAGCAGAGCTCCACAGACCTGCGCCATATCACCGGTGATAACACGGCAATGCAGATAATAAAAGCATCGCCCTCCCTGCTGAGGTATCGCAAGTCCATGCCAGTCTAAGCAGGATTTCATTTTTCTATAAATTCATTAAAGATGTTGTCCCACGAAAAAAATATTCTGCAGTTTTCAAACCAGCATCTGGATCTAAACACTTTTGTATTTGCATGTAATTAATTAAGATGTATTATAGTCAGTGAGTCATTCAGTAAAATGTATCTGCCTTGCGCCACCTGCTGTTTGTTCTTTGTTCTCATTTCTCTGTCCACATCACTGAGGAGGACCTCAATTATCTCCCTTCCTGTGATAGGGAAAGAGCTGCAGCAGAAAGGACACACCCCGTGAGCTGCCAGCTTGAGATAAGTCTAGCATAGGGGTCAGAAACCTTCGGCACTGGAAGTGAATGGAGGATACTGGGAGTTGGAGTCCAGGAGGTTGCTGATCCCTAGAGCAGTGAATGTGGAGACCCCTGGATACATGTGAGGTGCAGGACTGGTTTTCATGTCCCGTGTGATGTCTGATTCTCATTTTTTAGGCCCCTTTCACACGGGCGAGTATTCCGCGCGGATGCGATGCGTGAGTTGAACGCATTGCTCCCGCACTGAATCCCGACCCATTCATTTCTATGGGGCTGTTCAGATGAGCGGTGATTTTCACGCATCACTTGTGCGTTGCGTGAAAATCGCAGCATGCTCTATTTTGTGCGTTTTTCACGTAACGCAGGCCCCATAGAAGTGAATGGTGTTGCGTGAAAATCGCAAGCATCCGCAAGCAAGTGCGGATGCGGTGCGATTTTCACGCACGGTTGCTAGGAGACGATCGGGATGGAGACCCGATCATTATTATTTTCCCTTATAACATGGTTATAAGGGAAAATAATAGCATTCTGAATACATAATGCATAGTAAAATAGTGCTGGAGGGGTTAAAAATAAATAAATTATAATTTAACTCACCTTAATCCACTTGATCGCGCAGCCCGGCATCTCCTTGTGTCTTCTTTCTTTGCTGTGCGCAGGAACAGGACCTGTGGTGACGTCACTCCGGTCATCACATGGTCCATCACATGATCTTTTACCATGGTGATGGATCATGTGATGACCGGAGTGACGTCACCACAGGTCCTGTTCCTGCGCACAGCAAAGAAAGAAGACAGAAACGATGCCGACTGCGCGATCAAGTGGATTAAGGTGAGTTAAGTTTTTTTATTTTTTTTTAACCCCTCCAGCGCTATTGTACTATGCATTATGTATTCAGAATGCTATTATTTTCCCTTATAACCATGTTATAAGGGAAAATAATACAATCTACAGAACACCGATCCCAAGCCCGAACTTCTGTGAAGAAGTTCGGGTTTGGGTACCAAACATGCGCGATTTTTCTCACGCGAGTGCAAAACGCATTACAATGTTTTGCACTCGCGCGGAAAAATCGCGCATGTTCCCGCAACGCACCCGCACCTTTTCCCGCAACGCCCGTGTGAAAGAGGCCTTACATTAATCATGGGAGAACCCCTTTAAGTCGATAACACACTAGTCAAAAAGGTCCCTCTGAAGTGGAGTTCTACTTTTTTTTTTTTTTTACTTTTTATTAGAAAGAAATTCCTTTTCCTTTTGTCATACATCTCAACCAAGGCGGAGTTCTACTTTAATATCTAACTTATATCGTCCTGTAGTCCAGTATTACCTTTTAGATATTATGTTCTTGCTATGACCTCAATACTTTCTGACAGCGATGTTATGAGATCTCCGGGAATCAGCGGCACAGACGCTCCCGACAATCCTCCGACTGACTGATAATAATCTGTAATGTTCTGTGGGAAACCAGACAGACGTTTAATTTCCTGAAAAGGCAGATAAAGCTGAGCCCGTGAAGGAAATCTGGTTAGCTGCGTGTCCGGATTAGGATTCGCGGTGTCCTCTCCTCAGTGCCTGAAATTATAACGCTCTCCATGGCCTGATTTTATAATAAACCATTACATAATGATATTAATTACAGAGCTTTGTGGTTGTAGTGCTGGAACCATATGGCGGTGGTGCTACGTGGACTGGTGGATTGACCGTGCGTCTGATGAAATATTACAGAAATCTCTATACATATCGTATATTTCATAAAGGTATTATTCCATCAGGGCGACCCATCTGCATACGCCCCATTAGGGCATCGGGATGTCCTCGAGTAGAACCCACTGTGATGTAGAAGAGAGTGTCCGCCACTCCGACTGAGTATGACCATAGAAAGTATGGACGCCGATCGGTGCTATGTGCCATCACATTCCCGCAGCAGTCATTGCAGTGGAAATCATTCTACACATAGACCTTCCAGAAGCCAGACAAAGTCATTGAAGGGGTTGTCTCATTTTAGACATATCACTAGCCTACGCCACCGGTGTCAGATAGGGACCCCCGAAGTGAGCGGTGATTGGCCGCGCATGCGCAGCCACTCCCTATCCATTTCTATGGGGCTGCTTTTAATCGCAGCTATTTCCTGCAGTTCCACAGACGTGAAGTGAGCGGTGGTCGCGCTTGCGCAGAGCGGCCTCCATGAATTTCTGCAGGGGCTTCCGAAAATAGCTGAGCGCGGCTATATTTGGAACTCCCATAGAAATGCACGGCGAGAACGAGGCGCACACGCGGTGCGCTCTCCTTCACATTCTCAGAGGCGGAGCCCACACCGATCCGACATTTCCTAGTGTTTTGCCGTCAAAGCCTGAGATGACACAACCGCTTCTGTGAAAAGCTCGTCTATGAATGTGGAGGGTGAGGAACCTATATGGATGGATGGCGCATTCTGCCGACTCTGCAGCTCTAGAGGTGGAAATCTATTCTACGTTTGGAAGATTTGTTTTTACTATTATGTTCCAAATAGAACTTGAAACGCAAAGTACTAACTCTGTCTGTGCGTGTTCCGCATTTTCTGGAACGGAACGTCCTGCCCTCTATAGAACAGTCCTATCCTTGTCTGTAAGGCTTCTTGCACACAAACATTTTTTTTTTTCTGTTTACGTTCCGTTTTTTTGCATTCCGTATACGGAACCATTCATTTCAATGGATCCACAAAAAAAAACGGAATTCCATTTCCGTTCCGTTCAAAGATAGAACATGTCCTATTATTGTCCGCATAACGGACAAGAAAAGTACTGTTCTATCAGGGGCCAGCTGTTCCGTAAAAAAAACGGAATGCACACGGACGTCATCCGTATTTTTTGCGGATCCGTATACTGAAAAAGCCATACGGTCGTGTGCAAGAGGCCTAAAATCGGACAAGTATAGGACATGTTCTGTTTTTCTGCAGGGCCCGCAGAACAGACATACGGATGCCAAGAGCACACGGTTTGCTGTCCGCATCTTTTGTGGCCCCATTGAAGTGAACAAGGTGGATCGGATGTGAACAAAAAACATGGTCGTGTGCATGAGGCGTTAGGCTGTGGTCACAAGTGACTGAATAGCTGAAGAAAATCTGCGGCATTTCTGTTTGTAATCTGCAGCAGGAAAAAAAAACGTACCAAATGGTTTGTTTTTGGTGCTGATTTTGAGCAGAAAAGCTGCAGATTAGACACAGATTTAATTCTGCGGTAAATCTGCGGTATAAAGTGACATACTGCAGATTTTAAATCCGCACCACAGGTCAGCGTCTGCTACAGATTATTTTCGTCTCATTCACTTTGCTGGTCCTGTACAACGCGGCAAAATTGCTGCACGCAAATCCTCAGCTAATCAGCCGCAGGCAACCACGTGCACACGAGCGCAGGAGAACGCACATATGATCCACAGGAATTTCCATGCGGATTTATGTGCGTTTCTGCAGCATATATATCAGCACCAAAATCTGCAATTTCTAATCACGTTTTTTGGTGCGGATTAGAAGTGGTTTCGGTGCTTTAGATTTCGAAATCCGCAATGCAGGTCAATTTCTGCACGGAAACAACCCGCAAAGCGTACATGGGATTTGTGTGATCTGTAATAAGCTGCGGTTTTCCTGTAAGGGAATCCGCGTGGACAAAAACACACATATTTCGCAACGTGTACAGGTGGCCTTCAAGTGTAGGTTCCGTTCAGTATTTCTGTAGGGCCTCCTGTGCGCCCCGTGGCCGTGCTGCGGGCCGCAATGCTCGAACACCGACCGTAGGGCATCCACAGCGGATTGCGGACCCATTCACTTTAATGTGATCCGCAAAAAGATAAGACATTTTCTATCTTTTTGCGGAATGGAAGTACGGGACGAAACCCCGCGGAAGGACTCCGTAGTGCTTCCGTGGGTTTCCGTTTCGCGCTTCCATTGAAGTGAATGGGTCCGCCTCCGTGATGCGGAATGCCCACGTTCGTATGCAAATAAGCCTAAATGTAGATATTCCTATTGACCTACTTTTTCTCAACTTTTGCAGAAGCAGAAGCAGACGTGTCTACCCCGGGAGGAGCTGGTGCAAATTCCAACATTTGGTCCTTCAAATACGCGCCTGCCAATCCCAAACAACCGGTACCGCAAATACCGCCGGATTGTCCGGAGAATTTTGTCATCCCGGGATCCCCAGCCATCATTTCGATCCGCCAGGATCAACCCACAGACCAAGGTCAAAAAAATAACTTCATAACCTTTGGTAAAAAAGAAGAAACCAAGAAGAACAAGAAGAAGAACAAGAAGAAGGGAAACAAGAATACCCAAGAGAAAGGAGATAACGCGACTGACGGCAACGATCAGTGAAACGGAGACCGAAGCCAATTATTACCCCGTTTTTGTAAGAAGCAATGTAGCGACAAAGTAATATTCTTCCTCTCCTTAACGCGCCTTCCTATGTACAAAATACTGCAACATCCGAGCCTGAGATCTCTCCATATACGTCCATATTATTTAAAGCTTTATTATGTTGAATGTTTCACCGTACAACACTCCAAAGATCACGGTGACAGTGCATCCAGTATAATCTAGTGAGTGACTGTTATGTCTGCAAATAGCTTCTGTGCATTATATCGAGGAAGGAGTACGGAGAACCGCCACATGCAAACGGTAAAAGGGAAAGTTTCATCATTACAAAGAGATGTCAACGTTAGCGTCTCGATGACCGCGATCATTTACATGAAAGACATTTAAACACGTGAACGCATTAAATGGAAACAAATTCCTCAGGGACCAAGATAATAAGGCTACGACCATTTATGTTTGCGCGCCCATATGTCATCTGCATACAGGAATTCACTCAAATTGCAAAAATGAGACAAATTATTGTATAAAAAAAACCTAAAAAATTTATAAAAACATAAAAACAATATGCAAATGTTCAAAGATAACGATACCTTACTAGTCAGCTCTTCCCTGGGCGGCTAGCACCACGTGATGTGTCTCCACTTCAGCAAATGGCGTTTATCACGTAGAGAAAGTCAATACAAGGCGCTTACTAATGTATTGTGATTCTCCATATTGCCTCCTTCGCAGGCTGGATTCATTTTTCCATCACATTATACACCGCTCGTTTCCAGGGTTTTACGACCACCCTGCAGTCCGTCGGCGGTGGTCGTGCTTGCACGGTAGAAGGAAAACGCACCGGCCGCCGGCCTCTCTGGTGGGTGGGACCGTACGAGAGCGTACGAAGGCACGCGTGCACAGAAGTATCTGCTCTGCCGCATTGGTCGCAACCCCTGGAAATAAGCAGTGTATAATGTGATGGAAAAAAATGAATCCAGCCAGCATCCAGGAGGCAATATGGATAATCACAATACATTAGTAAGTGCCTCGTATTAAAGGGGTTATCCCATCTTAGACAATGGGGGCGTATCGCTAGGATATGCCCCCATTGTCTGATAGGTGCGGGTCCCACATCTGGGACCCACATCTACAAGGAGAACGGAGCCGGGGAGAGTTGTGGCTGGAGGATCCCGGGTTTTCCGGGGTCCGTCCACCACCAGGCGCAGCTCCCCGCCTCTCCCATTGAAGTGAATGGGAGTGCACCGCGCATGCGCGGCCACCGCTCCCATTCATTTCTATGGGGCCGACGGAAATATTTTCGGCGGCTCCATAAAAATGAATGGAGGGCGGCTGCGCATGCGCGGTGCGCCCTCCTCAAGTTTCTCCGCTCTGTTCTCCTTGTAGGTGCAGCGATATGCCCCCATTGTCTAAGATGGGATAACCCCTTTAACTTTCTCTACGTTGAAGACAACCCCTTTAAATTGTCATCTGCAAGAGTGTAAAGAGATAGGAGTTAAGTTATATGATGCAATTTTAGTCACTTTGTGTCACCTAAGTCGTCAGACTACTGATAATCTATGATACAATTTAGTACCAGATATTTAGCAAGTATACGCCTACCCTACTGTATACCCAGTGGCTTAACTTCAATGGTAGAAGAATACGTGACTGCTACAGGACCCGGGAGACGAGAGGCCCAGTGCTGAATTTCTTCTTCTGATCTCAATGTGAAAACACTGCATTTTCATGCAACCACCACTGGGGGGAGCTCAGTGCAAACAGATGATTAGAGCAATGGTAACTATATAATTCTCTGCACTGAGCTCCCCCTAGTGGTGGCTGCAGGCAGGCAGCTTTGTAATATGTGAAATGAAGCAGGGGATTTATCAGTGTATTTATGCAAGTTGTCTGGTGTAAATACATTGAGAAATAAAGTAGCTACATTTATGGTGCTAAAGTGGGTCAGACCAAGGGCTGACTTCTTCTGAAGCATTATTGGAAATGTTTAATTGCTGGTCCATTTCTATTGACTTCCATTGGGGTGACAATACACTATTATGCAAATCAGTGCATTCAGTAACAAGGATAAGGTAATCAATATGGATAACTCATCAATAATCTGCAGGGGTCCGACACCTGTCGATCAGTTCTATGAATACTTAGACCTTTCCTAGGCCATGTGACATCATGTGCGCTAGGCGCGGCTCTGCTGCATTCAACTGAATGGACCTGGGTGCAATACCAAGCACAGCCACTATACAACGCACGGCGCCATGCTTGGCGAGTTCCAAGGAGGCTGTGGCTTCCTCAAACAGCTGATCGGCGGGGCTCCTAAGAGTCAGACCCCCGCCAATCTCACATTGATGACCCATCCTGAGGATAGGTCATCCATACATAAATCCTGGAGAACCTCTTTAAGAACTTCAAACTTGTAGATCACAGCTAGGTTCATTCTATTCATCATACGCATTCAGTTAAACACTTGATTAGTGGAGGGCATTCATGTGTTCGTGGTGGGAAATCCTGTGAAAACCGTCATTAGATGACTGCATCAGGAAACCTGACCGCGTGGTCGCATCCTTAGTGGATTTGCATTGCTGCTAGGAAATACTTATTGATATTAAAGGGGTTCTTCGGGCTTTTAATATTGATGACCTTTCCTCAGGCTTGGTCATCAATATCAGATTGGTGGGGGTCCGACTACCGGCACCCCTGCCGATCAGCTGTATGAAGGGAAGGCGCGCGCAGTGTGCCTGTGCCGTCTCCCCTCCTGCTCGCTGCTGCTATGTCTTTGGCGAGCAGGAAGAGAGAGGGGAGACGGCACGCATGCACAGCACGCGCCTTCCCTTCATACAGCTGATCGGCGGGGGGTGCCGGGCTTTTAATATTGATGACCTTTCCTCAGGCTAGGTCATCAATATCAGATTGGTGGGGGTCTGACTACCGACACCCCCGCCGATCAGCTGTATGAAGGGAAGGCGTGTACCTGCTCGCTGCTGCTATGTCTATGGCGAGCAGGTACAGAGAGGGGAGACGGCGCGCATGTACAGCACGCGCCTTCCCTTCATACAGCTGATCAGCAGGGGGGGGGGAAGGCGGTCTTTCTTCCGATCCGATATTGATCATCAATATTAAAAGCCCGGAGAACCCCTTTAATAATTAGACGTAGAAAACTAAAAATTAAAAAAAATAAAATGAAAATGAAAAATTATGGGAGAGGAAACGCACAGAATAAGCCATGTTCTTTAATAAGGATACGTGTTTTCAGACAAAGCTTTTGTACAATAAACTGTATATTGTGAATGATATGAGGACCGGTCTTTTATGGCGATCCGCTTGTTTTTCACCACATTTCCTAATTCATGTGCTTTGTATTGTTCATTCAGCACCGCGTCTACTTCTATCAGATCACCATGTGGCCACCACTGCATGTGTTAAAGATATACCGGTATATAAAAAATAAAATAAAAAATTTAACAAAAAAAAGACAAAAAAACACCTTACTGTATATTTGCACACTAATTACCGTACACTAATATCTCTGGAAACTTAAATTGATGTCTCTCAAAACTGTCCAAAATACGAAGGTCTTACATATATACTTACATAATCTGTATATAATGGTTTTACATCTTTTTGCTGCTTCTCTCACTTGGGTTTGGTTTCATTTTTGCCTTTCTTACAGAAAATACATAAATTACCAATTGTATCACACGGCAAATAAAGCATATGCCCTATCATCCTAAGAAATCCTAACATATATTTATTCTGTGCTTGTGTATGTGAATGCAAAATGCTACTATCAGTCAGGGCCCGTGCATGTGAAAGTGAAAAAACGGATACACGGTCGGTTTTTAATGGCCATTTTGCATCTGTTGTTAATAACCTCTAAAAACAGCCATTAAGTATGGAGGAATTTAATTTGTTTTGAAACCCCTGCAGTGCCCCAGGTATATATAATGCCCCCCATGCAGTGCCTAGTAAAAGTAATGGCCCCTATTGTGCCCCACTATAGATAATGCTCCTCATTAGTGCCCCCAGCATAAATTATACCCCCTTCATGCACCCCAGTAAAATAATGCCCCCTTAGTGCCCTCAGTATACATAATGCCCCCCATGTAGTGCCACCCTAGTATAAGTAATGGCCCCTATTGTGCCCCACTATAAATATTGCTTCTCATTAGTGCCCCTGGCATAAATTATACCCTTTGTGCCCCCCAGTAAAAATAATACCCCCTTAGTGCCCCCAGTATACATAATGCCCCCCATGTAGAGCCCCCCTAGTATAGGTAGTGGCCCCTATTGTGCCCCACTATAAATATTGCTCCTCATTAATGCCCCCAGCATAAATTATACCCCCTTTGTGCCCCCCAGTAAAAATAATACCCGCTTAGTGCCCCCAGTATACATAATGCCCGCCCATGTAGAGCCCCCCTAGTATGGGTAGTGGTCCCTATTGTGCCCCACTATAAATATTGCTCCTCATTAGTGCCCCCAGCATAACTTATACCCCCTTTGTGCCCCCAGTATACATAATGCCAGCCCATATAGAGCTCCCCTAGTATAGGTAATGGCCCCTATTGTGCCCCACTATAGATATTGCTCCTTATTAGTGCCCCCGGCATAAATTATACCCCCCTTTGTGCCACCCAGTAAAAAATAATGCCCCCTTAATACCGCCAGTATAAATTATGCTCCCTCTTTGTGCTCCCCTAGTTGAAATAATTCCCCCTTAGTGCCCCTCAGTATAAATTCTGACCCACTTTGTGCCCCCCCCCCCAGTATAGTGCTAACAAAAAATAAACTCAAAAAACAAAAACCTCAACCACTTGAACACACTCACTTCTCACTGGTTCTGCAGGACCTGTGTGTGACAATGTGATCATGTGACGTCATCACGCTGGGGCCGTCAGGTCCTGCTGCATCCAGTGAAGAGCCAGCGTCCCAGTGGTGTGGTGAGTATTTTTTGTTTTAACCTATGAAAGGCCATTTTCTTCACTAGTGTGTCCATTTTTCACACTCGTCAGACGCGGGGCACTTTAAAACGGTCCCATCGATATCAATGGGATCTGTCAAGCTGTGCAAACGGGCAAATATCGGACATGTGCTATTTCTTGACAGCTGCCATTCATTTGGATGTTAAAAAACCTCCATAGACTTCAATGGTTTTCAAAGGGGCCACTTTTCACTGTCATGTGCACGAGCCCTTATAGTCGACCTTAACTGTTGAATGTAAATCCATATATTTATTTCTTTTTGTACACTTGTGAAAAGGTGAAGTAATGTTGATTTTTAATTCATGGATGTTCATCTTTTTTATTTGAAATGACACAGTAAAATCTTTCTTAACTGAATAAAACATTCGACGTTCTCTCTCCTTTATTTGTAGACGGGATTTGGTTTATCTTGGTTTTAATCTGAATCTAGGGCCCCTTTCACACGAGCGTGACGGATTGGCTCCGGATGCGTTCAGCGAAACTCGCACCATTTTGCAAGCACGTTCAGTCAGTTTTGTCTGCGATTGCGTTCAGTTGTTTCCCGCGCGGTTGCGATGTGCTTTGATGCGTTTTTCACGCGCGTGATAAAAAAAACTGAAGGTTTACAAACAACATCCCTTAGCAACCATCCGTGAAAAACGCACTTGCTTGCGGATGCAATTCGTTTTTTACTGAAGCCCCATTCACTTCTATGCGCAGAATATAGAACATTCTGCGTTTTTCACGCAACGCAGAACTGATTGAAATGAATGGGTCCGGATTCAGTGCGGGTGCTATGCGTTCACGTCACGCATTGCACCCGCGCGGAAAACTCGCTCGTGTGAAAGGGGCCTGTGTTTAATTGGTTTCAAGTTAAATTTGGCACAATTTATGGGACTCTCTTGGTCTCGGCGGATTGCCATTATCTATAGTGCACCCGTTTAGATCTTCGTACTCTGGCCCCAAACCTCATATGCGGCATGTTTTTTTTTCTTGGGACTACTTACCTAGATAAAATGGTAATAACCAAGGCAAAGTGGTTCAAAAATAGTCCAAATAAGTATCATTGGAACAAGACAGCAGTCGTTTGGTTGGGACGTCAATGGAAAATCAGGTAGACAAGAAAAAATAGACACAAAAAGGACAGGGCCGGGTTACCTAGCAAAAGAACAGCAAACGGTGAGCAAACGAGGTACGAAAAGAGCGGTTACTGTAGGAGAGTGCTACGTCCGGGAAGCCAAGTTACAAAAATCTAGAGTTAACCCTTTGACGACAAGGGGCACATCTCTTTAAATATGGCGCTCACTCTGAAACTGAGCAGGGGCCACAGCCGCCGGATGCCTGATGTTTCTCACAGCAGACACCCAGGGGAATGTCGGCGATCGCCTATGACAGACATTTAACCCCTCAGATGCCGTGGTTAATTGTGACCTCGGCATGTGAGCGCAGTGCTCCCGGGGCCTGCATTGGAATAGGCTGAATTTCTCATATATTACATCAAGCTTATGACTAGCTTGTACACTGCTCAAAAAAATAAAGGGAACACTTAAACAACACAATGTAACTCCAAGTCAATCGCACTTCTGTGAAATCAAACTGTTTACTTAGGAAGCAACACTGAGTGACAATCAATTTCAAATGCTGTTGTGCAAATGGGATAGACAACAGGTGGAAATTATAGGCAATTAGCAAGACACCCCCAATAAAGGAGTGGTTCTGCAGGTGGTGACCACAGACCGCTTCTCAGTTCCTATGCTTCCTGGCTGATGTTTTGGTCACTTTTGAATGCTGGCGGTGCTTTCACTCTAGTGGTAGCATGAGACGGAGTCTACAACCCACACAAGTGGCTCAGGTAGTGCAGCTTATCCAGGATGGCACATCAATGCGAGCTGTGGCAAGAAGGTTTGCTGTGTCTGTCAGCGTAGTGTCCAGAGCATGGAGGCGCTACCAGGAGACAGGCCAGTACATCAGGAGACGTGGAGGAGGCCGTAGGAGGGCAACAACCCAGCAGCAGGACCGCTACCTCCGCCTTTGTGCAAGGAGGAACAGGAGGAGCACTGCCAGAGCCCTGCAAAATGACCTCCAGCAGGCCACAAATGTGCATGTGTCTGCTCAAACGGTCAGAAACAGACTCCATGAGGGTGATATGAGGGCCCGACATCCACAGGTGGGGGTTGTGCTTACAGCCCAACACCGTGCAGGACGTTTGGCATTTGCCAGAGAACACCAAGATTGGCAAATTCGCCACTGGCGCCCTGTGCTCTTCACAGATGAAAGCAGGTTCACACTGAGCACATGTGACAAACGTGACAGAGTCTGGAGACGCCGTGGAGAACGTTCTGCTGCCTGCAACATCCTCCAGCATGACCGGTTTGGCATTGGGTCAGTAATGGTGTGGAGTGGCATTTCTTTGGAGGGCCGCACAGCCCTCCATGTGCTTGCCAGAGGTAGCCTGACTGCCATTAGGTACCGAGATGAGATCCTCAGACCCCTTGTGAGACCATATGCTGGTGCGGTTGGCCCTGGGTTCCTCCTAATGCAAGACAATGCTAGACCTCATGTGGCTGGAGTGTGTCAGCAGTTCCTGCAAGACTAAGGCATTGATGCTATGGACTGGCCCCAGACCTGAATCCAATTGAGCACATCTGCGACATCACGTCTCGCTCTATCCACCAACGTCACGTTGCACCACAGACTGTCCAGGAGTTGGCAGATGCTTTAGTCCAGGTCTGGGAGGAGATCCCTCAGGAGACCGTCCGCCACCTCATCAGGAGCATGCACAGGCGTTGTAGGGAGGTCATACAGGCACGTGGAGGCCACACACACTACTGAGCCTCATTTTGACTTGTTTTAAGGACATTACATCAAAGTTGGATCAGCCTGTAGTGTGTTTTTCCACTTTAATTTTGAGTGTGACTCCAAATCCAGACCTCCATGGGTTGAAAAATTTGATTTCCATTTTTAATTTTTGTGTGATTTTGTTGTCAGCACATTCAACTACGTAAAGAACAAAGTATTTCAGAAGAATATTTAATTAACTCAGATCTAGGATGTGTTATTTTTGTGTTCCCTTTATTTTTTTGAGCAGTGTATATCCCTCTGCATTCCGGCATTGCCGGAAGCCACAGCGTTGCCGCCCGGCCCCGTTAACTATAACGCGGACCGTCCAAGATCCGGCTGCAACACGGCAAATAGGCAGAGAATCGGCCGGAAGAAAACCACTGCATTTCAATGGGACTTCTGAAAATAGACAAGGGCTTCTTGGCTATTTTCGGCCTAGGGTCTAAATCTCAGAGATCCCCTTTAAATTTATAAGCAGTAAGCCCCCCCTAGTGCTGCCACAAGGAACTGCATCATTACTGGCCCTGATCAGTTGGGACAGGAGCTTCTAGGTAAGTCTTGCCTCTCTCGGATATATACATACTGGGAAGTTTCTATGGCACATGAAGATTGCTTAGATTTTTAAAAGGACATTTCTATTGTTTTACTTTTTTGTCCCATAGGAAAGGTTCATTTGAGGTTTAATATTAAAAATAAATGTCGTCTACACACTAAGCAAGACAATATGTACGGTGTCTGATAGCGACTGAACAATACATTCCAAACTCATAAAAACATACAAAGATTTTTCTCACAGATCTACATGGAATTTGTATGAAAACAATGTGGCAATCAATAAAACAGAAATATTCTCCCGTAGATTGCAAACCTTCCAAGTACTGTGCATGCGCTGCATTGGGTCACCTGCCTAAGCTGTGTCGAGGGGCTCATACACACCCCGTGGTCGGGAGCACAACTAATTGCAGAACTATTAAAATGTGAACATTTCTTATGCACAGTGCAACATATTTACATAGCAGATGTATGCTTTTACTAAGCAGGATCAACCCTAGGAGACTAAAAAGAAAAGAATATTACTTATCAATATCCAGCGAGAATATGTCCTGCCCGGCTCGCCAATGAAATGGAAAATGGAAAGACTATTACTTGTAAGGCTGAGTTCACATCAGCGCTCTAGCTTTCCGTTCCTCTTGTCCATCCAGAAGTAGAAAAAAAAAATATTAAAACGTGTCCGTTCTTACCCCCGGGCCGGATTAACGTAGGGGCAGATGGAGCTGCAGCTTCAGGCCCCTGCGTGAAATTAGGCCCAGCAGCCCGCATAGGCCACCCGGAGCTAGGCCCGCATAGGCCGCCTCGCTGAAGTCGCCCCGCGGACCCTTGGGGACTGTCAGATGATGACAGGGCCGGCGCCGCAAGGAGAAATCTCCCAGGCCGGCCCTTTACAGAACTCACCAGGACAGTGACAGCTGTGCGTGCCGCGCTGCGTCGTCGCATCAGACTCCTCCCCTGGGCCCTGCCGTAAAGTAAAAGCAGGATGTTCAAAATTCTTCCTGCTTGGAGTCAGGTGCGGTGCTGTCGGCGGTGGGTCGCGTTCAGCAGCCTTCAGTGACAGAGAATACTGCCCAGAAAACAACTCATAGAGCGGTAAGTAACTCTGCATTGGCTCACCTATACATATGTCATTCAGGGGCATGGAAAAGCTGGGTGACGATTTTTTTCACCTAGCTTTTCCATGCTCCTGAATTGCATATGTGCTTATAGGCATATATATCTTTATACTAGCTGAGCCTGATCTATTATAAGCAGATATGCCATTCAGGAGCATGGAAAAGTTAGGTGAGAAATAGTGACCTAGCTTTTCTATGCTCCTGAGTGGTAAATCTGCCTATAGGCATATCTGTTTATAATAGTTGATCTATTAGTCAGACCACACATGGAGTACTGTGTACAGTTCTGGGCTCCTGTGAACAAGGCAGACATAGCAGAGCTGGAGAGAGTCAAGAGGAGGGCAACTAAAGTAATAACTGGAATGGGGCAACTACAGGACCCTGAAAGATTATCAAAATATGGGTTATTCACTTTAGAAAAAAGACGACTGAGGGGAGATCTAATTACTATGTATAAATATGTCAGGGGTCAGTACAGAGATCTCTCCCATCATCTATTTATCCCCAGGACTGTGACTGTGACGAGGGGACATCCTCTGCGTCTGGAGGAAAGAAGGTTTGTACACAAACATCGAAGAGGATTCTTTACGGTAAGAGCAGTGAGACTATGGAACTCTCTGCCTGAGGAGGTGGTGATGGCGAGTACAATAAAGGAATTCAAGAGGGGCCTGGATGTATTTCTGGAGGGTAATAATATTACAGGCTATAGCTACTAGAGAGGGGTCGTTGATCCAGGGAGTTATTCTGATTGCCTGATTGGAGTCGGGAGGGAATTTTTTATTCCCCTAAAGTGGGGAAAATTGGCTTCTACCTCACAGGGATTTTTTGCCTTCCTCTGGATCAACTTGCAGGATAACAGGCCGAACTGGATGGACAAATGTCTTTTTTCGGCCTTATGTACTATGTTACTATGTATTATAAGCAGATATGCCATTCAGGAGCATGGAAAAGCTAGGTGAGAAATAGTGACCTAGCTTTTCCATGCTCCTGAATGGTATATCTGCTTATAATAGATCAGCAATTATAAACAGATCTGCCTATATGTCATTCAGGAGTATGGAAAAGCTAGGTGACTATTTCTTGCCTACCTATCTTTTCCAAGCTCCTCAATGGCAGATCTGCTTATAATAGATTAGCTTTTATAAACACATATGCCTTTCAGGAGCATGGGAAAGCTAGACGTGAATAGCTTTTTCATGCTCCTGAATGACATATCCAGCAGCACTAGTTAACTCCTTGGGGGGTGGCTATACATAATACAGCCATCTATATAGATGGCTGTATATTTAAACTGTGGCCAGAGATGTACACTTAGGCTAAGTTCACACAGCAGATTTTTCACACGCAAACCCGTGCGTAAATCTGCTTCAAAATTACGCATGAACTTTAATCCAATAGACTTGGATGGGATTACGTAGACCCGTTCACACTTCAAACTTTTCACATTCGGAATTTCGCATTCCGCTTTGCGAAAAAAATATAAGTGTTGTATTATATTTTTCTGCAAGTCAGGTCCGTAATCCTACTAAAATCTATTGGAGTTGAAGTAATGCGTAATTCACGCGGAATATGTGCGTAATTCGCATAAATGCTCTATTTTTTTTAAGTTTTAACATCCGTAAACTACAACTTACTCCCATCATGAGATAGACTGTCCCATGATGGGAGTAGATGTAGTGCCTGCAGCGCTGAGAGATGGCTTTTGCACATCCCCAGGCTGTGGGACTCTTAATTTTTTTTTTTTACTGTTAGGACTACAACTCTGATCATGGACAGACTCTGCCCATGGTGGGAGTTATACTCCAGGTGCTGAGGGACAGATCGCAGCGGATCTCAGGAGTGAGACCTGCTGCGATCCGCAGTTATTAACTACACAAGCATATGCCTCTCCGCTGCGATCCCCTGCCGGCTCCTGGAGCTCTGATTGGTCAGTAACCATTTTATTTAAATAAAAAAACGCAGGTCATCGCCGTAGTCCACCGAATGCAAAGTAGTCCTCCGCATACACGTATCTGAAACGGGAAGAAAAGAAAAACACAGAAAATGGGTTAGTACATTTAGGACGCTCTCCCTGGCGTCAATGTATTCCCAAAGAGGGAGCCTCCAGGTGTTGCTAATCTACAACACCCATCATTCAGACGGCCTTTTCCTAGTGTTTTTTCATGTGAACCTAGCCTAAAGGTGGGGGGAGGACCTACTTAATGGGGGGGGGGGGGGATGATTGGCGCAATGAGATCGATAATGCAGGCTTTTCCTACCTGCCTACTCAATGGGGGGGGGGGGTCTACTTACTATGTTACTGTCTGACTACCTACTGTTTGGGGGCACAAGGGGGTGTTATTACCATTTGGAGCACTATAGATGGGGTGTTTGTATAGAGGTGCTAAGGGTGCTGGAAAACTGCTGCTTCTAAGATGTTTGCCTTCCAATTCTGCAGAAACGAGTCATGTATCGGCATAGTGATCTGAGCAAGATGGAAAAGAAAAGAGGATGACTCTGATCAGAGAAGACTTCACCCGTGAGTCCAAACCGTTCCCAATGTGGGAGCTTTTACACATAGCATCTTTGCAGCATGCATGTAAAAATGTGTGTTTTTGAAAACCATTTATGGAACATTGCTAATCATTATCATTAATCAAGATGCTTACATTTTTACATGCAGTTTTGCAAATGTGTTTCATTGGGTATAAAACCCATTTCACAACACCATGTTTCTGTCACGATAGGTAGGTAAGCAGGGAAATAACCAAACACAGAACAAACGACTAAGCCCAAAAGCTAGGGAGAAAAGGGTCACCTCCTAGCGATCCCTAAAAGCTTTCCCTAAACTGCTGTGCCCATGTGCATACCCTTAGGGTGGATATGCACATGCCCTCGTCTCTAAACCTAAACACCCTGGGCAAACCCTAAGCAGCAGGGAAAAGGGATGAGGCAACCTGCCTCTTCAAACCAGGAGGAAGCAAGCGTCTCCCTAGAGGCCTAGATAAAACACACAAAGGGAAATGAAGGAGAGGACTTATCTAGATCAGAGCTGGAGTAGACAATCCACCACACATCAAGAGCTCCCAGGAAAGAACTATAACCCGCACAGGCCACTGGGGGAAGGAGGGATAAATAGCCTCACTAACGATGAAACCCAGTACACCTGAGGGAAGGTGGATCCAGCTCAAACCCAAATCAAAACAAACAGAGAAGTCAGAGATGTGCAGCCAGTCTGACAGACCTCCGCACATTCACAGGGCAAGGCGTGACAGTTTCATATAGCACGCTACTGTGCATAAAAAATGATCTCCAAATAGATTAGAAAATCTTGAAAATCATGAAAATCTTGCACTGGGCCCACCAATGTGTAAAAATTGAGTATTGTCCAATTTTGGGCCCCTGTATATAAGAAGGACATGGCTGAACTGGAGCGGGTGCAGAGGAGGGCGACCAAGGTAATTAATAGTATGGGGGGATTACAGTATCAAGACAAGTTATCAAGCTTGGGGTTATTTAGTTTGAAGACAAGACAGCTTAGGCGCGATCTGATCACAATGTACAAGTATATGAATGGACAGTACAGAGATCTTTCTAGACCAGTAACCATGACAAGGGGACATCCTCCACGTCTAGAGGAAAGAAGGTTTCACCGTCATCACAGGCCGAGATTCTTTACTGTAAGAGCAGTGAGACTATGGAACTCTCTGCCACATGATGTTGTGATGGCTGACTCAATAAACAAGTACAAGGGGGGCCTGGGCCATGTTTTTCTGGAGAGTAATAATATAACAGGTTATGGATACTAGATTTATGTGGATAGAAGGTTGATCCAGGGATTTATTCTGATTGCCATATTTGGAGTCGGGGAAGGAATTTTTCCTCTGTCATGGGGCAATTGGCATCAGCCTCATGGGGGTTTTTGCTTCCTCTCAACACAGTAGGGCTTTAAGTTGAACTCGTTTTTTTCAACCTTACAAACTATGAAACTATGAATATAAATTGATCAAAAAGTCACTTCTACTCAAAATGGTACCAATAAGGCCTCTTTCACACGGGCGTTGTGGGAAAAGGTCCGGGTGCGTTGCGGGAACATGCACGATTTTTCCACGTGAGTGCAAAACATTGTAATGCGTTTTGCACTCGCGTGAGAAAAATCACACGTGTTTGGTACCCAAACCCGAACTTCTTCACAGAAGTTCGGGCTTGGGATCGGTGTTCTGTAGATTGTATTATTTTCCCTTATACCATGGTTATAAGGGAAAATAATAGCATTCTGAATACAGAATGCAAAGTACAATAGCGCTGGAGGGGTTAAAATAAATAAATAATTAAACTCACCTTAGTCCACTTGATCGCGCAGCCCGGCTTCTCTTCTGTCTCCTTCTTTGCTGATTGCAGGAAAAGGACCTGTGGTGACGTCACTCCGGTCATCACATGGTCCGTCACATGATCCATCACCATGGTAAAAGATCATGTGATGACCGGAGTGACGTCATCAAAGGTCCTTTTCCTGCACACAGCTAAGTTGAAGACAGAAGAGATGCCGGCTGAGCGAGCAAGTGGATTAAGGTGAGTTTAATTTTTTTAATAATTTTTTTAACCCCTCCAGCGCTATTGTACTATGCATTCTGTATTCAGAATGCTATTATATTCCCTTATAACCATGTTATAAGGGAAAATAATAATGATCGGGTCCCCATCCCGATCGTCTCCTAGCAACCGTGCGTGAAAATCGCACCGCATCCTCACTTGCTTGCAGATGCTTGCGATTTTCACGCAGCCCCATTCACTTCTATGGGGCCTGGGATTGCGTGAAAAATGCACAAAATAGAGCTTGCTGCGATTTTCACGCAACGCACAAGTAATGCGTGAAAATCACCGCTCATGTGAACAGCTCCATAGAAATGAATGGGTCCTGATTCAGGGCGGGTGCAATTCGTTCAACTCACGCATCGCATCCGCGCGGAATACTCGCCCATGTGAAAGGGGGATAAAAGCTACAAATCACAATGCAAAAAACGAGCACCGACATGAGAGGGACCTCCACTAATCACCTATTTATTTATTTTTCTCTTTTCTGGTCAGAAAGAAGACCAGATTACATTGGATCAAGAAACAAAGAAGATCATTTTTTTTCTCAATGAAAGGGTTAATGACGGGACTTTTTTAAATGTGTTGTGTGGTTTTTTTTTGGGCTTAGTAGTGTAATCGGTCTGTATACGGAACCATTCATTTCAATGGTTCCGCAAAAAAACCTGAATGTACTCCATATGCATTCCATTTCCGTATTTCCGTTCCGTTGAAAGATAGAACATGTCCTATTATTGCCCGCAAATCACGTTCCGTGGCTCCATTCAAGTCAATGGGTCCGCAAAACCGTTCCGTTTTCGCAAAACCATCTATTATTGTTATCCCCAGCCCAATTTTTTCTATGTAATTACTGTATACTCTATATGCCATACGGAAAACCAGAACAGAAACGAAAACACAATGGAAACAAAAAACGGAACAACGGATCTGTGAAAAACGGCCCGCAAAATACTGAAAAAGACATACGGTCTGTGAATGAGCCCTTAGCTCGTGAAGCCCATGCCCATATTGCGGACCGCATTTGCGGATCCGCAATACACGGGTCCTGTTCCGTGGCCATTCCGCATCACGGATGCGGACCTATTCATTTCAATGGGTCCGCAAATCCGGAGATGCGGAACGGATTACTACGGAAGCACTACAGAGTGCTTTCTAAGGTTCCGTTCCGTGCTTCTGCACCGCAAAAAGATAGAGCTTGCTCTATCTTTTTGCGGAACGGAGGGATCGTGGACCCATTCAAGTGAATGGGGCCGCGATTCAAGTGAATAGGGCCGCGATTCAAGTGAATGGGGACGCGATCCCTATGCAGCTGCCATGCGGCAGGTGCCTGTTCTTAGCGGACCGCAATTTGCGGTCCACAGCTCGGGCACAGGCTTCACACGGTCGTGTGAACAAGCCCTTAGCCTGTAAAACAGCTAGTGCTAACCCCCCATTATTACCTTCGTACCCACCATTACTGGGAAGAGCCGGGTATCGTCAGGCTTGAGCATCAAAAAAATTATGCTTCGGGTCTGGAGCAGTCGCATGCTGGTATTATTAGGTTGGCAACAGCAAACATAATTGGCCTTTGCCTCACTGGTAACACCAGGATGCTCCTGTTTGGTTTTGTAACTGGCTGGTCACGGAAATAAGGGTTCACCGTTTTCCATAACTAGCCAGGTACAAAACCCAACAGCAGCAGCCTGTGTTACCAAGGTGGTTAGGGCCATTTATTTTGGCTGTTGCCAGTCTAAAACACAGAAATATAGTGGCAATTCTGAAGGAGCTGCTCAACCCCTAACACTGTAGCGTGTTTTTCATTGGGGGAGCAGCCCCACCGCATGTGGACCGCAGCAAACGACTATCCCCAGCAAAAAATGCATACAATGGAGGATGTCGGCGCGGTCCACATGCACCACAAAGGCATCCTACACAAAACGGAGCATTGTGCGGATGAAAATATAATCATATAAATCACAGAAAAAATGCACCAAACGGATATGCCACTGACTATACTGGCTAGTCATAAATGCAGATATTAAAAGCTGAGACTTTTGCCAATATACAGTTGCAAGAAAAAGTATGTGAACCCTTTGGAATGATATGGATTTCTGCACAAATTGGTCATAAAATGTGATCTGATCTTCATCTAAGTCACAACAATAGACAATCACAGTCTGCTTAACCTAATAACACACAAAGAATTACATGTTACCATGTTTTTATTGAACACACCATGAAAACATTCACAGTGCAGGTGGAAAAAGTATGTGAACCCTTGGATTTAATAACTGGCTGAACCTCTTTCGGCAGCAATAACTTCAACCAAACGTTCCCTGTAGTTGCAGATCAGACGTGCACAACGGTCAGGAGTAATTCTTCACCATTCCTCTTTACAGAACTGTTTCAGTTCAGCAATATTCTTGGGATGTCTGGTGTGAATCGCTTTCTTGAGGTCATGCCACAGCATCTCAATCGAGTTGAGGTCAGGACTCTGACTGGGCCACTCCAGAAGGCGTATTTTCTTCTGTTTAAGCCATTCTGTTGTTGATTTACTTCTATGCTTTGGGTCGTTGTCCTGTTGCAACACCCATCTTCTGTTGAGCTTCAGCTGGTGGACAGATGGCCTTAAGTTCTCCTGCAAAATGTCTTGATAAACTTGGGAAATCTTTTTTCCTTCGATGTTAGCAATCCGTCCAGGCCGTTACGCAGCAAAGCAGCCCCAACCATGATGCCCCCACCACCATACTTCACAGTTGGGATGAAGTTTTGATGTTGGTGTGCTGTGCCTCTTTTTCTCCACACATAGTGTTGTGTGTTTCTTCCAAACAACTCAACTTTGGTTTCATCTGTCCACAGAATATTTTGCCAGTACTGCTGTGGAACATCCAGGTGCTCTTGTGCAAACTGTAAACGTGCAGCAATGTTTTCTTTGGACAGCAGTGGCTTCCTCTGTGGTATCCTCCCATGAAATCCATTCTTGTTTAGTGTTTTACGTATCATAGATTGGCTAACAGGGATATTAGCATATCCCAGAGACTTTTGTAAGGGGGAGAGCATATTTAAAAGAAGAAAAACTACCACAAGAGGACACAGTTTTAAATTAGAGGGGCAAAGGTTTAAAGGTAATCAAAGGAAGTATTACTTTACTGAGAGAGTAGTGGATGCATGGAATAGCCTTCATGCAGAAGTGGTAGCTGCAAATACAGTGAAGGAGTTTAAGCATGCATGGGATAGGCATAAGGCTATCCTTCAAATAAGATAGGGCCAGGGACTATTAATAGTATTCAGATATATTGGGCAGACTAGATGGGCCAAATGGTTCTTATCTGCCGACACATTCTATGTTTCTATGTTTAGCTGACACTCTAGGATTCTTCTTCTCCTCATTGAGCAGTCTGCGCTGTGCTCTTGCAGTCATCTTTACAGGACGGCCACTCCTAGAGAGAGTAGCAGCAGTGCTGAACTTTCTCCATTTATAGACAATTTGTCTTACCGTGGACTGATGAACAGCAAGGCTTTTGGAGATACTTTTATAACCCTTTCCTGCTTTATGCAAGTCAACAATTCTTAATCGTAGGTCTTCTGAGAGCTCTTTTGTGCGAGGCATCATTCACATCAGGCAATGCTTCTTGTGAAAAGCAAACCCAGAACTGGTGTGTGTTTTTTTATAGGGCAGGGCAGCTGTAACCAACACCTCCAATCTCATCTCATTGATTGGACTCCAGTTGGCTGACACCTCACTCCAATTAGCTCTTGGAGATGCAATTAGTCTAGGGGTTCACTTACTTTTTCCACCTGCAATGTGAATGTTTACATGGTGTGTTCAATAAAAACATGGTAACATTTAATTCTTTGTGTGTTATTAGTTTAAGCAGACTGTGATTGTCTATTGTTGTGACTTAGATGAAGATCAGATCACATTTTATGACCAATTTGTGCAGAAATCCATATCATTCCAAAGGGTTCACATACTTTTTCTTGCAACTGTATTCCTGTCAGGAAAATATCGGAGCCCATCATGCACCACGTCACGGTCACTCAGCATGGCAAGGGGTCCTACCACTGCTCTAACTATGGTGTGAACAAGGTCTGAAGGTGATGTAATCCAGCTCACAGCCAAGTAATGCCAGTCTAATAATATCAGCCTGCTACTGCTCTGGACAGCCTCACGGTACCTGGCCCTTTCCCATACCTCTGGTGCCGGTAGGTACCAGGGTAATAATAGGAGGTTAGCACTAACAGTTTTTTTTAAACTAACGCTAAGCCCCACATTAGTAATTAGTAACCATCTATTAGACTGATTCCACTACTAAGACAAAAAGAAACTCATCAGGTTTAAAAAATTACTTTATTGAAATTCAAAAAGAA
Source organism: Bufo bufo (assembly GCF_905171765.1). Classification (NCBI taxonomy): domain Eukaryota; kingdom Metazoa; phylum Chordata; class Amphibia; order Anura; family Bufonidae; genus Bufo; species Bufo bufo. Next base: position 18,481,061 of record NC_053393.1, on the reverse strand, counting down.
AACAGTCCCCTAAACTCTTTTATTTAGTAAAAAAAAAAAAAAAATCATCTTTATTCTATTTTTGATCTGAAGTAGTCCTGGTCTTCTTCCTGTAAAAAGATAAAAAGGTACAAAGAAATATATGCATGACTATAGTCTCTCTTGTTTTTACACGTAAGGATGAAAAAACAACGTAGTGGTTGGGATAAGGTGAAAAACTAAGAAAGAGGAAGAGAAAAAAATACCAAAAAATATGTCCAAAACAAGAAAAATTACAGAATTTTGTGGAAAAAGTACATCTGGAAAAAACAGTTCAAGTGATGTACATACATGCTTCTACTCAAAGTGATGTACATGCTTCTACTCAAAGTGACGTACATGCTTCCACTCCAAGTGACGTACATGCTTCCACTCAAAGTGATGTACATGCTTCTACTCAAAGTGATGTACATGCTTCTACTCAAATTGATATACTGTACATGCTTCCACTCAAAGTGACGTACATGCTTCTACTCAAAGTGATGTACATGCTTCCACTCAAAGTGATGTACATGCTTCTACTTCAAGTGCTCCAAGTGATGTGCATGCTTCCACTCCAAGTGCTTCAAGTTCAACCAGTGCAATCGATGTCAGTACATCCAGTTTGGTTGCTACACATGTATCTACTTCAAATGAAACTAGTGCTGGAACAAGTGGATCCACTGATTTTGTCACAGAACAGCAAGAGAAAATTTTTCCAAATTATATTGGAGATTGGAAAATGTGTGATTCCTTAAGGGAATATGTTTGTCAAAAAGGGGTTGCCAACTGTCAACATATGGACAGTAATTTTAGAGCCTCAGAAAAGATATGTCCAGGTGAAACTTATACAAGACTCTGTACAAAGTCTTTGTTTTACCAAGAAACGATGAATGGAGAAAAAGTTGAGGCTGAGTTATTCCCCGAAAACTGGCAAAAAATTTTTTGCGCTCTTTGCAAACTGTTTTTGAAAGACGAAACAACTAATTTGGCTTCAACTGGTTATTCAGATTGGCGACACGCCACAGGAGATTTAAGCAGGCATGAAAGTAGTGCTTCCCATGGAAAAGCAATTGAAAACCTTATCATAAGAAAAACTTCTGGCCAACGCATAGACAAAGGGCTTGTTAAACAGTTTGAGAATCAGAAAAAATATTGGCACGAAATACTTCGACGTATTCTGAGCGTTATAAAATTACTTTTATCACGAGGTCTTCAATTTCGAGGAAATGATGAAATTATTGGATCAGTACACAATAGGAATTATTTGGGTTGTCTTGAGCTGTTAGCTGAATATGATCAATTTCTAGAAGAACATATTCAAAAGCATGGCAACAAGGGAAGAGGTCAACACAAGAACAAAACCAATAACCCCAAAGACAGATGGGAGACTCACATATAAAATATATGTAATTTATTAAGACATAACCAAATAACGAACAATATACAAGACATAAGGCACAGGTGTACAGGAGGGGGGGAGACCTCATGTAAGGAGGTCAGATACAACCTCTCTCCCAAACACCCAGCTGGCAGGGAAAAAGAGGTCACAGCCCTAGGTATACATCAGCATGAAAATTGTGAGAACTGTAGGTTCACTCAAAGTAACATGTACTGGTATGTATGCTGTATGCACAGAAAAAGTAAATGAAATGAAAAGATACAAATAGCACAAGGCAAACTAGCCCACCCACAGACCTGGGATGGCCGCATGAGGTATGCACATAGCCATTGAGCTGTATGATACAGACAGAGGCAAGTGTGCCAAGTGCAGATGGTAATAGGAATATAACAACTAACTGAGCAAAACAACAAAACATATATTACCCATGATATGCTGGACCCAGAGCGTGTGACCAAAAGCTGCACCTCGACGTACGTTTCACCTGGAGAGGCTTCGTCCGGAGGTAAAGTAACAAACTGAGTTCGTCCTTAAATGGTGTGGTCCACAGCTGGCAGCTAATTAGCGCATCCGCCCAGTGTTGCAGGGATGACATCATAAAGACGCGCCACCCAGCTTACAGAGCAAGGCGAGGCACGCCCACAGCGTCACATGACCAGACCAGGAGGAGGGAGGGAGCCGCATCTGACATCACGCAGCCACACCTCCCCGCCCGGGTCCGGAACAAGGCGGCCCTGGAAAACTACTTGAGTCGCAACATCCTTCCTAGGGGTCTACGGATCCAGGTCTTCCCCACCCTTGAAACCACTGACGCGGTATTCACAGAGAGGTGGGAGGATTCCCTTAATAAATGTTCCAGGACGCTGATTGAGCTCCTGATTGGGCTCGATCACGGTTCGCTTGAACAGACAGAAAAAGAAATTGACATAGTCAAGACGAAATTGCAGGAGTCTCTCAATAAAGAGGACTTTGATAATTTTGACATCTCATTAGGATCAGATTTAGACACCTGGGAAAAGAATATCCAGGAACAAAAATCTAAGAAATTCCAGCGTGATCTCACGGACTTTCAGTCCAATAGAGTGTACAGGTGGCAACGAAGGCGGGATAGGAGCGGGGCGGTGACAGCGTCCCTAACAGGAATTTCAGTTACCTCTGACGAGACATGTGGAGATCCTTTTTTAGGAACACGGGGGGTGCTGGAGGGAGGTACAGATCGAGTCGGATACCAACACGCACCAAGCACCCCCAGACCAAAAAGGAGAACCCGAAATGCGGAGGCGACGGGCAAACGATACAGTAAGGAACTGAAGGTAATCAATCTCTCCACACATAGGCTCACTGACATACAGGTCCAGGTCCTTCAAAAGGGACTGACTTTTGCCCCATCGGGCAAATTTGATTATTTTACAGCAGTGAAGGACCTTGAGCTGTTTGGTAGGAAGCTTCTCTTTAAAAAGTATTTTGGTAAAGGTGATAGCACTACCCAATTCACTACTGAGGCTGAGAAACAGGCACTTAGTGATTTACAGGCCCTGTTAGATGAACAAGAAACACCACCCTCTGCCAATAAAACACCCATGCATCTGTGCCGCCGGTCACAACATTTCCCCCAAAAATACCTGTGCCCGAATGTCGATATGGCCAGAAGAATGGCTAGTCATCATGGCCAGAAGAATTTGACCTATGATCAACATCGGGCCATAAAAGAACTCAGTGACTTGAAAGATATTGTTATTAAACCAGCGGATAAAGGGGGAAATGTTGTGATCTGGCCTGCACAGATGTATGAAAAGGAAGCATTTAGACAGTTGGGAGACAGGGACTGCTACAAACGTCTAGAGAGCAACCCCACTGTTAGATTTAAAGCTGAACTAGATAGTATTCTAGATTCTGGGGTAGAAAATAACATTCTGCCAGTTCGACTGAAAGAGGGCCTAGTGGTGGATTACCCGGTTACTCCCACCCTGTATCTGCTGCCCAAAATCTACAAACAGTTACAAACTCCCCCTGGGCGTCCGGGGTAGGAAGCCTCTGTGAACGAGTTAGCAGATTTGTGGATTTCTATCTGAGGGGGTGCGTGGAGACCCTGCCGTCCTATGTCAGGGACACCACTGATGTATTGCGTAAACTCAATTGGGTGTCGCTGGAAGGGGACATGTGGCTGGTCACGTGTGACGTGGAGGCCCTTTACATGTCGATATGCCACGACCACGGGATCAGAGCCTGCCAATACTTTTTACGTATGGCAGATTTAGATCCAGATATTATTGTTTTTGTAACGGAGCTACTGGACTTTATTTTGAGACATAACTATTTCACATTTGAGGACCGCCTCTTCCTGCAGCTCTGGGGAACAGCGATGGGGGCGACTTGTGCGCCCTCTTATGCTAACCTGTTCCTCGGACTGTGGGAAAGAGAGATAGTCCAGAACCTCCCCGATTACGGCTCTGTGGTCTCGTGGTCGCGGTATATCGACGATGTTCTTTTCATCTGGCAGGGCACGGAGAGCCGGCTTTTGTCCTTCCTCCAGCAACTGAATAACAACACCCTCAATATCAGGCTCACATGGCATTACAGCCAGGATAGGATGGAATTTTTGGACATTCTCATTTGTAGGGAGAGGGACCTGTACACCTGTGCCTTCTGTCTTGTATATTGTTCGTTATTTGGTTATGTCTTAATAAATTACATATATTTTATATGTGAGTCTCCCATCTTTCTTTGGGGTTATTGGTTTTGTTCTTGTGTTGGCTTAGTATATTATACTAGACCCCAGTGTTATTCACACATTATAGGTTGGTCTAACAAGGGAAGAGGTCACATATCATACCTGTCATCAACGAGATGATGTGATGAGTTTATTGAATTGATTGGTCAGCAAGTGCTACAGCAGATCATAAACGAAATTAAGCAAGCCAAATATTATTCAATTTCTGTAGATTCAACCCCTGACATTGCTCATTCTGATCAACTGACCATAATATTTTGCTATGTACTAGCTTATGGTCCAGTGGAGCGTTTCCCAAAAGTTGTCCCACTATATGGACATACTGGTATGGTGCTAGCAAACACAATTCTTAAATTTTTGGAAGAAAACAGAATTTCCATCAAAGACTGCAGGGGTCAGTCATATGATAATGCATCTAATATGAGTGGTAAATATACTGGAATGCAGGACCTAATTTGTGAAAAAAATCCACTGGCTGCGTACATTCCTTGTTGTGCACATTCACTAAACCTTGTAGGACAAAATGCTGTTAGCATCTGTCCAGTTGCAGTTTCTTTCTATAATTTTGTACAGCAGCTTTTTTTTTCTTCTTCATCTCACAAACAGTTTCAAACCGCGTGGTATACCAACATTGAAAAGGTTAGCTGATACTCGTTGGTCTCCTCACCATGAGGCTGTGAACGCCTTACAAAAAGGCTATAGTACTATTAAAGAGGTCCTTACAAATATTCTTAAAGATGAATCCACAAAAGGAGAGATCTGTTTACAAGCCAAAGGCCTAAGCATTGTTATGGATCAGCTTTAAACTGGAATAATGGTTGAAATATGGTCTGTTATTTTACCCAGGTTCCACAGAACCAGTCTGTGTCTACAAAATGCTAAATTAGATTTACATACAGCAACAGGCATGCTGAATGCTCCAAAGGATATTGTGCAGTCTCTTCGTTCTAGATTCTCTGAATTTGAATAACAGGGAAAAAACCTTGCAGGCTGTGAGGAGCAGTGATGGTCAGTTTGCAGTGTTCGCCAGCGAACACATGCGGGCTGCCATCTTTAGTAAGGTAGACTCACCCGTCCGGCGATGCACAGGTAAGCATCACCGTAGTCCCACCTCCTATTTCTTTAAATTTTTCGTCCACGTTGTAGTTGGTACTCCTCACCAGTGATGGTCAGTTCGCAGTGTTCGCCAGCGAACACATGCGGGCTGCCATCTTTAGTAAGGTAGACTCACCTGTCCGGCGATGCACAGGTAAACCCTTACCTGTGCCTGTGCCGCGAGCCGGTCTGAAATCAAATGCGGTCACCGGGAGCAGGCAGTTCCGAGAACAGCCCGATGAAGGCCCCTGGCGGCTGTTCTCAGAACTGCCTGCTCCCGGTGACTGCATTTGATTTCAGACCGGCTTCCGGAACAGGTAAGGGCTTACCTGTGCATCGCCGGACGGGTGAGTCTACCTTATTAAAGATGGCAGCCGGCACGTGTTCGCTGGCGAACACTGCGAACTGACCATCACTGGTGAGGAGCACCAACTACAACGTGGATGAAAAATTTTAAGAAATAGAAGGTGGGACTACGATGATGCAGAAGATACTGATATTACATCATCTGAGAAGTTTAATAATTGACCAACTGACTGAATCAGTGAGGCACAGACAAGCAGCATACATCGTAATTGAAGAAAGATTTGGCTTTCTGTCAGAAATATGCACACTAGCAACAGATAATCTACGCTCCAAAGCCAGAAGAGTAGAAACAACATATCCTGAAGATCTTGACCCCCTGTTTGCGGAAGAAGTTGTACAGTTTGCCTCTGTTTTCAAAACTTACCAGTCTTCCCCCTACGAATAAAGACATTCATGAGAGTCAAGAAATACAAATGTACAAGTTTCTGATCACACAATCCCTAGTCGGTGCATTTCCAAACACATATGTGACCCTTCGCCTGTATTTGTGTTTAATGGTCAGTACCTGCAGTGGTGAGCGTTCATTTTCAGCTTCAAAACGTGTGAAGATCTTCAATGGGTCAGGAGCGTTTACATGCACTCTCTCTGTTGTGCCTTGAAAATGGGTTGCTGAAGGAGCTTAATCTTGATTTTACAAATGCAGAATTTACAAGCAAAAAAGCACGAACAGCGAATGTGCAGTTTAATTTATTTAGATTAAAACTCAGTTTAGAGTTCGGTGAATAACACTGTGTGGTTAAGTTCCTCTCAACACCATAACAGCAGGCCTATGTGATTATGATGCCCTGGGTAATACTTTAAAGAACATATTTATGTGAGCCATGTATCTTACATTTATATTTAATTTATTTATATGGTTTGTTATATTTATAAGAAATGGTTGTTGTGAATGTTGTATTTATTGTGGCTTTATTTAATTGAACAGTTTTCTATTGTTCACAAAAAAAGAAATATTTTCAATATGTTCCTGTTATTAAAATTGTTTAAAGTGCATACGACATATGAAAACGCACATAAAACCGCCGGCACAGCTACTTTGCATACCTTTATGTCACTAAACAAAACAAAAAAAACGTTATGGGGGCCCAGTGTCTAACAGGTGTGGCTTTATTTTTTAGGCTAAATAAAGGCTAAAGAACAGATTCTATAAAGGTATGCAAGGTATCGATACGTCAACCTCTATTCAGCTATGCTGGTGATTTCATATGCATAAAACATATGACAGATGCACTTTATTTGTGTTATAAAAAATTGCGTTTCCATTTTCTATAAAAAGGCCCAATAAAATCTTCAGCACCAGGCCCATGATGCTCTTAATCCGGCCCTGCTCACCCCCATACACCTTAATTGACGTATGCATGCATACGTTTGTGTCCGTCATTTTATAATACGTTCTAAATCCGTTTTTTAGGACAGAAAAAAAGTCCTGTCTGCAGAATTTTTTTCTACGTTCAAAAAAGCGGATTCATAACAGAGCGTCCCTTCACGTTCATTGTAGTCAATGACAGACGGATATTAAAAGTATTGTTTTTTCATTCATTATGTTTATATTGTACGTTGTTTCGGTATGAACGTGCACAGAACCAACAGGATACTTCCAAACGAAGACAGGAAGATAAAAAAAAAAAAACTGGGAGGATCATGTCACGTGAGCGCTACTAGTCGCCATTTTGGGATGCAGATGGAAGTAGCATTGGTCAAGGCTGTGAAAGCCACAAGAAAAAGGGTATAGATTTATCCAAAATAAAAAATTTTTTTTAACACTATACATATGTTCCACAGAACACCTGTTTGAATCTTGAAAACATTACTGTGGGCTGAGATGAGGCTAATGAGGGCTGCTATGAGGCTACTGGGGGCTGCTATGAGGCTACTGGGGCCTGCTATGAGGCTAATGGAGCTGAGATGAGGCTACTGGTTGGCTGTTATGAGGCTACTGGGGGCTGCTATGAGGCTGCTGGGGGCTGCTATGAGGCTACTTGGGGCTTGCTATGAGGCTACTTGGGGCTTGCTATGAGGCTACTTGGGGCTGCTATGAGGCTACTGGGGCAGCTATGAGGCTACTGGGGCAGCTATGAGGCTACTTGGGGCTTGCTATAAGGCTACTTGGGGCTTGCTATGAGGCTACTTGGGGCTGCTATGAGGCTACTGGGGCAGCTATGAGGCTACTGGAGCTGCTATGAGGCTACTTGGGGCTTGCTATGAGGCTACTTGGGGCTGCTATGAGGCTACTGGGGGCTGCTATGAGTCTAATGGAGCTGAGATGAGGCTACTGGTTGGCTGTTATGAGGCTACTTAGGGCTGCTATGAGGCTAATGTGGGCTGCTATGAGGCTACTTGGGGCTCAGATGAGGCTACTGGTTGGCTGCTATGAGGCTACTGGGGGCTGCTATGAGTCTAATGGAGCTGAGATGAGGCTACTGGTTGGCTGCTATGAGGCTACTTGGGGCTGCTATGAGGTTAGTTGGTGCTGCAATGAGTCTAATGGGTGCTGCTATGAGGCTAATGGGGCTGAGATGAGGCTACTGGTTGGCTGCTATGAGGCTTCTGGGGGCTGCTATGAGGCTTCTGGGGGCTGCTATGAGGCTTCTGGGGGCTGCTATGAGGCTTCTGGGGGCTGCTATGAGGCTACTGGTTGGCTGCTATGAGGCTACTGGGGGCTGATGAGGCATGGGTCTCTTATCTGCGGTCTGATTGGTGGTCATTCACATTTGTGACTGACCGGACAGGTCTAATTACATTGGGGGTATGATTGGTGTTCTGACCTTGGGTGTAAATGAAAAATATTTTGTTCTTATTGTCCCCCTCTAAAACCTTTGGTGCATCTTGGGCCAATGCGTCTAGAGAAATATGTAAATTGAAGAGCTTGTATTAAAACGGTTCTTCTTTGATTTGTATATCAGATGTCTTCGCCTTCACCTTCGGTTGGCAGTCGAAGTACTCCATTTCAGATCCCGGTAATAAATCAATAGAAAAATATTAATTTTAATAATGTTGATAACGATATATATATTTGACATACAATACATTTTTATATATTTCAGGGAGATTCCCCTACTGAATCCTCTGATGCTGAGGAATTGAGGTTTTCTCCAGAGCCAATGGAGGCAGTAAGTGGGAAATATTTAATTTACATTATTATCTGAATGTTTATTAGGGTTTCAAGGGTTCCACAGATGTGTACTATGTAGAATGGATGCAGACTCCTAAATGAATAGATCCATGATCGGCCTGCACCGACCAACAATACAGATGACTATGCATTGGAACCACTCTGTAGAAAATGACTTTACATAAAACAGTGTATATTGGTGATGCCCTTATTTTTCTACACAGCAGGCACACGGCAATGTGAGCGAGTCCTAATTGTGCATTTCTTTTCACACAGGAGGGTACACATTCCAACAACTCCAGTTGTATTGAAACCACAAGAAGTAGTCATCAACAAATCGAGGATGTGAGTATAAATTCTTATGAAAAACAACCAATCGTCTTTTATCAAAAACTATTATAAATATTTTTTATTAGGAAACAAACAGTCAAGTTGACTCTCCGTCAACTGGTCAAAGCAGAATTTGTAGGCGCGGTGGTCGTGGACAAAAATTACTGAAAGTGGCCCCGTTTTGTAGTTGGCTCAAAATTGATGGAAGACAGGGTCAACACAAGTAGCCTAGGCAATCAATACCCCATAAAGACATCCTAGGAGAGCCACAAAACAAAGTCCATCACTAAATACTGTGGCCATCAGCCAAAAATACATTCCCAAAAAAAAAAAATTCTACTGGATGGCCGTGAGGATTGCTCAAGTGGCCCTATTGGGCATTGGCCCACCCGGAAATTTATATGACGCTTCTATATAGCAGCAACCATCCCCTAATGGACGTAGCTGGAACTGACTGACAGGGCCCCACATAAAACTTTTAATTTACCCACTCCTTCCCCCATTTCTTTATATTTATACCCACACACACAGAAAGACATACACACACAATCCTGACCCATTCATTTAAATGGGGCTGTGTACATGAGCATTGTTTTTCACGCATCACTTGTGAGTTGCGTGAAAATCGCAGAATGTTCTATATTCTGCGTTTTTCACGAACACAGGCCCCATAGAAATGAATGGGGCTGCGTGAAAAACGCATAGCATCCAGATGCACTGCGTTGCGTTTTAAATGCAAGTAACTTAGCAACAGTGAATGGATTTAATCCAGGAAGTTCAGTTCTCAGCGTATGGCTGCAGGCACTGCATGGGAAAGAAGAGTAGGAGGATTTGTCTCGCCCTTGAGGAGCTAAATTGAGAATGAGAAAGGCCCCAAAAGCCAAGGATGTAGAGAAAATGATTATCCTGGTGGAGGAGAGGCCATGTCTTTGGAACAGCAGGTCGGGGGAATACCTCGACCGGTCCAAGAAGGAGGACGCATGGCAAGAAATTGCCAAGGATCTTTTTTTCGACTGTTTGGGAGAATACTCAAGGCCAGAGTCGGCAGAGGTTGGGTAAGTAAAGTGGAAAACCTATACATGTTTGATCCTGGCTGTACGCCCTAGCATAGCACATGGCATACGTTATCCTCCCTAGCATAGCACATGGCATACGTTATCCTCCCTAGCACTGATCGCGTCTGCTCAGTTTCCACTGCAAGTTTTTTTGTGTGCAGAAAATACTTTTTGTTTTTACAAAAAAAAATTCTTCTAAATGGCATACGTTATCCTCCCTAGCATAGCACATGGCATACGTTATCCTCCCTAGCATAGCACATGGCATACGTTATCCTCCCTAGCATAGCACATGGCATACGTTATGCTCCCTAGCATAGCACATGGCAAACGTTATCCTCCCTAGCATAGCACATGGCATACGTTATCCTCCCTAGCATAGCACATGGCATACGTTATCCTCCCTAGCATAGCACATGGCATACGTTATCCTCCCTAGCATAGCACATGGCATACGTTATGCTCCCTAGCATAGCACATGGCAAACGTTATCCTCCCTAGCATAGCACATGGCATACATTATCCTCCCAAGCATAGCACATGGCAAACGTTATCCTCCCTAGCATAGCACATGGCATACGTTATCCTCCCTAGCATAGCACATGGCATACGTTATGCTCCCTAGCATAGCACAAGACATACGTTATCCTCCCTAGCATAGCACATGGCATACGTTATCCTCCCTAGCATAGCACATGGCATACGTTATCCTCCCTAGCATAGCACATGACATACGTTATCCTCCCTAGCATAGCACATGGCATACGTTATCCTCCCTAGCATAGCACATGGCATACATTATCCTCCCTAGCATAGCACATGGCATATGTTATGCTCCCTAGCATAGCACATGACATACGTTATCCTCCCTAGCATAGCACATGGCATACGTTATCCTCCCTAGCATAGCACATGGCATACGTTATGCTCCCTAGCATAGCACATGGCAAACCTTATCCTCCCTAGCATAGCACATGGCATACGTTATCCTCCGTAGCATAGCACATGGCAAACGTTATCCTCCCTAGCATAGCACATGGCATACGTTATCCTCCGTAGCATAGCACATGACATACGTTATCCTCCCTAGCATAGCACATGGCATATGTTTTCCTCCCTAGCATAGCACATGGCATACGTTATCCTCCCTAGCATAGCACATGGCATACGTTATCCTCCCTAGCATAGTACATGACATACGTTATCCTCCCTAGCATAGCACATGACATACGTTATCCTCCCAAGCATAAAACGCATGTCACCCGCGAGGAAAAAACGTGATCACGCAACGCAATCGCATACAAAACTGACAGCATTTGCAAGCAAAATGACGCGAGGTTTCCCTAAACGCATCCGGGCCTAATCCGCGACGTTCGTGTAAAAGAGGCTTTAAAGAAACAAAACATTAAGTCATTCAGTTCCGTTGTATTATACATCAAGAGGCTCTTTTTGCCAAAGAAGGCAGCGAAAAATTGTCACAAAAATTGTGAATTACATCATGGCTCGTGCTCTGAATTATCGACAGTTTCAAGCACTTCTTGAGGAGGTTCAGGCCCAGTATAATTGTTCACTTATGTACAATAATGTACGGCGGCTGAGCAGAGGACGAGTCCTGGGGCGGCTGAGCAGAGGACGAGTCCTGGAGAGATTTGTAGCCCGTTTGGAGGAAATTAGGCTGGAATACCCACAGCTCACTGATATGGCCTGGCTTACCAACCTTCACTACACTTCAATGTACTGAACAAACATCTGCAAGGTGTAGGGAAGACATCAGAAAGGATGTTTTGTGATATCAAAACATTTGAGAGAAAACTACAGGTTTTTAAAAGAGACCTTGAAAGTGGGCAGCTGAAATATTTAGAAAATCTAAAAAAGCATTTGCAGATGATCCTACAAACCACCAGGAAACCAGGAATTTTCTAACATTCTAGAAGCTGCAAAGGTGAATTTTAGTAAAAGATTTTTACAGTTCCGTAAGATGGAGACAACCCTGTGTTTTCTTACTGCTTCAGTTAAAGCCAAATTTGAAGAACTTGATCTTTCCCGCTTACACTGGTTAGATTTAGGAAGTCCGCAAATTGAGCTATTGGAATTTCTAAAAAGTTGGAAAAAAAAATTATGACCTGCATGAAACACTTGAGAAAGATGGAAGGGATGACAAAGGACAGCACAGTTAGTTCTGCAAATGAAATCCTTAAAGTGTGGAATTCTCTGCCAAATAACTTTAAAGGGGTTGTCTTATCACAGACAATGGGGGTATATCGCTAGGATATGCCCCCACCGCTGGGACCCGCACCTATATCGGGAACGAAGCCCTGCAGTGGTGGCTGGAAGACTCTGGTCCGGCCACCACCAAGTGCACTTCCCATACAAGTGAATAGGAGCTCACTGCACATGACCGGCCACCGCTCCCATTCACCGAATTAGCCGATCCAGCGCTCAGCAGCCCCATAGAAATAAATAGAGGGCGATTGCATATGCGCATTGCGCCCTCCACCACTTTCTGTTGTGATGAGACAACCCCTTTAAGTCAATGAAAGCACTTGCAATTGCTTTACTTAGTTTGTTGGATCAACTTACGCTTGTGATCAGCCGTTTTCAGCTTTTAAATTATATCAAATCTGACACCAGAAACAAACTAACAGATGACTTGAGTCAGGGGTGGATTGGCCGTAGACCCTACAGGGAGATTTCACAGTGGGCCACTTAATGGCCGCAGGCCAGGTACATAATGATCTGATGCTCAACAGCCACAGGTGCTCTCCTGAATTCAACTGTATTACCTTCCTCATGACGGTGATACAGTTGAATACTGTGGTCGGGGGATGCGGTATTTTGTGCTGCCCTGTGGAACTTGGTTATGCTGGGGCAGTATTCTGTGTTGCACTATGGCAGGCATGCTCAACCTGCGGCTCTCCAGCTGTTGTAAAACTACAACTCCCACCATGCCCTGCTGTAGGCTGATAGCTGTAAGCTGTTCGGGCATGCTGGGAGTTGTAGTTTTGCAACAGCTGGAGGGCCACAGGTTGAGCATGCCTGCACTACGGTATTGCAGGCCCTGCCTACTTCTGTTGTCCCTGCTTACTTGCCAATTTGGACCCAACTACAACATGGGGCCACTTTTAGGTTTTTTTACTGCGCAATTTTAAGTTTCCAATCCGCCCATGACCTGAGTGCTGCACATGTTGCTCTCAAACTTACAAAGTATGAGCCAAGGTTTGACCCATTGTCAGCAAACAACAGCAAAATCACATTCACTGCAAAGTTTTACCTTTCAATGAAAAGTTCTTTTTTGTATCAGTGAAAGCTGTTAATGTGTTTTTCTTAATAAAGCAGGATTTCTCAGCTCCGGTCCTTGGGACCCACCTACCAGTCAGGATTTCCTTAGTATTGAGCAGGTGATATAATTAGTGTCCATGAATAAGGACTTACTACAGGTATTCATTCTGTGGGATGTTCTCAGATCCTGACCGGTAGGTGGGTCCCGAGGACCGGAGTTGAGTAACCCTGTTTTAAAGCAAAAGATGTGAATGTATGAGTTGTTTTTTTTTCTAAATTAAAACCTCAGTATTAAGGTTAACCCCACAGGGACCCGTGCCATACATGTACGGCGCAACCGGACGTGACTTAAGGACCAGCACCGTACATGTACGGCGCAAAATCGCCCCGGGCTCTGGGGAACGATCGAGGAGGAATCTGGGCACTATGGCTGCTCTTACCAGCAGGCAGCCATGCCGGGTAAGGGCAGCATGGTTCTGCACCGCCCCCCTGCAGCTCCAAGCGCTGCGATTGGCCGGTCAATGAAGACCGGCACATTGCAGCACCGGAAGCTGAATACAGCTGCGGGGCGGAGGTGGGTCAGGGGGAGGTGACTGGTGCTGAACTGGTCGGCACCGGTCTCCTCCGAGGTCAGGCAGGGGACACCGGTGTTTGGCATCCTCTGCCAGCGCTGCGATTGGCTGGAAAAATGCTCCGGCCAATGGCAGCTTTACAGCTGCACAGGAAAGGGCAGAAGCTCCCTGCAGGCCGCCATTCCAGCCGGTGACTGCATGCTGAGAGGTTCTGTGACATACTTTCTGTGCTGTTGTTGGCTTGCTGGGACTTTGGTGCACCACCACTGCGCTTTTAACCCTTTCCTGCTGAAAGAAAAAAAAAAAGAAGAAAGGAAGAAGAACATCTGGAATTGCTGCACTGATTTTTTTTGTTCATTTGCAGCTGTTCCAGATCCCTAAACCACCCTCCATCCCTGTCCCTTCCTGCCCCCCTACCTCCCCCCGTCCTTTTTTTTACGGACGCCATTTGGTCCCTGCACTTTTCTTGGTCTTTTTTTTTATTTTTATAATTTTCCATCTCTGCACCACTTTTTCTGCGTGCGAGCTGTGACCGCAAATTGCTAATCAGTGCGTACCTGTCTGATCAGCACCTGCGGATTATTATTTGCGCTTTTTTTTTTCACATCTGTGTTGATTTTTTTGCCAATTGTTACGTTTTTTGGGTTCAAAAAGAAGAAATTGTAGTTAGGGCGTTATACAAATATATATAGAGTTCTATACTTCTATATCTATAGATATAAGTTAATTTTTAGCCAGTGTTCACATTTTTAACTAACTTTTTATACTACAGTTTTTGCACCATCTGTGTGCGTGCTGCAGAGCACCGATCTGTAGTGTGATCATTTACATCTGCACATTTTTGAGTTTTTATTTTTTATTTTTTGTGTGTGAAAAGACCTGCAGTTAGTGGTAGTTAGTTAGATATATTTATATATATATATATATAAATTTCAGTTAGTGTCAGTTTCGAATTTTGCACGAACGCACCATCTCCGTACGTGCATTTTGCAACCACTGAGCACCGATCACTAGTGTCCATTACTGATCGCGTCTGCTCAGTTTCCACTGCAAGTTTTTTTGTGTGCAGAAAATACTTTTTTTTTTTACCAATTTTTTTCTTCTAAATTTAATTTCAAATTTATTAAAAGCCCCTTAACGTGTGAAAACACAACATACACACCGCTCACACATAATAAAGGTTTACACATTTCACACCCCAATAAAATAAAAATGGCCGGTCCGTCCCAACGACTATACTCAGCTGAAGAGGCATAGGCCATGCTTGTCTCCGATACTGAGTCTGTCAGTGAGGGAGAAGAGGATGCCACTTTCCTCTACCCCCTCATCATCATAATCCGCTGATGAGGTCCCCTCTAGAAGGCGCCCCAGGGTAGCAGCGGAGGGAGCCCCCCAGAGCGAGCCCACATGGACCCCCGACGATTATCAGCTCCAAATTCCGGATTTTGCGGGCAGCTTCAGAATGCAGATAGACTGTGCGGGCTGAACTAGATTTTTTCAAAATTTTCTTCTCTGAAGACATTGCAAATTTAATGGTGACCCAAACCAATTTATACGCCCAACAATTCATTGATCAGAACCCTACATCGCCATACGCTAGACCCCTAGGTTGGACCCCAGTAAGAGCAGCAGAGATGATGCGTTGTGGGCGTTGTAAAAAAAAAAAAACGTCAGACAATATTGGAGTTCGGACATTTTCTACCAGACTCCAATTTACAGTCAGACCAGGACCCGGAAGCGTTTTGAGTCAATTAGGAAATTCCTACACTACAACGACAATGCACAGTGCCCAGCCCAAAATGACCCGACATGTTCAAGGTTAGACCTGTCATTGACCACTTTAACATCAGGTTTGCTGAGGTGAACAACCCAGATAACAATGTCTGTGTAGATGAGTCCCTATTACTTTTCAAAGGGAGGATTAGATTCCGCCAGTACCTGCCTAGCAAACGGGCAAGATATGGCATAAAGATTTACAAACTTTGTGAGAGTAGCTCCGGCTACACCTACAAGTTCCACATTTACGACGGGAAAGATTCGACGGAGATGTGTTGCACTGTGTGAGGCAAATGGTGGCCACACCAGATACTGACTGGTTTCCTGACCCCCCCCCCCTCCCCCCCTCAGTGAGGTGGACATTAAAATAACAAAAAGAACAAACAGCAGGTGGCGCTATACAGATACATTTTATTGAATAACCTAAGTAGATATAATACATTTTTATTTACATGCAATTAGAAAAGTATTTAGATCCAGGTGCTGGTATGAAAGCTGCAAAATATTTATCGTGGGACAACCCCATTTAAGAAAAGATCTCTCAATGAACACAAATCCCATAAAACTGTGGCAGAATTGCAGTTCCGCCCCATATGGATTTTTTCTCCAGTTTCCCACTACATTGTATGCAATATTAAATGGCGCTGATAGAAAGTACAACTTGTCCAGCAAAATACAATCCTTCATACGTCTATGTGAACGGAAAAATAAAAAAGTTATGGGTTCGGGAAAGCAAAGAGTGAAAAACAAAAACAAACAAATGGAAATATGCTGCGGCAGGAAAGGGTTAATAGGCCTTTCAGAGAATATAATTGCTTAGACACTTAGAAAATACCATTAAAGGAGTTGTGTCAAGTTTAGAAGTTATCCCCTCTCCGCTGGATATGCCGCCCCACCTTAGTGGATAGGGGATAACTAACTGACCGTTGGGGTCCGAATGCTGGGAACTTCCAATGTTTGAAAGAACAGGGGTACAGCTCCCCCGATCTGATGGAGCGGCAGGTCGGACATGCACCGTGCAGCTCCATTCATTCTCTATGGGAGCGCAGGAAATATCTGAGTACAGCCCTTCAGAAAGACACATTGCACTTCCCAGATTGCACACAAGGTGGCAGCACAAGATCATGTTATCACTAAAAAGCAGTTTCACACCAGTGACGTGTTCTACGAGGGGATTCAGACGGATATAACATCTACTTCTCACATCAACCTGAAACAACACCAAATATTGTGAACCATGTTAATTCCATTTGCCTTATAGTATATGGTCCCCAGAGCGCTATTATTCAGAGTGTAAACACTTACCCTAAGGCTTATTGCACACGAAAGTGTGCGCTCCGTGGCCGTATTGCGGACCATATTTGCGGGCACTACGGAGTGCTTCCGTGGGGTTTCGTCCCGTACTTCCATTCCGCAAAAAGATAGAACATGTCCTATCTT
Organism: Bufo bufo; assembly: GCF_905171765.1. NCBI lineage: Eukaryota > Metazoa > Chordata > Amphibia > Anura > Bufonidae > Bufo > Bufo bufo. Next base: position 18,463,906 of record NC_053393.1, on the reverse strand, counting down.
TTTGTGGAACGGCCAGATCGCGGACCCATTAATGTGAATGGGTCTGCGATCCGCTACGGCTGCCCCACGGTCAGTGTTCGTGCATTGCGGCCCGCACGTTCATGTGCAAGAGGCCTAAAGATGAATGTTATATTGGGTCTTGAAAACGGTTCTTTTCCTACTATTTTCCCGCGCCGGGCGCCGTCCTGTGGTACCGGGTATCGCAGTCGATACCCGGCTGTGCGGCTGCCTTGTTCCATAGGGTTGATTTGTTTCTAACAGAACGGGTTAACAAGATGGGGTTTATGCAAAGTTTGGAATTTATATTAAGGCCTCGTTCACATTTCCATGTCAGTGACACGTCCGTGAAAAAAAGCGTGTTTCATCCGTGAAGGATCCGTGGTTGGTCCGTGTGTCCGTTTTTACCATCCGTGTGTCATCTGTAATTCACTGACGTTGCTCAGCTGAAAATTAATTTCCAAAGAATCTCCTATCAGTCTTCAGTGAAAAACGGATGCAACACGGACACAACACAGAGGTGTGTCAGCGATTTTCACGGACCCATGGACTTCTATGGGCGTGCTCGGTCCGCGTCACAGATCAAAGTAGCGCGCGTCTCTGTGATTTTTTTTTTACTGACCCACGGTCAATATAAAAATACTGATGTGTGAACAGACAGATTTAAATCAAGGGACACGTGTGCTGTCTGCGGAAAATGCGGACAGCACACATCAGGGAAAAAACGGAAATGCGGACGAGGCCTAATACTGAACATGTGCCCCCAGCGCAGCTGCATACGTCACTCATTGACTCTCACTGAAAAAAGTCTGCTGCATGGCGTACATCTACTGGCCTTTTTGAATCCATGTGCAAGTTAACCCCTTAGTGACCAGGCCATTTTGCTAATCTGACATGTGTCACTTTATGTGGTAATAAGTTTGGAAAGCTTTTACCTATCCAGGCCGTTCTGAGATTGTTTTCTCGTGACACATTGTACTTCATGTTAGTGGTAAATTTGAGTCACTATAAACCACCTTTATTTATAAAAACCTTTACAAAAAATTTGGAAAAATGTGTAATTTTCAAAATTTAAATTTCTCAGCTTTTACGGCAGATTGTGATACATCACAAAATATTTATTACCTAACATTTCCCATATGTTTATTTTATGTTGGCATCATTTTGAAAATGTTGTTTAAAAATTTTAGGACCGTAGAAGGCTTAGGCTACATGCACACGACTGTGAAAAAAAAAATGTCCTTTAATAATGGATAAACTGTCCATTTTTAAGGCCTCCTGCACACGAACGTGTGCGCCCCGTGCCCGTATTGCTTTCCGTGGCCATTCCGCATCACGGATGCGGACTCACTCACTTCAATGGGTCCGCAATCACGGAGATGCGGAACGGAATAACAGAACAGAACCCTAGGGAAGCACTACGGAGTGCTTCCGTGTGGTTTCGTCCCGTACTGCCGTTCCGCAAAAAGATAGAACATGTCCTATCTTTTTGCGGGACGGGAGGATCACGGACCCATTTAAGTGAATGGGTCAGCGATCCGCTGGGGCTTCCCCACGGCCGGTGTTTGTGCATTGTGGCCCGCAATTTGTGGGCCGCAGCACGGCCACGGGGCGCACACGTTTGTGTGCAGGAGGCCTAAGGCCCCTTTCACACGGGTGAGTATTCCGCGCGGATGCGATGCGTGAGTTGAACGCATTGCACCCGCACTGAATACCGACCCATTCATTTCTATGGGGCTGTTTACATGAGCGGTGATTTTCACGCATCACTTATGCGTTGCGTGAAAATCGCAGCATGCTCTATATTCTGCGTTTTTCATGCAACGCAGGCCCCATAGAAGTGAATGGGGTTGCGTGAAAATCGCAAGCATCCGCAAGCAAGTGCGGATGCGGTGCGATTTTCACGCACGGTTGCTAGGAGACGATCGGGATGGAGACCCGATCATTATTATTTTCCCTTATAACATGGTTATAAGGGAAAATAATAGCATTCTGAATAAAGAATGCAAAGTAAAACAGCGCTGGAGGGGTTAAAAAATAAAATAAAAATTTAACTCACCTTAATTCACTTGATCGCGATGTCGGCATCTCGTCTGTCCCCTTTACTGAATAGGACCTGTGGTGAGCATTAATTATAGTTCAAGGACCTTTGATGACGTCACTCCGGTCATCACATGGTACGTCACATGATCTTTTACCATGGTGAATCACCATAGTAAAAGATCATGTGACATACCATGTGATGACCGGAATGACGTCACCACAGGTTCTGTTGCTGCACAGAGATCAGATGAAGCCAGAAGGAGATGCCGGGCCGCGAACAAGTGGACTAAGGTGAGTAAAACATTTTTATTTATTTTTTTAACCCCTCCAGCGATGTTTTACTATGCATTCTGTATTCAGAATGCTATTATTTTCCCTTATAACCATGTTATAAGGGAAAATAATACTATTTACAGAACACCGATCCCAAGCCCGAACTTCTGTGAAGAAGTTCGGGTTTGGGTACCAAAGACGCGCGATTTTTCTCACGCGAGTGCAAAACGCATTACAATGTTTTGCACTCGCGCGGAAAAATTGCGGGTGTTCCCGTAACGCACCTGCACATTTTCCCGCAACGCCCGTGTGAAAGAGGCCTAACAGACTTATTTTCACTGATGCCTTTCTGGGAAACGGACGTTAAAAATGGACCCATTCAATTGTATGGGGGCAGTCGGTCAGTGAAAAACGGTCAAGATAGAACATGTTCTATTTTTTTGACATCTGTTTTTCACTGACAGTCAAAAAAACTGCCGTGTGAATAACCCCATAGACTATTGGTATTAAAACAGATGTGTGCATGTGGCCTTAGAATTTTAGAAGCAATCCTTAAAATTTTTAAGAAAATTTCCAAAACACACATTTTAAGGACCAGTTCAGTTATACAGTCACTTTGCGGGGATTACATAATAGAAACCACCCATAGATGACCCATTGTAGAAACTACACCCCTCAAGTTATTCTAAACTGATTTTACAAACTTTATTAACCTTTAGGTGTTTCACAAGAATTAAAGTAAAATGGAGATAAAATTTCTAAATGTCACTTTTTTCACAGATTTTCCATTTCAATCAATTTTTTTCAGTAACACAGTATGGGTTAACATCCAAACTAAACTTAATATCTATTACCCTGATTCTGAGGTTTACAGAAACACCCCACATGTGGTCATAAACTGATGTACGGGCGTACAGCAGGGTTCAGAAGGGAAGGAGCGCAATATGGTTTTAGGAAGGCAGATTTTGCTGGACTGGTTTTTAGACACCAAGTCCCATTTGAAGCCCCCCTGATTGATGCACCCCATTGATACCTCATGTAGGACATGTTTGCTAATCTTTCAACTTTAACATCAGTTTGAGGGCTTAGGAAGACCGCAGAGTGCACCTGTCCTTGTTGCTATTAGATTGTTATATTGGTTATCACATCCACATAATTGCTATCTTGTGTAGGATGTTTATTGTGGTACTTGTGGTCCGCTGCGGGCATCCTCCACCGTATGCATTTTTGCTGGGGATTGCCATTAGCAACGGGCCACAAGTGCAGGATTTGCTCCCCTGTATATATATGCACAACTGCATGTGGGTTTGAGCACTTCCTGCCTGTTGAACACCACGCTATTCTTGTTAGTTATAATTGCAATTTACTCTTTTTAGCGTTTATGAGGTCAGAGATCAGAGGTAAGGAGCCGTCACCTAAGCTGCCTGATGGAACAGAGAGAAAATTCAGATCCTGCTACTAGAGAATGTCAGCCCTGAACAGAGAAAAGGGCTCAACATTTTTAACCACCTCCGGACCGCCTAACGCAGGATCGCGTTCCGGAGGTGGCAGCCCTGCGCACAGTCACGCATATATGCGTCATCTCGCGAGACGCGAGATTTCCTGTGAACGCGCTCACACAGGCGCGCGCGCTCACAGGAACGGAAGGTAAGAGAGTGGATCTCCAGCCTGCCAGCGGCGATCGTTCGCTGGCAGGCTGGAGATGTGTTTTTTTTAACCCCTAACAGGTATATTAGACGCTGTTTTGATAACAGCGTCTAATATACCTGCTACCTGGTCCTCTGGTGGTCCCCTTTGTTTGGATCGACCACCAGAGGACACAGGCAGCTCAGTAAAGTCCCACCAAGCACCACTACACTACACCCCCCCCCGTCACTTATTAACCCCTTATTAGCCCCTGATCACCCCTGATCACCCCATATAGACTCCCTGATCACCCCCCTGTCATTGATCACCCCCCTGTCATTGATCAACCCCCTGTAAAGCTCCATAAGACGTCCGCATGATTTTTACGGATGCACTGATAGATGGATCGGATCCGCAAAACGCATCCGGACGTCTGAATGAAACCTTACAGGGGCGTGATCAATGACTGTGGTTATCACCCCATATAGACTCCCTGATCACCGCCCTGTCATTGATTACACCCCTGTCATTGATTACCCCCCTGTAAAGCTCCATTCAGACGTCCACATGATTTTTACGGATCCACTGATAGATGGATCGGATCCGCAAAACGCATCCGGACGTCTGAATGAAGCCTTACAGGGGCATGATCAATGACTGTGGTTATCACCCCATATAGACTCCCTGATCACCCCCCTGTCATTGATCACCCCCCTGTCATTGATTACCCCCCTGTAAAGCTCCATTCAGATGTCCGCATGATTTTTACGGATGCACTGATAGATGGATCGGATCCGCAAAACGCATCCGGACGTCTGAATGAAGCCTTACAGGGGCATGATCAATGACTGTGGTTATCACCCCATATAGACTCCCTGATCACCCCCCTGTCATTGATTACACCCCTGTCATTGATCAACCCCCTGTAAAGCTCCATTCAGATGTCCGCATGATTTTTACGGATCCACTGATAGATGGATCGGATCCGCAAAACGCATCCGGACGTCTGAATGAAGCCTTACAGGGGCATGATCAATGACTGTGGTTATCACCCCATATAGACTCCCTGATCACCTCCCTGTCATTGATTACCCCCCTGTAAAGCTCCATTCAGATGTCCGCATGATTTTTACGGATGCACTGATAGATGGATCGGATCCGCAAAACGCATCCGGACGTCTGAATGAAGCCTTACAGGGGCATGATCAATGACTGTGGTTATCACCCCATATAGACTCCCTGATCACCCCCCTGTCATTGATCACCCCCCTGTCATTGATCACCCCCCCTGTCATTGATCACCCCCCCTGTCATTGATCACCCCCCTGTAAGGCTCCATTCAGACATTTTTTTGGCCCAAGTTAGCGGAATTATTATTTTTTTTCTTACAAAGTCTCATATTCCACTAACTTGTGTCAAAAAATAAAATCTCACATGAACTCACCATACCCCTCACGGAATCCAAATGCGTAAATTTTTTTAGACATTTATATTCCAGACTTCTTCTCACGCTTTAGGGCCCCTAGAATGCCAGGGCAGTATAAATACCCCACATGTGACCCCATTTCGGAAAGAAGACACCCCCAGGTATTCCGTGAGGGGCATATTGAGTCCATGAAAGATTGAAATTTTTGTCCCAAGTTAGCGGAACGGGAGACTTTGTGAGAAAAAAATTAAAAATATCAATTTCCGCTAACTTGTGCCAAAAAAAAAAAAATTCTATGAACTCGCCATGCCCCTCATTGAATACCTTGGGGTGTCTTCTTTCCAAAATGGGGTCACATGTGGGGTATTTATACTGCCCTGGCATTCTAGGGGCCCCAAAGCGTGAGAAGAAGTCTGGTATCCAAATGTCTAAAAATGCCCTACTAAAAGGACTTTGGGCACCTTTGGGCATCTAGGCTGCAAAAAAGTGTCACACATCTGGTATCGCCGTACTCAGGAGAAGTTGAGGAATGTGTTTTGGGGTGTCATTTTACATATACCCATGCTGGGTGAGAGAAATATCTTGGTCAAATGCCAACTTTGTATAAAAAAATGGGAAAAGTTGTCTTTTGCCAAGATATTTCTCTCACCCAGCATGGGTATATGTAAAATGACACCCCAAAACACATTCCCCAACTTCTCCTGAATACGGCGATACCACATGTGTGACACTTTTTTGCAGCCTAGGTGGGCAAAGGGGCCCATATTCCAAAGAGCACCTTTAGGATTTCACAGGTCATTTACCTACTTACCACACATTAGGGCCCCTGGAAAATGCCAGGGCAGTATAACTACCCCACAAGTGACCCCATTTTGGAAAGAAGACACCCCAAGGTATTCCGTGAGGGGCATGGCGAGTTCCTAGAAATTTTTATTTTTTGTCACAAGTTAGTGGAAAATGCTGATTTTTTCTTTTTTTTTTTTTTTCATACAAAGTCTCATATTCCACTAACTTGTGACAAAAAATAAAAACTTCCATGAACTCACTATGCCCATCAGCGAATACCTTGGGGTCTCTTCTTTCCAAAATGGGGTCACTTGTGGGGTAGTTATACTGCCCTGGCATTCTAGGGGCCCAAATGTGTGGTAAGGAGTTTGAAATCAAATTCTGTAAAAAATGACCAGTGAAATCCGAAAGGTGCTCTTTGGAATATGGGCCCCTTTGCCCACCTAGGCTGCAAAAAAGTGTCACACATCTGGTATCTCCGTACTCAGGAGAAGTTGGGGAATGTGTTTTGGGGTGTCATTTTACATATACCCATGCTGGGTGAGAGAAATATCTTGGCAAAAGACAACTTTTCCCATTTTTTTATACAAAGTTGGCATTTGACCAAGATATTTATCTCACCCAGCATGGGTATATGTAAAAAGACACCCCAAAACACATTCCTAAACTTCTCCTGAATACAGAGATACCAGATGTGTGACACTTTTTTGCAGCCTAGGTGGGCAAAGGGGCCCATATTCCAAAGAGCACCTTTCGGATTTCACAGGTCATTTTTTACAGAATTTGATTTCAAACTCCTTACCACACATTTGGGCCCCTAGAATGCCAGGGCAGTATAACTACCCCACAAGTGACCCCATTTTGGAAAGAAGAGACCCCAATGTATTCGCTGATGGGCATAGTTAGTTCATGGAAGTTTTTATTTTTTGTCACAAGTTAGTGGAATATGAGACTTTGTATGAAAAAAAAATCAAAAAAAAAATCATCATTTTCCACTAATTTGTGACAAAAAATAAAAAATTCTAGGAACTTGCCATGCCCCTCACGGAATACCTTGGGGTGTCTTCTTTCCAAAATGGGGTCACTTGTGGGGTAGTTATACTGCCCTGGCATTCTAGGGGCCCAAATGTGTGGTAAGGAGTTTGAAATAAAATTCTGTAAAAAATGACCTGTGAAATCCGAAAGGTGCTCTTTGGAATATGGGCCCCTTTGCCCACCTAGGCTGCAAAAAAGTGTCACACATCTGGTATCTCCGTACTCAGGAGAAGTTGGGGAATGTGTTTTGGGGTGTCATTTTACATATACCCATGCTGGGTGAGAGAAATATCTTGGCAAAAGACAACTTTTCCCATTTTTTTATACAAAGTTGGCATTTGACCAAGATATTTATCTCACCCAGCATGGGTATATGTAAAATGACACCCCAAAACACATTCCTCAAAATCTCCTGAATACGGAGATACCACATGTGTGACACTTTTTTGCAGCCTAGGTGGACAAAGGGGCCCATATTCCAAAGAGCACCTTTCGGATTTCACTCGTCATTTTTTACAGAATTTGATTTCAAACTCCTTACCACACATTTGGGCCCCTAGAATGCCAGGGCAGTATAACTACCCAAGTGACCCCATTTTGGAAAGAACAGACCCCAAGGTATTTCGTGATGGGCATAGTGAGTTCATAGAAGTTTTTATTTTTTGTCACAAGTTAGTTGAATATGAGACTTTGTAAGAAAAAAAAAAAAAAAAATCATCATTTTCCGCTAACTTGTGACAAAAAATAAAAAGTTCTATGAACTCACTATGCCCATCAGCGAATACCTTAGGGTGTGTACTTTCCGAAATGGGGTCATTTGTGGGGTGTTTGTACTGTCTGGCCATTGTAGAACCTCAGGAAACATGACAGGTGCTCAGAAAGTCAGAGCTGCTTCAAAAAGCGGAAATTCACATTTTTGTACCATAGTTTGTAAACGCTATAACTTTTACCCAAAGCATTTTTTTTTTTACCCAAACATTTTTTTTTATCAAAGACATGTAGAACTATAAATTTAGAGCAAAATTTATATATGGATCTCGTTTTTTTTGCAAAATTTTACAAATGAAAGTGAAAAATGTCATTTTTTTGCAAAAAAATCGTTAAATTTCGATTAATAACAAAAAAAGTAAAAATGTCAGCAGCAATAAAATACCACCAAATGAAAGCTCTATTAGTGAGAAGAAAAGGAGGTAAAATTCATTTGGGTGGTAAGTTGCATGACCGAGCAATAAACGGTGAAAGTAGTGTAGGTCAGAAGTGTAAAAAGTGGCCTGGTCTTTCAGGGTGTTTAAGCTCTGGGGGCTGAAGTGGTTAATAAAGACCAATTGAAAAAATTATTTTTAGCTCCAAATCAGTGCAATGCAATAATAAAAGAAATATATTACCCCAAAGCCGTACATAGCTTTTCAAATATCATGTACACATGTAGTAGAGTTGACACTCATGATTTATGAGACGTGTTATCTAAACTAAATGCGTTAAGCAAACACCTTCAATTACTTTTCAATGGCTTTTGTCTCAAGATAACGCGATGAGTTAAGAAATTTGAGTTGAGAGCTTGAGTGCTAACCCTGCTGCATCTGTAGGAGGGAGAGATTTTGGATTTTTTTTTATTGAATAAGTTAGTCCCTAATGGCTTTAATAAAGTAGTAGAAAAGATTGATTAAAATATAAGATATGGTATTGTCCTAAAAAGTTTACAATCTACACATGAATATATATGTTTTATGTGAAAGTAATTATGAAAGAACTGTATTTGGGTCTAATTAAGGAGTGATATGGAGGAGGAGTTATTTAATGGAGTGTCTGCTCCTGAGGAAAGAGGAAGCCCCGAAACGTGTTGAAAGGATTGTATTTTCAAGAATAGAATTAAATGCTTTTCAATCCACATTGGAGCCTGAACTGATGGAGAACCACAGCCAAGCCATCGAGGAGGACTTCTCACAGATGTGAGTACAAACCTCTGACTGGGCTGTGTGTTATCAACGATCAATGGGGGGGGGGGGGGGGCTTAGTTTCCCATAGCAACCAATCAGATTCCACCTTTCATTTTCCAAAGAAGCTCTGAAAAAAAGGTGGACACTGATTGGTTGCTATGGGAAACTAAGCCCCATTTCCTTTACACCAGTATTGATAAATCTTCCCTGTGACTCTGTTCTCCAAATGTGTGTTTTAGGCCTCGTTTACACTTCAGTATTTGATCAGCGATTTCCATCAGTGATTGTGAACTGTAGTTCATGACAGTCAGGGCCGTCTTTAATATTGATTGGACCCTGGGCAAAAATTTACTTGGGCCCCCTGGATCCCGCCTTCCCACACCTTAGCAGGCAATCACGGCCTCCACCACAACACACATAAAAAATACACACACCTGGTAGAGTCCAGTGAATGACTGTAAATACTTCCAGTTCTGAAGACTCCAGCGGCTCAGGATCAGTACTCTGGGCAGCTGGGCTCAGGCTGGAAGTGGGCACCGCTCTGCAGGAAGGAGACCAGGGCTTGGCTCACCCTAGTGTTACAGTGCACCCCAGCACCCCACAGTATGCAGTATAGCACCCTATAGTATACAGCACCACACAGTATACAGTATAGCACCCCACACTATACAGTAGAGCAGTATAGCAGCCCACAGTATACAGCACCCCACAGTATACAACACCTCACAGTATACAGTAGAGCAGTATAGCAGCCCACAGTATACAGCACCCCACAGTATACAACACCTCACTGTATACAGCACCCCAAAATATACACGATACAGCCCCCCACACTATACAGTACAGCAGTATAGCACTCCACACTATACCGCACCCACAGTATACAGACCCCCACAGTATACAGGCCCCCACACAGTATACAGGCCCCCACACAGTATACAGGCCCCCCACACAGTATACAGCCCCCCCACACCGTATACAGCCCACCACACAGTATACGGCCCCCACACAGTATAAGGCCCCCACACAGTATACAGGCCCCACACAGTATACGGCCCCCACACAGTATACGGCCCCCACACAGTATACAGGCGCCCAGCACAGTATACAGCCCAGCACACAGTATACAGCCCCACCACACAGTATACAGCCCACCACACAGTATACAGCCCACCACACAGTATACAGCCCCACACAATATACAGCCCCCCACAGTATACAGTCCCACACAGTATACAGAACCCCACTATACAGTAGTTTACAGTATATTAACATAACAGCCCCTGTCACCTTTTTCTGATGTAATCTTCACACAAAAAAGCTCCACAGTTAATTACTGCTAGGACCTGTGATGACCTCATAGCCATGTGAGCAGTAATTGCTAGGTTACTGGTCACATGGTGATGATGTCATTAAGGTCCTTGATCACAACTTTAACACAGTACCATGCCTGTGTAGCTGACAGCTTGACACCCGGGGCAGTAGCTAGCAGGGCTCAAGAGGCAGCTGCCTTGGGCCCCCCAGGAGCAACTGGGCCCGGGCAGCTGCCCCTTTTGCCCCTTGGTAAAGACGGCCCTGATGACAGTGTTAAAATTGAATCAAAATATTTCATTTTTATTTATAAAAAAATACCAAATTTACCCAAAAACTTTAGAAATTAGCAAATTTTCATATTTCAATAATCTCTACTTTTATAATAGATAGTAATACCTCCAAAAATAGTTATTACTTTACATTCACCATATGTCTACTTCATGTTTGGATCATTTTTAAAAGGACATTTTATTTTTTTGGGACCTTAGAAGGCTTAGAAGTTTAGAAGCAAATCTTAAAACTTTTAAGAAAATTTCCAAAACCCATTTTTTTCAGGACCAGTTCAGTTATGAAGTCACTTTCTGGGGCTTATATATTAGAAACCACCCATAAATCACCCCATTTTAGAAACTATACCCCTCAAGCTATTTAAAATAGATTTTACAAACCTTGTTTACCCTTTAGGTGCCCCGCGAGAATTAAAGGAAAATGGGGGTAAAATTTCAAAATTTCACTCTCTTTAGCAGATTTTTAATTTTAATCAATTTTCTTCTGCAACACATCAAGGGCTAACAGCCAAACAAAACGCAAAATCTATTACCCTGAATCCGGTGTTTACAGAAACACCCCTTGTGTGCTCCAAAAATGATGTATGGGCGCACATCAGGCTTCAGAGTGGAAGGAGCACTATATGGCTTTTGGAGAGCGGATTTAGCTGGAATGGTAATTGGGAGCTATATCGCATATAAAGACACCCTGAGGTGGCCCTACAGTGGAAACAACCAAAAAGTGACCCCATTCCGGAAACCACACCCCTCAAGGAATATTTTAAGGTGTGTAGTGACCACTTTCACTCATTAGGCGTTTCACAGAATTAGGAAACACTTAGCTGTGAAAAGGAATTTTTTTTATTTTTTCCAGAAAATGTTGCTTTACACCCACATTTTTCACTTTCACAAGGTGTAATAGGACAAAATGCATCCCACATGTTGTTTCCCATTTCCCTCGAATATGTAAACACCCCATATGTGCTAAAAAAATTATGTATAGGCACACAGCAGGGCTCTAGAGTCAAACAGCAAAATCCATAGGCAGACAATGATTTTAGGTGCCATGTCGCATTTAAAAGATTCCTGAGGTCCCCAGAAATTAAAAACCCCAAGAAGTGACCCTATTTTGGAAAGAGCACCCCCATACTCACATTTTAAGTGGTAGAAAGGGTACTTTTAAGCAAACAGGTGTTTCACAGAAGGCAGAAACACTTATATGATTTCAAAGCACACATTTGTGAAAAAAATAAGTACTAGCAGACCCCATTTTTTCCCACAAGGGGTTAAAAGGAGAAAATGCACCACAGTATATGTTCCCCATTTTCTCCACATTCAGGAAACTATATGTGCTTGTAGCTTGCTGTATGGGCGCACAGCAGGCATTAAAAAATTCCTGAGGTCCCCAGAAATTACAAACCCCAAGAAGTGGACTTCCAGTTCCGGCGCTACCATGTGAGGACGCAGCTAGCGGAGCTCCTCGGTTACAGCGGTGCCATGAGTGTCATTATAAAGTGACAGGTTAGCTAGAACCCTCTGTTGCGACGTTGGACCGACCCCTGAATACCACACTCTGGTCATATGGAACTGTACCTGCTGAGGAGTGGACAGAAATCCGCGGGATCTCAGGGATCCTTCTCACCGGGTCCAGACAAGATGGCGGCCAGTAAACCTCTGCTATTTCAGGATGATGGCTCGCAGGAACTCACAACAACTCCGGGGGACTCGGATCCACTGGATTATAAGAAACTCGCCATGGAAGTGGCGTCGCGTATCATGCCAGATATACAAAGGACCCTGGAGACCACCATACTGGCCTCGGTTACCTTGCTGCGAGAAGAGGTGGGCCAAAACAGCCTTCAAGTGAGTACCTTAAAACAGGAGGTATGCTCCCTCCACTCTCGCACTGGGGACTTACAGTTGCAAGAAAAAGTATGTGAACCCTTTGAAATATGGATTTCTGCACAAATTGGTCATAAAATGTGATCTGATCTTCATCTAAGTCACAATAGACAATCACAGTCTGCTTAAACTAATAACACACAAATAATTAAATGTTACCATGTTTTTATCGAACACACCATGTAAACATTCCCAGTGCAGGTGGAAAAAGTATGTGAACCCCTAGACTAATGACATCTCCAAGAGCTAATTGAAGTGAGTCCAATCAATGAGATGAGATTGGAGGTGTTGGTTGGAGCTGCCCTGCCCTATAAAAAACACACACCAGTTCTGGGTTTGCTTTTCACAAGAAGCATTGCCTGATGTGAATGATGCCTCACACAAAAGAGCTCTCAGAAGACCTACAATAAAGAATTGTTGACTTGCATAAAGCTGGAAAGGGTTATAAAAGTATCTCCAAAAGCCTTGCTGTTCATCAGTCCACGGTAAGACAAATTGTCTATAAATGGAGAAAGTTCAGCACTGCTGCTACTCTCCCTAGGAGTGGCCTTCCTGTAAAGATGACTGCAAGAGCACAGTGTGGACTGCTCAATGAGGTGAAGAAGAATCCTAGAGTGTCAGCTAAAGACTTACAAAAGTCTCTGTCATATGCTAACATCCCTGTTAGTGAATCTACGATACGTAAAACACTAAACAAGAATGGATTTCATGGGAGGATACCACAGAGGAAGCCACTGCTGTCCAAAAAAACATTGCTGCACGTTTACAGTTTGCACAAGAGCACCTGGATGTTTCACAGCAGTACTGGCAAAATATTCTGTGGACAGATGAAACCAAAGTTGAGTTGTTTGGAAGAAACACACAACACTATGTGTGGAGAAAAAAAGGCACAGCACACCAACATCAAAACATCATCCCAACTGTGAAGTATGGTGGTGGGGGCATCATGGTTTGGGGCTGCTTTGCTGCGTCAGGGCCTGGACGGATTGCTATCATCGAAGGAAAAATGAATTCCCAAGTTTATCAAGACATTTTACAGGAGAACTTAAGGCCACCAGCTGAAGCTCAACAGAAGATGGGTGTTGCAACAGGACAACGACCCAAAGCATAGAAGTAAATCAACAACAGAATGTCTTAAACAGAAGAAAATACGCCTTCTGGAGTGGCCCAGTCAGAGTCCTGACCTCAACCCGATTGAGATGCTGTGGCATGACCTCAAGAAAGCGATTCACACCAGACATCCCAAGAATATTGCTAAACTGAAACAGTTCTGTAAAGAGGAATGGTCAAGAATTACTCCTGACCGTTGTGCACGTCTGATCTGCAACTACAGGAAACGTTTGGTTGAAGTTATTGCTGCCAAAGGAGGTTCAACCAGTTATTAAATCCAAGGGTTCACATACTTTTTCCACCTGCACTGTGAATGTTTACATGGTGTGTTCAATAAAAACATGGTAACATTTAATTCTTTGTGTTATTAGTTTAAGCAGACTGTGATTGTCTATTGTTGTGACTTAGATGAAGATCAGATCACATTTTATGACCAATTTGTGCAGAAATCCATATCATTCCAAAGGGTTCACATACTTTTTCTTGCAAATGTAAGCTCCACTCTCCAAACCCACCAACAGACACTTGATCATCTGCGCGGCAAGGTAGAGGACCTAGAGACAGGTCCCGCCACAACAATTTAAAAGTGGTGGGCCTACCCGAATCCATTAAACAGTCTGAATAATTAGATCTCTGTGAGCAGGAATTACCGGAAGCCCTGAACTTTTTATGCCAAATTGAACGAGCTCACAGAGTGGGCCCAGACCCCACTGCACAGAGCGACCTCACCACTAGGATGGCCTCTCCCGCCCGCAATTGACAGCCATATCAAGTTATCTTTAAGTTATTGGATTTTCATGACAAGGTGGCAATGTTACACAACTTTTGCAGGAGACAACGTCCCATTTTTCTAAGGGGCCACAGAGTCATGTTATTCGAGGATTTCTCTGTGGAGGTGGCGAGGAAACGCAAGGCATTCAGCCCAGTATGTACCAAGTTATATCGCAACAATATTCGCTTGCAGCTCCTCTTCCCGGCTGTGCTTAAGATATATCATGCACTCCTACCTATGACTCCCCTGCTGTGGTGGAAGAGGCTCTTCGATCTGCCCCTGAACTTGCGCCACCTGAGTTCACCTGCTCTCCACGGAGGTCGCCGCCGCGATCTCAGAGGAAATTCACCGGACGCCAAAGGAGGGGCCGCTCACTGAGAGGTCTGAAGGAAGATCCAGAAGCGTCAGAAGACGAGATTCGGATCCGCAGGACAGATCCCATCATAGATGAGCTGCTTCCCCCTAACATTATAGGGGATGTTGTGCTGGTTTAGCGGGCAGGGGTAATCGGGGATATAATCGGATTTGATACTGTGTTATGTATTTATGTTCGGCACTGTTTCATGTTAATGGTTGAGAAGTTTAGTTAGCCCTGGGATACGAGGTTTAGCGTAGTTATACATCATTTAGTGGTGAGCCTAGGAGCTCACCATGGTAGAAAAAAGAGATTCCTTGACTTAATTTGGAAAAGACTCCTTAAACCCGGCCTTCATATTTGTGGTCACGTCCTTAGTCTTGCTTAGTTAGGGTATTCTTGGTTACCTATTTTCCCCTGTTTTTTGTTCCTCTCCTTCCCTTCCCTGCTCTATCCCTTGGGGGTCTTTGTGTGAGGACCGGTGACAACCCAGAACAGCGATGCAAATACTCTCTTGGAATGTGAAGAGGATGCGATCTTCCCAAAAACGTTCAAAATTACTAAGACACCTGAAACGTTTAAAACCTGATATAGTCCTATTGCAGCAAACCCATTTAGAGGGAAAATATTTTTTCAGACTGCAAAAGCTGTGGGTTGTACGAGTATATGGTTCCTCAGCCAAAGATCACAAAGCTGGTGTACTTACATTGCTTCATAAGAATTTTTCTGGAAAAGTACTATCTGAGGCCCATGATGAGGATGGTAGATGGCACAGGCTGTTGTTAGAACATGAGGGCTCTCAGTACAGCATTCACAATGTTTATGCCCCAAATGGAGATAACAAGTCATTTTATGCTCTCCTAGAGAATCAGCTGCACTTAGATGGGGCTCCCAATAAGATCGCTGTATTCTTGAGGAATCATTAATGAAGATTAGTCCATTGTACTGTGATTGTTCAGAGTCTGTATTGCATACTCTCTCTGGCATATGCTATTTAAGTAATACTGTGATATCGACTTGTTTTCAATAAACAGAATTGAAAAAACAACACAAAAAAACAAGAAGTGACCCCATTTTGGAAACAGCACCCCCCGTACAAACATTTTTAAGTGGTAGAAAGGGTACATTTTAGCAAACAGGTGTCTCACAGAAGGCAGAAACACTTGTTAAAGGATTTCAAAGTACACATTTGTGAAGAATTTTTTTTGTAGCAGACCACAATTTATTTTTCACAAGGGGTTAAATGAGAAAATGCATCCCTGTCTGTGTTCTCCATTTTATCCCCATTCAGGGAACACCCCATATGTGCTTGTAGCCTGCTGTATGGGTGCACTGCAAGCGAACAGCTAAATGTGAATTTGGATGGCCTGAATTGGCAGACATGGATTTTAGGTGCCATGTCACATTAAAAAAAATTCTGAGGTCCCCAGAAATTAAAAAACCCAAAGAAGTGACCCCATTTTGGAAAGAGCACCCCCGTACGAACATTTTAAGAGGTAGAAAGGGTACTTTGCAGCAAACAGGTGTCTCACAGAAGACAGAAACAGTTGTTAAAGGATTTCAAAGCACACATTTCTAAAAATGAAAAATTACTAGCAGCCCACTATTTTTTACTTTCACAAGAGGTTAAAGGAGAAAATGCACCCCAGTATGTGTTCCTCATTTTCTCCCCATTCAGTAAACACCCCATATGTGCTTGTAGCCGGCTGTATAGCACTGCAGGCAAACAGCTAAATGTGAATTTGGCTGGCCTGAATTGGCAGACATTGATTTTAGCTGCCATGTCGCATAAAATAAATTCCAGAGGTCCCCAGAAATTAAAAATCCCAAGAAGTGACCCCATTTTGGAAAGAGCACCCCCGTACGAACATTTTAAGTGGTAGAAAGGGTACTTTTCAGCAAACAGGTGTCTCACAGAAGGCAGAAACACTTGTTAAAGGATTTCAAAGCACACATTTGTGAAAATAATTACTATCAGACCCCAATTTGTTTTCAAAAGGGGTTAAAGGAGAAAATGCACCCCAGTATGTGTTCCCCATTTTCTCCCCATTCAGGAAACACCCCATATGTGCTTGTAGCCTGATGTATGGGCGCTCAGCGGGGCTCTAGAGGCAAAGTGCAAAATATGGTTTTTGCAGACTTGAATAAACAGACATGGATTTTAGGTGCCATGTCGCATTATAAAAATGGCTGAAGTCCCCAGAAATTAAAAACCCCAAGAAGTGACCCAATTTTGGAAACAGCACCCCCATACGAACATTTTAAGTGGTAGAAAGGGTACTTTTCAGCAAACAGGTGTCTCACAGAAGGCAGAAACCCTTGTTAGCAGACCCCAATATTTTTTTCAAAAGGGGTTAAAGGAGAATTGCTCCCCAGTATGTGTTCCCCATTTTCTCCCCCTTCAGGAAATACCCTATATGTGCTTGTAGCCTGCTGTATGGGCACAAAGCAGGCAAATAGCAAAATATGGATTTTGCTGACAGACCTGAATTGGCAGACATGGATTTTAGGTGCCATATCACATTTAAAAGATTCCTGAGGTCCCCATAAATTAAAAACCCCAAGAAGTGACCCCATATTGGAAAGAGCACCCCCGTATGAACATTTTGAGTGGTAGAAAGGGTACTTTTCAGCAAACAGGTGTCTCACAGAAGGCAGAAACACTTGTTAAAGGATTTCAAAGCACACTTTTCTAAAAATGAAAAATTACTAGCAGACCCCAATTTTTTGCTTTCACAAGAGGTTAAAGGAGAAAATGCACCCCAGTATGTGTTCCCCATTTAGGAAACACCTTATATGTGCTTGTAGTCTGCTGTATGGGCGCACAGTAGTCAAACAGCAAAATATGGATTTTGCTGGGAGGCCTAAATTGGCAGACATTGATTTTAGGTGTGATGTCGCATTAAAAAATTTCCAGAGGTCTCCAGAAATTAAAACCCCCAAGAAGTGACCCCATTTTGGAAAGAGCACCCCCGTACGAACATTTTAAGTGGTAGAAAGGGTACTTTTCAGCAAACAGATATCTCACAAAAGGCAGAAACACTTGTTAAAGGATTTCAAAGCACACATTTATGAAAATAATTACTAGCCGCCTGCCGCAGCTCCCTCTTCATGCGCCGCCTGCCTGTCTGCCTGCTTATCTCACTTTATAAATGAACAGGCAGGCGGGGCAGGCGGCGCATGACCGAGGGAGCTGCCGGTCTGGACCGTCTTAATGCTATACTTACGGTACTACAATAAGTACCGAACAGTTTAGATATAGATCGGATTGAATGTATTTAACAGTTGCGGCGCCCGGTGTATTAGAGTAGAGTCACTGCCCCGCCATGAGTGTCCCAGCCTCCTCTCTCTACACTGATACTTCGCTGGCCGCGCTGTGCAACATAGTGGCCAGCGAAGTATTCGCTTTATAAGACGCAAGGCCAGTTTCCCCCCACTTTTAGAGGGGAAAAAGTGCGTCTTATCAAGCGAAAAATACGGTAAATGTTAATTTGGCTGGCCTGAATTGGTAGACATTGATTTTAGGTGCCATTTTGCATTATAAAAATTCCTGAGGTCCCCAGAAATTAAAAACCCCAAGAAGTGACGCCATTTCGGAAAGAGCGCCCCCGTATGAACATTTTAAGGGTGGAAAGGGTACTATTGACCTAACAGTTGTCTCACAGAAAAGAATATGTAGTGGTTGTTGGAAAGTGGATATGTAAGCGAGGTGGACTAAATCAGAGATATAAAGTGGAAATATTACAGGGAGCATAAAAGATGAAATAAAATGAATACTCCATGAATGAGTGGTAGATTTTAAAACACTCCTGCCTGCACAGGTCAGGTTTTTCAGGGCAGGTTTCGCAGTGGTAAATGGTGTCTTTCCTTATCCCCCCTGAGGGTTCTATCCGGGAATCTTTCCCTTCGTAAATGTGGAACTTGTAGGTGTACCCGGAGCTACTCTCACAGAGTTTGTAAATCTTTATGCCATATCTTGCCCGTTTGCTAGGCAGGTACTGGCGGAATCTAACCCTCCCTTTTAAAAGTATCAGGGGCTCATCTACACAGGCATTTTTCTCAGGGGTGTACACCTCAGCAAACTTGGCGCTGAAGTGGTCAAGGACGGGCCTAACATTGAACAGACGGTCAAATGTCGGGTCGTTATGGGGTGGGCCCTGTGCATTGTCGTTGTAGTGTAGGAATTTCCTAAATGACTCAAATCACTTCCGGGTCCTGGTCTGACTGTAAATTGGAGTCTGGTATAAAATGTCTGAACTCCAATATTGTGTAAAGTTTTTTTTATTTTTTTTTTACAACGCCCATATGCAGCACGAGTCCCCAAACGTCTTCATCTCTGCTGCACTTACTGGGGTCCAACCTAGGGCTCTAGCGTATGGCGATGTAGGGTTCTGATCAATGAATTGTTGGGCGTATAAATTGGTTTGGGTCACCATTAGGCTACATGCACACAGACGTTGTTTGTTTCCGTGTCCGTTCTGTTTTTTTTTTTTTTGCGGATAGGATGCAGAACCATTCATTTCAATGGGTCCGCAAAAAAACGTGTGCTGTCCGCATCAGTATGTCCGTTCTGTAGCCCCGCAAAAAAAATAGAACATGTCTTATTCTTGTCTGTTTTAGGCATTGTTACAATGGATCCGCAAAAAAAAAAAAAACAGATGGCATACGGATGTCATCTGTTTGTTTTTGCGGATCCGCAAATTTGTGGACCGCAAAACACATACGGTCGTGTGCATGTAGCCTTACATTTACAAAATCTTTAGAGAAATTTTTTTTAAAAAAATCTCGCTCAGTGAAGCGCGCACAGTCTATCTGCATTCCGGAGCTGCCCTCAAAATCCGGAATTGGGGGCTGATAATCGTCAGGGGATCATATGGGGTCACTCTGGGGGGCTCCCTCCGCTGCTACCCTGGGGCGCCTTCTAGAGGGTCCCTCATCAGCGGATGATGATGATGAGGGGGTAGAGGAATAGAGGACAGGGGCATCCTCTTCTCCCTCACTGACAGACTCAGTATCGGAGGCAAGCATGGCCTATGCCTCTTCAGCTGAGGATAATCGTTGGGACGGACCGGCCATTTTTATTTTATTGGGGTGTGAAATGTGTAAACCTTTATTATGTGTGAGCGGTGTGTATGTTGTGTTTTCACACGTGAAGGGGCTTTTAATAAATCAGAAAAAAAAAATTGAAGAAAAAAAATTTGGAGAAAAAAAATGTATTTTCTGCGCAAAAAAAAAAGTCGCAGTGGAAACTGAGCAGACGCGATCAGTAATGGACACTACTGATCGGTGCTCAGTGGTTGCAAAATGGACGTACGGAGATGGTGCGTTCGTGCAAAATTTTAAACTGACACTAACTGAAATTTATATAAAATATATATCTAACACTAACTGCAGGTCTTTTTTCACCAAAAAAAAAAGTAAAAAAAAAAAATCCTCAAAAATGTGCAGATGGAAATGAGCACACTACTGATCCGTCCTCATTTCCATCTGCACATTTTTGAGGATTTTTTTTTTTTTACATTTTTTTTTGTGAAAAAAGACCTGCAGTTAGTGCAAAAGATTGTGCAAAAACTGCAGTATAAAAATTCACTACAGAGTTAAAAAAGTGAACACTGGCTAAAAATGTACTTATATCTATAAATATTTATATAAAGCACTAACTACAATTTCTTCTTTTTGAACCAAAAAAAAGGAAAAATTGGTAAAAAAATCAACACAGATGTGAGAAAAAAAAAAGCGCAAATAATAATCCGCAGGTGCTGATCAGGCAGGTACGCACCGAACAGCACTTGGCGGTCGGAACTCGCACACAGAAAAAGTGGTGTAGAGCTGGAAAATTGTAAAAAAAAAATTAAAAAGAAAAAAAAAAGCACACGGACCAAATGGCGTGTGGCGTCCGTAAAAAAAGGATGGGGGGGAGGGACAGAACCTCTCTGCATACAGTCACCGGCTGGAATGGCTGCCTGCAGGGAGGTTCAGCCCTTTCCTGTGCAGCTGTAGCGCTGTCTTTGGCCGGAGCGTTGTTCCATCCAATCGCAGCGCTGGCAGAGGACGCCAAACAGCGGACCCTGCCTGACCTCGGAGGAGACCGGTGCCGACCAGTTCAGCCCCAATCACCTCCCCCTGACCCGCAGCTGCGATGTGCCGCTCTGTATTGACCGGCCAATCACAGCGCTTAGAGCTGCAGGGGGGCGGGGCAGTACATGTATGGTGCTGTACGGGCGAGTCCGTGTGGGGTTAAACAGTCTCCCACAAATGTAATAAACAGTATATTTCCAATGAAATCCACAGCTCATCCTGAGAGCCCCCCCCCCGCGCTCCGTCAGCGGGAAAATACAAAGGTTCGGGTGTTGGTAAACGCAGATTTTTCTTTTTATTGTGAAAAAAATACTAAAACAAAGAAAAAGGCCTCGCTCACATTTCAGTGTTATTTTCAAGTCCGTGAAAAAAGAATCAAGGATCCGCGTGTCCGTTTTTATCCTCCGTGTGTCATCCGTAATCCACGGACGCTGCTCAGCTGAGAATGGATTTCAAGAGCGTCTCCTGCCAGTCCTCACTGATAAACGGATGCCATCCGCGCGGTGTCCGTGATTTTCACAGACCCATAGACTACAATGTGCGTTTGGTGCGTGTCTCCGTGATTATTTCACTGACCCGCGGTCAATATAAAATACTGATGTGTGAACAGACACGTGTAAATCCAGGGGCACGTGTGCGGTCTGCGGACATCAGGGAAAACCGGAAATGTGGCTGATGCCTAAGGCCTCATGCACACGACCGGGGTTGGGGTCCGCATCTGAGACGCATCTTTTGCGGGTCGGATGCAGACCCAGTCACTTAAATGCGCCGCCCGCATCCACGCGTCTGTTCCGCAGCCCCCACAGATTATTACGTATTACGGACAAGGATAGGACTATTCTATTAGGAGCCAGACGTTCCGTAAAATGCAGAATACACGCGTCCGGTATCCGTGTTTTGCGAATCCACAAGTTGCGGACCACAAAACAGTCTACAGTCGTGTGCAGGCGCCCTTAGCCATAAGTAAGGTTACACAACTACACCAATAGCACCTGTGCAAAAAGACAAACTCAGCTCTGCTGCAATTACTGCTTGTACAATTATTTTGACTAGTTTCCTAGTTTCAGGCTACATCCACAGCAGCTGTGCCACATAGCAAACCCCTCTCTGCTATATTATTACCCATCTAACTTAGCTGAGCTGAACGAGCCCTTCATTTCTTCTCCTGGGACACGCATGCGCAATTGCTCACAGAAGCCTCAGTATCTGCTCCAGCATTTCCAGCATTGCTCCTCCCACACAAGAGTCTGGTCACATGGGCATGACGTCATGAAAGGTCCTTGAGCCCAGCAGTAAAAAGCGTCTACCACCCAGGCATTCAGCAGGAGTTATTTCGTCAGTTCGATCCTCCCACCAGTAGGTGTCGCTAAGAGCCTGTGCTCTGACGTCTTCTCTGTTCCAGGGGTATAAATTGACAGTCTCTGTAGCTCGGCGTCATTTTCTGAGCTGTGTTCAGTGGGGAAAGCGGTGTTAGAGCCGTGTGGGCGCAGTAGCTGTGTATGTAATAGACGTGATTGTGGCGCGTGTGGACGCCATTACACAGCAGAAATGTGATGGTGACACAGCACAGAGCTTTGTGAGGGTGATAGTTGTGGTGAATAAGGGTTAGGGCTGTAATTAGTTCCTGAGGTGGATTTTACCTCACACAAAACCTTTTCTCAGGAAAATGGCGGCCAGAGCTGCGTGTCAGATAGACATAGGCGTCCAGCCAGTGATTTACCACCGTGTAATGGTTTAGGGGCTAGAAATAGAAAATGGCTGCAGGACAGAGGACTGCACATAAAGTCCAAGCAAACAGCAGGGTCATAAGTCAGTCTAAGTGCTGGGGATGAGGAGGGTGCGCAGAGCAAGAGAGAATACAGACCGTCTGTGGGGAAACTGCGCCGCAAATGTCGCCATTTGTGCGCAGGCGTTTTCTATTAGAATCTGCTCCTACCTCATCGCTTCACTGAAGAGAGCGAATGTACAGCACTTATAGACCGTTACAGATGATACCGGATCTGCCCCGTGGCCGTCACTGGACACACCCAGCGTATTACCTGGCGTCCTAACCGCTGACTCGGCCGTTTTTTGTTGTTTTTCACTCCAAGCCTTCCTAGAACCTTGACTTATTTTTTTCATTAACAGCCGTGGGCTCATTTTCTGCAGCACAAGTTGTACTTTCTAATGGCACCAATTAATATTTTATACAATGTAGAGGGAATCTGGAAAAAAAAATCCAAATGGGGTGGAATTGGGAAAAAAATATGCAATTCCACCGCAGTTTTATGGGGTCGGTATTTGCACAGTTTACTATGTGGTAAAACTGACTTGTTCCTTTCATTCTCCAGATCACTGTGATTACAGCAATTCCACATTTTAGTAGTATTTTTATACTTGAAAATAAATTATTTTTTTCTTTGCTTAGTCATATACTGACCCCACAAGCTTTTTATATTTATGTACGTGGAGCTGTGTGAGGGCTTACTTTTTTTTTTTACAATCTGTACTTATTGCTACCATTTTGGAGTGTACATTTTTTATCCCAATTTTTTTGGGAAGTGACTAATAAACTGAGTCAGCCATTTAGACCCCCCCCCCCCCCTCATGTTAGGACATTGGCCGTACAGGATAAATACTTTAATATTAAATGGGGCATTTTGGCATGGGTCGATGCTAATTCTGTATGCAGTTGACAACAGCATCTGAGGGGTTAATTGTGTCCAGTTGATCACAGCATCTGAGGGTTTAAATGTCTGTGATAGACATCGCTGATCATAGACTCTGCCTCCTGGTGGCCGCTATGGTGCCCGCTTAGCTCCTGAGCCGGCGCCATCTTTAAACTTTAGTTAATTTTTTTTATTTTATTTGTCACATGATTAAAAACATTTCCTGTTCAGCCAAATAAAACGCTCAGGCGTATCAACCAGTAAAACGTATGTTCTTAGCTGTAGCTTGGTTTAAAGGCCTTCACAAAGCTTCCAGGTGTCATCTAATTGGCATAAAAGTTAACTCCTGGTATACCACAAGACATTAAAGCCAAATCATAATCACATTACAGATATAAAAAAAACGCATCAACAAATGTGCAAGAAAAAATTGGAAAAAAATTAGCAAAATAAACTTTCAATAAAACTGTGTAATATCAGTGCGTTCATTCATGCCAGTAGGAAATCTAGTATCTAAAGTTACAGTCCGGTATTCAGCCTCTAGTTTACATTCTCGGGTTTGTTTCTTTTTGGGCAAGTGACTTTTTCCAACCTCATAACCGTTAAGCCCCTTTCGCACGAGCGAGTTTTCCGCGTAACGTGAACTCCTATCACCCGCACTGAATCCGGACCCATTCATTTCAATGGATCTGTGTACATGATCGTTTTTTTCACGCATCAATTCTGCCTTGTGTATAAATCGCAGCATTTTTTCATTATTCAGCGTTTTATATGCAGCCCTGGCCCCATAGAAGTAAATTGGGCTTCAGTGAAAAACACATTGCATCCGGAAGCAAGTGCGGATGTAATACGTTTTTCACTGATGGTTGCTAAGAGATGTTGTTTGTAAACCTTCAGTTTATCACGTGTGAAAAATGCATCAAAACGCATCACACCTGCGTGGAAAAATACAACACAATTGCAGACAAAACTAACTGAACTTGCTTACCAAATAGTGCGAGTTTCACTGAACGCATCGGGAGCCAATCCGTATTGTTCGTGTGAAAGAGGCCTTAGAGTGTCTGCGTTACCATGATGTCACTGAAGAAAATGAGCTGACACTGCAGACATAGTAACATAGTATATAAGGCCGAGAAAAGACATTTGTCCATCCAGTTCGGCCTGTTATCCTGCAAGTTGATCCAGAGGAAGGCAAAAAAAAACCCTGTGACGTAGAAGCCAATTTTCCCCACTTTAGGGGAATAAAAAATTCCTTCCCGACTCCAATCAGGCATCAGAATAACTCCCTGGATCAACGACCCCTCTCTAGTAGCTATAGCCTGTAATATTATTACACTCCAGAAATACATCCAGGCCCCTCTTGAATTCCTTTATTGTACTCACCATCACCACCTCCTCAGG
The DNA here is from genome assembly GCF_905171765.1 of Bufo bufo. Taxonomy (NCBI): domain Eukaryota; kingdom Metazoa; phylum Chordata; class Amphibia; order Anura; family Bufonidae; genus Bufo; species Bufo bufo. The sequence goes on along the minus strand of NC_053393.1, from coordinate 18,438,937 downwards.
CAGAGAGCTCCATAGTCTCACTGCTCTTACCGTAAAGAATCCTCTTCTATGTTTGTGTACAAACCTTCTTTCCTCCAGACGCAGAGGATGTCCCCTCGTCACAGTCACAGTCCTGGGGATAAATAGATGATGGGATAGATCTCTGTACTGACCCCTGACATATTTATACATATTAGATCTTTTCTAAAGTGAATAAACCTAATGTTGATAATCTTTCAGGGTATTGTAGTTGCCCCATTCCAGTTATTACTTTAGTTGCCCTCCTCTGGACCCTCTCCAGCTCTGCTATGTCTGCCTTGTTCACAGGAGCCCAGAACTGTACACAGTACTCCATGTGTGGTCTGACTAGTGATGTGTAAAGTGGTAGGACTATGTTCTCATCACCGGCATCTATGGCCCTTCTGATGCAACCCATTATCTTATTGGCCTTGGCAGCAGCTGCCTGACACTGGTTTTTGCAGCTTAGTTTGCATCCGGAAGCAAGTGCATACCTCGGTTAGTGGGGTTATTAATATGAGATATGTTTCATGGGTCTAGTTGTGCCCCCTATGTATTACAAGCGATCACAAATTCTGTCATAGTTGATAAATGTGTTAATCCTAAAAGATTGACCCGTGAAAATTGGCATAAATTTACATAAACCGCCTCTGGTGTGACCAGGTATCAGATCACTGAAAACGTAATCGTTACCTATTTTAGGTCTTTTTGTAACAAAGCGTTCACCACTGCCTTGTGCTGTGCATGTGCGGGGTTAATAAATATCCTATTATTCCTATGCACTTTTTATTAAGGCTAGCACATGAAAATAAAGTCTCAGTAGATGGTGTCTGCTGCAAAAATGATTTATGATCCCGGAAATGGTCAAATTCAGTGTAGAATAGTATCACGTGTAGTTTTATAAAACACCAGGTCAACAGAAAATATAATTAGAATATACATAGCATGAGTGCGAAAAGTCTAATACAGCTCATAACTCACATTTACAATGTGACAAAAAAACAATACAAAAGTCATTAAGTTACGTAACAGAAATGAAAAGCTACTAGATGGCAGCCCTCACCAACTCCATGCGATAAAAATGAACACGCCGCCTGGCACACATTTCACCTCACAAAAGATATCGTCCTAATGAAAAGCTGGACATAAACGAGTAAAAGATTAATTAATGTACACATCTTAAGTATCAGTTTTTTATTTTTATTTCTGGGTCGTCTGTTCCCCGTGCAGTGTTGGTAGGATGTTCCACTGCTTGTTCAATATTTTTTTCTTTTATTGTGAGCAGTATTATCGTGTATATATATATATATATATATATATATATATATATATATATATATATATATATATAACTTCTCCACATTACAGGGAGTGCAGAATTATTAGGCAACTTAACAAAAAACAAATATATACCCATTTCTATTATTTATTTTTACCAGTGAAACCAATATAACATCTCAACATTCACAAATATACATTTCTGACATTCAAAAACAAAACAAAAACAAATCAGTGACCAATATAGCCACCTTTCTTTGCAAGGACACTCAAAAGCCTGCCATCCATGGATTCTGTCAGTGTTTTGATCTGTTCACCATCAACATTGCGTGCATCAGCAACCACAGCCTCCCAGACACTGTTCAGAGAGGTGTACTGTTTTCCCTCCTTGTAAATCTCACATTTGATGATGGACCACAGGTTCTCAATGGGGTTCAGATCAGGTGAACAAGGAGGCCATGTCATTAGATTTTCTTCTTTTATACCCTTTCTTGCCAGCCACGCTGTGGAGTACTTGGACGCGTGTGATGGAGCATTGTCCTGCATGAAAATCATGTTTTTCTTGAAGGATGCAGACTTCTTCCTGTACCACTGCTTGAAGAAGGTGTCTTCCAGAAACTGGCAGTAGGACTGGGAGTTGAGCTTGACTCCATCCTCAACCCGAAAAGGCCCCACAAGCTCATCTTTGATGATACCAGCCCAAACCAGTACTCCACCTCCACCTTGCTGGCGTCTGAGTTGGACTGGAGCTCTCTGCCCTTTACCAATCCAGCCACGGGCCCATCCATCTGGCCCATCAAGACTCACTCTCATTTCATCAGTCCATAAAACCTTCTTGAGATATTGAGATATTTCTTGGCCCAGTCTAGACGTTTCAGCTTGTGTGTCTTGTTCAGTGGTGGTCGTCTTTCAGCCTTTCTTACCTTGGCCATGTCTCTGAGTATTGCACACCTTGTGCTTTTGGGCACTCCAGTGATGTTGCAGCTCTGAAATATGGCCAAACTGGTGGCAAGTGGCATCTTGGCAGCTGCACGCTTGACTTTTCTCAGTTCATGGGCAGTTATTTTGCGCCTTGGTTTTTCCACATGCTTCTTGCGACCCTGTTGACTATTTTGAATGAAACGCTTGATTGTTCGATGATCACGCTTCAGAAGCTTTGCAATTTTAAGAGTGCTGCATCCCTCTGCAAGATATCTCACTATTTTTGACTTTTCTGAGCCTGTCAAGTCCTTCTTTTGACCCAGTTTGCCAAAGGAAAGGAAGTTGCCTAATAATTATGCACACCTAATATAGGGTGTTGATGTCATTAGACCACACCCCTTCTCATTACAGAGATGCACATCACCTAATATGCTTAATTGGTAGTAGGCTTTCGAGCCTATACAGCTTGGAGTAAGACAACATGCATAAAGAGGATGATGTGGTCAAAATACTCATTTGCCTAATAATTCTGCACGCAGTGTATATGTTTGAGCCATTCAATAAAGAAATCTTTTTGGGTCAAATTATGAGATATATTTATAAGCTGTACAGATACTTTTTGACGGGTATTTTCCGTTCAGAATTTTGGCTTCATGTTTAATATCGTAAATGTTAAAAAAAACAAAAAAAATTCTAATTCTGCAAAATTGATCACGAGTAATATAACAAAGCTATTTTGATTAAAGGTTACTGTAAGAATTTAGGTAACTGTTTATGTCCGCAGATTTAGGCTACATTCACACGTCAGTATTTTTCTATAATCCGAATTTAGTTCCGTTTTTTGCGGATCCGTTGTTCCTGAAAATGTTTCCGTATATCATCCGTATGTCATCCGTTTGTCATCCGTTTTTTGCGGATCCGCAAAAAACGGAAAGATGTATAAATTTAAAGAAGCAAATAAAGTTGTTTGGATTTCTTTGAAAAAATGAGAAAAAAAGTGAATAAAAGTTATGTGTTACCTCAGGTGCCATTTTCATTGGTTCATCGTGAGGTAAAGAGCTCTGTGTGGAAATTTTGCTGTATAGCCATTTTTCCGTGCATACTCTACTGCGATAACAAATGCCGAAGGATATTTGTGGAGTTCTGTTCCATTGGGTCCTATTTCGCTTATTTGGACAACAAGCAGCAATGTTGGAAGAAGAACCGGAGAGGAGGAGGAGACAGTGGATTCATCCCATTGTTGCGCAGAGACTTCAGAAGGGACAATTTCATACACTTTATAATGATCTGCGTCAAGACCCCTTCCAAGTTTCAAAATTTTTGCCGTATGTCCATGGAGTCATTTGATCACCTTTTGTCGTCTCTCCACCCAGACCTTAACTTCATGGACACTAGCATGCGGCGCAGCATCTCTGCCGAACAAAGGCTTATTGTCACGTTGAGGTAAGTTTTTATCGGTAATGTGAATATTTTGTGTTTTTTAATTGAAATAAACAAAATTTTTTTTTTTCCCACAGATTCCTTGCAACTGGAAATTCGTTTGCATCGCTGCACTTTGAATTTTTGCTAGGGATCTCAACTATCTCTGGGATTGTCTGCCATACGTGTAAAGTCATATGGCAGCGACTCAGAGATGCGGTGATGCCCACCCCCAAGGCGGAAGATTGGCTTCGTATCGCCGAGGGATTTTACCAATCCGCACAGTTTCCAAACTGCATTGGGGCACTGGACGGAAAGCACATCCGTGTGAAGAAACCGCCTCACTCAGGGTCCCGGTTCTTCAATTACAAGCAATATTTTTTTGTAGTGCTGATGGCCTTGGTTGACAGTAACTACAAGTTTGTAATTGTGGATATCGGGGCCTACGGGAGCACTTCAGACAGCCGCATCTTTAGTGTTTCCAGAATGGGTGAACGGCTTCGTGAAAACCAGCTTGCCCTGCCAGAGCCAAGAAGACTACCCGGATCTGCAGGTCCGCCGGCTCCATTTGTGATCGTGGCAGACGAAGGATTCGCATTGTCACATCACCTGATGCGGCCCTTCCCTAGACGCGATCTGGATGACAGGAAGCGCATCTTCAATTATCGATTGACTCGTGCCCGTCGGTATGTGGAGTGCGCTTTTGGAATACTGTCCACTAAGTGGAGAGTATTCATGTCATCCATACAAATGAATCCGGACAATGCCACCCTGGTGATACAGGCTTGTGTACTGCTGCACAACTTCACCAGGATACATGATGCCTCCGCTGATGCTGATATTGGTCAAAATGTGCCATCTTCTGTCAATTTTGATCTCAGTCGGACTGGACGACCGGGAACGGCTGGGCTAGCTGTTCGGGAATTCTATGCCGACTTTTTCAGCAGTCCAGAGGGGGCATTACCGTGGCAATTGGAAGCCATCCGTGGAAGTCGTTGATTTCAGCTTGAATCTGGTTTCCAAATTACTATCCAAATTTTCAATTTATTAGTTTAGTTAGATCCCCTGTTGTTAGTTTAGTTTAGGGATAAAGAGGACCCTTGACGTGGGCTTGCGAGCTGAGGTATTTAATATTTGACAAATGACTATCATTCTCTCAAAATTTGGTGATAGTTTTTTAAATTTTTTTTTTTGCTATTAAATACCTTCAAACACCTCTAAATAACATTAATCAAAAAATGTTCGAAATGTGTTTTTGAATTGTGCTTTTGTAACCCCAAAAGTTTTTTTTTTTAAAACCAATAAATTTTTTAAAAATTTGTGTTTGCCGTAAATTTTATTATCTATATGTTATTAACGTTAATTCTCTAAATAAAAATGAATAGACATATTTAAATGACATTTATTTCAGAAAACAATTTTTTAGTAAAGGAAAAAATTATAGCTCAAAAAGATCCCTTGTTAAAAGGGCCAGGGTTGGAACTGGGGAGACGAGTTCCCTGTGAAGACCTGGGGTGTCCAGCCTCGAATTGAAAACTCCCCTGGGTAGAGATTTCTCCATGATGGAAACGAGATGGGGGTGGATTATGGGAATACGTTGGAGCATATGGCCTCCAATTCAGCATAGCATCTCGATCGCGCTCCAAATTGTGAACAGTTTCAATGGGTTCTTGTGGACCTGCAAATAGGTCCATTAAAAGTGCCACAGCAGATAGACACCGAGCTTTTCGTTCCTCGGGTATTTTTTTAAGTAAGGGCACCAAACTTTTAACCATGGTTTTGTCCGCACTCTCACCACGATTCTGGTTTAGATACTCCATAACCCTTGATTCAACAATGGCTCGAGTATCTAAACCAGAATCGTGGGGAGGGGGACCCCTACGTCTACCCGAGGAACGACGCTGGGTGCTTATCTGCTGTGGCACTGTGAGATTTTCAGGGACATCCTCCATGACCGTTTCTAATGGCGGAGTTTCATCCGTGGATGGAGGGGCAGATGGATTTTCTAGGGAAGATGGTCCAGATGGTGCTTGGACATCCTCCGGATCGTTGCTGAGGTTATCAACGGTCCTGTAAAATATTTTCATAAGTATTATTAAAGTTAATTATTCAAGAAAATCAAAAAAGTAAAAATTATTATTATTTGACAGACATGCAGATCTGGAAAACGTCAAGCAGTTTCAGAACTACATTTCCCATCATTTCCGAACGGCATACAGAAATCCTCTTAATAGGACCATTGTGGGAGTTGCTAGTTGCCAACAGTTTTAAGAATGACGCAGGGTCACTATCCAAGCTATTGGATATGAAAATACCATAGGCCCACTGCAGATGAGAATAACTGATTCTGTCTGGATAGATTGACTATCTAGTTCAACTAAACCCACAGGATTCCTCACTCAATGAGTGTTGTCCAACTAAAACTCCCACGTTGGCCTGCTGTAAGCTGATAGCTGTATGCTGTTCGGGCATGCTGGTAGTTGTAGTTTGGCAACAGCTGGAGGGCCGCAGGTTGAGCATGCCTGGTATTTTATAACATAGAGGCTTTCTCATGGTGATGGGGACGTTTCAAGATAAAAAATACCATTGGATAGGAGAAAAATCTGATCCAATGGTATATTAATAGGGACTCCTGACTTTACAATGAAAGGCGATGGGAAATGGATCCGTTTACAATTGCACCATATTGTGTAACTGCAAAAGGATCCGTTCACATTTACTTACATTGTACCTCAGGACGGATCCCTTTGGTTCGCCACCTCCTGGAGCACACCTAAATTCGTCATACATCATTTAGATGGATTTTTAAAAGTTTGCAAAGCAAAAAAAAGCATGAATATGCAACTGGATCTTTATTCTATATGGAATGCATGGTCAGCCTGCTGCTCTCCAAATGCTGAAAAACTACTACTCTAGACAGCACGTCATAGGAGGAGTAGTAGTTAGGAGAGCCATAGTTTACACATTCCTGAATACATGCATTTCATACAAGAAATATGACCAGACATATATACATATATAAATTACTCACTGATGATGTGACGCTTCTTGGAGTCTGCTTTAGCAAATTCTGCCCCATCAATTTCCTTGGCAATCTCCTCCCAGGACCTATCCTTCTGCACTCGGTCATGGTATGACTCCAGTCGGGTATCCCATAGATTGGGACGCTCTTCAATTAGTGTAATCAATCGTTCCACATCGTACAGTGGCATCCTGACAACTTATTCCAGTCTGATTACCAAAAAACAGGATCCAGCTCTGCCAAGCCCTTCCCCTTTGGTTTCTGTGGGCAGGATTTAATTTCCAGGAACGGATTCCGTATAAAACGGATCACATACGGAATGACATCCGTATGTCATCCGTTTTTTGTGGATCCATTGACTTTGTATTGTACCAGGATCCGATTTTTCAGGAAAAGAATAGGACATGTTTTATATTTAAATGGACATGGGGAACGGAACAACGGAAACGGACAGCACACATTGTGCTGTCCGATTTTTTCCAGGACCCATTGAAAATGAATGGGTCCTGATCTGTTCCGCAAAAAACGGAACAGATCAGGAAAGAAAAAACAGACGTGTGAATGGACCCTTAAAGTGTTTTTGATACAATGTAAAAATTCTGTTCTAAAAAGGTTTACAAAAATCGCAGAAAAAAAGGGGCAAAAGTGCACATGAACACTACTCCTAAGACGGTATTGTGAAAAATTAGCAAAATGTAAAACTCCTGAATTTTTGTAAAATTTTTCCACAATCGCTTTATCATACGTTCCTTTCCAGATTGTAAATAAATCATCAATAAATCTTTTATAGCAGACAATGTGTGACATAGAAGGACACAACGCCCCATTTGAAGATTTTTACCTTATAATGAGTACAATGCAATAATAAAAAAATTGCCCCCAATGGTGTCCATAGCCTTTAATGCACCATATTCCTCTGACTGCTCTAGTTTTATTAGCGCCCTCGATCTGCGGTTCATTCCTGATCATCTGACTGATTCGGCTGGAAGTCCCGTTGCAGGAGGAGCTGGTGGTTTAGCCTCCACATGCCTAGAACAGAGCTCTGCCTGTCCTGCACAACCGAATTCAGTAAGTGGCCACTTGTCAGAGCTTTCACAGGAGACTCGACCGCATCTTCAGGCTCCTGCTTATAATGGGTTACCCCAATGTGTACGGAAAATAGGAGGTGAAACCCCTCTGTATAATCCCTCAGACATCTATCCGCTTTTCTTATATTTTGTATGTTTTTTTTCTGTAGGATTCCATAATTTGGGATGGAAGTGAGAAGCCATAAAGGCTTGTAGTTACACACTGACTTCTGTATTCTTGCATCAGGTTTCTTTACAGTAATGTTCTTTATTTACTCCTCCACAAGGACTGCAGTCTTTTCCCTGAACCTCATCTACCCCCCCAGTATTTTCTTGTGCCAGTGTCTCTAATTTATTCTGGTGGAGACCTAAAAAACACGATGTATTAAACTTGACAATCAGTGAATGTAATATTTATTACAAGGCAGATCTTATTTCTACTCTCGCATTAAATTGCTTAGAGGTGCCGGTGATAGAGGAGTGAATATCATTCAGTTCCCTAACTCAGCTTCTGCTCAAGAAAACAGACAAAATGGCTCCCATATCCGGCTATCAAGCATACAGCTTCGAGCAAATAAAGGAACAAAGACTGACGGCTTTCACCCATCTGGCAAGGGGGGATAAGGGGGGTGCTTCCCCTCTGCACACAGATGTGGCAGAAAATAGACGTGTGTTTTCAATGCTTTTGGCCAATAGCAAAGATATATGCCACCCTACGTCCCCCCCCTTCTTCCTGTTCTATATTTTCTACCCTATATAATTTAAGCTGTTCCACAATAAAGTTGAGAAGTTACTTTGACCATACTTCAGTCAGTGTGATCTCTTCTGTGCATGCACATATTCCGGAAATACCATTCTAATTTGGAGCAACAAAGCAAACCCTAATTGCCCTGTTTAGGGGTGACTTTAACACCGGCAATGAGCTCACCATTGCTGTCTTACCCTGCTTGTATCATGTGTATAACAATGACCTAAGTCTAACAATGGGTTAAACAAATGGGTCAGGAAACGAAATACCCAAGAGAAAGGGGTCTTTCTTACATGTCTGGTGTCTCAGTAGTGCAGTCACTCCACAGCCTGCTTGTATGACGCTAAAGAGGAACACTATAAACCCAGAAAGTGACGGGTCCTCGGACGCTCCTCCATAAAATTCAGTGCTTTCATTCATGTACGAACGGAGGAAAGACATACAGTTATGTGAAAAAATTAGGACACCCTTTGAAAGCATGTGGTTTTTTGTAACATTTTTAATAAATGGTTATTTCATCTCCGTTTCAACAATACAGAGAGATTAAAGTAATCCGACTAAACAAAGAAAACTGAAGAAAAGTCTTTTCAAGATCTTCTGTAAATGTCATTCTACAAAAATGCCTATTCTAACTGAGGAAAAAGATAGGACACCCTTGCCCCTAATAGCGAGTGTTACCTCCTTTGGCTGAAATAACTGCAGTGAGACGGTTCTTGTAGCCATCTACCAGTCTTCGACATCGGTCTGAGGAAATTTTACCCCACTCCTCAATGCAGAACTTTTTCAGCTGTGAGATGTTTGAGGGGTTTCTTGCACGTACAGCCCTTTTCAAGTCACCCCACAGCATCTCAATGGGATTCAAATCTGGACTTTGACTTGGCCATTCCAGGACTCTCCATTTCTTCTTTTTCAGCCAATCTTTGGTTGATTTACTAGTATGTTTTGGGTCATTGTCAGGTTGCATGGTCCAGTTCCGCTTCAGCTTTAATTTTCTAACTGATGGTCTCACATGTTCTTCAAGCACCTTCTGATACACAGTAGAATTCATCGTGGATTCTATGATGGTGAGCTGACCAGGTCCTGCTGCAGCAAAGCAGCCCCAAACCATGACACTTCCACCTCCATGCTTCACAGTTGGTATGAGGTTCTTTTCTTGGAATGCTGTGTTTGGTTTACGCCAAACATGTCCTCTGCTGTTGTGTCCAAATAATTCAATTTTGGACTCATCTGTCCAAAGAACATTATTCCAGAAGTCCTGGTCTTTGTCAACTTTATCTCTGGCAAATGTCAGTCTGGCCTCGATGTTTCTCTTGGAAAGCAAAGGTTTCCTCCTTGCACACCTCCCATGCAAGTTAAACTTGTACAGTCTCTTTCTTATTGTAGAGGCATGTACTTCTACATCAACAGTAGCCAGAGCCTGCTGTAGTTCTCGAGATGACACTTTAGGGTTTTTGGAGACCTCTTTTAGCATCTTGCGGTCTGCTCTTGGGGTGAACTTGCTGGGGCGACCAGTCCTGGGCATGTTGGCAGTTGTTTTGAAAGCCCTCCACTTGTAGACTATCTTCCGGACAGTGGAATGGCTGATTTCAAAATCTTTTGAGATCTTTTTAAATCCCTTCCCAGACTCATAGGCTGCTACAATCTTTTTTCTGAAGTCCTCTGACAGCTCTTTTGCTCTCACCATGGTGCTCACTCTCACTTCAACAGTCAGGAGCACACCAAACTAAATGTCTGAGGTTTAAATAGGGCAAGCCTCATTCAACATGCAGAGTAACGATCTACTAATTATGTGCACCTGGTGTGATATACCTGTGTGAGATCTGAGCCAATTTAAGAGGGAATACATGTGAGGGTGTCCTATCTTTTTCCTCAGTTAGAATAGGCATTTTTGTAGAATGACATTTACAGAAGATCTTGAAAAGACTTTTCTTCAGTTTTCTTTGTTTAGTTGGATTACTTTAATCTCTCTGTATTGTTGAAACGGAGATGAAATAACCATTTATTAAAAATGTTACAAAAAACCACATGCTTTCAAAGGGTGTCCTAATTTTTTCACATGACTGTACATGTTTCAGATAAAGCTCATCATTCTTAATCACGGCACAACAAATGGTTGTACGGACCTTGCATAGCATAACAAGAGTGTGTTACGTCACGTCCTTGCATAGAAAAGCAACAACCACTCCAATGAGACATGCACATTAACCCTGCGTGATACCCGTCTATTGTAGAATAATACAATGTACCTTCTTAACAAAAAACATTATATATGCGTAAATGTAAACCTTTTCGCATGATGGGTTTGAAGATTTATTATCCACAAGACTTCCCATTGCGTACCTTGTGATCCCAAGCTTCACCCGGTCATTTTTTTTCTATCCCAGTTACTAAGAGTCTATTCACATTACCATTATGTTGTGTATTGAAATGCCTGGAAGCAGCTGATACATTCCTGGTTCCAGGATTGGAAATTTCCCACAAATGTTCCCTACTGTGTCTCCTCGGCTGTCTCATAGTACTCCATATATTACTCCCCACGTATTGCAGCTTGTATTGTTAAAGGGGTATTCCCATCTCAGACAACGGGGGCATATCGCTATATTTTTTTTTATATGAAAACATAAGTTACACTTTAAATCCTACAGCGCCTTTAACTCTGTGATCCTGGGATTCATAGATAAAACACAACATAATATCCCTAGAAAGGATCTTAAACCTCTGCAAAGCGAGAAAAGACAGATTCCAAGTTTAGAAGCAGCCCCTTCCTCCCTGTAATCTGTTAAAAAGTTGTCCTACATTATAATGGATTTGATGGAGACTGCTCAACACAAAGGGAAAAAAAGTCAACACATTTTATTAGGTATGGGGTACATATATTGCACTGCTCTCTAGGGAAACCTGTTTGAAGTTTCACTCATGTTTTTGCACTACAACATGGAACTGAGAATATGGTACAGAACGACAATCAGATTTATATCTCTTGACTTGATGGGTTCTGATTTCATTGCTCTGTGGGTCCATGCATTAACACTGTCCAGCCGCTGTCCCATGATTAGACGGGATTGTGGGGCTTTCCAAATGAGGAGCATGTTAAATATACTGGCAGATAATGCATGGATTAGTTCAAACAGCACAATGTTAAATAATATGTGATATAATATTAATTGGTATTTAATGTAAATGATTTATTACACTACACACTGACACCATCTATAGTAATACACATGGACAATGGAAGGTCTGTATTGGGACGTCAAGACCTACAGTATATTAGAAGTTTCCATGTATGACTACATGTGTTGGACACGCCTATATCTATAGTATAAATGGCTGACAGAGACAGACAAGGAGATCGTCTTCTTAATCTCACTCTTCTGTTGGGGGTTGCTGTTGAAGATGGAAGACACACATGGAGCCTGAGAAGGAGGTTCCTACCCTTCAGAAATGATACTTTAGGACATTCATATTCACTCATGCACAATAAACTAAGAATTTTCCAAAACTATTCTTGTAAGCAATCAACTATGAAGACGGCAAATAAATCGTATTATATATATATATATATATATTATATATATATATATATATATATTTTAATCTTGTTAAATCCTGGTGAATGGGTCCTCCTGGTATTCCTTACTCCAAAAACGCATACACTATATTTGCCCCACTAGCTGCCAGTTACCATCTTAGCAGACACCACCACCCTGGGTCTCGCCGCTTAGTGTGCCTACAGCCACCCCTGACCGCAGCCCTCAGTGAGTAAGTAAACCTCTCCACGACCCTACACTGGGTGATTGATGGGGAGGTTTCTTTTTTGACTACTTTCTGTTACTTATTATGTATGTACTTTACTATTATTTGTAGGCTTAGTCACAGACTGACTTCAGCGAACGTATAGGTCATTCCCTGCCCACAGGACCATTAGTCGCCAGGGATAACCACCGTCTAGCCCCGTGTCCCCTGAAGAATCCTGTGGCTACAACTGAAGAAACGCGTCGGAACACTTGAGTATTTCCCCATTTTTATATTTTTTGGTTTCTGTGGTGGAGCTAATCTCATTTTTTTATTTTTATTTTGCCTACCAGTGTATTGTTCCAAAGTGTTAACTCCTTCCTCTGTCAATCGATATTGACTAGGGCCTCACTAGGGCTTCCTATTCAGGATCAGAGTTCCGATCTGGGGCTTTTTTGGACCCTGTCCTTTGGACACACTTTCTAGGGTGTAATAGGACAAGTAGGGAGGTACTAGGGCTAGTGGGGAGTACATACTTACACCCCCCCCCGCCTGACCTTTCACGTGGTACTTGTCCATTCCCCTAGTGTCTGTATATATTGTCATTGTCTTCGCTTTCTTCCCTTTGAGAGGGCACGTCTTACTCGTTGTGCGTAAGTAGGGGCCATTTTTTATCTCCTATGTATTAAAAGCGAAGTTTTATTAAGTCTACTGCCCCTTTAGTTTTCTTTTATATTTGGATAGGATTGCCAAACCAGTTTTATATTTTTCCTACATATTTATTAAACACAATTATCTGTGGAAGAGATCTTAACAGATCCAAATGTGTAATTATGCAATTTTTTTTGATATTCTAATTAAAATGTTTCCCATTTGTACATCCCTGATCAAAATCCTTAACGAATACCAGGTCTACAACTCTTCTGCCTCAGCCTAAAGAAGTGAAATAATGAACATAACCCTGCTGAAATATGCAGAGTAGAAAGGTCCAGAAAACTCAAATCAAAGGCTTTATCAGAATCATTTACAAAATATATGTCCGGAAGCAGCATAGAATATGTGCAAATGAGCATCTAAACTACCGTATCACTCCCATGTACACAATGTATGCTGCTCCAGGACATGGCCCACTCACGGACCATATGTCTGAAGCAATACTTAAAAATGACATGGACTGTACATGGTGTGCTATCTTCATCTTTTGTGTTCCTTTTGAAATGAATGGGTTAGCATTTCGTTCCGCAAAATGGCGGAACAGATGTGGACTCCAATGTACGGATGTGTGAATGGACCCTATAACAAATGCTTAATTTTTCACCCACCAGCCGATGAACTGGTTTGCATATATAAATGTACTAGGAATGCCTCAGCTGTGTCCTTAAATAAATGGGGGAAGTAGTTTTTGAGTCTGATTTTTTTTTTTTTATTGTTTTTGACACAACGTCCCACAACTCCTTGATGGACTATAACCTTAAGTTTCTCTAGGAGAATCTTATTTGGGTGCTGCGCCCTCTGACTTACTGAGAATTGCTACATAACTGTCTGGCGTTGCAGTCATTGATCTGGCAGTGTCTTGATGCTACAATGTGGAAAATATGTAGTAAGTGGAAATAAAAGGGAGCTAAAAACCTGCACAACGTAAAAGTATGGAACACACATTGTGGTTGTTGATTCGCAAACGTGATCAATTGTTCGCAAACCGCAAATTCGCGGCGGGCCCTATTTACTTTATTGGCAGACGAACCTGAATAACCTTCAGCTCATATTTGCAGCCACCAAATACTTACTAGAAGTACACAAATAGTCCCACAACATGGACAGTGACATACCAGAGGGGGATCAATGACAAAAAATCACACAAAAAATATGTATTTTAATTATGGTCCATTTTTATGCTTAAAGGGAAATTCTCAAAAATGTGCCCTGCTGGAGCCTAGAAATTTTTTAATTTAGGCCACAGGAGTTCGGGCCCTAAAAATTAGGCATTCACCTGACAAAAAAGAAATTGTGATTATGTGGCTCCAGGTACATTATGCGGTCACTGAATAACAATTTTACTGTAGGCCACTGGAATACAGGCCCCAAACAGGCATTCACCGGACAGATAAGAACAAGTGATTATGTGGCTGGAGGTATATTAGACTGTCATTGGATAACAACTTTACTGTAGGCCACTGGAATACAGGCCCCAAACAGGCATTCACCGGACAGATAAGAACAAGTGATTATGTGGCTGGAGGTACATTAGACGGTCATTGGATAACAACTTTACTGCAGTCCAGTGGAGTACAGGCCCCAAACATTAGGCATTCACCGGACAGAAAAGATCAAGTGATTATGTGGTTGGAGGTACATTAGACGGTCAATCGATATCAATTTTAGTGCAGGCCCCAAACATTAGGCCTTCACCGTTGTTGTATCCAAGAGTTTCTGCTGACTATCTTATCCTTGCATAGTCTTTGAAAGATGAGGAATCCGGATTTAAGCAATGGCTTATTTAAGTAATAAAAGTAAAGTAAAAGGTTACAAGATAAATGGATAACAGAGTATAAAGCAAACCTTCCTTCAATGTCCTATACTTGAAAAGGATTTAAACGTCACTAATAAATCCTAGTACTAGCTTCCCAATAATCAAAATATATATTTATATACACACTTGATCTAGTATCAAATCATACCACATTCACACCCACAATTCCACTCCTTACTCCAGTATCTTAGGCCTCCTTCATTACCATTCATCCATTGAACTTGCAGTAACCTGAACTGGGTCAACTCCTTCATATTGATGCAGTAACTGCCACCTTCCTGCGGATGGCGCTTGTGTCCTTGTAGTTTGCCTTAAATAAATTGCCAAAACTGACCCATTCACACATGTTGAGACACTTTAACAACAATTATTTACAAATGGTCCAGAGGACCAACGGTTGTCTCTTAGTTACATGTGCTACTAATATCCCATCCTAAAAACGTAACATTTATTTCTTATCATCATAAAACCATAGCTCTAACTTGTATAATTTAAAACTGTCAGCTGTGCCACCGTAGTGACTGCTGGTTGCCCTATAGAGTGCTAGCACTGTTTATTTACAGTGCAATGTTCGCAAGGAGACTGTGGAGCAGTGTTATCTATATTCTTTTGGCCAGACTTCTAGACTATACAAATATTACAATGCAGCCAGATCTAAGGTGCCCACACTGCTTAAAAACATTTGAAAATCTGCCCCCTGACATGTTTCGCCAACTCATTGGCGTCTTCAGGGGTTTCCGGCAGTCTTACACAACCCTTTGCAGACAGAGGGTGATGAAAGCCAAATCAATTTAAAATAGAAATTGAATATGTACCTTCTAAGTGCCAGCGTTATACGTAAAAGAACCCCCAAGGCCGCACTGTAGACATATGTCGACCCTGAGGTTGCTCCGGAACCACTCGGGGCCTGAACTTCCTTGTTGTAGTCCGTCTTGAAGCGGTCCCGCATTGACCGCCACCGAGTGGTAATCTTGTCCACTGTGGAAAAAAAAGAAGGTTAATTTAAGAATATTATCGTGGACCTAGGTTTACATTACACATGAGTTAGTTCTGTACTTACCACATTCTTTCTGATCCGCCGCACTGAGATCCTCCCAGCCACTGAACACAATCAATCACATATCTGTCTCCAGAGCCGCTGGGTCAGGTGATGGTCTGCATGATGGCGGTTGGTGTGGTCCCATAATGCGGGAAGCGCCTCCACCAGCTGGATAAGGAGTTAGTTGTCTATACGAGGGACAACGAATTCCCTATCTTCCCGGGTGGAGATAAGTGCTAATGCTGTGCGTGGCATAAACTGCGGCCAGGAAGGATGCGATGGCCCCAGAGTATACCAGCACACAGAGTCATCTATTGTGGTAATAATTCATTTACTTTCTGTTATGGCAAAAAGCCATATAAATGCTGATATTAGTTGGCGGGGTAGTCAGGGCACACCTGCGGCAGAGAGCTGCCACCGGTTAGTCCCAAGTACCACACCACCCAACAAGAGACAGTGCATGAGAAAGAAACAAGAATAAAACTCCTAGGAGTGCATAATTAAACATCTGAGGACAGAGTATATCAAGATCTAGAAAAGGCTACTGGAGGTAAGGGAAATAGGAGGACCTGTATTGGATAACAAGGTAGACTGCAGTACATTTAAGCATAGGTAACTCACCACTCTGAGGACCACACTGTGTGTACAGCCGGCGCTTGGTTACATGTGGGACGCGCCATCTTTAAGTATCCCCTAGTGGCCTATGGTAGGTGAGTGGGGGTCATGTGGTACAGGCGGTGGGTGGGCCCAGTCACCAGAGCGAGGTCTGGGGCCTGGAGCGTCTGTTTACACTAGGCAAGTTTGCCAAAATGTCACTTCCGGTTATCGGACTCGTAACCGGAAGTGGCGTGCGTGTCACAGAGGTTGAAGTGCCATGTGATCTAGTCACATGATCGCACTATCCCTAATGAAGCTACGAGGGGCGGAGTTATTAGTACGGCAGTGCGCTAGCTATGGGACAATGCTGGGGCGCAAAAAGCAGGGAAGTGTCCCTATGTAACGCATGCGCATCGGATCATCAACCGCTGTCTGGGTCAAGATACAAAACATGACAATCAGCAGCAACTGTCAAAAGTAAAACCCCAATTAACAGGGACACTTGATAAGATATATGACGAAACTCGCCTGGCACGAGAAGTGGCCTTGGATCTTGAACGTTTTACCTGATGTGGTGTGGGTGAAGGTGGGACCTTTGGTGACGCTACTGCACTGGGCACATGAAAGGCACGGGTAGGTGCCATTGATGGGAGAACCTGTGATGGTAGTCTGGATTCCAGAGCCCTTGTTACTCCCAATATCAGATTTAATTAGTAAATCCCTAATGTTTTTGGCTCTTCTGTAGGACATGAGTGGCATGTCTCTAAAGACATTGGGGAAATTACTGGTAAGGATGTGCCAGTGTTTTTTAATGATTCTGTTAATCTCCATGCTCTGGTGTGAAAACGTGGTTACACATGGGATACGTTTGTGGCTGGATGGTTCCGAACGCGCCTTAGATGTCAGGAGGTTGTTTCTTGGGATCTCAGCTACTTTTTGAGTATGTGAGTAGAGTTGAGCGAACACCTGGATGTTCGGGTTCGAGAAGTTCGGCCGAACTTCCCGGAAATGTTCGGGTTCGGGATCCGAACCCGAACCGAACTTCGTCCCGAACCCGAACCCCATTGAAGTAAATGGGGACCCGAACTTTTGGGCACTAAAAAGGCTGTAAAACAGCCCAGGAAAGAGCTAGAGGGCTGCAAAAGGCAGCAACAGGTAGGTAAATCCCCTGCAAACAAATGTGGATAGGGAAATGAATTAAAATAAAAATAAAAAAAATAAAAATGAACCAATATCAATTGGACAGAGGTCCCATAGCAGAGAATCTGGCTTCACGTCAGCAGAGAATCAGTCTCTTCATGCCATAGCAAAGAATCTGGCTTCATGTCAGCAGAGAATCAGTCTCTTCATGCCATAGCAGAGAATCTGGCTTCATGTCACCCACCACTGGAACAGGCCACTGTCACACATTTAGGCCCAGGCACCCAGGCAGAGGAGAGAGGTCCCGTAACAGAGAATCTGGCCTTATGTCAGCGCAGAATCAGTCTTCATGTCATAGCAGAGAATCAGGCTTCACGTCACCCACCACTGGAACAGGCCACTGTCACACATTTAGGCCCAGGCACCCAGGCAGAGGAGAGAGGTCCCGTAACAGAGAATCTGGCCTTATGTCAGCGCAGAATCAGTCTTCATGTCATAGCAGAGAATCAGGCTTCACGTCACCCACCACTGGAACAGGCCACTGTCACACATTTAGGCCCAGGCAGAGGAGAGAGGTCCCGTAACAGAGAATCTGGCCTTATGTCAGCGCAGAATCTGTCTTCATGTCATAGCAGAGAATCAGGCTTCACGTCACCCACCACTGGAACAGGCCACTGTCACACATTTAGGCCCCGGCACCCAGACAGAGGAGAGAGGTCCCGTAACAGAGAATGTGGCCTTATGTCAGCGCAGAATCTGTATTCATGTCATAGCAGAGAATCAGGCTTCACGTCACCCACCACTTGAACAGGCCACTGTCACACATTTAGGCCCCGGCACCCAGACAGAGGAGAGGTTCATTCAACTTTGGGTTGCCCCGCAATATAATGGTAAAATAAAATTTAAAAATAGTATTGAATGAGGAAGTGCCCTGGAGTAGAATAATATATTGTTAAGGGGAGGTAGTTAATATCTAATCTGCACAAGGAATGGACAGGTCCTGTGGGATCCATGCCTGGTTCATTGGCTGTAGACAGGCGGCTGCGTTTGTCTGTAATGACGCCCCCTGCCGTGCTGAATACACGTTCAGACAAAACGCTGGCCGCCGGGCAGGCCAGCACCTCCAAGGCATAAAAGGCTAGCTCTGGCCACGTGGACAATTTGGAGACCCAGAAGTTGAATGGGGCCGAACCATCAGTCAGTATGTGGAGGGGTGTGCACAGGTACTGTTCCACCATGTTATTGAAATGTTGCCTCCTGCTAACACGTTCCGTATCAGGTGGTGGCGCAGTTAGTTGTGGCGTGGTGACAAAACTTTTCCACATCCATGCTAACCCTGCCCTCAAAGGAGCTAGCCGTGACACAGCTGCGTTGGCGACCTCTTGCTCCTCCTCTGCCTTCGCCTTGGGCTTCCACTGGTTCCCCTGTGACATTTGGGAATGCTCTCAGTAGCGCGTCTACCAACGTGCGCTTGTACTCTCGCATCTTCCTATCACGCTCCAGTGTAGGAAGTAAGGTGGGCACATTGTCTTTGTACCGAGGATCCAGCAGGTTGGCAACCCAGTAGTCCGCACACGTTAAAATGTGGGCAACTCTGCTGTCGTTGCGCAGGCACTGCAGCATGTAGTCGCTCATGTGTGCCAGGCTGCCCAGAGGTAAGGACAAGCTGTCCTCTGTGGGAGGCGTATCGTCATCGTCCTGTGTTTCCCCCCAGCCACGCACCAGTGATGGGCCCGAGCTGCGTTGGGTGCCACCACGCTGTGAACATGCTTCATCCTCCACCTCCTCCTCATCCTCGTCCTCCTCGTCCTCCAGTAGTCGGCCCTGTCTGGCCACATTTGTACCTGGCCTCTGCTGTTGCAAAAAACCTCCCTCTGAGTCACTTCGAAGAGACTGGCCTGAAAGTGCTAAAAATGACCCCTCTTCCTCCTTCCTCCTGGGCCACCTCCTCTTCCATCATCGCCCTAAGTGTTTTCTCAAGGAGACATAGAAGTGGTATTGTAACGCTGATAACGGCGTCATCGCCACTGGCCATGTTGGTGGAGTACTCGAAACAGGGCACACAGGTCTCGCATGGAGGCCCAGTCATTGGTGGTGAAGTGGGGCTGATCCGCAGTGCGACTGACCCGTGCGTGCTGCAGCTGAAACTCCACTATGGCCTGCTGCTGCTCGCACAGTCTGTCCAGCATGTGCAAGGTGGAGTTCCACCTGGTGGGCACGTCGCATATGAGGCGGTGAGCGGGAAGGCCGAAGTTACGCTGTAGCGCAGACAGGCGAGCAGCGGCAGGGTGTGAACGCCGGAAGCACGAACAGACGGCCCGCACTTTATGCAGCAGCTCTGACATGTCGGGGTAGTTGTGAATGAACTTCTGCACCACCAAATTCAGCACATGCGCCAGGCAAGGGATGTGCGTCAAACCGGCTAGTCCCAGAGCTGCAACGAGATTTCGCCCATTATCGCACACCACCAGGCCAGGCTTGAGGCTCACCGGCAGCAACCACTCGTCGGTCTGTTGTTCTATACCCCGCCACAACTCCTGTGCGGTGTGGGGCCTGTCCCCCAAACATATGAGTTTCAGAACGGCCTGCTGACGTTTACCCCGGGCTGTGCTGAAGTTGGTGGTGAAGGTGTGTGGCTGACTGGATGAGCAGGTGGAAGAAGAGGAGGAGGAAGCTGAGTAGGAGGAGGAGGAGACAGGAGGCAAAGAATGTTGCCCTGCGATCCTTGGCGGCGGAAGGACGTGCGCCAAACAGCTCTCCGCCTGGGGCCCAGCCGCCACTACATTTACCCAGTGTGCAGTTAGGGAGATATAGCGTCCCTGGCCGTGCTTACTGGTCCACGTATCTGTGGTTAGGTGGAGCTTGCCACAGATGGCGTTGCGCAGTGCACACTTGATTTTATCGGACACTTGGTTGTGCAGGGAAGGCACGGCTCTCTTGGAGAAGTAGTGCCGGCTGGGAACAACATACTGTGGGACAGCAAGCGACATGAGCTGTTTGAAGCTGTGTGTGTCCACCAGCCTAAATGACAGCATTTCATAGGCCAGTAGTTTAGAAATGCTGGCATTCAGGGCCAGGGATCGAGGGTGGCTAGGTGGGAATTTATGCTTTCTCTCAAATGTTTGTGAGATGGAGAGCTGAACGCTGCCGTGTGACATGGTTGAGATGCTTGGTGACGCAGGTGGTGGTGTTGGTGGTACATCCCATGTTTGCTGGGCGGCAAGTGCCAACGTCCCTCCAGAGGCGGCGGAAGAGGCCGAGGCGGCGGCAGCCGCAGAAGAGGTAGCAGGGGGAGCCTGAGTGACTTCCTTGTTTTTAAGGTGTTTACTCCACTGCAGTTCATGCTTTGCATGCAGGTGCCTGGTCATGCAGGTTGTGCCAAGGTTCAGAACGTTAATGCCTCGCTTCAGGCTCTGATGGCACAGCGTGCAAACCACTCGGGTCTTGTCGTCAGCACATTGTTTGAAGAAGTGCCATGCCAGGGAACTCCTTGAAGCTGCCTTTGGGGTGCTCGGTCCCAGATGGCGGCGGTCAGTAGCAGGCGGAGTCTCTTGGCGGCGGGTGTTCTGATTTTGCCCACTGCTCCCTCTTTTTCTACGCTGTTTGCTCGGTCTCACCACTGCCTCTTCCTCCGAACTCTGAAAGTCAGTGGCACGACCTTCATTCCATGTGGGGTCTAGGACATCATCGTCCCCTGCATCGTCTTCCACCCAGTCTTCCTCCCTGACCTCCTGTTCAGTCTGCACACTGCAGAAAGACGCAGCAGTTGGCACCTGTGTTTCGTCATCATCAGAGACGTGCTGAGGTGGTATTCCCATGTCCTCATCATCAGGAAACATAAGTGGTTGTGCGTTAGTGCATTCTATCTCTTCCACCCCTGGGGAAGGGCTAGGTGGATGCCCTTGGGAAACCCTGCCAGCAGAGTCTTCAAACAGCATAAGTGACTGCTGCATAACTTGAGGCTCAGACAGTCTCCCTGATATGCATGGGGGTGATGTGACAGACCGATGGGCTTGGTTTTCATGCGCCATCTGTGCGCTTTCTGCAGAAGACTGGGTGGGAGATAATGTGAACGTGCTGGATGCACTGTCGGCCACCCAATTGACTAATGCCTGTACCTGCTCAGGCCTTACCATCCTTAGAACGGCATTGGGCCCCACCAAATATGGCTGTAAATTCTGGCGGCTACTGGGACCTGAGGCTGTGGCAGAACGGCCACGTCCTCTCCCAGCACCAGAGGGTCCACTAACACCACCACGACCATGTCCACGTCCCTTACTAGATGTTTTCCTCATTGTTACCGTTCACCACAATAAGAAAAATATTATTCGGGCCAATGTATTGAATTCCAATTCATGCCTTTTTTTTACAGACACCTTACACTGTCTGGCTATCTATTTAGGTACCGTATTACACTAATACAGGCACAGCAGTAATGACAGATTTAGCTGAATATAAATGTGAGGCCTATTTTTTAGGCGCTGTGTGACAGGTATACGTTTAATCACAGAATTAGACTTGGATCTGCACTGTAGCATGTGTGTTAAGTTTTTGAGAATGACCCCATCAGCACATTGAATCTAATATACCCTTTTAGGGATAGATTTAAAGTAGGCCTCATATAGCAGAAACCACTAATTTTGAGAATTGCAAATTTGGGAATTGTTTTTCAACCCAGAACAAAAACTGTGCTTTTATGGTCACTACAAATAACTTGACCAGCTAAAACAGTACAGATTTGGTTGAATATAAATGTGAGGCCTATTTTTTAGGCGCTGGGTGACAGGCTCAACCTGCCCCTGATGTAGTATATGGCCAAAAAATAACCACACTATTGATGGTTAAATGCATTTGATGAAAGCTTGACCCTGATGTAGGATATAGCAAAAAATAACCACACTGTTGATGGTAAATGCACTTGGTGGTAGCTTGTGCTGGCGCACCACAAGCCACAAAATGGCCGCCGATCACCCCAGAAAAAAGTGATATAAAAACGCTCTGGGCAGCCTAAAAACAGTGAGCAATTGAATATCAGCACTTCAATGATCCACAGCTGTAGATCGATCACTGAATTAAGTCTTTTGGAGGAGTTAATCTGCCTAATCTCGCCCTAACTTCGCAGCTGCAACCTCTCCCTAAACTTGTAACAGCAGAGTGACGTGACCCAAACTAAACTTATATAGAGGCTGGGTCACATGCTGCACTGGCCAATCACAGCCATGCCAATAGTAGGCATGGCTGTGATGGCCTCTTGGGGCAAGTAGTATGTCGCTTGTTGATTGGCTGCTTTGCAGCCTTTCAAAAAGCGCCAAGAAAGCGCCGAACCCGAACCCGGACTTTTACGAAAATGTTCGGGTTCTGGTCCGTGTCACGGACACCCCAAAATTCGGTACGAACCCGAACTATACAGTTCGGGTTCGCTCATCCCTACTAGTGGACACTTAGCAGTTAATTGACATCTGGAAAGAGATGGATTTTTAAAGGTTTTCCAAAATATTTTTATTGATTAGTGAGGGTCTGACACATGAAACCCCCACTGATCAGTTGTTTGAGAAGGCAGCAGCGCTCAAAGATTAACAACTTAATTTCAAAAATAAGATGTAACAAAAGATTTCAATTCTTTTATATGCAAAAACATTTTGTTCATGTTTATTTGTCATTTCCATGGTATATGAGGTATTTGTCAGCATTTAGAAGCAAGTTATTTAGTTTTTTTTACAAACTATTTCTGAACTGGTATAAAGTCGAACTGTATACTTGGCCTATTTATCCACATTCTCATAGCTAAGTTCACCAATGAAATCTTGAATCTGATTGGTTGCTCTGTGAAAATAAGCCAGTACTACTAAACACCAGTTTGAAAAATGAACTCTTTAAATTATCAAACAATAAAACTTGCTTCAAAATACCTAAGCCTGCAAGCCCACGTTAAGGGTCCTCATTCTCTTGCAAGTCCCTACTCTAAACTAATAACTGGGGAACAAACTACATTTTTTATTTATTTTTAATTAATTTGGAAACCACTTACTAACATATTTCAATGATTACCATGAATCCTGTCCAACTGCCATGGTAATGCACCCTCTGAACTACTGAAGTAATCTGCATGCTAGTGCCGCAAGTCCAGGTCTTCCATTAAGATTTCGTTCCAACCCAACAGAAGGTGTCCGAAAATGGACCACTTCAGGTTCAGCGGGTGCATCATGAACCCCTGTGAAGTTGTGTAAAATCACACATGCTTGGATCACCAGGGTGCATGTTCCGGACTCATTTGCAAGGTTGACAAGAATACTCTCCATTTATTAGACAGTATTCCGAAAGCACATTTAACATATCGACGTGCGCGAGACAGACGATAATTGAAAATTCTTTTGTGGAAAGGCCCACGTTACATGTGGAGATATTGAAAGCCTTCATCTTCCACGATTACAAATGGAGCGGCTGTAGCCAAAGAACCTGGCAATCGTCTGGGCTCTGGTAAGGAGAGTTGGTTGGCACGAAGTCTTTCACCCATACTGGAATTACAGAAGATGCGGGAGTCTGCTGTGCTTCCATAGGCCCCAATATCAACAATAATAAATCTGTAATTACTGTCAACCAAGTCCAACAGCACTACAGAAAAATATAATTATAACCCGAAATTATAATATCGGGTTCCTGAGTGAGGCTGCATTCGAACACAAGTTTGCTCGCCATCTAATGCGCCTATGCAGTTTGGAAACTGCGCAGATTGATAAAAACCCTCAGCGATTTGCAGCCAATCTTCCGCTTTGGGTGGGGGCATCACCGCCTCTGAGACGCTGCCAGACGATCCCAGATATGGTTGAGATTCCCAACAGATACTCATAATGCAGTGAAGCAAAAGAATGTCCAGAAACAAGGAACCTTTAAAAAAACAAAACAAGAAAATTAAATTAGTTGAAAGCAAAAAGCACAATACATTTACCCCCCCCCCCAAAAAAAATTATAATAATAATATATAAATATATATATATAATTACCTCAACTTGACCAGAAGTACAGTATTTCTTAAGGAGAAATGCTGCGCCTCATGTTTGTGTCCTGGAAAGTAAGACCCAAATGTAGAGACTGAAGCAAGTTATCAAATGTGGACACTGACATACAGCAATAACCCTAAAATTTGTCTGGGTTCTGACGCAAGTCAGTGTATAAAGCATGAAAGTGGCCTTCCTGAGCCGCTGGGAGACTATGGGATGAATATATGAAAAAGGAGGGGCACTCAAAATATCAAGGAGCCTATGGTAGCAGGTGAACAAACAGTATTATTTATTACACACTAATAAAAATCAAATATAAAATGACATATAAAATTGGCATATATAAAAAAGACGTCTAGTTGTGACTGACATCTAGCAATACATAACACATCCAGAATGGTAACTAGTGCACCAAAGAGTATCAAATCATCACCCAATAAGAAACTATGATGTGATTAAGCATGCACTGTGATCAAATGTCCCATATGGGTGAGCAGAGGAGTACCGCTGCTGTGATGAGTAAGATGGATGAGTATCGGTCTGTATCTATTAGGCCAAATGGGTGACCATGTAACACATCGCCATAGAGTCCATTTGCACTTGCGCTTGAACACCGTAATTCAAAAATCTTACCACCGAATAGTGTATCGGATGTCTCCTGTCTTGCGTGTACCTGCTACCAGCGCCCCGTGTAGTCTCGCAGTACCAACGTGGCGTCCCACGTGATTTGCGGCAATTCCTCGTAATAGACAGTCCACTTGACCAGGAAGTTGTAAGTGCTATGTTCAGCGTCTTCCAGTGGATATTTCTATGTGGTGTATATTAAATACCGCTAATGGCCTCGACCATAATCATTGGTTCCACGTGAGCGGGCACCAATCTGCGTTTGTGTAGTGGTGGTGGTGCTGTGCCCCAGGTTGGTGGAGGATAACCATAAAACGATTGTGTTCTTGGTTGCCATGTGTCGTGATGTTTGTATGTTTCAGATGTTTGCATGTGCATGGGTGGTGCATGTAGAGGCGCAGTAGTCTGATGTGTGGTACCATCAGGTGGAATAAAGGAGTCAATACAGCGTGTGATTGCGTCCCGTACTTCAGTCTGTCGACTACTGGGCACCCTTTTCATTTTGTCCTCCAAGATGAGGAGGAAAAGGGCCTCGCACGAGAGCCTGGGGGCCGGATGGGCCATGACAATCAGGCAATTAATCAGCCGGTCCTCTTCTCGTTCCGGCCTCTTTCTCTGTGATCTGGGAATTGCCCTACCACTGGTCGGTTCCTGGGCAGGTGTGGGGGTTGATGATGGTGTGGTGGGATTTGGTGGCGGTGTACTTGCGGGCCCAGTAGAGATGCAGGCGTCACTTTCCCTGGTGGCCTCCTCATCTTCCTCATCCTGCCTTTCTGTAGCCTTCCAGCTACTGTCAGTGCTGTAAAAAGTAAAGTATATATAAGTACGTGCAATATATGATTATGAATGAATGTACTGTCACACATAACCCTCACAAACATTCGTATTGAATTTACCTACCTACGTATTTATGTGCAGGGCACTAGAAAAGCCAATTGCTCAGAATGAACGTAGCTTGATGGGGCTAATGCAGCAGCTCCGCTTCTATACTCCCGCTCCTTGCGTCGGTGCCGCATGAAGGCATCCTTGAGGCTCTTCCATTTTGATTTCAAGATATTGACTGTTGAAAAAAGATATAAACATCAACTAATGTAATTTATATTTCCTTTTCCATATCTTAGGTATTTAGCAACTGGACAGTCATTGGTCAGTCTGCACTATGCCTTCATGATTGGTTCTTCGCCAGCAAGCGACCTCATCCAGGAAACATGCAGTGTCATATGGGATGACCTTCATGCTGTTGTGATGTCCAAACCGAACAAGGATGAGTAGCAGAAAATTGCCCACACATTTTACCAAACATGCAATTTTCTAATTGTGTGGGAGCGCTAGACGGAAAGCATAACCGCGTGATAAAACCCAAGAGGAGTGGCAGTAGATTTTTTAATAAGAAATACTTTTCCGTTGTCCTTTTTGCCGTATCTGATGCCAACTACTGCTTCAGATACATAGATGTTGGATCATATGGAAGCAGCTCAGACTCTGCAGTATTCGCTCATTATGAATACCAATGCTCTGGACCTTTCGGGGAACACTAAGCTGCCTGGCACCGCTGATCCGGCTATGCCTTTCGTATTTGTAGGTGACGAGGCATTTGCTCTGGGTGAGCATCTTATGAGGCCCTACTCAAGCGGAGGACTGTGCCTTGCGAGAAGGGTCTTTAATTATAGACTAACCAGAGCTCGCAGGGTGGTGGAGTGTGCATTTGGCATACTGTCAAACAAATGGCTCTTTCTGCACTCTCCAATCAACCTGAAATTGGCGAGCGCCATCTCTGCGGTTAAGGCAGTTTGTTGCCTTCACAATTTTGTACGACAAAGGGATGGATTCAATTTTGCAGATTCATTGGTGCATTCCATGGAGAGTACAAATTGCACCGGCGTCCGTGGTACCACACATGGATCCACCATTAGGGACAAATTTGCGGCCTATTTCATATCACCGGAGGGGGAGGTGCCATGGCAATCGCAAGCTATACAAGCTTAATTATTATAATAAAGACTTTGCCTTCTTTTTGTTCTGTGGTGTATTAGTAACATAGTACATAAGGCCGAAAAAAGACATTTGTCCATCCAGTTCGGCCTGTCATCCTGCAAGTTGATCCAGAGGAAGGCAAAAAAAAAAACCTGTGAGGTAGAAGCCAATTTTCCCCACTTTAGGGGAATAAAAAATTCCTTCCCGACTCCAATCAGGCATCAGAATAACTCCCTGGATCAACGACCCCTCTCTAGTAGCTATAGCCTGTAATATTATTACACTCCAGAAATACATCAGGGCCCCTCTTGAATTCCTTTATTGTACTCACCATCACCACCTCCTCAGGCAGAGAGCTCCATAGTCTCACTGCTCTTACCGTAAAGAATCCTCTTCTATGTTTGTGTACAAACCTTCTTTCCTCCAGACGCAGAGGATGTCCCCTCGTCACAGTCACAGTCCTGGGGATAAATAGATGATGGGAGAGATCTCTGTACTGACCCCTGATATATTTATACATATTAATTAGATCTCCCCTCAGTCGTCTTTTTTCTAAAGTGAATAATCCTAATTTTGATAATCTTTCAGGGTACTGTAGTTGCCCCATTCCAGTTATTACTTTAGTTGCCCTCCTCTGGACCCTCTCCAGCTCTGCTATGTCTGCCTTGTTTACAGGAGCCCAGAACTGTACACAGTACTCCATGTGTGGTCTGACTAGCGATTTGTAAAGTAGTAGGAATATGTTCTCATCACGGGCATCTATGCCCCTTCTGATGCAACCCATTATCTTATTGGCCTTGGCAGCAGCTGCCTGACACTGTTTTTTGCAGCTTAGTTTGCTGTTTATTAAAATTCCTAGATCCTTTTCCATGTCAGTGTTACCGAGTGTTTTACCATTTAGTATGTACGGGTGACTTGCATTATTCCTTCCCATGTGCATAACTTTACATTTGTCAGTGTTAAACCTCATCTGCCACTTCTCTGCCCAAGCCTGCAATCTATCCAGATCCCTCTGAAGCAGTATACTGTCCTCTGTAGTATATATATACAGTATACTGTCCTCTGTAGTATATATACAGTATACTGTCCTCTGTAGTATATATACAGTATACTGTCCTCTGTAGTATATATACAGTATACTGTCCTCTGTAGTATATATATACAGTATACTGTCCTCTGTAGTATATATACAGTATACTGTCCTCTGTAGTATATATACAGTATACTGTCCTCTGTAGTATATATACAGTATACTGTCCTCTGTAGTATATATTCAGTATACGGTCCTCTGTAGTATATATACAGTATACTGTCCTCTGTAGTATATATATATACAGTATACTGTCCTCTGTAGTATATATATATACAGTATACTGTCCTCTGTAGTATATATATACAGTATACTGTCCTCTTCATTGTTAATTACTTTACACAGTTTAGTTTCATCTGCGAAAATTGATACTTTACTATGCAAGCCTTCTACAAGATCACTAATAAATATATTGAAGAGAATAGGGCCCAATACTGACCCCTGAGGTACCCCACTAGTGACAGTGACCCAATCTGAGTATGTACCGTTAATAACCACCCTCTGTTTTCTATCCCTCAGCCAGTTACTTACCCACTTACAGACTTTTTCTCCCAGTCCGAGCATTCTCATTTGATATATTAACCTTTTGTGTGGTACAGTGTCAAATGCTTTGGAGAAGTCCAGATATACGACATCCATTGATTCGCCACTGTCAAGTCTAGAACTTACCACCTCATAGAAACTGATTAAATTAGTTTGACATGACCGATCCCTCACGTAGCCATGCTGATATGGCGTTATTTGCTTATTTTCGTTGAGAAGCTCTAAGATAGCATCACTCAGAAAACCTTCAAACAGTTTACCCACAACAGATGTTAAACTTACTGGCCTATAGTTTCCAGGCTCTGTTTTTGGACCCTTTTTGAATATTGGCACCACATTTGCTCTGTGCCAATCCTGTGGGACATTCCCTGTCAGTATAGAGTCCGCAAATATTAGAAATAAGGGTCTGGCTATGACATTACTTAATTCACTTAGGATACGGGGGTGTATGCCATCCGGTCCTGGCGATTTGTCTATTTTAATCTTTTTAAGTCGCAGATGTACTTCTTCCTGGGTCAGACAGGACACTTTTAATGGGGAATTTATTTTTACATTCTGCATTTCATCTGACAGTTTATTTTCCTCCTCGTCGCTCTCTGCGACTCCCCCCTCAATACTCTTTAAAGGGACGACACCTTCAGATTTATACTTTTTAATATTTATATAATTGAAGAACATTTTAGGGTTAGTTTTACTCTCTGGCAATTAATCTCTCGGTCTCTAGTTTGGCCGCTTATAGTTTTTCATTGCTTCCGTGCCACCCTCCTGTTTTAGTGATTTATATGCTTTCTTTTTGTCATTTATTGCTTTCTTTACATTTCTATTTATCCACATTGGTTTCTTTTTGTTCCTTAACCTTTTATTCCCATACGGTATGTAACTGTCACAATGAGATTTTAGGATGTTATTAAAGATATCCCATTTTGTTGCTGTATTTTTATTTTTGAGGACTTTGTCCCAGTTAGTTAGGCCTATGGCCTCTCTTAGTTGGCTAAATGTAGCTTTTTTGAAGTTTGGTATTTTTGTTCCTCCCTGTAGAAACGCTCTTTTGAATGATAATTGGAAGGTTATTACTTTATGGTCACTATTTTTCAGGTGTCCCCCAACCTGCACATCCAGTATGGCCGTCCCTCTAGTCGGGTCCTGAACCAGTTGGGAGAGGTAATTGTCTTTGGTTATTGCCAAGAACATGTTTCCCTTATGAGATATACAATTTTCAGTTTCCCAGTCTATAACTGGGTAGTTGAAGTCCCCCATAATAACCACCTCATTATGATTTGCCGCCTCGTCTATCTCATTTAGTAGCAGATTTTCTGTGGACTCTGGTATATTAGGTGGTTTATAGTAAATTCCTATTAGTAATTTATTGTTGTTTTTAGCTCCATGTATCTCTACCCACAGTGACTCCACATGTTCATGTCCCTCACTTATATCTTCCCGAAGTGTGGGCTTTAGACAGGACTTTACATAAAGGCAACCCTCCCCCTCTCCGGTTTTGACGATCCTTTCTAAACAGACTGTAACCTTGTACATTAACCGCCCAGTCATAGCTATCTTCCAGCCATGTCTCAGTTATTCCCACTGTCATAGCTATCATCCACTATGTCATAGTCCTCCTCACACATCACTAATTCCAGCTCCCCAGTTTTATTAGTCAGGCTTCTGGCATTAGTATAAATAAATTTGAGAGGTTTATGTATATTTTTTACCCTACACCTTTCCTTCTGAACTGTTCTAGTCCCTCCTTCCATTCCTCCCCCATTCTTATTACCTTGCCCCCGGTCTCCATCTTCCCATCCTATAATGTAATTTCCCTCCCCCCAGTCCCTAGTTTAAACACTCCTCCAACCTCCTAGCCATCTTTCTCCCCAGCACAGCTGCCCCTTCCCCATTGAGGTGCAGCCCGTCCCTACGATAGAGCCTGTAGCCGATAGAGAAGTCGGCCCAGTTCTCCAGGAACCCAAACCCCTCCTTCCTACACCAGTTCTTGAGCCACTTGTTAATCTCCCTAATCTCCCGCTGCCTTTCTTGTGTGGCCCGTGGTACAGGTAGTATTTCGGAAAATACTACCTTTGAGGTCCTTGCCCTAAGCTTTTGACCTAAATCCCTGAAATCATTTTTAAGGACTCTCCACCTACCCCTAACTTTGTCATTGGTTCCGATATGGACCATGACCGCTGGATCTTCTCCAGCCCCTCCCAGTAATCTGTCAACCCGATCCGCGATGTGTCGAACTCTAGCGCCAGGAAGACAGCACACTGTTTGCCGATCACGATCTTTGTGACAGATTTCCCTATCTGTTCCCCTAATAATTGAGTCTCCCACTACCAGCACCCGCCGGCCCCGCTCTCCTGGGCCCCTGATTACTAGAGCTGACATTCCCCTGACTGGCAGAGGAAGTGTCCGGCTGCAGCAGTGCCGTCCCTGGACTGACATCCCCCTCATCTGCCAAACGTGCAAACTTGTTGGGGTGTGTCAGATCAGGGCTAACCTCCCTGGCACTCTTCCCTCTACCCCGCTTTCTAACTGTTACCCAGCTAGCTACCTCGCTTTCCTCAGCCTCCTCTCTGTCACCCTCCCCCTTATCTACCCCATAGAGTGCTTGCTCGGTGAGAAGCAAACTCTTTTTCAAATTGTCAATGCCTCTCAGTGTTGCAACTTGCCCGTTTAGAGACTCGATTAGCGATTCCAGACGGGTAATTAGTTCACACCTTGAACAAAGATATACACCCTCGAACGGCTGTTCCAGGACTGCATACATCATGCAAGATGTGCACTGGACTGCGCTGTCAATTGTGCAACACATACTAAATGGGGATTACAACAGAAAAAGTAAAACAGTAAATATGATTTAGAATTAGACCCTGTCTGCTGTAGGTGAAGGTCTACCTAGAATTAAGCCAACAACACACAAGGAAATTATATCAAACCTTAGTTTCCAACTTCTTTTCTTAAACTCCTTTTTTTTAACTCCACTTATTAAGAAGCCCACTTAGTAAAGCAAGCCTCAGGGAGAGCAGTATTGTGTACTTGTAGTTTGTATTAATAAAGTTGATTTGGATTAGACTGTTGTGAACACCTTTTTTTTTTAATTGACAATTTGCATGTTGCAATTATGGGCACTCTCACTCTCAACATGCGTTTTCTGAGGGTATTTTATGTGATTTCTGAGTAGAACTCAGACTGCTGATGTCCCCACCATCCACCACACACAATGGAGGCTGGTGGTGACATCAGCAGTCTGAGATCTACTCAGAAATCACATAATACCCTCAGAAAAAACGCATGCAGTAACTGTGCATATACTATATATACTACTGTGCACACGTGGAGGAATATAATAATGATCCATATATTACAATACACATGACAATGTCTGTACCTTTTGCCTCTTTCACTTGCTTTGACATACTATTCCATTCTGGCCATATAATCTTTCCAATGTCTTCCCAGGCCTGCTGCCTGATTCGCCTATTCTTGTACTGCGGATCCTGCATGTCGTACAGGTATCCTGTACCAGCCGAATCAGGGTCTTGCTGTCTATGGCACAATCCTCCATGATGTCGGCTGAGAAATGTGGCTGGTCACCTGGGAGTGGTCTGTTGTCAAGTGAGAAACGCGCGTACGTATGCGCGTTTTTAAATGAGGAAACAAGCAAACGCCCATTTAGGCGCGTTCCCGCTGAAGTCTATGGGCGGGAACGCGCGACAAAACGCCCCAAAGAAGCTCGTGTACTTCTTGGGGCGTAGGGCGTTTTACAGCGCGTTCGTACGCGCTTTAAAACGCTCAGGTGTGAACCCAGCCTTAGACACTGAAATTCGGGGGGTAACGAAAATGCCCAGTCCTGGGGGTCGCCTTGTAATAAGGACATAATTCCCACTCTTTGTTGAGCAGAACCAGAAGAGTGAGGGCGCAAACGGAAATACAGTTTACAGCTCTCCTTAAAGGCTAAAAAACTTGCGATCCCCCGTGAACCGATCTGGAAGCTTAACATGTGGTTTCGCCTGAAGAAACAGAGGTTTCGGGCAGCTTCTTGTACTTGCAACCTCTCCCTTAATTCCTGGACAATCTGGGCCAGGTTTTGAACAGGAACTGTGAGAGTTTGCAACGGATCCATGATATGGTAGTAAGGCCTGTGATTCTGTCACGAGAAGGGGATGGGGAAGGTGCAAACTGACTCCACCCACGCCTCTGTCCCTGCCTACTTGCACTTACCCATCCTAGGCAACGGGACGCAACTGGGCGCCGATCCCTAACCTGAGTAAGTGCGAAGAGACAAACAAAACAGACAAACACAGAGAGGTCGAACTAGCAAGGTCAAAAAACCAGGGGACAAGCAGAAGCAGCGTCAATACCAGGAGAACCAAGTAAGACACAGGGAGCAGGCGAGGACAAGTCAAAGTAAAGCAGAAGTCAAATACCAGGAGAAGCAGCAATGCAAAAGGATCAAGCGAGGGACGAAGTCAAATAATGAGCCAAAATACAAGTACCAAGTATAATGTCAAACAGAATATACACACGGTATAGGACCTTAATCACTGGCCAGTAAGGCTGCCTGTTAAATAGGGGAGAGAAGGGGTCATGTGACGTGGCCAGTGTCACATGACTCATCCTCTGCATACTGCTGAGCGCCGAGTGCCCAGTTCGGCGCTCAGACTTCTCGCCGAAAACAGGGGAGCGGAGGACGCCGAGCACGCTAAGAAAGGCGTGCGCGGCCGGGTCCTCTCCGCCCCCCCGTTGCCCTGGAGACAAGGACGTAGTGCACGTCCTCGCTTCAAAGTTATTGCAGGGCTGTGACAAGGAACGTTCCTTTTTTCCTGGTACTGAGAAATTTTTGTCTTGGGATCCGGATTTGGCTCTCAACATCTATTCTGATAAGGTAATCTCTGATATTCTTGGGTCTCTTAAGAAACATTAGGGCTGGTTCACTAAACTCCTTTATCTCTGGGTAAATTTTATGTAAAAGAGGCCAATGTTTTCTGATTGTTTACTGTAACTTAGATATCGGGTGATAGATATGCACAAAAGGGATGCGGTTAGTTTGTGTTGAACAATTTGTGGAGGTGGAGGTGTTGTGATTTGATACTCTTGTTGATGGGTTGCCTCTCTCCCTGAATTTTTCACTTATCTTGTGAAGTTGTGTCTGTTTAGCTGTGGGGTCTGAAACTATACACTGGATGCGTGTGAATTGGGGCCTAGGTAAGGATATTGTTTGTATTTTGCAGATGACAACTTGTGTAATGTAGAAGACCATTTTTATCAGTTGTTTTAGTGTAAAGGTCGGTGATAGAGATGAGCGAATGTTTCAAAAATTTGATTCGACCGGTTTGCCAAATTTTACGAAAAAATTTGCTTTGATCCGAATTTATTCGCTGCGAATTACGTTACAAAAAGGGCTATTTCTGGACTGCAGATAGCCTTTATAGTGGTGTAGAACACTGTGCCTTGCAGTAACACGCATAGGGAGTCTGCTGTGATAGTGAAATAATACTGTAAGTCCGTATGACATGCAGATGAGGCATTGCTCATAGAATCACTGCACACTTCACTTATTTGGGCAGTCACGGGGCCAAAACTGACCAAATAACTCAAGTATGAACTCAGCCTTA
Source organism: Bufo bufo (assembly GCF_905171765.1). Classification (NCBI taxonomy): domain Eukaryota; kingdom Metazoa; phylum Chordata; class Amphibia; order Anura; family Bufonidae; genus Bufo; species Bufo bufo. Next base: position 18,404,606 of record NC_053393.1, on the reverse strand, counting down.
CTGGTTGATGTTAGCGTCAAGAAGAAGCGCACTCCTTTTACACCGTCAGCTGATTCCACATAGATGTCTACAGAACCTGTTCTATTAAACGCTTATACAAGTAGAGCCCCCGACAGAGCGGAGAGGGGGTCAGCAGTAAGTTTGTGTTGACATCTCAGATTATTTTGCCCTTCCTCTGATCCATCAGAACAATAACCCATAAAAAACTGATCTTGTCTGTGGAGCATCCGCCTTCACTCGGTCAGCACTTGGTCAGTAATCCATCAGTATTGCTAATTAGAGTTGAGTGGACTCCTGAATGTTCGGGTTCGGCAGAACTTGAAAAAATAGTTTGGGTTCGGGACCCGAACTTGAACCCGAACCCGAACCACATTGAAGTCAATGGGGACCCGAACTTTTGGCCACTAAAATGGCTCTAAAATATCCCTGGAAAGAGCTAGAGGGCTGCAAAGGCAGCAAAATGTGCTTAAGACCATGGCTAATGCTCTGCAAACAAATGTGGATAGTGAAATGAATTAAAAAAACATAAGACCTTAAAAAAAATAAAAATGAGGAATGATGTAGGAGGAAGAGGTTGAGGAGGCAGTGAATAGGTGGATGTGGCGGTGTAGGCTCATTTTACGGTCTAGGTGGAAGCGGCGGCGAAGGAGGAATAGGTAGCCAACACAGATGTGTGTTATTTAGCATTTTTACATAGGGGTATCCCCCAAAATATTGGGACATATATATATATATATATATATATATATATATATATATATATATAAAAAAAAGAATAAGTGCACTTGAGTACAAAGATGGATGGTTGAGGCTGTTAGAACTGTCTATTCTGCACAAGGTACAGACAAGTCTTGTGGGATCCAGGCCTGGTTCATTTTAATGAACGTGAGCTTGTCCACGTTGGCTGTGGACAGGCGGCTGCGTCTGTCTGTAATGATGCCTCCTGCCGTGCTAAATACACGTTCAGAGAGTACACTGACTGCAGGGCAGGCCAGCACCTCCAAGGCATACAGGGCAAGCTCTGGCCATGTGGACAATTTGGAGACCCAGAAGAATGGGGCAGAACCATCAGTCAGTACGTGTAGGCGTGTGCATAGGTACTGTTCCACCATGTTGTTCAAATGCTGCCTCCTGCTAACATGCTCTATATCAGCAGTTGGGGCCGGTTGTTGCGGCGAGGTGACAAAGATTTTCCACATGTCGGCCATGCTAACCCTGCCTTCTGAGGTGCTGGCGCTGACACAGCTGCGTTGGCGACCTCTTCCTCCTCCCCTGCCTTCGCCTTGTGCTTCCACTTGTCCCCCGGCGTCAGTCGGGAATGCTCTCAGGAACGCGTTTACCAGCGCTCGCCTGTAGTTGCGCATCTTCCGATTACGCTCCAGTGAGGGAATTAAGGACGGCACATTGTCTTTGTAATGGGGATCCAGCAGGGTGGCCACCCAGTAGTCAGCACACGTTAAAATGTGGGCAACTCTGCTGTCGTTGCGCAGGCACTGCAGCATGTAGTCGCTCATGTGTGCCAGGCTGCCCAGAGGTAAAGACAAGCTGTCCTCTGTGGTTAGCGTATCGTCTGCGTCCTCCGTATCCCCCCAGCCACGCACCAGTGATGGGCCCGAGCTGCGTTGGATGCCACCCCGCTGTGAACATGTTTCATCCTCATCCTCGTCCTCCAGTAGTGTGCCCTGGCTGGCCAAATTTGTACCTTGCCTCTGCTGTTGCAAAAAACCTCCCTCTGAGCCACTTCTAAAAGACTGGCCTGAAAGTGTTAGAGATGACCCCTCTTCCTCCTCCTGGGCCACATCCTCTTTAATCATCGCCCTAAGTGTTTTCTCAAGGAGAGACAGAAGTGGTATTGTAACGCTGATAACGGCGTCATCGCCACTGGCCATGTTGGAGGAGAACTTGAAACAGCGCAACAGGGCACACAGGTCTCGGATGGAGGCCCAGTCATTGGTGGTGAAGTGCTGTTCCGCAGTGCGACTGACCCGTGCTTGCTGCAGCTGAAACTCCACTATGGCCTGCTGCTGCTCGCACAGTCTGTCCAGCATGTGCAAGGTGGAGTTCCACCTGGTGGGCACGTCACATATGAGGCGGTGAGCGGGAAGGCCGAAGTTACGCTGTAGAGCAGACAGCCGAGCGGCGGCAGGATGAGAACGCCGGAAGCGCGCACAGACGGCCCGCACTTTATGCAGCAGCTCTGACATGTCGGGGTAGTTGTGAAGGAATTTCTGCACCACCAAATTCAGCACATGCGCCAGGCAAGGGATGTGCGTCAAACCGGCTAGTCCCAGAGCTGCAACGAGATTTTGCCCATTATCGCACACCACCAGGCCGGGCTTGAGGCTCACCGGCAGCAACCACTCGTCGGTCTGTTGTTCTATACCCCGCCACAACTCCTGCGCGGTGTGGGGCCTGTCCCCCAAACGTTTACCCCGGGCTGTGCTGAAGTTGGTGTTGAAGGTCTGTCGCTGACCGGATGAGGAGGTGGTAGAAGAGGAGGAGGAAGCCGAGTAGGAAGAGGAGGCAACAGGAGGCAAAGAATGATGCCCTGCGATCCTTGGCTGCGGAAGGACGTGCTCCAAACAGCTGTCCACCTGGGGCCCAGCCGCCACTACATTTACCCAGTGTGCAGTTAGGGAGATGTAGCGTCCCTGGCCGTGCTTACTGGTCCACGTATCTGTGGTTAGGTGGACCTTGCCACAGATGGTGTTGTGCAGTGCACACTTGATTTTATCCAATACTTGGTTGTGCAGGGAGGGCACGGCTCTCCTGGAGAAGTAGTGGCGGCTGGGAACGACGTTCTGTGGGACAGCAAGCGACATGAGCTGTTTGAAGCTATCCGTCTCCTCCAGCCTGAATGACAGCATTTCAAAGGCCAGTAGTTTAGAAATGCTGGCATTCAGGGCCAGGGATCGAGGGTGTCTAGGTGGGAATTTACAAGGTTTGTGAGATGGAGAGCTGAACGCTTCCGTGTGACATGGTGGAGATGCTTGGTGACGGAGGTGGTGGTGTTGGTGGCACATCCTCTGTTTGCTGGGCGGCAGGTGCCAACGTTCCTCCAGAGGCAAAGGAAGAGGCCGAGGCAGAAGAGGGAGCACTAGGGGCCTGAGCCCTTTCTTGGTTTTGAAGGTGCTTTCTCCACTGCAGCCCGTGTCTCGCATGTGGAGCTAACGTTCAGAACGTTAATGCCTCGCTTCAGGCTCTGATAGCACAGCGTGCAACCACTCGGGTCTTGTCGTCAGCACATTGTGTGAAGAAGTGCCATGCCAGGGAACTCCTTGAAGCTGCCTTTGGTGTGCTCGGTCCCTGGTGGCGGTGGCCAGTATCAGGCGAACTGTTTTGGCGATGGCTGCTCTGCTTTTGCCCCTGGCTCCCTCTTTTGCTACGCTGTTGGCTCGGTCTCACCACTGCCTCTTCCTCCGAACTCTGAAAGTCAGTGGCACGACCTTCATTCCATGTGGGGTCTAGGACCTCATAGTCCCCTTCATCGTCTTCCACCCAGTCTTCCTCCATGACCTCCCTTTCGGTCTGCACACTTTAGAAAGACGCAGCAGTTGGCACCCATGTTTCGTCATCATCAGAGACGTGCTGAGGTGGTATTCTCATGTCCTCATCCTAAGGTTGTGCGTCAGTGCATTCTATGTCTTCCACCCCTGGGGAAGGGCTAGGTGGATGCCCTTGGGAAACCCTGCCAGCAGAGTCTTCAAACAGCATAAGAGACTGCTGCATGACTTGAGGCTCAGACAGTTTCCCTGATATGCACGGGGTCGATGTGACAGACTGATGGGCATGGGTTTCAGGCGCCACCTGTGCGCTTTCTGCAGATGACTGGGTGGGAGATAATGTGAACGTGCTGGATTCACTGTCGGCCACCCAATCGACTAGCGCCTGTACTTGCTCAGGCCTTACCATCCTCAGAACTGCATTAGGCCCGACCAAATATCGCTGTAGATACTGGCGGCTACTTGAACCTGAGGTAGTAGGTTCAGTAGGACGTGTAGCTGTGGCAGAACGGCCACGTCCTTTCCCTGCATCAGAGGCTCCACCAACACCACCACCATGACTGCGTCCCTTATTAGATGTTTGCCTCATTGTTAGCGTTCACAAAGCAAAGTAAAAAGTGGTTAAGTCTGTTAAAAATAATTATTAGCCAATATAAACCCTGATGGTATTGCACTAAAATTTTTTATTTTAACTCTATATGACAGCGGTATTTGTGGCCTAAATTTCACAGTAACTTATGCACGTCTAATCCCAGATGTGTAGTATATCAGGAGTTTTTTTTAACCCCAGTAAGCAAAAGCTGTATTTGTGGCCTAAATTTTACAGTAACTTATGCACCTATAATCACAGATGTGCAGTATATAAAACAGTGTTTTTTCCACCCCGGTATGCGAAAGCCGAATTTCTGGCCTAAAATGAACAGTTCCTTATGCACCTTTAATCCTAGATGTGCACTATATGAAACAGAAGTTTTTTTTTCACCCAGTATGCCAAAGCTGTATTTCTGGCCTAAATGTGACACTCACTTATGCACCTATAATCTTAGATGTGCACTATATGAAACAGAGTTTTTTTTTTTTCCACCCAGTATGCCCCAGTGTGTGAGTGCTGTATTTGTGGCCTAAATTGAACAGTCACTTATGCAGCGATAATCCTAGATGTGCAGTAAATGATTGTTAGCTGTTTTCTTCAGGCAGGTTTATGCTGGTATAAGATGAGGCATCAGACCTCCAACCCGTGAATATTTCCCTGTGCAATGAATATCCCATTTGCTTCTGATCAGAGAGATAAGACAGCCCAGACTCAACTTAGGTTGTCAAATATCTGACATCTTTATTTTTCAGCACATACTTATAGGGCTTTTTGGGGGTGGGCGCATATTGTCTCTCAAGGTCCAATTGGAACAATCCTGGTATTTCTCAAGAGGCCTTTGGGAAACATGTGTTGTCAAAATACAGTTGAAACTTTGTTAAACAATGCTGGTATCTGCTGTATACAATACTTGCAAAAGAGCTATTTTACATTGAACAGGCTTTCCTCTATATGCTAACAAGTTGAATAGGGTATCTCAGTTCGTTGTCATTGTATGTGAGGTGAGATGTTAAATAGCTCCTTTGTTCAGAGATGCTGCTATTGTGTCCAGCACTGGCAGAGGGTGAGATATGTGCTAATTCGATGTGCTGCATGCCCCAAGAGATGAGGCTTGTATAATATATGTCTTATCTGTGATGTATCAAAAGTAAGATTTATGAAAATCTCTTTCAATGATAGAGTTTTTTTTCACAATGTCTCAAAGCAGTATTTCTGGACTTGCAGACATGGAGATAGTGCACCAGCACAGGCTATCGTTGCATAAAATGGCTGCCTATTATGTATTGACTAACTGAAGCAAAAAAAGTTCGTTTTCAGCAGTAGTTGGCTAAGGGCAGGCTTAAAACAATTGTGCACTGCACCCACAAAACACTTTTTCTGTAGATCGCTGAGTACATAAACCAGTTCTTGATAAGATTCCTCCCTGATCTCTCCCTCACAGCAGCTGCAGCCTCTCCCTACACTAATCCGAGCAGATTGACGGGCGGCACTACGTGACTCCAGCTTAAATAGAGGCTGGGTCACGGCCAATAGTAGGCATGGCTATGATGGCCTCTTGGGGCAAGTAGTATGACGCTTGTTGCTTTGCAGCCTTTCAAAAAGCGCCATAGAAATCACTGAACCCAAACTTATACGTAAATGTTCGGGTCCAGGTGCCGAAAAACCTAAAGTTTGGTACGAACCCGAACTTCGGGTTTGCTCAACTCTATTGCTAATGGCAAAAACAGTACAGGTAAAAAAGCTTGACTATCCTAGCTCCAGTGGTCCCAGATAACAGAGAGGGTGGCACTTTTTTCTATTCTATGAAAGCATGGCCACCGCTGCAGGGTTGTTGTAACCACAGAAAAGTGCCAATGCTCAAACAGTTACCAAACGTTACATAGTTAAAATACAGGGATACACAATATGCAGCTCTACAGCTGTTTACTAACTACAACTCCAAGCATGTCCAGACGTAATAAAGAGATCAGCCTACAGCAGGGCATGGTGTGAATTGTAGTTTCACGACAGCAGGAAAGCCACAGGTGGCAATGGCTGATGTAATATAACAATCTATAGTGCTGTAGAAAGTGGCAAGGAAAATAATTATTTTATTACATCCTCCGAGTGCCCGTTCACATGACATTTTCCTAATTTTCCTGCTTCCCCTATATTTAGGCCAGAGCATCAAAGGTAGAGATAAACAATAAATATTTTCATAACAAAAAACATTTGCATGGGTTGGCTTACCTAATTTGCGGCGTTTGGATGAATTCGCCTTCTCCCTCGTCCCAAACCAGCTTCTTTGTAATCCGTTCGTGGTATGCGTCGCTGCGGGTGTCCCACAGCTGGGGACGCTCTTCGATCAGTAAAATGAGCCTCTCCATGTCCATCCTGTTTTCTCAGGCAAGTCAGACACGCTGGGGCCTGGTTCAGTATTTTTTGCAGACCCATTGAGATGAATGGTTCCGCATACGGTCCGCAAAAAAACCCCCAAAAAAAAACAAAAAACTGAAACGGCCACCGAAAGAAAATACGTTTGTGTGCAAGAGGCCTTAGGATAAAGAGAAGAGGCCGCATACAGAAGGGAATTGGTCGCCGTCATCTTCCTAAAAATGTCAGTAGAGAAAACCCTTTTCATTATTGGTAACCAAAATGTCCAGTATTGGTAACCTGATGTTGACTGATAAGCCAAGTTAATCATATATTTAAATCATTCTTGTTTAGTTCTTCCAAAAATGAAGTTAAATGCGATGCAGAGCCCTGCCATATGAATAGACTATCATCTATATATCTAGACCATATGACCATGGACTTTTCTGTTGTGATTTGGGGGTAATTTGTCAGGAACCTCATCACCACCAAATTCAGCACATGTGCCAGGTAAGGGATGTGCGTCAATTCGGCTAAGCCCAGAGCTGCTATAAAAGTTTACCTGTTATCATACACCACTAGGCCGGGCTTAAGGCTCAGCGGCATGAACCACTCATGGGTCTGTTCTAAGATGCCCTTCTTCAGCTCCTAAACATGGTGGGGTTTTTCCCTCAAACAGATGAGTTTCAGAATAGCCTGCATTCGTTTCACCCTGGCTGTGCTAAAGTTGGTGGTGCACGTGACTGGAGAAGGCGGAGGAGGAGGTACCGAGAAAAATACATCAATCTTCAGTGGCGATAGGACGTAAGCCAAACCGCTATCCAACTCAGGCCCAGCTGCCACTACTTTTACCCAGTGGTCAGTTAGGGAGATAGAACGTCCCTGCCCATATTTACTGGTGCACGTATCAGTGATAATGTGGACCTTGCCACAGATGGTGTTGCACAGTGCACACCTGATTTTGTCCGCCAATTGTGCAGGACAGGGATGGTCCACCTTGAAAAGTAGCAGGAGGAGCCTCAGATTATTGATGGACGAACATCGGTCGGGACGGCTCGCGAACGCGATAAAATGTTTGCGAACCGCAAGTTCGCGGCGGGCCCCATTCTCTTTAATGGCAGGCAAACATGAAAAACTTTCAGGTCATGTGTTGAATGACAAAATTGTGGGACATCTGTTCCGACGATTACCGTCACTAGGGCGCCTAATCTAGGTATCAAGGTGGCCCCTACTGTAAAATCGTGGAAACAGAATAAGTTGAGTCTTTCAGGAACCTGGCTGAGTGTGAAGGGTTTTTATAAATGTGGAAGGTGCATGGGTTGTAGAATGAATAAAAAACCCCACCTGACGACTACTGTCCCTTTAACTCAGAATGATTTTAATTGAAAATTCACCCAAACCTGATTCTATTCTGTATATTCGATATACAAACTTCTACTATCAGGCACCCTTTAACACTACACATGTTAAACGTAGCCAAGCTACTTATCCCTAAACTATGGAGGGAAAAAGAACCCCCATCCATCTCAGAATGGCTGAAGGAGATGCATACCCTACATAATTACGAGAAACTAAGATTTATTAGAGTTGATAATAAGCCAAAATACCATCAAACATTGGACCCTTTGATCAAACTTTTAGAAAAAGATGCCATAACTGAACATCTTTAATTACTCAGCTTCATCATCCTGACCCTATACTCATAAGGTTAGATTAAACCTGACTCCCTCCCCCGTGTTTCCCCTGTTAAATTGTTCTCCCCCCAAAGTTACTGTTCTCTTTGAGATATAGCTGGGATGACTCGACTAGGTTTGCCACACTCTCAGTAATTTAGAAGTTGGTTTAACTCCAAAGTATTAAGGACACTGTAGTGGTATAGGCACATAACAAATGGCAAACACAATTCATGTTGTCAATAAAGACTTCGGTCCTAACTTGATATTTGATTGCCTGTCACCCCAGCGTCAATTGTTATAGGTTCAATAACTTTTAAGAACTAGAAATTTTCTTTCTTACATTAATACTTGATTGTTGTACAATCCCATTGTAATACATGTCATGATATTTAATGCTATGTAGACCAATCTTATTTAGGTTTATATAGATTTTCATTAACATTTTATTGTAAAATAGAATTACTTTTTTGAACCTTAAAAATATGAATAAAAAAAAAAAAGAATTTAAACAGAATGATTTTAATTGGGAGATAGAAGATTGTCTTACATGTGACTCCAGTGGAGTTATCTACCTTCTCCAGTGTCCTTGCAATAGACAATATATAGGACGCACCAAGAGGCCATTCAAATAAAGAGTGGCCGAGCATATTGCTAACATCAGGAAGGGGTACGATAAACATTCCCTATCAAAACATTATAAAGACGTACACAATCAGGATCCATCTAGTCTGATGTTTGTGGCACTGGAGAAGGTGGAGAAACACTGGAGAGGCGGTGATTTTATTAGACAAATGTCTAGGATAGAATCCAGACGCATTTATGAATTTGGATCTCTACAACCGAAAGGCCTTAATTCGGAGTTGGAAATTTTTGGATTTATGTAGGTTGGGTGTCTCGTGGCCGACGGCACGTCGCATGTTAGGCCGTTTATCGGCGCTGCGACGTGTCCTTGGCTCCTAGATACCCACCCTTTCTTCTCTATCAAATTCCAAGAATTATATTAAATTCCAAGAATCCTTTAAATCTCCAACTTTCAAGATTCCTCACATCCACCATAAATGTTGGGCATTATTTATAGTTTTATATCAGGATTTTAATCTTAATAATTTGTTTAATAACATTTTATCATTAAAATGTGATTTTATATGTGTTAGCAATCAGATATTAAGCTTATAATTCATACAATAGTATATCACACCTATTGGGACATTTTGGAAAAAAAACGCATGTGTCCCCAAAAAAACGCGTGGAAACCGCAAGTAAGAAAAAGACATCAATGCTGTATTGAATTATCCCCTGATTATGTGGGAGGATAGTATGAACAACAGGTGTTTGAAATTTGGGAAGTAATTAAGGAATGGATAAAAATGGAGGCCAGGCAGGAAGACACTTGACCACTGAGGACGGGAGAGTAAATCTACCCGAAACGCGTATGGTGAAACATGTGATGTACCTGCATTGAAAAGCCTCCGATAATACTGTATGGCCATACAGAGAAAGAGAAAAAATTCTTACAGTAAAGGAACAATTACCTTTATCGTCGAAAGCTGCACCGAAGGAAATTGTGGAACAGAGTGTTAACTCCCGCGATCTTTGGAACTCCCACGAAATTCAAACCGGTTTGCTGTAAGGAGCGATCAAATAAGCCGGCAAACATTTAAAGCTCCACTTAAGCAACAGGGAGACAGCAGACACCAGACGGTAAGCCAAATACCGATTTAAAATTTACCTCGATTTAAAGTTTACATCGACCTTAAAAGGAAATGCCATAAACTTTTTTTTATCAGGATTCCTGTGGATATTTTATGAATGCATGGCGCTCCCAGGGTTAATACACCTACAATATTTAACCCCTTAAGGACTCAGCCCTATTTCACCTTAAGGACTTGGCCATTTTTTGCAAATCTGACCAGTGTCACTTTAAGTGCTCATAACTTTAAAACGCTTTGACTTACCCAGAACGAGATTGTTTTTTCGTCACATATTGTACTTCATGACACTGCTAAAATTGGCTCAAAAAAGTTAATTTTTTTGCATAAAAAAAATATAATTTTTTCAAAATTCTTTGAAAAATTAGCAAATTTCAAAGTTTCAATTTCTCTACTTCTCTAATACATAGTAATACCCCCAAAAATTGTGATGATTTTACATTGACGATATGTCTACTTCATGTTTGTAGCATTTTGGGAATATTTTATTTTTTGGGGATGTTACAAGGCTTAGAAGTTTAGAATCAAATTTTGAAATTTTTCAGAAATCTTCAAAATCCCACTTTTTATGGACCAGTTCAGGTTTGAAGTCATATTGTGAGGCTTAGATAATAGAAACCTCCCAAAAATGACCCCATTCTAAAAACTACACCCCTCAAGGTATTCAAAACAGTTTTTTCAAACTTTATTAACCCTTTAGGTCTTCCACAAGAGTTAATGGCAGATTGAGAAACAATTTCGAAATTTCAATTTTTTTGGAAAATTTTCCAATATATTTCTTCCAGGAGTAAAACAAGGGTTAACTGCCAAACAAAACTCAAAATGGGTTGCCCTGATTCTGTAGTTTGCAGAAACACCCCATATGTGGTCGTAAACTACTGTTTGGCCGAAAGGGAGGACATAGAAGGAGGGGAACGCCATATGGGTTTTGCAGGACTGGTTTTGTTTATACCATGTCCCATTTGAAGCCACCTGTTGCACCCCTAGAATAGAAATTTCAAAAAAATGACTCCATCTAAGAAAGTACACCCCTCAAGGTATTCAAAACTGGGTTTACAAACTTTGTTAACCCTTTAGGTGTTCCACAAGAGTTAATGGCAGAGGGAGAAACAATTTTGAAATTTCGATTTTTTTTGAATATTTTCTATTTTAACCCTTACTTTATTACTGGAAAAAATGGGTTAACAGCCAAACAAAACTCAAAATGGCTTGCCCTGATTCTGTAGTTTGCAGAAACACCCCATATGTGGTCGTAAACTACTATTTGGCTAAACGGCAGGACATAGAAGAAGGGGAACGTCATATGGTTTTTGGAAGGCAGATTTTGGTGGACTGGTTTATTTACACCATGTACCCTTTCAAGCCCCCTGATGCACCCCTAGAGTAGAAACTCCATAAAAGTGACCCCATCTAGGAAACTACGGGATAAGGTGGTTGTTGTTTTGGGACTATTTTAGGGTAAATATGATTTTTGGTTGCTCTATATTACTCTTTTTTGAGGCAATGTAACAAAAAAATTAAATTCTAAAATTGTTTCTACATTCGCTATTTAGTTTTGTGGAACACCTAAAGGGGTTAACATAGTTTGTAAAGTAACTTTTGAATACCTTGAGGGGTGTAGTTTCTTAGATGGGGGTCACTTTTTTGGAGTTTTTTAGTCTAGGCTACATCAAGGGGGGGGGGGGGGGGCTTCTAATGGGACATGGTGTAAAAAAAACAACTGTCCATCAAAATCTGCCTTCCAGAAACCGTATGGAGTTCCCTTCGTTTTATGCCCTGCCGTGCGGCTATATAGCCATTTACGACCACATATGGGGTGTTTCTGCAAACTACAGAATCGGGGCAATAAATATTTAGTTTTGTTTGGCTGTCAACCCTTGCTTTATTACCGGCAAAAAGGATTCAAATAAAAATTTTGCCCAAAAATGGGTGTTTTGGCACCGTTTTTATTTTATATTTTTAACACCGTTCATCCGAGGCGTTTGGTCAAAAGTTATTTTTATAGCGACGACTTTTACGCACGCGACAATGCCCAATATGTATGGCTCTCAGACTTTGGAGACACTAAGCAGGCATCCTAAAACTGCGGCCCTCCTGATGTTGTAAAACTACAATTCCCACCATGCCCTGCTGATGGCTGTAGGTTGTCTGGGCATGCTGGGAGTTATAGTTTTACAACATCTGGAGGGCCGCAGTTTGAGGATGCCTGCACTAAAACTAATATTTTTTGGTGAAAAAAAATTGTTTCCGTGTCTCCAAAGTCTGAGAACCATAGTTTTTTATGTTCTCTAGTGGACTGTTGGGATTATAAAATTTTTGTATTCCATGGAGGTGTGGTACTCCCTGAAGCAATCGTCAACGCAGAGGCCCGGATGATCGGGGCACGTGTCACATTGAGTAGTGGTGTCCTAACGTATTCCCCTCCTGCGACACACTCTGCACTTTTTTTGGGTTTGTCCCTTCTTTCCAGTATGAGGGACCACACCTGGAAAGTGCTGGCCAGGGACGATCCGGGCGCCTCCAGTTGCCGAGGTACTCCGGCCTGCTCTTTCCCGGTCTGAAAAGATCAGGGCCTTGAGGACTGCCTCATAGAATTGGAGGAATGTCCCTGTGCTGCCAGCGCTTCGGGATAGTACAAAAAAGTTGTACATGGCAACCTGTACCAAGTAGACCGCAACTTTTTTGTACCATGCCCGGGTTTTGCGCATGGCGTTATATGGCTTGAGGACTTGATCCGAGAGATCAACTCCTCCCATATACCGATTGTAGTCGACGATACAATTGGGCTTGAGGACCGTTGCCGTGGTACCTCACTCAGAGACGGGGGTGGTGCTGTTACCGTGGATTGTGAACAGTACAAGGACATCCCTCTTGTCCTTATACCTGACCAGCAACAGGTACTCCCTGAGGTACTCTCACAAATTTTGTATAGCTTCACGCCATACATCGCCCGCTTAGTGGGAATGTATTGGCGGAAACTGAGTCTCCCCTTGAACGCAACGAGAGACTCATCAACCGTGACCTCCCTTCCAGGTATGTAGGCCTGCTGAAATTTGGCCCCGAAGTGATCGATGACCGGCAGTATCTTATACAGACAGTCATAGGCAGGATGACCTCGGGGGGGACATGCTGCATTATCGGAATAATGCAGACATTTCCGGATGGCCTCAAACCGGGGACATGTCATGGCCATACTGTTCAGTGGGGTCTGGTACAGGACGTCCCCACTCCAGTATTGCCTGACACTGGGTTTTTGCACTGGACCCATATGCAGCACGAGGCCCCAAAATGTCCTCATCTCGGCTGCACTGACCGGCGTCCTGCCACCGGGTCTAGCCAAAAATGAGCCCGGGTTTTGAGCGACGAACTGTTGGGCGTACAGATTCGTCTGCTCCACCATCAGATTTACCAGTGGGTTACTGAAAAAAAAAACTAAAAAAGTCAATTTCAGTAAACCCCACTGTGGGAATCTGGATTCCTGGATTGCCAGCAAAATCCGGAATCTCGGGCTCAAAGTCCACTGGGGGACACCAACTAAGTTCATTGGCAGGGGGCTCCGGTGGGCTTATTTGGTGGGCCGGGAAACCCCAGGGCGGCTCGTACTAGCATGTGGGGCCCCTGGCTCCAACTGGCGGTGTCTCCGCCGCCTTGGTGGCTCATCGTCATCAGATGATGATGAGGAGGATGCGGATGATAAAAGGAATGTGGGGTCATCCTCATCCTCACTGGGGCTCTCAGAGTCGGAGGCAATCTGGGCGTATGCCTCCTCGGCCGAGAACGTCCGGCGGGCCATGGGTGGGTGTGCGTGTGTGGAAAACTTTATTATATGTGTATGTGTGGGGGCAACGGGTGTTTGCGTACTAAAAAAGGCTGGTAGGGGGGCAAGTGGCGGGGGGGGGGGGGGGGGGGGTCTGGGGTCTGATAGATGGATCAAAGAAAGTTTTGAATAAAAGTTTTTTTTTTTTTTTCCCCCTAACTAACTTTTCCCTGCCTAACGGTGCCTCTCCTTCACTGACCCTAACCTACCTGGGTGGCGATGGGTGCAGGAGGGTGATGGATGGCGATTAGGGGGGACTCAGGAGCTGGTGCTGGACGATGCTGCCTGGTGCTCGTGCAGAACAGGAAGAGGAGGGGAGAGAGGAGCGCAGGAAGTTTGAATCTCGCGCCTCTCTCCCCTGCACCAATCAGCACCCTGGACAGCAGTGTTCAGCACCAGGGCCAGCACCGCCTCTCCAAATCTTCAGACTGCGATTGGTGGTGTATAATTACGCCACCGATCGCAGTCTTTTTCCGGTTCATCGGGTCACAGGACACCCGAATGGACCGGAAACGCAGAAAACCGCAGGTCTGAATTGACCTGCGGTTTTCTGCGATCGCCGATACGGGGGGGGGGGGGGGGGGGTGTCAAATGACCCCCCCTGGCGTTGTTATGGGATGCCGGCTGAATGATTTCAGCCGGCATCCCGTTCCGATTAACCCCCTGCGTCCTTAAGGTGTTAAAGTGACACTCAATTTTCCAATCTGGGATAGAGCCATAGAGGAAATACCTCCCCCTTCACAATAACAGCATATATAAGACCTGGACAATACTTGAAGTTTCTGGTGTGATATTTATCATTGGATTTATCGATTATATATTATTGAATGGTATCGAATATTTTATCATCGAATATTTTATCGTTGAATGTTTTACCATTGAAGACAATATTGAATATATTATCGATTATATCTACCATAGTATATGTGATTGTATTTTTGTATTTTCTGTATGTTATTGTTTTCAGCATACTGTTTTTATAATTTTATGGGGACTTTTTAATAAATATTTTCTGCATATGTCAATTTGGTTGCCAAGTGTATGAGTGCCCGCTCATCTTTCTATTGTTACATTAAACTTTCAGCTCATATTTGCAGCCAGCAAACACTTACTAGAAGTGCACAAATAGTCCCACAACATGGACAGTGACATACCAGAGGGGGATCAATGACAAAAATTCCCACCAAAAATATGTATTTTAAACAGGGACCATTTTTATGCGTCTTAAAAGTGACATTCTCAAAAATGTGCCCTGCTGGAGCCTAGAATTTTTTTTTTCCTATCGGTTTGATGTATACAAATGTGCAGCACTCCACGTTTTTGCATCCTGCAGAGTCTATTTTAAAAAATGCATACCGTACGTTAACGTAATTTTTTTTATACCATAGAACTGTATGGTGAACGGGCGCCACTGTACGGCATCAGTCTGAGGTATCTGTTAACGCATACATTTTTGGTAAGCATTAAATGTCTGGCAAAAATAGGATGTGAACCCAGCCCTAGTGTCAGAATAAGCACCAGTACACAGCGGAGCAGCGTGGCGGAGAGGGGAGGCCGCCATGTACTGACAGAGCGCTACCTGGTCCTGGTGGTCAGGGATGAGGACTGTGCTTCCCAAGGATCATTTTCTACTGGGAAATACAGGGCACAGTATAATACACTAGAATCTATAAGATATAAAGATATCAGCCCTACCCTGGAATAATAATACAATTAGGTGGTCATTTATTATATAGAAATACATTTATATTAGGTGAATTTCTGAAACAGATTGTGGCGCAAAGGTCCTTAGCACCGCAATCTGCATATTTTTCACACTCATGCCAGGTCTAAAAAGGATGGCGTGGGCAGGGAAAGGGATACAGTTATGGCCATACAAATATTGGATACCACCACCATACATTGACCGGATAAAAGAGTATGAGGGCACAGTTCAGGGAATGACTAGGGGCACTGCACAGGGTGTGCTAGGATGGCCCAATGCAGGCTATAAGGGGGCACAGTACGGGGTGAGGGGCACAGTCACATGACCCTGTGATATTAGAAAGTCCTTATGGTGAATGCGGTTCATACGCCACCATAATATGAAGCAGAGAAGTGAGACAAGGGTGTGATTATGTGGCTAGAGATAAAAAATTTAACTGTCAACCAGTATAGGCCGTAAAAAGTAGGCAATAGGCATTCACCTGACAGCAAAGCCCTTTGGATTCTGTGGCTGGAGGTACATTAGGCGGTCACAGAATAAATATGTAACTGTCGGCCAGTACAGGCCACAAAAAGTAGGCATTTAACGGACATAAAAGGCCTTTTATGCTGCTGTAATTACCTAAAACAGGGACCATGATTTGTTCTGGGTGGTGGCGGATATTTGTGGGCTGTTATGAGGAAATTCAGTCATACGTCGTGGTCGACTCGTCACGTTTTGAATTCCTTCGAGATCCATGCCTCATTAATTTTTAGAATTGTGAGGTAGTCAACACTGTCGTGAGCTAGGCGAGTGCGCTTATCGGTCACTATCCCCCCTGCTGCCCTGAACGTCCTTTCGGACAGGACACTGGACGAGTGGTAAGCCAACAGTTCCATGGCAAATTGTGCCAGCTCTGGCCACAGGTCAAGCCTGCCCACCCAGTAGTCCAGGGGTTCATCTCTTCTCAGAGCGTCCACATCGGATGTTAACCCGATGTAGTCGGACACCTGTCGGTCTAGGCGTTTCCTGAGGCTGTATCTGGAGGACGACTGTCGATGGGTTGGCTGAAAGAATGATCTCATATGTGAAGTGACCAACACATCTTCAAACCGCCTTCTTCTTGTATGCACTGTTGGATTGGTACCCGCACTTGTTTCTTTGTGAGTGGAAATTCCTCTGCCAGCGCCCTCAAAATCAGAATGCAGCATTTCCTATGGCCACAAATTTTCTAAATGCCTTCGAGTCCACCAGTTTATATGGCAGTAGTTGGCGGGCTAGCAGTTCTGACAAGCCAGCGGTCAGCCGTTGGGCAAGAGGGTTATCCGGCGTAGTCATCTCTTTTCGCTCTAACATTTGGGGCAAGGAGGCCTGCCTTTTGCCACATGAACGTGACGACGGCACGGTGGAAGGTGGAATGGAGAACAACTGGGAGGAAAGAGGAGAATAAGAGGCAGGTCGTGGAGCGCCGGGAGTGTGGCTTTGTGGGTTCTGACGGCGTTGCTCCCACTAGGCACAGTGATGGGAGGCCAGGTGCCTTCTTAAGGCGGTCGTCCCTAGGTGAGTTTTGGGCTTACCGCGACTTATGCGTTGACAGCACAGGTTGACAACACTATTGTCAGCAGCTGACACGTTAAAAAAAGCCCACACTGCGGAGCCATGTGACCGTGCATGGTGGATGGCTCGCTCCGCATACATTAGCAGTCTGCTTTTTGCCTACTGTGCACTGTAAATTCTTGCTTCTCCTCCTTCTCATCTGCTGCTCCGTCTCTCCCTCTGAACTCCCCTCCTCTTCCTCTCTTGAGGGCACCCACGTGACGTCCATTGACACGTCATCATCGGATTCGTCACCTTCCCCACCACTGACATTAGAGATCTCGGAGTAGGCAGCAACAGCGGGGACCAACCTCTTTGGGCTGATCTGGGTACTGTCGTCAGTCCGCTGGGTGGCGACTGTTGATACCTCCTGATCCGATGCCAAGAATGGCTGCGCATCCGTAAGGTCTTGTAATGGATGGGAAAAAAATTCCTCTGACTCGAGCGAAGGGGATGTGATGGTGGTGGTCTCTTTGGGGGTGCACACAGCAGAGAGTGAAGAGGTGGAAGATAGAGAGGATGAGGAGGGTGCAGAAGCGGAAGGCTGAGTGAGCCACTCAACCAAGTCTGGTGCGTCCTTTGACGTAATTGCACGCACTTTCTGCAACTTCCCACTTAGGCTGCGGCCTAGTGCACCTGCCTGACCCCTGCCTCTTCCTCTGCCTGTCATTTTCAAAATGACCCTGTGACAAAAGTCCCTATAGAAGAGCAGTATTTGTGGAAGATGGTTTATCACATCCCTGCCTCAAATCAGTTTTTTTTTTGGGGGCAACTGGTTAATCACACCAGTAGAAATGGTTTCTTCAAATAGTGTTTTTCACTCTCTAGAATTGTTCCAATAGCGTTTGTCACTCTGTATAGCTGCAGTATCGCAGCAGATCCGCACACAACTGCTGCTCAATACAATTGTACTATAATATACTTTCTATGTTAGAATATTATAAGTATATTACACCCCTCAGTAAGTCAAAACATATCGATAGCACACCTATACCAGTCCTTAAAAGGACTTTTGTGTCCCTATTAGCTACCGATTTGTGTCCCTAACAGCCTGTCCCTGCTCCACACAGCAACCTCTCCCTACACTGGCAAAAGGCTGAATGTAAAATGTAGCCCAGATCAAGATTATTTATAAGGTAGGGGGTATGTCCATGTACTGAAACATCTCAATTGGCTGCCCTGTCCCACCTGATGGATGTGTCATGGGTCAAAGTTCTTCACAATGTAAAAGAATATGTCGGGCGCGAATATCGCCATATGTTCGCCCATTCGGCGAACAGCGAACGAGTAAAGTTCGCCGCAAAACGATCGCTGGGCGAACCGCAAGGCCATCTCTACCTCAGATCTTTCGTCGTTTTTCAGCTGTGTACTCCACTGCAGCTCGTGCTTTGCATTTAGATGCCTGGTCATGCAGGTTGTGCTCAGGTTGAGAACGTTTATGCCTCGCTTCAGGCTCTGATGGCACAGCGTGCAAACCACTCGTGTCTTGTCGTCAGTACATTGTTTGAAGAACTGCCACGCCAGGGAACTCATTGGAGCTGGCTTTGGTGTGCTCGGTCCCTGGGGTCTAGGGGACGACCACTCCGCTTTTGCACCCTGCTCCCTCTTCTGCTGTGCTGGTGGCGCTGTGCTGGCGCCTCTTCCTCCGAATTACATAGGTCACTCGCATGACCTTGATTCCATGTGAGGTCGAGGACCTTATCATCCTACACATCATCTTCCACCCAGTCTTCACCCCTGCCTTCCTTGTCGGTCTGCACACTGCAGAAAGCCACAGCAGTTGGCAGCTGTGTTTCGTCATCATCCGAGACGTGCTGCGATGGTCCTCCCATGTATTCATCCTGAAACATAAGTGGTTGGGCATCGGTGCACTCAATCTCTTCCACTTTTGGGGCAGGGCTAGGTGGATGGCCGTGGAAAACCCTGCTATCAGAGTCATCAAAAAGCAGAAGAGACTGCTGCATAACTTGGTGCTCAGACTGCTTGGCTGATTTGCAAGGGGGTGAGGTGAAAGAATGATGGACATCGGCTGCAGGTGCCAACTCTGATCTTTCAGCAGGAGACTGGGTGGGAGACAATGTGAAGGAACTGGAGGCAGTCAGCAACCCAATCTACTATCGCCTGTACTTTCGTAGAGCCGCATTCGGCCCGACCAAATAACGCTGAACGTTCTGTCGCCTACTCGCACCTGAGGAAGGTGTTTCACTTGTGTGTGTAGCTGGCACAGATCGACCACGTCCTCTCCCTGCAACAGGAGCTCCACCAGCAGCACCACAACCGGGGCCATGTCCCCTATTTGACGCTCTCCTCATTCTTTGCGTTCACCCACCGGGCAATTCCATTTGTGAGGGAATCACTATTTAAATATGTGCTATCGCATTTGTCGGTAAACAAGTTTGCTACTAAAGTATATGCATTTTGTCATTGTGTGACAAAGCATATACGAGACTGTACATTTAAGCAAAAATACTTATATTTTTTGCTTCTGTTACATTGTGTAGATTGTCCATAAAATGTGACGGAATCACTTTTCATGGACACAAAGTGATGAGTTTGTTTCAAAAAGGACAAATCTGTGAATGTAAAATAAAAAAAATGTTTGTGTTATACATTACTGAGTATATAGCCTAGTAGCAGATATAATTTTTCTCACTTTGTTATACAACACAGCTTACTATCGATTTCAGCACCGTGAATGAATCACCGTGACGGAATCACTAGTTGTCCTTCACAGTATAATGAAAGATTTTATTCAACTTGTTTTTTTTAGTGAACATTTAAAAGATGATAATTTTCTTTTATACAAGTAGCACTCATTCTGCATGAACGGAGTTCGCAAATACATATTTCATTCTGTCATAGCACAACTTTAGAGTTGGCTGCGGTATATGTATAACATTATGTTCATCAATCCAGCATCGATCTTTCTTTTTCTGGGAACACAAATATCCTGCCTGCTTCATCATTCTTTCTCAAGTTGAGAACTTCAAACTGGGAGTCTGCTGGTGACACTGAAGTAATTTGTCCAACGTATGATAGTTTTGATTTCTTCCCATAGTACTGTACAAATAGAGGACGAAACTACCAACATTTACGTCTGAGGTATTCAAGTTCTCCAACATTGGAAATGGCGAAACAATCTTTTGGAGTTGCAAATTATATACTCGCTGTGTTTCAGAACTACTATATTGCTTTATAGCAATTGTGTTTGAATTTAACACTTTTACACTATGGATACTTCGTGTTCCTGGTTTAAAATTTGTCAATTTGTCCCATTTTCGGCGTGCCTCAATGTCACTTGATGGAAGAAATCGTACTTTAATTTTAGTACTTGCAGCAGAACAATATTGATACATTTACACAGCATCATGGATCTTCATCTTTTTGGAAAGTATAGCTGTACGAGCCTGTCTCTTTATTTGATCTCCTATGCCATCAATGGCTCCCTTCCCATGACTGCTAGCAAAAAAATAATATTCTAAATGTTGCAGTTTGGAATGGAAGCATAAATGGACTAGGTTTTCAAACAGGTATTTCTGTTTGAACAGACTGGCAGCCCCGTCAGAGAGAAACTTTATCTCTTTCATTCCTGGATGACTCCTCATTATTTCGTTGAAAAGCAAATGTAAAAATCCGTTAACCGCAAATTTGTCGTGCTGCAATTCATCACTTGTATTTTATGGGGATTTAATAAATATTTTCTGCATATGTCAATTTGGTTGCCAAGTGTATGAGTGCCCGCTCATTTTCCTATTATTACATTTGCCTTTTAAAAGAGGGTGGGGTGATTCCCTCTATATGAGCTTGCAGCACTATACCGTAACTACTTGCTAGTGAGCCACCACAACCTACCACTATTTTTTGTACGCACTATTCACCCCTGTGTGTGAGCTCCTTTACAGTAGATTATGGACATTTGGCACCACATTGAAAGTAAAAAAGCGAAAGCAGAAAAATTTAAATTTGATATGCAGGATGATGTTTTTAGTAGTGATAAAGCTATGGCAGATGTCTTTAGAGAATTAGAGGGACTACTACAGAAACAACTCAGACAGTTTTTGGGAGATAAGGTCTTTATAGCAGTATATAGAGCATGGTAAAATCCCTACGGGGTTAATCTTGAACAAAACCCCAGCACAAGATCTCCTGGATGAGGAGTTTGAGGGGGAATGGAACAGATTACTATTCTCTTGTTCCATTTCACTCATGCCACTTATAATAAAAAGGAGAACAGCACTATTGGAAGTTCTAAATCAAAAAATTGGAAAATTAAAGGACCACCTTGAAAAATTCTCTAGAAAAAGTGAATTTGAAATGTGGCAACAAAGACTCTAGTGGATTAGATAAAATTGAGAGTGAGATCATTAATAAAAAAACCTAAAAAACACCAAAATACAGAGAAAAATCACGGGTGAAAGATTTGGAGAACAAGTTCCCTTATCACAGAATGAGTTTTCAAAAGGGAAGAAAATGGAAGGGGATAGGGATCGACAAGGCTTATCAGACAGCTACTCAATCTCTGTGACTAACAGATATGAGGAGCTGTCTGACCGGCATTTTTTAGATCATACCCCAGCACATCACAGAGCACGATTACGACACAGAGAAAGGACACCTCCCAATCACAGTTTAGAATCACCGACACATCACTACAATTTAAGACCCAAGAGCACTTATCAATACCAGAACATAGGGAAGGGACAACATCATATATCACAGAGACAGGATCACCATGCACCCCAAAAGATGAACCACATAGAACAAGTAAGATATCAACACTCAAGACACAGAGGAGGGTCAGAAAGACAAGACGAAGTAAGAGGAAGAGACACATCACAAAAGACATCACTAGCAACGGATCTCAGCGCAATAATTAATTTAAGTTCAACCACCCTGACTAAAACCCAAAATAATCTGTTAGAGAAAGGTCTGAAGTTTGCCCCCACCAATAAGATGGATAAATTCTCTACGTATATAGGAGTACAAAAACTAAGGAATATCTGCCTAAAAAAATATTTTAGCAAAAATCCAATTGTGAGGAATGAGAAAGTGATAGTTGAAAAAACCGTAAAAAAGACAAAAAACCTTAATAAAAACCTCCTAAAAAAATAAATCAAATATGTTCCCAAGGAGTGAAATCAGCAAAGAAATAGGAGCCTTTCAGAAGTGTGTAGAGGAAGATATATGTAAATTAAAGGCTAGACCAAGAGCCACAAACAATCTTACCAGAGGAGAGTTTGAGGCATTGAAACAACTACAAAAAAAACACTCCCATCACTATACGCCCCGCGGATAAGGGAGGTGCGGTAGTGGTGATGGACACAATTAATTACAATAAGGAATGCCTCCGACAACTCTCAGATGGGGAGACCTATCAAAAATTGGGGGGGAGACCCCCTTGAGAGATTTAAGTTGGAGCTCAGGAGATACAGTAAGGATGGATTGGATAATGGTACAATATCACAGCAGGAACTGGATTTCATTTTGGGCACGCAGAGGAGGCTACCATGCTTCTACTGCCTGCCCAAAGTACATAAAAATCCGAATGATCCCACAGGACGCCCTATCGTCTCAGGGATTGGAACTATCACATCCAACCTGTCCAAATATATAGACATACAGTTACAGCCAATAGTCAAGAAAACCAATTCCTATATCAAAGACACTACCCAAATCATACAGATTCTGGAAAACCTAGATGTCCAGTCTGGATGGATTATGGGTACACTTGATATTCAATCACTTTATACTGTGATTGATCATCAGCAAGGAATTGATGCTGTAAAAATGCAATTAATAAGAGA
Source organism: Bufo bufo (assembly GCF_905171765.1). Lineage (NCBI taxonomy): Eukaryota > Metazoa > Chordata > Amphibia > Anura > Bufonidae > Bufo > Bufo bufo. The sequence continues at coordinate 18,381,873 of NC_053393.1, read as the reverse complement.
TGGCTCGTATGGAGCAATAAAAATAGAATTTATAACGAAAGGAATAGAGTATATCCTGAGCCACAACTACTTCTTTTTTGATGGGGAATTCTTATTGCAGAAGCGGGGTACCGCCATGGGGACCAGATTCGCCCCCAGCTATGCTAATTTGTTCTTGGCTGAGTGGGAGTACAACCTCATCAAGCCAAGGCTGGGGACGGATCTGGCCCTGTGGCGCCGTTATATAGATGATGTGATTTTCATCTGGAAACAGAGTAAAGAAGAATTGGAAAAATTCCTAGAAACAATTAATATTAATAATTTAAATCTAGTCTTTACCTCAAACATACAGGAGAGCACCGAATTCTTGGATTTATTAATTACACAATCTGGTAATAAATATATATGTGAGACATTTTGTAAACCCACAGCTAGAAATAGTTATATTGATTTTTCTAGCTGTCACCTGCCAAAATGGCTGACAAATGTTCCCTCTGGTCAGTTCCGTAGGATTAAGTGGAACTGCACAGAGGGACACACTTTTGAGATAGAGGCCATTGAGATGAAAAGACATTTTATTGAGAAGGAATATCCTGAAAACTTAGTGGAGGAGTCACTCAACCAAATTAGGAAATTGGATAAAAGAGAGTTCTTTATTAAGGAGGACAATAAAGATAAAAATGAGATAGATAAAAACGAAAAAGATAAAATACAAAATAAAGAAGAAGCCATGAGAGTTGTTCTTCCATTTAATGAGAATTATTAAAACCCATTGGCACCATGTGTTGAATGACAAAATTGTGGGACATTTACTTCCGACTGTTCCGACGATTACCTTCACTAGGGCACCCAATCTAGGTATTAAGGTGGCCCCTACCGTAAAACCGTGGAAACAGAATAAATTGAGTTTTTCAGGAACTTGGCTGAGTCTGAAGGTTTTTTTTATAAATGTGGACAGTGTATGGGTTGTAGAATAAATAAAAAACCCCGCCTGACGACGAATGTCCCCTAGACTCAGAATGATTTTAATTGGGAGATAGAAGATGGTCTTACATGTGACTCCAGTGGAGTTATCTACCTTCTCCAGTGCCCCTGCAATAGACAATATATAGCACGTACCAAGAGGCCATTCAAAAAAAGAGTGGCCGAACATATTGCCAATATCAGGAAGGGGTACGATAAACATTCCCTATCTAAACATTATAAAGAGATGCATAATCAGGATCCATCAAGTCTGAGGTTTACGGCACTGGAGAGGGTGGAGAAACACTGGAGAGGCGGGGATTTTATTAGACAAATGTCTAGGATAGAATCCAGACGTATTTATGAATTTGGATCTCTTCAACCGAAAGGCCTTAATTCGGAGTTGGAAATTTTTGGATTTATGTAGTTTGGGTGTCTCGTGGCCGACGGCACGTCGCATGCTAGGCCGTCTATCGGCGCTGCGACGTGTCCTTGGCCCCTAGATACCCTGCAGAAACTTGGAAAGAAATGGTTCCGGATACAAATGGAGATCCTCTTTAAAACTTCCTCTTTATTCAATATTCATTTACAGCAGACCGTCACTTGGTACACAAAACAAGTTGACACGTTTCGGGTACAAGACCCTTAGTCGTAACAGTACAGCACAGTGAAACACAAGAATTTAACTGAATATTAAGCCCACCCCTCTAACTATCTGGAGAGGAGAGCACTCTAATCACAGAGTAGATATCATTCACATTGTGCTGAAGCTCCCAAGCCCATTAACCCCTTATGGGTTGTGCCTAGTTGAATTTGGCTAGACCATGGAAAGGAGAAAAGCCGCACAATGTTAATGGTGTCTTACATATGAACACATATAGTGACATTACTAGAATGGCCACATTCATGCCAATGGATTCTCAACATAGGGATCTGTTAATCGCCTCTAGAGGGAAGATATATATACATACAAATAATGATACATATAAACATAAGAACATTACTTCCTTTCAGCAATTTTGTTAATAAATGTACATTAGCTCCCTTTTTAAGTTTCATCCAGCCGGGACTCGAGTATTTAGTCTAAATATCCAGAATGCCTCACGCAGAAGCAATTTTTTGCGGTGGTCTCCACCTCTTGGGAGTGCAATTACCTTTTCGATTGCAAATGCATTAAAGCTTTTAACCCTGCGGGGGTGCATCTGCACGAAGTGTCTCTCTGCATTGGAAACATTCAATGTGTTTGGATTGCTGATATAATTCAGATGTTCCAACAGCCGATTTTTTAATTTTCGCACTGTACTCCCAACATACAGCAAGTCACATTCAGTGCAGCAGATGATATAAACTACCCCTCTGGTGTTACAATTAATATAACTTTTAATTGGAAAACTACAAGAGTGATCAGAATTCTCAAAGGATTGTGTGGGAGTCACATAGTTGCATGGATTGCCCCTGCACCTAGTGAACCCCTTATAGCTGAGCCAGTTTTGCTTTCTGTTTATATGTTGACTATTAGAAGTGAAGAGAGATGAAGACAGAGAGCAAGACAAAGTCGCAGCCCTCCTAGGAACTATTCTGCAGCCATATTTCAGTGCATTATAAAGGATGTCATCATCATACAGTATCGGCAAGCATCCTTTGACTACAGAACAGATTTTATTAAATTCCTTACTGTATTTAATGGATAAAGTCGGAACCCCGTCCTGGTCTCCGTCCCCATGTATCCCCACCTTCTTTCCTAGATTTTTAAATTTGCTCCCTTCCTTTCCCGGTGCAAAGAGCATATCAAATCAGTTTTTTTGCAGCGCAATTTTCCTACCCCTCGTCAACATCCAGTCAGGGTAGTTTCTCGCTTGTAACCTCCGTTCTACTATACTGAATTCCTCTTCTAGATACATTGATAAACTGCAATTTATCAATGTACCCACCCTTCTTTCTCTATCAAATCCGAATAACTGTATTAAACTTTAGGATTCCTATGAAACTTTCAAGATTCCTCACAGTCATTATCTACTGTTTAATATATTTTTATTGATATTTTAATCTTGAAAATTTGTTTAATAATATTTTATCGTAAAATGTCATTTTATAAGTGTTAGCAATCAGATATCAAGTTTATGTTTCACACAATGACATATCACACCAATTGGGACATCTGGCCCAAAAAACGCATGTGTACCCAAAAAAACGCATGGAAACCGCAAGTGGGAAAAAGACATTAAGGCTGTATAGAAATATTCCCTGATTATGTGGGAGGATTCCCTGGCCAACTGGGAGTAGTATGAACAACAGGTGTCCGAGATTTGGGAAGTAATTAAGGAATGGATAAAAATGGAGGCAGAGCAGGCAGACACTTGAACACTGAGGAAGGGAGAGTGAATCTACCCGAAACGCGTATGGTGAAACAAGAGATGTACCTGCATTGAAAAGCCTCCGATAACACTGTATGGCCATACAGAAGAAAATCTCTACAGTAAGGGTACATGCACACGATCAGGATTCATGTGCGGAAAATCCGCACTGAAATCCGCAGGGTGTTCACAGGAAATTCCGTGCGGTTAATCCGCATCAATTGGTGCGGATTTGCATGCGGATTTGCTTCAACATCTCTCCAGAACAAAAATACACCCTTTTTTAACATCATTTGCTGTGACATCATCTAGTCCCGTCCTACTTCTTCAGCATATTCCATTTTAGTACAATTGTATAGCACATTGTCAGTTTTGCCAAGTTACAAATGGATAATAATGCTAACATTAGACCTCTGCGCCTACGGAAACCATATCTGAGACTCTTAATGCAAACAGTCATCTCTATTTTGAGACGTCGTCGCCAAAGAGAGGTAAGTAAATCACTAGATGTAGTGTATTGATATGACAAATAATGTGGGCATTAATTTATAAAACTTTCATCAGCATCAAGCCAGACAGAGGCGAAGAATGTGGGTCCATCCGCTTCTTATTCAACACGAAGAGAAAGGACACTTATTATATAATTACTCAAATCTCTTGGATCTGTGAGGTTTATTCAAGCAGGCAAAAGTTATACATGGCCAGAATAGTAGCATAGTAATGATATACCCCTTTTTTGATCTGTTTTAGTTACCCTGAGAAATTTACCTCTTTTTGTCGCCTACCAATTGACGGATTTGATCGCTTGTTGTCAATTGTGAGACCAGAATTGACCTATAAAAATACTGTAATGAGAAAGGCAATCTCTGCTGAGGAACGGCTGCTCATCACCTTGCGGTAAGTTTTAAAATGATTTTAGGCTGGGGTAGCATCTATTGACACCAAAACTGAACAAAGTGTATGAGGCAAATAAACTAATTTTTATTTTATTTTATCTTTCAGATATTTGGCCACAGGGGAGAGCTTTGCATCCCTGCATCTCCAATTTCGGGTTGGCCACTCAACCATCTCCAAAATTGTGAGGTGCACATGCAATGCAATCTGGCTGAAATTGCAGCCCATAGTGATGCCTCCACCTACCGAAGAGACATGGCGTCAGGTCGCAGTGGGCTTTCAAAATGTTGCCAATTTCCCAAACTGCATAGGCGCAGTGGATGGTAAACATGTACGTGTTCAGCAGCCACCACACTCAGGCTCACGATTCTTTAATTACAAGAAGTATTTTTCTGTGGTGTTGATGGCGGTGGCTGATGCACACTACAAATTTGTTGCCATTGATGTAGGTGCCTACGGCAGCACTGGGGACTCACGGGTGTTGAGGACCTCACAGATTGGACTGCAAATTCTTCGAGATTGTGTTTCGCTCCCGGCACCTCAACTACTTCCTGGAACCACGCATTCAGTCCCATTTGTGATTGTATCAGATGAGGCTTTTCCTCTTATGCCAAACCTTCTGCGCCCATACCCACGAAGAGGACTTAATGCCCGGAAGAGGATTTTTAATTTTAGGCTGAGTCGGGCACGAAGACTCGTGGAATGCACCTTTGGAATCATGGTCAGTCAGTGGAGGGTCTTTACCACAACAATTCAATTAGACCCAGCCACAGTTGATTCAGTAATTAAGGCATGCTGTGTACTCCACAACTATGCTCGAGAATATTCTCAAGACACAGACATGGAGTCACAGCTACCAGTTATTAACACTGCAATCAACTGGGGCCAAGGACGTCCAACCAATTCGGGTGTCCGTGTACGAGATACCTTTGCTGACTACTTCTTGACTCCTGAAGGTGCCGTGCCCTGGCAATTCTCCTGTGTTAGTGGTGTGCAGGCCGTCCAGCAGATTTCATCTTCTCAGTCTTGAGGCTCCTGACATTTCCATGGAAGCCAGCAGACTTTTTGAAGTTGCAGTAAACCTTTTTGTTTTCTTTTTTTCAAGTATTCACATGTTAATTGATTATATCCAATTAAAATAATTGTAATTTATCTATCCAGTGTCTGTGGTTATGTAAAAAAGTAAAGGCAAACGGTTATGTAGTTAGTAACGTTCATCATATTTGATAACAACCTCTCAAGGCAGCATGTGCAATTGCTGGCTTGAGAGAGGTCCTGTGGTACTCTACTTAGAACGCAATAATATAATGTCATTATCAAATTATGTTAACATACTTAAAATCAATCAAGACACAATTTAGATTTTTCAAAAAATATTTACTTTTCAAAAAATTGCCAATACAAAATAGACAAAGTATTGCTTCAATAAAGTGCATTTACAACAAAATGTGCAATACAATTTCTGGTATTCAAGGACATTAGAAATTTGTAAGTAAAAGTTACAAAATGTTATATAACATTTTTATTCATTTTGAATAAAATTCAGCGATAAATTAGAAACATCATTGTTTTGATAAGGATATTTTTATTATCAAAGAATATGGCAAAACATATTTTTGAAATAACCTTCTTAATAAATATACCAGCAGCGCTATATCTTCCTCATCACTACAAAGCAGCAGTATCGCGGCAGAACCGAAAGACAACTGCCGCACCAACTCAAAGACAATGATAAAATCAAAGATACAGCACTCTAACTCGTATAAATCGCAGGACATAATATCCAAACCTCCTAGTTCAAAAGCACCCACAAACTCAGTAAACTGTGCGTTACCTGGTGGATGGGCTTCATATATCACATGGGGTGCGGTGGGTGATCCTTGGATGTTGCAGGCACAGGTCGGGTGCTATTAGAACGCAGAGTCACACCCCAGCCGTTGGCGAGGCTCTTGAAACCCTACAGTGGTTTGCACTCGCACGGAGCAAGAGTGACATCACTGCTATGACTACGGAGAGTCACAGGTACCACAAGACGTCTCTACGCGTTTCGGATAGTTTCACTATCCGTCAGGAAAGATGGATGACTAATCCAGCATATTCCCCCTTTCTTATATGTGCCTGCCAAATCCCCGCTGATTCAACAGGCACATATAAGGAAGGGGGAATATGCAGGATTAGTCATCAATCTTCCTGATGAAGGATAGAGAATCTATCCGAAACGCGTAGAGACGTCTTGTGGTACCTGTGACTCTCCGTAGTCATAGCAGTGATGTCACTCTCGCTCCGTGCGAGTGCAAACCACTGTAGGGTTTCCAGAGCCTCGCCAACGGCTGGGGTGTGACTCTGCGTTCTAATAGCACCCGACCTGTGCCTGCAACCATCCAAGGATCACCCACCGCACCCCATGTGATATATGAAGCCCATCCACCAGGTAACGCACAGTTTACTGAGTTTGTGGTGTGCTTTTGTACTAGGAGGTGGGGATATTATGTCCTGCGATTATAGAGTGCTGTATCTTAAAATTTATCATTTTTTGGATAATAAACTACCATTTCAAAATAGTGCAAAGTGTTGCGACAATAAAGTGCTTTCACAAGAACAGGTGGCGGAACTTTTTTGGAGTATAAACACATTTCACTTTAGTGTTACATTTACAAAATAATATATTAAATTGTGAAATTAACTTTCAATTTAACATATTACCGAAAATGTTTTTTTTCCGTTTCATAGCTGAACCTGGATATACCTCCGTTTCCACCGTGACAGAACCCCAGAATTGAGCATCTGAGCTATTCTTGCTCCGATGATCTCCTTTGCCACACAAAACATCCTGCAGGGCCAGGCAACATCCCGCATGGTAATATCACGTAAACTGTCACCCTGGCAGTCCCTTGGAGAGCTTCGGACGTGACCCAGAGCGTGTAATAATGTCTTTGATCCACGCAATGTAGCACAGTGCAAAAGAGAGCATCTTAGCATAAACTGCTCCGAAGCTCCTGCCAGGGCGGTTGCTGCTTGGGTGAAAATTTAGGTATGTCCAGGTTAAGCTCTGAAGCCAGATAACCCCTTCTGAAGACATTTTCAACATGAACTTTTGAAAACAAAATTTTACCAAAAAATAAACTGGGATTAGGTATCAATACTATTAGCAGTATGGGGCACCAGCGCAGGATAAAGAACACAATAGTGATCTTATTTTAAGGGCCTGTAGTTCTTTTTTAATATGGTGAATGATATCACTATTATCTCATCTGTCAACACTGCAAATTTACAGCTTCAAATAAGTATGCTCAAAGATATCAGTTCATACATTTAGTTTCCTGCCCATAGGGTTGTGTTGAGCTCAACAAAAACCCTACGGACAGGTTACTGACTTCATGAACAGATATATTGGAGCATACTTAAACCTGTAACTTAATGTTGATAGAAGAGATAAACTATACAAGTGAGATCTTTATTCTCCAAATAAAAAGAGAACCACAGGGCCATTATTTTTAAGATCACTATTGTGTCCATCCTCCAGCGCTGGGTCCCCCGATTACCGCTAAAATAGTAGCGATACCTAATCCCAGTTTATATTAACCCAGGAGGGGCAGCAACAGGACACCGAGCAGCGGACCACCACTTGGGGATGCAGGTGTACCCAGAGAACCTCAATAGCAAACTATCCCCCAAACTATTTTACTCCAAATTAAGTAGATGAGGACGTGTGGTATACTCAGAGCTGTTTGAACTTCCGGTGGAGGGAGTGGAATTTACAAATGATGACTGACTTGAGGTACATGGAGGGGGAGTCATTTGGAGGTAGGACATGTAAGATGATGAATATGGAACATTGGCAGGATGATAATTTGCCGAATGTGCATTAGCATGCGAATTAATACCATATGGTCGACTCTGTGGGTTAAGTGGAGGAGGAGGATGAGAATGACGCACATTGGAGTATTCAGTTGGAGGAGGAGGAGGACGACAGTTCTGTTGAATCGCAGTTACGATTGCAGATACACTGGCTATTGGTGATGGGTTTTCATAAGCATCTAACAGCGTATACATGGCTGCCATAAAAGATGGTTGCCGTTGCTTAGGTAAACTGCGAATCCGATTTGCAAGTGACACTCCAATGTGGTCAAATTCATCCTCCTTCTCCACCCTCTGGATCATTGAAAGAGCCTCAATCTCAACCGATGGCTGAGCAGAGCTTCTATTGCGCCTACGGTTTACCCGCCGAGGAGCCACCAGAGTGTTTGATATATTGCTTTCGTGCAATTGTGAAGCAGCCTGTGATGAAGATTGCGAAGTGTGGTCTTCAGAAGTTTCAATTATTGAAGAATCTTGGGTGTCCACAACCGCTGATGTCTCTTCAGATTCCTCAGCTGATGTCTGCCTAGATACTGAAATGTTTCCTTCAGACCTTTATTAAAAAATTTTTTTTTAATAAAATTGATTTCACAGGGGGGGGGGGCTAATTATTACACATTTTAAACTGAAAAATACTACTTACGGTCTAAGTTCACGACTAGTATGCAGAAACTGCAATTTGTCGTAATATGGGCACTTTTTATTGGTAGGAGAAGACCCACTTTGCTCAACCTTGTTGAGCCATTTTTTGAACCGGTCTCTGACTGTCCGCCACCGATTTTTCACATCCTTAACTAGAGTACAGACATATATATGTTTTACTGGGTGTTCTTACATAAAATTTCAGAGTTCTCAACTTTATTTAAACCTAAGATCAATCCTCCTGATATATAATTGGATTCTGATAGGCCGGGGTCCGACACCCGGGACCCACTGCCGATCAGCAGTTTGAGAAGGCAGCGGCGCTGGCAGTAGCGCCTCAGCCTTCTCGCAGTTTACCGCAGGCCCAGTGACGTCGCGACTAGTATCACTAGCCTGGGTGCGGATAAGCTCTGTTTCCTTGAATGGAGCTTAGCTACGCCTAGGGCAGTGATAGTAGTTGCGACGTCACTGGGCCTGCGGTAAACTGCGAGAAGGCTGAGGCGCTACTGCCAGCGCCGCTGCCTTCTCAAACTGCTGATCGGCAGTGGGTCCCGGGTGTCGGACCCCGGCCTATCAGAATCTAATTATATATCCAGAGGATAGATCTTAGGTTTAAATAAAGTGGATAACGCCTTTAAATAATATTACTTACCAATTACTTCTTGTTCAGTGATAGTAGCGGAATCCCATTCAGAGTAAAGATTTCGGCATACAAGGGTCCAGGCATCTTTAGTTTGGTTACGATCACAGTATCCCTCTTCTGCTGCATCCCATAAAATGGGTTGCGACTCCACCTGGAGATGATAAAATAATAATGGAAACACAACATAACTATAATAAATTGCATGTTGAAATCCATGCACAAAACCATGCAAATGCTGCAAAAGTTGAAAAGTAGTGACACGCATACCACCATACCTGCAGCATCACACATTTTCAGTCTCATACATGCACAAAATACATACAAACATCATGCAGACATACATGCACACAAATTGCACTTACCTGGACAATAAGCCTGGAAACATTCAGTCTCATTCTTTGGTACCAATGTGGCATCTCCATTTTCAGGTTTGTTAACACCACTTTCTCTTTTGATTCCTTCTCTTGCTGCAATGAACAGACACAAAATGGTGGCTGATTCTCCTCCCCTTATTACATCATTTCCCCTTCCTATTACATACATGCGGATTTTGATGCGGATTCGCATCAAAATCCGCACTGTGTGCGTGTACCATCCGGATTTTAGCCTCTCCATTGAAGTGAATGGAGAAAATCCGCATCGTGTGCATTGAGAATTTCAAATTCTCATAGAATACAATGGACATGACCTACGGTGCGGATTTTCCGCACGCAAATCCGCGCGCAATCCTGATCAAGTGCAGGGGGCCTAAAGGATCAACCATTTTTATCGTCGAAAGCTGCACCGAAGGAAATTGCGGAACAGAGTGGCTACTCCCGCGATCTTTGGAACTCCTGCGAAATTTAAACCAGCTTGCTGTATGGAGCGACTGAATAAGCCGGCAAACATTTAAAGCTCCATTGAAGCAATAGGGAGACAGCAGACGCTAGACGGTAAGCCAAATATCGATTTAAAGTTTTCTTTGATTCAAAGTTTATATCGACCTTGAAAGAATATGCTATAAGAGACTTTTCACATTATCAGGATTCCTGTGGACCCAGTGAATACACATACAACATTTTAAGTGACATTCAGTTTCCCAAATTGGGATAGAGCTCTAGAAGTAAATACCTCCTCTTTTCCAAATAACAGCATATATAAGATCTGGACAATACTTGAAGTTTTTGGTGTGATATGTATTATTGAATTTATCGATGTTATTGAGTGGTATCGAATATTCTATCGAATATTACAACATTGAATTTTCTACCATTCAATTTATCGAATATTTTTATTGAATATATTTTTATCGAATATAATATAGATTATATCTACCAAAATATATGTGATTGTAATATTGTATACTATTGCTACATTGTTCTTATAAATTTTATTTCTTGTATTTTATGGGGATTTAATAAATATTTTCTGCATATGTCAATTTGGTTGCCAAGTGTATGAGTGCCTGCTCAATTTCTATTGCACTATTGTATATGGTCACGCTCCAAGCAACTATCCAGTTTGCTTACAGGGTGATTGTTTTTTTAGCCAGACCTGGTCTCCAGGCTGTAAGGGCTCAGCATGTGCATGCATATCAAAGTCCTGTTTTGGGCACTCTCGGATATTACGACCAATATTGAGTTTATTAGAGAAAACTATGTGTTAACGTAAGATAGTAGATGCTAGGCACAATAAAAAATCATAAAACCAAAACATACATAATCATAATAAAATCGATAAATACAGGGAGTGCAGAATTATTAGGCAAGTTGTATTTTTGAGGATTAATTTTATTATTGAACAACAACCATGTTCTCAATGAACCCAAAAAACTCATTAATATCAAAGCTGAATATTTTTGGAAGTAGTTTTTAGTTTGTTTTTAGTTTTAGCTATTTTAGGGGGATATGTGTGTGTGCAGGTGACTATTACTGTGCATAATTATTAGGCAACTTAACAAAAAACAAATATATACCCATTTCAATTATTTATTTTTACCAGTGAAACCAATATAACATCTCAACATTCACAAATATACATTTCTGACATTCAAAAACAAAACAAAAACAAATCAATGACCAATATAGCCACCTTTCTTTGCAAGGACACTCAAAAGCCTGCCATGCATGGATTCTGTCAGTGTTTTGATCTGTTCACCATCAACATTGCGTGCAGCAGCAACCACAGCCTCCCTGACACTGTTCAGAGAGGTGTACTGTTTTTCCTCCTTGTAAATCTCACATTTGATGATGGACCACAGGTTCTCAATGGGGTTCAGATCAGGTGAACAAGGAGGCCATGTCATTAGATTTTCTTCTTTTATACCCTTTCTTGCCAGCCACGCTGTGTAGTACTTGGACGCGTGTGATGGAGCATTGTCCTGCATGAAAATCATGTTTTTCTTGAAGGATGCAGACTTCTTCCTGTACCACTGCTTGAAGAAGGTGTCTTCCAGAAACTGTCAGTAGGACTGGGAGTTGAGCTTGACTCCATCCTCAACCCGAAAAGGCCCCACAAGCTCATCTTTGATTATACCAGCCCAAACCAGTACTCCACCTCCACCTTGCTGGCGTCTGAGTCGGACTGGAGCTCTCTGCCCTTTACCAATCCAGCCACGGGCCCATCCATCTGGCCCATCAAGACTCACTCTCATTTCATCAGTCCATAAAACCTTAGAAAAATCAGTCTTGAGATATTTCTTGGCCCAGTCTTGACGTTTCAGCTTGTGTGTCTTGTTCAGTGGTGGTCGTCTTTCAGCCTTTCTTACCTTGGCCATGTCTCTGAGTATTGCACACCTTGTGCTTTTGGGCACTCCAGTGATGTTGCAGCTCTGAAATATGGCCAAACTGGTGGCAAGTGGCATCTTGGCAGCTGCACGCTTGACTTTTCTCAGTTCATGGGCAGTTATTTTGCGCCTTGGTTTTTCCACACGCTTCTTGCGACCCTGTTGACTATTTTGAATGAAACGCTTGATTGTTCGATGATCACACTTCAGAAGCTTTGCAATTTTAAGAGTGCTGCATCCCTCTGCAAGATATCTCACTATTTTTGACTTTTCTGAGCCTGTCAAGTCCTTCTTTTGACCCATTTTGCCAAAGGAAAGGAAGTTGCCTAATAATTATGCACACCTAATATAGGGTGTTGATGTCATTAGACCACACCCCTTCTCATTACAGAGATGCACATCACCTAATATGCTTAATTGGTAGTAGGCTTTCGAGCCTATACAGCTTGGAGTAAGACAACATGCATAAAGAGGATGATGTGGTCAAAATACTCATTTGCCTAATAATTCTGCACGCAGTGTATTCGATATAAGAACATATGCTAAAAATGGCTAGTGCCTATATAAATGTTCGCATACACTAGCAGCATTCAAGGGTGTGATTCTATTAATTTGAATCTCCGATCCGAACTAAATATAGGAAGACAACAATCTCAGTCCCGTATGAGAAACTTCGAGTGAACAAAAAGTGTCTCTTAGAGCTGAATATAACTTGTGGTGGATTAATCGCCCAATGATTGTCCAAGCGGCGTCCTGCTCTTTTGGGTTCTCAGTGGCGTTCCACTGAAATATTTAATGTGTATTTCCAACACACATGCGATGATGAAAATTCGAACAGTCTTACCATTTGATGTGACAGATGCCCATGCGATACTCTAGACGTTGGTCTTTCAATGTATTCGACCGTGGTCCTGCCAGTTGTGCGAATTAGTTCCGTCTGAATTCCCCATGCCGGCGGCTTGTTTGCACATAGACTTCGATATTTGTGCACGATCTTTGTTTCATCAAGCCTTCAATCGCCTCTTGCGTAGCAGACAGTATTTAACCACCTCAGCCCCCAGTGCTTAAACACCCTGAAAGACCAGGCCACTTTTTACACTTCTGACCTACACTACTTTCACCGTTTATTGCTCGGTCATGCAACTTACCACCCAAATGAATTTTACCTCCTTTTCTTCTCACTAATAGAGCTTTCATTTGGTGGTATTTCTTTGCTGCTGACATTTTTACTTTTTTTTTATTAATCGAAATTTAACGATTTTTTTGCAAAAAAATGACATTTTTCACTTTCAATTGTAAAATTTTGCAAAAAAAACGAGATCCATATATAAATTTTGCTCTAAATTTATTGTTCTACATGTCTTTGATAAAAAAAAAATGGTTTGGGTAAAAGTTATAGCGTTTACAAACTATGGTACAAAAATGTGAATTTCCGCTTTTTGAAGCAGCTCGGACTTTCTGAGCACCTGTCATGTTTCCTGAGGTTCTACAATGGCCAGACAGTACAAACACCCCACAAATGACCCCATTTCGGAAAGTACACACCCTAAGGTATTCGCTGATGGGCATAGTGAGTTCATAGAACTTTTTATTTTTTGTCACAAGTTAGCGGAAAATGATGATTTTTTTTTTTTTTCTTACAAAGTCTTATATTCCACTAACTTGTGACAAAAAATAAAAACTTCCATGAACTCACTATGCCCATCAGCGAATACCTTGGGGTCTCTTCTTTCCAAAATGGGGTCACTTGTGGGTTAGTTATACTGCCCTGGCATTCTAGGGGCCCAAATGTGTGGTAAGGAGTTTGAAATCAAATTCAGTAAAAAATGACCTGTGAAATCCGAAAGGTGCTCTTTGGAATATGGGCCCCTTTGCCCACCTAGGCTGCAAAAAAGTGTCACACATCTGGTATCTCCGTACTCAGGAGAAGGTGGGGAATGTGTTTTGGTGTGTCATTTTATATATACCCATGCTGGGTGAGAGAAATATCTTGGCAAAAGACAACTTTTCCCATTTTTTTTATACAAAGTTGGCATTTGACCAAGATATTTCTCTCACCCAGCATGGGTATATGTAAAAAGACACCCCAAAACACATTCCTTAACTTCTCCTGAATACAGAGATACCAGATGTGTGACACTTTTTTGCAGCCTAGGTGGGCAAAGGGGCCCATATTCCAAAGAGCACCTTTCGGATTTCACAGGTCATTTTTTACTGAATTTGATTTCAAACTCCTTACCACACATTTGGGCCCCTAGAATGCCAGGGCAGTATAACTACCCCACAAGTGACCCCATTTTGGAAAGAAGAGACCCCAAGGTATTCGCTAGGCTGCAAAAACATCTGGTATCTCCGTACTCAGGAGAAGGTGGGGAATGTGTTTTGGGGTGTCATTTTATATATACCCATGCTGGGTGAGAGAAATATCTTGGTCAAATGCCAACTTTGTATAAAAAAAATGGGAAAAGTTGTCTTTTGCCAAGATATTTCTCTCACCCAGCATGGGTATATATAAAATGACACCCCAAAACACATTCCCCACCTTCTCCTGAGTACGGAGATACCAGATGTGTGACACTTTTTTGCAGCCTAGGTGGGCAAAGGGGCCCATATTCCAAAGAGCACCTTTCGGATTTCACATGTAATTTTTTACAGAATTTGATTTCAAACTCCTTACCACACATTTGGGCCCCTAGAATGCCAGGGCAGTATAACTACCCCACAAGTGACACCATTTTGGAAAGAAGAGACCCCAAGGTATTCGCTGATGGGCATAGTGAGTTCATGGAAGTTTTTATTTTTTGTCACAAGTTAGTGGAATATGAGACTTTGTATGAAAAAAATAAAATAAAAAAAAATCATCATTTTCCACTAACTTGTGACTAAAAATTAAAAATTCTAGGAACTTGCCATGCCCCTCACGGAATACCTTGGGGTGTCTTCTTTCCAAAATGGGGTCACTTGTGGGGTAGTTATACTGCCCTGGCATTTTACAGGGGCCCTAATGTGTGGTAAGTAGGTAAATGACCTGTGAAATCCGAAAGGTGCTCTTTGGAATGTGGGCCCCTTTGCCCACCTAGGCTGCAAAAAAGTGTCACACATCTGGTGGCTCCGTACTCAGGAGAAGGTGGGGAATGTGTTTTGTGGTGTCATTTTACATATACCCATGCTGGGTGAGAGAAATATCTTGGCAAAAGACAACTTTTCCCATTTTTTTATACAAAGTTGGCATTTGACCAAGATATTTATCTCACCCAGCATGGGTATATGTAAAAAGACACCCCAAAACACATTCCTCAACTTCTCCTGAGTACGGAGATACCAGATGTGTGACACTTTTTTGCAGCCTAGGTGGGCAAAGGGGCCCAAATTCCTTTTAGGAGGGCATTTTTAGACATTTGGATACCAGACTTCTTCTCACGCTTTGGGGCCCCTAGAATGCCAGGGCAGTATAAATACCCCACATGTGACCCCATTTTGGAAAGAAGACACCCCAAGGTATTCAATGAGGGGCATGGCGAGTTCATTGAAAAAAAAAATTTTTGCCACAAGTTAGCGGAAATTGATTTTTTTGATTTTGTTCTCACAAAGTCTCCCTTTCCGCTAACTTGGGACAAAAATTTCAATCTTTCATGGACTCAATATGCCCCTCAGCGAATACCTTGGGGTGTGTTATTTGTGGGGTGTTTGTACTGCCCTGGCATTTGAGGGTCTCCGCAATCATTACATGTATGGCCAGCATTAGGAGTTTCTGCTATTCTCCTTATATTGAGCATACGGGTAATGAGATTTTTTTTTTCCGTTCAGCCTCTGGGCTGAAAGAAAAAAATGAACGGCACAGATTTCTTCATTCGCATCGATCAATGTGGATGAAAAAATCTCTGCCAAAAAAAGAAAAAGGAGGGGAAAGGCGTCTGCCAGGACATAGGAGCTCCGCCCAACATCCATACCCACTTCAGCTCGTATGCCCTGGCAAACCAGATTTCTCCATTCACATCAATCGATGTGGATGAATAAATCATTGCCGGGATTTTTTTTTTTATATATACAAAGTGTTTGCCAAAGTATATGAACACCGCCACCTCCTCAGCTCATATGCCTCGGCAAACATATCTTTTACTGCAGAGGAGAAATCTCGTCTTGCAGCGCCGCATACACCGACTTGCGTGTAATCTGACAGCAGCGCAATGCTTCTGTCCGAATGCACATCAGTGCTGCAGCTGGTCGATCGGTTGGTCCACCTGGAAGGTAAAAAAAACAAAACAAAAAAGAAATAACCAGGCCGCAAAGCAATAATTTTATTATTAACTTTAGAACAGAACATATTAACTTTTTTAAACTTTTTTACTTACCGGTTATTTTTTATTTTTATTTTTTTACCTTTATAGAACAAACCTCTCCTTCCCCATGGGACAATGTGCAAAGCGCAAATCGCCCAAAGATGTGGCGAAATACGTTATGCACTTTATCCCAGGTGAAAGGAGAGGTTTGCAGCAGCTGTGAGAGAAAGGGCCCTAATAGCCCTGTGTGCCTGTCCTGGTGAGATGTGATCCCTATGCTAGGTGTACCTGTGTGTGGTACTTCCGGAAACACTCTCCTAAGCATAGGGCAGGGTGGTCCGGACAGTCAGGACAGAAATAGCGGGTGTCACGCCTTATTCCACTCCTGCTACAGACACGACATTTTTTTCGGGGTGGCGGTTGGGTTGAGGTACCAGCAACAACACTGGGGAAATGTCGCTCGTGTAGACGGCTAACTACACTGGTGGATGGGGCCACGGAACCTCCTGGGTAAAGGAGGTTCTCGATGATCTCTTCCTGGAATTTGAGGAAGGATCGTGTTCTCCCAGCCTTACTGTAGAGAACAAAACTATTGTAGAGCGCCAATTGAATTAAATATACAGACACCTTCTTATACCAGCGTCTGGTTCTGCGGGAAACTAAATAGGGAGCCAACATCTGGTCATTGAAGTCCACCCCTCCCATGAGCGCATTATAGTCGTGGACTGAGAGGGGCTTTTCAATGACACGGGTTGCCCTTTGAATTTGTATTGTCGTGTCTGCGTGAATGGAGGAGAGCATGTAAACGTCACGCTTGTCTCTCCATTTCACCGCGAGCAGTTCTTCGTTACACAAGGCAGCCCTCTCCCCCCTTGCAAGACGGGTGGTTACAAGCCGTTGGGCGAAGCCCACGCGACTAGTTCGCGCGGTGCCACAGGCGCAAATCCGTTCTAGAAACAAATGCCTAAAGAGGGCCACACTTGTGTAAAAATTGTCCACATAAAGATGGTACCCCTTGCCGAATAAGGGTGACACCAAGTCCCAGACTGTCTTCCCACTGCTCCCCAGGTAGTCAGGGCAACCGACCGGCTCCAGGGTCTGATCTTTTCCCTCATAGATCCGAAATTTGTGGGTATAGCCTGTGGCCCTTTCACAGAGCTTATACAATTTGACCCCATACCGGGCACGCTTGCTTGGGATGTATTGTTTGAAGACAAGGCGCCCGGTAAAATGTATTAGGGACTCGTCTACGCAGATGTTTTGCTCAGGGGTATACAAATCTGCAAATTTCTGGTTGAAATGGTCTATGAGGGGCCGAATTTTGTGGAGCCGGTCAAAAGCTGGGTGGCCTCTGGGACGGGAGGTGGTGTCGCTAAAGTGCAGGAAACGCAGGATGGCCTCAAATCGTGTCCTGGACATAGCAGCAGAGAACATGGGCATGTGATGAATTGGGTGCGTTGACCAATATGACCGCAATTCATGCTTTTTTGTCAGGCCCATGTTGAGGAGAAGGCCCAGAAAAATTTTAAGTTCGGAAACTTGGACTGGTTTCCACCGGAAAGGCTGGGCATAAAAGCTTCCCGGGTTTGCGGTTATAAATTGTGTGGCATATTGGTTGGTCTTTGCCACGACTAAGTCCAAGAGCTCCGCAGTCAAGAACAGCTCAAAAAATCCCAGGGCCGTACTGATCTGAGCCGTCTCAACCCGAACTCCAGACTGGGCGGTGAAAGGGGGAACTACTGGTGCGGCTGAAGTTGGTGACTGCCAATCAGGGTTTGCCAGCACCTCAGGGATTCTAGGGGCTCTACGGGCCTGTCTGTGCGGTGGCTGCGACGGGTTAACTAGTGCACGTGCCACCGTACCAGCTTCAACTGCCCTTCTGGTGCTCGCTACTTCATCATGTTGTACGGCAGTGCTGGTACTAGGTCCAGGAAGGGCTGCGCTGCTGGTGTATGCCTCACCACGTGATCCGGCAGCGACAGCCCCACTCTGCTGCTCTTGAAGCGGATCCTGCATAACCTGTGGTCTAGCGACACGGGGCCGGGTACGCCTGGTGCTGCCAGGGACCTCAACCTCCTCGTCCGAACTTTGGGTCAGAGAGCCACTGCTTTCTACAGGTTCATATTCTGACCCGCTAGATTCGTCAGATGAGGGTTCCCACTCCTCATCCGACTGGGTCAGAATCCTGTAGGCCTCTTCAGAAGAATACCCCCTGTTTGACATTTGGACTACTAAATTTAGGGGTATTCCCTGAGACTACCCAAGAAAAAAAGCAAGCCTGTCTTACAAAGGGGAGGCTAGCGAAGTACCGGAGGCCGCTGCGGTTGATAAAAAATATCAAAACTGATTTTTTTATCGCCGCAGAGCGTGTAAAGTGAATGTGCAGTGATCAAAAAAAAATAATTTTTTGTCACTGCGGTGGGGCGGGCGTGGGTGAACGCACGTGTGGGCGACCGATCAGGCCTGATCGGGCAAACACTGCGTTTTGGGTGGAGGGCGAACTAAAGTGACACTAATACTATTATAGATCTGACCGTGATCAGTTTTGATCACTTACAGATACTATAAAAGTACAAATGCTGATTAGCGATACGCTAAACAGCGAATAAAAGTGACTGCGGTGCGGTGGGGTGGGCGCTAACTGACGCTAACTACCTAACCAAGGGGCCTAAACTATCCCTAAAACCTAACAGCCAATACTAGTGAAAAAAAAAAGTGTCAGTTTACACTGATCACTTTTTGTCTTTAACTAAGTGATTGACAGGGGGCGATCAAGGGGTTAATTTGGATGATGGGGGTGATGGATGGTGATCAGGGGCTAAGGGCAGTGTTTGGTGTGTACTCACAGTGATGTCTGCTTCTCTGCTGGATCCAACCGACGAAAAGGACCAGCAGAGGAGCAGAGAAGCCATATAACAGATCATATTTACTAATATGATCTGTTATCTGGCTTCTGATTTGATTTTTTGAAAATCGCCAGTCTGCCAGCCAATGATCGTGGCTGGCAGGCTGGTGACGAAATACTTCTTTAACTTTTGCCGGCCCGCGATGCGCATGCGCGGGCCGGCAATGCACGAAATCTCGCGTCGGCGCGTCCAGGAGGAATTAAACAACCACCTCCAGGACGCGTCTGTGCGTACAGCGGTCCGGAGGTGGTTAAACGGGCAATTTCTTACGTCAATATTCCATTGCGCTTAGTAAGGGATCCTTTTTGGGGTTTGAACCAGACGAGTTTCGGGGTATTGAATAACCCCTTCCTCAGTGGTTACTATTCCCCCCACAATGCCCCTCTTTTATAGGGGATATGATGTCATCCAAAATCCGGTTCGAATCATCCTGCTCTTTGAACATTGGTCAATTATAATCAATGCTGCTGTGTGTGCTCGCTAATATTGACTTCAGGTGATAGGCATCAATATTCAAACTTGCAATTAATTAACACTTTTTATTAAGTTAAAACTGTCCTAGAAACATAAAAAATTCAAAACCTTCCATACAGTTATACAATCCTGATGGTACTATTGATTGGTCTAAAAAACGCATCCGGTCCCTATGCGGTACCGGTGCGGTAATGGTGCGTTTTTGGTTAAAAACAAATGACAAAAGGAATTTACCTTAGTCCAGTATAATTGGAGGTCTATAGGGGCTGTAGTATACCGTATGGCTCATATTTTCTATAATTCACCATATTTTCTTTCCCAAAATACATTACTTCATTTAGTGGAAAAGATATCGTAGAGTGTGGTGGAGGCCCCTTGTTAAGGGAAAACCAGCCAGGACTAAAACTATACCCGGCTAAGTTGACAATCAACAGGGGGCGCCCACCTGTTGTCTAGAGGAAACCAAAGAGTTCGAACTCAGCGTTTAAACCACCAGGAAGCATAGTGTTCAACTCAAAAATTCGTTGGGTTTCCAACCTAGACATCTTGGCAATATGATTGCCACCCCTCCAATCTTTTTCCACTTTATCAATTGCCGCGAATTTGAGGTCTGATGGATTTTTATCATGGGCTATTCTAAAATGATTAGATAGTGCATGGGTTTCCAAGCCTTTTTTAATGTTGGCAATATGTTCTGATATTCGCTTCTTCAATGACCTTTTGGTCCTCCCCACATACTGTCGTTTGCATGGACACTCTATGATGTATATCACATTTTCAGAATTACAAGATAAAAAATGTTTGATGGCATGTTTATGTTTATTCGTAGTTGATATTACTTAATTCGTAATGCGAGAGAAAGTAGTAATCTTACAATTACTACATTGCCCACACCTGAAAAAGCCAAATATATTTGCCCAACTGTGAATCGACTTTGTGGATTGTACTTCATATTTGATTGTGGGTGCTACTTTATTTCCCAAATTCGCGGCTTTGGTGAATGTAATGAGAGGATTAGTAGGAATAGAGGGACCTATTATCTTATCTTTTTGTAATAGGTACCAATGTTTTTGTATGATAGTTTTAATCTTTTTATCGTCTTTCGCTATAGGGTAATATTATTCGTAGTAGATCTTCCTTTTGTCCCTTCTTAACTGTTACCCCCCAAAAATCTGTTCTTTCCATATCTCTTGCTTTATTCAGTGCTCCATCTATTAGTGCAACGGGACTTTTTTTTTTTTTTTTTAAATCATTCTTCATGCTTTCAGCTTCTTGTTCAAACTGGGCATTTACTGTACAATTTTGTTTTATTCGTCGAAACTGGCCTTGAGTGATGTTAATAAGCCAACTTGGAAGATGGCAACTACTATATAATATATAGCTATTCCGAAGTTGATGGCTTAGTAAATGTACAACTTTTTAGTTTCTTGTCTTCCACATAAATTAGCACATCTAAAAACTCCAAACATTCATTACTTGTCACACCTATGAATTTAAGATTAAGTATATTAAAATTAATTTCTTGTAAAAAAAAACATCCAATCGATCTTTACCCGACTACCAAATAAAAAAGAGGTCATAGATATATCTATGCCATAGCACCAGGTCTGTCCCCAGTCCGGAGGCCACCAGTTGGCCTTAAATAAATTCGCAGAGCTGGGGGCAAACCTGGTGCCCTTAGCAGTGCCTTGAGTTTGAAAATAATAATCACCATTAAAATTAAAATAATTGTGGGAAAGGATAAAATCGATGCCATCTATTAAAAACCCAATTTGTTCAAGGGTCAGCCTCCCTTCTTGTTGTAACTGACTATCCACTGCCCATTTTCCTTGTTCATGATTAATGACAGTGTATAATGATTGGACGTCAAACGTCCCCATTATCCAATCTTCCTCAAAGGTTACTTTTTCTATTGCCTCAATGATTTGAGTTGTATCCTTTGTATACGAAGGTATCTTTTTAACCATTGGCTGTAACAGCACATCAATATAATGTGAAAGGTTAGAAGTCAGGGAATCAATCCCTGACACAATTGGACGTCCTGGTGGGTTAGTAGCATCCTTATGAATCTTAGGTATGCAATAAAAAACTGGTATGCGTGGATGTTTATTCAATATAAAATTAAATTCTTCTTCATTTAAAATGCCTATTCCTTTCCCCTTTTCACAAAAATTAACCAGCTCCCAATAGTACTGATGTGTGGGATATTTTTTCAACTTTGTGTATGTTTCTCCATCAGATAATTGTCTTAAACACTATCTTGTATGATTATCGATCCCCCTTTATCTGCAGGGCGGATCACAATATCATTATTTTTTTGTAGTGTTTTCAAAGCTGGTATTTCTTCTCTTGGTTAACTTTTGATCTTCCGTAAATTATTTTCCACACATTTTTTGAAAGTAATCATTTCTTGACTCAGTTCGTTCCTAGGGTATTTTTTGGATTTATTCCTCAAAGCTGTATGTGTATATTGGTCATGTTGGTTTGCCTGACTGTCATCCCTAGTTAATGGGTTTCTTAAGAAGTATTTTTTTAGGCAAAGTCATCTCATAAATTTTTCAATCCCTATAAAGGTTTCAAATTTGTTCAATCTCATTGTTGGAGCAAACTTCAATCCTTTATTTAATAATTGACTTTGAGTGTTTGATAAGGTGACAGAACTCAAATTAATAATAGTCATTATCCACAACGGATTCATTTATCTGGGGTAATGCCGCCTTCTTCCTTCCTCCTCTCCTTGTCTTCCCCTTTCTTCTTCGTATTGTCTCGCCCTGGGGTGGTGATTCTGACTGTGGTAGTCGTTGTGTTGATTGGGCATTCTCCCTGTTGGTTCTGCTCTGTAATTTTGGTGAGGTGGCTGTGGTCTGCTCCTTAAATTGTAGTGGTAATCTGTGTGGTTGTTCAAGTGAGATATTTGTGGTCTCATTATTGGTGACCTTGGTTTCGTTCGTATTCTGTGATGTGGGGGAGTCTGATCTAAAAAATGCTCACTCTCTTCTAAAATGTCAAATCTATTACGTGTAGGTATAGTGTACTTTGTGTTCTAAATTGTCTAACTCTATAGTGCTAGTGATCCTAGTGTTGATTGCCCCTTGACTAGATGCAATACCCTTCACTCCTCCATTTGCCCCATATTTCTGTGTTTCTTTAATATTTATTTTATTATTTTTAAATTTTTCCATCTTTTTATCTATTTCTCGTTCTACTTTGTCCAAATTGTGACACATTTTGGACCGTAAAGAGTTCAATTTATCTTTTTGCTCAAATTTGTCATCTACAATTTTTATTTCAGCAATTTTATTAGTAATTTCCTCCAATAGTTCAATCCGTCTTTTAATTACTAAATTTGTCAATGCAACAGATTGATCCTGTAATAAACTATCCCATTCTTTAGTAAATTGATCGCTACATAAATCTTGAGCCGGAGTTTTAGTTAATGTTAAACCCTTTGGGATCTGATTGATCTCTGTGCATTATTTCAAGGATTTGATCTCCCACCTTTTGTCTTAATTGGCGAATTAGTAATATTTCCAAATCTTTAAAAACCTCTCTTACACTCCATACATCCTCAGTGTTAGCTAAGTCTACCATATCGAAATGGAAATTATCCACTTTATGTTTTTTTGATTCAATATGGTCCCAAATATCCATGATCTTGGTTGATCCGTGCACTCACAAGGGTGATGTAGACAAATATAAAATATATAATAATGTGACGCACTGGATACCCCAAGATCAAGTGAGGTGCTCTCAGTGGAGTTTGTTGTTTATATTGTGATTCCGTTGAATAGATTAGGTGAATCTACTCCACTGAGAGCACCTCACTTGATCTTGGGGTATCCAGTGCAACACATTATATATTTTATATCTGATTTTAGTGTCCACTATTTCTTTGGCATTTCTGATGCTCTTTGACCAACTCAGATTTGACCCACTTGCACTTGCCCTTGACGATCCGGTACAGGGACGTCAAAGGCAAGATCTGCGGGTAAACGGCCATGTCTTCCGAACATGAGGTAGTATGGAGTGTACCCAGTGGAGCAATGAGTTGTATTGTTGTACAGGTTCAGGGAGGAGTAACGACCATTCGGCCCTCTTATGAGGCGGCACAGCCTTGATCAGTGTCTGATTCATTTTTTCACACAGTCCATTTCCCTGAGGGTGGTATGCGGTAGTTCTCAGTTTTTTGCAGTTGTACAAGGCACAAAGTTCATAGAATAACTGAGACTCGAATGCAGATCCCGGATCAGTGAGTATTTTGTCAGGACACCCATACGGCAGAATGAAGCTCTTCCACATGGCAGCAGCTGTAGTTTTTGCAGTTAAGTCCTTTACAGGTACAGCCACAACGAACTTGGTATAGTGATCTATGATTGTCATAGCATAGACATACCCGGATCTGCTGGGTTCCAGTTTCACGTGGTCGATTGCCACGATTTCAAGAGGACCTTTACTTACGATTGGCTGTAGGGGGGCTCGCTGATCATGTCTTTCCCCTTTTGCCACCGCACAGGTGGGACACTGTCAACACCAGGTTTCAATGTCACTTCTCATGCCAATCCAGTAGAAACGTCGTCTGATGGTGGCTTCCGTTTTTTGGATTCCAAAGTGACCATACCGGTTATGGCACATGTCCATCACCATCTTGGCATCTCTTTGAGGCACCACTATCTGGTGGAGGCGCTCACAGGTGACTGGATCAAGCGTTCTCCTGAGGAGTAGGTCTCTTTGTAGGAAGAGTAGTTTCCGTTGTCGCCAGAGGCGAACTAGCTCTGAGTCAGCTCTCCGCCGTCTGATTCTGTCCGGTATGCACCCGCTGTAAAAATAATCCAACAGTTCTCCAATGGCTCTGCTCTCTGTAGTTTAATCCAGAGCTCTTTCTCAACTGGAGGTGAGTGGTCACAAGTCTGTGGAAGACAAGTGACTTTAGAGGTTGGGCGCCTAGTGTGTAGGGCCTCCTGTCGGGCAAATCGGGAGTAGAATATTGGCATCTCCACATTTTCCCACTGATCATCAGTAGAAATTGGTTCTTTCTGGGCAGGTAGCCTAGACAAAGCTTCGGCATTGTCATTAGATTTCCCAGTACGGTACTTAATGGTAAAGTTGAAGTTCGCCAGTCTAGAGGCCCATCTTTGTTCTAGAGCTCCCAGACGTGAAGTGAGCTAGCGGATTATTGTCGGTGTAGACCGCGAAAGGTGTAGCAGCTAGGTAGTCCTTGAATTTCTCAGTTACAGCCCAGACCAAAGCTAAGAACTCCACAGTTTGAACGAGCTGTAGTTATGGTGATTCCGCTCTGGCTCTCGTAAAGATCTGCTTGCATAGACAATGACTCTTTCAGTTCCAGCTTTTGTCTGAGATAGTACAGCCCCCAAATCTTTCTTACTTGCATCAGTATAGAGGCAAAATGGTAGGCTGTAGTCCGGATAACCCAGGACTGGAGGTTCTGTAAGTTTTTCTTTCAACAGTTGTAAAGCAGCTTCTCTCTCTTCATTCCACTCCACTGGTATCTTGGAATTCTGACATTCTTTAGAGTGACCTTTCACAAGCTCCTGGATAGGTTCCGCAATCTGAGCAAAGTGCGGGATAAATCTACAATAGTAACTTGCAAATCCGAGGAAGCTCTTGACCTCTTTGACTGTTTTGGGAGCCGGCCAGCTTTGCACTGCAGCTATCTTGTCAGGGTCCGGTCTTGACCAGCAAATCCAGGTCAGTCAACCTCAAACAACCACCACCCCCATCCAAACTCATATCCTTCATAATACCGGGGGAATCTTTCTGAGCAAAATGGGTTTTCAATCTTATCTTACAAAAAAAATTGTAATTCCACATCTAATTCAGGAGATAAATTAATCACTATGGACTGTGTCCTACCTGGGATCGCGTGATCACCGTCGGCTGTATCAATCTTTCGGGATCTCCGATGTTTGCGGCCCGCACGACGTCCTTGGCCCCGCCTGAAAAAAGGGAGTGTAACTTGGTCCTGTCACAAGTTACCTCCTCAATCGATTTTTTAACAATCCCTACGAGTGAATTAAAGAAAAGGCATTGGGAGAGAGAATCCAGGAGACTAGCATCATACGAACTACATGCTGTAGTTCGCCCCTCTGTGGACACCGAGGGGCTTTTCAATGACTCTAGTTGCTCGTTCAATTTGGATTGTCGTGTCTGCGTGAATGGAGGAGAGCATGTAAATGCCACGCTTGTCTCCATTTCACCGCGAGCAGTTGTTACACAAGGCAGCCCTCTCCCCCCTTGCAAGACGGGTGGTAACGAGCCGTTGGGGGAAGCCCCGGCGACTAGGTCGCGCGGTGCCACAGCAGCCAATCTGTTCTAGAAACAAATGCCTGAAGAGGGGCACACTTGTGTAGAAATTGTCCACATAAAGGTGGTACCCCTTGCCAAATAAGGGTGACACCAAGTCCCAGACTGTCTTCCCACTGCTCCCCAGGTAGTCAGGGCAACCGACCGGCTCCAGGGTCTGATCTTTACCCTCATAGACATGAAATTTGTGCGTATAGCCTGTGGCCCTTTCACAGAGCTTATACAATTTGACCCCATACCGGGCACGCTTGCTTGGGATGTATTGTTTGAAGCCAAGGCGCCCGGTAAAATGTATCAGGGACTCGTCTATGCAGATGTTTTGCTCAGGGGTATACAAATCTGCAAATTTTGTGTTAAGGTGGTCTATGAGGGGCCGAATTTTGTGGAGCCGGTCAAAAGCTGGGTGGCCTCTGGGACGAGAGGTGCTATTATCACTAAAGTGCAGGAAACGCAGGATGGTCTCAAATAGTGTCCTGGACATGGCAGCAGAGAACATGGGCATGTGATGAATTGGGTTCTTGGACCAATATGACCGCAATTCATGCTTTTTGGTTAGACCCATGTTGAGGAGAAGGCCCAGAAAAGTTTTAAATTCGGAAACTTGGATGGGTTTCCACCGGAAAGACTGGCAATAAAAGCTTCCCGGGTTGGCGGCTATAAATTGAGTGGCATACCGGTTTGTTTCTGCCACGACTAAGTCTAAAAGCTCCGCAGTGAAGAACAGCTCAAAAAACCCCAGTGCCGATCCGATCTGAGCTGTCTCAACCCGAACTCCAGACTGGGCGGTGAAAGGGGGAACTACAGGTGCAGCTGAAGTTGGGGACTGCCAATCAGGGTTTACCAGCACCTCAGGGACTCTAGGGAATCAGATCCGCATACGTCGCACCCGCCTGCAGGTGGGCGATCTTGAGCCGTTGGAGGGCACGATAATGCAGTGGTGCAGGGAAGATGGCTTGAATCGAGGACGACAAGAGACCTATTACTCGAGCTAGATGCCTGAGAGAAATCTGCGACAAAGCTAGAGTGCGGAGCAACTCCTTGCGAATCGTCCGAACCTTCGCCGACGGGAGGCTGAGTGTCAATGAGGTAGAACTCACCAGAAAACCTAGAAACTCCATGGTCTGGGAAGGAGAAAGACATGACTTCTCGTGATTGATTATAAACCCCAAGCTCGAGAGGAGGTTCATAGTCATGCGAAGATGGACCTGGAGCGTAGCACGATCCCTGGCCATGAACAGGATGTCGTCCAGGTAAATAATGAGTCTCACCCCCCCCCCCCCCCGGCTGCGGAGGTAAGCCTCCACCGGCCGCATGAGTTTGGTGAAACACCAGGGGGTAGCTGGTAATGGAAGCCCATACATGCGAAAAATGTTGGCGTCTGCCCCCTACATAACTGTCCGAAAAAAAGGGATGAGGTGAAAGACTTACCAAAGGGTCGCCTGAGGTTAGGGTTTCCTCTATACACTCTATACACTCCCTCTTCCTGGCACTCAGCGAGACGGGAAAAAGGTGGGTTGGTGTCTCGGGTCCTGTCCTGGAGTTCTGTAGGATTGGAAGGAGCCTCGACCCATGCCACGGGTCTGAAAGGAGGAGCGGCTGGACAGACGGCCCTGGCGGAAACCCTACCACTAAAGACTTTGCGCATGGAAGACTACACTTTATCCAGGGCGGTGAAGGTACCCACAAACTTTGCTAAATCCTTTATAAACGGGTCTCTGAAGAGGAACCCTTGGGCCTCCTTTCCTGACTCTGTTAATGCCATATTGGTGAGTTTAGGCTCAATTTTCTTCAAAATGGCCTTGCGTCGCTCAATCGCCAAAGACGTATTTGCATTTCCTGCCATGCAAATGGCGTCAGAGAAAATAGGAACCAATCCACCTGAAGCAGGCATGGATCCCTGTAGGGCAGGAGGGGGAGGGTTATCCTCCTGGCTAGAGCAAGGGCCCTATGAGAAGACATTTTATTGAAAGCTAAAAGCTGTTGAAGTGTAACACACAATCAAATTGGCAGAAGTGAACACTAACTCCGGCCCTGGGGAGAGAGCTGCCTCACTAACCTAACCACTATGGCTGAGAAAAGGTGGGGTTAGTCACCCACACCTAAGAGAAACGCCGCCGCCGATCTGCAGAAGTGGGGAGCCGTCCGCCGAATAAACCGAGCGGAGATACCAGAGAAGATGGTGTCCGAAATCTAGCGAGATTTCGGACGCTGTAACAGCCATGAAGACGGCGCTGAAGAAACTAAGATGGCGCCCGAGATCCCGCTCGAGCGCGCCGAACGGACGCTGAAGAGAAGAACCCCCGCTACAAGAGCGGGGAGAAAAACGAAAAGGTGAAGGAAAAGACCACCGGGGACCGCAAGGGGTGGACGGAAGGGAAAGGCACAACAAAATCCACTCAGAGTACCAGGAGGGTACAGGAAAAAAAATAAAAACAAGGGAAAAGGCAAAAACCTGCAAACCTTATAAAAACTGAGAATAAAACAAATAAGAGTGGAACCCTCACTATAAGAAAAACATAACAAATCTGAGAATATATAGGCAAAATGCCACAAAAAATTGATCAGAGCACTGAAACAATTCAGGCTATGCAGACACTCCAAAGTGACAAGCAGACAATGGGCCCCTGTGGCAGGAGGGGGGAGTATACTTATTTAAAATTTAACTTTTAATAAGATCAGAAGGTATCAGACTAATAGAACTCACTACACAAAGTAGACATACATACACATAAACGACCAACTGAATGGTGCCTTGCTGGTATAGACAAAAATCTGTTCCGTTCGGGAAGACGCAAACAGTCTTACCAGACCCTTAGTAGATGGTGGGAGAGGTCCTTGGATACAGGAGGCAGGAGACACTTGGATCAAGCCGTGCGGGAATGGGTGCTGTAACCGTGGGGCCGCGTAGATGGAGCAATGGAGTAATTCCTGATTAGCCCTGCCAAAGGTGAAGGGGGCTATTATGTTACTACCTATCTACACGGAGCACTCGCCTTGGAAAAGGCGACCCCGTTCGGTAGCCTGTCCCTAAGGTGGACCTAACCCTAAAACTACAGAAGTTATGCCAGTGGATTGAAGATGAGATTGCTTCCAATGGTCTCCCAACGTGGCACGTTTCTGTCCGTGACTCTTCTTGGAAAGACTGCAGGAAGATAGAAGGTAGAAAACCTCAGGTATCTAGCCTGGGGCTGAATACACTGGAAAAGGGGAACAAGCTAGGAAGCTTGTGTTCTGCTATCCTGGGGTGGGATGCAGTATTGTGCAGGAGGGGTAGTCCTGTGCTAGGCGGTCCGGGGGACACAATGGTCCCTGGCAAGTGAAACCCTTCTAGTTGGGGGTAACAGTGCAATAAACCAGCCGAAGTGATATACCTCAGTAATGGGTTTTAATTAATCGCGCCCCAGGTCCTTCGCCCCTCCTCCCCATTGGCGTCATCGGCATGCGACGCCTGCCTGAAGCGCCGCTCCCGCCCGGTCACGTGACCCCGCGCCGAGGCAACATCTACAGGGCAAGGGGCGGGCGCAATCAGTGACACCGCACGCCAGCGGTACCACGTGGGGTGGGCGGGAGCGCGACAGGAGATGGGCGGAGTTGAAGATCGTTCAGCCAATGTTTTAATGGTCTGACGATCACAAGGTAATAAACAAGATAGTAAAGCCTTACATCGGCTGGTGGCATTTGGTGCAGAAATCAGGGATAGACAGGTGATCAATAATGCAAATATTGTCAGAGAGATCCCTGACAGGGTGACATGAAGTCAGAGGTATATGGCTGTGTCCTGATTACACGGGTCCCGTGCACTCAGGGCCCAGGACTGGTATTATAAGGCGCCCTGAGGACTAGAGTTGCGCATTATAGGCGCGATCAGGGTGCCGTGGATGCCTGTGTTTGCCGTGCACTCAGGGCCCAGCAGTGATCATATAAGGCGCCCTGAGGACTACAGTTGCGCATTAATGGCCCAGGGGCAATTAGGGTGCCGTGGATGCCTGCGATTGCGAATTCGCAGCGTGATCACAGCAGGATACGTGGTTGCCATGTTCATAATGCATATAAATTAGCCTCAGGAGGCGATGCGCCTCAGGGTCTATGTGCTAGTGGGAGTATAGACCAGCATGAACGTATGCGCAGATGTGTGGAGGAGGATGTGCACCTAGGGGTTAACAAGCGCAGGCTTAGAGAGTAAAGCCATATGCGCTTGTATAGGCACACAGTGCCCTAAATTATCAACAGGGCAGCAGCAACGTGACAGAGAGTAGAGCCATAAGCGCATGTATAGGTACACAGTGCCCAAGATTTACAACCAGGCAGCAGCACCGTGGCAGATGAGGCATACCAGTTAGCTTGCACGTAATTTTTCAAAGAAAACAAGTATAGTTCAGTCTCTCGTTCATGCCACATGGTGCTGCTGTTTTCAGATTGAAGATCCAGCGTGCTTCACGCTGGAGGAGGCTCCTGTCCCAGTCCCCCCCTCTTGGAGGGGGTTTCACGAGATCAATGCCCATGAATTTCAACCGGGCTTTGCCGTTGTGATCGGGGTGTCCCTCTTGTGTGTCACGTCCCCCATGTGCGTCACGTCCCCCATGTGCTCACCGATCCTCCTCCGAAATTCCCGTATGGTCTTGCTGACGTATTCCAGACCACATTCACAGAGGATACGATAAATCACGCCTCTGGATTTGCAATTGATGAAATGTGGAATGGAATACGTCTTGCCTGTGACCGATCTGGTAAACGAATTAGTAGTCATAATGTATTTGCAGGCGACACACCTGCCACACCTATGACTACCTACCAGGCTGGACCGCAGCCATGTTGAGTGTGTACTGATGGACGAAAAATGACTGCGGACGAGTTTATCACGCAAGTTGGTACCGCGTCTGTACGTTATCTGTGGGCTGTCTCCTAATATATCCTGAAGGTCGGGGTCCATTTTCAGGATCCCCCAGTGGCGTTGTAAGATCTCCGATGACTTGACTGGAACCTCTGTCAAAAGTGGTGATGATACGGGACAGTTTGGTTACAGGGGTGTTCGGCTGTTTCTTAATTAATAGGGTGGGTCTCTGTCGTGCAAGGGCCACCTTATAGGCAGCTCTCAAGATGTAATCCGGGTACCCCCTTTGTAGAAATCTAGCCCTTAGGTCAGCTGCCTGTGCCACAAAGTCCTTTTTATCTGAACAATTTCAGCGCAGGCGAAGGTATTGCCCTCTTGGTATCCCTCTCCTGAGTGGGAGAGGGTGACTGCTCTCCCATCTCAGGAGAGAGTTTGTCGCATTAGGTTTCCTGTGAATCGAGGTGTCCAGTTCCCCCCTATCATTCTTGGTGATTTTAATATCCAAGAATGGTAGACTGGTTGGATGGGTCTCGTGTGTGAACCTCATGCCAATATCATTCTGGTTCAGGCGGGACACGAACGACTCGAATTGAGAGGGGCTCCCGTTCCAGGTGATGAAGATGTCATCTATAAAGCGCGCCCACAACCCAATTCTAGATAGATCATCCGGATTCCTATCCCCAAATACCAGGGTCTCTTCCCACCAGTCCAGGAATAAATTAGCATACGACGGGGCACAAGGACTCCCCATCGCGGTACCCCTTAGCTAGTGGTAGATTTTGGTATCAAAGGAGAAGAAGTTCCTGTTCAGGGTGAATTTCTGGATCCGGACGATGAATTGGCTGTGGGCGCGATATTGGCAACCCCTGGATTTCAGGAAGAATTCAACTGCCACTAATCCCAACTGGTGTGGTATGGACGAGTATAAAGCCTCTACGTCAATGCTTGACAGTAGACATTCATTCTTAAGGGTAAGACCCTCCAATTGTTTGAGGAGGTCCGTGGTATCCTTGAGGTGGGATGGTAGCGTGGTTACAAATGGTGCTAAAACACGGTCAATGTAGATCCCCAGATTTTGATTACGGTTGTCCACCCCTGATACTATCGGCCTCCCTTTTAATGAGGAAGTCCCCTTGTAGACCTTTGGGGGAATTGGGGTAACAGGAATGTGTACTCTTCCATCGAGAGAATTTTGGAGCCCTTGGCCTCGTCAAGGATGGATTTAAGTTCACGTTTGTAGACGTCCGTGGGGTCTCTTTCCAGGATCTCGTAGGTTGCCTTATTAGATATGAGACACCTACACATGTCCCTGTATTGCACAGAGTCCATGACCACAATGTTGCCCCCTTTATCTGCAGGTTTGATAATAATCGTGGGGTCATTGCCAAGAGATGAGATGGCGGTGGTCATGGACTCTGCGCAATTCGAGTGGTGTGAAGAGATCCGCAGATCTTCCAGGTCCTTGGTGACCATATTAAGGAAGACGTCTACGCATGAAACTTCACTAGAGCTGGGTGGCATCTTATTGCTTTTACATTTGAGGTCTGTAAAGGGGCCCAGACCTGACGCTGAGTTATTCATCAGGGATAATGAATTCAGTAGTTGAACATCAGCTAACATCTCCACCGGAATACCAAGTTCAAGGCATCGGCGTCTGTCAATGTATTTAAAATGCTTGTGCCATCTAAGGCTACTTTCACACTAGCGTTCGGGGCTCCGCTTGTGAGCTCCGTTTGAAGGGGCTCACAAGCGGCCCTGAACGCATCCGTACTGCCCTAATGCATTCTGAGTGGACGCGGATCTTCTCAGAATGCATCAGTCTGGCAGCGTTCAGCCTCCGGACACCTGAACGCTGCTTGCAGCGTTCGGGTGTCCGCCTGGCCGTGCTGAGGCAAGCGGATCCGTCCAGACTTACAATGTAAGTCAATGGGGACGGATCCGTTTGAAGTTGACACAGTATGGCTCAATTTTCAAACGGATCCGTCCCCCATTGACTTTCAATGTAAAGTCTGGACGGGTCCGTCTGAAGCTACTTTCACACTTAGAATTTTTTCTACAATATAATGCAGACGGATCCGTTCTGAACGGATCCCAAGTCTGCATTATATGAGCGGATCCGTCTGTGCAGACATCAGACGGACCCGCTCTGAACGCTAGTGTGAAAGTAGCCTAAGTTTGCGGATGAATAGATTCAGGTCTTTTGCGGCCATGAATCTATCAAACTTTGGGGTAGGCACAATAGAAAGTCCCAGTTCAAGGGCTCTAGTCTCGTCTTGGGGGAGAGGACGTGAGGACAAATTAATCACCTCTGGTCCTGTGATTGAGTTGGCGGTTGAGGTGTGCGACTGCGGAGTAAGTAGTCCAGAGTCTGACTCGGTTGTCCTAAAAAACGGGTATCCCGTCCCCTATATGGACCCCTTCTGGATGAACCCCTATTAGGGTATTTGGTTGTTTTAGGTCCTGTTTCTCTCTCTGAGTCAGAGAGATCTGTATCGGTCGAGGATCTCTCTGAATTAGTAGGTCTATTGTCCCTTTTTCCGTTATTAAGAGAGGAATAAATACGGTTCTCCTTAAAGTCAGAAAGGTCTCGTATAAACTGACGGTGCTTTCTTTTCTTGAGGTGGTACTGGTACTTCTCAGGGGTAAGTTGTAGCTGTTTTTCCCTATTAGAGAATTCGGTCTCCTGTGAGAAGGCCCGTACCACCTCAATTTGTTCATACAATTTCTGATTAAGAGTGGTCAAGGTGTTCTTCTCTTCATCCACCAGCAGTCTCATCAATCTGAGGGAACTGTTAGTTGCCTCTTGTTCCCATTTTGTCATGAAGCCCGGGTTACGTGACCGAGCTGATAGAAGAAGAGAAATGCGGAGACCTCGGGGGACTATACCGTTTTTAATATAGTTGTCAAGACTCTGGACTTCCCACCACGACGTGATCTGCTCTTTATAAACCTGGGTCAGGTCAGTAAAGGCAGTGTGAAAAGAGGGCTGGTACTTTTTATGAAAGAATTGTTTCTCAGAAAAAATATCTTTGGCTTCATGCAACCAATTATCCGCATTGAAGCCTGTCGCCAAGAATCCTGCCATGCCACAGTAGGAGTGCACGGCAAACGCAGGCATCCACGGCACCCTGATCGCGCCTGTAATGTGCTTCTCTAGTCCTCAGGGCGCCTTATAATACCAGTGCTGGGCCCTGAGTGCACGGGACCCGTGTAATCAGGACACAGCCATATACCTCTGACTTCATGTCACCCTGTCAGGGATCTCTCTGACAGTATTTGCATTATTGATCCACCTGTCTATCCCTGATTTCTGCACCAAATGCCACCAGTCGATGTAAGGCTTTACTATCTTGTTTATTACCTTGGAGACGCGTATACTGTGCGTCCCATGTGATCGTCAGACCATTAAAACATTGGCTGAACGATCTTCAACTCCGCGCATCTACTGTCGCGCTCCCGCCCACCCCACGTTGTACCGCCGGCATGCGGTGTCACTGATTGCCCTTGCCCTGTGGATGTTGCCTCGGCGCAGGTTTCCTGACGTCGGGGTCACGTGACTGGGCGGGAGCGGCACTTCAGGCAGGCGTCGCATGCCGATGACGCCAATAGGGAGGAGGGGCGAAGGACCTGGGGCGCGATTATTTAAAACCCATTACTTAGGTACATCACTGCGGCTGGTTTATTGCACTGTTACCCCCAACCAGAAGGGTTTCACTTGCCAGGGACCATTGTGTCCCCCGGACCGTCTAGCACAGGACTACCCCTCCTGCGCAATACTGCATCCCACCCCAGGATAGCAGAACACAAGCTTCCTAGCTTGTTCCCCTTTTCCAGTGTATTCAGCCCCAGGCTAGATACCTGAGGTTTTCTACCTTCTATCTTCCTGCAGTCTTTCCCTGAAGAGTCTCGGACAGAAACGTGCCACGTCGGGAGACCATTGGAAGCAATCTCATCTTCAATCCACTAGCATAACTTCTGTAGTTTTAGGGTTAGATCCACCTTAGGGACAGGCTACCGAACGGGGTCGCCTTTTCCAAGGCGAGTGCTCCGTGTAGATAGGTAGTAGCATAATAGCCCCCTTCACCTTTGGCAGGGCTAATCAGGATTTACTCCATTGCTCCATCTACGCGGCCCCACGGTTACAGCACCCATTCCCGCACGGCTTGATCCAAGTGTCTCCTGCCTCCTGTATCCAAGGACCTCTCCCACCATCTACTAAGGGTCTGGTAAGACTGTTTGCGTCTTCCCGGACGGAACAGATTTTTGTCTATACCAGCAAGGCACCATTCAGTTGGTCGTTTATGTGTATGTATGTCTACTTTGTGTAGTGAGTTCTATTAGTCTGATACCTTCTGATCTTATTAAAAGTTAAATTTTAAATAAGTACTCCCCCCTCCTGCCACAGGGTCAAAATGCCACAAAAACCTGAGCCAGATTAGTGTGGATACTTAGCTGGGTGGCAGCAGCAAAGAAAGAGGAAGATATGCTGGCATGGAGCGTCCTTTATATGGGACTTGGGAGGCAGGGCTATCAGCCCATTGGTGGTTATATTCTTGGTTTTTCTTTGCTGCTGTGTGGTTCAGTAAAGAAAGGGTTAAGCAATAGGCGCCTCCGTGTCTTGAAATAAAATTGAACTCGTATCCTGTTCCAGTGACGCCACTTATGCAATGAGCTGGACCGTGGGTGCAGTTACACGGATGCCAATTATGCAGTGAGTCAGGATATGAGTATAATAGTCTATGGTTTTTGTTTGTGACGCCAATTGCAGCGTGCGTAGGGTACAGTCACAGTGCCCTTTAAGGTGTTGCAACTCACGTACCAGGTTAGGAATGCCAGAGTGGTATAATGTCTCTGTGTGGTAATAGCAATAGTGTCAACGGTGTCTCCTACCTTGGTACGGCTGGACTTCTGGATCCTGGCTCACTTGCAATGAATGAGTGTGTTGCTAGTAGGAGTAATTGAGGAACTTGGTAGCAATGAATGAGATCCAGACTTGGAATATAATTCAAACTGGTCTTTACTTGATACAGCAATAATCCATGTGGGTCCCAGCAGGTATTGGCAATATGTGGCAGGAATTACTATCTTCTGCTCTGTCTATCTTCTGCTTCTCTCATGTGCCTGGAGCTCTCTGCAGGATAAGTCGTCTGCTTGTGGCTCTGTAATATGGCAGGAATTTATATCTTCTGCGCTATCTGTCTTCTGCTGTGTTGGCGACTGACTAGCTGAGGAGGAATTTGGCTTCTCCTGGTCTCTGGACGGTACTCACAGTGTATGGTTTTTCCTGGAATACTGGAGGTGGCTGCTTGCTTTGAACCAGCTGAGGCTGAAGGGCTCAGACTGGGAATGATGATCTTTTGTCTCAGCTGAGACAAGATTCTGGCTTGGATCCTTAGAACTAGGAGCTCCTACACACGCAGCCTTCCCCATGCAGGGAGAGCTGGAACACACCGGATCTAACTGGTTTTTCCTCCTTTGCTGCAGGGTGTGGGAAACTCCACTTCCCTTAAGCAGGGGGACAGAACAGAACTGGAACGTTCCATTCTGAATGGCCGTAACATTAACTCTTCCTACCAGCGATGCCGCCACCTGCTGGTAGACCTGAAACATTACAAAGAAAATATCACATTTAAAATGGTTTCATCTGCACAGTTGTAAATGACATGAGGGAAATCACATCATCAAATGACCTTGTTGATGCCCCTAACATATGTTTACTGCCTAAATAAAGTACGCTAAA
Source organism: Bufo bufo (assembly GCF_905171765.1). Lineage (NCBI taxonomy): Eukaryota > Metazoa > Chordata > Amphibia > Anura > Bufonidae > Bufo > Bufo bufo. The sequence continues at coordinate 18,345,224 of NC_053393.1, read as the reverse complement.
AACAGTTTATTATTTTTATATATTAACCACCTCCGGACCGCTGTACGCACAGACGCGTCCTGGAGGTGGTTGATTAATTCCGAGTGGACGCGTCGGCGCGTCCTCTCGCGAGACGCGAGATTTCCTGTGAAGGCGCGCGCGCTCACAGGAACGGACGGTAAGAGAGTTGATCTCCAGCCTGCCAGCGGCGATCGTTCGCTGGCAGGCTGGAGATGTGTTTTTTTTAACCCCTAACAGGTATATTAGACGCTGTTTTGATAACAGCGTCTAATATACCTGCTACCTGGTCCTCTGGTGGTCCCCTTTGTTTGGATCGACCACCAGAGGACACAGGTAGCTCAGTAAAGTACCACCAAGCACCACTACACTACACTACACCCCCCCCCCCCCGTCACTTATTAACCCCTTATTAGCCCCTGATCACCCCATATAGACTCCCTGATCACCCCCCTGTCATTGATTACCCCCCTGTCATTGATCACCCCCCTGTCATTGATCACCCCCCTGTAAAGCTCCATTCAGACGTCCGCATGATTTTTACGGATCCACTGATAGATGGATCGGATCCGCAAAACGCATCCAGACATCTGAATGAAGCCTTACAGGGGTGTGATCAATGACTGTGGTGATCACCCCATATAGACTCCCTGATCACCCCCCTGTCATTGATTACCCCCCTGTAAAGCTCCATTCAGATGTCCGCATGATTTTTACGGATCCACTGATAGATGGATCGGATCCGCAAAACGCATCCAGGCGTCTGAATGAAGCCTTACAGGGGCGTGATCAATGACTGTGGTGATCACCCCATATAGACTCCCTGATCACCCCCCTGTCATTGATTACCCCCCTGTCATTGATCACCCCCCTGTAAAGCTCCATTCAGATGTCCGCATGATTTTTACGGATGCACTGATAGATGGATCGGATCCGCAAAACGCATACGGACGTCTGAATGAAGCCTTACAGGGGCGTGATCAATGACTGTGGTTATCACCCCATATAGACTCCCTGATCACCCCCCTGTCATTGATTACCCCCCTGTCATTTATCACCCCCCTGTAAAGCTCCATTCAGATGTCTGCATGATTTTTACGGATGCACTGATAGATGGATCGGATCCGCAAAACGCATCCGGACATCTGAATGAAGCCTTACAGGGGCGTGATCAATGACTGTGGTGATCACCCCATATAGACTCCCTGATCACCCCCCTGTCATTGATTACCCCCCTGTCATTGATTACCCCCCTGTAAAGCTCCATTCAGACGTCCGCATGATTTTTACGGATCCACTGATAGATGGATCGGATCCGCAAAACGCATCCGGACGTCTGAATGAAGCCTTACAGGGGCATGATCAATGACTGTGGTGATCACCCCATATAGACTCCCTGATCACCCCCCTGTCATTGATTACCCCCCTGTAAAGCTCCATTCAGATGTCCGCATGATTTTTACGGATGCACTGATAGATGGATCGGATCCGCAAAACGCATCCGGACGTCTGAATGAAGCCTTACAGGGGCGTGATCAATGACTGTGGTTATCACCCCATATAGACTCCCTGATCACCCCCCTGTCATTGATCACCCCCCTGTCATTGATCACCCCCCTGTCATTGATCACCCCCCCTGTCATTGATCACCCTCTGTAAGGCTCCATTCAGACATTTTTTTGGCCCAAGTTAGCAGAATTATTATTTTTTTTGCTTACAAAGTCTCATATTCCACTAACTTGTGTCAAAAAATAAAATCTCACATGAACTCACCATACCCCTCACGGAATCCAAATGCGTAAAATTTTTTAGACATTTATATTCCAGACTTCTTCTCACGCTTTAGGGCCCCTAGAATGCCAGGGCAGTATAAATACCCCACATGTGACCCCATTTCGGAAAGAAGTCACCCCCAGGTATTCCGTGAGGGGCATATTGAGTCCATGAAAGATTGAAATTTTTGTCCCAAGTTAGCGGAACGGGAGACTTTGTGAGAAAAAAATTAAAAATATCAATTTCCGCTAACTTGTGCCAAAAAAAAAAAATTTCTATGAACTCGCCATGCCCCTCATTGAATACCTTGGGGTGTCTTCTTTCCAAAATGGGGTCACATGTGGGGTATTTATACTGCCCTGGCATTCTAGGGGCCCCAAAGCGTGAGAAGAAGTCTGGTATCCAAATGTCTAAAAATGCCCTCCTAAAAGGAATTTGGGCACCTTTGCGCATCTAGGCTGCAAAAAAGTGTCACACATCTGGTATCGCCGTACTCAGGAGAAGTTGGGGAATGTGTTTTGGGGTGTCATTTTACATATACCCATGCTGAGTGAGAGAAATATCTTGGTCAAATGCCAACTTTGTATAAAAAAATGGGAAAAGTTGTCTTTTGTCAAGATATTTCTCTCACCCAGCAAGGGTATATGTAAAATGACACCCCAAAACACATTCCCCAACTTCTCCTGAATACGGCGATACCACATGTGTGACACTTTTTTGCAGCCTAGGTGGGCAAAGGGGCCCATATTCCAAAGAGCACCTTTAGGATTTCACAGGTCATTTACCTACTTGCCACACATTAGGGCCCCTGGAAAATACCAGGGCAGTATAACTACCCCACAAGTGACCCCATTTTGGAAAGAAGACACCCCAAGGTATTCCGTGAGGGGCATGGCGAGTTCCTAGAATTTTTTATTTTTTGTCACAAGTTAGTGGAAAATGCTGATTTTTTTTTTTTTTTTCATACAAAGTCTCATATTCCACTAACTTGTGACAAAAAATAAAAACTTCCATGAACTCACTATGCCCATCAGCGAATACCTTGGGGTCTCTTCTTTCCAAAATGGGGTCACTTGTGGGGTAGTTATACTGCCCTGGCATTCTAGGGGCCCAAATGTGTGGTAAGGAGTTTGAAATCAAATTCTGTAAAAAATGACCTGTGAAATCCGAAAGGTGCTCTTTGGAATATGGGCCCCTTTGCCTACCTAGGCTGCAAAAAAGTGTCACACATCTGGTATCTCCGTACTCAGGAGAAGTTGGGGAATGTGTTTTGGGGTGTCATTTTACATATACCCATGCTGGGTGAGAGAAATATCTTGGCAAAAGACAACTTTTACCATTTTTTTATACAAAGTTGGCATTTGACCAAGATATTTATCTCACCCAGCATGGGTATATGTAAAAAGACACCCCAAAACACATTCCTCAACTTCTCCTGAATACAGAGATACCAGATGTGTGACACTTTTTTGTAGCCTAGGTGGGCAAAGGGGCCCATATTCCAAAGAGCACCTTTCGGATTTCACAGGTCATTTTTTACAGAATTTGATTTCAAAATCCTTACCACACATTTGGGCCCCTAGAATGCCAGGGCAGTATAACTACCCCACAAGTGACCCCATTTTGGAAAGAAGAGACCCCAAGGTATTTCGTGATGGGCATAGTGAGTTCATAGAAGTTTTTATTTTTTGTCACAAGTTAGTGGAATATGAGACTTTGTAAGAAAAAAAATAAATAAAAATAAATCATTATTTTCCGCTAACTTGTGACAAAAAATAAAAAGTTCTATGAACTCACTATGCCCATCAGCGAATACCTTAGGGTGTGTACTTTCCGAAATGTGGTCATTTGTGGGGTGTTTGTACTGTCTGGGCATTGTAGAACCTCAGGAAACATGACAGGTGCTCAGAAAGTCAGAGCTGCTTCAAAAAGCGGAAATTCACATTTTTGTACCATAGTTTGTAAACGCTATAACTTTTACCCAAACCATTTTTTTTTTACCCAAACATTTTTTTTTTATCAAAGACATGTAGAACAATAAATTTAGAGCAAAATTTATATATGGATGTCGTTTTTTTTGCAAAATTTTACAACTGAAAGTGAAAAATGTCATTTTTTTGCAAAAAAATCGTTAAATTTCGATTAATAACAAAAAAAGTAAAAATGTCAGCAGCAATGAAATACCACCAAATGAAAGCTCTATTAGTGAGAAGAAAAGGAGGTAAAATTCATTTGGGTGGTAAGTTGCATGACCGAGCAATAAACGGTGAAAGTAGTGTAGGTCAGAAGTGTAAAAAGTGGCCTGGTCTTTCAGGGTGTTTTAAGCACTGGGGGCTGAGGTGGTTAAAAATCTCCACAAAATAGGCTTGGTAGAGTGAAGGGGGATATCTCAGACTAATGATGCTGATCCCTACTATCACTCCTACCACTAGAACTCCAATTAAAAAGGAGTATATTGTGTTGGTATAAATCCTCTACCAGCAATGGGAAAAATGGACATCCAGAATTAGTGCACCTGATTGAAACAGTATATAGTGTGTCAAGTCTCCTAGTTGGTGGGAGAGCATGCACAATATATAGTGTCAGGTTACACTATAAGGATGGACCAACCCTAAACTGGTGGCTATTACACAGGAATGAACCACTGGGCTCCTATAATATCAGCGAGAGTCAGTCTGCAATTGTGTTTGCAGAAATATATTGCTCGTCGCGTTTCTCTACCCAACTGATTGTTGGTTCATCAGGAGCAAGTCACTAAGTCCACTGTTACTATCAAATATCACCCCCTCACACTGGGTGTACAGCAAAGTGACAGAGAACTTAACAACAACTGACTACAGATATGCTGCACGCCACTGATATCGTGCGTGCAGCACTCAAGAATAGATCCCCAAGTCCACTGTTGCTGCTAGATACTACCCCCTCACACTGGGTGCAGCAATTAGCAGAGAACTCAGGAGTGTCTAACTGAGAATATGCTGCACGCCACTGATTTCGTGCGTGCAGCAATGAGCCTCCGGCGTATGTGGCCGTAGCGCGGACTTGTTTAAATGGAGGAACCTCCTCCCATCTGTGAAGCCAACTCACATTGAGTAACCAATCGAGAATAAGGCACGTCACCTGACTGCGCACCAATCCTTCCGTCACAGCCAGATGACGCGCGATCCATCATATCGTCAATCCAGGACTAACAAAAAGCCTGGCTCCGCCCACCCTTGGGCGTCACTCATAGGGGAGAGGATGAAGCGATGACGAATACCTTCTCCCTTCACTGTATTGGTCAGTACAACAGGAGGGAGGAATAATAAGAGGTCTGTGACGAACGCTTGGGTTCCACATTAAGCGGGGACATTAAAGATACAAAGATACATGGTAATAAGTCCAAACTCCTTGTAACTACAACAGAGAACAGAACCTGACCCCCGTAGCAGGTGACAAGGAGTAACAGACAAAGTGATACAAAGGATATACTTGGAAATAAGCACTAAGATACCTAAATGGATAAATAAATTACCCATAGGTATTTAGATATAATGTTAAAGATCTTAAAGGGAAGCAGTACTCCTATTGCAAATCAGTATATCATATCATATAATATATTATATAACATAATATGATAAAGAATGAGAAGTTACTGGAAATTCAATTAATGAAGCAGGCAAATGAAATAGCATCATTGAGGCCATTAGGCTTAACAGTGTTGAGGGTGAACATCCACTGTGCCTCTTTTTTAAGCAACAGTGTATCGATATCACCACCCCTGGGTGGTGGCCTGACATGTTCTATTCCTTGGAATTTAAAGCAATCCAGATTGCCAGGATGACAAGTGGCCACATGTTGTGCCACAGGGGTATCTCCAGAATTTTTAATTTTTAGGAGATGCTCACCTAAAGCCTCCTGAATTCATGTTTTGTTTTGCCTGTATATTGTATACCACAGATATAGGTGGCCAGGTAAACCACCCCAACTGTCCTACAATTAATGAAGGATTTGATGGAATATTCATGTCCTGTGGCCGAGCTCTTAAATTTTGTACTTTTCCAGATAGTTTTACAAGCTATGCAGTTGCCACACTGATATGTACTGTTAGGTCTGTTGGCCCCCAGCCAAGTAATATCCCTGGGGGTAGTAAAGGCACTGTGAACCAATCTGTCCCTAATGTTACCACCACGTCTATATGTAATCATGGGGCGACTGCCTACTAGGTGACCAACATCCGGATCAGTTTTTAAAATGTCCCAATTTTCAGTGAGCAACGCACGTATCTCACTAATTGCTGTGTCAAAAGTGCCAATTATCCGTATCTGTGCGTCATTAGATGTTCTATTCTTAGGATGCAGAAGTTGTTCTCTATTACATGCTGCTGCATGTTGGTATGCTTCCTTCAGAATTGGTTTCGGATAACCCTTTTCTGTGGTCATCAGCCGAGGCCTTGAAATCATACCATTGAGAACAATTGCGTCTCATTCTAAGGTATTGTCCCTTAGGAATGCCCCTCTTGAGTGGGTAAGGATGTCCACTCTCCCATCTCAAGAGGGCATTTGTGGCCGTTTGTTTTCGGAACACTTTTGTTTTGATGTAACCAGAGGAATCAATCTCAATTTAAGGTCCTAAAAAGTGATCCGTTTCTCATCACTTTCTGATGTAAAAAACAGGCCCAGGGAGTTGATGTTCAATCTTGATACAAAGTCCAAGAAACTCTCCTTTGTGCCCTTCCATAGAATGAAAGTGTCATCAATGAACCTCATCCATAATAATATGGACGAGGTCCATTGTTCCATTTCCTCGTTAAAGACAACCTCTCTCTCCCACCAGCCCAGGTAGAGGTTAGCAAAGGTAGGGGCACAAGGACTACCCATTGCCACCCCCCTGAGCTGGCGGTAGAGAGAACGGTCAAACAAGAAAATGTTGTGGTGCAGAATAAAATTCAGCAGTGTGATCACAAATTCATTATGTCCATAGAATTGTGACCCCCTTTCCAGTAAAAATGCATTGGCTGCTTCACAGCCACGCTGATGTGGGATGGAGCTATACAAAGCTTCAACATCCAGACTGGCAAGTAGGGTATCTTTATCACATCTGATGTCATTTAGTCTTTTGAGAACATCCATCGAGTCTCTCACAAAAGATGGTAGGCTAGATACAAATGGTCTCAAAACCCTGTCGACATATATACTAATTCTTTCAGTAAGGCTACCAATACCCGACACTATCGGCCTCCCCTTTAAAGGGTTAGTCCCCTTGTGTATTTTGGGCAGACTATAAAAGGCCGGTAGTGTCGGGTAGGTGGGCATGAGATAAGCTAGTTCATTTGCACTTATCAATTTGCGCCATTTTGCCCTACTTAGTATTTGGCCTAGTTCCTTTTTGTAGGCCTCAAGAGGGTTCTGATCCAGTTTAGTGTAACAGGTGTTGTCGTCAAGAATCCTCTTACACATCTGAACATAGCAGCTGACATCAAGAACAACTATATTGCCCCCCTTATCTGAGGGCTTGATTATAACAGTAGGATCTTGTTGTAGTTGCATTAATGCCAATTGCTCCTGTTCAGACAGATTTCTTGGATATGGATTCCGGACATGTAAGGAACCTAATCTATCCGTGACAACAGTGAGAAAGACTAAAAGGGGCGAATTATTAGCCAGCGGAGGGAACTTTTTAGATACAGGTTTTAGATCGGTAAACGGTCCTTCGCCTGTATTTCTATCACTTTCCACCAGAAGATCTGCAAGCAATCTAACATCAGGAAGATCTTCCTGATCTATAGCCAGTTTCTCACATTCTTCCTTATCATGGGTGCAAAAAAACTTTTTCCACTTTAGTTTTCTAATAAATAGATTGATATCTTTCACCGATGTAAAGGGATTGAATCTGCATTTGGGTACGAAAAATAAGCCTTTACTCAAGACTGTCATTTCAGCGGTGGTCAGGATACGTTTTGAGAGGTTAATAATTTGTGAAGTGTCAACTGATAGTAGCGGGGTAAAAGCGTTAGTAACCCCTTTCTGGGGTGTTACACATATTTACCCTCCTCCTTTTGGAGCTGGGTGGGTGGATGGATTCTGGATGGATTCTGGTGTCTGTGAAGGTCCGGCCCACTCCTCCTCGACTTCCAGTGTAGCGCACACATCAGGGGGGAAGTGGCCAAGACATTTTCAGAGGGTCCGGCCTGCTCTCCCTCCGACTGCTTCTCCGACTCTTCATGTATTGAGACCTCCACCACGTTCATAAAAGCCCTTTTGGGTGTTATGCGTTTTGTAGATGGAATGAGAAGCCCTGTAATCACACAATGTTAACAATTTAGATAAACAACTCAGAATTCATAACAAAGTAATAATCAAGAAATTCCTATATGTAGTGATCTGAGTGGGATTATGATTATCCACATGGTGTATTTTCCTCATTTTGTGGTTTTATAACATGCCAAAACCAGTGTTATGGATGGGTAGAATTAGTAGAAGTTACAAGGTAGGATGAGGTAACGGGATTTCTTAGGAGGTTGTCCTATAGGGTATTGTGGTTGGGTTATTGAAGGTTAGGGGAACTAAACAACAGTTCGGAAATTAGATTCGGGGTTGTTGGATGTTGTTATGTTGGGTATGTTATTTTTGGTGGCTGTGAGCGTTATACTGTCTGCCAAGCTGCATTTTGAAGATCTGCTGCCAGCCGCCCTTTCTCCCTGTTGATTTAGTTGTCACGGTCACTTTATTATTAGAAGTGGGGTTAAACTCGCATGCCGATAGGTGGTGAGCGGACTCGATTGCTATTTTCTATTTATCCAGAGTTTATCGCTGGTCTATTCAGCGGTTAATGTTAATCTTTCACGTAAAGTCATCAGTTTACATCACTAACATTTTATCTCCCATACCTTCCCTCTATTATAATCTTAACTTTCATATTGCATTGAATTAGTGGTTTATGAGGTTAGTTTACTGGTGGGTGTATATATATATACACACACACACACACACACACACTATAATCCCATGCAAATCACGAGGGGGATGTATGTAATGGACGGGCCCTTTCACGAGAATACTGAATGATGTTTTGTGAAACTTAGGAAATCATCCGGCGACATCATACATCTGTACCTCGCTGTGTGTATAACTCTATATGTATACAATCACAGCGAGGGAGAGATGTATGACGTAACCGGATGATTTTGTACATGTCAAAACCGGTATTAAGTAATCATTTTTAAAAGGATAAAATACGGATGTTGTAAAGTAAACACACATTTATGAGACGTGATGTAAACTAAATGAAATTTAATGCGTTAAGCAATTGTTTTTAAATGGCTTTTGTTTCAAGAAAAGGTGATGATTTAATACATTTTAGTTAAGAGGTTGTGTGTTACCTCTACTACGTCTGTACGTTGTCTGAGTGTTGTAGTGAGAGAGACCAAATGTCATGTAAGCATAGTACCTGGGCATAATCTTGCACTAAACTCTTTTATCCGATCAGAGTGTAGGCGCTTCAGGTCACACCATTTTTTTTGTATAAGGACTTCGGATCATCACAACAATACACGGAACTCTATGCGACAATCTATACGAAAACATTATAGGAATTTCTTTATGAAAAAAGAGCACAGAGAAAAGGATACAAGCTGAACGGCAACTAACCACGTGCTAGATCACGTGAGACGCCAACCCGGCAGGAAATAGCGCGTAACACACAACGTGGACGAGCAAACCGCCCGGAGGATCACGCCGACTACTGCTTCACCAATACAGGAACAACTCGGACCGCGGAGTGAGTACAACAATTGTTGTGTGGGACGCCACCAGCAAGAAATATCACAAAGTGAATATTGTACAAAATACCCCTTGACGGCAGACGATATCACCTGTATTTGCGTGCAAATCCGGCACCTGAAAATACCGTCCAACAACATTGGACTAACTTAAAAGCATTTTTTAGCTTTATATATACAGATTTATATATACTACTTTTATTTATACAGCCTTATAATACAATTTTTACCTTCATCTATCTTTTATCTTGGACTATCATCGTTGTATTTCTTGGATTTACTTGGACTATTTTTTTTTAAATATATTTTTAAATTTTTTTCATATTTTGTATACCTTCAAGACTTATACTATTTACTATCGATTATCCTTCATCACTATATCCTGTGTGATCTCTCATTGAACATTAATGCTCATCGAATACATCCATTTAATCTATCGATTATATCTATTTTTCTCTATCGATTTATGCTTTTTTGACTATATATATTCTCTCACTCAATTTTTTGACATCGATTATTATATTATATAATTTTTCCCATAAATGTTTTCCATCAACTATACATCGAATACCCACTCCCATCGATTTAAACATCGACACCTTACTATCCCCTCACCCCCTTTACACCATCCGGGTGACTATCCCAGCACAACACCCCATCACTGAAAACAATCAACTAATAGTCTTTTAAAACATTCTTTTATTTTATTATACAAATAAATATTTTTACAAACAAAACTTTTTTTTTAAAAAAACAATCGATAATAAATACCCTATAAAAACTAGTGTTGAGCGCGAATATCCGTTTTGCGAATTTTTATCGCGAATATCGTAACTTCGAGAATTCGCGAACAATAAGAATATTTGCCTCTATATTCGTTAAAACGAAATTTCGTTTCCTTTTAAGCTAATAAAACAATAGAAATATAATTTATTAGGCCCAATGCATTTAGAACAACTCACATATTTATAAATCACACACAAGCTGTAAGCAAAAGCAGCTAACAGTAGTTTGGATGAGCCAGCTAACCATTACACGAACAGAATTTTTTTTGCGCATTTAATGTTAGCGAATTTTCGCATAAAATATAAGAAAGTTAAAACCATATGAGTAACTGAACGCTTCTGACATGTCAAGTGAATTCTCGGCACGGTTGCTAGGCTTTGCGGAAAAAAAAAAACGTCTTTACAACATGCGATCCGCACACAAGCTTTAAGCATTAGCAATAAGTATAGTAACACTTTACTTATGAAATGACTAGAAATTTTTCTAAAATAGTGCTATATAAGAAAATCAAGAATATTGCACTATATTCGAAAAATATGGCATTCCCTTTTTTTCGAATATAGTGGTATATTCTTGATTATCGTATATAGCACTATTTTCGAATAATTTCGAGTTATTTCATGAGTCAAGTATATGCTGCTTATTGCTATGCTAATGCATATATATTATATGCGAAAATATTATTTGCGTAAAAAAATTCTGTTCGTGTAATGGTTAGATGGCTCTTCACAACTTGGAAAGAGCCATCTAACCATTACACGAACAGAATTTTTTTACGCATTTAATATTTTCGCATATAATATATATGCAATCAATGCATTAGCATAGCAATAAGCATATACTTGACTCATGAAATAACTCGTAAATTTTCGAAAATAGTGCTATATACGAAAATCAAGAATATGCCACTATATTTGAAAAATGCGGAATTCCGTATTTTTCGAATATAGTGCTATATTCTAGATTTTCTTATATAGCACTATTTTCGAAAAATTTTGAGTCAATTCATCAGTCAAGTATTACTATACTTATTGCATGCTAATGCTTAAAGCTTGTGTGCGGATCGCATGTTCTAAAGACGTGTTTTTTTTTCGCAAAGGCTAGGTTATGTTCCATGACTAGCAACCGTGCTGAGAATTCACTTGACAATCATGTCAAAAGCGTTCAGTTACTCATATAATTTTAACTTTCTTATATTACATGCGAAAATTCGCTAACATTAAATGCGCAAAAAAAAATCTGTTCGCGTAATGGTTAGTTACCATTACACAAACCGAATTGTTTTACGCATTTAATGTTAGCGAATTTTCGCATATAATATCCCAACCACTGTTAGCTGTTTTTTCCTTACAGCTTGTATGCGATCCGATCTACTCGCATATTGTAAATACGGTTTTTCGCCAATCCTAAATTATGTTCCATGACAAGCAATCTAGCCCAGAAATTACTTGACATGTCCAAAACCGTTCAGGATCCTTACTCATTTAATTGTAACACTTTCAATATATTGTATTGTATGCGAAAATCCGCTGCCATAACATTCGCAAAAAAATACTTTTCGTGTTATGTTTTTCCCGCCCGCCTAAACTAGTGTTATTGAGTATTTCACATATAGCCTTTATTGAGAGAATAATGGGCACCTAAATATTACCAGACATCCTATCGTGTACTTACTGATTGACCCTTGAAATACCATTTCATGTAGCCTATTTTACAACGGTTCCTGTAATGCGAAAAAAAGCGGACATTTCAAAAATTCGCATAAATCTATCACCACGGTGATGTACCATGTGATTGGAGCATGAGATCTGATGTCACCAAAGGTCCTTTAGCCCACAACTCATCAGTAAACTCAACTCAAAGGTCCTTTAGCCCACAACTCAAGTAAAGAAGAGACCGGGAACTTCGAGATCAAGAGGAGAAGGTGAGTTAATGAGTTTATTTTTTTAAACCCCTCCAGCCCTATTGTACTATGCATTCTGTATTCAGAATGCTATTATTTTCCCTTATAACCATGTTATAAGGGAAAGTAATACAATCTACACTACAACTAACCCAAACCTGAACTTCTGTGAAGAAGTTCGGGTCTGGGTACCAGTGTCGGTTTTTTATCACGCGCGTGCAAAAAACATTGCACCCGCGCGATAAAAACTGAACATCGGAACGCAATTGCAGTCAAAACTGACTGCAATTGCATTCCTACTCGCGCGGTTTTGCCGCAACACACCGGGACGCATCCGGACCTCATCCGGACACGCTCGTGTGAACCCAGCCTTATAGTTAGAAAAAAAAAAAAATAATTAGTTTTGTGTTTCGATTTGTTACATCTGTCTTGTCTTTGCGTCTGATTGTCTGCGTTTTTCTTTGTTAGAGTTTTATAAAAGAAAAAAAAAAGATTTCGTTTGTCTTGTCTTTTCGTCTGATTGTGTGCGTGTTTTCTGTGTTTCTTATTTTTTCATAAATAAATCAAAAAAAATTATACTTACTCTAAATTAGTCTCGTTTTGAAGTTAGGCGTTTCATTTATTTTCCGTTTATTACTTTAATTTATTATTTTATTTTTTTTTGGTTTACATTACAAGTTAAATCTATTTTGTTTTTTGACACACGTCCCTACCACAATAAACCTTTGGCCCAATTACTTTTACGTAAATTATGAGTGCACCGGGCCGTGCAGGCAGCCGCGGTCGGGCAAATAGAGGAGTCAGTTCCGTTGCTGGACCGCCGACAGCGCGGGGCCGCTCCTCCAGTCATGTACAGGCAGGTGCCAGTGGCAGTGGTGTCCACCTGATCCGTGATTTTTTTAATTTTAGCAGCCGTCCAAGGGCCATACTTTCCCAGGACGCCGAGACAGTGATGGCTCTGGTGGCTGACTCGAGTGCCACGGAGTCCTCAGCCCCAGTTCATAGCAGCAGCAGTAGCGGCAGATCTACGCCTCCTGTACTAGCAACCCCCACAGAATTGTCCCCGCTCAAGTTTGAAGACGAGGACACAGAGCTGGACATTCTGGGGGAGGCTATTCAGGAGGGTGATTTACAGTTCAGCCCTCAAGATGGGCAGTACTTTTTGGAAGGATGGGTGATAATGAGGAGGAGGGGGCAACGTCAATAAATACGCCTTTGGAATCCCTTCCAACAGGTGCGGGTGGTTTGAGCCACACAACTCCCGCATCTAGTCAGACCCAGGCGCCAGCGAGGGGACAGCGGAGAACAGTCAGGGGCTCCATGTTAGCTGTTCCCCTCAGTCCACCACAGTTTGGCACCGGGTCTGACGTGGAAAATGAGGAGGAGGGTGATGCCGAATGGGTGCCACCTATTTTGTCAAGTACCAGCAGCACTGAAGTAGGTAGGCACCAGAGAGAAACGGTGCGGCAGGTCTCCAGGGAGCCCATTGGCAGGGGCTCTACTGTCGAGAGGATCAGGCAGCAACAGCAGCAGCATGCTCCGCCTGTGCACACTGAGGCCCAACAGGCGCAAGCCAGCACCATGCCATCGGACAGGAGGTTGGTGCGGAAGTCGCCTGTTTGGGCTTTCTTCACCCTGGCAACAGATGATGTTACTGTTGCTGTTTGTAACCTCTGCCATGCCAGGGTGAGGAGAGGGAGGTTAGTTTCTCGGCTGGGTACCACAGCCCTGAACCAGCACATGAGATTGAACCACTGGCGGGAGTGGGAATTGGTACCGGCAGCCATCCCTCTGCAACCAGTGCACCCTCCTCTATCTCCTCTGCCGTCCGGCGCCAGCCAACAATTGCTGATGCTTTTGAACGCACCGTGCCCTACGCCCCAGGGGATCGACGTGTGCGTTCACTCAATGGGCTCCTGGCAAGGGTTATTGCCCAACATCTGCTTCCGTACAATCTGGTTGACAGCAACCCATTTAGGCAGATGTTGGAGCAGGCCCAACCGAAATGGCGTGTCCCCAGCCGCCATTACTTTGCCAGGACTGGTGTCCCTGCCCTGCACCAGCACCTTGTGCAGAATGTATGCCTGTCGCTGGATCATGCTGTCAGCGACAGGGTGCATCTCACAATGGATGCTTGGACCAGCAGGCATGGGCAGGGTTGCTACCTAAGTTTCACAGCCCATTGGGTTTCCCTCCGAGGCGCCGGGGAGGGAACGGCGGCATCTGAGTTTGTGGTGCCGCCCCAGGGTGTCCATGGGAGAACTGCTCCTCTCCCGCAAGCCACTGTCTCCACGGCTGTTGAGCCCCCAAGCAAGCGTCCCCGTAGCTACGCAAGTGTGGGGCACGTCCGCTGCCAGGCCGTGCTCCAGCTTGTGAGCTTGGGGGAACGGAGACACACTGGACCTCATGTTCTGTCCGCACTACAGGCTCAGGTCCAGAAGTGGCTGACACCCCGAAGGCTTCAGGCAGGTATGGTTGTCTGTGACAACGGCAGCAACCTACTCGCCGCCCTTCAGGCTGGCAGTCTTACACACGTGCCCTGCATGGCACATGTCCTCAACCTTGTGGTGCAGAAATTCCTCCGCACTTACCCAGGGTTGAGTGACATTGTGCAAAAGGTACGTAGGATTGCCGGCCACTTCCGCCGATCCCCAACCGCCACCGCGTCCCTGTCCAAACTGCAGCGGGACAACAGCCTGCCCACCCACAGGCTGATTATGGACAGTGTGACGCGGTGGAACTCCACCCTCAACATGCTGGAGAGGTTGTGGGAGCAGCGACGGGCGGTGAGGGAATACCTGCTGGAGCTAGGCACTGCAGGGCCAACACACTCACTCCCCTACGTCACTAATGCGGAGTGGGGGCAGATTCAGCAAGTCTGCCACGTGTTGGCCCCATTCGAGCAGGCGACAAAGATGGTTAGCAGGGAGCATGTCGGCCTCAACGATGTGCTCCCATTAGTGTTCCTGCTGGACAGGACACTAGATCGCCTGCTTGAAGCTGGGGAGAGTGCCTTTGTGGAGCATGAAGAGTCAACCATGCTCCACCTGGACCAGGCCCAGGACGAGGAGGAGGATGAATTAGTGGACATCCATGAGTCTGGGCTTGGTCAGGAGGGAGAGCCGGTGCTGGGGGCACCTATAGTCCGGGGGTGGGGCACCTCCGACCGGGAGCAGCAGCATCGGCAGCAGGAGGACCAAGAGGTCATGGTCTCTGGCAGCTCTGAAGAGTCACAGCGGGCTGTGCTCTTCCCCATGGCTGCCCACATGCTGCGATGCCTCAGGAGGGACCCCCGGATCATAAAAATAAAGGAGAGGGATGAGTTTTGGTTGGCCACCCTATTAGACCCTCGCTGCAAGGGGAAACTGGAGGAGTTTCTACCAGCCAGCCGGAGGCAGGCCCGTATTGAAAAGTTGCGGGCCTGTCTGGTCCACCGGCTGGAGGAGGCAAACCCTATGCCTCACGCTCCAGTTCTCCCCGCCCATCTCACCCAGCAGGTGTCTGGAACCACCAGCACCAGCCGAGCAGGTGACCTTGAGGGTGAGATGAGGCTGTTCTACCAGTCTGCGCGACCCAGTACCAGCAGCAGCAGCAGCATGAGTAACCACCAGCGGCTGGCCCGCATGGTGGCAGACTACATGGGGTCCGTTGGTGCTTCCGACAGCATGAGCACCGACGACCCCATGGAGTACTGGGTTGCCAGGCTGGACACCTGCCGCGAGCTCGCTCAGTATGCGCTGGAGATACTTTCTTGCCCCCCCTCCAGCGTACTGTCTGAGCGGACTTTCAGCGCGGCAGGTGGGGTGGTCACCGACAAGAGGACCCGTCTGTCCACTGACTCTGTGGACAGACTAACATTCATAAAAATGAATGAGTCCTGGATCGGCAGTGACTTCTTGGCCCCCGCTGTCGGTTCAGGGCGCTGAAGGGTCCCTTGTCCATCCCTCTCCTTTGCTCTCCCTCCAATACGTTGTTTTTTAATTGTTTTTAATGTAAAATCTATAATTTTATCAATATTTGTTTAATTCATATCATATTAGTTATTTTGGCCTCGCTATATGTGGCCCTCATTCAATACCATTTTCAAAAAACCTCTGGTTGATGATGCAACCTGTCCTGACTCCTGATCTATCCTAGTCATCTAGGGGCATTATAACACTCAATCTACTACTGCTGCTTCATGTTCTGCTGATTTGGGCCTAGCTATATGTGGGCCTCATTCAATACCATTTTCAAAAAACCTATGGTGGATGATGCAACCTGTCCTGACTCCTGATCTAGCCTAGTCATCTAGGGGCATTATAACACTCAATCTACTGCTGCTGCTTCATGTTCTGCTTGTGTGGGGCTCATTCAATACCATTTTCAAAAAACCTCTGGTTGATGATGCAACCTGTCCTGACTCCAGATCTATCCTAGTCATCTAGGGGCATTATAACACTCAATCTACTGCTGCTGCTGCTTTATGTTCTGCTGATTTGGGCCTAGCTATATGTGGGCCTCATTCAATACCATTTTCAAAAAACCTATGGTGGATGATGCAACCTGTCCTGACTCCTGATCTAGCCTAGTCATCTAGGGGCATTATAACACTCAATCTACTACTGCTGCTTCATGTTCTGCTTGTGTGGGGCTCATTCAATACCATTTTCAAAAAACCTATGGTGGATGATGCAACCTCTCCTGACTCCAGATCTATCGTAGTCATCTAGGGGCATTATAACACTCAATCTACTACTGCTGCTTCATGTTCTGCTGATTTGGGCCTAGCTATATGTGGCCCTCATTCAATACCATTTTCAAAAAACCTCTGGTGGATGATGCAACCTGTCCTGACTCCTGATCTAGCCTAGTCATCTAGGGGCATTATAACACTCAATCTACTGCTGCTGCTTCATGTTCTGCTTGTGTGGGCCTCATTCAATACCATTTTCAAAAAACCTATGGTGGATGATGCAACCTGTCACGACTCCTGATATATCCTAGTCATCTAGGGGGATTAAAACAATGGATCTACTGCTGCTATTGAACATTTGTTGACAATACCCTCTTGAAAAAACATATATAATATAGTTTTTATTTTGATATATAAAAAATGTTCATGCTAAGGAGCTTAAAAATCGTAATCTGGAGCTATGTCAGAATTTTTTGATTTTGAATGATTCAAGATTTAACAGGTTCCCGAGTGATAGGCTCAACCAAAAAAGATGAAGATAAAGTAATTCACCCATTATGACTAGTGTCTACTGTACAAGCCTGTTGGTCCAGTGCTATATTCTGCCTTTACTAGAGTTGTCCCAGTCTATGTTCATCATTGAGCAACATTATGTTTTTAATGAATCAGTTGAAAAGACTAAATCAACAGATCAACTGACCATGTTAGTAATACATTAATTCATGTTTTCTTCCGTGATGCCATGAGCAGTCTAGAATTAGACAATGGCATCATGCATATTGTATCAAATGTGAACTATTGGTTCAGGGAGCATTAAACCTAATTTAAATCCATGTACAAACAAGTTATTTGAGACCTTTAAGACCTTATATATATTTTTTAAATAACAGTGTACTTAAGCGTTATTTAATTCAATTATTCTGCAGAGTTATGGATCATAACTTTTGAGTCTGCATTTTACTACAGTGTTAACTGTAAAACATGAAGGTTCTTAATCGTGCGTAGGCAACCAGCATGGATCACTTTTTATACTTTGCACTATAACAAGTCTAGAGTGTAGAATTCTCAAAACTTGTTTTGGATTGTTCATATTCATGCATGTGCTGTGTCACTTATGTATTGTCAATATTTAGACTAAGAAATACGTATATCAATAATACAATAAAATAAAAAGTGTTGTTTGGCTTCATTTACAAAATTAAATTATTTAACTTTATTTTCTTTTCTTTTGTTTATTATAAAAAATTGGGTTTGGGGGGCCAATGTTGTGGACCGCATGTGGCTTTCCCTTGTCAAAAGGTCTTGTGCAATAAAAATAGTACTCGACTTATTGATGAACCTAATGAAACAATTTTATTTGATTTTATTTATGTTTATTTTTTCCCTACGGATTAAGGTTCTAACATGGTGTTGTCTGTTGTCCTGGGAGGGGTGGCCGACTTCCGTGTTGACCTATCTACATGGTTGGGTCTGACTGGCGTTAGACTCATCCGTGTGACAATCCGGTTTTGATAATGAAGCCTGAATGACACATGTATATAGGGATATTTACTTTTATCTATTTTTTTTAAATATTGACAATAATGTAATGATGATTTGCACATGCTAAATATATATAGACACAGCTTTAAAAAATTTTAATTTAAAAATACGTACTATATAATGTTCCTTAACTGTTGGAGAATTCTTATACTCTGAGTCATGTAAGCACATTTTTTGGTCTGTTTGGCGGAAGCAATGCCAGGACATTTAAATTTTGTTGTAATAAGTGCACTATTACGGATACGTGCTGTTTAGTTTTTACAACATGCCTTTTACCATTTTACTTATATCTACTTTTTTTTTTTTTTTTTTTTGTGGGGTATCCACAATTAGTTCTAAATAAGAGATTAACGGTGGATTATAAGGCCTACAACAACCATAAATGCTCATATTATCCAATTGCTTAATAATTATGTGTAGGCAACATACTCAACGATTATCAAGGACTACTGCTATTATCAATATGCATTGAACTTCTGTGTGGGACAAAAAATGCCAATTTTATATGTACATTCCGGTTGATGTTTGTCAGTGTACTGATGAGTTTGTGATGGAGTATAGGGGCCTTACTGTAAACAAATGTTTTGAAATGAATTGCAAAACTTCAATTAATAAAATAAAAACAAACACACAATATATAGATCAAGAAATAAAATAATATTTTTTATAATATTTGAATAACAAGAACAAAATAGTAAAATTGGCCTTAAGGCAAGGCCTTCAGAACATTAATAATGTTCAGGATCTCCTCAACCGCCTTGTTGTGCTGCTCCTCCACGACAGCCATTTGGTGGGAGTACTGCACCCGTAACTGCCTTAATTTGTGGCAGTGCTGCTCCCGGGACTTCCTCAATAGAGCAACATGGTCCCTCTGAAGGACTTTAACCTTCTCCTTCAGGGATTTAATTACTGTTAAAAATAAAAAAATATATAATTAAATATATATATATAATATATATAGTAAATTTTAAATATGTATTTATTTGTTTGACATCTGATTAAATGCAATTTAGTGAATATTGTATAAAGTTGTTCACTATTGGCGATTGTAGGTGAAAAGAAATATGAAAAATATATTTTTCATTTTAAACGTCTATATAAAATATATATATTTTTTTTTAACCTAACAGTCCATGAATAGTCTGTCATTGAGGTCATAATTTACATATGATATTTGATTTGTATAATTAATTTATATTTATTGGTATAAATGATAGGGCTCTTATTATTATTTTACTTTTTATAATCATTAGATTTTTGAATAATATTGCAACGACAAGATTGAAAAGTGTGAAAAAGATAAACAAATTTACGTTAATCTGTACGTCGGGAATAAGCACACCTGTTTTGTTTCTGGAGTTTTGTCTTTAATATTGATTTTTGAACGGGGTTAAAATAGTTAACATAGACATTGGGTGGGACATGTCTCATCCGTACTCCATCCTATGTTCTCATAACGGTGCTGTTAAAAAGGATTTTAAGATAAAGTGTGGACAGGCCATCCCAACGCAGAACAATCTGAGAAAGGAACCAGAATGGTGACAGACTGTAGTGTGTTTCGATAGTACTGTCTTTTTACCCTGCTTGTAATGAACTGTGAGTTTGGGACTTTATGTTATCCAATATAACTAAACTAATACATGTGTGTGTGAATAAGTTTAAACAACAAAAGCACATGGTGGCAAACTCAGCCACTGTATATTGTCATTCCTGTATGTACGACGTTATTGCATATGTGTATGCCACTTTAAAGAACCAAGCGTATATATGTTTTGTGTAATATGGTTCAGGTGGGCTGTAAAGTTCCTAGGCTGGCTGCATGAAAACCGCCAGCATTCATGCAAT
Organism: Bufo bufo; assembly: GCF_905171765.1. Taxonomy (NCBI): domain Eukaryota; kingdom Metazoa; phylum Chordata; class Amphibia; order Anura; family Bufonidae; genus Bufo; species Bufo bufo. The sequence goes on along the minus strand of NC_053393.1, from coordinate 18,324,944 downwards.
TGTATGTTGTTATGTGAGGGCACCCAGATAGCTAATTGTATTGTATTTGTGTATTCTGAGCGGCATTCACCTAATGATATGCCCTCAGACTTGAGCTATCTTGGAATATGTTAAATGTCTGTGTTGCTGGGAGGGTGTGACATTGTGTTTTTGGGTGGGGATTCCTGTCCTGTTGTTCTCACATGTGTATTGGCGATGTCCCTTTGTCCTGAGAGATAATTGGATTACTCCTCGGGTGTCTCCAGGCCAGAGAGGAGGAAACCATGATGCATTGTGGGGATGTGTTGTGTCTGTGTATCCTAAGTTGCTGCATATCTGTCCTGTGTAGCAGTCTTGCTTCTTGTCCACTAGGGGCGTGTACACCAGATGGGGAGCTGCATAGGGCGGATAGCCCTCAATAAAGAGTTCCTGTTTTATACCTTAATGAAGTCTTGGCTCCTGTTAGGGGGATGGAATAACTACACTCTTGGGGATTGCTATATCATAATACTCCCCTGAGTATAAGCTCTTGTAAGAGCTTGCTCCTGTTTCCAGGCTCCCAGCGGAGACCTTGTGGATCGTGCTACCCCTCCACTACACACATATTTACCCTCCTTGTGTGGGGTGGTGACTACCCCGTCATCATCCTCCTCTTCCTGCTCCTCATCCTGAAAAATGTGGGGGGGCAACTCAGGTAGGGCTGCTGGTCCAGCCTCTTCCTCCACCATTGACTCCCCCTCCTGTGGTGGTGCTGGGTCATTTGGTGGCCCTGAGGGTCCTGCCTGCTGCTCCTGCTCCCCCTCAGACGCCGACAGCTCCCAGGAATCCCTGCTGGCAGGCCTGCGTTTTACACAGGGAAGGCGAGCCCCTATAATTACAAATTAATACTTATGTAAAAATAAAAATCACAAATAATAAATGTACCTCACCATTACGTTACTTTTGTTTATTTCATCAACATTCAATAATGTTTGTACCTGGACAGTGCTCGTCACGGATCTGGCGGATTCTGGGCATATGTCTCCGCTTCAGGTCCGACCACTTTTTGCAAATGGCCAATTTGGCATGTTTTCCTTGGTGATCCCTCCTCATCTCCTTCCTTAGCTCCCTTACTATCGGGTGTTTTGCTTTGTTAGAGCGGAGTTCGTCATACCCTTGCTCTAACAGGCGCTGCGTGATTAAGAAAAGAAGCATTTTATAATTTTTTTTTAATAAAACTAAGATTAAGGAACTTTAACATTAGCACAAGTGGAGTACATCAGGCTATTCTAGGAAGTTGAACAAGCGGTCAGATCCGTCCTGCCGCTAGTTCACTTATGCCCCCAGACAGTGGCGTAGTTAGAAATGACTTGGCCCCACAGCAAATTTTTTTTAATGGGGACAACCTACCTACCACCCACAAATTTTCAAAAAGGCATTACTTTCAAGCCACCCACATAACTGTGGCTAGTAAAGATCGCTCTCTCACACCAGTCCCGGTATAAAATCTAATTGTGGTGAAATTGTATGTGTGTGGGGTATAAGCTATTAGATAATGTCCATCTGAGGAGAGATGTACCTGTCTAGTGACGTGACGGCATAGTTTGGGGTGTAAAGCTGGTCCGCCTCCACTTGGTGCACCCTGGGTAACGCTAAATGAACCATCAAATATACTGTAGAATGTAAAAAATTACTTCTCCTGACCAACAGGACACTTATTTGAATATTTAGACTAGCCGTCCGCACACTGCGGCCCCCCTGCAAACTGCGGCCCTCCGGCTGTGGCAAAAATAAAACTCACATCATTCCATGACACCCTACAGCTATCATCCTATAGAAGGACATAATGGGACGGGAGTTGTAGTTTTAGAACAACTGGAGGACCGCTGTTTGAATAGACTGTGTGTGTTTGTGTGTTGGGGGAGGTCAGGGGGGGGGGGGTTTGAGGGGGGGTTTGGTGGTATGCAGTGTGGGTATATTGTCTGAGGCAGGAAATTAGATGTACAATGTGCATCTGATATATATATTTGTATGCATTGCTATCCATACATAATGACACGTCGGCCACATGTATGTATGGATAGCATATAAATATATAGCAGATGCCAGTGAGATACTGCTTTGATGGCAGACCATTAAAACCATTTATGAGATCAAAAATGCTTAACTATTTATTTTAGTAATATAGATAAAATCACATTTTATGTAGTATGAGTAGATGTTAATGATTATCTGAAAAAATTATTACTTTTGAATGTCAACAATACTTGTTTCAAACTATCATTTATATGTAATCAAAGTATGTGCTATCCGAATTTTAATGCCATGCGAAAATAGTTTACACAAATACATCCGAAAAATTCAAATCAATAAACCTACATAGGAATATTACTAAGATATGCCAAACAAGCGTGTATGCGAACAAATGTTCAATTAGATTATACTTACTATGACGATCAGCTCCTCCTCAGCTTTAGTGAACTTGCTGGCCACCATCGTATAAACTGAGCGCATAAAGTTTTCAACCGCACAAAACTGACGCAAGTTGGATTCTGGTTGAAAACGGCGCTTACTTCCGGTTTGGAACAAATCACGCGCATGCGCATAATCATACGAAAATGTCAGTGCCGTTTCAGCTATTTGTATGTTAACGAATATTCGATAAAATTAATGATATATCAGGTTTTAGAATATTCGTATCACTCGAAATCTATGATATATTACAATATCTATAATATTCGTAAAAACAAAGCGGATATAGTGCTTTAGTAGTTTCGAAATCTTTCTATTCATTTTTAATAATATTGGCTAGGCTATATTGCAATAACATTGTGTTCTAGTCTGATTTTATATTGCAATATAGAGAATATTCGAAACCTTTATTGTATAACTTGAACAGTGAACACTAAAGACATTTAGAAATTTGCGAATTCGCATAATATGCGCATATTACGCGTATAACTATGCGCATATTATGCGCATATTATTGGCAAACTTACGAATATTCGATTTCAGCGAATAGAATATGAATATTCTAACGAATATTCGCGAAATATCGCGAAAACGAATATGGCACCTCAAGCTCATCACTAATAAAAACCAGATAGAGTGCCTGTCGAATTCTTTACTTCTATCATCTCTATACCTATCAGTGGTTAGGTGAACCACTCCAGACAAGAGCACCACACCAGGGAGTAATCTGGGAGAGCCACTATTTTGTACAACTCCATTTTTTTTGTATAGCTTCTTTGCCTGCCAGATCCCATATTTTTGATATAATTCGGACCGAAGAGACTGTATTATGTACAGTTTCTCCTCTCTTTTCCTGGTCCTATCATATCCCCGCACAAGAAATCGCTGATGGATAAAGATGAAAGCAGATAATCAAAACATTTTAAGTATACCAGTTTTTAAACATATATCCAAAAAAAAAAAAAACTCTTTGAAAGACAAATTTACCTCTTCATGTTACTGTTAAGAATCCTGATTTATTGCGATTGTATGTGTGTGGGCTCTGATCAACCAGATATATTGGCCAAGTAATCTGAGATGTACCTGTCTTGTTAAGTGACGATACCGTATGGGTTGTACAGTTGGTTCACCTCGCCGGGGTGCACCCTGTATAACGCAAAATGAACCAGCGAAAAATTACGTTTAGACTAAGAAAGCTCATGGACATAAAATAGAATCTATATATATTATGTGTGTGTTATATAGTGTGTGGTATAGATTTAGTGGCAGGAAAATTGATGTGCATGTGATAGTTTTTTCAGTGGACCATACATACATGCTACTAACATCGTGCGCCGAAGAAACAAGAATGTTAATTGCACCAATCAGTAATATATATTCTTACCAGTTTAAATGTGTTTAATATAATTTCCGGAAAAAAAAAAATCGTATCAATATGGAAAATATTCGTTCGCATCTACAAATATTTGCAAATTCGAGATCTACAGAACATTTATTGTGCTGCATGCAATATCTACAAAAACACATATGCTTTAATATAATATAACAGTTAATATGATTTCATCCTAATCTCTCAAAAATGTTTCTAAACTTTTGAGGACTGGGAGTAGTCATTCTCGTCACTTGTTGGCAACTAGATTATTCACAGTAGTCAGACTCACTAGGCAGTATGGAATACTGTAAAATGCGTCAGACGCTTGTTCACGCACATTTACGTTCCCCGATATTTTTTTTTTTTTAAATCAGGATAGAGAATATAAAGAATATTATCCAAACAAAAACTTTCGAACTTACGATTTTGATTACTGCCCCTGCCGTTGCCTTACTGGTGCTTCTTCCTGCTTGGCCAACTGTCACCGAGGTAATCGTATTGCTAAATATTCGTTTTTCAAAATTTTCCAAATAAACCAAAATATATCAATACAGCGGTTTTTCGAAATAACGAATATATAGCACTATATTGCTATACATTCTTGTTTTAGAATGACTAATATTGTAAAAAAATTAATATATAGTAATATAGAGAATATATTCCTTATACAGAATATTCTTTTTTTTTTTTTTTTATCTGTACAGTTGTTAAGCATACTTCTCCCCGACAAGCATCCCCCGTCACCATCGGAGCGCCTCTGGTTTAGAATATACTATCGGATCTGAGTTTTTCCGCCGATTGTGAAAACTCAGATAATATATTCTAACCCACAGGCGTTCCCATGGTGACGGGGATGCTTGTCAGGGAGGAGTATGACAAACAACTGTACTGATTGAAAACAAAAAACAAAAAAAATGTATATTCTAAAACATGAATATATTCGCTATATTACTATATATTTGTTTTTTAGAATATTCGTCATATTCCAAAACAATATATAGCAATATAGCGAATACACATATAGACTGCAATTTAGCTAATATAGTGCTATAAACTTTTTTCATAGTCATTTTTTTTCTCTTATGAACTTCAGATTTGAAGAGAAATTACAACTTTAAAAAAAAGGTTATAGCATTATATTAGCTAAATTGCAGTCTATATGTATTTTACGAATATTCGCTATATTGCTATATATTCGTTTCGAATATTCGTCATGTTCTAAAGAGAGAATATATAGCACTATATATATTCGTTTTTGATCAATTTCGCATTACGTGATTTTTACATTACAGATTTTTCACAATCGCGAATTTGAATATGGGACTGCCCGCTCATCACTAGTCTTAAATTCGAAAATTCTTTTGGATTCTATCCTGGACATATTGGCAATGTGGTTGCCACCTCTCCAGGGTCTTTTCACTCTTTCAATAGCCGCAAAAGTAAGGATTGAGGGATCACTATTATGATAATCTTTGAAATGTTTAGAAACGGAATGAAAGGGGCTGTGCCGATATAGGCATTTGCCCCTCATGTACAGTCATGTGAAAAAATTAGGACACCCTTTGAAAGCATGTGGTTTTTTGTAACATTTTTAATAAATGGTTATTTCATCTCCGTTTCAACAATACAGAGAGATTAAAGTAATCCGACTAAACAAAGAAAACTGAAGAAAAGTCTTTTCAAGATCTTCTGTAAATGTCATTCTACAAAAATGCCTATTCTAACTGAGGAAAAAGATAGGACACCCTTGCCCCTAATAGCGAGTGTTACCTCCTTTGGCTGAAATAACTGCAGTGAGACGGTTCTTGTAGCCATCTACCAGTCTTCGACATCGGTCTGAGGAAATTTTACCCCACTCCTCAATGCAGAACTTTTTCAGCTGTGAGATGTTTGAGGGGTTTCTTGCACGTACAGCCCTTTTCAAGTCACCCCACAGCATCTCAATGGGATTCAAATCTGGACTTTGACTTGGCCATTCCAGGACTCTCCATTTCTTCTTTTTCAGCCAATCTTTGGTTGATTTACTAGTATGTTTTGGGTCATTGTCATGTTGCATGGTCCAGTTCCGCTTCAGCTTTAATTTTCTAACTGATGGTCTCACATGTTCTTCAAGCACCTTCTGATACACAGTAGAATTCATCGTGGATTCTATGATGGTGAGCTGACCAGGTCCTGCTGCAGCAAAGCAGCCCCAAACCATGACACTTCCACCTCCATGCTTCACAGTTGGTATGAGGTTCTTTTCTTGGAATGCTGTGTTTGGTTTACGCCAAACATGTCCTCTGCTGTTGTGTCCAAATAATTCAATTTTGGACTCATCTGTCCAAAGAACATTATTCCAGAAGTCCTGGTCTTTGTCAACTTTATCTCTGGCAAATGTCAGTCTGGCCTCGATGTTTCTCTTGGAAAGCAAAGGTTTCCTCCTTGCACACCTCCCATGCAAGTTAAACTTGTACAGTCTCTTTCTGATTGTAGAGGCATGTACTTCTACATCAACAGTAGCCAGAGCCTGCTGTAGTTCTCGAGATGACACTTTAGGGTTTTTGGAGACCTCTTTTAGCATCTTGCGGTCTGCTCTTGGGGTGAACTTGCTGGGGCGACCAGTCCTGGGCATGTTGGCAGTTGTTTTGAAAGCCCTCCACTTGTAGACTATCTTCCGGACAGTGGAATGGCTGATTTCAAAATCTTTTGAGATCTTTTTAAATCCCTTCCCAGACTCATAGGCTGCTACAATCTTTTTTCTGAAGTCCTCTGACAGCTCTTTTGCTCTCACCATGGTGCTCACTCTCACTTCAACAGTCAGGAGCACACCAAACTAAATGTCTGAGGTTTAAATAGGGCAAGCCTCATTCAACATGCAGAGTAACGATCTACTAATTATGTGCACCTGGTGTGATATACCTGTGTGAGATCTGAGCCAATTTAAGAGGGAATACATGTGAGGGTGTCCTATCTTTTTCCTCAGTTAGAATAGGCATTTTTGTAGAATGACATTTACAGAAGATCTTGAAAAGACTTTTATTCAGTTTTCTTTGTTTAGTTGGATTACTTTAATCTCTCTGTATTGTTGAAACGGAGATGAAATAACCATTTATTAAAAATGTTACAAAAAACCACATGCTTTCAAAGGGTGTCCTAATTTTTTCACATGACTGTATGTAGGTTGTCTTGTTGGATTTGTCTCTCTCCCCCTATTCCCCTCCTTGCCCGCCATTATTCTCCACAGGTGAATCAGAGGTCAGCCGGCAACCAAAGGAGATTGGCCAGGAATGGTTGCTGATCGGTTGCTGGGCAAAGAGCTAATTTTAGCTGAAGTTATGGATTGGCTGAGTCAAGTTTCAGCGGGAAAAAGGTGTATTTATGGAGGACACTCGCCTGTGGGAGCTCTGTCAGCGCTGGTGAAAAGAACAGGAAGGAGCGTGTCCCGCCTGCCCTCCTAATGTTTCTGTAGTCGCGGTCTTTGAAAAGGGGGGAGTGTAAAAGGGTGGGGGGTTAGTCGCTCAGCCTTACTGGGTGGACTCTGGATGAGTAGTGCACTAATGGACTCGATTTAATATTGGAAAAATTTTAATGGCTGAATAATTTATGGTATTTTATTATTTATGGTTACCCCCCCACCCCTCAGTTAATAAAGACCGCGTCCATTTTTTATCCACAATGGTAGTCGTGTATTATTTATTATATGATAAGGTAACTTGTCGAATATGGCACCATGTGTTTCAAAGCCTCATTTAATATTGGCTATCTGTTCTGCTATTCTTTTTTTAAAGGGTCGTTTGGTTCGTACCACATATTGCTTGTGGCATGGGCATTGTAGTACATAAATTACATCTGTGGAGTCACAAGTGTGGCTGTCTTTTATTTTAAAATGAAACAAATTCTGTGTTGACCTTTTCTCTACTGTTTTCTTTGGAAAGGTGGTGATCTTACAGTTAATACATCTGCCACATCTGTAGAAGCCTTGGAGTATTAACCAATAAGATTAATTTGTTTTTAATTTTTGCTTAATTGTTGGTGCCACCTGCAAACCTAAATTTGGAGCTTTTGTATATATGACTTGTGGAGTGTTACTTAATGTGTGTACTGTACAATGGTTTTGTCTCTGAGGAGGTGGTGCCAATGTTTATTTACTATTTTCTCTACCTTCTTATATTAAATGGTAGAATAATTTAAAGATTATCCTCCTGATTAGATTGACTCTCTTTGGGTATAAAAAAAAATCTCTCCTATCCATGGCCCTGACTTTATCTAAGGAGGCCTCTTATGATTGAATCGGGTAGTCTTTTACCATAAATTCTTGTTTTAATTTTATTGCATCCTGTATAAATTTATCATTATGGGTACAATTGCACTTGATACTTCTGAATTGAGGGGAATATTTAAAAGCCATCTGGGAAGAATATAATATAAAACATTTACTTTTTCATGACTAGTTTGTAATATGTTCTACATATCAGTTTACATTGGCCTACATTAATGTTCAAATCTAAAAATTCCACCTGTGTCCTACTGATATTTGTAGTGAAGCAAGGATTTCTGTCATTGATATGAATAATCTTCTGTATCTTGCCAAATAAATATAACACCATCAATATATCTTCTCCATAGTACCAGACTTGTCCCCAGTTTAGGGCGGATGATGTCCTGCACCCCATTGAGCCATGAAAAGTACCTGGTACCCATGGCAGTTCCCTTTTCTTGTAAATAAAATTGTGAATCAAATATAAAATAGTTGTGAGTAAGTATATATTGGATGCCCTTCAATATAAAACAAATTTGATCATTATGTAGTGTATTATTGGAAACAAGTTGTTTTTTTAGGGCGTCCATTCCTTGATTATGTTCGATGACTGTATATAAAGAATTGACATCCATAGTACCTATGATCCAATTATCTTGAATTGTAAATGTTTCCAATGTAGATATATTATCGGTTTTGTCTTTTATATATGATGGGATATATTTCACTATGGGTTGTAATAATTTATCCTGGAGATTGCAACCCCGATAGGTGATTGATGGATAGTCAGCGATTAAATGTCCGACATTAAGATCCGACTTAAGGATACCCCAATGGTCCTTCAGAATCTAACGCACTTATTTAAGTGCCAAAATCATATGTACTAATGATATGCATCTTGGTATCTGTCGCCTCACTTTTTTTTGGGTGTAGGAGATTGTCCCTGTCACATGCTGATAAGCTTTTCTCAGAGTGGATTGCGGGTATCCTCTCTGCAAAAATCGCCTTTGAAGGTCATTTACTTCCCTTTTAAAATGAGTCCATTCTGAGCAGTTATGCCTGGCCCTCAGATATTGTCCCTCTCGAATCCCGTTTAAACGCATTCGGATGTCCGCTATTCCATCTCAGTAGAGTGTTTGTTGCTGTAGGTTTGCAAAACATTCTTGTTATTATCCTGTCAGAAGGACCAATGTTAATGGAAAGGTCTAGAAAAGTCAAATGGGTTTCATTTATCTCACTATTGAAAAGTAGACCCAGACTATTGTTATTAAGTATGGATTCAAATTCCTCAAATCTGGCTTTTGTGCCATACCAAAGGATAAAGAGGTCACAAATAAACCTTATCCACATACTGATTGACGGGGTCCATTGTTCCATCTCTTTTCCAAAGACCACTTCCTTTTACCCCCAGTCCAGGTAGAGATTGGCAAACGTAGGGGCATAAGGGCTCCCCATCGCCACTCCCCTGAGCTGGTGGTAGATTTTACGATCAAACGTGAAGATATTGTAACTTAGTATAAACTGTAACAAAGGTCATAAAGTCATTATGTATAGATAAGTGTGACCCCCTCTCTATTAAAAAAAAGCTCTGAAATCTTCACATCCCCTGTTGTGTGGAATCGAGCTGTAGAGGGCTTCCACGTGAAGACTAGCTAGAAGTATGTCCTTCCCACAGTTAACGTTATTAAGGCACTTCAAGAGACCTCCTACCTATCTCCTGTATATATGCAAACAAATTCATACTCGCCAGAAAAAGAGAATGACTTAAAATCACATGTTGGCAAAGGGAAAAAGGTGCAGACATGATGGCCTAGCAGCAAAGGACAAAAAGATGATTATGGTTCTTACCTCATGGTGACGGTGAACCGCTCCTCGGGAGACATGCATTGCCTCATGTTGGTGTCCTGGACTGAGTGGCCAGGACGTAGGTCAGCCAGCAGAGACTGTCAATAATCGGCACTGACGTGTGACATAAAGCCGGGGAACTTTTTAGGGTGCTATTGCAGGTCACAGTAAACTGTGTGTAAGTGGTTTTTATTAGACTATTGGGAGACGAGGGTGAACCTAGTACTTCCTCCATGGTTTGTTGTTCAGCTCAGCAAATTGTACGTATGGCTGAGGTGCAATCCAGTATAGGGGCAAAGACCGTGTTTTTTTAAATTTTAATCAGCCAGAAATTGCCAGAAACGGATGGCATCCAAGCCGAGGAATAAAGTAAAAAGCTATTTACGCTGCAACAGCAGTAGAAATTTCCACTGTGCAATCACCTGACGTTCTTATGGGTGTTTCCAGGGGTTTGGAGCCTAAATAGTGACATTTTCCTCCTTCGTATTTTGGCATTAAGGAGTGAATACTGACGTATCTGTCCCTAAAGCTTAGCTCTATTCCCAGTGTCCCTCCTGATAAATGATATTTTAAGCCAAGCTGTTAGAATATCAGAGAATTCACACAGGAGCGAAGCTGTTATCAGTCACAATTTCAAAACTTGACCTGTGAACTTAGGATGGGGCCAGATACCTGGGTTTCAGTGAGCCCCTCTGGCTTTGAATCTTGTCTATAAGAGATAATGGGAGCAACAAGTAAATGTTTGTTTTCTCATTGTTATTTAGACAAAACATCCTTGTCCTCATCAGCCAAACAGGTTTGCATATGTTAGTGCACATGGACTGCCCAAAGTCATTATGTATAGATAAGTGTGACCCCCTCTCTATTAAAAAAGCTCTGAAATCTTCACATCCCCTGTTGTGTGGAATCGAGCTGTAGAGGGCTTCCACGTGAAGACTAGCTAGAAGTATGTCCTTCCCACAGTTAACGTTATTAAGGCACTTCAAGAGACCTCCTACCTATCTCCTGTATATATGCAAACAAATTCATACTCGCCAGAAAAAGAGAATGACTTAAAATCACATGTTGGCAAAGGGAAAAAGGTGCAGACATGATGGCCTAGCAGCAAAGGACAAAAAGATGATTATGGTTCTTACCTCAGGGTGACGGTGAACCGCTCCTCGGGAGACATGCATTGCCTCATGTTGGTGTCCTGGACTGAGTGGCCATGACGTAGGTCAGCCAGCAGACTGTCAATAATCGGCACTGACGTGTGACATAAAGCCATGGAACTTTTTAGGGTGCTATTGCAGGTCACAGTAAACTGTGTGTAAGTGGTTTTTATTAGACTATTGGGAGACGAGGGTGAACCTTGTACTTCCTCCATGGTTTGTTGTTCAGCTCAGCAAATTGTACGTATGGCTGAGGTTCAATCCAGTATAGGGGCAAAGACCGTGTTTTTTAATTTTTATTTTAATCAGCCAGAAATTGCCAGAAACCGATGGCATCCAAGCCGAGGAATAAAGTAAAAAGCTATTTATGCTGCAACAGCAGTAGAAATTTCCACTGTGCAATCACCTGACCTTCTTATAGGTGTTTCCAGGGGTTTGGAGCTTAAATAGTGACATTTTCCTCCTTCGTATTTTGGCATTAAGGAGTGAATACTGACGTATCTGTCCCTAAAGCTTAGCTCTATTCCCAGTGTCCCTCCTGATAAATGATATTTTAAGCCAAGCTTAAATATCAGAGAATTCACACAGGAGCGAAGCTGTTATCAGTCACAATTTCGAAACTTGACCTGTGAACTTAGGATGGGGCCAGATACCTGGGTTTCAGTGAGCCCCTCTGGCTTTGAATCTTGTCTATAAGAGATAATGGGAGCAACAAGTAAAGGTTTGTTTTCTCATTGTTATTTAGACAAAACATCCTTGTCCTCATCAGCCAAACAGGTTTGCATATGTTAGTGCACATGGACTGCCCATAGCCGTGCCTGTGGATTGGTATGGAAATTTTTTGAGAGAAAGAATGATTTTCTCATGGATTTCCTAATTATTTTTTACTCAACTTCTTGTCGCCTCTAGGTATAGTATAACCTCCAGCAAATACTGATACTAGAGAAGGTTGTAATAGAAGTTCCCATTAGTGTGAGCGATAAGTTAACTGAAATTTGTTTTGAATAGATTCAATTTGGTCCAGAAATGCTCTGATTGTTCTGAAAATTAGTGTGTGTAGTAGTAGTCATTTTCTTTTAATACATCTGTTGTAGGTTTAAGGGTAAACATATGGTTCACCATGTTAGCAAATATCATGTTTAATGGGGTCATGTTTGTCTGGAATGACGTGAGCACGCAGCCTCATGCTCCCCTCCTCTCCCCAGCCCTGACTCTCGGTGCTCTGCCTGATTGCTGCCGTGCGTGATACCAAAACCATGTGCGGCGTTCTGGGTTCCTGATCTGTTAGTGAAAGAGACTCCCTACCTGTCCCCTGTTCTCGCTGCTCCTGCTCTTGCTTCTGCCCCAGCTTCAAGTTGACTTTTCCTTTCTGGGATTCGCCTCTTCTCTATCAGATTTTCTGATGTCCCTTGGCTGGGTGCTTCCTGGCTGTTTGTGGACTTCTTCTGCCTGTTTGCACTGCTCTGTTGAGGATCCTTGACAGCCTTTCACTTGGTGGCCTGCTGGCCTGGTCAAGAGAAGCCGTCTGACACAATTCCGGGCGTGGTGAGATCTGTCCCTATTGGGCTTGCTTGTTTTGTGTGCTCCATCTGCCCAATTTCTGCTCCATCCCTCCGTTCCTCTTTTTTTTTCCCCATTTGGTTTGAGGGGTTATTATTAAAAGAGCTATTGGAATAACAGTCGCAATAACAGTGACTTAGTTGGATTTGGCTCCGAAGCTAAATGACTTTGTTAAATGGATAGGGGAGTAGAAATGAAAAAGTAAAAAAAAAACCACTAAATTAATTTAAAAAAAAGGAATGAAGATAACGGCAAAAAATAAAAAGTACTAAAAAAATAAAAAATGGCAATGGAAAAATCGTGATAATGGGCCCTAAAGAAAACAGGAGTACTAAGTAAAACAAGATAAGACTGTTACTCTGCTTTCCAAAGAAGGTAAAACTTTTTGTTAGAGTTGAGCGGAAACCTGGAAGTACGGGTTCAGCTGAATTTCGCAAAAAAAGTTCGAGTTCAGGACCCGAACTTGACCCCGAACCCCATTGAAGTCAATGGGGACCCAAACTTTGGAGCACTAAAATGGCTCTAAAAAACGTCATGGAAAGGGCTAGAGCGCTGCAAAAGGCAGCAACATGTGGTAAAGAGCTTGGCAAGTGCTCTGCAAACAAATGTGGATAGGGAAATTACTTAAAATAACATAAAATACGTAAAATAAAAATGATAATCTTGATTTAGGAGGACAATGTCCATGTGGATGTGGTGGATGTGAAAAAGAAACAATTATATCCACGGCACACTCATAGATTTTAGCACAATGCTATATATTTTATTGATGTTTGCCAACACCAACTTTATAGTTCAATCACATGAAAGTCAGGGCCAACGTTTCGGTCCACCCGGGACCTTGATCACGGCCTATGATAATACAAATAAATATACAGTATAAGTGAAAATATTGGCTCACAATAAAGAATAATAAATAACCAAACATTTTTTTTAAACAACATAATATGTCTCATAGAAATCTATGCATATAGTACCAATCATATTTTATATTTTATAGGGTACATCAAACCGGTACTAGAGTAAAATAATAGATCAATGCATACACAGTTTAGTCAAAATTAGGAGTCAATGCAAAGTTGTATAATTAATAAAAGAAAAGAAAATATCTGGTAGATTCTCAGAATGTTTCAGAGAGTTCATTAGTAAAAAATGGCATAATGTAGATCCCCATATAAAGTTGCAAGACACCTATATAAGAAGCGATACAGGGATCTCACATGTGGCCTTAGAAAAATGACCACAGTCACAACTGAACATCTGATATCTTATTGGCACAAATACTGGTAACGATATATAAACATACCTTATCATAAGAAGATAGTGTGCGCTCGTTGGTGGCATAGAGGGAACTGGCTGAAGGACGCCAGTTATATCGCATATGCCTTGTGTGTTCCGGCGTCTGACGTCACCAATATGCCTCTGGTTAGTTGTGGAACGCAAACCGTTCCATGAGGGAGATGCGCATGCGCACGGGATATATGCCGTAATTGTCTCTAAGCGCATGAAATATGCGCCGCGCTTGTTTCTATGTCAGCATTGAGCTTAGTAATCACTATCACAGTGAAGTAGAAAAGTATATTTCAAAGTCAGGTGTGTAATGAAGGGGTCTGGCTCCAATGTATTTATATGGAGTACACAACCAATAGCCAAGGGCATCGCCGTGCACTCCATATAGCCATTATATATGTCATAATTATATAAATCGTAACTTACAATATTTATATTAGTGTATTAGTCACAGGATTGGAAATAGTCAAATTAGTACAATTATAACATTAATAATAAAGAAATTAAATCATACCTATACCTGTAAATCAGCGTGTCTAGGTAAAAAATAAAAGTACAAAGTCAGAATAAAGGTAAGGTTGAAATACAACAATATAAAAAACCGCAAGTTACATAATGGAATAATCTGATTTCACAGGCGATATATGAATAGACGAACATTAGTTGTACTCAGGTGACCAATTGGTATAGTCTGATTATAATAGCAATTCAAATTCACAATTGAGCCCGTGTGGTGATAGTGTTTTGAGCTCATAGATCCAGAAGGACTCCTTTCTTTGTAATAAAAGCTTACGGTTACCACCCCTTCTGGGCATAGGAACATGGTCTATGACCTGGAATTGCAACTGGCTGATACTATGTTGCATCTGAAGAAAATGATATGGTATTGGAAGTTCTGCTTTTTTGCATTTAATGTCAGACTTATGCTTACAAATCCTGTCACGAATGCATTGTGAGGTTTCACCTATGTAAGCCAGGCCGCAAGGACATTTAATCATATAGACTACATATGATATACAAGTATAATAGTTCTTAATATTATAGGTTTTCCCTGAGTGGGGATGTGTGAAGGTATTGCCTTTTTTAACATGGGTACATTGGGCACAGTTCAAACATGGAAATGTGCAATTTTTTTGAGGAGCTAATTTGGTCTGAATGAATCTAGGTTTATAAGAGCCTATATCGGCATGTACTAGGGAATCCCTCAAATTTCGCGGACGTTTGTAGCACATTCTCATAGGACGTGAAAATTCAGAAATATCAGGATAAAATTTATTCAATAGAGGCCAGTGTTTCCGAATGATTTGATGTATCCTAGGGACAAATGGATGGTAAGTAGTGATAAATGGTACGCGTGAGGGGGAAGGAGACTTAGTCAATACTTTGGTCTCGGCCGTCTTCTTCAATTCCGTATTTAGGAGTGATTGAGGATAACCCCGTTCTTTAAATCTTTGAGACATTTCCTGTAGACAAATCTTCCTGATATTCGGGTCACTCCCGATTCGATTCGATTGACTCTGGTAAACTGTGATTTAGGTAAAGAGTTTAGGTAAAGAGTTTTTTGTGTTCCGAGGATGATTACTTGAAAAAAGAAGAAGAGTATTCCTATCCGTAGGTTTTTTGTAAAGATCCACTGTGAGTCTACCATCAGAATTTTTTATTATCGAAGTGTCCAAAAAATGAATAATAGATTCGCTGATGGTAACGGTAAACTGTAGATCTGGTATAATGTTATTTAGATTTCGAAAGAATTCGTCAAAAGAATCGCGATTGCCTACCCAAATCAGGAAGATGTCGTCAATAAATCGACGCCAAATTGTACAGTGCTGTTGAAAGGATGAATTAGAATATACATGCAGTGTTTCAAAATTTGCCATATAGGCATTAGCATGGGGGGGGGGGGGGGGGGGGCCATTGCTGTACCTTTGCGCTGGATGTAATAATTATCTCCGAACATGAAGTAATTACACTGCAATACCAACTTTAGTACATCAATGCAAAAAGCCTGTTGTTGCATGGACAATGAAGAGAGTTTAAGGATGTTCGATACTGCCTGAACACCCCCATGGGTGGTGGATGTGGCGGTGTAGGAACAGGCGGTGCGCTTGTCTGTGATAACCTCCTTCTGCCGAGCTAAACAAACGTTCAGACAATACACTGGCTGCAGGGCAGGCCAGCACATCCAAGGCGTAAAAGGCAAGCTCAGAGAAAATATCCAATTGGATCGTGAACATCACAGGGACATGCGACATGGTGGAGCAGTATGTTTTCACACGCCTACACGTACTGACTGATGGGTCTGCCCCCTTCAACTTCTGGGTCTTTAAATTGGGCACATGGCCTATCAACTTTCGATGTTCATTTATGCGCCTAGCATGGTGATCACGGGTAACGGGGAATCAGGGTTCCATGCCGGAGAGGGAGCCTGAGAAAGGGATACCAAATGCAAGGGAGGTGAATGGCTGAAATCTGATTGGGTGGAAATGTGGGACAAGTTATTAAATTAAATTCAGCACATGCGCCAGGCAAGGAATGTGCGTCAAACCGGCTAGGCCCAGAGCTGCTACGAGATTCCGCCCATTATCGCACATCACCAGACCGGGCTTGAGGCTCACTGGCACCAACCACTCATCGGTCTGTTGTTCCATGCCCGTCCACAGCTCCTGTGCGGTGTGTAGGCGTTGTCCCCCAAGCAGATGAGTTTCAAAACTGCCTGCTGTTGTTTACCCCTGAAGTTGGTGGTGAAGGTGTTGCGCTGACCGGATGAGGAAGCTGAGTAGGAGGAGGAAGCAACATGAGGCAAAGAGAAGCGCTTTGCAATCCTCGTTGGTGGAAAGACATGCGCCAACGTGCTATCCGCCTTAGGCCCAGCTGCCACTGCATTTTCCTAGTGTGCTGTTAGGGAGATATAACGTTCCTGTCCGTGCTTACTTAGGGAGATATAACGTTCCTGTCCGTGCTTACTGGTCCACGTATCCATAGTTAGCTGGACCTTGCCACAGATGGCGTTGCGCAGTGCACACCTGATTTTGTCCTACACTTGGTTGTGCAGGGAAGGGATAGCTCGCCTGGAAAAGTAGTGACGTCTGGGCACAATGTACTGTGGGACAGCCACTGCCATAAGGCTTTTAAAACTTTCTTTCTCCACCAGACGGAATGACAGCATTTCAAAGGCCAGGAATTTTAGAAATGCTGGCATTCAGGGCCAGGGATCAGGGGTGGGTAGGGGGTTATTTCCTCTTTCGCTCCAGTGTTTGGGAGATAGACAGCTGAACGCTTCCATGGGACATTGTGGAGATGCTTGGTGACCAAGGTGGTGGTGTTGCTGGCACATCCTCTGTTTTCAGTGGTGCGGTGAGCAGGACCGTGGTACGGTTACGCGGACGCCAAATTATGCATTTGGTCAGATGTTGGTGATAGTTTATAGTTTTGTTTGTGACGCCAATTGCAGCGTTCGCAGGGTACTGTCGGAGGGCCCTTTAAGGTGTTGTAACTCACGTACCATGTTAGGAATGCCAGAGTGGTATAGTGTCAACGGTGTCTTCTACCTGGGTACGGCTGGATTCCTGGATCCTGGCTCACTTGCAATAAAGTGAGTGTGGTGCTAGTAGGAGTAATTGAGGAACTTGCAGCAGTAATTGAGTTCAAACTTGTCTTTACTGGTAGTAATTCTCATCCAAGCAAGGTACAGCATTAGTCATTGGTCCCAGCAGGTATTGGCAATGTGTGGCAGGAATCTTATCTTCTGCTCTATCATGTGCCTGGAGCTTTTGCAGGAAAAGGACATCTGCTCAGTAGCTTTGTAATGTGACAGGAATTTATGCTTCTGCACTGACTATCTTCTGCTATCTAGGGACTGACTTGCTGAGGAGAATTATGGCTTCTCCTGGGTCTCTGGACTTGACTCACAGTTATTGTCTCAGGGTATGCTTCTTCCTGTAACTGGAGGTGGCTGCTTGCTTTCTTCCAGCTGAGACTGCAAGGCTCAGGCTGGGGATGATGATCAGTGTCTCAGCCGAGACAAGATCCTGGCTTTGGATCCCTATATCTGGGAGCTCCTACACGCACACCCTACCCCTAGCAGGGGGTGGGTTACACTAACTTCCTTCTCTCCCCATGAGGCAGGATCTAGGCCAGCTCACTTTTGCTCATAGAGGGGGGGGGGGGGGGGGGGGGGAGAGTAAACTGGAATGAACTATTCCAGTTAAGAGACACTAAACTGGTTAAGTCCTTGCTGAACACATTGCTGCCACCTGCTGGTGAACATAGAAATTACAGCAATATATATTAAAGGGATACTGTCACCAGGTTTCACCCCTGTCAGCTAAACATATGCTTCTAAATGTGATCTGTAGCCTTATTTTGCTAAAAAACTGCTTTTACTAACCTGTCACTCAGAAATAAGGTGCCCAAGGGGATGTCAAAAGATGCAAGGTGCCGTTCGTGCCCAGCGCCGCCTCCTAATCCTCTGCCGCCTCTCGCTCTCCCTCCCTCCCCCTCCTCCAAGATCTTGCGCGTGCGCACAGGGCTCTGCCTGATGCGCCCGTGCGGACTTCTCCATTTGGCTTCTTACAGCGAAGTGCGCATGCGCTGGCACTTCGCTCAACCCCCTGTATGACCTGCACTCTGGCGCCAGCCTCTCAGAGCCCGCGAAGAGCTGTCAGGAGCAGCACGCCCGCCCACAGTGGAGAACACAAGAGGCTTCTTGAAATTTATTTGCAATCATTTCAAAGGTAATATCTAAATTATACTCACCAGGGGGACAATGATAGAAATACCTACATAATAATATCTCTATATAAATATATATATATATATATATATATATATATATACACACACCACCCTGGGGGCACTATAGATAAGGGTGTGTATATATATATATATATATATATATATATATATACACACACTCACCTAAATAATTTTTAGAAAAACCATACTAATACGGTGTTGGACCCCCTTTTGCCTTCAGAACTGCCTTAATTCTACGTGGCATTGATTCAACAAGGTGCTGATAGCATTCTTTAGAAATGTTGGCCCATATTGATAGGATAGCATCTTGCAGTTTATGGAGTTTTGAGGGATGCACATCCAGGGCACGAAGCTCCCGTTCCACCACATCCCAAAGATGCTCTATTGGGTTGAGATCTGGTGACTGTGGGGGCCATTTTAGTACAGTGAACTCATTGTCATGTTCAAGAAACCAATTTGAAATGATTTGAGCTTTGCGACATGGTGCATTTTCCTGCTGGAAGTAGCCATCAGAGGATGGATACATGTTCTCATTCTGTTTACGCCAAATTCGGACTCTACCATTTGAATGTCTCAACAGAAATCGAGACTCATCAGACCAGGCAACATTTTTCCAGTCTTCAACAGTCCAATTTTGGTGAGCTCGTGCAAATTGTAGCCTCTTTTTCCTATTTGTAGTGGAGATGAGTGGTACCCGGTGGGGTCTTCTGCTGTTGTAGCCCATCCGCCTCAAGGTTGTGCGTGTTGTGGCTTCACAAATGCTTTGCTGCATACCTTGGTTGTAACGAGTGGTTATTTCAGTCAACGTTGCTCTTCTATCAGCTTGAATCAGTCGGCCCATTCTCCTCTGACCTCTAGCATCCACAAGGCATTTTTGCCCACAGGACTGCCGCATACTGGATGTTTTTCCCTTTTCACACCATTCTTTGTAAACCCTAGAAATGGTTGTGCGTGAAAATCCCAGTAACTGAGCAGATTGTGAAATACTCAGACTGGCCCGTCTGGCACCAACAACCATGCCACGCTCAAAATTGCTTAAATCACCTTTCTTTCCCATTCTGACATTGTTTGGAGTTCAGGAGATTGTCTTGACCAGGACCACCCCCCTAAATGCATTGAAGCAACTGCCATGTGATAGGTTGACTAGATAATTGCATTAATGAGAAATAAAACAGGTGTTCCTAATAATTCTTTAGGTGAGTGTATATATACACTGCTCAAAAAAATAAAGGGAACACAAAAATAACACATCCTAGATCTGAGTTAATTAAATATTCTTCTGAAATACTTTGTTCTTTACATAGTTGAATGTGCTGACAACAAAATCACACAAAAATAAAAAAAATGGAAATCTAATTTTTCAACTCCTTGAGGTCTGGATTTGGAGTCACACTCAAAATTAAAGTGGAAAAACACACTACAGGCTGATCCAACTTTGATGTAATGTCCTTAAAACAAGTCAAAATGAGGCTCAGTAGTGTGTGTGGCCTCCACGTGCCTGTATGACCTCCCTACAACGCCTGTGCATGCTTCTGATGAGGTGGCGGATGGTCTCCTGAGGGATCTCCTCCCAGACCTGGACTAAAGCATCTGCCAACTTCTGGACAGTCTGTGGTGCAACGTGACGTTGGTGGATAGAGCGAGACATGATGTCCCAGATGTGCTCAATTGGATTCAGGTCTGGGGAACGGACGGGCCAGTCCATAGCATCAATGCCTTCGTCTTGCAGGAACTGCTGACACACTCCAGCCACATGAGGTCTAGCATTGTCTTGCATTAGGAGGAACCCAGGGCCAACCGCACCAGCATATGGTCTCACAAGGGGTCTGAGGATCTCATCTCGGTACCTAATGGCCTTCAGGCTACCTCTGGCGAGCACATGGAGGGCTGTACGGCCCTCCAAAGAAATGCCACCCCACACCATTACTGACCCAATGCCAAACCGGTCATGCTGGAGGATGTTGCAGGCAGCAGAACGTTCTCCACTGCGTCTCCAGACTCTGTCACGTCTGTAACATGTGCTCAGTGTAAACCTGCTTTCATCTGTGAAGAGCACAGGGCGCCAGTGGCGAATTTGCCAATCTTGGTGTTCTCTGGCAAATGCCAAACGTCCTGCACAGTGTTGGGCTGTAAGCACAACCCCCACCTGTGGACGTCGGGCCCTCATATCACCCTCATGGAGTCTGTTTCTGACCGTTTGAGCAGACACATGCACATTTGTGGCCTGCTGGAGGTCATTTTGCAGGGCTCTGGCAGTGCTCCTCCTGTTCCTCCTGTTCCTCCTTGCACAAAGGCAGAGGTAGCAGTCCTGCTGCTGGGTTGTTGCCCTCCTCCACGTCTCCCGATGTACTGGCCTGTCCCCTGGTAGCGCCTCCATGCTCTGAACACTACGCTGACAGACACAGCAAACCTTCTTGCCACAGCTCGCATTGATGTGCTATCCTGGATAAGCTGCACTACCTGAGCCACTTGTGTGGGTTGTAGACTCCATCTCATGCTACCACTAGAGTGAAAGCACCAGCAGCATTCAAAAGTGACCAAAACATCAGCCAGGAAGCATAGGAACTGAGAAGTGGTCTGTGATCACCACCTGCAGAACCACTCCTTTATTGGGGGTGTCTTGCTAATTGCCCATAATTTCCACCTGTTGTCTATCCCATTTGCACAACAGCATGTGAAATGGATTGTCACTCAGTGTTGCTTCCTAAGTGGACAGTTTGATTTCATAGAAGTGTGATTGACTTGGAGTTACATTGTGTTGTTTAAGTGTTCCCTTTATTTTTTTGAGCAGTGTATATATGCACAGTACAGACCAAAAGTTTTGACACACCTTCTCATTCAAAGAGTTTTCTTCATTTTCATGACTATGAAAATTGTAGATTCACACTGAAGGCATCAAAACTATGAATTAACACATGTGGAATTATATACATAACAGACAAGTGTGAAACAACTGAAAATATGTCATATTCTAGATTCTTCAAAGTAGCCACCTTTTGCTTTGATTACTGCTTTGCACACTCTTGGCATTCTCTTGATGAGCTTCAAGAGGTAGTCCCCTGAAATGGTTTTCACTTCACAGGTGTTCCCTGTCAGGTTTAATAAGTGGGATTTCTTGCCTTATAAATGGGGTTGGGACCATCAGTTGCATTGAGGAGAAGTCAGGTGGATACACAGCTGATAGTCCTACTGAATAGACTGTTAGCTGCTTTTTTTTCTTGCCATAATACAAATTCTAAGTAAAGAAAAACGAGTGGCCATCATTACTTTAAGAAATGAAGGTAAGTCAGTCAGACGAAAAATTGGAAAACTTTGAAAGTAAGGGCTATTTGACCATGAAGGAGAGTGATGGGGTGCTGCGCCAGATGACCTGGCCTCCACAGTCACCGGACCTGAACCCAATCGAGATGGTTTGGGGTGAGCTATATATTTTTCGCCCAATAAGGGCGGTTTTAAACGGGCGTATGGTCCCCGTATTGCAGACCGCATTAGCGGATCAGCACTATACCGGCATTGGTCAGTTGCAGTTCCGGATCACAGATGCTGACCCATTCATTTCGATTTGTCCACAAATCATGAGCTGCCGAACTGAAAGGAACACTACTGAAGCACTAAGGAGTGCTTTGTGGTGTTCCGTTCCATCCTTCTGCACCTCAAAAAAAATAGAGCATGCGGAGGGTGCACATAGCCACCAACCATATCCCCCACCCTCCTATAGGTAACTGATGTGCTGGGGGGAGGGTGATATAATTGGTGGCTATGTGCACACTCAACTTTAGCAGCAAGGAGTTAAAGTCCAAGGCTTAATGGTGCGCAAAATCCTAGGTGGGGGGTAAAGCTAGTGGCATGAAAACACACTTTCCCCCCCGGTCCTCTATTATACCCCTGAGTCCTCTCTTAACCCCCCCCCCCCAAAAAAAAAAAATAAAGATAAATGCTTGTTGCTGTCATCACGACATAGGCTGGCTATTCATCCTAGTAGTTACCTTATGGTCTGGTTAGACTACGGAGCAGTCCTTCAGTCTGGGCTGGTGCGGGCTGTAGTCGTCAGAACGGGACGTGAGTGAGTTGAACACAGGGATAACTCGGGATGCAAACAGAGCGCCTGCTGCTCCAGTCCTACACACTTGCCAATCAACAGCAGGATTTTTGCACTGCAAAAACTCATTGGCCAGTGTGAACTGTAAAATGCTGCATTGCAGATGTGCCAGTCGCACGGATGAGGTCCCCTGTTGCTCTGGAGCCCTTTGCGGCCGCACACCCCAAAGGCCGGCCCTGCCAGCGCTACAGTGCCGCACTTGATAAATGTCTTATTGAAATAACATTATGTAAATCTACCCCCTTCTTTTTTATATTTCTATATGTCATTACTCCAGATTTTTGTAGAATGCACTCACTGATGTCAGGTGCCTGTGCCGCCTACTTTATTAACCACTTCAGCCCCCATAGCTTAAACACCCTTAATGACCAGGCCACTTTTTACACTTCTGACCTACAGTACTTTCACCGTTTATTACTCGGTCATGCAACTTACTACCCAAATGAATTTTACCTCCTTTTCTTCTCACTAATAGAGCTTTCATTTGGTGGTATTTCATTGCTGCTGACATTTTTACTTTTTTTGTTATTAATCGAAATTTAACGATGTTTTTGCAAAAAAAAAAGACATTTTTCACATTCAGTTGTAAAATTTTGCAAAAAAAAAAAACGACATCCATATATAAATTTTTCTCAAAAATTTATTCTACATGTGTTTGGGTAAAAAAATATGGTTTGGGTAAAAGTTATAGCGTTTACAAACTATGGTACAAAAATGTGAATTTCCGCTTTTTGAAGCAGCTCTGACTTTCTGAGCACCTGTCATGTTTCCTGAGGTTCTACAATGCCCAGACAGTACAAACACCCCACAAATGACCCCATTTTGGAAAGAAGACACCTTAAGGTATTCAATGAGGGGCATGGCGAGTTCATCGAATTTTTATTTTTTTGCCACAAGTTAGCGGAATTTGATTTTTTTTTTCTCACAGTCTCCCTTTCCGCTAACTTGGGACAAAAATTTCAATCTTTCATGGACTCAATATGCCCCTCAGTGAACACCTTGGGGTGTCTTCTGTGGGGTGTTTGTACTGCCCTGGCATTTGAGGGTCTCCGCAATCATTACATGTATGGCCAGCATTAGGAGTTTCTGCTATTCTCCTTATATTGAGCATACGGGTAATGAGATATTTTTTTTTTCCGTTCAGCCTCTGGGCTGAAAGAAAAAATGAACGGCACAGATTTATTCATTCGCATCGATCAATGTGGATGAAAAAATCTCTGCCAAAAAAAAAAAAAATGAGGGGAAAGGCGTCTGCCAGGACATAGGAGCTCCGCCCAACATCCATACCCACTTAGCTCGTATGCCCTGGCAAACCAGATTTCTCCATTCACATCAATCGATGTGGATGAATAAATCATTGCCGGGATTTTTTTTTTTATATATATATACAAAGTGTTTGCCAAAGTATATGAACACCGCCACCTCCTCAGCTCATATGCCTCGGCAAACGTATCTTTTACTGCAGAGGAGAAATCTCGTCTTGCAGCGCCGCATACACCGACTTGTGTGTAATCTGACAGCAGCGCAATGCTTCTGTCCGAATGCACATCAGTGCTGCAGCTAGTCGATCGGTTGGTCCACCTGGAAAGTAAAAAAAACAAAACAAAAAAGAAAAAACCAGGGCGCAACGCAATAAATTTATTAACTTTATAATAACTTTTGAACAGAACATATAAACTTTTTTTAACTTTTTGAACTGAACGTTAACTTTTTTACTTACCGGTAATTTTTTGTTTAGTTTTTTTTTACCTTTATAGAACAAACCTCTCCTTCCCCATGGGACAATGTGCAAAGCGCAAATCGCCCAAAGATGTGGCGAAGTACGTTATGCACTTTATCCCAGGTGAAAGGAGAGGTTTGCAGCAGCTGTGAGAGAAAGGGCCCTAATAGCCCTGTGTGCCTGTCCTGGTGAGATGTGATCCCTATGCTAGGTGTACCTGTGTGTGGTACTTCCGGAAACACTCTCCATAGCATAGGGCAGGGTGGTCAGCACAGTCAGGACAGAAATAGTGGGTGTCACGCCTTATTCCACTCCTGCTACAGACACGACATCTTTTTCGGGGTGACGGTTGGGTTGAGGTACCAGGAACGACACTGGGGAATTGTCGCTCGTGTAGACGGCTAACTACACTGGTGGATGGGGCCACGGAACCTTCTGGATACAGGAGGTTCTCGATGATCTCTTCCTGAAATTTGAGGAAGGATCGTGTTCTCCCAGCCTTACTGTAGAGAACAAAACTATTGTACATCGCCAATTGAATCAAATATACAGACACCTTCTTATACCAGCGTCTGGTGCGTCGGGAAACTAAATAGGGAACCAACATCTGGTCATTGAAGTCCACCCCTCCCATGAGCGCATTATAGTCGTGGACTGAGAGGGGCTTTTCAATGACACGGGTTGCCCTTTCAATTTGTATGGTCGTGTCTGCGTGAATGGAGGAGAGCATGTAAACGTCACGCTTGTCTCTCCATTTCACTGCAAGCAGTTCTTGGTTACACAAGGCAGCCCTCTCCCCCCTTGCAAGACGGGTGGTAGCGAGCCATTGGGGGAAGCCCACGCGACTAGTTCGCGCGGTGCCACAGGCACCAATCTGTTCTAGGAACAAATGCCTGAAGAGGGGCACACTTGTGTAAAAATTGTCCACATAAAGATGGTACCCCTTGCCAAAAAGGGTGACACCAAGTCCCAGACTGTCTTCCCACTGCTCCCCAGGTAGTCAGGGCAACCGACCGGCTCCAGGGTCTGATCTTTTCCCTCATAGATCCGAAATTTGTGGGTATAGCCTGTGGCCCTTTCACAGAGCTTATACAATTTGACCCCATACCGGGCACGCTTTCTTGGGATGTATTGTTTGAAGCCAAGGCGCCCTGTAAAATGTATTAGGGACTCGTCTACCCAGATGTTTTGCTCGGGGGTATACAAATCTGCAAATTTCTGGTTGAAGTGGTCTATGAGGGGCCGAATTTTGTGGAGCCGGTCAAAAGCTGGGTGGCATCTGGGACGAGAGGTGCTGTTGTCGCTAAAGTGCAGGAAACGCAGGATGGTCTCAAAACGTGCCCTGGACATAGCAGCAGAGAACATGGGCATGTGATGAATCGGGTTCGTGGACCAATATGACCGCAATTCATGCTTTTTAGTTAGACCCATGTTGAGGAGGCCCAGAAAAATTTTAAGTTCGGAAACTTGGACTGGTTTCCACCGGAAAGGCTGGGCATAATAGCTTCCCGGGTTGGCGTATATAAATTGTGTGGCATATCGGTTTGTTTCTGCCACGACTAAGTCCAAGAGCTCCGCAGTCAAGAACAGCTCAAAAAATCCCAGGGCCGAACCGATCTGAGCCGTCTCAACCCGAACTCCAGACTGGGCGGTGAAAGGGGGAACTACAGGTGCGGCTGAAGTTGGTGACTGCCAATCAGGGTTTGCCAGCACCTCAGGAATTCTAGGGGCTCTATGGGCCTGTCTGTGCGGTGGCTGCGACGGGGTAACTAGTGCACGTGACACCGTACCAGCTTCAACTGCCCTTCTGGTGCTCGCCACTTCACCATGTTGTACGGCAGTGCTGGTACTAGGTCCAGGAAGGGCTGCGCTGCTGGTGTATGCCTCACCACGTGATCCGGTAGCGCCAGCCCCACTCTGCTGCTCTTGAAACGGATCCTGCACAACCTGTGGTCTAGCGACACAGGGCCGGGTACGCCTGGTGCTGCCAGGGACCTCAACCTCCTCGTCCGAACTTTGGGTCAGAGAGCCACTGCTCTCTACAGGTTCATATTCTGACCTGCTAGATTCGTCAGATGAGGGTTCCCATTCCTCATCCGACTGGGTCAGAATCCTGTAGGCCTCTTCAGAAGAATACCCCCTGTTTGCCATTTGGACTACTAAATTTAGGGGTATTCCCTGAGACTACCCAAGAAAAAAAGCAAGCCTGTCTTACAAAGGGGAGGCTAGCGAAGTACCGGAGGCCGCTGCGGTTGATAAAAAATATCAAAACTGATTTTTTTTATCGCCGCAGAGCTTGGAAAGTGATTGTGCAGTGATCAAAAAATATAAATATTTTTTATCACTGCGGTGGGGCGGGCGTGGGTGAACGCCCGTGTGGGCGACCGATCAGGCCTGATCGGGCAAACACTGCGTTTTGGGTGGATGGCGAACTCAGGTGACACTAATACTATTATAGATCTGACCGTGATCAGTTTTGATCACTTACAGATACTATAAAAGTACAAATGCTGATTAGCGATACGCTAATCAGCGAATCAGTGACTGCGGTGCGGTGGGCTGGGCGCTAACCGACGCTAAACTACCTAACCAAGGGGCCTAAACTATCCTAAAACCTAACAGCCAATACTAGTGAAAAAAAAAGTGACAGTTTACACTGATCACTTTTTGTCTTTCACTAAGTGATTGACAGGGGGCGATCAAGGGGTTAATTTGGATGATGGGGGTGATGGAGGGTAATCTGGGGCTAAGTGTGGTGTTTGGTGGGTACTCACAGTGATCTCTGCTCCTCTGCTGGAACCAACCGACGAAAAGGACCAGCAGAGGAGCAGACAAGCCATTTAACACATCATATTTACTAATATGATGTGTTAGATGGCTTGTGATTCGTTTTTTTGAAAATCGCCAGCCTGCCAGCAACGATCATTGGCTGGCAGGCTGGTAACGAACTTGTCCTCTAACTTTTGCCGGCCCGCGATGCGCGGACCGGCTTTGAGCGAAATCTCGCGTCTCGCGAGATGACGCGTATATGCGTGACTCTGCGCAGCGCTGCCACCTCCGGAACGCGATCCTGCGTTAGGCGGTCCGGAGGTGGTTAATGAAGCAGGCAGCGTAGGCACCCTTCCGCCCGCCCTGTCTTCATTATACAAAAACATGGTGTGAGTATATATAAAGATATACAACAGGGGTGGCAGCTTATTTGAATGACAAATTTTTTATTTCTAAAGTGCCGGTGGGGGGGGGGGGGTCGAATGGATCTGTGGATGACAATTTTATTGGGGATATCTGTGGATGGCACTGTAAAGGAGTGGGGGGTCTGTGGATGGCACTGTTATCTATTCCCCCATAACAGTGCGTCATCCACAGATCCCCCATTCGTTCAAAAGCACACATTTTGTTTAAAAAAAATAGTTTTTTGTATTTTCATCCCCAAAAACATGTGCGTCTTATGGGGCGAAAAATGAGGTAGATTCCTCATCATTAAGGGCGGCTTCACGGGCGTTTTTCCCCTGTGCCATTGCCGGAAAATTTCGGGCCATGAGGCACGGGCACATAACGTGTGGGAGCCGCAAGGGGTTCGCAGCCCCATTCATTTAAATGAGTCGGTGATCCGTCCGTTCCGCAAAAACATAGAGCATACTCTATCTTTTTGCGGTGCGGAAGGACGGAACGGAACCTCTGAAAGCACTCCGTAGTGCTTCAGTAGTGTTCCTTCAGTCCTTCTGTTCCGCATCTCAGGATTTGCGCAACCATTGAAATGAATGGGTCCGCTTCTGTGATGCGGAAGGGCCCGTATATTGCTGATCTGCTAATGCGGTCCGCAATACGGGCACTGGCGGCTTACGCTCGTGTGAAGCCGCCCTAAGTATAACACAACAAAAATAAATGTATTTTTTTTTAAATATTGTAGATGATTCACCCATGTACTATTCCAAATTAGATGAAATGAATGCACAAAATTTCTTTTTTTTAAACAGTCAATTAAATATAAATAGAATGTTTATTAAATATTAATTGAAAATACATATTTTAAAAACATAATGGAATGTGAAAATGGATGAAGTACATATCTATTATATTTTTTATTAACAATACAAAACTGTCTGTAGTGTTGTAGAGAAATTGTATTTTTGAAAAACTTTAATTTTGTGTGGATAGAACTATTTACAGTTCAAACTTTACAGAGTGAATAAAAAATACACTATATATAATATGTAAACATTTTTTGGCCTTGGCTGGGATATATTAGAAAAATAGAAAGTTAAAGAATCAGAACCATTTCTATAAATAATTTGTTTATAGCGACCTCTTGAAACATATAAATCCAAACATTTTGTAATCAATTAAAAAAAGTCAAAATTTTAAGCAATCTATTCCGGTGATGCTTTCCTGTAGGAAAAAAAAACAAAAACATTATAAGTAAATCAATATTTAGATAAACAAAAAGTGTTGTCACTACTGTAGATAACCTTATTAACAAAATATTAAATAGTACTCACATGATCGATGATGTCTTATGTTATACAGTAGGGGTTGCTGAAGCTCTGTATAGACTGACTTGCTCTTTTTTTTATGTATTCTTTGGTTGGTTTTTCAACATTTTCTATATTGGGCGGAAGCTTTGGAGCTCTAGACTGCCAATTAGAGCTTTGTTTTCCCTTGCATATTTTTAGAACATCCACCATTATGTCTTCCATAAAAGCAACAGAGATTTTTTCATAAACGTTTCGAATGATCCAACGAGTATTGCCTTTAGGAAATATTATTCTGGTGCGCTTGGCACCCTCTTGTTCTGTATTTTTTCTGGCTACTTTCACTGTTGCTTGGGGTTTGCCCACATTGTGGTTGTGTGTCAGGGCAGCGAGTTTGGTTCTTGCCTCCATAGCATCTATGCCAAAATGTATACGCTTAGAATGAAATTTGAGACCCAAACTGTGAAAATGTTCTAATTGTCCCGTGTGGCAATTGTGAACTAAATGTGGCAAATCTCTCTGTATGGCATCACTAGTGACAATTTTTTGAATGTTTTTATACGCAGGATTTTCTTTTGATAGCCAAAATTTTTTTGTCCTCCTCATTTTCTTCTAGTAGACCGTGTTGGCATTCCGTGTACGGTGTTCCTTGCCACTGGTGCTCATCAGCTATATGATGGAGCAAAGAAAACCATTTTTCTATCAATAAATCCTCATTGTTTTCGCAGATCTTGATGCACCACCAAAAATGAAGGCTGATCTTGTCTACCCACGGTGTGATTTCCTTGCAAAATTTCATTTTCCTTGCATTGTGCAATTTTTTTAAAATTGATTTTGCGTAGAGCCAGACATCGAATTGGTGTTTAATACTGGCATAGTCAGTACGCATTATTTTTCTAATGCTGACATGTCTGTCCGAAGCAAAAATTTTGATTTTTGCACCATTGCCCTGAACCCGGTCCATTACTGTTTGAAAACCAAATTTCTCCATGGCCACAGAAGACGTACACTGTTTTTTGAACAACCTCAAAATCAGAAATTTTGTTATTGACGGTGTTCATGAGAGTGTACACACAGTACTAAGCACTATGACCCGGGCTATCACACTGTCCATCTCCCGCAACACAAAGTGGTCTTCCTTGGAAGGCAGATTCAAGTCCTATTTTCTCAGCACTCCATGCATTATCAACAGCGGGAAAAGGGAAGAGGGACTGATAACAATAGTAACTTTTTCACTAATAGTCACCATGCCAAGTAGATTTAAAAATTCTAGAGTCTTCATAAAGTTTTCTCCACTACATAGAATTGCAGCGGCAGTTAGGATATTACCGACACAGTCACGGCCAACTTTGGGTTGACTTTCAAAGATGGTGAATCTGTGTCCTTGAAAACATCGCCCAATAATTTAACAATAGGTTCCTTCAGTTATTTTTTTGAAAGATTGGACCATGAAGTTGCAGTCTTCATCTTGCTGACACTTCACTTTTCTCACCAATTGGTCTTAACAAGATTCGAAGACAAGAGATTTTCTGTCATTCACCTTCTGCCTCAACGGATAGCTGTGGAAAAATAAATCCACAATCATGGATGTCAGAGGAATCCATGCTCGGCAACTCAGGGACATAGCTTGCATCTTTTGGACTATTTGCGCAAAAAGATACATTTTGAATAGATTCTTTTGGTGAAAATCCTTCCTCTTCAGGTTCACTACCAATTGGAGATAACGGCTCTATTCCTTCAAACATTATGTCCTCCGAAACAGTAAGTAATTCTGGAACGAGATTAGGACGTTTCTTCACTGGGGAATCAGTAAACGTTGTATTAGCAAAGACTGTGGTTGTCACCTTGGTCAGCGGTGTAGATTGAAAACGTTTGCTTATGTCCTTGCTAGTAGTTTGATTTTTCGTTTGAAGATCCTGACAGATAACCTGACCATTATTCATGATAATTTGCATATTCAACAGTGACATGTCAGTTTGTGTCCCTGTTTCACAGAATTGTACAATGGATGGGTCTTCTGATAAGGCCTCGGCTGCACTGGAGTGATTTTCTTCAACATAGATACATTCCGGGACAAAATCCAGGACAAACTCAGTGTGTGTTTTCGCTAATTTTAGTTTTCTGGTTGATGGACGTAGTTTCTGTAAGTTTTCCTCTATTACTTTTTCACCAGCGTTGGTCATTGGGAAAATTGGAGGAACCGCATCTGCTCTCAGTTCTTCCTCTTGCATCGATGATATATGAATCAGCAGTAAAATGTTACCGCTCCTTTCACAATCGCAAAAGCGAAGAACGATAACGAAAGTAAAAACAGAAACCAAAAAAATCAGAATGCAATTTACCTTTATAACCAGCAGATGGCGCATAGAACTATTACATTCTAAAATTTGAATATACCTACAGACAATTTACAATGACCACACTAGCACTTCAACTATTTTTAATTCTATCATTAATTTAATAAACCATTAATCAAATTTTTATCCTACTATTTATAATTATTTTATTAAAGTTACTTTTACTTAAATACCTATTTATAACACACAACAAATTAACACACAGGCTACGTGCCAAAAGCCGGGTATAATGCAAGCCAGCACCTATTCATAAAACAGGTAACCGGGATACCTTACAATGGCAGCCTGGTGCACTATGAGACATTTAAAACCATCTCTCATCTAACTGGGAGTCAGTAAGTCCCAATGTTGCCTGAGAGCTCTTGGATAGCTTGGGGGACCATGCACCTAAATCTTTATCATTAGGGTGACAAAATTAAGCAGTGAAAGAGATTGCAGGTTAGTATCGCGATTCGTTGCTTTCATTATCCTAAAAAAAGGATTGTTAACGTTGCTATATCTGTATTCTGCAACCACAATGTAATCCTAGCAAGGTCCTTAGGAAAACGGTGGAGTTGTATATCCTCATCTTGGCCTTTTTTCCCACTTTTGCTCAGACACCGATTTATAATACAAGCTGGCATATTTAATCAAAAAAAATATATAATTTTTTTTTAACATAAACATAATTATAAAGTATTGTAAAACTAAAAAATTTTTTCGTATTGAGTATATAGCAAACATTATTGTTTGACTTACGTGTAATCTTGTAGTCTCTACAAAATCCAAAACCGAAAGTACAATAACGCCAACCTAAATAATAAAAAAAAAAAATCATTGATGAAAATTAAGAACAATATATCACAGTTTACATAACAAATTCAATATATTATTTCCTCTATTGAACCTGTCTTTGTGATACAGATTATTAAAGAATGCATGTGACTTTAACTACTAGGCGGGGATGCATGTCGGCATGAACAGGGTGTGCATGTGTCTTTTGCCACTGGGCGGTGAAGCATGTCCGCATTAACCGGGTGTGCATGTGACTTTTGCCACTATGCGGGGATGCATGTCCGGTGAACCGAGAGTGCATGTGAGTTTTACCACTAGGCGGGGATGCATGTCCGCATGAACCGAGTGTGCATGTGTCTTTTGCCACTAGGCGGGGATGCATGTCCGCATGAATTATTAGGAACACCATACTAATACGGTGTTGGACCCCCTTTTGCCTTCAGAACTGCCTTAATTCTACGTGGCATTGATTCAACAAGGTGCTGATAGCATTCTTTAGAAATATTGGCCCATATTGATAGGATAGCATCTTGCAGTTGATGGAGATTTGAGGGATGCACATCCAGGGCACGAAGCTCCCGTTCCACCACATCCCAAAGATGCTCTATTGGGTTGAGATCTGGTGACTGTGGGGGCCATTTTAGTACAGTGAACTCATTGTCATGTTCAAGAAACCAATGTGAAATGATTCGAGCTTTGTGACATGGTGCATTATCCTGCTGGAAGTAGCCATCAGAGGATGGATACATGTTCTCATTTTGTTTACGCCATATTCGGACTCTACCATTTGAATGTCTCAACAGAAATCGAGACTCATCAGTCTTCAACAGTCCAATTTTGGTGAGCTTGTGCAAATTGTAGTGGAGATGAGTGGTACCCGGTGGGGTCTTCTGCTGTTGTAGCTCATCCGCCTCAAGGTTGTGCGTGTTGTGGCTTCACAAATGCTTTGCTGCATACCTCGGTTGTAACGAGTGGTTAT